>NW_026137563.1:0-1252942 GCF_009805555.1 Andrographis paniculata | reverse complement strand
CTATTGCAGTTTCAAGAAAATCCTTTGTGGATCACCGAAGGCTAACAAGCAAGATGTTTTGTTATAAAATAGCAGTCAACAATGATATAAAATAGCAAAGTGAGACAATCAAAGGTAAACCAAGTCAAGTTCACAAAAGATGGTCATGTTATGGAAGACAATGTGAATAGAGTCCCATGAAAATGGCTGTGGTCTCAAAACCTCCATAGCTTGTCACTACACATTCTCCCAACCATCTGATCCTCAAATCACTGCGATGAACCCACCCTCCCCATGGGCTTTGCTCACCATTACCTAGGATACATGGTCATGATGCATAAGGTATTGTTACATAGGTAAAAAGAACATATGTACAAAGTGTAAGCAATAAAATCATGCAGGAAGTTAATGGATGCAGAATATTGAGTTTCATGCACAGTATCGGTATAGGTTATCAACTATAATTTGTATATACACCGATTCGGTGGACAGCATAGTCTAAATCAGTCTGCTTTGTACACCCATAAGTGTCATTGGCAACTCAAAGTAGCCAAGATAATCACATCATATTAGTGGGGTATTAAGTATGCATCCTTGAGTTGTGGCAACTGTCCAGGTAACATCACATTTAGTGGCATTGTAAGATAATCACCAGAGAAGCACATATGACTATTGCCGGGTAATAGCATAAAGTGACTAAAGATCTAGGGTGTGTTTTGGATTAAATTTTTTTTGCATGGACAGTAGGATTTTGATGTGATTTTTTTTTTTTTTTTTTTGTTTGTTTGCAGGAAAAGCTATTTATTGTTTATTTATTTATTTATTGTTGATTACATAATACAGAGATGAGAACAAAAACAAAAAATCAATAAACATGCTCATAGTCTATTATTTGTATGTTTTTCCATTCCTAAAACAAGGATTCTCCTTGATCTTTAACTTGTATAGATTGGGTAATGTGTTTATACCTTTTGTATGTAATAGCAGATTGCACCTCAACATAAGACAATATACAACTTTTCCTTGACAACAGGGGTAAGTTAATAATCATGCAAGATTATCTGCATGAGCATAATAATAATTACCATTTATCTGCCGAAATTATTTCACAAGTTGGATTTATAGGCAAAATGTGCTAATAGGTATAAAATCAGATGTGCATCCTCAAAGAGCAAAACATTAGCAGCTTACTGTGCATACAAGATTGCAAAACAATTCTTTAATTTTGATAAACATCTATGACTTTCATAAATCATTCAGAACATGCTAATTTCTTTTTTTTTTTTTTTTTTTTTTTAAAGGACACAGAATAATGCAGTGATAAATTTATACTCACTGGAAAATTCCGTAGACTAAAACTTAAGGCACTATGTGACAGATAAAATCAGATAAAATCATCAAAAGCTAGATAGTTACTTGGGCACGTACTCATCACAATGAAATATGCATTTGAATAATAAGTAAAATAACTATTGTACACCTTGGTTAAAAAACTATTTGACTACTTTAAAACCCATAACAAATTTCACATATGCATAATGTCCATGATAACCATTCTAAACTGTTCTCAGTATGACAGAAAATCAGTTCTTCCAAACTAAACAAGGTGGAGGTTTAGCAGATTAAAATGCAAAGCACCAGTACTCATCCAAAGGAAAGTAAGGAAGGCAAGCTGCATACTTACAATTCATCTCTAAGATCTTCTTTCATTGCCGAACCAACATAAGATGCATACTCTTTCAATATTGACTCGTAAATGGCAATTCCACGCAAATATTCATCCTTGTTCAGGAACTGCAAAAAAGCTGATATGAAATGCATAGCCCTTCCATAATTGTGCAATCAAGGTTGTACTGCACATAGCGTTCTTTAGTTACGCAATCAACATCATACTGCACATATCCCTTTCTTAACAATGCAATCAAAGTCGTACTTGCAAATTATCATCAAGTACTGATTAAATGAACAGATCAACATATGTTTCATGCAAATCGTTGTCGTATGTTTCTCGTAAATGAAGGAACTGTCCACACATTTTAATAAGCAAACACAGTGAAGCCACACAAAGATGGAAGAAAATTGTTCACCTCGTTGTGGTCATGAAGTAGAATAGGAGTGTTTGCCATAGGGGAAAAGCCAATAGCTGGCAAGCCAAGATCTCTAAAATACCGGGCATCGGTTGATGCAGGAAAGATCTCCGGCTTTCCAACTTTCCCACCAGCTTTTTTTATTGCCTCTTCTAACAATGCCCACCAAGGATTTGAACTATCTATAGCAGTAATAGCACGATTCCCAAATTTGTCATATACATCTTTCTTCTGCTTAAACTGTCCCAACAATAAAATTTATCAGAATGAAGTCAATCATCTAAGCAGAAAGGATCTGAGTTGATGGCTTGAAAACATATATTTTACAGAGACGATAAACCAACCAACAACCAAGCCACTTGAGTTAAAAATCAGTACCAACAGCTTCCATAAAGAAATTTCTAGTTACATAAAACTCCAATATATTATCATCTTATTTGATATATCAGTTTTAGGTCAAGATGTGTATATATCTCATGCCATGAACCAGTATGTTATAGGAAATTCAAATTCAGTAAAATTTCATCATGTATTTTTAAACATTGAAGGCATCAGCCTTGTTTATCTTTGAGATTCAAACTTAAATTCATATAGAAAAGAGCCACATGTAATCTCAACATTCTAAAACTGTATTGGATTTGTTCCTAGAGGCTAGAGCCAATATTTTGAATGACGAAACTATGAAAATATGTGACTTGAAGAGGGGCAACATATATTTTCTTACCACAAAGGTCATATTTCGACTAGAAGGAGCCCATTCCTCCGCAATTCGCCTCTCCAAAGAAGCTATATCTGCAGTTGGTGGCACTCTGATATCAAAACCTGCTTCAGCTTCAGATGGCTGCAAATTCATGACAAAACCCTGCAGTCCAGTTTGAAGTATTAGCATGTGATTATTTTAATTTACTAAAAAAAAAATCGTATAAAACAAAATAAAAGAAAAATAAAATAAAATAACTTTACAGCATGCTCAAAGACGGATGGATGAATGGATTTTGTATCAAAGCCAGCAGAGCATCAACAGAATTCAAGTGCAAACTAGATGTGAAAGCACTCCTCGATTTAAAAGCTCAAGGAGAAGATTGACAAATATTGAAAATTGTTAGATCATGTTTAATGACCAGCTTAAACAACTTGAATGGATACACATCACCTTCTAATTTATATTTTACGAAAGTCAACTAACACGTCCCTCACGTGCAAGGGAGATATACACCACCATAATTATGAGTTCTTCATCAAACTTGATACTACAGTTTCTAATCAAATTTAAAAACTTAACAGTGCAACATCAAATCAAATTGCCCAGTAGTAGAATGGTATTGAGCTAACCGTAGGAGATGGTGTGCCAGCTTTCAAAAAGACCAAGTTTGCTGAAATAACCTCTCCTTCGGCCTTTTGTCCAGACTTCACCAAATCAAACTGAGCTGCCCTGAACCGCATGATGCTCTCTACACTCTTGACTAAATTCTCCATAGCAGTGTTATCATAAAGCTTAGCTCCATGACCAGGTGCCCCTGTAGCCTTAATCACCAGCCACTGTGGTGACCTTTCCGCATAGAACAACCGGTAATTCTCATTAGGTGAGGCAAGCCCCTCGTCCAGCAAAATCCCTACATTCATGCTCTTGAAAATATCGGAATTGGCGAACGTCTCGGCCCCATCGTGTCCGCCGATTTCCTCATCCGGAACAAACGAGAGGTAGACCGTGCGCAGGGGACGGAATCCAGAAGCCTGGAGCTTCCGAATGGCTTCCAGATACTGAAGGCCGACGCACTTCATGTCCTGAGAGCCACGGGCGTAAATATGACCGGAGGAGCTGTCGATGTGAGCCTCAAAAGGAGGATGATTCCACTTCGCGTGCTCAGCCGGTACAACGTCGGTGTGGGAATTGAGGAGAATGGATGGGAGGGCTGGGTTCTCACCGGTCCATTTGAGGAGCACCAACGGCTTTCCCTCGACGAATTCAAGAACCTGCGTGTCTAACGACAGCGATTTAGCTTGTTCAGCGATGAAATCCACGGCTTCATAGTAGCGGGGGTTGGGATGCGCGGTGTTGATTGTGAGGAACTTCTGAAACCTAGATATAATTGATGAAGCATCGTCGTCTTCGACGCTCAGAACCGCCGGCGATAAGAGTAATAGCAGTGCAACAGCAAGAAGTGGCCAAATTTGACGGCGAACGGCTCCGATCATCTTCCAGCGCTGTGAGTGGCTACTGCTGTTTTGACGTTAACCAAATCAGCTCAACTTTGGCAGCGTAAAAACTAAAAATCATTAACCTTTTTTTTTTTTCTTTTTTCAAAAAATATTACTCCGTACAATAATACTGGTGTGTTCGGTTGTAAGATTTTTACAAAATATTCCTATTCATCCCATTTTTTTCCCCCAAAAACATCAAATCAAACACCTATTTTTCATTTTTTATATTATACTAAAAATAAATTTTACATTCAAAACATCACATCAACACCTATTTACATCACATCATACAACTATTCAAATTCAAAATTTTTACTATTCAAATCCCAACTCAAAATCCAATCCCCCAAACAAACACACAGTAGTTTTTTTGTTTAAATTTATCTCGTCCTAAATTTTTAAGTAGACGTGGATATAATGAAAATTATGCAAAATTAAAACAATACAAGCATATTTAGATTGTATTTATTCTTAATATTTTTAAAAAAAAGAATATCGTACTAAAATTTTATATTTTTACTATTTATAATTTTTAAGTATTATATTAATATTAAATAATTAAAAAATATATTAATAAAAATAATTATAATATAATACACATAATTATAAGTTAACATTAAAATAATTAATAATTTAATTAAAATAAAAAAATTATTAATTATTAATTTTATAATATTATTAAAATATATAATTATATTCCTTAAAAAATAAATCAAAATAAAAAATAAATAAATTATGGAGTATAAGATCAAAATAATGAAAAAAGGAATATTAAATTTTAAGCATAATTTAAAATCATTCGGAAGAGATAAACACGTCATTGCGTATTGGCAGGTGAGCCGATGTCAGGTTTGATTCCTCATTGGATTGCGTAAATTAATTTAATACATTATGGGCCGTGCAATGATATTTCAGAATGCAAAACCACGCTGCACTTTTTTAATACACATGGTAAAGAAATGACTCAAAACTGATCTCGATCTCTATATATATATAGAGAGATTCTTGTCCTTAACCGATACAGGCTCCATTATAGTTAACAGCCCAATTTAACAGGATGTTTGGATTTACGCGAAACATTTTGTAAAAAAATTTAAAATAACAAAAAAAATTGATGGAGTACAACATTTTATTTAAAGATATATATTATTGTAAATAAAATTAAAAATTTTAAATATGTAAAAATAAATATAGTCTTGAATTTATGTTATAATTTACTAGTTAAATAAAAAAATTTAGGTTCGATTTAATTATTTTAGATGAAAAAAAAAAAAAGAAACAGATGTGCTGGACCAAACGAAAACGACGAATCTGGTGTCCCATGGCCGGAAAACGACAAGTCCACCGGCGGCATCGATCTATCCGGCGACGTGGACAGTTTGGTACCCACTCTCAATGGACGCCTTCACTGCATCCAGAATCAGGTGCGTCTTCCTACTGATACTCGGCCACTTCTTCTCCGGCCGGCCGCCTTCATATTTAATCCTCTGCACCAATCTGCAGAACTCCCTCACCATCAGAGCCTCCTGCGGAAGCTCCGTCGCCACAGTCACTACGCGCGGCCCACGCGCCCATCCCGTCACCAGATCGTTGAACTCCGGCTCCACCGACGCCGAAAACGACGCCTTCGCCTCCTCGAACGGAATGATGAAGTCATGGAGGTGCAGAGTGCCCTTCGTTCCAATCACCGTCATGTCCATTGTCAAATTGGCGAGGAAGGAGCAGTGAAAGGTCGCGACCTTGCCGTCCTCCCAACTCAGGGCGGCGCTGCAGGATAAGATCACGCCGGCGGCGTTGAAAACCGCGCCGCGCAAGGCGAGGACCGTTTTGGGGAGGTCGAAGTCCACCGCCCATAGAATCGACCTTATGCAGTACCATCCTGCGTCGCCGAGAGCGCCGAGGCCGTCGAGATCGGGCTTCACGCGGATGTTGTTCTTCAGATAGTCTTCGTCTGCGGCGAAGGTGAAGCAGCTGTGGACCTAATTAGGGTTTCTGCAATTAGGTCTAAAAGGGGGAAAACATCGCGGAAGAGATGAAATTAAATAATTTTACAGATTTGAGGTTTCCGAATTCAGAAGGATCGGATAGGAACTCCTTCATCTTCGTCGTTCGGGGATTGTGCATCCACATGGTGCCGTCCATGATCTGGACGCCATTGGATTCGCAGGCCTCGAGGATGGTGTCGACCTCCCTGACATTCAGGCCAAGGGGCTTCTCCAGCAGGAGGTGCTTTTTCCGGCGGGCCGCCGCGACGGCCCATTTTATATGTAGGCCGGTCGGGAGCGGCATGTAGACGGCGTCGACGTCAGGGTCGTCCAAAACGGCGTCGTAGGAGGGGTGTATCTTGGTGGAATCCGGGAGGCCGTTGTCGGCGGCGAATCGGGCGGCCTTTTCGGCGGAGCGGCTGCCGACGGCGCAGATTGTGGAGTTGGGGGAGAGGGTTATTGCGCGGGAGATTTTGCGGGATATGTCGGCGCAGCCGACGATCCCGATGTTGATCGGCGGCGCTGCCATTGTCGTTTGGTGTGTGTGAAGGAGTAGTCCAGAAGATAAATATACTTTGGTGGGTGACGTGGATATATATATATATATATATTTCCCTAAAATGCATCGACATTCTAAAAATAGTTTATTTCGCTCAAAATTTTTAATATGAGTTAAATAAGATAGTATATTTTAAATATATTATTTAAAAATACAAGAATTGATAAGACATGATAATAGTAAATATAACACAATAATTATTCATGTGCATTATTAATTTAAATTATAGAGTATATAGCAACCTATACAATATATATTTGTATTAATGTAAATATATCTTATTCAAATAATACAATTATTAATCTTAATTATGTAGTAACTCAATTCAAGATGCTTTTTTATTATTAATTTATTTTTTTATAGTAGATTAGAAGATAATAATATTTTATTGATTAATAAAAATAATATTTTTAATATTTGTATCCTTATAAGATATTTTTTATATAAGAAAATAAATAAAAAAATAGTTTTGATATTTGTGTTCTTATAAATATAAAAATATAAATATTTTTGTAAAAATTAAAGAATATTTTAAAATTTACATATGAATTAATTTTATTATTAAAAAATATTTTTAAATGAAATATACAAAAATGGTAAAAAAAAAATGTTGAAAATTAAAAAGTATTAATTTTCTTACAAAACATCAAACACAATTGTTAGTTAAATAAAAATAAAAAATTAAATACTTAATAAACAAATTCTAAATTTAAATTACAATTTTCTTCCATTTATAACTTCTCGTAAATGTAGTAACCAATTCCATAAATAAATCATAAAAATATAATATATTGGCAAATTCTATTTGAATTTGTATTAAAAAATAAACAAGGACAAACTATTTTATTTTGAAAAATAAAAATAAATAAGAGATGGGAGAATTAGTTACCTTAATTACACATAATAAAAATCCATAAAATTTCCAAAAATACAACTATATATTAGATAATAAAAATAAGCTAAGTAGTTACTAATGTAACATTAAACTTCCTTGTTAATTTAGGAAACATTACAACTTAACATTCCATAATTAAGTATTTTTCTACCTCTATATATATATATATATATACTTAATTACATGCACACAAAATTCACACAAATTGCACAAGAAAAATAGATCAAACTTCTACTTCAATGGCGAAGAAGAATTCGATAAAGCTGTTTGGCGTCGTCATCACAACCGATTCCAAGAAGAAATCAACATGACAAAGGGTTAGACGCGACAACAGCAGAAACAACGATGTCGATCAAATTCCAGAAATTTCATTACCATTGGCTGAAGCAATTGGTCAAGTGCCGGTTTTCCTGCACTTGAAGAAGCTGCAGAAATCCGACATTAGCCCGGGACAAAACAGACTATTTGTCACCAAAAACGAAAGAATTATGGAGTTCTTGATCGAAAAAGAAAGAGCTGTCGTTACTAAAGAAGGAGGCTTTGAAGTCGCAACAATCGATTTGAATGGAGATATCTACAACCTACATTTGGCGATATGGTCAAGTCTCCACATGATAATCATCAAGAAAGAATGAAAAAAAATTAATCTTACAAAATGGCTTAGAAAAAAATTATGTGGTCAAAATATCCGGCTATCGACATGATGGGAAGTCCCGTTTCACAGTTAACTTTAAGCCGATGCTTAATTAGTTCACTGTCGGCTTAATTAACATTCAAATAGTTACTATATATATTATGTTTTGTAGTTAAATATTAGCTATTCCTCTACTTTGATTACTGTTATTTTAGTTTTGTCACTTCTTTGTATGAAAATTAAAAAATATTATTCTATTTATTATTTGTTAAATATTTTATTGTTTTGAGTTTACTGTGCATAATTTTACTCATATTTCTTTCTTTATAAAATTATCACAAATGTTAAAAAACTAACATATAATATAATCTTTAATACCAAGTAGATTAAATTTTTACCATTTTAATTCTCATAATTATATCAAAAGTTACTTCTTTTTTTTAACAAAAATACATATATAAATATTAGTTAAACCAAAATAATAAAAATAACGTTCAAAAAATTGAATTTTCAAAATTTTGTATTCAATTTATTGTACAATTACAATATAAATAAATAAATTTATTATGCAATAACATTAATATAATGAAAACAAACACATCTTACATATATGAACAACATATTCGGTAATACAAAATTACATACGAAATTAAATAAATAAAAAGAATAATTACATATATAAGTATTTCATATTCCATGACTGCATTTAGTTTATGTGAGTTTTTTTTTTTAAAAAAAAAAAAAAATCTTTTGAATTAATATTGTAATTATTCCTAATTCAACATATAAAATTTAAAATACAGTAAATAGTAATAACAATAATAATAATGAAATAATTGTTTGATTTTAATTTAAAATTGAGTTTTTTTTTTTATAATTTTTTAATAATTATTTGATATGATTTTTTTTTTTTAATTATATAACCACCACAAATTTTAATTTAAATTACAAAATCAATCGAACTTTGAATTTATTTATATTATTACTAACGTAAATGCCAATTGCTACGCACAATACAATCAACGAAAATTTGTTAGTCATTTCAAAATATATTATTACTGAAATTTATTTTTATTTTCAAATATTTTAATAATTTTAAGAATAATAAATTTTTTATAAAAATAGTAATAATTAAATAAATAACAATTAATTTTTTTAGAAAAATATTATCATTTAAAATAAATTAAAAAAAAAAAATTTTTACAAACTTCAAATGAAATGAATGTAATAATATAAACTATGATTTACCTTAAATATTAATATAATTAAAATAATTTAATGTTAAAATAATAATTTAATTTATTATGAACAAAATAATTAAAAAAAATACTTCGTCCACTGCCAATTTATCCATTTATTTTTTCCATGTTAATATTTAAATATTAATTATTATATCACATAGTACAAATTAAGAAAAAATGACAAAAATATTTCTATTGGTGTCTTATAATACTAATGAAATAAAATTTGTACAAAAAATTATACAAATATAAGAATATTTTTAATGTTAAAAACAATTACGGCAAATACAAATGGATAGATCGGTGATGGATTGAGGTAATATATAAAAGCTATATATATATTTTGGATGTGTTTAGAACTTGATTAATTATGAAAATAAAACTATTATTTAAATTATTTTTGCAGTAAATATGACATCATGAAAAGAAAACACTAGGCAACTTAGAAGACAGTCTTTTCAAATTCAACTTTATAAAAGCCAACTAAAATAAACAACAAGAAAATAATGAAAATAAACTATAATCAATAACAAAAAATATTAGAAAATTGAGAGAATATAAAAAGGAAATAAGAAAAATGTAAAAAATATAATGAATTTTTTTTTAAAAAAAATATAATTAGTCAACTCATTTATAAAGATTACAAAAAAATTGTAAAAATTAGTTTTTCCCCTAACATTTAGTTAAAATTCCACTTAAAACCAAAACCATAAAACCTCTTCCATTTATAAAATTATCTACAAAATCACATTATTTATAAAAAATAAATATACTAATAATATATATATATATATATACAAATTAATATATCAATATGAGTGTATATGTGATAATCATATAGGGTGTGTTTATTTGGGGATTGGATTTCATCATATTTTTGTCCAAAAAAATATCAAATCAAACACCTATTTTTTATTTTTTATATTATACTAAAAATCAATTTTATATTTAAAACATCACATCAACACCTATTTATATCACATCATACAACTATTCAAATTCAAAATTTTTACTATTCAAATAAACTCAAAATCAAAACCCCCAAACAAATGTATTTAATATTAAAAAATAAATATATTTAATTTAAATTTCATAATTATTAAAGTACTTCATAAATAAATAAATAAAATAAAATTTTAGTAACAAAATTTTATATTTATAGACATAACTATTTCAAGTTATTCTATTATAATTTAAATTAAAAAAAAAGTTAATTAATTATGTATCATAAAATAGTAATTATAAAAGTAATATATGAAAATAATAATAATAAACAATAAATATTTGCAGAAGAAAAAAAAAATTGTATTTCTATTGTTATGTAAAAAATTGTAAAAGGAAAAAACATATTACTCCACCCGTCCCACATAATTTGTCCATATTTTCTATTTTCGTTCGTCCCACGTAACTTTTCCTTTCTATTTTTGGAAATATAATTATGCAACTTTAATCGCATTTTAAATTTTAAATTTTCCTAATTTTAATTAAACTATTTACTTATCTTAATCTTAATTTATAATTATTAAATAATAATTATTTTTACTAATACACTTCTTAATTATTTACTAATTATACTTTACTTAAATTCCCGTATCTACAGTAATAGTCTCATGTTTTTTGGGACGGAGGGAGTAAAAAAAAAAAGAAAAAAATTTTCAAAATTTTGAGATTGTAGAATTGCAAAATTTTTAAAAAAAAAAATACTAAACTCTTTTATTTACTTTCCGTCCAATACAATATTTTTGTTTACTATTTTTGTACGTCCCAAAATAATAGTTTTGTTTATTATTTTTGTTCGTCTCAAAACAATAGTCTTATTTCTTATTTCCATAAATAACCATATCACTGTATAACTATCTTTACTCTTTCATTATTATTATTAACAATTAACACTACTTTTTACATTAATACAAGGACAAAAATGTCTTTTATCTATATTTTTTTTTACCAAAAATCTCGTGCCCAACCAACACAACCAAAACTATAATTTCGGGACCGAGAAAATATAATACTCCCTCCGTCCCATAACAAATATTCATTTTTCCATTTTAGTCCCTCCATAACAAAGTATCAATTTTTTTTAGTAACTGTACTATTTACCTAACATTACAAATACCCTTGTAACTTACAGTATATTATACAAATACTATTACCCTAATAAAGTTATTTTAGTTATTTCTTACTTTATTCCTACTATATTATAATATAATACTAATATTTATAAAATTACGAGCAAAAAGCAAATTGATACTTCGGAAAAGGAGAAAATATATATATATATGATTTCCTCAACGGTGACAAGTTTATTACAAAATATTTTCCGGAAAAAGTGTATATATATATATATATATGATTTCCTCAACGGTGACAAGTTTATTACAAAATATTAGCCATTAGGCCATACCTTTCGGAACGAGAGCCATCTGTTACTAGAGGAGGCCATACCTTTCGGAACGAGAGCCATCTCTTACTAGAGGAGAGTTAGGGTGGGTTTGTTTGGGGTTGGATTTTAAGTTGGGATTTGAATAGTAAAAATTTTGAATTTAAATAGTTGTATGATGTGTTATAAATAGGTGTTGATGTGATATTTTGAATATAAAATTGATTTTTAATATAATATAAAAAATGAAAAATACACGTTTGATTTGATATTTTTGAAAAAAAAAATTGAATGAATAATGTAAATCCAATCCAATCCCGACAAAAACACTCTTAAGGTATTTCAAGCAGTGTTTGAGGCCTTCAGCCCTCAAAATGGGTCCCAGCCCGGTCAGGGTAAAATCCACCCGGGAACCCGAACCGCACCCGATTCTGTAATTAATTTCACCCAATTTCAATTTTATCGACACAGGCAGGCTCCAGTTTCCACTAACCCTAGTCCCAATCGTTTGATTTTCACTTACCCGCACCGGACTCTCCTCCGCTTCACCGTTACTCCGCGTCTCTCCTCAGCTGACGGTGGTTCGGACTTTCCTCTCCTTCAACTGCGTCGTCTCCTACAAGAGAAGCAAGTGTGAGAATAAGCATTTACTGCAATTTGGATTTGTTATTTTTGAATTGGTTTTTTCTTTCTTTTTTTTTTTTTGGATTCGATGGTGAGCAAGTGTGATAATCATTTAAGCATTTCTATTTTTCACCAATTTTGAGTTTGATCGTGTTTATGTTACGTGATTCATTTCGATCTAATTCATAACGGTTAAAGCAGAAGCAAGCAGAATCATTAGAGCATTTGCATTGTGTTCAATTCCTTGGTGATTTGTCATTTCAATCCAATTGTATTCAGACAAAGTTGCATAGGAGACACTTGAAAAAAGAACAAGGAAAATGTCGCGGGTTTGCTGGGTTGGATCCGGTGGAAAATAGAGACTAGGAGGAAAAATGTGTAACTGCTGGATTTGGTTGGATAAATTGAGAAGCCTAGGCTCCGGTATGGCTTTATTTCACTTTCAGAGCTTATTTGGCGGGTTTTCACCTCTCACGACAGGGATCAATTTCTAGTTAGTGTTGTTTATGAATGTTTCACTTGCTAAGACTCACAATATTGCACTGACGGTTCTCCTTATGCCCATTTGTCTCGGTTTAGGTGCGATATCTGTCTTGCCACTGAATAATGGATTTATAAACATGTTCTTTTGGTCTCTGGTTTTGCTATGTCCTGGCCATGGTATGGTTGTTTTTGAGTGATCTATGTCATAAACTCTAATTATTTGTTATGACACAGCGCAGTCTCTTTTCTCCATTGATTATGGGGGAAAAAAGAACGAATATTAACCGAGAACTAACACATGTTTAATGGGTATATATGGTGTACATATACATGCATAACTGCATATAAAGTAACGATATATGTAGAATAAATAAGCAAAGATAACTGGGCTGTTTGTAAATCGTTGTTTCATATGCATGCCTAAGGATGCAATCATTGATGATTTAGTGAACATTAAGAAAAGAAAATTCTTCTTTTGAAATGTCTTCATGTAGAAGTGAAGGTAGTTTGGTGGATGGGCTACAGTTGATATTCTGTTGTAAGAAAATCAAGCGTTCCAGAAACATCTGAATTCTGAGAGTATTCTTGATTGAAATGGCCTTCTATCTTCATGACAGATTTGTAAACTGATAGCTATTGCACTAAGTTTCTTAATTAAGTTTTAAAAATAAAATATGCATTTCATGCTTTACATTGCCACTTCCTTCCTTTTTGTTTCTGCTTATTTATGAATTTGTACTTGAATTGTTATTCATCTTGTCCACTTTAGTGTAATTTGTGGTGAAGATCCATAAAAGAAAAGGATAAACTGTAGCTTGAAATTAACATATCTTTGTTAGTAAAAGCCTTTTCAAGAGGATACTGATTACAGGTTAGGGCTTATGCTTGTCCACATATTTTTCTGTTATTATCAACTTGCATGGTAATGGGATCTAAAAATTTGAACTCAGTTACTAATGAGTTTTATGGTGCACTGTTTCTTTCCTCCAACTAATCCTAAGATATTATTCAACTAAACGGGAAATTAATGTTCATTATTAAGAAGTCTTTGATTAAGTGATATATTGTTTTAATATTGATGGGATTTCTCGTTTTCTATGTCCAGTTTCAAGAGAACTTCTGAGAGACGCTCAACAAGCCAGTTTCTAGGCATTGCTGATGGACCGGCAGCCTCATGAATATGGTGCTCCCATGGCATATGGGCAGCAGCAACAAGGGGCTAATATGCAGCAGCAGCAGCAATATGGTTTTCACCCACAACATCAACAATTTCCCCCATCTGGCCATGGCCCTCCATTTTTGCCCCCTCATCCTTCACTTCAGCCATTTCCTTATCCTCGCCCAATGCAGCAAACCCAACTCTATCCTCAATTACCTCCCCACCCTTCCCTCCATCAACAGACACCACCTCCTTTTGCTCCGCATGTTCCCCCACATCTTGTCCCTTTTCATGCTCCGTATGATTCTGCACCACCTCCTGCTCCACCACCATCCGATCCTGAACATCAGAAACGGATTGACAAATTTGTTGAATATACTGTCAAGAATGGCCCAGAGTTTGAAGCCATTGTGCGTGAAAGAGAGAATGATAATCCTGCTTACAGTTTTCTCTTTGGTGGAGAAGGGCATAATTACTACCGGTATAAGCTTTGGATGGCCACAAGACCCCTTATGGGTCCTTACAACCCACCACCTTTTCCCTCTTCTGTGCCATTGATGCACCCTCCCAATCCCATCATGAACCCTGCGGCTATAAATACTCCAAATGCTGCTTCCACTGTTTCTACTCCAGGAATGGGTTCCTCTCACCTACAACAGCCTGCTTATCCACCATTCTTTGAGCAGCAGCACCCCCATCCCTCTCAGGCTTTGGTGGGTCATAGCCGTCCTGATTTTGATCAATCTTACAGACCTTTCAAAGGGGTATCTAGAACACTGCCTTCTGATGTTGAGATGGAGCTAAATGGTGTTCTCAACAATCTTACTGGAACAAAGGAATCAATTAAAGGTGCAAAGACTTGGTTTATGCAGAGATCTCCTTTTATTCCTGCTCTGGCTGAAGCGCTTCGAGATAGAGTTTTTTCTCTGGATGATTCTGAGAGACAGCTGCATATTGTTTACCTTGCCAATGATATTTTATTTGACAGGTATGCTGCGGCTTGTCTATCCATTTTCTTGAATGTATTCTGGTGGAAAGCTCTGTTTATTGCATATTTATTTACTGGTAACTTGCATTTCCTCAATGCATTTCTTTAGCCCATTGTCGGTTATTTTCTATATTTTGTAGTGATGAACCTAATACTAATTAATAATCTAGATAATTAAATAATAGTAGTGAATTATTTCTATTATAACAGCACTATTTTAAATATTATGCTTCCTTGCACTATTAGGCACAGTAATTGATAGAACTCATAGAAGTAATTATTTTCGAAGTGCTTATCACCTATGAAATAGTTACACCTTTCTCATTTAAGCAGTTTGTAAGTAATGGAATTGCTTGTATATTGGCTGTGGTTCTCTAAACTTAAATTATACTTGCAATTTGATTGAAAAATTTGCTTCAGTGATTGACCCTGTAGATACTCATTTGCCTCTTCTTTGCATCATTATGCAATTTTGTGTCGTATCGTTGAAATGTGCAATTTCTGACATATGCAGCTTGCAGAGGCGGGCAAATGCTCAGGAACTTGATAGTGAAGCACTTGCATTTAAGCCTGTTCTAGGTTCCATGTTTGCAAGAATATACCACAATCCACAAAACAAGGATGAAAACCAGTCCCGTCTGAAGAAAATCTTACAATTCTGGGCCTCCAAAGAAGTTTATGATCAGGACACGATCATGGGGCTTGAAAATGAAATGATGAGTGGGTTGCCACTAAATCCTGTACCTGGACCCCACACTGACGCATCTGCTCTTGCAGGAGATCGTCCTTCTGCCCCAGGTAGGTTCTTGAAAACCACCTTTTACATGCATGGATTATTGGCATTAAGAAGCTAACATTGAAGGTTATGTGTTCAGAAATAAGTTTATTTAATTATGTCAGTATTAATAGTTTCTATATGTTTTCGATAGTTTTAAATGGAAATATGATCTCTTTAGTTTCTAACCTTGTGCTAATACATAAGTTCATTTGATTACGTCAGTATTAAGAGGTTTAATATGTTTTTAGTAGTTTTAGACAGGAATACGATATTAAGTGTTGTTTTGT
The DNA here is from genome assembly GCF_009805555.1 of Andrographis paniculata. Taxonomy (NCBI): domain Eukaryota; kingdom Viridiplantae; phylum Streptophyta; class Magnoliopsida; order Lamiales; family Acanthaceae; genus Andrographis; species Andrographis paniculata. Next base: position 1,236,661 of record NW_026137563.1, on the reverse strand, counting down.
AACATTTCTCTTCACAGGACTGCACCCATTGGCAAGTAATAGTTCTTTGCAATGGCAGCCAGACAAGCACGACTTTGCTGATAAACAAGTTCCCTCTATTCCACCCCAACCATTTCATCCCAATTCAATTCCTTCAGGCGGATTAACCGGATCAATGCCTCTGCCATCTTCCGCTCAACAACCAAATCTACCAACACCACCTACTACCGGAAAAGTTGGCGAAAAACTGCCCCCGTACCCCTTGTTTCCACCGGGTCTCATCCCTGGTATGGTCCGAAAGATGCAGATAGGCAGCGGAGTACCTTACTCTCCTATGAGCCCTCTGGATATTCCAACCGTGATTCCACCCTCAAACGTGCCACAGTCAGATATTCTTGAAAGAGTGTCGAAGTTCTTCCGAGAGATTGGAGAGGTGAACCCCTCCGAAGGACCCATGATCTCGTCCGAAACAAGGGGCGATGATGGCTATGACTACGATTATGAGAAAGACCTCCCTGCCCGCAAGGGAGGAGCTTGTATACCTCCGCCGGCCAGCCTAAACTCTGAGCCAGATAACGATGGAAGTATGGAACCGAAGAGCGGCAGCTCTGGCAGGCTGGGGCTCGGCGCAACGAACAACCCGGCGGAGCAAAGTCAGTATGATGATGTGTACTCGTCTTACAGGAAAGAGAGAAGCACCAATTACCATTCGTCCATGAGTGCAAGAGCTGCTGGAAGGTAAAAAAAAGCATTAGTTTTACTAAATGTAGTCCTGCATTTATTGGTATATATAATCTAATGGATTTTACCTTTGACGTGAGATGCAGATTTTGTTTAATTACTTGATTATTGGCTGATAATTAGCTGTTTGATTTTGGTTGAAGATGTGCGTGAAACGTTTTTTTATGTTTTGTAAAATCATGTAAACATTCCATTCCATGTGCTGCTGCCTCTGTAGTATGGATGGGATGGAAGAGGTTACTGATCTGGACGAGTCAATATGAAATTATTTTTATTGTATTGTTTTCTAAGTTTCGTAATAAATAAGACAAAAAAAAAAAAAGTTAAATTTGAGTGGAATATATTTTGGACTTTCTAAATAGATAGTAAGAATTTGATTCACCAAGGATTTTTTTATTTTATTTTACTTTTAATTTCAAATTAAAGTATACTATTTAATTTATATCATTTTTACAAAACATATAAGGTTTTTTTTTTTTTTTCATAAAAGATTAGATTAAAATATTATTTAACTTAAAATTTAAATACTCCCTCCGTCTGTGAACGGACGGAGTATATATTTTTTAAAGCCAGATTCTTGCGAAATTATATCTGATAATCTTGTTAAGAAGAATGAAGCTAAATAGTAGAAGAAATTGAAATATAGTAATATAAAAAAAAAAGGAAATAAGTTGCTAATAAATGTCTAAAAAACCACAGTATAATAATAATAATAATAATAACAATAACAATAACGAGAAAAATTATTATTAGCATAAATATCCGATGAAATGTAAGAGATTTTTATTTTTATTTTTTAATATATATATAAAACAGAAAAATAAAAATACAGATTACGTTGTAAAAGTTTTCAACAGGTTTTACATAAACTAATTCATGCACTCTTCGGCGTCCATTGTCGATCGTTTCTTCTTGATTCGTTCCGTGCTTCATTTCCACGATTTGTTTTTGATGGTAAACTGTATCCTCTTTCTTGTTCGCCATCACTTATTCACTGAGCCAACACTATTCCACAGCGACATGGGAAAGCCCACCCTCAAGTTCATGCTCAATTTCCATTATTTGCTATCTTGATTCTTGAACCAGGAGTTTGCGACTGCCATCTAAATCTAACTCCAAGAACCAGTAATTGCATCGAGGATACGTGCTTCTGGCAATCAGCGCTGCAAGATCTCATGCCTCGGCATTTCCCCTTTCTTCCCAGTTCAATTAGGGTTTCTCTTAATTCGCTGTATTTTGTTGTTCAAGAGCTTCCCGCAATCCATCGGTGACAGGCACCGGTGAGCCCGAATTGACGGTCTGTCGGGTGAGGAGTTGAAAGGAATTCTTGTTTCAGGGAAAGAAGGGGCGGAATCGAGATGGGGTGGGGGAGGGTGGTGTACGAGGGAGTCGTGGCAATAGGGTCGCTTTTGCTTTTGGGTTGGGGCGGTTTGTGGTTCTTGAACAGGCGGCTTTACAAGGAGTACGAAGAGAAGCGGGTGTTGGTTCAGATCATTTTCAGCGTTGTGTTTGCCTTTTCTTGTAATCTTTTCCAGCTAGTCCTCTTCGAGATTATTCCCATTCTCTCCAAAGAGTAAGCAGTTCGTATTATTTATTGTTTGTTTTGTCAGATTTCAGTTTAACGTATTTTTCTGGAATGATTTGCTAGTGGAGTGGATTGTATGCAAGCCCATCTTGTATTAGATCATAGAGGTTGTGTTGTGGTCTTTATTTAATCACGATGGAGTAATAAATGTTCTGATATTGTTTTTTGGCACTGTGTCGATTGGTGGAGATTAAGACCCTAACTTTCAATCTAATGAATTGCTTCACTTGCTGTAATTTGTAGTGCTAGAAGGATGAACTGGAAGGTGGATTTGTTTTGTCTGATACTGCTGCTCGTCTTCATGTTGCCATACTATCATTGCTATCTCATGCTTTGTAACAGTGGTGAGTTTGACTCCAAAAAGTTAATTATCTGCATGTTGATCCGTTTGTTAAGGAGGGGGAAATGGAGGTGGTTTGCTGTGTTTACACTTCATTTGAAATTGTTGGTAGTTCCTCAGTTTATACTTCCAACAATAATTGTGTCGCTTTGTGAAGATTACTTGCTTTTGATCTTGACCATTCTGGGGAAATACATATTTATCTATCCCTTTTCTTTAAATGTGTGCGAAATAGTAATATAGTTTCATTTGTTAGGATATTAGAGTTGAAGTCATATAAAAAATGTTTTCTATTGTTATCCTGCTGTAGAATTAGGATTTGTTTAAGCGGGATAATTTAAGCTTTCTTCCAGTGTTTCTAGTTTTTTAATAATTATGTAGCTTCACTCTATAAATAGAATGTGAGATTTTCCTGTGTTCTTTTCAATTTTGATTCCTGCAATGGTATTAGAGTTTTGATCTCAGGCTTTTCTCTAGAACCTTAATTTGCATTTCAAATTGGCTAGCTGTGCAGTTTGCTTAAAATGCATATTTTGCAACATTTAGTGTGCCACATTTGGTTATACTACTGTTATTAATGCTTGTTTGTGAGCTATCTACTCTTTATACATGGAAACTTAGATGATCGTCTCACATTTATTTGCGATTTCTATCTGTTTTATGCCTGCTTGTGTTGCGTATCTATATTCTTTTTAGTTTGTCTTCTATATGCAGACTTCTTATACCTACCGTCATCAGATGTCAACCTAATAATTTCTCATGAATAATGTAAGACCTTTTGAGTATCACAGACTTGTGATGATTATTGATTTCTTGAAATGACTATCCCATATTGATAGTGTGTGTGTACATCTTGGTTTAATTTAAGATGGGGTTTAACAAGTCTTGTAAAATTTTCTTTGCATTAGAGTTGTACACCAAAAATTAATCAAGATTTTCTTTATTGGAGTTTTCGTTAGTCTAAATATCTGTAATACTGCTCTGTAAGTAGGTGTTTGGATACTTTAATTCATGAGAAATCTTATTTAATCACTACAATTTTATATTCTAATTTTGTAATATTGTTGACTGTATTTCAGGTCTTAGGAAGGAACGGGCTTCACTTGGTGCTGTAATATTCTTGCTGGCTTTTCTGTATGGTTTTTGGAGAATGGGTGTTCATTTTCCTATGCCCTCTCCAGATAAAGGTTAGGTGTTTTTTTCGTTTGCAATTGCAGTGGAACTATATGCCCATGCTCAAGCATCTTGTGAAATCTATATGATGTATCTCACTTTAAATCAACTTCTACTTTTAATATGCCATACCCATTGATCTGTATTATTCTGGACGACTGCTTGAAAAATTCATTGGAAAGCCACAGGAATGGTCTCTATCTTGCTTGCCCCAACTGGGGTCTTTTGAGTTAATGCTTTGTCTGTTTTATTTTGGAGTCCACACTCCACACTGTTTTTACACAAAGGACATGGCTTGTTGTTTATGGTGAACAAATGTTAATTTTGTCTTGTTACATTGCCAGACATTTGTTGGTTGACCACTTGACTGTTTGGTTGTTTCCATGGAAATACCTTTCTTTTGTTGTGCAATTGCTTCAAATTTTCCTACGTCTTTGATGTATTAATTGTCTCATTATCTGAAAAACAATTGGTTTTGTACAATTTTTTTAATTTTTTAATCTCTTTTGTGTGTGTGGAATTTAATTGTTTAAAGAATTTCATTTCCTGGAAAATCATTTAATTCAAGTTTGGCTGTATGTTGCTGCTTCATGATTGTGCTTCTCAGGATTTTTCACCACTCCCCAGTTGGTTAGCAGAATTGGAGTTATTGGTGTTACTGTCATGGCTGTTTTATCTGGCTTTGGAGCAGTTAATTTGCCATACAGCTATCTTTCTCTCTTTATTAGGTAAGAATTGTTGAACTTATTATAAAACACTAAAGAGCTATATGATGGTTAATTTTGTCTCTCTGTATGCTTCTCTGAGACAAATCTTGTATTCTTTGTGAAGCTTATTTGGTTAAGCTGTGATTATAGAATAAGTTGGCACCATAGGTCTTTTTATAATTCTAGTGCTAAAAGGTTCTGGCTACAACATTTTCTTAGCTAACTGTCCATTAGATGCGTTATTACCACTCTAGTATGTGTTACTTTCTATTTGTAATGGAGTTTTTCTGACCTTGCTTGGAATGTGTTTGATAGAACTTATTTTTTCAAATTTATATGCTCTTATAGCTTTTACAATGCCATTAAAATCTTTTTAGGATGTACTGCCTCTCTCTTTTTGAGAAAGAAATATAGAATTACAGCTGAAGGAGCATATCCACTGATATTTTTTACTTTTTTCCCTTTTTTATAATAATAATAATGAGAGCTAGTGTTTGGTTAAAAGCAATTAATTTGAGTTCATGTGTTGTCTACACATGTTATATAACAAGTACAATGTTTTGTAACTTAGCTTATATGATCATAATTTTCTGTAGGGGATTAGCATCATGTGATGCATTAATTCTTGATAAATATTCAAATCTAATTATTTAGCATATACAGTTAAGAAGAAACTAAAATGTTAGAGAACATAATCTAATAATTCAAATTAGGGTGAATATAATGGTGTAAAATGGTAAGGAAGATGTCATTTAATAAAAGAGCTTTAAGTTTTATTTCATGACAACTTCTATAGATTTTACAAGCATTTTGCTTGAGATTTTCAAAGCAATTCTACAGAACTTATAACTATCCAACAACTTAAAAGTTTTTATGAGGCTTTAGTTGGAAGAAAACTATCTAAAAAACATCTTTTACAAATTTAAATTCAAAGAACATTGTATTATGCAAAAATGTTCATATTTGACTAATATAGGAATTTTTGTAAATATATTAACCATTAGCTTGTCATTGAACCAATGGAAAGATCAACCATCATGATGCTGAATTAACACATAGCAGATTGTGCTTCCTAGGTTTTAGTTATGGTAAGCTGAAATTTTCTCTATGTTTACTGATTCTCAATTCAGTTATTACCATCTAATGCATATGCATGTTTTTTTTACCTCTCCCAACTTGAAGAGAAATTGATGAATCAGAAATCAAGTCAGTTGAGAGGCAGCTAATGCAGTCTATTGAGACTTGCATTGCAAAGAAGAAGAAAATTATTCTCAGCCAAATGGAGATAGAGCGAAAACAGGGATCTGAAGAGGTGTGTTTTCCTTGATGCCATATTTAAACTTAGTTAACAAGTCATAGGTTGCAGTAAGATTTCACACCACTGTGTTTGTTGATGTTAATCTTAGAATTCTTTGGTGGATTCATTATCCCAAAATTGATGGTTGAGTTTAGTAATTGAAAAGTCAATTGTCAGACTGTGCAGCTTGGAAGTGGAAAATGCTATTCGAAAGTCGTCTTTGATGGCTTAATGTTGCATGAAATTAGCTTCTGTGCAGCCCTTAGATACCTGCTTTTAAGATGTTCTGTCTGAATATATAGAGCATAATAATGTGTTTGAATGATGTGCTTGTGTGTCAAATTGATGCTTAATTCTAGGAATATAGTGTTATGTGAGTATGACACCTTTAATTTGAATGTAGATTATTGGTTAATTAGTGAATAATTATTGACTTTTAAATTTGTATCTTTTCAAAAGAAAATATTACTTCTTTAAAAACTTATGTTTGGTTTTTTGTGTTTTGAAAGTTAACGGTGAAAAAAAAAGATATCCAAACATGGGAATTATTATTATATGATTTTTAGTGCATCATCGGAAATATCAAGCATGACTTTTCAAGTATGTTCATGAGAGTGAAACATGATAGAGTACTTTAATCTGACAAATTAGACAGATTATAATTGCTGCTTACTTTAATGTGACAGAATTCAAATAATAGGTCCTTCCTAAAGAGGTTAGTAGGAACAGTTGTCCGATCCGTTCATGATGACCAAAAGGAGCAAGGTTAGTAACTAACTACATCGTACTTTAGCAACGTGTATACCCTTACAGATTCTTTTAAGAGTTTTAGATAAGATGTATGAGATCATATCCTCAACATGTGCAGTTGCTGATGAGATGGTGCTGTATCAGATCTTTTTTTTTTTTTCTTACTTCTGTTGTATTATGTAGTTTGATTTTCATGGCATTGACCTACCCTTAATCAAGTCTTCAGTTTGAACTGCAGTTGCCATGCCATCTTTTTAAGTTATAAGACCAATTGGTTTTATCACAAAAAATTACCATTTGTTTAATCATCGAGGAAAGAGATCATTGACAATGTTTCTTATCTTGGTCCTCTTTGTGAAGATATTAAAACCACGGAAGCAGAGGTACAAGCATTAGAGGAGCTCTCCAAGCAACTTTTTCTGGAAATCTATGAGCTTCGTCAAGCTAAGGTATACTTGCGTTTATGCCCTTCCTGTACTATGCAAGTTAAGTTTAATATTAGGATATTATTGCTCTTAGTTGTGGACTGGCTTTTAAGTTTCTTCTGAAATCTCACCCTTAATGTTATTTCAGGAAGCTGCTGCTTATTCAAGGACCTGGAAGGGTCATATGCAGAACTTTCTGGGCTATGCTTGTTCAGTATATTGTGTATATAAAATGATAAAGGTGAATCATGTATATTAGAATTTATATAAATGAATGTAAATTGATATAGTTTAAACTTTTGGGCAATGCATTTTCCCATTATCAGATAGAAGTTCAGTGTTCAATCACGATCGTCATCTTTCTTAATAAAAGTTATACAAGTGGATTGCTTTATAAACTAGAACATTATCTACATGTGAGATTGTGCAATGGAATCGTTAATATAAACAAATATGAAGTGTTACATCTCTGTATAAGCATAAGTGATCTAATATAATGGACAATGTGGTCTGCGCATGTTTGATACAAACCCTTACGTGGACAACGAGTTTTTGACTAGTAATCTGTCGACTTATCATAGTCAACATGTTGACTAAGTTTTTATTAGCAAGATACTGAATTTTCATTTATCTTTGTTGTTTTGCTTTGCAGTCTTTGCAGAGTGTTGTATTTAAGGAGGTAATGTTCCTTTCTGTTTATCATCTTCTACTTAGTTATCTTTGTTGTATGATATCTGTCTCAATAAATTCATCGGTACTTAAAAGTAGTCCAAACTTTTGTGCAGGCTGGTTCTGTTGATCCTGTGACTAAGACAATCAGCATACTCCTGCAATTCTTTGATATAGGCATCAATGTAACTTTATTATCACAGGTTAGTGCCTTGCGTTATTTGAAAAAATTCATGCTGAATCATCCAGGATTCTTGTTGCATGCAATGCCTGAGAGTGTAATTGATATTCTCTGAAGTTCATAGTGATTTACAAGAATGACTTTTTTCCGTCTAAAAATTGGATCTAAATTGGATAGCTAGTAATGAACTTAAATCGGTACCAAAAAACTTTGGGAAAATACTATGTAATTATATGGAGATTGTTACGATTAATGAGACATAATTAATTTTATTTATTTATTTTTAACACTCGAATATAAAACCATTGAATTTGCATGACTTATGTGCCAATTTCTACTATTGATTAACACTAATCACAATAACCCTTGTTTGTCTCCTGTTGTGCAGTATGTTTCTCTTTTATTCATCGGGATGCTGATAGTAATATCTGTTAGGGGTTTCTTGTCAAATTTGATGAAGGTAACATCATTACTCCCATGTTTTCGTCCCAGTCGTGTTGCATAGCATCTTACAAATTTTTTGTCACTCTAGCTGGCTTGTATTTTCTAACATGTTAGTGAAACTTGTTTTCTTCTTTTGTAAAGTTGGAACATCTACTTTAGTGTTACGAGGGAACCAGTGGTGTGGGCATTCAAAGTGGAGGGTTATGTAGTTAAAATCATTCTGATCTCCAATTGGAATTGTTTTGATTCTCATCCTGCTTTAATTGCCGAACTCCTCCTAAATATATGTGAATATACTACCGAGTTGCTTGATGAATGATTTACCCTTCATAAGTCTTAACAGGTCTCATGCAAGTCTAGATTTGCTCTCGCGGAGCATTCTATTTGTCTGGTATGCTCCCAATCTCCTGATTCTTGCCTTTTTGTACAGTTCTTTTTTGCAGTTTCAAGAGTTGGAAGTGGATCTTCAAGCAATGTTGTTCTTTTCCTCTCTGAGATAATGGGGATGTATTTTGTCTCTTCCATATTGTTGATTCGGAAAAGCTTGGCAACAGAATACAGGTACCCTTCACTGCTATTGCTATGTTAAGTTTGTATTTCTTGTAGTTTCGAATACACTAGGTCTGCATGGTAATCTACACCGCTTTATTTTTGCCCTCTTTAAAATTGAAAATGATATTGTGTAAGTTGTTGTGTTATCAATATATAGTGGTTTTCTGATATATACTTCTTTCTTAGCAATGGCTTTCTGAGATTGATTATCCCACCCTTCTTATTACAGGCTGATAATAACCGATGTATTGGGAGGTGATATTCAGTTCGACTTCTACCATCGATGGTTTGATGCCATATTTGTTGCCAGTGCATTCCTCTCCCTGCTTCTTCTCTCTGCACATTACACTTCACGTCAAGCCGACAAGCATCCTATCGATTAACTCTTAGCTCAGTTCGTCCCACCCCTTTTCACAAACAGTATTATTGTAATCTTCCATTCCTCCCTTCCCAGTTTCTGTTTGCATTTTCCTTCTCATTCTATTCATTATTTGCATCTCCAGATTTTGTTCCATGGGCAGGTTTGGTTGCAACATTTGTTCCCAAATTCTCTCATCTATATCCATAATATTGACACTGCTGCATGTTTATGTACATTGGTTATGTTTGGGACTTCCAATCATAAGCGTATGCAATCAAAAATGAAGAAAGCGTGTTGTAATTTCAATTAATATAAACACGTTTTATGAACTGATGCCTTTTTGGTTAAAAAGACAGAAAAACACCCAAGAAAGCTTTTTATGTACCCTAATTACACACTACATTGATTTGTTTATTAAAATTTCGAATAGAATTATGAGAAATTGAAATTTGTATGGAAACTGGTGGGAAGAGCGAAGACGTGGATTCATCGTCTGCCACGCAGTTGTGAGACTGGAAGTGGCCACGCAACTGCGATGCTTCCTGTACGGCTTATGCAATTTCTTGAATAATCTCCCAAACACAGAAATCAAACTTACAATTCAAAGCTAATGGCAGCAGCGCTTGCAATTGGGCTGAGAACGGCGTTCCTGGTACTGGGATGTGGGAGTACCGCCACTGTCATCTATACTTGTATCGCTGATGGACTTCCTTTCCGTAAAGAACTCCTTACTCCGTATGTTTTGTGTTTCTGCTTTTCTCACTCTCATTTCATAGGAGGAGTAGTGATTACTTGCGGAATTAATGTTTTTGTTGTAGACTGTACTTGTTGTGCTTCTTAGATTCTTGTTATGTGGGTGTTTGGTCGGTGTCCATGTGAGCTTTTCAGTTGTATGATGGAAAAATTGAAATTCATGGATTGTGTGTGGACTGATGTTTATCTATCTTCTTTTATAGAGTGGACTGTTGGTGGTGTTTATGTGTTTGCCCCTATTGTAGTCTTGAATAGTTGTTGATTATATATAGGATTTCAAGAAATGACCTAATTATTTGTTAATAAAGTTCTTGTTGAATTTCAATTGCTATTTTTTTTTTCCCCAGGTGGATGGCTGCTACGTTGATTGATTTCTATATCAATATTCTTGCTATAGGGGTACGCAAAGTATTAATATCTTTTTAATCTTTTTTTAATTTTTGTTTTCTAATTTCATATGTAATTATACCTATCAAGCTACACGATATGGTTTCTGGGCAAAGTATGTGACATTAAGACAGCTGCTGCTGATATAATTTGAAAATTACAATTTAATAACTGGGATAGGTTGATGTCTATTATTTCTTTCTAATTATTATGCACGTATGATTGTGAAATGGAAATTGTAGGATATAAAAATATAACAAGTATCCACCTAAGTGGTATCTCTACTAGATTTCACTTTGCTTCTAGGTAACTTTGGGGACAGTTAAGTTCAAATCACTTTAGTCTCCAATCTTGATATGTTTCGGATGATAGGCTATACAAACTCTATTTGATTTTCCTTCCAAAATAACCTCTTTTTTTTTTTTTTTTTCATTTTCATCTGAACAGCTCAACATGCATCTCACATTTTTGTTCTTACTCATCATATCAGTTCTGGATTGTCTACAAGGAATCTAGCTGGATTCATTCAGTGATATGGATAATTCTCCTTATATGTTTTGGAAGGTGTGATAGCTCTTATTTCATTTAATTTCATTAATAATCTGACAATTTCATACATTAAGGTTTTGTTTAGATTTGGTCAAGTTTTCCAAGTGTAGAGAGCACCGGCTGGAAGCTAGTTATGCTTTTCTTTCCCAGGCTTCCTTTCTGATGTTGATTTCTTATATATATGATTAGCTATTTGATATAATTATAGAAGCAGAAAATCGACCAGGATTCAAGTTTGGCGCAACCTATTTGTGGCAACATAGAGTTTTATCTGTTAACATGTCATATGACATTCACACAGGATGGTTGCGAAGTTTCTATCCGGTTGTCAATCTAAGTGATCAATTTCTAACTTTGGTTGTGCTTCAATGGTCACTAACTGAAAGTTTAGTTTTCTCTCATTCTTTTGTCACCTTTCTTTGCAATATGTTATGGCATTAAGCAGCATGGAATGCCAAAAACACTTGATCTATGTAGGCTTTAGAACTTCCATTCCATAACTCTTTTAACTTTTCAATGTAAAAGTTCTCGAAGCCTGAAACATGTAATATCCCACTTGACCACTTTATGCTGGAATTACCAAACCTCTATGTGATTGAACTGCGATGTAGTAATGCATCTACATGATTTCATTCCTTTTTTTTCAAAAATAAAATAAAATAAAATAAAAATGCTTCTGTTGCTATAATACTTCTTGTTCACTTGAGTTTGCTCTCCTTTATGCTGAGACTTATAAGATCAAATGGTCAATGCTACTGAAATGTTCCTATTTTGACATAATGCTTGTTATATATGCATTGAACTGATAGGTTTTTGCACGTTTCAGGATGGCTATAACTTTTTCATGTTCTCCTTTGCAGCATAACTACATGTGGATACATTCTTTTGCAGCTTCTAAAGCTGTCCCCTCAAGAATCAGTACAAGATCCTATCTACTTTGTGTTGCTAACTAAAAAGAAGTAAGTAGCAGCCATAGCTGCTTCTATATATTTCAAATTGTTTCCTATTGATTTATGTGACGGGTATAGGGAATAGGGATGTATCCTTTTGTATGCGCCAGATAAGCAGCTAGCTTTGTGATCCTTTTCTTCTTCCGGAGTCCTCAAAATGGAAGCTTTCAATATCAATTTTTAGTTCCCTAAATTCCAAACCTATGCCACCATGTTTACTTCTATCAAGGATTAACCAAAAGATTGCAACTTCCATCTTTTTTTTGTTTAATTTACTTCTCTTATACTCTTTTCTTTTTGTTATTTTTTAATTTATTTACACAAACTCGCCTAATTTTGTGTTTGCAATAACAATAATGAATCGTGCCATTTTCTTGGTTTATGTTGATTTGCTCTTCCAACTTTTAGGGATGAAAGGAAATCCAGAAGTATATTATCTGTTGTCCATGCAAGGATCCTTTTCAGTGCTTTGGGCTGTCTTATGATTGGGACGTTGGTTTATACTATAGCTACTGATGGATCACCATTCCGCAGAGATGTTCTCACTCCGTAAGCATACTCCTGCTAGATGGAAGTGGATTTGTCTGGATGAACATAATTGTTTTGTCATTATGAACATGGTTGTTTTGCCATTGACCTGCTTTCTTGCTCTTCCTCTCTTAGATGCTAGAGTGTGTAATGAAGCATAAACAGGGTTAAATTATTATGATTAGAGTACCAGATGCTCAGCACTAACTTTAGTGTTCTTCTTAGTATATGAACACTTAACAAATTATCCCATGATTCTCCTCAGTCCTTGCAGCATAATAATTTGCAATGATTTTTGTTTATCACAATATGAAATCCTTAAAACTATATCCTACTTAAACATGCAATTCCATCACTATTGACTTCTTAATCTGTATTTTATCTTAGGTATATCTAGTACTCTTTTATATGTGTCGTTTCCCTGAGAAATTTTCATATTTGCAGGTGGCTTTCTGCAACACTGGTTGATTTTTATGTCAATGTGGCTGCTCTATCGGTAAATTGCTATTTTAGATTTTTTAATTCGCATAGGTCCATTCTAGGATATCGGCATGTGCAACTTAATTGCAGCCTGGTTATATATGTGCTGTAGCTTTGATTTCAATATAAATGTATATATTTTGGTTGGAATTCTCAAGGTCATGGTGTTCAAATTTGTTGAATGGCCCCAAATGTGGTATTAAGAAAGTAACCACAAAAAGTTCGATGTCATTGTACTTGGCACTTTTAACATGTGATGACTACATCTGTAATGAATGCATCATTTTGAAACATTACATACGCGTAGATCTTTGCAGTCTAATATTCTGCTTTGGTATGCAGAAGTACTACTTACCTTTGTCCACTCCAAACCTTACCAACTGCACATTTAGTGAATGTTAATATTTTCTGGTACTATCTCAGGTTTGGGTGGCGTATAAAGATCCGAGTTGGATGACCGCCACCTTTTGGGTTATTTTGTTGATATGTTTTGGAAGGTAATTTTTGCTGAAACTGCTGTATCTCAACAATAATTTTCTTCTACTTGCTAATTCCTTCTTGGCATAACACCTATACTTCTTAATAAAATAAATATGAGAAGTATTACTTACTATATATATATTGAGATATGTTGCAAGGGGAGCCCCTTGCGCAGGCACGCCCCCCCACACACATATATGTTCTGCAATCTTCCTGCTATGTTGCACTCTGCATCATATGATTTCTCCATTTTAACTCCAAATTTTCTGATACTTTCAGCGTAAGTACATGTGCTTACATTGTTCTACAGCTCTTCCATCTCTCCCCTCGAGATCCAACCTTCCTTGTTCTTTTCAACAGCAGCAACAGGCAGGTCTATTAAGGCTTCCTTAAGTGCCACAATATAATTCCCACATGCTTCAAGTGTTACATAATGTGTAAATTTCATTGCATTATACGTGTTGAAACCTAATTTCATACATGAATTTATTGACAAGAAAACAATGAGAACTTAGAGGTTTTATCTTTTATTGTTGTTGATGATAGGGCGGGAAACGGCTATGAAGAAACTATTCAGGCACACTAATACAAGTGCATTGGATTGCGATGAGTGGCGGCTTCTTGTTGTTGAGCAAGATTTGTTGCACTTTAAATAAACAACCTTGGCGCTTGTTTTTTCACATGTATATTGTTCAAGTGAAAATCATTTCATTAGCACGAGGGATATACAAAAAGATTCAAACGGCAACAACTAATTTTAGCATTCAATACAATGGTACTACAATATTGTGTAAAGGTTTACACGCTTACTCGTTTTCATTTAATTTTCACATAATAGATATTTATTAATAAATGATTTACAGCATAACTTATCAAAGTAATCGTCATATGATTACTTTAACATATACATACTTGCCATAGATTGATTATGTAAAGATAGTATCTTGGAATCATTTCTTTAGTTTCAACTGTATGTGTGTAAGTTGCTCTGTGTAAAACAGCTGAATTTGGATTTACATTTTACCAATAAAATACAGAGATTGGAGGGCCAAATTTGAAAGTTCACCAATAACCAATGGGTCTGGAAAAGATCTCTTCTTTTCCGGATGCTCAGTATATAATACTGCCCACGTACAATAGATTCTTTAATCAATGCCATATCCTATCCTTCCCATCAAGATTAATTAGCAGCATCGTAGTGCAAATGCTGCCTTTAGTGCCCATAAAGGATCATTTTCTATCAGTCGTCGTTCCATGAACAAAGCAATAATTGGTTTACAAATAGTGGAAAACCTACCTGAGAATCCAAGATCTCTTTCTGGTTCTGTTGGTCCCGTGGAGTGAATCAAGAAACTCTTAATGAAAGGTCAAGATCAAGAGAAAGGCACCACCACAAAAATCACCGATTCACAAGTTCACTCGACTGTCTAATGGTTCTCACAATTTGTTAAGAAAATTGCTATTGGGCAATCCAGGATATGCTTTGTTACCTTCTCCCCTCAGGAACAGCAAACCTGAGCATTTCCATTTCTTGTGGATTTTTAATTTTAACGCTTTTCTCATATCTCATATCTCCTTTTTTTTCTAGTGAACTTTGTTTGCAGACCTATTAGCAGATTATTCTGTGAGTTTTTCACTTAGAATCCAATCTGCGATGACAATGCTTACATGGACTTGTAGCCTTCCTCATTTATTACAAGTAGCATGCCATAGGGCATCTTCCTCTATTTTGTACTCTAGCAAGGTTGTATATCGGATTATTTATGCATGATGTTACACGTTTTCTAATTCTTACATTACTATGTTCTTTAATCAATCATGAAACATATTTTATGCAATTTAGAAAAATATTAGTGCCAAACATTTCTTTGAAGTTGTTCATGATGTAGATGTGGACCCTTTTCCCATTCTGTAAACCAGAAGTTGAGGGATTTATTTTAACATTTTTATGATCCTATGAAGAAGTCAAGATTGTGTCCTAAAGTGTTATAACTATTTTATTACTTTAATAAATAATTGAGCATATTTAATTGATCTGTTCATTGTTTTTCCCCAAATGTTCTCTCACATATCATGTCTGAGCATGATCTTATATTTAGTGTCATATAAGAATATTTTAGTTGTTGGGTTCCAGTTGTCACATGGTATAGAATAATGCATACTTTCCCTTCCTTGTTCTCTCATATAACTTTCTAAATACCCCATACGTTACACCTAAACCTTTCCTTGTGACCACATATAAGTCTCCAAATCCTCCATACATTATAACAGATTTGCAAACCTTTAACATATCTTACCAATGGCAGCAGCACTTGCAGTTAGGCTGAAAGTGTTATTCATGATGTTGATGGGTGTTCTTTTTATTGCTTGCGTTTATGCTGGTGTCACTAGTGGAGTCCTTTTACAGAAAGATTTCCGCACTTGGTATACTTTCTTTCTAAATCTTTATTTGATAGTAGGATCAGTGAGTACTTGGTAAATCTAAGTATTTATTTATGTATATGCAGTATTTTGGGGAGTTTGATTCTTGTCTTGAAGGTGTTTGAACCAATGCCCTATGATATTGTTGAGGTTCTTTTTGTTGGGAATGGTTTTGGGTTTACAACGAAAATGATTGGATACAACTTTGTATCGTGAAACTGTCACTTTCCAAATGCGATAGTTTGATCCATATCCTATCAAGGGTTACACAAAATTCGTATTGGGATCATACAAAGTTTGACCTCGAATCTTGATAGAGAATATGTCGAGATAAAAGTGAACATTGGGAAATAATGTATGAATGCTAAATTTTCTGCCGGTATTAGCTGTCTACCCCACAAATGAGACCAACATCGTTTATATATAGAACACAAGCAATTTTTCATTTAAACCAAACAGATGCAATGCTTCGGTTGAAATTTCAATTTCAAAATGAATTGGTGCGTTATTTCAATTCAAACATTAGTTTGAATTCGAAATCTTAAATGTTAGGCACATCAGTTCATGAATGGACACAATTTTTGAAATTGAAGAGAATGGGAAAACTATCCAGAAGGGCATGCAAAACTTAGTCATGATTGTGACTAAGTAAGCTATGCTATTCTGTCCCATAAAATTTAGTCACTAAAATTATAAATTGATACGTGAGACTCAATCATGACCATGATTAAGTTACCTGTGCCAATCTGTCCCAAAGTTCGTGTTCTATCCGGTCACTTGTCATGATTTATGATCATGTCGAAATTAGCTTCTCCGAGAGCACACTCCACACATCCCATCCTGAAGTTCACTTGATCCTAACATCCATTGGTCTTGAATAAATCCAACTACTCTAAAATCACTAACACTTTTAGCGATAAAGCCAAAAAGATAGTAGTTTTGCTTTATGGGCTGAATATTTTCTTCTTTTGCTCCTCATTATTATATTACTTTCAATAGGCTGTCTGGGAGAGAGAATAAATGTTGAGTGGAAATGCTTGTGCTAATATTGGATGATGTAGTTTGAATCAAGCAGTTACTCCCTTTAACCTTTTCTAAGCTACCGAACATATCTCATGTGGAATCCACTTTGATTGTAAAGGCTTGGTGTTTCGTTTATATATATATGTATATAAGTAGTTCTAGGTGCTACACTGTCTTGCTGAAAGTTTACCACTAACTGAACCTGTTTCAGAGTAGTGTGTACCCTATTTTATTTGTTCTTATTTCTTGTGTTTGTGTTTCATTTTTTTTTTCTACGTATATGAAAAATGAACTGAACTTTGGGTAGCTGAATTCGTGCCTTTTTCTTTTTCGATTTCTTGATACAGGTGGTCAATAGTGATACTGATTGATGCCTATGCCATCTTTCTACCACTAGGGGTATGCACACTGTCTCTGATTATTTATTTATCATTATTTATTATATTTTCTTTGGAGAGTAAAAGTTGAATATATTGTGAGTTTGAAGAAAACTAGAACTACAGCCAAATAGATAACTCAATGTTTTCCTTACCTGCAGTTAGCAAAGTAGTCTGCAACCCATTTTGCACACGTCTCTAATTTGAATCCAGTTTATTCAAATATTATTTTGTCTTGCGGACATGTTATCAGCATGTATTCTGTAAACCTGTTTCTCATATTAGGACTGGCTTTATGTATACATAAGTGGAATGTGAGATGTCAAATGTGTGAACTTAACTACTTAATCCACCTCAGATGTGAGCGTCTTTCGAATGGTTGGCTTCCCAATTTCCAGCCAATGCTAATTTAATGATATGATGTTATATATATTTCCTCTTTCTCATCATATCAGGTGTGGATATGCTACAAGGAATCGAATTGGATTTACCCTATCATGTGGATAATTCTTACTTTAACTTTTGGAAGGTATGGATGCTTTTATTCAATCAAATTTCATGAACTTCTCTGAAATTTTGTTAACAAATAGCATATCTTTTTTTAGAAAACACTATTTTAATATTTGGTTTATGTGACTTGTAATCAAATACAAGAAATGTAGTATAAAGTTATCGAAAACATGTTTTTTGATTTTGAAGGAACTTGTGTAGTCATTGTAAATCTAGGATCTGGGTGTCTTTGTCAAATTTATAATTAGCTGCCACAGCCACTCTAGTAACTATTTGTTTAACCTGAGAACTTGATCTGTATCACTTTTTCTGCCGTTTAGCTGATTTTAGATAATAATTTATTGTTGAACAATATTCCGCATTATATAATTATTTTCAAGCTGCATATATGTTTGAACCTTGAAATATGTTACAAGTTTTTGTTTTCACTTTTGCAGCTTGGCTTTCTACACGTACCTTATTCTGAAACTTCAAAAGCTTTCTTCTCAAGAATCACAGCAGGATCCTATTCACTTTGTTTTATTAAATTATACAAAAAAGTAAGTAAAAACCATATTTGACTCCATAAATTAATGTTTTGAGTTGTAACTAATTTTCCAACATTTTTGGATGAAAGGGAATCAAAAGGCACACTCTCTGTTGTAAGTGCAGGAGTTCTTTTCATTTCTGTGGGTTGTTTTATGCTTGGATTGTTGATATACACCATGGTCACTGTTGGTTCTCCATTCTCCAGAGAAGTTTTCACTCCGTAAGTTTTTTGCTAGCCAATGATTTTATAGCTCATTTAAAGTCTTCCATTCAATCTTGCTATAAAAATCCAAATGAGGCCTAAGAGACTTATTTCTATGTGCTTGTTTATGCAGGTGGGTGTCTGTGACATGTCTTGATGTTCACATCCTTTTGATAAGTCTATTGGTAATTCTCCTGGCGAAATTCGTCGATTACATATTTCCTGTTTTCAAACCTTATTGCAGGATCAAACCTCAAATCTTATACAAGGATGCATTTTTCTCTTGGGTTTGTATTGTTCTACATGTAATGTCAGATCTGGGTGGCATATAGAGAACCAACTTGGATGACTGCAGCATTTTGGATTGCATTCCTGATGTGTTTTCATAGGTAATTTGTCTTAATTATTTTGACAGGCTTGGTCTTGTGTCCGTATGAATATCAGTTATCATGACATCTCAAATCTGGGTTTACTTATTTCCTTCCCAGCATTGGTGTTTGTACTTACATCACCCTCCAGTTCCTCCGGCTCTCACCTGAAGATCCGACCTTCCTTGTTCTTTCCGGGGGCAGTAAAAGCAGGTAAGCAAGCACTATTTTGTGATCTAACGAAATTATATTTAGCTTATGTTTAAAGAAAAACTGATTTGGTTCTTGTTGATGTTTTTAGGCCAAGGAATGGATATGATGAAAATCTAATTACATCCTAATTAGGGGAGTTACTTAAAAGTGTATGTTGGCACTCGTTTGTTAGTATTACATGGAACAAGTGTAATGGGGTTGGATGGTTACTATATCAGGGACATGGATAATTGTCCTTACTGTTGTTGTTTAATCCATTGAAACTGCAATATTGCGTACAATGGACTATTTAAAATGCTGAAATGTATCAGGTATGTAATGTTGTTCAGAATGTGATTGTAAATCTGTAAGGTATTCAGTGTACAACCGTTATAATGTATGATTACCCCAACTGAATTTGGATTTACATTTTACTTATAAAAATGCAGAAATTGATTATTGGGCCTGGAGGGCCCAAATCGAATTATAAGTCTTGAAGGAGAAGAACCAGCGATAGATGGAGACAAGACTCATGAACATCAATGAGCAAGCCCTACAATTAGTGCCCTGAAAAGGATCAGATCAGTTAGTTCTTCTCAGCAAGCAAGACTCTTTGTATGCAGCAGAGAGTAGAAAACGTACAGGGAGTGAATCAAGAAACCCACCCATCCACCCACCCTTAGTGAAAACCCATGATCAATAACTGATACAGAAGTTCACTCTACCGTCTTATCTGATGATTTGGAAATTGCTATTTGCTAATGGACAATCCAGATGTTTTGTTAGCTTCTTCACACTCAAAAGCTGAAAAAATCCATTTCTTGTGGTTTTTAGGTGTGCTTGGTTTGTGCTTGATTTTGTGTTTGATTTTGACATTTTGGTTTAAATAGTATATTTTGTATGCATTCTCCTCTTATCAGAGGCCTGCAATTTATTGCATTTATTCTGTTTGCTAGTAGGATTATTATTTTCTCTTAGTTTGTTCGCATAGAAACTGATCCATGCCACAGAGCATATTCCAGTAGTGATGGTAGAATTTTTACAAGTTCTTCCATGTAAGTGTCAAAATATATTTAGAAATAATATATTTTATTTATGGTAGTTATCTTAATTAATTAAGAGGTTGATAGGATTCTTGTCTTATTATACGATTTGTATATCACTATAAATATAAAAAGTTGTCATGCCATAAACATATGTAGAAATAATATCTTACCATAAACATTATGACTATTATATGTGTATGAGAATGTGTTGTAATTCTTACATTACTTCTAAAAGCAGTTCATGATCTATATGGGTTGACCCATTTCCCATTGCGTAAACCAGAAGTTATGGAATATATTACAACATTTTTATGATTCTATCAATAAGTCAAGATTGTTTCCTAAGTTTTATAACTAAATTATGTACTTTAATAAATAATAAAACATATTTATTTGATCTGTTTACTATTTCTTCCCAAATGTTCTCTCCCCTATCTTGTTAAATTGAACATGATCTTATATTTAATGTCATATAAGAATCTTTTAGTTGGCGGATTGCTGTGGTCATATGGTCTAGATTATAGAATAATGTATGCATTCCCTTCCTTGTGCTCTCATATTAAGTTCCCAAATCCCCCATAAATTATTACGAAATTTCAGAGCTTCAACATTTCTCATCAATGGCAGCAGCACTTGCAGCTAAGCTGAAAGCGTTGTTCATGTTGTTGGCTGGTGTTCTATTTGCTGCTTGCGTTTACACTGGTATCACTAATGGAGTCGTTGTCTGGAAAGAGTTTCGTTCTCTGTAAGCTTTCTTTCTGAATCTTTATTTGATAGTAGGAGCAGCGAGTATTCTGGAAATTGAAGTATTTGTTATGTATGTGCAGTGCTTGAGGAGCTTGATTTTAATCTAGCTTAAATTAAGAAGCAGTTTCTCTGTTTGACCTTTTAAGTTACTGAGTATCAGTAGTATTCTTGGTTAGTGTATCTCTATGCTAGGATCTCATGTGGAATCCACTTTGATTGTAAAGACTTCGTGTATGGTTAGAGAAAGGAAAATATTTCTACAATGCTACACTGTCTTGTCGAAATTTTAGCACTAACTGAGCCTATTTTTAGATTAGTGTGTGTACTATATATGTTAGTTCTTATTTCTTCTGTGATGTGTTTCGTCATTTGTATTTCGTATTTTTTTTCTACCTATACGTAAAATGAACTGAACTTTGGATAGCTGAATTTGTGCCTAAATTTAGGTTCTTGATCTCTTGATACAGGTGGCCGATGGTGATCCTGATTGACATCTTTGCCATCATTCTACCACTGGTGGTAGGCACACCGTCTCTATTTCTTTTTTTGGAGTCTCTAATTTATAACCACTTATTCAAAAATTATTTTGTTTTGTAGACATTTTCAGTATATATTCTGCATACCTGTCTCATATTAGGACTTTTTTTATGCATACATAAGTTGAATGTGTAAACTTACTGCTTACTTCCCCACAAATTTAACGTAGGTTGAATGGTTGGCTTCCGAAACTCTAAGCAATGCTAATTTAAGAATATGCTGAATAACATTTTGATCTTTCTTATCATATCAGGCATGGATTTTCTACAAGGAATCAAACAGGATTTACTCAATCACGTGGATAATTCTTATTTTAATCTTTGGAAGGTATGGGTGTGTTTATTCAATCAAATTTTATGAACTTCTCTGAAATTTTGCTAACAAACAGGATATCTTTTCGGAAACAACATTCTATTTTGATAGTTGGGTAATGTGAGTTTCAGTTGAATATAAGACTGTCTTAGGCTGTGTACTGAGTATAAAGTTATCGAAAACATGCTTTATGGAATTTATGTGACTATTGTGAATCTAGGTGTCTTAGTCAAACTTATAATTAGCTACCACAGCCATTCTAGTAACTATTTGGCTGACCTGAGAACTAAATCTCCTTCACTCTCTCTGTTTGTTTACCAAACATCAATTGATGTCGGAACAATGTTTCTTCTTATGTAATACTATTTGCAAGCTACATATATGTTTGAACCTTCGAAGATGTTTAAGTTTTTGTTTTCATCTTTGCAGCATGGCTTTCTTCCCATACCTTGTTCTGCAACTTCAAAAGCTATCTTCTCAAGAATCACGGCAGGATCCCATCTACTTTGTTTTATTAAATAATATGAGAGGGTAAGTACATCCATGTTTGACTCCATATATTAACATTTTCGAGTTGTAATTGATTTTCAGTTGTTTTAGAGAAATAGAATCTATATTCTTCGTGACCTTAATGAGTCGATTATTATAATATAAGCTGCACTTTTCTTGGAGTCCTCCAAAATGGAAGCTACTTGACTGAGATTTTAGTTACTGAAATATACATATGCATGTCATTCTTTTTGCTGCCAAGTTTATGTTGCTCCATTTTTGGGTTTGAAGGACCCATTACAAAAATACCTTGTCTTATAATTCTTCTTAACTTCGGACAGCTACGAGTCCTAACTCTTCTTTCTTGTCGATTCACTCTCTTGAGATTTTTCTGAGTTGTTTCCAACATTTTTGGAATAAAAGGGAATCAAAAGGCACACTCTCTGTTGTAAGTGCAAGGGTTCTTTTCGGTGCTTTGGGTTGTTTTATGCTCGGAACATTGATATACGCCGTGGTCACAGATGGATCTCCATTCAGCAGAGAAGTTTTCACTCCGTAAGTTTTTTGGAAGCCTATGATTTTTTTTTTTATCTCATTTCAAGTCTTTCATTTGATCTGGCACATAAAATCCAAATGAGGCCTAAGAGACTTTTAATTCTATGTGTGTTCTCTATGCAGATGGGTGTCTGTAGTATTTCTTGATGCTCACCTCCTTTTGATAGGTCTATCGGTAATTCTCATTGCAAAATCTGTAGTTCCTATTTTCAAACTTTGTTGCAGGTTCCAAACTTAATTCTTATACGAGGATGTATTCTTCTCTTGTGTTCGATATATTTACATGTAACATGATCAGATCTGGGTGGCATATAAAGAACCAACTTGGATGAGTGCAGCATTTTGGATTGCATTTCTGATATGTTTCCAAAGGTAGTTAATTTGTCATCATTTTCATCCATGGCAATGCCATGAAATCTCAAATCCGAGTTTACTTATTTCCTTCCCAGCATTGGTGTATGTACCTACATCACCCTCCAGCTCCTCCAGCTCTCGCCTGAAGATCGGGCCTTTGTTGTTCTTTTCAGCAGCAGTAACAGCAGGTAATCAAGCCTCATTTTTTTATTCAAGGAAATTATAATTAGCTTATGTATGAAAACTGATTTGGTTTTCTTTCCTCTCTTGTTGATGTTTTTAGGTCAGGGAATGGATACGAGGATATTCTAGTTACAGAATAACTAGCGGCGGTTACTTGAAATGTATATTGTCATATGTTTGTTATATTATAGGTGACAATTTTGGATGGTTACTGGCTGTAAAAATGACTTTCCACAGCCATTCCTGTTAAGCATTTGAGTGTTAAAAATAAATTAGTTGGAGACTACTTATTTCTATTCAGGACTCTACAGGCCACAGTATATATATAGCACAACCTCTACTATATATATATATGTATATAAATATATACATATTCATTCCTTCCCAGCTTCCCCAAAGTTCTTGATCAAGTACAAAACCCAAAAGTCATTACCAATATTATTTTCTAAGCTTCTACAGATCTTGTTAATGGCGGCATCACTTGCAAGAGGGCTAAAAGTGGCGTTCGTGGTGATGAGCTGTGTTTCCAACGCTGTTCTCATCCACCTTATTGCTACTCAAGGATTACTTTTCCTACCTGAATTCCACACTATGTATGCTTTCTCTCTTATGTTATTTCATAAATGACCTGATTTTTAGGTAAGCAATACTTTTTTCTGTATAAATGTTGGTTTTTATTCATTTCTTGGCACAGGTGGGCAATGTCGTTCCTGTTTGACTTCAATGTCCTTCTTATTCCAATTGTGGTATGTTGTAATATTCTTCATATTGCCACTTAGATCCTAATATTAATTCAAATGTGTTTTTGTTTTTTTTTTTGTTAGATGGCTATTTGCATATATGTGCTTGTATATTATATGGTAAAAGGGTTAAATGTAACAAAGAAAAACATTTATGATGATTTGGAGGTAAATGAAATGTTCTTGCTATAAATTTTAAAACTTGAGGAAAATTGCAAAAAAATCTCACACACGTATACTCTGTTATCTCTTTTGTCCTATATTTATTTTGCTGGAAAAATATATCAAAATATATCACACTCACGTGCGGCCATAACGACTTTTTAAAACATATATAATATATTTGATGCCCACGCAATGTTCGTTTGAAATTTTGAAAATAGTAAAAAGTTATTAATTGATTTGATGTTTAAAATAAAGTGAATAATGTCTGAGTCCAAAAACTTTCAAAATATATATGATACGTTTGGTTTATTCAAGCTTTTGATTCTCTTTGCTCGATATCTCTGAATTTCTCCAACAAAAAAGTTTACTGATGGATTTTCCAAGTCCTTTATATAGTTTGTTGAGTATTTGAATCTTGTAGGCAAACATCCATCCATTGTTTGTTTCAAGATTCCGTCTCAAAAACACATAATGCATGACATGAATTGAGATCCTTACCAAGAATCTCACGTCTCTAAATCTCGTGCACGACTATAATTTTTTAACGTTCCAACAATCTTCCGACAACCAAAACTAACAACCCCTCAAGTTTAAGATTCACAACAAACTGTTGATGTCTTCACCTTTCTCGACGAATCTCTAATCTCTCGTCATTTATGAAACCAATAGAATGTAGAATACTAAAAGGAGCCATTATAGATTCGAATATCTCTACGCAGACATTTCCTACTAAATCTAGAATTCATTATAGCCTTAACGCGATCTACTTCCATGAGTATGTAAATTACAGCAATAATGCTGATTTAAATATTACGATGTTTCGTCTTTATCACCTGATCTCTTTATACCGTACTTTTGTTTGTCATGCCAGATATGGATTATCTACAAGGAATCAAATTGGAAGAATACAATTATGTGGGCATTTCCTATACTGATGATTGGAAGGTATGGTTACAGAGAATTCCTTAGCTACACCATTGCTTTACAATGTGCAAGAAAACGGATTAATTTTTCACATTAAGTCGAGAAAACAACACTTCAATCCATGTTGTCGTTACCTTTCCCTTTCTGTATAGTAATTGTATAAGTTCAAGAAAATATTCTTCAAGATCAAGCGTAATATATATTTGCGTAGACGAATAATTTAATCGCCTTCATTCTGTTCATTCGTTTAGCTATTTTCATTTTGGGATCGGTTGTCACGAAAGATTACAACAATATTAGTCCAATCCTTTAAGGAAGCTCTTAAATTTTGTTTTCTCTTTAACTCCTTTGCAGTTCTACATTTTGCCCGTACATTGTAGTGAAACTTATGGAACTTTCACCTCAAGAATCAGAAGATGATCCTATTTACTTTGTCTTGCTAACTAAGAAGAAAAGGTATGCTCAATAGCCGTAAGTGGTTCCCTAGTTTCTCCATGGCCTCAAAGCTAATGTTTTCAACACGAATTTCTCATATCACGCTGAGTTACTCTCCAAGATTTCACTTTTAGTTGTTTTAAACCTCAGGGATGAGAGGGAATCGAGAAGCATACTTCCAGTCATAATCGCGAGATTTTATTTCGGCTATATGGCTGGTTATATGGTCATTTTATGGACTTACACTATTGCGGTCGATGGATTTCCACTCCGTAGAGATGTTTTCACTCCGTAAGTTCGAAACGAAACATTCGACTTATTCTATTCTCACTCATTTCAGATTTGTCAACAAACTTCTTAAAATATCCATGCTTTTGTGCAGGTTTGCATTGGCAACATTTATCGACATCCACTTCCTTTTGATTACTTTTTCGGTAATCCTCCACGCCACTAAATCCCTTCATCGTATAGCTCCAAATGCCAGCTAATTCTGTTCATCGTTGTTATATATATATCGATCAGATTTGGGTGGCCTACAAAGAACCAACATGGATAACCGCGGCTTTCTGGATCGTCATGTTGATGTGTTTTCATAGGTAATTCGTCGTTAGATGTCCCGACTAACCACTTTTCTTTTCTTGTTTTTTTCTACCATTCCTCAATGAGTTCGCCGAGCTTTTCAGCATCGGAGCGTACTTGTACATCCTCCGGAAGCTCTTCAAGATCTCGCGCCGCGACCCCGTCTCCCGCGTTCTTTTCAACAGGCTAGCCTCATTGAACATGTTCTTGGCTAATTATAAATAATGTATGCAGAATTTTATTGACATGGTTTTTGTTTCTTTTCTTGATGATGTTTTCAGGACAGACAATGGCTATGAAGAAACTCTCTTGGGATGAATCATGAATGACCATCTATTTGGACAGTGTTTATTCATCTATGGCTATTTGATTTGTGTGACAATTGTTGCTGTTATTACATTAGCCACTGGTGAATTTAATTCAATTATAATAATATGATATCAGAGTTTGACTCGCTATCGTCTTGTTCAAAAAATTCGTATTGGCCACCTTGGTTGACTACACAAATTGCTTGTGTTTTGTAGCCCTGCATCACGTGTCTGCGACTAGTTTACTCAAATTCCTTTTTCCCATAGCTTCCATGGAAATTATCAAATTGGTTCTCAGCCTACAGTAAGTGAAAGTAAACACACTACAAAATCAAAAAGATCTTACCAAATTTCTATCACTCTTCCAGTTCCAGTTCCAGTTCCAGTTCCAGATCGTGTTGCCTGTGTCAATGGCGGCAGCACTTGCAGTGGGGCTAAAAGTGGCGTTCACGATGTTGGCCTGTATTGTCATCGCTGTTTTAATTTACGTTGTCGTCACTGATGGAGCAAATCTCCTAAACGAATTCCGCACTCCGTATGCTTATTAACTTACTCTCTCTCTCAACCTTATTTGATTGATTTAATATTGCGTTGCTTCTTGTGTTGAATTGAAGGTGTTCGTAATTTCTGCAAACTCTCTTAGATGCCCTAATTTTGAGGAAGTCTGTCCAGTTCCTGCTTAACTGTTAGTTTTTTTCGTTTCTGCTGGACGATACTATATACAGGTGGCCAGTTGCGTTCCTGATCGACTTCTTCCTCCTTAATCTTCCGATTGCGGTATCTAATGCACTTCATCTAATTGCCACTTTAGATCCTACTTAATATTGAAATATCATCATATTGGTGCAATGATCTTACAAATAACTCCACAAATCTACTTTCTGTGTCATATCCTTGTTTCTGCCAGATATGGATTATCTACAAGGAATCAAACTGGATTCATTCGATCATATGGATAGTTCTTCTGATGCTATTTGGAAGGTATGCTTCCTAAAAGAATGCTTTACAAATATTCTTTGAGATCTTATCCGAGTCACTTTATATACACAAAACCTTCAAGGAAGCTCTTAATTTTGGTTTTATCCGTAACTCCATTGCAGCGGCGCGCTTTTCCCGTACATTGTTCTGAAACTTATGAAGCTTTCTCCTCAAGAATCAGCTCATGATCCTATTTACTTTGTCTTGCTAACTAATAATAAGCAGAAAAGGTATATCTGCAGCAGCCATAAACAGGTCCCTTGTTTTTTCATTGTTTCAGAACATCATTCGATGCTTAGTTATTTCAAACTTTTAGGGGCGAGAGGGAATCAAATAGCATGCTTTCAGTCGTAGGCGCAAGAGTTCTTTTCGGCATTTTGGCTTGTTTTATGCTCGCAACATGGATTTACACTATCATTGTCGATGGATTCCCATTCCGTAGCGATGTTTTCACTCCGTACGTCCAAACTCTCTTCAAACTTATACTAAAACAACAATCCCCTTGAGGCCTAAGAGACTAAATTCCATGCTTGTCTGCAGGTGGATAGTGACAACAGTTCTCGACATACACTTCATTTCGATTGCTATATCGGTAATTCTCCACGCTGCTAAATCCCTCCATCCTATATTGGCTAATTGTGTTCATTTTTGTTTATATCGATCAGGTTTGGGTGGCCTATAAAGAACCAACATGGATAGTTGCTGCATTCTGGATCATCTTGTTGATGTGTTTTCAAAGGTAACTCGTCGTAAGATGTCCCGATTAACCATTTTTTTTAATTTTATCACGCTTTTAAATTAGTTGGCCGTACTTTACAGTATCGGGACATACTTGTACATCCTCCGGCAGCTCGTCAAGCTCCCGCGCTGCGAACCCGTCTCCCGCCTTCTTTTCAACAGGCTAGTCTCATTATTGAACATGTTCTTGGCTAATTATAAATTTATGCAAAATCTTACATGGCTGTTGTTTCTTTTCTTGATGATGTTTTTTCCAGGACAAGCAATGGCTGTGAAGAAGCTCTTTTGGGATGAATGAAGAGTTATTATTTGGACAATGTCTTTTCAATTATGGTTATTTGATTTGTGTGACATTTGGTGCTGGTGAATTAATGCACTTACATAAATATAGACATCTATCTGCCTTTACAAAACCCAATTATTATTATTATTAATATTAAATCCATTACTTGCATTTTTCTCCCCAAACTATACTTCACTCAAATCCATCAAAAGTTGAAATTAATGCAACATTAATTTACACATGCCAAAGTAAATATAAGGGGCAAAAAAGGGAAGGCAGGCGAGGATGCGACAAAAAGCGATACTATCCACGTACAACAGCCGTCCAATAGCCATCCGCCACGTCATCCGCCGGAAAAGTAGCATACAGTAACGCCGTTATGTTTACATAACCTTTTCTAATACTTTTAATTTATTTATGATTTCTTTCTTTTTTTTTCTTCGAAAAGGCAGAAAATAATAATAATAATAATAATAAAGGAGCAATTTTTATCTAACCTTACCATCAAGAAAAGACCGGATTGCAGATTAGATCTGGCTACTGCTTTTTTTCCCCCTTCCATTTCATCGTTCTCACCCAGCTAAGCTTTCTCCTACTGCTCGATTATCCCTCAGCTTCTCCAGATTTCTTAGTTCAGGTACTGCATTTTCTATTTACCTTTTTACGCGTTGCTGAATTTGCTTTTTTTAGGAGTTTTTTCATGATGCATCTTGTTGTTTTTGTGTTTCTTTCTCGATGGTTTTGTTCTCTTAAATTTTAGGTTGAAGCATGTTGGTTGTGGGTACGGCTTCATTGACGGTGCTGTTTCCGTGTTCTTGTTCTTAGATAATGATGTGATGTGATGTGATGTGAGCAACAATTTGTTCTAGAATTTTATTTTATTTCGTTTTCATTAAAATTGTGCTACCTTGGGTATAGAGTTGGTAGAAAGTTTATTATTTTTGAATTTGGTGTCGCTTTCAAATTTATGCCTGCATCCGGGTCAACAGATTGGGTATTTACTTTTATTTTGATTTTAAAATCAGCTTGAAAATTTAATGTTGATGGTCTGTTCTCAGTGAAAATCATTTGCCTGTAAAAATAAGATATTAACATCTTTTTTTGTTACTTTTCTATATAATGGCGATGCTTGATTTATGGTTGTTCTTAATATTGTTGTGGAGATCCACCATCCAATTTGTACTGATTTATTGGTTAATGATAATGAGGTTTCTATAGAATGTTGATGTGCTATTGTATGCTCATCTGTTTATCTATAGATACAGAAATTTGAACTTTATATTTGGAGTTTGTTGACTGATGGATACCTTGATTATTGCTTTAGCTGCTCAAATGTGTTGTGAGTAATATAGTGAAAAAGCATTATTGGATTTGCAGGAGCAGGGGAGTTTTGAAGTGTGCTCTGAACTGTAAGTTGGTGGTTACGAATTCCTAGTAACAAGTTCGGGATCTCAGTAAGTGGTGCTCAACAGATTAAACCTTATGGGCTCAGAGCCTAATAGATTTTTGCAGCAGCAGCAAGCGCCAGCACCTCGGGTATATTGCTCATAGATACACGCATTTCTTTGTTTTGCCTGTGATCAGTTGCGTGCTTTGAAAGCTAACACATGCCTGTATCCGTAGTGGTTTGAGATATATATTTCTTCCATCAGAATAGGCAAAATTGATATAAAAGCTGTTTTGAACATATATTTTCCGTGACACGTCGCCAGAATTTGTTGTAATTCTGTTATCTCGTTATTGATGATGTCAGGAATATACGACTTAATTTTCACTTTCCAGTGTGGTTTTCCTCCTTTTCCCAAGAAGGTATAATTGGAAATTGATTGAGAGAGAGTGATGTGTTTTTAGCTCAAGTAGTCATTAAGTTATAATCTTTATACTTCTTGAAAGCGATCGCATTAGTCGTAAGTGGGGCCCATTTATGAAAACTTAATGGTTTCCTGGCATCTGGCAAATTTGTATTTCTTGGTACCGTCATGGATGATGAATGCAACTCTCTCAAAGTCCCTTTTTAACATGTAGAATCCATCATTTAAAGTATTACATTGTCTGTATCCAATACTCAATCCATATTTATGTCATACAGGAAATCTATCTGTTTTAGTTACTCTTTTGAGTCGAACTTTTATCATATATCTCCCACTGTATATGAGGAATGAACCGAAGAATCTATTGAATGTGCACCTAGTTTTGTAGAAATATGATTAATAGTATTTGCAATTATAGGTAACTGATTATGGTGTCTAAATTCAAAGCCGAAACTGGACCAATAAGAATGTTTTGAGGCACAAATCTTTGCGGTTGCTATATGATGTTATAAAAATCAGTCATACGTCGTGCACAGTGGTGCAACAACTGCATAACAGTTTCTGTAACTATGTCAAGTGTGAATGGGTGCAAGTATGTGTACAAGACCTGTAAGGGATTTGATTGAAGGGTGTATCTCATCGTAAACTATGCAGTAGGTTGTCTATAGCTTGAGCATTCATCTACCTCTCGCTTTCACACATTTTCTAGCTTGCTTCAATTCAAATAATTTTTGTTTTGTTTTTTAGTAGAATTATACACCATTTACATGTTGACGGCTTCATTTAAAATATGAGGCTGATGATATTCTTTTGGTTGCAGCTCAAGAGGTGGGGAGGATGTCTGGGTGGATTGTCATGCTTTCGTAAACAAAAAGGAGGAAAGCGTATTGTGCCTGCATCTCGAGTGCCTGAAGGCAATGCTGGACCAAATCAACCAAATGGACTTCAAGCTGGTGGATTACCAAACCAGACTGTTGGAATTGCTCCATCACTTTATGCTCCACCATCTTCCCCTGCTTCTTTCTCAAATTCTGGTCTTCCTTCGACAGCTCAGTCACCCAACAACTGCTTCTTGTCTGCCAATTCCCCTGGGGGTCCTTCCTCTACTATGTACGTCACGGGGCCATATGCACATGAGCCACAGCTGGTATCGCCTCCTGTATTTTCTACTTACACAACTGAGCCATCTACAGCTCCTGTAACGCCTCCACCAGAGTTGGCACATTTAACCACTCCATCTTCCCCTGATGTGCCTTATGCACTTTTCCTTTCATCATCTGCCAACATAAAAAGCTCTGATAAGGGAAGCTACATTGCTGCAAATGATCTTCATGCTACATATGCCCTGTATCCTGGAAGTCCTGCAAGCACGCTTAGGTCTCCCATTTCAAGAACACCCGGTGACCGTCTATCATCCTCATTTAATGAAAAAGAGCTTCCTCCTCAATGGAGTCCATCCAATCTCCCATCTGATTTTGAACAGGAGAAATCTGAGTCAGGTAGGCTTGTTGGGCTTCAAGCAGATGGAGCCTCCAAGCCACGCAGGGATTCCAATTTCTTCTGCCCGGAGACATTTGCACAGTTCTACCAAGACCAGTCATCACTTTCTCATTCTGCTGGTAGATTAAGCATTTCCAAAGAATCAGAACCTTACTCCAATAGTGGAAATGGGCAGACCAGGCCAACCAGAATTTCTATTTCTAAACCTGATGCTGAGGAACTGGAAGCTTACAGGGCATCTTTTGGGTTTAGTGCAGATGAACTCATCACTACAACTCATTATGTTGAGATATCAGATGGGCTAGATGACTCCTTTAGCATGGCACCACTTGCATCAAATAAGCCTGCTGAAGAACATATTGTGGATGCACCATCGAAAGGAGCAATGACAGGGAAAAGGCTGGAAGATTTTCCCAGTCCTCAGCTTAATCAAGCGGTGTCCACTCACACTGAAGGAATGTCCTCTGGACGAAATGGTACGTACAACTGCCTTGAAGGTGAATTATCAATACCCCATCATAGAATCTTAATTTGTTACTTTATTTGAATATTTGAAGGTTTCTATTTTGGTGTCCTGCTAGTCAAATTTTGAAGAAACTAACTACACTTGTTAAAATGATGTGATGTTGGATACTTCTTCCCACTTATCTGATAAGGTTTGCAAAAATGGGTTGCTTATATTTTATTTTCAATCATGATGTCTTGGCATAACTGTCTTCCTTATCACATTTCTGCCTCCTAAATGTAGTGATAGTACTGGCTAATTTTTCTATTTTTTATTTTATTATTCTCTCTCTCAGATCAAGTCCAGCAAAAGCATCTTGGAGATGTATCCGGACGAAGCTTACCAAGCATACACATTCTGAGTGACGATGATGATGACATATTCTCTAACATGGGCCCTCGCAGAATATGCCGCAACTATAACTTTGGACTATCAAATTCTGATGCTGAAATTGAGTACATGAGAGCACAAAAACTAAGGAAAGATCGAAGCCGGAGAGGAAGCTAAGGGAAATGAATGGTGGTGATCTGCGGACAGGAACCGTCGTTGCTTGTATTATTTGCAGCTGTAGTTTGTTGTGTGGGGGTTAATCTTGACCAAATATAACCTGCAAGCCAACTGGCTCACTTTTCCATTTGTGTATCCATCGTTATAACAGTGTGTGTGTCTGTCGTATGCTATATTTACTTGAATCTTGCATCCCGGGTATAGACTAGAACCTGGTCTATAGGACATGGAATGTTTTTGTATGTAAATGCTAGTATATGTATGGAATTGAAATGGTAATGGATTTCAACCTTTGTTTCCTAAAGAGAAGTGTGTGATGCCTTTTGATCATACATCATTTCTGTTTCTGCAGATTGCTTATCTTGGTTCAGGTAAATTCACCCCTTGAGAATCTTCTTGCTCCATTTAGGTGTCATCATCTTCTTGGAGATGCACTATACATTATGTGATGTGGGAAATGTATTCTAGAATTTGATTTCTTGTAGCATTAGAATATATTGTTTGAGGCCTAAATTATCTCTCTACATAGTCAATGCATAGGAACAAGAAATTTAGGACAAAGGGACAGTTTGAGATGCATAAAAATCCAGGGTTTGCAAGACATTGATGATCTCTTGACTGTCCCCAAGGCCATGTGAATAAATATAATCAAGGGCTTGAACCCTTTTTTAGTGTCCAATTTAAGGAATAAACTTCTTGCTCATATAGAATTGAAGTATCACAAGAAGAAACAAAATAAACACATCAGTAAAATGAGGATTAGGATTGTTCTTTCAAAGTTCCCTTAATGATTTTAATGTCACTGTCCACCCCACAAGACTAGACTATAATAGTTAATTTAATTTATGTATTACACTGTCAATTGCATGTCCTTTTCTTTTTGGTGTTTATTTATTTATCAAAGTATTCCAAATAAATATTTAATATAATGTTTTAAATAAAAATAATATTTTGTAACACTATTAAAACACTTCTATAACATTAGTGAACACACCCATTATTTAACAACCCCTTCATCATTTTCGTTAAATCTAATGATATTATATATACAAATTACAAATCTTGGTTAATCATTTAAATAACTATCTTCAACGGGTATATATGATTGAATACAAGCATGACATATGACTGTTAACCATACTTTCTTAATGTATAAAAAAATAAAATCAGAGAAGTTTTCCATTAGCATCGGTGCATTTGCCCGATTGATAAAAAATTAAATTTATCTGAGATTAATAGACGCAGTCGGTTCTTTGTTTTTTTTTTTAGGGTATAATAATACTTGAGAATATTATACAAATAAAGAAATATATACAGTCGGTTCCGTATTGTATGCGCTCTGAAATCTTGAAAGATTCTTCAGCAGCGCCTTAACAGAGGAGTTCGTTACTCGTCGTCAACGGCCGCCGCGGCTGCCTGAATTTGTAGCTCATTTTGATTCGCCGGCCTGAAATTGCAGCTCATTTTGCTTCGGCCTTCTCAGGTTTATATTTTGTGTGTATTCCTCTGAGAATCTTTGTCGTTTCCACGGAATATGAAGAAACGGAGCTCTAGAAAGCTACGGCAGCAACCGGAGGTACAATTTCTATTAGTGAGCTCGAGTGTGAACTGTTTGGATTTTATTTCGCCTGTTTTGGAATTGTTTTGACGTGAGAAGGTTTGCAGAGAACCTGGGGTGAAATCCTGTGTTTCGCTTGTACCTGCCTGCAGCTCTCGTGGCGGCGGGTGGTGTTGCGGAAGTGGCTCAATATCTCGGCCGCCGACTCCGAGTTCTCTGCCGATTCTGAGTCTGATTCTGATTCTGAAACAGGTTTGGTGACGACCTCGTCGATTTGCTTAACCTGTTCTGTATTCTGGTTTTTTTGAACTCTTTATTTTTATCTTACTTTTAGGGGTGTTTTTGCAGAATTTTTTGAATGGCCAAGACGTTCGCGGCTCGAGAATGAATTAGTTGGAGTTCAGGTTCACGCAAGTGGTGCGTCCTTTTATTTAGCTTTTCTTCAAAAGTTAACTTTTCTTGTTCAATGCTGCCATGTTGTGAACTTTTTACGAACATTGGAATTCATGGAGATTGCGGCCAATTTATTGCTTAATGGACTGTGTCACTCTCTCTCTCTCTCTCTCTCACATGTAGAGTGATAACGTTGTTAGATGTGCCGATATTGTTCGAGAAGAACATGCTATTTCAGGGAAGTGCGAAGATCTTCTGGGGTATTAGCAATTTGGAAAGAGTATAATGAATAAGAATTTTTTTTTTTTTTTTTCTAAATTTGGGCCAAAATAACTTATTAGATGTCAGTATTTTTCTGGAAATTAGTTTCAGAAATTTGTATCTAAAGATCACAATTGAAGGTTCAAGGATTGCAATGAGATAAAAACAAGACCTTCTAAAGAAGGTTCTTGCCTGTTCTATCTAGCTTGCAGTGAAACTTTTATAGCTTTGTTGTAATATACTGAAGTATGCATAAAATAAAAATTAAAAAGTTATGATGTCACCACAGATAATGACTGAACAAGCAAACCATTAGGAAAATTTGCTCTGCATACATGTTGACTATGGATGATTCCCTTCTTGTGCCTAGTTATGCATTTTAGTTTCTTCCTCTTTCCTATCATGTTTTTTATGTGTACCTAGTTCATGGCTTGGCAGAAGATGTATTGAAATTTCTGTATGTGTGCCATTTCAATTTCAGATGCTCTTCCCATAATAAAAAGACGAAAGTCGGAGACATTAAGAGCTCAATACATTAACACTAAGGAAATCAGGCAAGAGTTTCCATGCATTTTCAAGATCGAAAGTGCTTGATTTTTTATATAACCAGCAAGCTGTAAAATTTGATTCCACTATCTTGTCTTTGGGTTTCACCAGAATCTGTGCTGCCACATGGAATGTAGGTGGCAGAGTTCCACCTGAGGACCTAGATCTCAATGGCTGGTTAGATATTGATGATCCTGCTGATATTTATGTAATTGGGTGAGTCATCATTGCTTTTGTTCCTTATCTAGAATACATTGTTAAATTGTACCTACAAGATCTTGTTCTGGTTCTGCAATCAATATGGTTTTGTCAATGCTATCTTCTGAAGTGATTTTCATGAGTTTGCAAATTATTCTTGCACAGTATCTCACTTTAAATTTTACAGTTATGTAGCCAAGCTCTTTTGTCTGGTTAGATTAATTTCATTCACTTTCTTGCTGTTAAATTTTTTTCTAATTTTGGCATGCATTGAACAAGTAGCC
Organism: Andrographis paniculata; assembly: GCF_009805555.1. Lineage (NCBI taxonomy): Eukaryota > Viridiplantae > Streptophyta > Magnoliopsida > Lamiales > Acanthaceae > Andrographis > Andrographis paniculata. Next base: position 1,200,773 of record NW_026137563.1, on the reverse strand, counting down.
TTCAGGAGATCATACCACTAAATGCGGGTAACATATTTGGAGCTGAAGATAGCGGCCCAGTTTCAATATGGGAAAGCATAATACGGAGAACACTAAGCAGAGTTCCTCCAGTGACTAAGTTCAAAAGCTTCACTGATCCTCCTTCTCCATCAAAGTTTAAACCATCTGAAGATGCCCCAGACAGAGTAGATGATATTGTACTTGAGTCTGACAGTGACAATGAGGAGGATATTTATATATTAAATGAAGAATCAAATATTTTTGAGGAAAACAATGGTGGCTTGACCAAACCAAAGAATCATGCTGCTCATCCACAAGTCTTCAATGACTTCAATCAAGAGTTTCAAGGACATTATTCTTATGCGAAAAAGCTGGACAAAATCAACTGCTTTAGGACAGAGAATTCTGGAGAAGCTGCAGAAGCCACAAGTACTCAAAAAATAAATAAGATAATCAGAACATTAAGTGGGACAGAGAGGATAGGACTAGCCTGGCCAGAGCCACCTCTTCATCTCTTACCTCATCATGTTTTGGAGAGACCCACTCTGTTAAAATCTTCTAAATCTTTCTGCGGTTCTTTGAAATCAAGAAAGGTTCATGATAGTGGAGTACTTTCCGACTTAGTTTCACTTGCAGAGCTTGACCTTGAGTCTATAATAAACCATAAGAGAAGGCCTCCATATGTTAGGATAGTAAGCAAGCAAATGGTTGGCATCTTAATTACCATATGGGTTCGTAGGGGCTTACGAAGGCATATACAAAACTTGAATGTGTCTACTGTTGGTGTTGGAGCTATGGGCTACTTGGGCAACAAGGTTTGTTCTGACTCAAAGCTTACATTCTGGTGACAAAAATCTGAATTTTCTTATCTTTTCATTCTTTTCGAAAGACTTAATTTTAAAAATTAAATTAATTTGGCATCCTTGCTAATCAAATATCATGCATCTAAATGTGACTTATGTTGTTATAATTGAAGCTGTATAACTTTCTGCCAGGGATCAATATCAGTCAGCATGTCTGTACATCAGACACTCTTCTGTTTTGTTTGTACTCATCTGACATCTGGCGAGAAAGAGGCGGATTCCATCAAAAGGAATGCCGATGTGTATGAAATACATAAACGGACACAATTCAATTCACTTGCTGGTATACAACTTCCTAAAAGTATATATGCCCACGAGTGAGTGCATCATCTTAACCCTTTGTTTTTCAGTTTCAATTAGGGTAGAATTAAGGATGGTTAAGCCAAGTCTAGGATAGTGTTCTTATATACTACATGGAAGAAATATGAGGTTGGAATCATTTCACTCAGACAAATATGAGAACAAAGTGGGGAAGTTAACAAGGTTGTCACAAAAATGTTGCCAAAGACCATTCATCTGCATTTATTCTCATGAACTGCACAAAGTAGATATGTCTTGGTCTTCATGCATTCAACTATTAATTATTGCACTGTTCTGCTCTTTAGAAATGCTTATTTGTTACTTGAATACTGACTAACCATTGACAGATAAAAAATACTGCAATAATTAATGCAGAAAAAAGAAATGTTTTCAATCTCCCCAAATTATGCATCTCCTCCCCTTGCATGCTTTGAGCCTGTTTAAGTTTTCCTCTTATGATTAAAACAGTCTTCTCAAAACCTGGTCTGATTTAAGAGGCTTCTATGCAAAATCATATTTGTATGGGTGCATGGTAATATGACTCCACGCTGTCATTGTTTTGAAGTAGATTGCTAAGTTTAAGAAGTGTCCAAGTACTTCACATGTTATGTTGTAAGGGTACCCTTCAAGTGATATATATGTGACATTAGAGTGATAATTTTATTTTTTTGTATCTATTTATTTTTGTTCTTGTTTCTTTCATTTTTAATTTTGTTTTTAGGAGAAAAGTTACTAAATATAACCCATAAGAGTCACATAATTGACATCAAAGTTTATTTGTTGACAGGAGAATAATCTGGCTGGGAGACCTAAATTATAGAATCAACTTACCATATGAACAGACCAGGGAACTGATTTCCAAAAAGGAATGGTCTATATTAGCCGAATTTGATCAGGTGATTTTTACTGATCTGTTTCCCTTTCCTCTTTAAGCTGTTGAAGTTCTAACACTGAAATGCATTAAATTTTTATTGGTGAGGGCATGTCTATAGTTGTCTTTGGCTTTAATTTTTTCTAACTATTACTGGGATCACTTGGATAACTTTTCCGTAACTGCAAATTATATATCAAGCCTGCGATTAAATTCTATTAAGCTCACTTGCATTTTTAGTAAACCAATCGCATCTGAAAGTTAGCATGTTTAGATAGTTAATGTTTTGATTTTGTGGATAAGAAAAAAAGAGCAATACCTGCTCAATTGCTTGACAAGTGAAAAGTATTTAATCTCGGTGAAATGACACCTGCAAATGTTTCAGGTTCTACCTGCCAATAATTTTGTTAACCATAATGAATTAAGCAGTGAATATAAATCAAGACATCCATCATGATTACCAAGATATCATCATTGTAACTGTAAGGGATATCATACAAGATATATAAGAGATACAGAAGTACTGAAATTGAGAGCATGAACTTTCATAAATAAATAATAGAAAATGGTAAAACACTTTATTTTGCCAAACTTAAATGGTGAACAGAAAAATGAAGAGCGCACTCTCTATCATATGATATTTGTTTCATGTAATGGTGTTTGTAACAAGTTGATTTTCTAAGTATAATCTTTATTTTCTATAATCCCCATTGTTACTGGGTTACACTACACAGCTGACTTTTAATGGCACTGGCATAAATATGCCCCACGCTTCTGAAGTACACGGCTGTGCAGATTCTATTGTGATGCATTATAGCTGGAGATATGAAACAAAAACTGAAAATTCAAGCACTACATCTACCATAATAAAGATATGCATTGGGCTTTCATATTTACTGTGTTATTAATTTAGTTGCAAATTGATAGTTTAAATTTTCCAAGGACACTGAACATTGCCCTCCTTTACAGCTCAATAGAGAGCTTAAGAAAGGCCGTGCATTTGATGGATGGTCAGAAGGTTCTTTGAACTTTGCTCCTACTTACAAATATGAATTCAACTCTGATGCTTACTGTGGACAGGATCCTGGTCCTGGGAGACGAACACCTGCATGGTATGCATTTTGCTTGTCTAAATATAACCATTCCCCATCATATGGCATGTGGCAATCATCTGATTTTGTTTCATCGTGAGCCATATCTATAGCCTATTTGTGTTAATATTTTCTGCCTGCGGTGTAAAAGGTTGATTTTCAATCTGTCCTTTTGCTGTCCCTCGCTAATCTTTGTTCCTGTATGCATGCTGAGTAAGCTGGGAGCTGGGTCACCTTGTTTAAAATAGTTATACTACAGTTTCCCTTGAAGTCTTCTTAATAAAACTAAGAGAGTTTGACGAAGCTTTGGATGTTCATTTTAGTTTCTTCCCGTACTTTTTTCCAATTCAGTCTATCATTGTTTCTTTCCTAGAAACAGGACATCCAGCACTCATTTTTAATTCAAAACATCACATCTAACAACTATTTGCACTTCAAAACATCAAAACCAAGAAAGTAACACAAGTGGACACCCCCTATATATAATGACAAATGTTGATATATTCTTGGTCACTTATGTTGGTAGATTTTTTATCACTTATGTTGGTAGGTAGCTCTTCTGGATTCTTATTTCAACTCACTTCTGTTCTGTTTGCACATATAAGTTTGTACTTATGTATACAGTGAAGTACAGTATGCTACTTTATAACACCTCCAGGAGCTGTTGCATTTATGAATGCTCCCTAATTTCCAGGTGTGATCGTATTCTCACCTTTGGGAGTGGTATGAAGTTGTCAAGTTACAGGAGATCTGAACTTAAGCTCTCTGACCACCGCCCTGTTACTGCCTCCTACACTGTAGAAGTTGAAGTATTTTCACCAAGGAAATTGCAACATGCACTCACTTTTACTCATGCAGAGATTGAAGCCCAGGGTATTGTCACATAAATGGGGCTCATCCGTGAAATAGACCATCATGTAGTTATTCCCATTGTAGTAATAGTCATTCAGAAGCATGCTGTGAGATTACTCAACTACAGCATGTTTGCTGATAAGTACATTGCAGATCCTATTTATTTGCAGAAAATGTTGAAAGATGTAGAAGGGCTTGTTGCTTGTGTTCTACTGGAAGTTGGCAGGTGAGCTGTCACACATCCATTCTTTCGATTCTTTATTCTCTATAGAAGCTGAGCTTTCTTCACAAATGGCTTGCACGTCTACTTCAAGTGTAGAAAGAGGGAGTAGCCTTCAGGTTTGTGTTCGGGAACCTCCCTTGTTTATGTTATTCCAATTGTACAGTCAGTCAGTATTGTATGTTGTCTTTTTGCTTCTTTTGGTGAGCAGTCCAGATTCAATAAGTCTTATAATCCAATGTTGAAGGATTCTTGTTACATTCTGATGCACATATTACCCGTTTTTCTTTTCGGTTTTAGTAAGTGTGAACATTTGCAGCAACGGAAGTTTCATTGATACACACATGAATTATATACATCGTAGACTCATATTGCAATGTGCAGTGCATACTGGTAGCCTGTGCTGCATTCACATATACATGCTGTTGAAAAATAGTGAGTCCTGTCTTCTTCCCTGGACACAATGACTCCCTCTTGGTCTGAATGTTTCAGGTTTTCTCAACCAATACTGCTCGAACCTCTGCCTCGCATACTCCATGTAATCAAAATTGATGTTGCTCACGTGTGCCTGCAGGTTAGGGACATTAATACCCGACATCCACATACATGCAAGAAAGCACAAAGAGATTGCTCTAGTTACCGAGATTATTCCCCATAGTCCCCAGAAGATGTGGCTGGCTAGAGCATACTTTTCGACGTCATCCAACACTTGTTCTATGGCAGCTTCGCTCGGTTCTTGCCCTGCATTTATTTTAAAAAAAAAAACGGTATAAAAGTTATGTTATATATGTCCTAGTGAATCTAGTATCCATCTTTAATTTGATCCAGTTTTATGTGGTGGCCTTTTGTCATTTAACCAAGTAGAAGAACAGGATAAGCATCAAGGCTTTGGGGCCATGGAGATATGTCAGATCAGATTTCCAGCCACATGCAGGTTGTCCCTACATTACATTGCCAAGGAGCAATCAAAGTGTACCATCGTGACAGCTAAAAGATCAAAGGCTTTCTTGTTCTAAAGGAACAAGAAATTCATCTCTACACACCACTAACCTGCAGATTTCAGGTAATTTTGTACGAATAGTCGCTGCTCCTTTCGATCTGTCATGACATCAAAAAAACATAAAGAGATAAGAATACAGTACCTGCGAAATTATGGCAATTGAACTTTTTGAGTGCTAACCAGGGTACTTGCTGTAGTCCAGGACATGAGGTGTATCCGTGTGATAATCTGCAGCCATCTCGCAGAAGTGATTGGCGATATCATATGCCACCGGATTGTAACTCGCATATTCATAATCCTGAAGTCAGTAGGAAATTGAGCATTCAAAGAAACCATTAGATTGTCTGGTATGCATGCTTATTTATATGTAGTCTGATCATAGTATCGGGACAGAAAGAGACACATACAATTATCGTAACAGATTCGTTCTTGCCATCGATCATTATGTTTCCATACTGCAGGTCATTGTGGCAGAACACAATCTCTTGATGTTTCCCGGACACCATTTTCTCCAACAAGCCGAGTTCCTTCTCCAATCGATCCAGCTGATGCTCCTTCGCCACACCGGGAGCGCACAAAGCTTTGGCCTCGGCAAGCCACTTTCTGCAGGCAGAAAAAAACCTCATTAAGAACTTAAAAGCCAAAGGTAAGAATCCTTCAAGTTAAGACAGGTACCTCATTCTATTCCACAAGAGAACCCTTTTCGGACCTGGCATGTCCAGCTCATGAAACTGCCTCATTTTTGCAGCTATGAGGCCCGATATTTCCGGGTTGCGAAGATCGCCCGCCGACAGAGTCTGGACCAGAAGAAGACATCAACCAGATGGTCAGAATTCAGAAACAGTGTCTACACTAGATTGGAAAGTCTTGAGCATATATATACATACATACCCTTGCATGAATGAACTCCTCAACTCTACCCTTGTGGAACTGCCCTAGAAGCTTGGGACCATATCCTTGCTCTGACAAGCACTTGAATGTCTGAATCTCGTGGTAGCGGTCGAAGAAAATGTCGAGGCCATCGCCGTATATCCGCACCAACACTGTCCGGGTCCGGCGAGCATTGCCGCCGCCGCCGTCGTCGTCGGTATAATTGGTAGGCCAGGAGATCTGGTAAACGAGATTAGTCATGGCGCCGCTGAGATGAACCAAATTGAGAGCAGTGAAATCAATGACGTCTCCCCATTTGGAGGCAAGTGATATTAGCTCTTTGATGAGGTCCTCAGGCAGAAGAATATCTTTTACATGTACATGATAATATCCTTCAGCCTTCACCGCCATTGATGATGATGATGATGATGATTGATCCGAAAGAGTGAGTTGTACCTGGTGGATGGAAATTGGAAATTGGAAATTGGAAATGGAATCTGGTTGGATCTTGGTCTTGCATCGAATTTATAGTGTGGGAGAATAAGAATAATTAAGTTCTCTGTCGGAGTATCTGAGAAAGGGAAAAGGAATCATCAATCAATACATACGCTAGCGACGCTATTGAAACGCGTGTGCGTGTCACGCGGTGCATGCAGCTGGGGCTCCGACACCGACTCACGCACACGTCTGAAAATAATAAGAGTAAAAATCATTTTTTGTCCCATTCAATATCAAAATTATTAATTTTGGCACTAAAATTGAAAATTTTGAACATGGCCGTGCTGGATGATTCAGAAGGTGACTGGGCGTCGATTACCCTGCATTTTTTAACACGGCTGTGTTTTTGCTCGTGCTTTGCCCGTGTTCTGAACAGAGCCATGTTCTTGCCCATGTTCTCAACACAGCCGTTCTAAATCATGTTCCTGTCCATGTTCTCAACACGGCCATGTTCTAGGCCATGTTTACGACCATGTTTTCAATATAATTATATTGTAGGTCATATTTATTATTTTTTTTCACATTTTTGTTAAAATTATTTAATATATATTTATAATTTAAGAAAAATATTTTTTACAATTATTTTATAATATAAAAAATAATCAATTTTTAATATTTTTAAAATATATAAAAATATTAATATTTTAAAATAATACTCCCTCCGTCCTACGTTGGATATCTGGGTCACTAGACACTAGAATTTAGGATAAGTATAATGAGTAGATAATTAAAAATGTATTAATAAAAATAATTATCATATAATATAAATAATTATAAATTAATATTAAAATAACTCATTAGTTTAATTAAAATTAAAATTAAATTAAAAATAGTGTGTAAATATTTTTCGAAAAAAAGAAAGTGACATGTAATGTGGACGGATATAAACGGCAATGTGGACATGGTAAGTGGGATGGAGGGAGTATCATTAAAAAATATATATTAATATATTATTATTTTTATATTTTTTAAAAATATTAAAAATTGATTTTTTTTATATTATAAAATAATTATAAAAAATATTTTTATTAAATTATAAATATATATGTCAAAATAATTTTAATAAAAAAGTGAAAAAAATAATAAATATGACCTACAATATGATTATATTGAAAACATAGTCGTGAAAATGGCCTAGAACATGGTTGGTTGTGTTGAGAACATAGGCAAGGAACATGGCTGTGTTCATAACACGGGCAGGAACACAGCCGTGCCGTGTTGGCTGCCTGGGACGCCCAGTCACCTTCTGAGTCATCCAACACGGCCGTATTCAAGCCAACATGGCCGTGTTCAGTCCCAATCAACTATTTTGGGACTAAAATTGATAAATTTTTATTTGAGTTTGAACTAAAATTGATAATTTTTTTTTTTAATGGGACCATAATTTTGATCTTGAATGGGACCAAAAATAATTTTTACTCAAATAATAATACTGGTATTCATTTTTTATTAAATTTGTTCATCAAATTATATTATAAATATTTTTTTATTTGTTTTAATATATAATATTTCCTCTCTCTACTTATAAGATATATTTTTGTATGTTTATATATTCACTGTGGTATGGTTATTTAGACATCAATTTTTTGTTACTCTTTTTTATCTATTTAAATTAATATAAAGGTAAAAATAGATCAATATCTATTTAAATTATGCTATTTAAAAAAATTATGCTAGAAGAACTCAATAGAGTATAAGGACTTGGTCTTGTGCAGTGGAGTTAGATGAATATAATAAAATAAAAACAACGAAAATGAAAAAATAAATAAATTAAAGGTAATAATAATAAGTAAATTCAACAAATTGGATAAAATAAAAGGAATGCATGAATTTAATGTTGGAAATTGTTGAAAATATATATAAAAAAAAAAATATTTAGAAATTTAAAACTGGAAGTAAATAAATTTAAATTTAAGGATAAATGTAGAATATGAAGAAAAAACAAAAAGTAAAAATCAAAGGCAAAGAAGATGGGAAGAAAGTGGATAAATGGAGATAAAATGGCTAAACTTTTTAATTATGTGTCTTGGAATTTAATATATTTATATTTACATTTATATTTATATATTTATATTGCCAAATCTTGAATCTTATTATTCATGGACTTCAACTTTTTTAGTGAACTCATCTTCTTCTTGGACCATATCATCACACTTTCTTCTTCGAATTGGATGACTAGCATAATTAAAATGAAAACAAAAACACACACAATTAAATCATAATTAAATAGTAAAATTACCCAAACAAACCCAGCATTTGAAAACAAAAAAAAATGTATAAAATGAAAACAAAAACACACACAATTCCAATTGAGTAATAAGATGTAGGCCAACAATTTATCTGTTGATAATGGTTTAAGATATTGTAAGCAATTCATTTTTCAGCGTTAAAATAATCAATGTATAAATATTTTTCATGAAATAATTAATTAATTAAAATCCCGGGCATTTGCTTTTTGCACGTAAATTTTTGAATATTAGTATTATGTTGGATTGTAGTGAAAAAGACAAGAATACCTTTATTAGTATGGTGTAATATAAAAGTAATGACATTTGTGTAGTAAAGGGTATTTATTATGCTAGGTAAATAGTACAGTTATTAAATTAGAAAATGGACCAAAATAGAAAACGGTAATCTTTCAATGAGACCTAATGATAAGAAAATACCCTTCCTTTTTCAATTAAGTAATAGTAATAATAGGTTTAGTGTAATGGTTTCTTGTTATAATTGCCACGAAATAAATAACTCTTATAATAAATTATGATAGACTACCCAATTCATGGGGCCATGTATTGCATGGACTTTCTTGTAGGCTTGCACAAAATTTCTTAGGCTTTGTAACATTTTCGAAAATAAAATAGTTATACTTATAATTTTGGGACCCTAATATTTTCTATATTTCGAAGTTTTGATGAACAAAATAAAAGAAAAGCTGCATTGTCGGGAAGGCTTGCCGGAAGTTTTCCGAAAAATATTTGCTGCTATGATTTATGTTGACAATTATAGATGTAATTTCCACAATTAATTCGGATAGACTAACATTTGATGGTCTTTCCAATGCGTCGGGTCATATTTAATATGTAATTTTTTGTGGGCTTGCACAAAATTGTCTGGGCTTTAGTCGTTCAAGCAAAACTTAGTCTCGTCGGTTGAACGCTTGTAGCTCATCAGTATGATTCGATTATTTGTAAATGTATAAGTATTTGGTATTCATATTGAATTGAATAGATATCTGGATTTGTAAACCATATTAGAATTTAAATTTTTATTTAACCGGAAGTTTGGTTATTGAAAATACTTGGGTAATTTGCAAATAATGTGAATCGAATCAAATTTTTAAAATAAAAATACATCCAATAATAATAAAAAAATTCAAATTAATCAAAAATATTCGTAAATATTTCAAATTTAATCGAACCAAATTAAAATTGCAATAATATTTTATGTATATAATATAACTCATAATATAAATTTTTTAAATATAATACAAATAAATTTTATTCATTTAGGTTAATTGAGAAAATACATATATTAAATCTTGAAATGGGAATGAACAAATATTTAATGTATAGTATTTGTATTTGAACTATATGTTGCTTGATTAATCTAAAATTTGATTTGGCAATTTAATATCTATGTTACCTTAATTAAACATAAATGTATTTAAATACACTACTTAATGGTATATTTAATTTAATCCCATATTAATTAAATTAATCACTTTATTAATTGACTTAATTAGTTCAAATATAGCTTAGCCCACTAATTAATCCCCTTAAGTTCAATAATTGAAACAAATCAATCTGAAAAATATGATCTATACTTATATATATAATTTGTATTAAACCTAATATGGGCATATTTCTTGTCCACAATAAATTACTGAAAACTTTTGAATATACATTTCCAAAAAAGTCATCATTATTTTAATACTTTCTTCGTCCAAGCAATAAGTATATATTTATTTTTGTCGCAAAATTTAAAAAATAATAGTATTTTAATTATAGTAGGTAGATAAAAGTAGTGTAATGATATTTTTGCCCTTGTTTTTTTTTTATATAAAAGTAATGATGTGATATAAAGTAAGGATATTTATGAAAATAAAATGAGAATATTTAATAAAATTGTTACTTTGTAGTTGGACGTCCCAAAATATAAATATGTATACTTTGTAGCTGGACGGAGAGAGTATTATATATCACACTTATTTAAGAACAACAACAACAAAATAATAATAAATAAATAAATAAATCTGAAAATGATAAATCACAAAAGTATCAATCCATATGACTCACCCTCTACTCAATGATGTTTACTTTTTTGTTTTTATTTTGTGCACACACCAATGGACAAATCTGAATTATTTTTGGATTTATGTGTTTCTATTTGATTTCCATAATCATTTTACTTGGATTTTTCTTTAATATTAACTCATATATATATTTATTATTATTAAAATGAAAGAATCATCATCCTTTTTTTTTCTTTTTTTTTTTATAAACCATTTAAAACAAGTAATTAGTTTGCTCCCTCCTTTATTTTTTTAAATATTCTTATAAAAATATAATTAGTTGAAAAGTTGATAACAATATAATTAAAAATTATATAAATATTATTTGTTACAAATAGAAACTACATTTAAAAAATTATATATGATCATTTTTAACTATCACCATGGGTAATAAATTTTTTAATTCAAAACCCGATTCACATTGTTCAAAAATTAATTATATTTTTTTTAAAAAAAAAAAGAATTGTGAAAATTATAAGATAAGTAAAAAAATAAAGAATATATATTTGATCGTGACAATAAATTACTTAATTATGGTCCACAATGCCAACACATTGTACTAAAAAAAAAAAAAAAAAAAAAAAAAAACTCTTTTGTTTTTTTTTCAAAAATTGGGTGTTTTTTAATTTTTTTATTATAATTATTTTGTTTAAATAAAAAATTAATTTGTTAGAAAATTAATATATTTTTATAAAAAATTCTATAGTTACATAATAAAAAATAAAAGAAAATTACCAAAGAAAAAATTTGAATATTGAGTTCGCATAATTTTTATTAAAAAATATATTATTTTTTCTACAATATATTATATAAAAATATGATTTATATAAAAATTTAAATTTAATATCTTATTTCAAATCAATTTCGAACTCCAAACCAAACAAACACATTAAACATGTATACATCATTATCTATTTTTCCTTTTATAGTATTTAATGCTTAAGTATATATATATAAATACATAATAAATTTATGATGATAAAATGTAACATAATTAAAATTTCATAATATATAAACATTAGTGCAACCAACAACGACGACTTGAAGCTATCCAATCAAATAATTGTTTTTTTCAAAAAAATATTGTATTAATTTTTAATTTTTAATTCATAAAAAAAAAAAATCAAATTAAAATTTTATTTCAACTTAAATTTTTGTAATTTTCAAATTTCAAACCCAATTTTTAACCCGAAACAAACAAACCCTATAAGACTTAAAAATAAATTAGGGGATTTCGAATAAACTTTAGTGCAAAGGTTTTTGTACAGTATGTGGGCTTAAAAATCTATATGGGCCTATTTCCAAGCCCAAACTTGTAATACTGTGCACTATTACCATATTTTTTGTGTATTAAATACATATATTTAAATATATAAATCTTGTTCAATAACTAATATTACTTCCATTCAATTCTAAAAGTCTAGTTTACTGATCTTTGTCCCGTAAGGGATGGTCTGGTGGTGTAGGGGTTGGACTTGTGGCCATTAGGTCATGGGTTTAAACTTTCGACGTCTCAAGTCACCTGCCACACATGGTTCGTCTAGTGTGACTTTTTCCGTCGGGTCTGATTTGCAGGGTATTAGATTCGGCCGGGGGTTTACCGCACTTTTGGGTAGCGGCTGCGGGTTCCCACGTCATTAAAAAAAATAATAATATATAAAAAAATAATAAAAATGAAGAAATCCAACAAGAACAACAAAATAATTGACCTAAATATATAAGACGAGATAGTAACACATGCATGGACTTTATGCAAAACCGCGCAGTCCACAAAAATCGATGGACCATTGGACCATCTCCATAATTTAATATACGTGCTGTATTATTATTATTATTATTATTATTATTATTATTATTATTATTATTATTATTTATTGTTTATTTCTAATATTTTTTTTTGTTTTAAATAAATATTACATTACAAGAAATATAATTTATTTAAATTATTATACTAGTTTGTGTTCAAAATAGCACACCTATATTTATTTTAATTTAAATATACAATTGTATTCAAATTCAATGCATGCATAATACTTTTATTTTCAATTAATATAAAATTTGTTTTTATTTGAAAAGTACTTTTGTGTTTGTGTGGGGGTTTGGATTTTGGATTGAGATTTGAATAGTAAAAATTTTAAATTTGAATAGTTGTGTGATGTGATATAAATTGGTGTTGATGTGATATTTTGAATGTAAAATTGATTTTTAGTATAATATAAAAAATAAAAAATAAGTGTTTGATTTGATGTTTTTAAGGGGAAAAAAATTGGATGAATAGTTGAATTTAAATCCAATCCTCCAAACAAACACACCCTAAAATTTTTACCTCAAGTCACCTGCCAGGTTTGGCTATTTTCCGTCGGGCCTGATTTGCAGGATATTAAATTCGACCGGAGGTTTACCCAGTGCGCACTTTCGGATAGCGACTGCGGGTTCCCACATCATCCCAAAAAAAAAAAATATTATGAATATTTGGTTTCATAAGGATGATGAGGTTGAACTTATTTATATATACTGTTATTTGATATGATATTTTAAATAAAATAAATAACTATTTGAATTTAATGTCTTGAGAATTTTATTTTATTTTTTAATGTAAAATTACGAAAATAAAAATTAAAACAAAAAGGTAAACATAGTCTCATTATTTTCTCATAACAATACCAAACTTATTTAAAATTTTGGATATAAAAAATTTCTATTTCCAAGCCAGATTTTTTTAGAGATTTGGCAATAGGTCGTAATTAACAAGCGATATTTTTATTAAAAAAAAAACAAAATTTAATTTAAATATTATTTAATTAATTGGTATGATCTAGAACGTGAAAAACTCGTGCCATTTTACTATTTTCACTTTTTCCTTGGCGTGGTTCTCTCTCTCACCTAAATTAGACAAAATACACTAGCTTTGATTAGTCAATTGAAAGTTTGGGTCCAATTGTCTGAAACAAAAAATGTTAATAATTCCTCCCGTTCAAATTTGTCCTCAAATGGTTACCTGTGAGTTTTAATAAAATTCAATAATAATTATTACTACTATTTTTATCTTCTATAGTAAAAAAAGTAAATATATATACTGTTTAACTAAAAAAATAAAAATATTTTTTAATGATAATTTTAAAAAATGGACATAAATTTGAACGATGAAAATGCCTCCTACTCACTTATATGCTTATGTCCATTTTCACTTTCTTATAGTGTGTTGTTTTTGTAAAAAAAAAATAAAATAAAATAATAAATACACATAATTCTGTCACTTTAAAAAAAAAAAAAAATTATACACTTTAATCTTATTTTTAATTTTTTAATTTTAATTAGACAAATTAGTTATTTTAATCTAAATTTATTTTTATTATACGATTATTATTTTCACTAATACATTTTTAATTATTTACTAATTATACTCCTTCTAAATTCTCGTGTGTACAGTAAGGGGACACCGTAACCCGGACGAAGGGAGTAATATATTACAAAATTTTATTATTTTTATATTACCTATACAATTCTCTATATATTTAATGTACAAAAATCCCTTGAAATCATTTCACACAATAAACACACCCATAATTGTTTAGTAAAATTATGAATCTGTTATTACATTACAAATATCTTTAAACTTAGTGAATACATTACATTTATGGGTGTTACATACAAAATCATAATAATAATCATTATTTATAGTAATACAATTACATTAATACCATTGCATACAGAAAGTACAATTCTACAACACTATTGTTAATTTACATTAATATTATTACATACAAAGAAGTAGTATCATTTACACCAATACCATTCATTAATGCCATCCTATATTTACAACAATCCTTAAATTTATTACCTACAAACAAAAAGATTCTCATTAAAATATATTTAGATGATAAGGTCACAAGTTATAAGTTTGAACTATTAGAAATAGACATTATTTATATACAAATAATTTTCGAGCGGAACAATGGATTTAATATTATTTTCAAATTATTTTTAAATTTAAGTAGTAGTAGTATTATATATATATTCGTGCATGTCTATTGTCTACCAACGGTAGCTAGCTATAGCTCGTCGTCAAACAAACAAGAAGCAAGCATGAAGCCGGCTTGGATAGGGCTCGGCTTATTCTTCTGCACGCTGTTCTTATTGTTAGCTTCACTCGGCCTCAATCTCTTCTTCTTCATCAACCCATACTTATCAATATCAGCCACGCCGAACTGGAGCCAAGGAGCCGCCAAAGAAGCCGAAGCCGTGGCTGCCATTGCCTGCTCAGGCCATGGAAGAGCTTACGTCGATGGAGTCCTTAGCAGCGACCAAAAAACTCCCATTTGCGAGTGCAACTCCTGCTACAGCGGCCCCGACTGCTCCCAATTTTCTCCCCACTGTCCGCTCGAGGCCCAAATGTTGAAACCCTAACCCTAATTTTAAAATCATTGTCTTAATTTGAAAATTAAAATTAATATTGAAATTACGTACGTTAATCGGTTGTGTTTGTGCTTTTGGATATGAATCAGTGGGGATCCTCTGTATTTGGAGCCATTCTGGGAAGATCACGCCGCCGCGGCCGCCGTCGTGATTTCGAGCTGGCACAGAATGAGCTACGACTATCCCGACGGCAGCTACATCTCGGAACAGCTCGAGAATCGGATTCGTCAATTGCATACCGTGTCGAAAAATGCAATCATCGACGGGAAACGGATCGTGTTTGGCCTTGGATCTACGCAGCTTCTTAATGCCGCAACCTATGCACTTGCCGTCAAGTTCAACTCATCGTCGCCGGCGCCGGCGCCGGCGCCGACCAAAGTGGTGGCCGCCTCCCCTTTCTACCCGGTTTGACCCGAATTTGAACTCCAAAACTCTTACTGAATTAATGATTAATTATTACTCTACAAAAATATCGATCTATAGGGTTTATCATACCCGATCGAAAATTTTGGTATACCAATATATACACCAAATTTACGGATTTTTTTTATATATAAAATAAAATTTGGTGCATGTACGATGAACTTATAAAATATGGTTCAAAGTATTGTGTATGGTGTCTTTGTAGTATTACAGGAGGCAAACGGAGTTCTTCCAGAACGGGATCTTCGAGTTCGCCGGAGATGTGTCCAATGCTTCCGCCGACGGAGATCGCGTCATCGAATTTGTGACCTCGCCGAATAACCCGGACGGCAGTCTTCGCGGGCCGGTGTTACAAGGGAAAACTATCCATGATTTGGCCTATTATTGGCCACACTACACCGCGATCCCTGGTCCGGTAGATGAAGATGTCATGCTCTTTACGATGTCTAAGTTCACCGGTCATGCCGGAAGCCGATTCGGGTGACTAAAAGCCTCATCCATTACTATCAAACAATTATTTTTTGGATTTTTCTTGTGTTGATCACTATTCATTTGGACAGATGGGCGTTTGTGAGAGACGAGGATGTGTACGCAACGATGACCAACTTCATTGAATTAGCCGGGATGGGAGTTCCGAGGGAGGTTCAATTGCGGGCACTCAAGGTCATCGAAACAATTCTTCAAGGAAACGACGTCGCCGAGCTTTTTGAGCACGCCTACGCAAAGATGAGCTACCGTTGGCGCATTGTAAACGAAGTTATATCTTTGTCCAATCGCTTTAGCATCCAACACCTTCCACCCCTCTATTGCACCTATTTCAATCGAGTTCGGGATTCATCTCCAGGTACAATGATTTCAATTTACTTAATTGCACAAGGACTTCTGCTGGTAGATAAATAAATAAATTATAATCCTTAATAGTTAAGTTTTTAAGTGAGACCGTCATTTACATGTTATAACATATTCAATGTCACACTTGCTTTTCGTTTTTACATGCGTTAAACTCAAATCTTTACGTTTACATTCGTAGCTTATGTGTGGTTGAAATGCGAGAGGGAAGAGGAGGTAGATTGCGAAAAAGTCCTTGAAACGGAGAATATCATAGGCCGGGGGGGCGTGGAATTTAATGCCGATAGCCATTATGTTCGCCTAAACCTTTTGATGAGGGATGACGACTTCAATATTATGATTTCACGCCTCAACCAACTAGTCTATGACAAAAAAAATAGCGCCAAGGCGAAGGCGGCGCTAAATGATCGAATCCCGATGGTTCCGTTTACTAGGGCCGGCCTTGCGGCTGTCCGTTGAAATGCTCACCGGTTCCGTACCATCGGAAGCACGGTTCACCGGCCGGTCTTTTTAGGAATTCATCGGAGTTGCTAGCCGGTCGAAACTCGGATGGGTTCATCAAGCTTTGTATTGTAATGAAATTAATAAATAGCCGGCCTGTTTACTTATATTTCAAGTTTCAAGTATTTTTAATAAGAAATAAATTAATTTTAATAAACAAATATTATATTGAATTATTTTTTTAAAATGTAAATTATTATATGAAAAGTATTTTCAAAGTTATAATCAAGAATATTGACATATAAAGGTGCCTTGTTTTTGCTTCTAACTTGTTGTTCTGGATTTTAGCCTTAGCCGGGTATGTTGAAAGGTACTAAAGCTTTTTGTGCTTTGGATTATGTTTCATCAGAATTCATGATTATTAGTATGAAATTTTTAGGATGTTTTTATTAAAAATAAAAATAAAAAAAAATTGAATGCTGTAAATAAAAATGTAAATTTAAAATATAAATGCACTATGTTTATTAATTTTTATAAATATATTAATATTTTTAAAATTGATTTATAATTTTAAACTTATTATTGGTTATATATAGTAACTTTTAAGGTTAACTAATAAATTTATATGATATATTTTAATAATTTGTTTTATTTATTATTTTATAATTAGTCATATCAAAGTTATCAATTAATAATAATAAAGTAATATGAGCTTGATTTTTAACAATTTTAAACTCCCATCAATATTATTCACTCGACACACTTTTTAATAAAAATATAATGTATTTTATCACAAAATATCACATTAAAATAATATTTAAATAAATTTCAAACCAATTTTTAAACACAACAAAACAAATCCTATATAGTTTTACTTTTTGGCATAAAATTTAATGTGATATGTATTTGTTGTCATTTATAGTAAAAAAAAAATATGTTGAAATGGAAAAGTAAATTTATTCTTTTAGTATTATTTATATATATATATAAAATATTAACTTAAGAAAAAAAAAAAAAAAAAAAAAAAAAAAAAAAAAACTAACTCTAAAGCATTAAACAAATTGATAGTAAAAATCTACCAGAAGAAAAAAAAATTCATATTTTTTTAATGCTATATGATATTCCATCTTCTTATCAAAATTACCTCACAATTTGTCTTTTGTATAGTAAATAATTTTATTATATATAATTTATTTAATATTTTTGTAAAATATATGTTACTTAATAAACGTAAAGATTGAATTGTAAAAAGATAAAAATGAAATCACAAAAACAACACAACCTATATTAGTCAACAATAAGTAAGAAGATAATATTTCTTACGTCTACTTCTAAGATCTCTTTTATGTCATTATACTTGATATTAAAACTATTCTATAAATTTTTTTACAAATATCCTTCTATTATTATGTCATTATACTTGATATTAAAACTATTCTATAAATTTTTTTACAAATATCTTTCTATTATTACACGACATTATGTAAGTACTTATGCAATTTTTTATTAATTTTTATTACGTTTTGATATAATAATTACATTAATACATAAAAATAAAAAATAAATAAATAAATAAAATTTTTAGAACAAGAGTAGAGGTAGTATATAGTATTAAAAAAAAAAAAAAAAAACGTGTTGAGGAATAGCACGTGAGTTTGAATGATACCGAGTCAAGGCTGCTGGTCGCAATTGCAATTTGCATGCATCATTCATTATATGAATATTTATATATATACAATACAATGATCGTTATTTGGATTAGAGCTATAGCTTGTTCTGGATCGATTTTCCTCTGACAATTTATAATTAAGTTGTTGTTATGATAACAATAAATTACTCGATGATGAAGAGTGTTAAAAACACCTGAAATTAAATTTATTTGGAATTGCATGCTCTATCAAAACAATTCTGTGAAATCATTGAACTGCACTGCACCAATAGAAAATGACAAAATATCTGACAGACGACAAACGACTTTGGCCATGCCGCTGGTACGGTTAACCCCCTGGGGATTTAACCAGACGCAACACAACTTAAAGAGTATCATTTATTGCCGGAAAGAGATAGGGAGAGTTTGTGAGGATGAGGATGAGGATGATGATGTTATGGTTGTGCTTTCTAACTTCAGTTGCTCTCAACGTCTTTCTACTCGCATATCAGAATCGGAATCATGAGCAGAAGCATGGCTGGAGTAGACGAGCTGCAGAAGAAGCGGAGGCTGTTGCTGCATTCAACTGTTCTGGCCATGGAAGAGCTTATTTAGATGGAGATGGTCCTGTCTGTGAGTGCAACCAGTGCTACGAAGGTCCTCACTGCTCCTTCCTCAATTTCAGCCATCGCTGTGTTGTTGATGCATATAGGTCGGTCTTATCAGTTGATTCGCTATCTCTCACTCGCTGCTTCAGTTAATCTTCATAATTGATGTATGTACTGAATGATTTTGTAATGCGCACCACGGTGATGGTAATGCTGATAGTGATGGCGATGTGCAGTGGAGATCCGATGTATTTGGAGCCGTTCTGGATGCGAAAGCAAAATGCAGAGAGCAGTGCAGTGGTGATAGCAGGATGGCATAGAATGAGCTACTTTTTTCAAGATCTATCCTACATTTCCCCTCAGCTCGTCCTCCACATTCGCCGCCTCCATTCTCTCGTCAATAACGCCGTCGTCCACAGCAAGCACATCGTCCTCGGCACCGGATCCACTCAGCTCATCTCCGCTGCAGTTTTTGCACTTTCCATCCGCGACAATCTCTCCTCCCCTGCACAGGTCGTCGCCACCGCCCCTTACTATCCGGTAATCAAACCATCCTTTCTTTTCCATTACGTCAAACTGTCTCTCCTCGTCATTTTCAGTAACTAACTAACTGATGATCACCGGCGCCAAATTGAGCTCATAAGGTATACGAGACACAAACAGACTACTTCCGAACTGCTCGATTCGAGTTCGGCGGCGAGGCGTCGTCGCTGAACAAAGCCTCCGGCGATGTAATCGAGGTCGTTACTTCGCCGAACAATCCAGATGCGCAATTGATGAACAGAGTTCTTACTGGACCTAATGTGAAGGCGGTGTACGATCGTGCCTACTATTGGCCTCATTACACCGCGATTCCAGCTCCGGCCGACGAAGATCTGATGCTCTTCACCTTGTCCAAGGTCACGGGACACGCCGGAAGCCGCTTAGGGTAAACAAATCAATAATCGATCCCTCACATTCACATCACATCTTCATCTCTCCCAATTTTCCTCAAATAACAAATTGCACGAAAACTGTTCGACAGGTGGGCTATAGTGAAGGACAAGCAGGTCTCGGAGAATATGAAGCAGTACATCAAACTTGCGGAGATAGGAAGCTCAAAGGAAACTCAACTCAGAGCTCTGCAACTCATCAAATCCTTTCTCCGGCAAGGTGACGGAAAGCAAATATTTCGATTTGCCTACGAGACAATGAGCAATCGGTGGGAAAAGCTAGGTAAAATCATGTCGTCGTCGAAGCGTTTTAGCATCCAACAAATCCCTCCGCAGTTCTGCATCTTCTCCGACCGAGTGAGGGAAGCGTCGCCGGCGTATGCGTGGGTGAAATGCGAGAGGGAAGAAGACAGAGACTGTTGTGCGGTCCTCCGCGCAGCAAATATCGTCGGCCGAGCAGGTAGCCTCTTCGGATCCGACGATCGTTACGTACGCCTCAGCCTTCTGAAGATCCAGGATGACTTCGACTTGCTGCTTCGTCGATTATCGATCCTTGTTTCTCAAGAACAAGGAGGGAGCCGAGCAGATTCCATGTGACTCTCACTCACTCACAAACCACAATCCTCCTTTATCTCAGCCAATGATTCGTTGGCTTTGAAATGTCATTTACTCCATATTAGCGTCTTTTTTTTTTGTAAGGTTAATGGGTCTTAAAATAAAGAAGGTATATATTAATTATTAAGACCCGAACTTGGGCTTGGGCCTGAATTTATTTCATTGAGCTCATACTTGGCCATGTAGGCTTGATCCGCTAGATGACTTGGAAGACTAACACTCAAAGCCAATATGTTGGGCCCAAGTAAGGCCCATCGGATAACATCACTGCCAGATCATGCACAAGGTGTTCGCCAAAGCCTCTGATATTTAACGAGGTTGGAATTTTGTCGGTTTTGCTTTGCTTTATATTTAAATAATAAAAATTTTAAATTAAAATTATTGTACAATAAAATATGAATATATATTTATTTGATATTTTAAATGTAAATTTAACTTTTAGTATAATATATAAAATAAAAAATAAATATTTTATTTCATATTTTTCAAAAAAGAATTTTTTATGAATAATATAAATTTGTTAAAGTTTATTAAAAGAACACATTAAATTATTTTTTATGGCTAAAAAACTCTCAAAAATACATTTTTTTATCAAAATATTTAGTCAAATATTAATTTAATATCTCAAACCAAACCCAAAAAACAAACCCTATATGCGATAATATTTTAATAAACAAAAATAATGGGTGAAAGTAATCACATAGAATGAACTATTGAACACAAATGAAATATAAAGAGTATCTATATTTGGACTAATAATTCCATTATAACGAATCTATCTCTACATTAACAGGTCATTTTTTATATAACGAATCTATTTCTACATTATCAGGTCATTTTTTACAAATGATATAATCTATATACTTATCAAATGGGAGAGCGTCTCTATTGTTTTTGTTTGTAGATGTTTTGAATTATAGAATATGTTTATTATTAATAAAAGAATGGATTAAGTATTTTTGTCTCATATCAATGTATTTATTTTGTTATTTTGAACTGTCTCCCATCAATATATCAAAATTTTAATTTAGTAAATATAATTCATGTACAAACAATAAAATATTTTAATTTTTCATTAAAAAATTATAATAATGTCACTCTTTAATTTAATACATAAAGTGTGAATTTTATACTTGTAAGGATATTTTTGTTCATACACTTTATCAAATTACTTCCGTGAAATATTGGTAAGGGGAAAAAAAGATCAAAAAAAAAAAAAAAAATGTACAAGTCAGAGGACAAAAAAGGTTATTTCAAACAATGAAAACAAACTTTGAACGGCAGTGTAAAATATAATTAAACAAAGACCAACTCCTAGTTAATTAATCCATCATAAAATAAATAAATAAAAATACAATAATGAAGTGTCGAGGAGTAGCACTTGGAGTTTGAATGCTCCGAGTCAAGGCGGCTGATAGCTACGTAATTTGTCTCCCACAATACTTTGATTTGTAGTATTTCGCAATTGCAATTTGCAATTTTTAATTTACATGCTTAGTTATATATATATATATATATGAATTAATAGTATTTATTTATGGGATTAGTAGTATTTCTTGTGGAAGATACTTCTGAGGCATATTAATTAATTAAGTTAATCGTATTATGTATTGCCTTCAACCTCGATCGAATCTCTTAATTTAAAGCGAAGTGAGGCAGTTAGATATGAGGGTAACGATTTTTTGGTTGTGCCTCGTAACTTCAGTTGCTCTCAACATTTTTCTAGTTACGCATCAGAATCGGAATCATAGGTGGAGCAGACGAGCTGCAGAAGAAGCGGAAGCTGTTGCTGCAATTAACTGCTCTGGCCATGGAAGAGCTTATTTAGATGGAGATGGATCAGGTCCTCCTGTCTGTGAGTGCAACCAGTGCTACGAAGGTCCTCGTTGCTCTTTCTTCAATTTCACAAATCACTGTGTTGCTGATGCAGATAGGTCGGTCTACTCTTATATCTGATCATATTAGTTTCGGTTTCACTCTCACTGCTTCAATCTTCATATATTGAATGATATATTATGTGTATGATGGATTGATGGTGATGGTGATTTGCAGTGGAGATCCGATGTATTTGGAGCCGTTCTGGATGAAAAATCAAAATGCAGAGAACAGTGCAGTTGTGATAGCAGGATGGCATAGAATGAGCTATGTTTTTCCAGATCATTCCTTCATTTCCCCTCAGCTCGACCTACACATTCGCCGCCTCCATTCCATCGCCAAAAACGCCGTCGTTCGCAACAAGCACATCGTCATCGGCACCGGATCAACTCAGCTCTTCTCCGCTGCAGTTTTCGCACTTTCCATCCGCGACAATCTCTCCTCCCCTGCACAGGTCGTCACCACCGCCCCTTACTATTCGGTAATCATCCTAATTCATTCCTCAATAGCTAAAACTCTCTCTGATTGCTGCTGAAGTATTAAACTGATGAGATTGACCTAGATTTTGAGGTGCGTACACACAGCTTTATCAGATGCAGACAGACTACTTCCAAACTGCTAGGTTCAAGTTCGGCGGCGAGGCGTCGTCGCTGAACAACGCCTCCGGCGATCTCATCGAGGTCGTGACTTCGCCGAACAATCCGGATGCGCAGTTGATGAACGGAGTTCTTACAGGACCTAATGTGAAGGTGGTGTACGATCGTGCCTACTATTGGCCTCACTACACCGCAATTCCAGCTCCGGCCGACGAAGATCTGATGCTCTTCACCATGTCCAAGGTCACAGGACACGCTGGAAGCCGCTTAGGGTAAACAAAATAAAATAATCGATCCATCACATCTTCATCTCTCCCAATTTTCCTCAAATAACAAACTGCACGGCAACTGTTCGTCAGGTGGGCTTTAGTGAGGGACAAGCAGGTCTCGGCGAATATGCAGCGTTACATCGAGATTGCAGAAATGGGAACCTCCAAGGAAACTCAGCTCAGAGCTCTGCAACTCATCAAAGCCATTCTCCGGCAAGGCGACGGAAAGCAAATCTTCCGGTTTGCCTACGAAACATTGAGCGATCGGTGGGAGAAACTTGGGAAGATCATATCGTCGTCGAAGCGTTTTAGCATCCAGGAAATTCCTCCGCGGTTCTGCAGGTTCTTCGAGCGAGTCAGGGGACCATCGCCGGCGTATGCGTGGGTGAAATGCGAGAGGGAAGAAGACAAAGACTGCTCAGCGGTCCTCCGGGCAGGAAACATCGTCGGCCGAGAAGGGAGCGTCTTCGGATCGGAAGATCGTTACGTACGTCTCAGCCTTCTGAAGAGCCAAGATGACTTCGATCTGTTGCTTCGTCGATTATCGATCCTTGTTTCTCAAGAACAAAGTGGTCGAGCAGATTCCATGTGACTCTCTCTCTCCGACAATCCTCCATTAAAGTGATTCCAATAAGGTGAAAAAATGTTCCTTGTTAATGTCAGTTAACAGGGATTAATGTTATAGTGCTTACTTATCATGTTGAAACACACTAGTTTGTTATTTTGAGCTGTGATTTAAATATTCTACTAAAAATATTGAATTGTAACAGTTATATATATGACCTAATATTAATATAAATAGGTGTTATTTAATATAAAATTAATTTTTTATATAATAATATAAAATAAAAATAAAAGATACTTGTTTGATTTAATATTTTTTTAAAAAACAAATTGATAAATAATAAAATCTTGGGGAAATTAACACGAACACACAGTATCTTGTGAATTTGTCCAGACATAGGCCCATTACATTGCATTAGGATTTGGATTAAATTGAGCTGGACAATCTGTGCCTGATCCACTAGATGACTTGAAAGCTGAACTCTAAAAGCCCATATCGGAGGCCCAATTAAGGCCCATTACATTATATCACATCAAGGTACTAAACAATTTGCTCAACAGATTGGAACTGGGCAATGATTGATTAAAATATTACATTTATAATTAGCAGAATTCTGATGACAATAATCACTTTAATTAAATAATATAATCACTATCTGATATTTTTGTTGTGTCATTTGATGCGTCTCCAAAGGAACTTCGACTTTCGACCGTCCAAATTTTGTCCTGTGGCTCTGAAATGACGTGGGCGGCTGGCAGGGAGCCACGTCGGCAATCCAACGGCCAATATTATTTTTTAACTGCGAATAAGTTCTTTGGTTATGGGTGTTACTGTCGAGGGTAAATTATTTACCTTAATTTATTTTATTTTAGTGAATAAAATAATATATTTAAGTGGGCCAGCCCAAACCGTCCATTGACTACTTTGCCCTTTGTTTATATTTTCTTCCACTAAAGTTGACAAATTTCTACATTAGAAAATTAGCAATGATGGCTCATCCTTGTTTCTATAGTTCTTTCTAGATTGTTCTCAAAGTTGGTACGTTTCTTTCTTGTATTACAATTTTATATATTCTTTGATAAATTTATTTAACTGATAAAATTATATGTGTGAAGCACTAAATATAAATTATAAACTAATATTGAAGCTGACTTTCATTACAAAGTCTAACCCCACTAAAGAGTTAAAGATAAACATTACAATTTTACAATCATGGATGACACACTGAAACAAATTAAATTTAGGGTTTAATTTTCGAAGAATAATAGTAAACATAATTTGAATTTTAATTTAAATATATATTTAAAAAAATTTAAAAAAAAAGAATCTTGACTGATTTAAATAAAGTAATTAATATCCCACTGGCTATCACCAAAGTAATAACGCACTTCCGCAAAAGTATAAGAAAATGTCAGAATAATAAAATTTAAAAAAATAAGTGTAATAATTTATTTCTTTTTTATTTTTTTTATTTCTAGTTATTTTTATTATTACAGACGAATAAAAAAAATTAGAAAATAAATAATCAGTGAAGGAATATTCGTAAGGGCAACTAAACCATGGTCATAATATAATAAGTCATCATACATAGTACATACATACATACATACATGCATGATGCACATGAGAAGTGGGCCCAAAATGGGCAAGTTGAATAATTAGATCTGCGGGAGATATAAATCTCGAGTCTGATTAAGCCACGTGTCCCATATCAACTCTTAACCTTTTGATTAAAGAGAAAAACAGTCTCTCTTACAATCAAATGCTTCACTCCCATTGGGCGAGAGCACCAAAAATATCTCGGCTTAGTGGTGCACCGCCCGCACCAGATCTTTACCTGCCCGCGAATCCTGACCGTTCATTCTCAACCACGGAATCATTTTACTCCCTCCGATCGATCCAAGTCGGACTGCCCGATGCCTTCGTAAATAATTTGGTCAAAATATTACTACTAATATGTTAAGACAGAGAAATTTTTTTGGTAGTAATTAAATGTTACTAAATTTTAAATTAAATGAAAATTTATTGATCTTGATTGCTTAGTTGTCATTCATAATTTTGTGGTAATTTAGAAATGTTAGGCATATGTTTTTTTTTTTTCTGATTTGGACACAAACTGGTTTTGCAATTATTATTATTATTATTATTATTATTATTATGAGGCTCATTTTATTAATAGGGAAAACTTTAGGCTTTAATTTTATTGTTGTCAATGGACCCCCACCCATCTCTTCTCTCAATTTCATTTTATTATATTAATTAATTATATATATATAATGAAAATGGTCTAAATAATTTTATTATATGTACATTACGTCTTCAAAATAATTATAAGAATGAAATGATTTTATTTATTTATTTATTTATTATTTTTATTATAAAAGGCAAGAAGACAAGGGTCGTGACCACTTGAGTGCTTTATAATAATTATTTATTGATCTCAATTAAACCTTTCAGCAACTTGGCCTTAAATATTTAACCATCTAATCAAATCTTTAACTTAATAAATACTGGTTCTGTTTTTTGCCCTGTATTTTATTTTTAAATAAATATTAATAATTATATATAATATTTCATATAAGAATTCTACATTATTTATATACATATGGTATCATTAATTATTCTAATAATATAGAAAAAATACAAATAAACTTACTAAAAAAGGTAATCACAAGCAATAAGTAATTATACTCCACCCACCCACCCACCCACCCCCTAATCCCACTACATATTGTTCTTGTTCTACAATTTATTAAATAAAACGTGATTATTCATCCGGAGTTCGGGACTAAACCACAAACTTAAGCATTTTTTTATTATTATATAATTTTAGAAAACTTTGAAATACTAATAAAAAGTAATACGATGTCTTATAGAAAAATAAATGTTTAATATAATAATCTTTTTCCAAAATTACAATTGATAAACATTGTCAACATTTCTAAAAATATGACTATAAAAAAAAATATGTACATTATCTATTAATTATTTTTTCTCGATCTATTGACATGTTTGAATTGGGAACTCGCAGTCGAACCTAATACCTCTTAGGTATCGATGATTTGAACCCATAATCTCACGGTCACAAATCCAATCCATACAACACCGGGCCATCATTTACCGGACAAGTAACTGTTACTTTGGTTTCATTGAAAAGAGCATCCCTACGCCACATACAATGTCACTTTCCTTTTATACTTCTTCTGTCTCACATACTATGTCTACGTTGCCGTTTCTGTCCGTCCCACATACAATGTCACTTTCTTTTTTTTGGAAAATGATTATACACTTTAATCTCATTTTAAACTTTTTAATTTTTTTTTAAAATTTTAATTAAATTAATTAGTTATCTTAATCTCAATTTATAATTATTTATATATCGAATAATTATTTTCACTAAAATATTCTTAATTATCTACTAATTATACTTGTCCTAAAATACCGTGTCTACAGTGTAGCAGACACGGTATGTGGGACGGAGGAAGTACAATATTTTATCAGAAAATAGAACTAAGTGACCTAAACAATTTTATAAACAAATTGAAATAAGCAAAGTCAAGAGATGAAAATTGATGCCAAACAACGCACAAACATACTTTCTCCTTCCCGTATATTTTGTTCAAGTTAATGTAGATCTATGAAATTACGTAAAATATAATGAGCAATAATTATTATATAAAAAAATTAAAATAACTAAATAGGTTAATTAAAATTTAAAAATTATAAATTATAAATTTTTAAATAAGATTAAAGTGTATAATTATATTTTAAAAATTATATTATGTGAGACTAATGAAAAAATAAATAAATCGAATATTTTATGTTTGACGAAAATAGTACTTTTATTAGTTATTTCATAATTTCAAGCATCAAACTTTATTCAAAATAATTTACATACATTTTAGAAATTTATAGTATAAAATACAAAATTTTATAGCTCAATTGAATAATTAAATGGTTCATTTTTTTTTTTATAAAATATAAAATAAATAAATAAAATATAATTAAATGGTTCATTTTTTTTTTATAAAATATAAAATAAATAAATAAAATATAGTTACTAGTATTTAAATTATAAAATACCAAAGAACATAGTATTATAAATATCTGACGCGCCAATAAATAAATGGTGTGTTTGTTTTGGGAATTTGGATTTTGAGTTGGGATTTGAATAGTAAAAATTTTGAATTTGAATAGTTGTACGAATGTGATATAAATAGGTGTTGATGTGATGTTTTGAATGTAAAATTGATTTTTAGTACTCCTTCCGTCCCATTGAAAGGTTACTATTTTCTATTTTCGTCCATCTTATAATTTCCTAATTTAGTAATTGTACTACCTACTTCACATAATAAATACCCTTTCAATTTACAATATATTACACAAATACCATTACTTTTATATTACACCATACTAATAGGGGTATTTTTGTCTTTTTTACTATAATCCAATATAATACTAATAGAGTATAATATAAAAAAAAATAAGTGTTTGATTTTATAATTTTGGAGAGAAAAATGGGATAGAATAGTGGAAATAAAATCCAATCCCCCAAACAAATACACCCAAAATATAAATTTAAAACTATAGTCATCTTAAGGATTTGTTTAAATAGAAATCTTTGGAGGTTTTTGAAAATTTAAAAATTTAAAAAAAATAAAAAATTATTATTTAATTTAATATTTTGTGAAAAAAAATATATTTTATGAGATATTTTTTAAAAAATAAATAGTGTCACATAAATAAAAGTATATTGTATAAACAGAACATCGATTCCAATTAAAAATTTACTGTTAAAAAAAATTAAAATTAAAGGACTAATCTCTGAAAGTTAAAAAATAATAACATTATAATAATGAGGGTTGGCGATAACGTGGACGGACACTAATTAGGCGATGGGCATGGCATGATGGCATGTCATGTGATGGATGGATGGATGGATGCTTACATGGCCAAGCGAGGCATGAGGAAAATATCATCGCCACGTATGCACGTGAGACATTCCAGTTAAAGATCTCCTCTTTCCTTCCCTTCTCTTCTCTTCTCTCTCTCTCTAGCGATTCTACCATTTCTCTCTCCAATCTCTCTCCACCCAATATCTTACCCCCCAAAATATTCTGCTACCAGCTGCTGAATTTCCGAGCAGAGGAATCCGTTTGCAGTAGGATTTTCAGAGGATTTTGAACTCCGGTATGCTCCTCTTTTCGGTCGGGGAAGGGTTTTGATGTGTTTTTATTTTATTTAATTTTGGAGAAGATATTTTTTGCGTTGGTTAGCTTGTGTGGTTGAAGATTTGTGAGTTTGTTTGATTTTTTTAGTAATTTTCTTAAGGTTAATGAAGTGATTTGTGTGTAGTATGAGTGATCGTTGTTGGATTATTTGAGAGAATGTTGAAACTCTGCTCATCTTGGAAGTAGAAGTTAATTGATTGAAATTTAGGTCAAGTGAAATTTACTGTGGAGAGTGATCTAGTTTTAGTTCTCGGAAATGAAAAAATTAGCCACAGGATGTGTTATGTGCTTGCGTGATTAATTATTTTGGGGATGATGATAGCTCTCGTTCTGGTTTAGTTTTTCATATAGTACAAGGAAATTCATTTGGCTTGAATAGTTATTTATTTATTTATTTTTTCTATGTTTACTAGCTGTGATTTCTAATTGAATGATTATGCTTTTAGATCTATTGATGCATTACAATTGGTACTGCGTTTGATTTCGCTCTCATATGTCTAATTCCGGTGTAAATGAATTTGATGTGTGCTTTATAGAGTTATAATTTCCGTGTTTTCTGCTGCGAGGGATATGTTCGCAAATCGGATCCTAGTGAGAGAAATTGCTAGGAAACTACTATTTCTCTTGGGGGAAACAGTGGAGTTTGGTCTTTCAGTTTTGTTTTTTTCTTTACCATTTTCCTTTTCCTTCTACCGACCAAACCACAAATATAACTTGCAAGAAGAACTTTTGTAGGTGAATTGTGGATTGGCACGTTTGATTTATGTTTATTCAAAATATTTTCTTATTGTTGTCTATGGAAGTTCTTCTTCTTCTTCTACTTATTTATTTGTTTTTCTTGAATTTGTACTTCTGATCTCATCCTGTGTCTTTTGTCTTTCAACTTTCTAGGCGATCGGTGTTGCTTGACTGAAGAGTTTTATTATTTGGTAATTTTATTATTTTGCAGGACACAGGCATACTATATACTCTCAGATTATTCTGTATGGAATCCTGGAAAGTATTCATGCTATAAACTAGTTTTAATATTTGACTAGAAGATTGGAGCCCGCATCAACTGTTCAAAATCTGAACGGTTCTATTTTTGGGGTTTCAAAAAAATGCTGAATTATAGTCTTTTGATCCTGGATTGGTGAAATTGATAGCTTTGCTGACAGTGACCATCTTGTTTCAAATTAAAAGTTTTATGGCAGCTTCAAATGAAAAGTGGATTGATAGTTTGCAGTTTTCCTCATTGTTTTGGCCGCCTCCGCAAGACACAGAACAAAGGAAGGTATGCTTTGGGACTGGTTGTGTTTAGGCCAAAAATTGTTCAATATAAGTTCGCATGATTTTGAATCACAGATTCTCATATATCTTTTGTATAATTGGGTTTTAACCAGTAGATTTTTCCCTAATTGCCAATTGTACTTTATATTTTTTTCAGTGTATCACTTTGTAGCTTTTCCTTAATATTTAGTCTACCCTTGTTCATTTTCTTAACTTCATAAACAAATGTAAATTACTGTAGGCTCAAATTACTGCTTATGTTGAGTACTTTGGCCAATTCACCTCAGAGCAATTTCCTGACGACATAGCAGAGGTAATTCTTTTTTTTTTTTTTTTTTTTTTTTTTTTTTTTTTTTTTCTGGACTGCTTTATATATGGAGATAAAGCAAGAAATAGCTTTTCTTCTCCTTTTATTATTATTATTATTATTATTATTATTATTATTATTATTATTATTATTATTATTTTTATTTTTATTTAATTTTAATTATTTTTGTCTTTCACTTTATAGAATACCTTTATTTTAATTTATTTTTTAAATGGCTTCTAAGAAAATATTCTAAGTCATGGTGCATACTGGTACTGCAGCTCATCCGAAGTCGATATCCATCGAAGGAGAGAAGACTTTTTGATGATGTTCTTGGTACGTTTATACCATGCTTGGATTGTTTCACATTGTTTGCAGAATACTTTGGGCTGCACTTATGACCTAGTACTTGCTTCACTTTTCAGCAACATTTGTTCTTCACCATCCAGAGCATGGCCATGCTGTTATTCTGCCAATTATTTCATGTATTATCGATGGCACATTTGAATATGATCGGAGTGATCCCCCATTTGCTTCTTTCATTTCTCTCGTTTGCCCCAACAGTGAGGTAGTAATACACTGTATCTACAATCTAAATTTTCTCCATGCATGTTATACAAAGCTACCATGTTTGGGCTCTTCATTTCTGTTGCTCGAAATGGGATAAGAATGCTTGAGCTACTTTTTGTTATGTTAAATGAAATCTGACGGTGGTAACCTTTTGCAATTACAGAATGAGTTTTCAGAGCAATGGGCCCTTGCGTGTGGGGAAATATTAAGAATTTTGACACATTACAACAGACCTATTTACAAGGTGGAATGTCAGGAAAGTGAAACAGATAGAAACAGCAGTGGAAGCCATGCTTCGACTTGTAAATCAACTGATGAAGAATCTTCATTGCCTCCCACGCAACCAGAGAGGAAACCATTTAGGCCATTGTCTCCATGGATAACCGATATATTGCTTGCTGCACCTCTTGGTATTAGAAGTGATTATTTTCGATGGTGAGTGAGACTGACATCACATGCTTAAAGTTGTGAAATGGCTAATTAAGCTTCAATTTTAGTTTTGTGCCTTGTGCTTTCAAGGTTTTGAATTTCATATAACTAATCATATTTCTTTAAAACATTTAGGTGTGGAGGTGTTATGGGAAAATATGCAGCCGGAGAACTCAAGCCACCTTCAACTGGTCAGTATAATTTTGTAGGATGATTATTATTTTGTTCTCCATTTAGTCCACTATATGCATGATCTTAATCTGCCCTTTTGGAATTTTCGAATTTCACTTCCAACTTCCCATGCTGAACTTCTAGTATTTTTTATTTTCACGTCTTACCTAATCTGGCATTCTGTATCTGTAGGACTGACTATCTGTCCTTATACACAACATGACTTAAATGATGTACTGACTCTTATAGTGCAATTTAAGAGTTTCCACTGCTAGGGATTTCACCTAATGTTGGTGGAAACCTATTATTAAGCTTGCTTCCTGATGGTAGTATGTTCCTTTAGTTTCATGTTAATTATAATTCTATATATTGAAAACTAAAACATCTTGTTAGCAAATTTACGAAACATTATTCTTTAGCAGTGAATTTTATTCAACTGATAGATCATGATAGACACACACACACATATATCTAATATTAATTACTTGATTGTCAGCATCTTCTGGAGGATCTGGAAAGCACCCCCAGCTTATGCCATCAACTCCACGATGGGCTGTTGCTAATGGGGCTGGAGTTATACTTAGTGTGTGTGATGAGGAAGTTACTCGTTATGAAACAGCTACCTTGACTGCAGCAGCTGTCCCTGCACTTCTACTTCCTCCGCCAACAACACCTATGGATGAGCATCTTGTGGCTGGTCTTCCAGCACTTGAACCCTATGCACGTCTGTTCCATAGGTTAGTTCCCAACAATCATTTATCAGAGGCTACAATAGATTCATCATTGTCTCATATATCATTTTCTGGCGCAGGTACTATGCAATTGCTAGTCCGAGTGCCACACAAAGGCTGCTTCTTGGATTACTTGAGGCTCCACCATCCTGGGCTCCAGATGCACTTGATGCTGCCGTGCAACTAGTGGAACTTCTTCGAGCAGCAGAAGACTATGCCACAGGAATGAGGGTAAATTTAGATCCCTTTATTTTCCCTTTCTTCTTCCTTTATTTTGTTGATGATATGAAAAACATATGAGTGCAATATTGAGTTATAAAGATGATTATACAAGGACTAAAAGTTAGACCTTCTCACCTTGTCATCATAAAATGGTTATGTTTGCTGTGATA
Organism: Andrographis paniculata; assembly: GCF_009805555.1. NCBI lineage: Eukaryota > Viridiplantae > Streptophyta > Magnoliopsida > Lamiales > Acanthaceae > Andrographis > Andrographis paniculata. The sequence continues at coordinate 1,167,580 of NW_026137563.1, read as the reverse complement.
TTTATTAGTCTGCTCATGAAGAGTTGTTTTTGCTTAGCAGTATGTAAGTTCTGATGTTTGTTTCTTTGTTCAAGCTTCCAAGAAATTGGATGCACTTGCATTTCTTACGAGCAATTGGGATTGCAATGTCTATGCGAGCTGGAATTGCTGCAGATTCTGCAGCTGCTTTACTTTTTCGAATACTTTCTCAACCTGCTTTACTTTTTCCTCCACTAAGACATGTTGATGGTATTGAAGTTCAGCATGAACCTCTAGGTGGTTATATCTCATCTGAACGTAAGCAGGTATTTCATCTATCTCAATCTTTGAATCCTGTAGTTTCCATTAATGTTTTGCCCCATTTTCTATATTCATGTCTATATTTAATCCAATATTGCAACTTTCAGCAAAGAGAGTTGCCTGCAGCCGAAGCTACAGTAGAAGCAACTGCTCAAGGGATTGCTTCGATGCTTTGTGCACATGGGCCAGAAGTTGAATGGAGGATATGTACGATATGGGAAGCTGCATATGGTTTGATTCCTTTGAGCTCATCGGCTGTTGATCTTCCTGAGATTATAGTTGCAACTCCTTTGCAACCTCCTATACTATCATGGAACTTATACATTCCTCTTCTTAAAGTACTTGAGTATCTTCCTCGTGGAAGTCCATCTGAAACCTGTCTAATGAAGATATTTGTTGCTACTGTTGAAGCAATACTGCAGAGGACGTTTCCGCCTGAGTTTTCTAGAGAACAAATTAGAAAAACTAGATATATATTTGGTTCTGCATCGAAGAACCTTGCTGTTGCTGAGCTCCGTACTATGGTTCACTCCCTATTCTTAGACTCATGTGCTTCAGTAGAGCTTTCCTCTCGCCTTCTTTTTGTTGTTTTAACAGTCTGTGTTAGCCATGAAGCACAGCCCAATGGCAGCAAGCGACCCAAAGGTGAAATTTCTTATTCTGAAGAATCAGGTGAAGATACAAAACGACTCAATGGGAAGAATAGAGACATGGAGAGTAAACAGGGAAAGAAACAGGGTCCGGTAGCTGCATTTGATTCTTATGTTATTGCGGCTGTTTGTGCTTTATCCTGCGAACTTCAGCTCTTCCCTTTGATCTCAAAAGGATGTGAACAGTTAGATGCCAGAAGTCTTGGTGATTTAGCTAAGCCTGCAAAAGTAAATGGCCTATCCAGTGATTTTCGTAATGGTGTTGATTCAGCTGTTTACCATACTCGTCGGATGCTAACAATTCTAGAGGCACTTTTTTCTCTAAAACCATCTTCCATTGGCACATCATGGAGTTACAGTTCAAATGAAATAGTGGCTGCTGCTATGGTTGCAGCACATGTCTCTGATTTGTTCAGACGTTCAAAGGCTTGCATGCGAGCTCTTTCTGTTCTGATAAGATGCAAGTGGGACAACGAAATTCACTCTAGAGCATCATCGCTTTTCAATCTAATTGACATCCACAGTAAAGTTGTTGCGTCCATCGTTAACAAAGCAGAACCATTGGAGGCACACTTACTGCATGCACCACTACCGAAAGTAATTGCTTCTTGTTTTCATGGAAAAAAGCTCAACACATGTTCCAGTTGTCTCCACCTAGAATCAGGTCAGCCGTCTTCAATACCATGTGAAAAGTTGCCTATATCTGAAGCATTGGCCGGTTATAAGAATGCTGGTACCTGTGAGGTTGGAAGGTGTACAATGGGAAAAGGAATTGCAAGTTTTCCTACAGATGCTTCGGATTTAGCAAACTTTTTGACAATGGATAGGCATATAGGATTCAATTGCAGTGCTCAAGTTCTTCTCAAGTCAGTGCTTGTAGAAAAACAGGAGTTATGTTTCTCTGTTGTTTCATTGCTCTGGCACAAGTTGATGGTATCACCGGAAATCCAACCAACTGCTGAAAGCACATCTGCTCAACAAGGATGGAGACAGGTATGTGAAGATTCAACTAATAATAACTAATAGAGAAAAACCAACATGTAATAATATAGGGGAGTTGTTGTGCGGGCATAATATCAGGGTAAATTGTGAATTTAATTATTTTTACCTTCTACTTACCTCTAACATCTGAGTTTATCGATGTCATAGGTTAGAGGAACCAATTAGATATGCTGATGCCAGTACTTAAGTAGGGTAAAAGCTAGTTGTTTTTTAATAACCCAAGTGTCATTGCATTGGAGCCTAGCTTTCAAATGGGTGCTGATGGGTATTATACAAAGTAGTTTTTGAAAAGAATAGTTTTGGGAGTATGATCCTTTTACTGGATTGGACGACTGTGAGTCCAAATTATAGAAAAAAGAGAACATTCTTCAGTCAGAGAAGTATATGGAACTACAGAATGTTGAATTACTGCGTTAGACTGCTCTAGTTAAATTCTCTCTTTTCAAGAATGTGTCTCATGACTAAAAAATACATAGAAATTTTAAATTTGAGTTGTTGGGAAGTTGAGGTATGAGTAAGATATCTTCTACGAGGTCTTGGTTCCCTGTGGACAATTGTATACGGGTTGGGGGGGGGGTAGGATCTGTTGGGGTCTGATATATGGTTGATGTGCATGTAAATGCTTTTACATTGCATTTTTGAGATATTATAGAAGTTTTTGAAAACACTATCCTGTTGCTACATTGCTAATAACATGACGATTGATTTTTACAAAATGACAGGTGGTTGCTGCACTCTGCAATGTAGTATCAGCATCCCCAGCAAAAGCTGCTACAGCCGTTGTTCTTCAGGTCCAGATTTTGTTTTACTAGAACTCACATATTGAATCCTTTGAGAACTGAAATATGCTTTCAGATTGACATTCATCACCATATGTTCATGTAAAAGCAATCTTAATTTTATATCACTTGTCTAAACAACACATCTGAGTTCACATTTGCTTCAGTCCATACTAAATTGTTTGTTTAGTCACTTTCTTGGATGTATTTATTTGTCAGGCCGAGAGGGAATTGAAACCTTGGATTGCAAAGGATGATGATCTTGGCCAAAAGATGTGGAGGATCAACCAACGAATTGTGAAAGTGATTGTTGAGTTAATGAGAAACCATGAAGCTCCAGAGTCATTGGTAATTCTTGCTAGTGCCTCAGATGTCCTCCTCCGTGCCACAGATGGGATGCTTGTTGATGGAGAGGCCTGCACATTACCACAGTTGGAGGTAACGTTAACAAATACATCTTTTGTCCTATTAATTAATATTTCATTGTGCTTATTCCCACCCTACAAGGAATCCAATTGGATATCTATCCCAATCCCACCCCTAGTTTAATTCGTAAGGGGCTTTTCCCATTTAACTTTACCTTTCTTTGTGTTTGAAAGTTGAAGTGTAGATATCATTTCTTGTACTTCTGAGAATCTGTATTAGTTTCATTGTGTACCGTATATTCACTTGCTCGTCCCTTCAAAAAATTGAACAGTTGCTGGAGGTGACGGCCCGAGCAGTTCAACCAGTGCTTGAATGGGGAGAATCTGGCTTGGCAGTTGCAGATGGCCTTTCAAACCTGTTGAAGGTACAAAGCTGCTCCTAACATATTTGTGGTTTTTAGTCCAAATACTTACCTAAAGAAAACCAAAAATCTCTAGAATTTATACCCATTTTCAGATAAAAGATTTTGATAATATATTGTGCCAGCTTTTGGTGAAAGCTTCAGTAGTAACAAGTTTGCCATGGTTTATCACATGCAGTGTCGGCTTTCTGCAACAGTTCGATGTGTCTCTCACCCAAGTGCCCATGTCCGTGCACTCAGTACATCAGTTCTTCGTGCCATTCTACACGCGGGCGCAATCAAATCAAAGAGCAAACAAGTGAATATCAATGGAATCCACGAGTCCCGTTACAATTACATGAATGCAGGCATCACCAATTGGCAAGCTGATATCGAAAAGTGTTTGACCTGGGAAGCCCATAGCCGGCTCGCAACCAGCCTGCCCATTCAGTTTGTCGATGCTGCTGCCAAGGAATTAGGCTGTACTATAACCATCTGAAACACAGCTCCACAAAAAGGTACATATTTCCTATGATTATGCAAGGGCTGCCCGTTGGTTCGAAGGACACTAAACGTTCCACACTTTGGTTGCTACGACAATTCCCACCGAGCCGGAGCCAGTGGAAACATCATCATGATATGTAGATGGATCCAGGCTATACCCAAACCCACCCAGTGTCGACTACGGCCGGGTATTAATGCTTGTGCTTTTTCTTAAGATATGAATTTCTACTGACTTGACCAATATAGACTGGAGTTTTGGGCTGTGTGTCGATATGAACGGTTCCTCAGCATCAGTTAGACGTTTCCTAAGTATGTGTAATAAATTCAGTGTGTTTCTGTACCCAGATCTTCCTTCTTCATCACCTTAAATATTTGACTCTTATATATTTAATCAATTAATTCACTACAGAATGTAATGCATCTAAGAATTAACAAAATTTGGGAATTGCTTAATTGATTGTATCTAGTGTGTGACTTGTGGTGAAGCTTCTTCATACCTTTTCATCGGTATTCTCCGAAGATTCCGATGATCCTCCATGACTTCTCCTCTCCTTTCCTCCGGATTTCGTCGAGGCATTGCTGTACCAGATCATGCCGATAACAGCAACCACCATGCCGGCAACTACTTGCAAGTTGAGGCCCTCTTTACCAAAGAATATGAATCCGAGTACCAGCACGAGGATAGTCTTCATATGACCGAGTACTTGAAATGAGACGGCCGTGAATCTTCCAATGCAGATGAACTGGCTGAGATTCGTCCCCACGGCAATGGTACACGAAAGTATAATAAACACCTGCAGAATCAAGTGTAAAGGCAACATAAAAGATACAAAAAAGTCGCGACTTTTATAGCTGAATTGCTTACAACAGACGGCGTGTGAAACTCAAAGGCATTGATTCTCTTGTTTGTCAACCGGTAATCCAGAAAAGGCCCGATCAACAGCAGCGATGCAGCCTGGATTGGCGCCGTGTGCCCCAGAAGACTGAAGGATGTAAGGGAGTACTTTCTTTGAAGAAAATGAACATACTGCAAAAACAATGCCCACGAAAGGCAAATCGCAGTAGAAGATGATATGGTAAGAGATTTCGATTCTGGTAAGTTAAAAACACAACAGTCATTACAGCCTAAGATCGATTTCCATTACAGTTACAAGACTTACATACTGTTGCAGAGAAGTACTCGAGACTGCTATTAGCGCCGCAACAAATCCCTTGGCATTAACACTCACATCAGTGATTGTGCAGACGCCAACGCCGAGGAGTACAACTAAGATGCTAAGCTTAGTATCCCTCGAATACCGGATATTGTCAAAAACAACTTCCAACAAGCAGGACATGGGAATCATAGTAAGTTTCGCAATCTGATAGTCATAAGTAAGCATCACATTTAGTAATGTAATGGTAGAATCTGTTTGTTCTTTTCTTGATTACATCGACAGATAGATACATAAGATAGATACCTGGTAGAATCCCACAGAATTCCACATCAAGCTTACATTCATCCCCACAATGGAGAAGTTTGCGAATAATACAAACTTCAGAATTTCCGGCAATGGCAAGTGAGAAGGATGAATGTAGCCTAGACGCCTCAGAACAGCCGTCGTCAATGTGGTTGTTGCAAAATGCATTCCAGTGAGTGTAGTAGCTGCAAATGTTGTACTAAATTAATGTCGTAAGTAGAAATTCTGGACAATCAATCACGGCACAACATGAAATGGATCCCAAGAGTTCATCAAGGCTAGCAAATTCACACCAAAATTTTCAAACAGCTCTGTATAATAAGACTAATGCATAAATCACTCGCAACCAACTCATAGTTCGCATTAAAATTACCAAAGCTGAAGCCATAGGTAGCCATTAACGATTTATTCACAATAATGATCCCGACTGAAGTGATCACGTTGAACAGCCACGCAGCCGCGTCAACGGCAGTCTTCTTTTCGGCTTTGCTTGCCTGTGGCATTTTCGATTTCTTCTTGTTATCGATATTACAGTCCTTGGGGTAAAATTACCCTCACAGGACCATAAACTTGCAATCAAACCACCACATTCAATACAACTTTTCCTGCACAAGCACCACATATATGACGATATATTGTATATAACAGAAGATCAAAGCATAGAACCTGCAAATTATACACTATATTCAATTCAATCCTGCAACCTAAAATTACAGAGCTCAGTTACTAAAACAAACTTCAAGCAAAATCGAAGATTATCATGTCTGAAGCACAGTTCCAAGTTCCAACACCCACCAATTCGATCTTCATTATCGGATCTAGAATGTCGAAACCCCCAATTCGACAATTCTGCATCAAAATTAAGCACAGAAAACGCACCTGCTCTCGAGGTTATAACGGAATGGAAGGTGCTCTTGGCGTGAATTCCAATTCTGCAGCTCGAGTAATAGACGGATGCGTCTGCTGATGCAATACGTACGTTCTAAACACGTACGTATACGGAACCGAGCTGTACGAATACGACATGTGATGTGAATGAGGTAGCGCCATTAATTAGGGTTTGGCCCCAAACTCAAATCCCTATGGAATAATAATGCCTTCTCCAATCTTCAAAACAGAACCAAAAAACTAAAATAAAATAAAATAAAATAAAAAAACAGAAGAAGAAGAAGAAGAAGAATGAAGCCACTGCGGAATAATCCATCCATGGAGTAATCAAGATCTCATTTTTACTACAACATATCCCAAATTGGATTTAATTCAAGTCAACAGTATACATTAAACAAAGAACCCTGTTTGTTTATTACACACAAGAGAGAGAATCAAATCAAATAAAATTAAATTAAACATTTGCATAATCGTGGGGATGATAGCAAGTAAAAAGCTCAGGCAGAAACCACTTCTTCCTCATAGGACTGCACCCAATGTCCCGACAAATCTCATCGTTGCAATATATCTGCAGCATCACCCCCACACACGACCTCTTGTAGCTCCCCCCGCTGTACCGCCGGGCGTTCTCCTCCCACTTCCGCCCCTCCTCCTCCATCGCCGCCACCGCCGGCAGCCGGAACTTCCCCGCCAGAAAATGGGCCACCCATTTCACTCTCATCTCGAAGGTAAATATCGTCGCCGGGCTCTCAGAGTACCCCATTATTGCCAGCTGCGGAATTCGGGGATGAATGCACTCTCTGTAGAAGGGAGACGACGATCCCATTATGCATTTCTTGAAGTGGACTGACGTGAACATGTTGGCAATCTTCTCGTCGCTCTTGTACCCCGTGGCCAGGATGACGACGTCGGCGGACACCGGAGGCTTCCCGTCGGCGAGAACCAGGGAGTCGCCGGAGAGCGCCGAGACGCGAGATTTTCTCAGGAGGAGACTTCCCTCTTGGACCTTGCGGTAGAATTGGTCGGGCATGACCATGAATCTGCAGGAATAGATCTGCTCGAGGAAGGAGTGGGTGGGGACGATGTCGTATTTTTTGAGCGGGTAGATCCACCGGAGATACCATTCCGCCATTTTTGAGAAGATCCATCGCTGCGAATTCAATGGAAGACACTGTTAATAATAATAATAATTGTTTGAATATTATATGCTAACAATAATAATTGGGTAAGGTAAGTTACCAAAGGTGAAAGAATAAATACGAGAAAGCAAAGGAGGAGGCCCTGGGTAGGTTTGTGGACCATAAATTCTGAGAATCTGTTGAAGTGTCTGAAGCTGAATCTCACCAAATTTTCAGGGCCCGACCAGTGTGCTCTCCTCAGGACTAATGTACATGGATTCTTCACTCCTACATTATTATTTATAATGTGATGATATCTATCGAATTAACGATGAGGTTCTTAATTTTAATTTTGTGGTTCATGTGTTTATATATATACTACCGTTGAGTTGGGCGAGTTCGACTGCGATGTCAAGTGCCGATTTCTGGAACCCAACGATGGCTACTCGTTTATTTTCGACGAGTTTTCGAGCTTCAATTCTGTCCATGGCAGCATAGTCCATGGAGTGGATTACAACTCCATTGAATTTCAACATCTCTTCACTAACTTGGCCTTCTCCTCTCCAAAATTCGGGCATGTAAGGAAGATCGCTAAATCTTCCAATGCATAGAAGCACAAAGTCTACCTTATACACCTGAAATGAAATTTAATTAATTAATTATACTAGTTTAAGAATAGTTAAACCATTACATAAAAAGATAAATATTTAGAAATAAATAATTATATACAATAATGATTTGAATAGAAAATAAAGATATAATAGTATTAATTATTTTTATATTAAGAAAACTTGATAAGTTAGAAAACAAAAAAATTGAGTGCATGAAGGCACGTGGACGTACAAATACAATTACGATGGTTTGTGACTTTATACTAAAAATATCGTAATATTTTATTAAAAATTTCAAGCTACATATCATGATCGTATAAAAAAAAAAAATTCGATATTTTTTGATATATTTTTTTTTTTTTATTCGATAATTTAGTATTTTTTTTCACTTCTAAGTTCAATACCTTAGGTGGATTCAATGGATGGAGAGCATCCTCGACGACGACGTTCCATTTCCCTTTCGGTGAAAAGGCTGCGCCGGTGCCACCCCATAGGTACCAATTCGATCTCATGTCGAGATCGTCGTCGGACATGTAATCTATGGCAAGAACCCTAGAGTTGAATTTGATGAAGGGGATGAGATCGAAATGGAGGGCATAGGACTTGAGATAGTCTAGAACTTGGTTATGGTCCGGGAACGTCTCCTCGACAGAGCTCGGCCACGGGAAATCGGAAAATTGGAAATACCCTTTTGGGTTTTGGAGCTTAGTTGATTCGATGGTGCACGACCATACGCCGCCGACGTCATTCCTGGCCTCGAAAACCACCGGTTCGAACCCTTTTTCGATGACGTGTTTGCATGCAAGGAGGCCGCTTATGCCGGCGCCGATGATCGCTATCTTTTCCGGCCTCCATGCTCTACGACTCGTGGAATTATTCATGGAATTTATTTATTTATTTATTTTTAGAAAAAAAAATAATAAATTTTATTTCATATATGCATGGAAACATGCACATATTGTGAAGATATATATATAAGTGCTGGCTAATTAATTTAAGTAGTATTATTAGGTGCATTTACATTAACACAGGAGAGCAGCCACTTGAACAAGTTTATATATTATATTGTACTGAGTCTGACTGTACTATTCGACAAGAAGACACCTTAGAATAATTAAATAAATAAATACTCCACTAGTATCTCCTTTCCAGATAATGTCTGCTACACCGTAGATACGGTATTTTAGGAGATAATTAAAAATATATTAGTAAAAATAATTATAAATTAAAATTAAGATAATTAATTAATTTAATTAAAATTTAAAAAAATAAAAATGAGATTAAAGTGTGTAATCATTTTCAAAAAAAAGGAAAATGACATAGTATATGGGACGAAAAGAAACGGCAACGTGGACATGGTATCCGGACGGAGGAATAATATCTCGGAAATGATCACGTTGAGGTGCATTTAACTCATTTCAAAAGTCAAACGCGATAGATTTATTGGATTGGTTGTTGATAGTTGGGAAGATGAATTGGATTTTGGTGGGTCCCATTTCTACTACTTAATTAATTAATTATTTAAGTGTGTCAATGTGTGTGTATTGATTTTGTAGTGACTAAGTCAACCCCTTGAAGGAAGTCAAGTCCTATCTTTTCACCAGGTAGATAAGATAAGCATTTTGTCAATTCAACTGTAAATCAACTTATTACAACAACAACTTTTAACATATATAAAGATTTTCTAAATGAGTCAAGAGTTAATTATTTTGAGTTTGAGAATAATAGCAAATGAAATAGAATTTTAATTAATGTATCTTAATTAGTATAATATTTTGGATGAAGAATTGATTTTCTTGTATATATAATATTTTAAATAAAAAAAAAAAATTGATTTAAGATACTTTAATTGTTTGGAAGAAGAAAAAAAAGAAAAAAACAATCAAACAAATAAATATCTAATTTGGAAAGTGGGTGGCACTGAACAATATTGGAATATTTCTGCGCACGTAGGTAGGGACGAGTTGGTGTCCAAGTATTAAATACAATGCCGCCGTATCAATGTTCAAAATATTATTTATTAAATCATAGTAATAATGCATTCTTGTATTTCATTTATTTTTTTTTATTTTTATAACATGGGAACCGCACTCGTTATCCGAAAGTGCGCACAAGTTCAACCTCTACACTACTAAGTCATCTCTTAGGGAATTTGTATTTCATTTATTTATTTTTAAATAAGATGATCTAATATTAGAAAAAGATACCGTGACACCAAACAATACAAGGCAAGCGTTAGTTTGGTTTTTGTTAATTTTGTTTACAATTTTCCATTCATCATATTTTTTATCTATTTTTTTAGTTTTTACATAATCGCTTGTTAAAGATATTAAATGACTATTTTACCTAAAAATTTAAAAATTTAGAGTATATGTATTATTTATTTATTTATATACGAGAAGACCAATTAATACGTCCCCTCACGTAAAATATGGACATAAATTACCTATGAATTTTATACGTGGACGACAATGAATGAGAACAGTCCCGTGGGACTTGAATACAAATTTTTTTTATTCTAATACTTTGTTAAATGATCATCGTACTTAAAAATTTAAATTTAAAAGAATATAATGATTTATTCATGTACATACAAGATAGCTAACCAACATCGCTTTTGGTCGATTAACGTAAACATATTTGTACTAAAAGGAATGATCTAACAGTGTGAAAGATATATTCGTGATCATAAAATCAATCTTATATGTCACAAATCATTCATTAGTAAGTTACCTTATTGATATTCATGCCATAAAAATAAATAAAGTATCAAAGGTCAAAGATTGAATAAAATTTAACATATGTAAATTAACAATTTAATGAAGTCACTAAGTGAGAGAACGCCACCCACGAGCTATTATACATTTATGTTATATATATAATATTTATATATGGAACTTATTTGAATTTTATAAATTAAAATGACATGGCTTGGTAGAACTTATAGTTCTAAAGTAATGAGTTTAAATTTTTTTAAAAAATTTGGCTTAAATTTTAGAATTATATTATTAGACAAAATTAATATTTAATACTATTTTTGCATCTAAAAATCCTACAAAAAAAATTATTTTATTTAATTATTTATATTTTGTTATATGTAAAACATATTATTTATATATTTAAGAATTTTTTATTGTTATTCCAAGCTTCGATTTCTTCGAAAGTCAGGATCAACCTTGATATTAATTATTTAAAATAAATTTTAAAAAGTGATATACATTAAACATTCTTTTTAAAGGAATAAAAATAACATAAATTGGAGTGAATTGAAATATTAGAGTAAAATTTAAAGTATAATAGACAAATTATTTGAAGATTTAAAAATTTATTTAATTATTATTTTAATATAATATTTTGTATAAAAAAAATATTTTTATTAAAAAAGATATCTAGTTAAATAGTGATTATCTTTTATTTGTAATAAGAACAAATGCAACATAATATATAATATATGAAAAAAAATAATTAGAACATATATATATATATATCGATTCAGCCCATTAGTATCAAGCCACAGAATTGAATTTTTCAATAGTATAACAATACTTATTATATAACACTAATCTATAACAATTGTTTGTTATTTATGTATTTTAAATATAATTGTACTTTTAAATTTTTTAATATACATTTATATTATTTTATAACACAATAATTAATTGAAATTGAATTGATTTTCAAAGATTGTGTGATATCATTACTGTATATATAATTAATAGTGTTATAAAATCCTTCAAATATTATTCTAATCAACAAAATAGGATGGTCATAATTATGGTAATTACATTAACCTACTATGTAATAACATATATCACTGCCATCTCCACCGTTCATTTTCGAATGAATCGTTACAACCGTCGGATAAAAAAAATATAACCGTTGGAGCGCTCCCCCCTCATTTAAAAAAGGATTTCAATCTAACCCGACTTCCACAACACTGTTTCGAGACTTTGTCAAATTCAAACAGAAACCCTAGCGATTCCAATCTCCGCCGAACTCATCTGCTTTCTATCGTCTTCTTGGATCGAAATCGGCTTCTCTGCTTGTAGCCTGGTTGGGATCATCGTCTTATAAATGTCGAAAATGATGTTGAGATCGAGCGGGAAACCGCCACTTGCTGCTGCAAGATCTCCGATTCGGCTTCGTTCTCGGAGTAAACCTCCTCAGCCCCCCGCCGCCAGTAGCGCTGTTCGCTCCCCGCTTGGTAACTTTGAATCCATGAAGATTCCAGAATATGTGTGGATGTGGTTATTTTGTGCTTCTTATTGTATTAGTTTTTCATTTTTGTCAATGATTGTTGTATGTGATGTTCGATAATATTTGTCGTGATTTTGAGGGTGAACGAAGGGGAAATGGACAGAAATTGTGCCGATGAATTCTAATTACCCGAATTTTCTTTGATTTGAACAATCTGTGACTTTTTTTTTCTTGAATTAATCTGTATTATTGTTTGGATTTGTTCTTTTGTTTTTCGAAGTGATTTTGAAAGAAGATGGTGGCAATTGTCTAAATTTAAGGATAACAGAAGAATGATAAAAAGTAATTCTGATTTGTAATTGGTTTGGATGAGTTTTTATAAACTAAAACGTTTCAAGCATTTAATTTGGTTTCTTGTTTTTCCATGACTTGTTATGTTTTTTGATTTTTTGACAATTTCTCGAATCTTTTGTGAGAAACAGGGTCATTCTCCTACTCCAAGGTGTCTAACCACACAAGAGACACTGGGAAATCCGAGCTTCGACCAGAGTATCATAGCATAACCTGTGAACTAGAGGAACTGGCTAATATGGTGTACAAGGAACTCGGGTCCAGAAATGGTGCCATATACGATGGTGAGATTCCTGGTGTTCAAACAGGCTCAATATTTGAGAGGGGCAGGTTCTACGAGGAATATTCTGCTAGAAGAAACGAGAGGCTGAGGAGAAAGAAGAGCGAATCAGAGTTTGGATACGAGAAGAAACCTGCTTATGATCTCGGCGTTAGAGTCGAGTCAGCCATGAAAAGAGAGGCTAGCAAGTACAGCAGCCGGGGGAAGATGACGGCAGTGGCTGCTGCTGCCACGCCAGAGAGGGCTGCCCCGACGCCGAGGTACTCATTGAGGAGCAGCAGCATGAGGAAGGAGAACAAGAAGCCGCTGCTGCCACCGATGAATATAGCTGAGAAATCTGTTGGAGTTACACAGAGGAAAGGTAGTGTTAGAAGGGTGAGGAAAATCTAGTTGCCAATTTCTTGTGTGCCTTTGTTTCTTGGTGGGATTTGCAGATTAGATGATGATGATGATGGTAATTAAAGAATCAAACTTCTTAAGTAATATTTGCAGGGTTGGGGTTGGGTTGGGGTTGGGGTTGGGGTGGAGGTTGTATTTGTTATGTGCCCTTGTTTATGCTGAAAACGAGGGAAGATAGATTGTTTTTCATAAGTTTGTTTTTCGATATATATGTTTGTTATCCTTCCTATCTGTATGTATGTGTTGCTCGTTTAGGTTAGATAATCATTATATTATTGAGAAGGGCAGCGATTGCAATTTTCACCTTGGATAAATAGTGGATTGGAACCTTTGGAAAAATGAGCATACCAATATTTGTATTTATGCATGTGTGTCGTAAATTATTTCATTGCTAAATACTATTTTATCTGTGTATGCACAAGGGTAAACTCCCAGTCAAACCTAATATCTTGCAAATTAGGTTCGATGGGCAAGTCACACTAACAAACCACTTCACAGTAATAAGTCCAACCCCACACTATCGAGCCATCATAAGTCCAACCCCACACTATCGAGCCATCTTTTACGTGACAGATTTTTTTTAGGCTATTTTTACATATATTTTTCAAAGTTTTGATTTTATTAAAAAAATATTATTTTTTTTTTATAAACATCGAGGTTGTGTTAGTTTATGTGTTTTGAGTTTATAATTTGAATTTTAAATAATATTTTCGGACAAAATTATTCATTTGAATTTTTTTATAGTAGATTTATAATTAATATTATTTATTGGTTAATGCAAATGTGTATTGTTTTGATATTGAACTTTATGTATATATATGTAATGGCATATGTTCATATTTTAGATAAAAGTTAAAAATATTTTGATATTAATATGTAATTATTTTAACTATAATATATAATTGATAATTTTGAATGGACAAAAAAATAAAATTTTAAATTGAATTAATTATTTTAAAAAAAGAGATATTTTTGAGAAAAAAAAATTGTAATAATAAAAAATTATTAAAACCAACAAACAAACACAACCAAATAGGAGTAATATAAATTCAATTTTGGAATCCAAACCAAATACTTAATTTTTACTTTTAAAAGTTTTACTACATATATTGGAATATTTTATATAAAGGGGTTAGGGGAGGTAGACTACATATATTGGAATCTTTTATATAAAGGGGTTAAGAGAGGTACACTATACTTTTTTTATGGTACGTGAATGAAAATATCCCTAAGTTATTTTAATAAATATGGACAAATATTTTTTTTTCTTCATGCTGTGGCAAATACGTCTATTTTTACTAAACAATTATTGCCGACATATCGCTATTGTAACTGTGCAACATACTTTGAAGTTGCTTGTCTCTATTCCTTTGTTTTATCTACCAAGTCCACACAATTGACGAAGCTGATTTTTAAGGCAAGGTCGAATCTCTCCCCACTTGTATTTGCTATGTTCATTCCATTTGGGATAAGTGTGTTGCAGACAAACTACTGTCGCAATCGTGCTACAGACCTGTGGAATTTGTCGCTATCTCATTTGTCCCTACTTTCATGGCCATATAAGTGACAAATTGGAGTTTTATGGGAAGGTCAAACCGTGTCAGTTGTATGGATACCTAACTTCACCCTATTTCAGTGCAAATAATATTTATGAGAAATTTTACAATTCAGTTTTCAGAAGTTGTATATTCAACCGGACAAATGCAGAGTAGTTGAGAGTGAAGTATTGTGTAACGCTCTCACCTAGTGTCCATACTCCATGTTTTGAATGAACGTTTGATACTTTATTCCTCGTTGAAGATTGGTTTATAAGGACATCTGACCTATATGGTTGTTGTGTTAGTACGACATTTGTAACATCGTGAAATTGTTGAGGTATTTTACAAGCTAGGCCATTTCTTTTGTATTATATTTTGGATGTAAGTTGATTTATAATTGAATCGGAGCAATAAATATCTTGTCTTATTTACTGTGAACTAACAACATTTCGAGAGTTGGTCCTATTTGAAGTGTACAAGAGTGTATTGTTGGATCCATCGTTTACCAGCATCCCATTTCTATTCGAATACTGCTGCTGCTCTCTATCTACTAGCTGAGATGGATTCAAGTCTTCTCTTTTTAATATTTGCAAATGTCATCAATTAGAGGCAAAATTGGAGGAGTTTAAGAGAGCAATGCATTATTTTATAACCATATATATATTAGTACCATGACCATGTGATATGATCTTTTTCTCATCATTATCCAAAACCAAAGTAAGTAACACACAACAAATGTCAATAAGAAGAAGAAGAAAAAGAAAAAGAAGAGGCCCCCCAAACCCCACCCCCCCACCCCACCCCTAATCATCCATCCCCATCCCATCCCTGCAGCAGGGGAGGGGCAACTTATGTTGCTCGTAACTAACAACAACACAGACTCTCTCATAAGATGTTAGAAGATCGATCATCGATCCAGAGCATCCTTATTAACTATAGTATAGCTATCATTCTTCGTCATCCATGGCGATGGCTGAGGAGGAAAAGGGCAGGCTGAGTCCTGGCAGCAGTGTAACCGTATTTACAAGTGCTGTACTTCTTGTGCACCCCGGTCAGCTTCCCGCTTCCCGCCTTCATGTGGAATGTCGTCATCAGCCTCGCACATTCCATGAGCTGCTCCATGCTGTAATTTGTATGGACAGCACACGTCCTGCTCCATTGCTTCTCCCCGCTTACACTGCACTGACCTGCAAATATCGCTGCTGCTGCCAACACCGATGGCTGGAACTTCACCATCTCATACTCCACCAGGCTCAGCTCCATCAGGAAGAAGGCCACCATCTCCACCTGCACATCAATTCAAATCATCAATTATTTCCATTAACTCATCCATCATTCTTCAACTGCCTGCAACTACCTCTTTGTCGCATTGCGCCGCCTTCAAGAACCGCCTCATGAACACATATGGAGTCGGCACTGACATGTTGAACTGTAACGTGTTCACCATCAATTTCTCCTGAACCAATTCAATTCATTGTTGTATATTACAAGATGAAGAAGATGTCTATGTATTTATATAATTGATTATCTATCAACGTACCATCTGGAGGACTTCTTGTCGGCAGTAGGCTCTGTCGGTTATCAATATAAGATCCTCGACCACAGGGACCGACACTTCCTCGTACTTACAAGCAAGAAGCAATGCCGTTATCCCGACTAGCTGCAGCTTCTTTCTCACCACCGTCTGCACCGCTAGAAATCGGTCGATCAGATTCACTGTCAAGTAAAGAGTCTCCTCCATTAGCTCGAACTTGTAGTGGACCTCAATCAGCCAGTCGATGAGAATCCCTCTCATTCTTTCATTGATGTCGAATTGCTTCAACATATAGTCCGGTGGGACACAGCTTAAACTCTGCACCAGACAAATCCTCAATCAGAATCATTACTCGTCGAAAATTCACAAGAAATCACCAGGAATGACGAGTGACCTCTGTTTTGCTGTAGTGGTTTTGTATGTCCTCAATGTACTCTGTAACTGCAAGTGGATTCTCCTTGTCGCAGCTGTCTATGTCCGCTACAGCGTCCGCCTCGTCGATGTCCACCATTTCGATTTCTGCATCCTGATTTTACAAACACAGAGAGATGGATATCAAGAACTGCAGCTTCATATAATAAACCAAATCAAAACAGAGGAAGAAACCATTACCATTCGATCGATTTCCTGAAGCATGGCTTCTGTGTGCTGCACAAACATAGGTACATCAAGATCATCATCAGCATCGATGATAATGCAATCATCGTCCACACTCTTAGATGATTCAACCAGTGGCTTGACTTCCTGAAAAATGAAGAACAAGGTGGAAATTAGATACCAACACGGCCGTTTTGATCTATTCTACAATGGACATGGAAATGGAAATTTACAGCAAGTGATGATTGTTGTTCTTTTCCAGCCAATTGTGCAGCAAATTTCCTGACCATTCAATCACTCAACGGATCAAGATTAGATCTTTAATGATCCCTTTATCATCTGTGATAATCTACAAGAAAAGAAATTCGAAAACAACACATACTGCAAGAACACAAAGAGGACTGATTAACAAACCTAGTGACAGGGCGATGGACTGGCAAACCGGGATTCTTATTAATACCGACGCCATTTTTTCTGACCGAGAACAAATCAAGCAACAAGTGACTTTAAAAAACCTTTAACCTTAAAATCAATCAATGGTGCTATTTAAATGAAAGATCAAATTAAAATTAGTACTCTGTCAGAATCCCTCTTTTATGAACAGCACAGGGATAAGGAGGAGCTGCTATGATGTTTTTGTCAATTTCACTCAGTGCTCTCCTACTATTGGAGGTGAACTTTCCTCCACCTCCGCCGGCGGCGGCGGCGGCTGCGGGTTTCAAAGCACCTGCCGGAAAAGATTCATCAGGGTATTTCATCTCTTTCTTTTTCAGCTTCAAAATTTTGAAATTCTAAAGTACCTTGAACGTTTGATGATCGGATCACACCTTGAAAATTCTCGCCCGATCCCATCTTGATTGAATTCTTTGAACAGAGAAGCTGGAAATAAGAGGACGATATTTCAATTTCACACATTATCAGAAATACGAAAAAACCTTTTAAATCTCCAGAATCAAGAAAATTAAAAAATAAAAAAAGACACCTCTATAAATCCGGCGATCTACACTCGTCAAGAAATCGAGAAGAAGGAAAAGAGAGAATGAGGCTAAAACTAAACACCCGTCAAATCAGTCGATAGGAACATTTAAAAAAAAGCTTTTTATTTCCTCTTTCCCCTCTCTCTCTCTCTCTAGGAATTGTGTGTGTTTATCTCTCCTTCCTCAGCCCTAATCTGTCATCGGCATAGGAGAAGAGAGAGAAGAGCAGCAAACAGCGGATTTATGTCTGCACAGAAGCGTTGTTCCTTTCTTTCTCGCTTTCCTTTCTCCTTTTTCATGAATTTGAAAATAACGGCTAGTAAAATTATGACCGTTGGATGAAAGGTCGCGCTGTTCCTTATTTTGTCTTAACGGATATATTCTTGCAATTGTTTTATTTTATATTTCGGCTTGGTTGAGTAATAATGCAGTTTTGACCCCAAACCATGTGCTGTTTTCAAATAATTAGTAATATAATCTTAAATTAAAAAAAAAATATACTAAATTTAATTTCCTATAAAGCTCTTATTTCCATTAAATTAGTGTTTAAGACAATTCTTCAATTTACTTTTTCTTTTCCTTACAATAAATAATACAATTAAGAGGCTACTTATTTTAGTCATTTTAATGTGATTTAAAATTACTACTTAATGGTATAATATGTCATTTATCAGCAAACTGTTTCTGTAGCTATCTAATTAATGGGTGTCCCTGAAAAGAGCATTTTATACATATCCCAAGATTTAAAAGAAATTTTTTAATTTGGATGACTGGAGATGTATTTTTCAAACCAAATTTAATATGTTTCCTGATTTCCAGATTCATTCCCAAATTGAAATATTAGTGCAAGTATCTACACCCTTGATTCATTTTAAGATTTTAAATTAAAATAAATTTACAAATTTAAATTTATATATATGCCCAATTGAGCTTTGATAACCAAAAACCAATTTATTATTATTTTTTTTAAAAGGCTTGAAATATTATTACAAATGGCCATTTCAGAATGAAATGAACCCAAATACATAGGATCAGTTACAAAAAGGTTACAAAATAATTATCCATTTAATATTTTTAAATGCTAACATTTATATAAAATATCCATATTGGGGATTTGGGCTATCATTTACACCTAAATTTAAATTCAATTTCTAAAAAGTAATCCCAAGTCTAAATTCGATGATGCACTTTCTTCCACCATAACATATAATACTTCAATAACTTTTCAATATATGAGCAATTTAACAAATTTACAACACAATTAAATATATTTACATCTTATATAAATATGTTATACGATTCAACATATTTTTTAAAATGCTCAAAGCATAGTTATAAATAATCAAATTCATTAAATTCTAACCACCTTAGCTTTGTCGAAAAGGATAAAACCAAAGTGAAGCTTTACAATTGGACAACATCGTCAAAGTTAAAACCTTAACTAACCTATTATTTGTACACATCGTTGTTTGCCTCAATCCTCATCTATCGAAGAAGAAATCTTCAAGAAACAAACGCTAAGGAAAGTTATAATTAGATAAAAATAAAAAAAATAAAAAGAATCAAAATTGCGAAGAAGTCGAGGGTCGATCTTCTTGCTTCTCGATGAGTACGCATCTTGACGGCGGACCAAACATGCTCAATATTACCTGCCAAAACGAGCACAACCACGAGCACAAACCTTAAAGCTATATTCGCGCAAAACACCTTTTTTTTAAGAATGCTAAAATCCGGTAATAAAATGGACAAAGATCTTACGGGTAAGAAGACAAGTCCGTGCAAGAACCCAAGAAGCACGAGCGAAAGATACATTTTGAAATAGTATACAACGAAAACTTCGGTCCTAGAGAAGCAGAGCACGAGCACTCCTACGAGCTTCGTCAGCGTGATCCCACTGCAAGAAAGAGATCGTTCGAGAACCTTGTAAGAGAATTATGAAGAACAATTAAAGAGGGGATCGATTGCAACATAAAATGGAAAGAATCGAGACCTGAAAACGGAGGCCCCCATTGTCGTCAGAGCTTCCTTCATCCGTTGATTCCTGTCTCCGTTAGCCACCTGGCATTTATTACATTAATAGGATTCACTTCCCGCTGCGCGAAATTTTAAAGAAGATAGAATATTAAGGTTTCCGAGATAGGGAAACTTACCAAAAATGCATGGGTGATGTGGACGCAGAACTCGACTGCAATGCCGACTGACATCACAAGGTTAACTACGGACAATGCGTTTAGTTGGATGTGGAGCATCGACATTACCCCCTGCAAAAATACGTTTTGAGTTTCATCTTCAAAGCACACACGAAAAAAAAGAATTTCAAAAAAAATAAAAAAAAATATGAAGATTACCAAAAGATCAACGACGATCATCACCAACACAAGTAGAATTATTGCCGAAATCCAAAAGCTGAACATAAAAAGCGAAAGTAATCTGTAAGGAAAACATTTATGTTGGGTATCGAAGAATTGCATTATTGAAGGACACAATTACCAACCTGCATGTGATAACTAAGCAAACCAAAAATACGGCACCTATCATCGCGTAAAGAAAAGAAATAGGTAAGTTCGGGATTGATCGGAACAAATGTATATGGAACAACAAATATGAATAGATACTGTTTATTTTAACTGCAGATGCTTAGAAAAAGAAGAGAACAAACCAATAGCTATAGCGAGGTTGATCAAAGCTGTCTTCCAAATATTAAGGTACTGCTCGAAGAACGTATAGAAAACGGCATATGGAAAGATGTCGATCTGCAGCAAAGAAATGAATAAGAATGGTACCTAACAAAATATTGGCTATTCAAATTTGTTCTAACTAGATTGACTGAGCCATTTCCGGCTTCTTAATTAGCAATTTACAAATTACTTGAACTAAGGTTCAAAATATAGCCAAAAAATACCTTTAATGACTTGGACATCTTCGAACTGAAATCCCGCACAGCCCGCATAGAGTGGACAAAATCAGCCTAGAAGAATGGAGTTATAGAAAATTTCGGTGATTCATCCCTAAAAATAAAAAATAATCAAACGCTGACATATTATCATTTCAAAACGAAACTGCACCTGCTTATTAAGGGGTGTGTGGTATGTCCGAAACGACGAAGCCTGGATCATTCCATCCTCATAGCCTAAACACACAAGGAAATAATAGTTTGATTAATTTCGGAGATTACAGAGAAACTGTTGTTTGTTTCACTGAGATTTCTTAAGTTTATATCAAATAAAAAAGAAAAGAGTTGTTTGAATATCCACCTTGGAGCTCAACACTCCCAGTATAAGCTCCATTTCCACCTTTTGCGCAATCAGCAGAAGGCAAGGCGCTGAGGAACCACGGCAGCTTGTCCCTGAATTGAGCAGTGGACGGACGGCCGTTTTGTAAATCTGAGTGGAGGTAACACTGCAAATGATTTCATCATTAGAACTAGTTCATAAAAATGTCTTAGTCATTTGCAATCGCTTTGAGTCGAAAGGTTGTATAAATGATGAAAGTAGAACAAAGTAGCTATATCGGATGGTAGAAAAATATGACAAATACTAAAAATGTGTTGTTACCGTTGTGCAGTCCTTGCACACAGTGCTGAGCCCACAAATACCGCCATTTGGTGAACAACAGGGAGGCTGAAAATTTTTTTTATCAGATGTGTTCCGCGGGTAGTTGCATGTAACATTACAATATAACTGTCTGATTGGAGAAAGATCAGTATACCTGGTCATCGGGAGGGCAAAAGGTTCCATTTGTGAATTTCCGACAACACCCAAAAGCTTCAGGCGAGAGCCAGACCAGAAAATCATCAAGCCATGATGCAGCAGGTTTTGCAATATAACTTGAATCCGGCACTAGAGATGCTCGTGCAATCTGCATACATGGAAATTTTTAGGTTTTTGGAGGGCCGCGATTATCAACTATCAGCCAACATTCACTCTTGTCAACAAAAATGGATTCACCTCATTTAGGAGAGAATTTGAATCACAGCGGTTGATGGAACAGAGTTGGTTTGTTTGACGTGATTCAGAACTGAGGAAATAAAGTACATAAATAAGATAAACAATTCATTATTTGGGTGAAAAAAGTGGAATAGAATAGAGTCCAAACAAATACCTGTAATTATAGTTTTGCACAACAAAGTAGAGCGGTGGACCAATTCTAAGGTATTCTGAGATGTTGTTGAAGTAGCCCTGTTGAGATTAAGCCATTTACAAACATCAAGTTTCTAACATTAGGCAAAGTAATATGAAGTAACAGAAAAGTATGGCGTTGAGACCTGAAGATATGAGTCACGAGGAAGGACAATTTGCTGTTCTAAACCAGGTTCGATTCTTGGGCACAAAGCCTTCGTGGATAAGTGAATAAAAGTAAACTCTCCAGTCAAAAATCAAGTGGCTGCTGAAGTAAATTGCCCATAAGGTTAAGTGTAACTTACTATGCTCGCCAATGTGAATGCACCGAAAGCACAGACGACGATAAGTTTTACAGCCCAAATGTTGAGAACAGGAGCATGAAAATCCTATACAAGAGCACTTCCATTTACTAGATATATTCGAATCTTTAATTGCTATAACATCAAATAAATCAGATATATATATCTTACCCTCATATATCGAACAAGCAGACCAGGCTTCTGATTTTGAGTACCTAAAATTTAAGCAAGACTCTTTGTTTTAGCTTGTATCGTTGTAATCAGTGTTTTCACGTTAGTATGCTAACCCGAAAAAAAATAAAAAAAGATTTCTGATATTATGTCTGAAGAAATGCATACCAGTTTCAGTATCCGCATTTGAGTTGGATAATTTGACACAAGGAATACAGTCAACTCTGTTGTCCTCTGCTCTCAAGAAATCAAAGACAATCAAGGCAACAAATGCAGTGACTTGTAGAAGAAAGTCCAAAAGAACAGCCAGAGCTGAGAACAGAGCATACATAAAATTCAAACATGTTATGAAGTAGCTGTTGCAACCACCATAATGAAGAACAACGAAAGATGATTGAAATTATGATCCAAATGAAAGAGTTCTAACCAGCAAACATGGAAAAGACACGGCAAGCTGGCATTGGGATGAAACTTCCAACCGCAAATGCCAAGACCTCAGACAGACTAGCTAGTGTTATGGACGGCCCAACTTCTACAAGTGCATTACTAATCCGTCCCTCAATTGGCAATTCTACGAGTTGACGCTTTACTGCATGAACAAGTATGCACATGTTGTCCACCCCAACCTGCCAAACATGGAAAAATATCAACCTGGTCTTTGAGATTGCAATATTTTAACTCAAAACAAACATTAGTAGCCATAATTAAAGAAAATTAAGGTCAATTGTATGGAAAGTAAGAAAATGTAGTTAGGCAATTCGAGTGTCCTAAAGATAAAGAACTCACTGCTAAAACAAGAAAAGGAATGACTTCCATAATAATGAGCGTCGATTTTACGCCAATTGCACTGAAAAATCCAACTGATCCAAGTACTGAAAGCATGACAAGCACAACCCCTGATAACCCAAGTAATACCTACCAAAAAGAAGTTGCATAGTATCAAACAAAAGAAGAGAATATGTCATGACAATGCTAGTAGTTAATGATTGAGGTATGAATAAGAATAGCATCTAAAACAACAATAGTATATATAAACCACAGTGCAGCAACGAGTTAAATTTATTGCAAGGATTTGATTGAAGCATATAGCATAAAACTGGTTTGAGGAAATTTTGGCTTCAAATTTATACGAGCAATTTTGTGCATAACAATTTTGTGCATAACATTGTAGAATACACTTAAAAGTAACACTTAAGAATCTATATCTGCATATATATATCTATAAAGGTGTAGAATGTAGATTTCATGGAGTTTTACCTTGGAGGAGATATAGCAGGAGGAGAATCGAGGAGCATCTCCCAGTGTCAAAGATATGTAAGCAAACATAACAAGATAACTTATCTGAAACAGAAAGCATATGTGAGATTAGAAAAGGCATATTGTTTAATCTCAGAAAAATGGATTTCACATTGTATCAGCATGAAAGCATCCCCAGATATTCGAAAGGTGTGAGTTTCATTCATTTTATAAAGGAATTGTTCGATCATTTTCAAACAGAAAACAAGCATAGTTATTGCATAGAGATTTTAGTATTCCGGAGAGAGATCCATCCATACCACAATAGTGATAGCATCTGCAGTACTTTCCCTTTTTAATTCTTCTTCTATAGAACTTTCCGCTGAGAATGCAAGTGTCAAATTTCTCGACTGCACCATGGGTAAGAGCTCGTCCTGCATAAGAAAACAGGTCTTAGTATCATTGGAACTCACTATATAAAACTCAGCAAGGAAAATTCCCACATGAGGAAAGACAAGGCGGAGAGGCATTGGCTGCAGATTCTTATGTCTCAACCAAATTGTAATCCACATTAGTTAAAAGCAAAAGGTGGAAAGGACAGAATTCAAGGGTTTGTGTGTGTGTGCCTGCACACATTGATTGCACTGGCTTTCAACATCAAATGTGGATTAGCTCAAGAAAATTCTGCCCGTGTATGTGATTTGTAGTCTCTTAGGGTCAAAACCAATAATAGAATAAATGCAAACCTTTGCTAGCTGAATGAAAGCTTTCTCCCAAGCCACTGCCCTCTTTGTTCCATTGCCTTGTTTGTTGATTTCATTGTTCACAGGATACGTAATAACGAATGCAGTAGCCTGCTCGAAATGACAAAAACATGTTTGCCTATGTGTAAAAAACAAAAAAATAAAATCAAGAAGGAATCCAAAAACTTACCTGAGAATAGTTAGTTCCAGAGAAACCACCGAGAGCAGTGCTTGGATCAAGAGGGGCTTTAAATGCACTGGCACATGTGTCTGCCGACGTATAATGCTAGACGAAACATCCAGGCAACAAATAAGTGTTTCTAACTCCACAAGTTTAAGTCCAAAGACAAGGAGAAAAGGCCTTTCAAAGTCTTAATAAAAAACGGGACTTTAGAGAATACCTGAAAACAGTATTGAACATGATCAAGCCCACCAAAGGTCTCATAATTTTGAGGATCCATCTTGAAATACTGTCACAACATATATGACCCGTGAGTATCGAAACTTGAAAGCTGAATTACCAAAACCAACAGTAGCAAGCTTTCAAGAAATTCTCATGGTTTTAATAAAAATGCGTTACCTGGAGAAGACTTTGAGTGGCACAGTCCTTCCCAAGTGGTTTCATGCAAATGTCGGAGAGAGACACCATAGAGCCAGAAAAATTTCCTCTGATAGCATCCACCTATGTTGCAAGTTAGATTATCTTATCAGCTGATTGCTTGTGTTCAGTAGAATAGTTATTAAGTACACAAGAAAATACTTGAGCAATCAACACTTGTCTGACATAAATAAGAACAGCGGAAAATAAATACCTTTTTTTGCACATCGAACAGTAACTTGATATTGCTATCAGTAACAATGCTTGGTGCTTCGTCTTTATCAGTGTCGGGAATTGTTGCAATTATTAGCTAACAAATTTCAGTGCTAGATCTCAATATGATTCCAGGTAAAGACGTAGCGATGTTCAATAGTTAATATGTAGTACCTGCTCAATTCTGTAAAACGGAGCAAGATGGCTATCAAAAAACTCTTTCTCTTTGGCAGCTCTACTTCCGGGTCCTACCCATAACTGGAATCATACATGCAATGACTTCCGTAAGTTTTGTAAAATTACTCTAAAATTATGTTCAGGCAATACCAACAATTTTAGATACAAACATGCCATATAATTGCAGTACTAGATTACACCATAAAATACCTTCTCAGGCCGAGTCTCCACCTGGAAACGGATGAGACCTAAGCAAAGCAAAAGAACAATTGCTACTGATGAGCACAATACAAGAATTGGATTTCTAGCCACCCATGTTCCATATCTCCTGTGTCACATACCCATCAACAACATGAGCAAACCATTTTAAGGAATTCTTGCAAGGACTACTCTAGTGATTATATGGTAAATCACCTGTAAAACTTTGACATATAACCTTGCACTATTGAAAGTTGTACACCATTTGAAATTTGGGGAACATCCTCAAGCATCTGAGAAATAGAATAGATCAGAGAGACAAACATGATTCAGTATGAAAGAAGGGGCATGAAAGTCACCGCAAATTAGAAAAGAGAATTAACCATTTTTTAATGCACCTGCATTGGGATATTCTCATCCTTTTGACTGTTCATACGGCGAACAACTCCACCATTGGGAACATTAACCAATGGTCTGGTTCTAGACTCGGGGCTCCTTCTCCTTTTCCTGTGAAAGAAACCCCATCCCAGAAACACAGAGACAAGTGCAATATACACAATTGCCATTGCAACTTCAACACATTTTGGCTGCAATGTCGAGAAAATATGAATCAAGTTCCAAGTGATGTGCTTCACTGAGGAATGTAACTTGTCAAATTTCTATGCCATCTCACTCACAAAATTATAAGTATATATAATTTGTCAACAAAAAAAAAAAAAGAGAAGAAAAAAATGCAAGCATCTTTAGAAAATGAGAGAGCAGGTGGGAAGAAAGTTCTCACCTTTAAAGACCCTATTTTCACTGAACATGAATTTTTCTTGGGAGGAGGAGCAACATCTGAGTTTGAGCAGGCTGCCGAAGAAGGACAATCACCACATGAACAGCCTAAAGATGTATCACCACACGAATATGCGGAGACATTCATGGGTTTCATTCCGGATGACAATGGAGCAGCAGGCAAGAAATCAATAGAATATGGTGATCCTGGTACACCAAGAGGAGCCCTTTTACCGAGAAATGCATACCACTCTGCCAGAAAAAATTAAATAAAAACCAGCCTCAGTGTGGCTAAGAAGAAGACAACGGAAAATCAATGGAAACAAATAAGTCATCTAGTCACATAATGATTAAAGACAACTCACTAACATGAATTGAATGACAGAACAACCAGTTTACCTCTAAAATTTTTAGCACCGGCACCAATGAATTCTATGGCTCTAGTGTTCATGGTTCCAAATTTTACATCTTTACATGACTCATACATTCCCCCACCAAAAGCGTCAGTTATGTAATACTGAATCCCATCAACAGTCGAATTATCCCCAACCTGAACAGAAAGCAGAAAGCAGGAAAAGAAAATTGATCAGTATGAAATGAACAAACAGCATGATCGCAAAAATCCTGGGATACAAACAGCACATCCATCATGTTATATTTGGTTGAATGATTAACTGACCTTGCCAGCGGAAGTTACGTTAATAAATTGACTTTGATTAGGAGAGCATGTAAGCTCACAGAATAAATTCAAGAAATTTCTCAAGCATGCTGGACAACCTACGAGAAAAGGAATAGCCTGCAACAAATAAACTAAGCAATTATGAGTAATTATTTTTATTGAGAGATAGAGAGAACAATCAAGAACCAAAATGAATGTGATGAGACGTGCATCCTACAAAATTCACAGTTGGGAAACAGAATTATTAACTTGTATCGCTATAATTCTAGGATTTCAGTTCTCAGCTCACATTCAATAATCTTAATAAACAATGTGTTTTTCAGTATCATGCAATCTGGAAATGCAAATGCAACTCTAAGCAACATCATCATCAGTTGCTTAATTCCAATATACTAGAATGTCAACTCACAGCCATGCTAAGCTCAATTACATCCTAAACATGGTTAAACTTCTTACTTGTTGGACTTGTGCCCGTAGCGTATCAAACTGCGCCTCCGTACAACACACGTTCCCAGTAATAGTAGGACATAAACTTTGAATCTTTGAAGATAATAATGCCTCAGGCTGCCATCAAAGTAAATCCAATACTTAAAAATCACAAAACAAATACACCAAGTCTGAAATATTCGCAATCAAAATAATCCACACAACAAAGTGACTGATTTTACCTTGACAGCAGGGGAACCAAAAGGGCAATTCAAGACTTTACCATCGGTACGAGCCCCACAAATGTCATACATAGCACAGTAGTTCTCTGAATGTCTGAAATCGGGGGGGGGGGGGGGGGGGGGGGGGGGGGGGGGGGGGGGGGGGGGGAAAGAAATTGGGATTAATCTCTTCAATTCAACAAAGACTATCCAAACTGCAACTGTGACATCAAGAACTAAAGCGGATTTACCGGGCAACAGATTATCTGTCCAAACTACACATTCAAAATGAAAAGAGAAAAGCCAAATTATCTTCCAAAACAGAATTTCAATTTCTGCCGAAACTCTAACAAATTACAGAGGACCACTAGAAAATCACACATACAACCGCAGATAGACACAGCAATCTGAAAAATGAAGTCGAGAAGCTGAATACAATCAACCAGCAAGAACAATACCGGGCGGTTGCATTATCTGTTAAAAGAAACCTCGAATCGGACCGCCCTGCCGCCGCCGCCGCCGCCACGATAAACACCTGAGACAACCACACCTTTTCACACATAAAAAACCTCAATTTTCACCAAAATCCCATCCCATTCAGCAAGCATTTAAACAGAAACAAAAACGAAAACAAACGCCACAAAAAGAAACAATCTCGTCCCGAGTCCGACCCACCGGAATCGAATTCCGGCGGCAACTCACCATCAAGACAAAAAGCGGAGAGACCCACATTTTAATCGCCTGCGACAACTCCATTGTTGCAGGCTACGGACCTTCAATCCAACTGGGAATCAAAAAACACTGAACTATCAGTCAGCTCGCATATATAGAGCGTGATAGCGCGCGCAGGAGAGAGACATAAAGCCTTAAAATAAACAAAAAAGTCACCCGGCACCGAACAACTGAATGCGAAAGGGAGAGTTTCAATTCAATACTGATAGTCAATGCAAAAGGGCACTCCCTAAAAAAAGACACGCACACACATATATAAACTGCGGCAGTATTTATCGTGGGGGAGACATGGCGGAGGTGTGATGTAGAAATGATTCGCGGCGATTAAGAAAGAAAACCCACTTGAAGATCGAACCAAAACAAAAATCTGAAATGACACAATTACCCTTCCTTGCGACGCTTGAGATGCCGTCTGTGTTCAGCTTTATAATCCTCTGCATTACGTGTTCCAGCTGTCCTTCTACTCAGGGGTGTTTCCGTCAATTCGATATTATCAAAATTAATTAAAAGAAAATAAAAACATAATACAATCTGTCACATAATTGAAAATCCATACACAAGAAAAGACTTTTGATCCTACTTTCAAGAAACACCCTTCTCCATGTGCTAAATAAGTTTAAAATGCCGATATACTTGCGAGGGCATAACGGTAATTTTAAATAGGGAGGAGAAAGTATTAATTGGGGCTCTTTTGCGGGATTTGGTTAGTGGTATGAATTAGGAAAATAGAATTAAACAGATTAAGACGTTACTGATACTGATGATCTAAGAGTGAACGTAAGGTAGACAAAAGAGTGCATATAATTTTGTCGTGGGCCACTCGAAATTTCGATATGTTTATGAACGCATAGATTTTTTTTTTTAATGAGATAAAAATTCGCGGTAGTTAGACGAACTATGTATGACAGGTGACCTTGGACATATAAGTTTAAAACCTATAACCTCTCAGTTATAGTCACAGTAAAAAATTCAATCCCACATCACCTACAATGAGTCAAATATTATTTTATTATTATTATATGAATAGTAGCGACGATAGATTAAAAACAAAAATTAATATATATTATAATATTTTTTAAATATATATATAATTAAATATTTTAAAAGTTATATCTCAAAAAATATATAATATAGATAAAAAAATTTAGAAAATAAAATGTTATATTTCCTCCGTCCCATTGAAATATTACTATTTTTCATTTTTATCCGTCCCAAAACAAGGTTACCATTTCTTAATTTAGTAATTTTACTACTTACTTCACGTAATAAATATTCTTTCAACTTACAATATATTACACAAATCTCATTACTTTTATATTACACCATACTAATAGGGATATTTTTGTCTTTTTAACTACAATCCAATATAATACTAATATTCAAAAATCTACGTGCAAAAAACAAACGCAATCCTTATTGCGGGACGGAGGGAGTATAATATTATTAAATAAAATTATTTATTTATTTATAATTAATATAAATTAATTTTATCAAAAAAATATAAAAAATTTTAAATAAAGATAAAAACACATTTATTAAAGAGAACTAGATATAACTAATTATATATGACATAGTTAATTAGATTGATTTATATTTATAAAATATATATTTTAAATTAAATAATTTACTCAAAATAAAAATATATTAACCTTGAACTTTGTTAGACAAGAGTTTTAAAAGCTTTTTGAAGTCTAAAGCGTTATTGATGATAGTAGTAAAATAAAATCAAAAGTATTGTAGAGAATCTTGTAGAATGTTGTAGATACATTTTATACAATATAGCTAAAATGTGTATATAATAATTTTTGTAGTGCACATGCATTTTGAGATTGTTGATGTAATTTTTCAACAAAAATAAAGTAAAATTCAAAGATATAGAAAATATCCTTAAACTTGATTAATTAGTGCTTGAGATTATGAATCTCTAAACACTGTATGGTACAGAAAATAAACTGGAAAATAAAAGACTGAAATTTAAAGTGGTGATCCCCAAATCTGACTTTGCTTTGTTGAAGTTGATTGAAGATGCCTTTTCAGAATAAATCTGAATCCTTAAATAACCTTTGAAGAAAACGGTTTGAACCGCCGTCTGGTCGGTTACAGCAACCGCTGTCAACCGACCACCAATTTCTCCTCTATTGACACGTATTACAACTTCCTTCAACCGTTCCCACCAGTCACAGAACTCAGACCTGCCTCTTACCCGACCTGCCTGTCCACTGCCAAATTTCTTTTGCCCGACTTCGTCCTTCGCCCGACCTGCTTCTTCGCCCGACCTCACTTGGCCGACCTCCGCATCAGCCGCCCTCCGTCTTTGACACTTGGCCGACCTCCGCATCAGC
Organism: Andrographis paniculata; assembly: GCF_009805555.1. NCBI lineage: Eukaryota > Viridiplantae > Streptophyta > Magnoliopsida > Lamiales > Acanthaceae > Andrographis > Andrographis paniculata. The sequence goes on along the minus strand of NW_026137563.1, from coordinate 1,136,717 downwards.
CGCCCTCCGTCTTTGACCGAAGACCTCCGCGTCTGTCCGTACCTCTTCCTTGCCCGACCTTCCTCTTGACAGACCTCCGCGTCTGCCCGACCTTCCTCTTGACAGACCTCCGCGTCTGCCCGACTTCGCCTTCCATCCGATCTACGGTTTACCCGACTTGGGTACACCTTTTTTTTTAGACTCCGCCCGACCTTTCTTCCTTTTCCCGACCTTTATTCTGCCCGACCTCCAGACCTTTTGGCTTTCATTCAGACCCTACCCAGAATCCTACTGCCACTTACTATTATTATTATTTTTTGTGCTTAACAGAGATTTTTCTCACGAAAGAGATCGTATGTATCTAATTTTAAAATAAAATTAAATCAAATGAAACGTGAAGAAGAATATGAAGTGTCAGATATGGCATTCCATGTCGGATTAAAATAACTAATAAAAATTATTTTAGATTAAAATTAAAATAACTAAATAGTTTAATTAAAATTTAAAAAATATAAATTTTTAAATATGATTAAAATGTATAATTGTATTTTCAAAAAAAAAGAACAAATTACGTGGGACAGAAGAAAATAAAAATAATTGAAAAATTAAGTGAGACGAATGAAATATACTTCATCTGGGATTGTCCCAGATACCATGTTCACGTTGCCGTTTCTGTCCGTCTCACATACCATGTCACTTTCTTTTTTAAAAAAAATGATTATACATTTTAATCTCATTTAAAACTTTTTAATTTTATTTTTCATTTTAATTAAACTAATTAGTTATTTTAATCTTAATTTATAATTATTTATATTATAGAATAATTATTTTTACTAACACATTTTTAATTATCTACTAATTATACCCCTCCTAAAATATCGTGTAGCAGACACAGTATCTAGGACGGAGAGAATATATTTTTATTACGCATCTGTTTTGTTTATGATAAAAGTATGTGTTATTTATTTATATTACTCTATGTATTTATAAGAATACGTCACACATTAAAATTAACTGTTATATTAACGCATACTCTCTATTTTATGTAGTAATCTCACCAACAGTGCTTTTCGAGGCGGTAATCTCCTCTCCTCATAAGGTTTTCGACTCGCCTATAAAGTAAGAGGTAATTGAAGAGATAAACTAGAATCAAAGAATATCATTTTTTTATTAACACTATAGCCGCCATAATAAAATATTGAAATAATTATAATATAATTAATGTGAACAGAGGGACGATATAAATTGAATGGCCATAGCAATACAGCTAGCATCTTCGTACATTCACGTCAACGGCATAAATAAAATTTTTAGGTTACAATCGTACAATTAGTAAATAATTAAAAATATATTAATAAAAATAATTATAAATTAAGATAATTAATTAATTTAATTAAATTAAAAAATTTAAAATAAGTTTAAAATATCTATTTTTTTTTAAAAAAAAATACAAAATAAATAGAACCGATAGAAAAAAAAAATGGCATAGTAAATAGTACGAAAAGAGTATCATTAAAATACTGTTTAAATAAAATACTTAAATCAATGGTTTTGTATATATAATGTGATTTTTTTTTCAGTGAAACAAAAAAGAAACAATATATATTATTGTAAAGAAATAATGAAAATATATGCACAACCAAACTTCCAATTTTGAACAAGCAATATTCAACTAGATAATGGTTGCTTTCTTATCATAAACAGAATTCTACCTGCACCACAATTTTTTTATAAAATGCCTACAAAGTTATCCTTTTATATATATATATTGAAAGATTCAATCAACCAGCTATGTTATTTAATTCAAATGTCGTTACCTTTATATCATACAATACTAGTAGGGTTAATTTAGTCTTTTTATCTTTATTTATATTTTATACTAATATAATACTAATATTTTTAAAATCCTATGAAAAAAAACAAATAAATATATAGATATGAAAGATAAGAAATATTATTTTAAAAGTAATAGCAAATTGAATGAACATAAATATTTGGTTTAATGTAACTAAAAGCACGAATTCCCTCTCATACTATCAAATTATTTGAAAACAACGTAATAGTTTTTTTTTTTTTTTTTTTTAATTATGTAGAAATTCGTATCTACTATTTTTCAAAAATATTTTGAGTAAATCTTTAGCTGAACCTAACACAACTTGTAAACTAAATATTACACTAAGCAAATACTGTGTGATAGACAAGATTCGACTCACATATTTTTTTATTTTTTATTTTTGACAACAGAAATCCGCAGCCGGCACTTCAAAGGGCAGAATTTTAACTTATTTTAATGTGGTTTGAAGTCTATTTTAAGTGGGGCTAAGCCATGTGGCATGGGGGTATCAATTTTTGAAGCAATCTTTTCGATAACCACTACAAACTAAATATTGACGACTCCCAACACCTTAGTGGATAAATCTATTTATTTATTTATGTAACTTCTAAAATCTTTTATGGCCTCATTTTAGTGAAAGTTCCAAAATAAAAATAAGTTTCATAAGTAAAAACAAGTTTGGTTACTTCAACTAGAAACTTATACCCACCCCACTAATTTTTATGGGTCATTTAGGCAGTGTGACAATCCTCCATTCCATCAATTTAATAATTATTTACAGTTTCAACAACCAAAACTCACTAATTTCCCCATTATTACATTCAAAAGCCAATATTAATATGCCAACTATTTTATTCTTCTTGATTTATGTGATTTTTCTCAACTAATGTGTCAACATTTTATAGTTTGGTAAAATTTAAAAGATATTGATAAATTTGTAAAATAAAAAAGTTATTCACTAAACAAGCTTGAACTTTTTTTTTTTTAAAAATCCTTAAATAATACTCCCTCCTCCGTTCACTTACAATGTTTACATATTTTTATTTTAGAACATCCAATTACAAAGTTAACATTGCATTAAATACCTTACATTTTTTTCACAAATACCCTTACTTTACATCACATCATTACTTTTACACAAAAAAAATAAAAGCAAAAATGTCATTACACTATTTTTAACTACTCACTATAATTAAAATACTATTATTTCCTAAGCACTGCACTAAAAATAAATATAAATATTGTAAATGGACGAAGGAAATATTTATTAATAAAATAAATTAATATTTTTAATATTAAACAATCTGAAAATGTTTTAAAATATAAAAATAGTAATTTATAAATATATGTTTATTCACCTTATTTTTTAAAAATAAATAAACAAACTGAAATGTTTGGTGCATTTATTTATTTATTTATTTCATTAAAAGCTTTGTTGGAACGTACACCAACCCCCCACTTCACACTTCTCTGTAAATAATACTACAAAGCATTTATTGTGAGTTGTTACACTAAATTTAAATATCTATCCTATTTGTAATAATAATAACAATAAAATAAATTCAATTTGAATTATTAAATACAATCTGTTCTACCTGTGAAGTAAAAGCTCCGTTCCACCAAAGTCGAGGGGCAAAATGGTAAATCAATAATGTTTGGTGAAGTTTGCAGAAATATTGCACTGTTTTTTTTGAATAAATCCAAAAAATTGATCCGACGGTTCAGATTTAAAGGAGGCGTAAATACACAAAACGGAAAAAACAAAAATAAGAGTGATGTAATGGAAGTGGGATTAATGATGGGCCAGTGTCGCCGTGGGCCCACTCTTCAATTTTATTACTGACTATTATTATTATTATTATTATTATTATTTAAATAGTGGAGTTGTACTTTTGGGAATTTACTCTTTCGTTTCACATTTCAGTTGTACGTCGAAATAAAAAAAAATTATTGTTATCATTATTATTTAAAATAATACAATAAAAAATAAATAAAATTTATTTAGAAATTTTGGTTCATAATAAATTTAATTTGAAGTGTAGGTGTGACAGTGTAAGTAAGTAGGAATTACAAGGCATGTAGTAAAATAGCATCATGAGACATGAAATATGTAAAAGCGTCATCATCTGTCATCATTCCTCGCACTTTTATCCACGCCGATTTATATATAAATAGAAATTAGAAAGGGCGTGAATGTCTGTCTTTTTGTTTATTTTAATTTAATGATTGATTTTCATATAATAACAATTTTTATTATTATTATTATTATTATTATTATTATTATTATTATTATTTTTAAAATAAAGTGGATCAGAAATATTCCTTCTTTCTTTATATATTTATATAAATTTTTCTTTGTATTATTAAAGTAAAAAAAAAAAAAAAAAAGGGTATAAATTTGTACGGTTTGATTTGAAACATAATAAAAATTTGGAGGCTCCCATGTGTGATTGATTGTGTGTTTGAGAAACAATTTTTTTAAAGAGCTTTTTAGCTTATTCAATAGCTTTTAACTGTTTGATCAGTCAAAAAACTAATTTAGGTATTTGATAAATTAGCTTTTTGAAAGAAATTTTTAGACCAAAAAGCTAATTTCTGAAAAGTTCATCTACCCAACATTTTGAAAGAATTTTTTATTTTAATTTTGATTATTCTTTATTTACCCTTAAAACTTAATTATTTATTTTATACATATAAATATATTTTCATAGCAGTATTTATTAATTATTTTTAATATATTTAATTTATTAAATTATATTTTTATTTTTGTAAATTTAAAATAATTACTATTAATAATTATTGCGTATAAATTATTTTATTTGTAAAATATATAAATTTTAAAAATTAAATTAACTAGAAAAAACTAAAGTTATTTATTTATTTATATATTAAACCAATAATTAACGTAATAAAAATATTAACGAAAGATTTATTATTTTATATTTTACATAATTTCAATAAAAAATTATCATTTTTTAGTATAAATAATTTTCTCAAATTTAATTAATAAAAACAAAAAAAAATATTTTATAATATTTTTATAATTTTCAATAATTAATAGCAAAAATTATCATAAATTTTAAAAAAATGAACAAAATTAAATATTTTTAAAAAATAACATATCAATTCCTTAATAGTTATTTATGTATAAATAGCTAATGTCAAACAGTTATTTTACCAAACACTTTAATATAATTTGCTAATTGAATCAACTAGTCAAATCAGCTAATTGAATCAACTAACACCTAACAATTAAAAGTTATCGTCTAATTATCAAACACGTGTTATTTATTTTTTATTTGGCTGAGTTAATAATGAATATTGTTCATTAAATTGTGATAGTATTAGTTGTTCCATGTTTAGGTCCAAATTAGAGATATGTAATTGTGGGAATAAATAAATAAATAAATAAAAATCAACGGGAGACCTACAAACAATTTATTGGGGGATATATATACTATAATATACATTATAATACTCCCCAATTCCACATAATTTGTTCATATTTTCTATTTTTGTTCGTTCCATATAACTTGTCTTTTCTATTTTGGAAATATAATTATACACTTTAATCGCATTTTAAATTTTATAATTTTTAAAATTTTAATTAAACTATTTACTTATCTTAATCTTAATTTATAATTATTTTTACTAAATATTTCGTAATTACTTACTAATTATATTTTATCTAAATTCCTGCGTCTACGGTAATACATCCGTATTACATAGGACGGAGCGAGTAGTTAAAATAATTTTGAAAAGAGACAAATCAAAGAAGTGTGTGTCAGAAATATGAACGAGACAAGACATCATTACTACTCAACATTTAATTTAATTAACATGAGATTTCTATAGTTATTTCTGTTGTTATTGTTTATAAATAATACTCCTATTTTTTTATATAAAAATATTAAATTAAAGATATTTTTATTTGACAAAATAGTATAACAAATATTTTATTCTACTATATTAAAAAAATTTCCAACCCCAGAACACTAATACTATTAATTATTATATCCCCAAAAATAATTTGATAAAAATATCGAATTTAGTACAAGTGTGACTTAGGGGTGAAATTTCATCTCCCATAATAAATTGGGTTGCAACTTGTGACATAAAACCAAAAAAACCTTTTTTTTTTTTTTTTTTGTCATAATAATGAATTAAATAATTAAACACAATTTGCACTCTTGGAAAGGGAATAATGGCCAACGGCGCAGACACGTTGCGGCATGGCTAATAATATTAATTTAATATTCTTAAATATTTATTTAAATAATACTCCCTTCGTCCCAGATACTATGTCCACGTTGTCGTTTCTGTCCGTTCCACATACTATGTCATTTTATTTTTTTGAAAAATGATTACACACTTTAATCTCATTTTAATTTTTTTTTTTTTTAATTTTAATTAAATTAATTAGTTATCTTAATCTTAATTTATAATTATTTATATTATAAGATAATTATTTTCACTAATATATTTTTAATTATCTACTAATTACACTATTTCTAAAATACCGTGTCTACAGTGTAGCAGACTGGGATGGAGGGAGTAATACTATAATTTATTTGTACGATAAAGTTATATAAATAAAAAGAAAAAAAAAAAAAACTACAGTATTATATTTGTAGGGTTCTGAATACGAGAGCATGTGTGCGTATGTCCAATCCCACTCTATAAAACCCTAAACCATGACCTATATATAATACTAATAATAATCTTAATTTAAAGTGTGTATGAATTATTTAATTAGTTAGTTAATTAATTTAAAAATTCCTTTTTGCTTTTCTTGTAACTAATTTATTAATTTGAGTTTGTTACTATTATTTGCCTTTTTAATTGACTTATAAGTTTATTGCCTTTATACGATAACCCTAAAATTATATTGACAAGCACTGTGCCAAATGAACCAAATTTAATACATTTAAAGTATGCATGAAAAATATTTCTATATACATAGAGGGACATAGTCAAGAATGAAAAGTAAATGAAATTGGTGTAAAGTGTGACAAGGAATGCTGAGATTATTATTGAATATTATTTTTATTTTTATTATTGAATATTATTACTCCCTCCGTCTCATTGGAAGGGTGACATTTGGTTTTTGAAAGTAGATTTTTGTAGTAAAAAAGACAAAAATACCTCTATGAGTATGATATAATATAAAAGTAATAACATTTTTGTGTAGTATATTGTAAGTTGAAAGGATATTTATTATGTTAGGTAGGTAGTACCATTACTAGAAAAAAGGTTGATAATTGCGGAAATTTGTCGCAAATTTTAATCTGTGACAATTAAAAGTCACGGAAAGTAATTTCGTGACAAATTTATGTCATAACTTTTTGTTTTGACTATTTCGTAAATAATATTTGCAGAAAAAACTACAAACAACTTTATGTGACTATTTAAAGTAATGGCTTGTGTAACGAAAATGTCCAAGATATTTCTACTCCGTGTCTTTTGATTATTTCGTCACAAAAATTGTCACGAAATTTTTTCTTGACTATTTTAAGATGCGGCAAGAATAATCAAAATATTTTCAACATTTTAAATTATTACAGATATTGTCGTAGTATAATTTTTGTGACTTTTTAAAATCAAATGTCATAATATAAGTAACGAAAATAACTATAAATTTTTCTTATTATTGTTTGTAGCTATTCAAAGTAATAACAAAATAATAAAATCATCTTCAATATCTTTATTCAATATCGTTCCTAGCTATTCAATTTTTTTAAAAAAATTCATGATGATATATTATATAAATATGTATATATTTTTAAAAGATAAATTTATAATCAATAATATTTATATAGTTAAAATATAATAACAAACAAAAAGTAATACTTTATAGTAGATAGCTAAGTTGGCATTACAGGTCGTGTAAGTCTTTAATAACTATAAGGTCACTAGTTCGAAACCCTTCGACTTTCAGATTAAATTAAAAAATAACTATAAGGTCATTGGTTGTGGTACGAAGTAATTCCGAAAAAAAATAATCGTGTGTGGTTGCATTGAATACAAATTATATTATAATTTTTTTTTTCAAAAAATTTCAAAAATATAAAAATCACGGAATTGTTACAACTTTCGTTAATATAAAGTCACAGAGGTGTAATGGTATTATTTTGTAATTTATTGTCACGAAAATGTCACAATTATAAAATATTTACGAAATTTTGTTGCAGCTGCTGTTGCTATATAAAGTCACGGACATGTCATAGTATTATTCTATAACTTATTGTCACAGAAATGTCACCACTTAAAAAAAGTCACCAGCAAAATTCAACGGAAATGGTTCCGTATATTTTTCCGTGACTTTTTAGTAAAAAATCATCAATTTGTACTAAAACCGTGACTTTTTTTACCGCAGCTATAGCCTAATTTTCTGGTAGTGTACAATTACTAAATTAGAAACTAGTAACCTTATTTTGACACGGACGAAAATAGAAAATAGTAACCTTTTAATGGGACGGAAGGAGTACTATAAAATTGTAGTGATACATAGATAAATATATATATGTGGGGGTAATGATTATTTTGAACATGCTTAGGGATTTGAGTTCCAATCATTGTATTGCTCTCTAAACTAATATCATATCTCACTTCATCAATTTATTTATTTTTATATTATTATTATTATTATGAAAGAGAAAGCATCCAAGACATAGTTGTGCATGCCAGCCTGCTGCATTTTATGTCACATTTCTCCTCAGTAAAAATTAAAATCACACACACATATTCAAGACATTAGTAAATCAGATATAATATAATTGATGCATCACAATAAATAAACAACAATAATAATACAATGATTGAAAAAATATATATATATATTTGATTATTTAAAAAATTAGATTGAGGCATGCATGCTTTTGATTTCAAAGTTGAAATACATGTAAATTTAATGTGAATAGTCAGATTCATAATTAGCAATTCATTATTGCTACTATGCTTAACTGCAAAGGAATTTTGAAATTCTTGCATGCCAAATTTTCCCATCATAATCTCTCTCTATATATATGATATATCTAGAGAGAGAGAGAGAGAGAGAGAGCACACCTTGGGGGCATGCTATTATTGCTTCCTTTCTAGAAGAATATAAACAAATCATTCATAATAATAAAAAAAAAAAAATTAAAATTAATATACATTCTCTCACAATTATGTAAATCAATTAGTTAAAATATAATACACTAGAATACATTCTAAATCAATTAGAACATAATGACAATATGACACACCTCATGAAGTTTCTTAATAATGAGGAACTAATAATATATATATATATATCTATCTATATGCATAAACATCTTTTAAATTGGGCTCAAGCCCATCATCAAAAGCCCAATATCATTTTGGGCCAACCGCTTCGAACCACCGATATATTAATTAGGGTCGGGATCTCTTGGGCTTGTTCTTGATATTACTAATATCCTCCAAGCACTTCAAAACATGGCTCATATCCGGCCTACGTTTGGGGTCGGGCTCGAGACAATTTAAGATCAACTTCGCCATTTTATACGCCCCTCTCGACGGATACAGCCCATTCAACCGCAAATCCATCACCAAATTTAAACCCTTTTTGCTCGGAAGCAACGGTTTGGCCCAATCCACCAAATTCACTTCCCCGCCGGGCCGATCAAAGTCCACTACTCGGCGGCCCGTCATCATCTCTAATAACAACACTCCAAAGCTGTACACGTCGCTCTTCACGTACAAATGGCCTGCAAAATTAACCATAAAGATTTGTCATCAACAAAAATTGAAATTGATATTAAAATTAATAATTAGTTAACTAATCCAATCTTCATAAAATGAAATGAACAAATAATGACCTGTAGCAACATATTCAGGGGCTGCATAGCCAAAGGTCCCAACAATTTGGGTTGTTACATGTGAATTCCCAACTGCTGGGCCCAACTTTGCAAGACCAAAGTCAGACATTTTTGCATTGAAATCCTACAAAGTAGCAATAATTATATATTATTATAATTGTAAAATAAAATTCTTTTTTTTTTTATTTATTATTATTGGTCGATATAAAAATAAATAAATAGTACTATTATGTACCAGGTCAAGCAAAATGTTGGAGGCCTTGAAATCTCTGTAGATGACATTTTCTTGGCCAGTGGAGTGCAGAACAGAAAGCCCAGTTGCTGCTCCTAGGGCTATTTTAATTCTTGTATCCCATGGAATAATTGCCTCATCTGTTACATATAAATTAATTGATATTAAAATAAATTGTTATAATAACAATAATAATATTGTCAAATTAATTAAATACCATTGAAGAGATGGTCAGCCAAGTTGCCACCCTCCATGAATTCATAGACCAGCAGGTATTGCTTCTCCTCCCAACACAAACCCAATAATTTCACCAAATTTGGGTGCTTAAATTTCCCCAAGAATTTCACTTCTGCCTGCAAAAATTGCATTTTAAGCCTAATAAAAAAAAAATAAAAAAATAATAGTAATAAGTGAAATGACGAGAATGACCTTCCACTCCTTGAGGCCCTGTTCGCCGTGGGGATTGGATTTCTTGATGGCGACGGCGATGGCATTGGGATGGCCGGCCTTCGACGGCGCGTGAGTCGTCTTGTCGATGTATCCTTTGTAGACCTTCCCGAATCCGCCCTCTCCCACCACCGACTCCTCCGGAAAGTCTCCCGTCGCGCTCCTCAGCTCCGCCAGGCTGAATATTTTCAGTCTTCGACTCGGACTCGCCGGCGTCGTTATTCCGCCGTCGACCGTAGGCTCGCCGGAAAAGGTTTGGGGAACGCTCACTGCAAATAACACAACAAGCTCTTCACTTGTAAGAAGGATTAATAAAGAATGAATGAATGAAATTACGTACCGGGAGTGGTGGGAGACGGAGTAAAGCAGCAATTTCCCATATCTGGGTCGGGTCTGGATTCGGATTCGGATCCGGGTGTGGGTAGTGTTGAAAGCTGTGGCGATGAAGAAGAAACAGTGGTGATTAGTGATTACTGATTACAGAACAACATTCGTACATACATAAATACATAAACAAAATAGAGATCTGTATATGTTTTTATTTATCAAAAGTCGCGGTTTGAATCAGTCACGTTTTTAATTAATGCAGGTTCTACGATTTTTCCCAACTTCGACTTTGTCAAACTTTCACCTTTTTTTTCTTCATACTTTATACTAATTTATATAATCTATAGATTCTCGATTAATAATCATAATATCTAACTAAAAGTGTTGACTCGTGTATTTATTTATTATATGAAATGTATGTTGAATAGTCATAGATAAGGTTGCCTGAAGTGAAATTGGTCCAAAGTTGTACGGACTGTAGACAATATGCTATTTAATTGTTGAGGATGGTAACATTTTTATGTATTTATTCCTTATGTTTTTATCCCGTCAAAATCTGTCACACTGTAGAAATTATGCTGAATTTATAATCCCAATATACAATAATAATGTATATAATAATCTTTGCAGTTGATCATGAAGATCATAAAACAAAATATTGCTTTGCTTCATATACCAAACCCACATCTTCAATCTTCCCAAAAAACAAAATTACACATAAACAAAAACCCCAAAGCAAAAAAAGAAAAACGTTAGCAACGACATTTTCGACGATCATTTACAAAAGACCAGGAAATATTTGCCAGAAAACAGAACGAACACAGACTCCTCCGGCGATGTTTCCGGCGCAGCGCACAGTCAACTCTCTATATACCGCCTTCTTACACTTAGCGCTGCCCGAAAGAGTATAAAACCTCAGCTCGGCGCGTTATCGACCTTCTCATGTCCTCTCGATTCAGATTTCACAACGTCCAGTTGAGATGGCGAAGATGATGTCCGGCTATGAGATCTGCCGCTTCTCTGAGCATCCTCAGCTTGAGACGCTAAGTATTCGAGTGCCGACACGATATCTCCGATCAGGGGGCGAAAACTCGCCTGCTCCTGAATACACATCGAAGTTATCGCAATCGCATGGTGAAGGCTCCGCGCCGAAAACCGTCCCAGCCGAGGGTCGACTATCTGAACAAATTTTCGCCGGTCCTTCAAAAAAGGTCGACACTGCACAAAATTACACCTATCAGTAGCTAAAAAATACTATCAAAAGTGTTCGAATCCAATATCGTATTTTATCGATCTATCGCTGCCCAAGTTCTCACCCACGCAACGAGATTTTGCTCTCCCGGCATCCTAGCGTTGTCGATAGCCTTGCGACCGGTAATCAGCTCGAGAAGAACGACGCCAAAGCTATAGATATCAGATTTGAGAGTAAGCTTGCCACTCATGGCATATTCCGGGGCACAGTATCCGTAAGTTCCCATCACTCGAGTCGAAACGTGAGTGTTGTCGCCAACAGGTCCCAGTTTGGCAAGTCCGAAATCAGACAATTTTGCGTTGAAATCGTCGTCCAACAATATGTTGGATGATTTCAGATCGCGGTAGATGACGGGTGGATTAGTTTTGCAATGAAGATATTCGAGTCCCCGAGCAGCACCGACAGCGATCTTCAGCCTCGTGCACCAACTCAACGGCTTCATATTCATCCCTACGTTTGACAACGGCAACAAAATATCGCATTATCTTGTAATTCGACAAATTCGTTATCTTAACAAAAGCACGCTAATCGAACGGTAAAATTCATTACCAAAGAGATGATTTTCAAGACTGCCCATCGGCATGAACTCGTAAACGAGGAGCCTCTGATCGCCGTCTGTACAATATCCGATCAAATTCACAAGATTCGGATGGTGCAACAAACTGAGCATAAGAACTTCGACTATAAATTCTTGAGTCCCTTGAAGGCCTTCAAGATTAAGCCGCTTCACAGCAACAATCTGAATCACGAAAAGATGTTTCCTAACCGCGGCACAAAACATATAATTCACTAGAATCCGAGCTAATCTTCTAACTTCTCCAAAAATCAATTCCATTTCAAGAAAATTCGAAAATGCAGAGCTCACCAAGCCAGATTCTAGGCGACCTTTGTAAACACATCCAAATCCACCCGAACCAATCAAATTAACCTCCCTAAAGTTCTGCGTCGCCATTGCAAGCTCCTTAAACGTGAAGCCTCGCGCCACATTACCCTTGCGGATATTATTCCCTTCATTGCCTTTAGCTCTCACGGATCCCGCCCTCTTCCCATTCTCTACACAATTAATCACGGCGCAACCGGAAAAAGCATAAAGATCAATCCTTTTTGCACAACCACGAGTCTCCAAAAAGATTCAAACATCACCATTTTATCATTCTTACCACTGCCATTGGCATTCGCCTTTCTTTTCCCACCAACTGCACACCGAATTAAATCACCATTGATTCGAATTCGAACAAACAGAGAGTGTTAGTTACTAACCAAATGAAATGCAATGCAACCATGGCGAAAACTACAAAGAACAAACAATGCATGGAATGAATGAAAAAGACCTGAGGATTTAATGGATCTTGGGGCTATTTTGTCATCACAATCCCTCGCATCCTTATTTCCAGGGCTCATACAAGAAAAACATCCCATTTCTGTACTCCCAAATCGATTTTTTTTTCCTCAAATAAGAGCAGAATTCAAAGAGACAAGAAGATGCCCCAATAAATTAAGCTCAGCTATCCCAAATCCATCGCCACTACCATTCATCAACAGCACAAATATAATGGCAACCAAATCCAAATCCCAACAAAAAAACAAAAAGGTAAGAAATCAAGAAATCAAGAAATAAGAGATCTCTACTACGCCCTCGTACCCATAGATCTGTACCAAACAGAAATTGACCACAAAACCCAAAAGCAAAAGACACTTAACAACAGCAAGAAGTTATATTCGTCTCCCAAAAACAAACAAAAATCATTCAAAAAACATTGCTTCTTTCTAGGAACAAAAAGAAGCAGCTTTAAACTAAGAAGTGAAAAATTAAACACAAGCCCGCGATTAAACAATGAAATCCTTAAATCGAACTCCTATTTCCCCTTTTTCTTTCTCTTCTTCACATCTTCATGAGATGTTGTTAGTGCGAGCAGCAAGCAGTGTAGTGTAGTGTGTGTGGGCCTTTTGGGGGAAAGCAGGAGCAATTAAAGCATTCAGACGATTGTTGCAGGTCACTCTCATTCACAGCTAGCATTTAAACGTTTGGGGTGACGACCGAATTCAGAATTCCCCTTTTCTTTATTTATTTATATTTTAGGGTTTCTGAAATAGCCCTTGATTCTTGGATTAATTTCGCTAATTACACTCCCTTTTCTTAATCTCCTCGACCCGATTCTGGAATCTTGATGATGCTGCTGTTAGGGGATTTTTTTATTGATTTGTTTTTGGTGGATTTATGACAGAATAAAGTGAGTTCGATTTGAATTTAGATTTGGTAGGAAAAAAGGCATTCATTCGATTTGGGATTGGTGCACATTATATAAGAAAAATTAATACTGTTGTTATTATTGTTTGGGACTTTTGGATCTACTGTAGATTTGAGGTCATGTAATTTTTTTAAAAAAATTAAAATAATTTGGCGGGCCCCTTTGTTATTACAATATTTATTACAGTTCTTGCATTGCATTGATGAATGTTCAATTATTCCAATGTCAATTCTGTCTACAACAAAATTATACTCCCTCCTCCGTCCAAAGTAATTTCTTCTTATTTTCTATTTTCATCCGTTCCACGTTCTTTCTATTTTTAAAATATAATTATGCACTTTAATAGTATTTTAAATTTTATAATTTTTTTAATTTTAATTAAATTATTTACTTATTTTAATCTTAATCTATAATTATTTTTACTAAATAATAATTATTTTTACTAATACACTTTTTAATTACTTACTAATTATACTTTACCTAAATTCTCGTGTCTACGGTAATACATGGGACGAAAGGAGTGGTACTCTCCATCTTATTTCGGTTTTATTTTATTTAAATTATTGTAAATGAAAACGATGATTTTGATTGCCAATTCTTACACATTTACTACGTCACGTCGTTATGAATATTTTTTGGTTGTATGTACAAATAAACTAATCCCATAAATGCATAACTTCATTTCCGCATTAAGTGAAACTTCGATATAATTTGTTTATGCCTAATTTGGGGAATTAGGGGAATTGTCCTAAATAATTGAATTACTATTAAATTTTAGAACAATAAATATACATACACACCGAACAATATATAAACTGCGTTGTACATGACTCTATATAATACTCTTTCTGTCCCCGTACAACGGTCTTGTTTATCATTTTTGTCAGTCCTAAAACAATAGTTTTATTTTCATAAATAACGATATCACCGTAAAATTATTCCTACTTTGGGCAAAAAAGTCATTTATCCTTACTTTTTATCAATTATTCATATAATATCAATATTCCTTAAATCTCGTGTCTAACACAATAAGATTATACTTTTGGGACGGAGGGAGTATAACATTATGTTGTTTTCTTGTTGATGAATATTGATTGTTTTGATGTTAGTAGCTGATTTAATTATAACTTCCGTTGTCGTCGCATCGATTTTTGCAGTGACTAAGTCAAATCAGTGTAATGCTGATTGTTTTGAAGTTAGTGTACTGATTTGACTATAACCGTCATTGTGATTGTATTAGTTTCCATCAACGTACTGCTAATTTGACCAAATTAATATAAATTCACAAAATATATAACTTATAATAATACAATATATAATTTATTCTGACAATACATGATAATACAACATACAACATAATATAAATTACATAATACATTATTCTATATAACACAACGTTATGCTATGTGCTTTGGAGTTAAATGTTGATTGGTTTGAGGTTATTGTGCTAATTTGGTTAAATTAACACTGTATTAACTTAATCAAGTAACCTTGTCTGCAGCTGTGGTTTAAAGTTTGTTTACATGTGTTTTTTTGATGTAGTTAGAGTATTATTTTTTATGTGATAATATTAGGCTATAAAATTTTAAAATACAATTTAATTTTGAATACAAATATTTTTATATAAAAATATATATATTTTTAGTTTAATCTTTATTTTCTAAAAAGTATTATTTAAATAAAACATCACATTCAATAATTATTTTACTAAAAGAATAAAAATAAAAGAACTCCCTAATATGTGAAAAAAATAAAAATAACAAAGTATTATATCTTAATAATTATTTTTTTGTATCCTAATAAAATATCTATTTTTCGATTTACATACCAAAATAATGCATCTATTTTCTTAATAATTGAATTACTTGTCTAACATTAAAAAATACTTTTAAACTTACAATAAAGTTTGGAATTATTGCAAACCATAATGAAATGGATCAAGTTGCCAATTTTGAGGATGATTGTGAATGGGATCCATCATTTTTATTCAATAAAAAATATATATTACATGAGAAATTTATTTGAATGAGATTGGAACATGTAATTAATTCATAACATAATTGAATTTTGTTTGAAATTATTGCGAATCATAATGAAATGGATTAATGATGATTGATAATGGGATTCATCTCTTCATTTAAATATATTACATAAAATAACTGAAAATTTTATTTTGCATCTTAATTTAAATAATATTTTAATACGATATTTTATAAAAATAAAATAAAAGTATATTTTATAGAAACTATATGGGCAGGCTGTACATCATTCAGATTGATTTTATATAAAAAATAAGCAAATCCAATATATTCATTTTTTTATTATAGTAATTTTATCTTCTAGATAATATAAAGAAATAATTCCTATAATCTAATTATTATTATTATTTGACTAAAATATATTTCTATATTTCTATTGTACTAATACTGTATCTTAAAATATATGTACAAAAGAATAGCATATACATACACATATATTGGACGGAGTTTACAATTTGGATTTAATATTATAAATAGTTTAATACTTTAGAATTTATTTATTTATTACATATGTAATAAATAACATTTAATTAAAGTTAGGATGAAATAAAGGGTTTTTATGTGTTGTGTTTTTAGTTTAAAATATTATTTTAGTAAAAAATATTGAGAATTGTATTGATAATATAAAAAATAATAATTTGAATTGAAATAAAAAAATAAAATCTAAGCATTATATTAGTTGTATATATATTTGAATATTTTGCATTACATGGAAAAAAAAAAAAAAAAAAACATATAACGCCATATATTTCTTTATTTAAAGTGGCACCCAATCAACGTGTGGCACGTGTGACCGGTGGAACATTGTCACATGACATGACATCGAATAAGTCCACCCGGAGATATATCCACAATATTTATCCACTCTTCTTTGAATTCGATCTGAATTGTTAATAATTTCGATTAGACTCGTTTATACTTGAATTCGAATTTGTTCAGTGAGCTCGTTAGTTAACGATAATATATTTATATTATTCATATATTAATATAATATATATATATTTGTATCAAAGTGTGTCTTTATTAATAAAATTTGAATATTGTTTTATAATAAATTATGAATAAAATCATATAAATTTAATTTATATATATAAAATTTAAGCCAAGTTCGAGTTAGAGTTCGAGACATACGAGCCGAACTCGAGCATGAATTTGAGCATAATGAGCTGCATTCAAATGACTATTTTAACTCAAATTTTTAATGAGCTAAGCTTGTACAACTAACAAGTTCAAGTCGAGTTTGAACAACCGATATTCGAACTCACTTAATTCGTTTAAATATATTTTAAATTAATATAATTTACTAAAAATAAAATATATTAATTATTATCGAAAAGTCCTGTAAGGGATGACTTGATGGTGTGAAGGGTTGAACTTGTGATAATGAAGTCATGGGTTCAAACCCTGGACACTTAATGCACAATTTTGATCAAGGACTGCGAGTTTAAAAAAAAAAAATACTAAAATTGATGACTTGGGATGGAGTTAAAGGATGGAAATATATTTGAATTAATTATGTAAAAGTAGTGAGAAAAGGCCACAAGTAAAGACTGAATATCACAACTTTATGTGTAATTCAAGTACAAAATTAAGGAGGAAATTCAGATGTAAAGCCATACTCCATGCATCTCTTTTCCTTCCCCAATTAATTAATCTATTTTCTCATAATATATTTTCAATTTATTGTTTCAAAATTTTCTCTATTTTCTTCTTTACTTATAAAAATAAAGAGAAATAAAGTATTTAATGTGAAGGAATAAATAGTTGAAATTATGGGTGAAATGAACAGTGGTTGATCAATATAATATATATAATTGTGATGTACAAGTGTGTCATTTGTCAAAATCATAATTTTTCAATAATGGGAATTGTACAGCCTTGATTGGCTAAGCTGTCTAGGGCTCAATATTGTTCATTAATTAATTTATGGTATGTGTGCTATTCAAGAATTATTTAACCATAAATGATAGGTCATGTATCCTTAAGTACAACAAAATTGTCACGTCACATTCAACCAAAACAAGTGTATTTATCCGCACAGCGAGCGCGAATTTTTACATCATTAAAAAAAAAAGGAAAAGAAAAGAAAAGAAAGAACAAGTGTGTTTATAGGTGATTTTTTTTGTTCTATATAGATATATATTTTTTTTAATCCGGTTAAATAATAATTAACCATGCAAGTCAAACTATAATCTCACAGAAATTTATTTTATTCCAAGACTGATTAACAATTACAAAGCATAAAGTGAGAAAAGAGTAGTATTTTTATTTTATTCCAAGGCATTATCGTGGGGATCGAATATGCATGTTTCCCATGAACAATTCATTCTATTCCCACATAATAAGCAACCCCATTTATAATTAATAAATCGAACCAATTATATTCGATTCAATAAAAGTATATACAACAACCAATGAATATTGGTCTATCCCAAGACAACAATATTTTTTTATTATTATTATTATAGCCATATAGATTGATCATAGTAAGTATTAATTAATGATTGGGTTGCATTGCATGCATTAAATCGACAGCGCCAACGTATTATAAAGTGTTGATATATAGTACAATAACTGAGGTGTATTGGTAATTGAAAATTAAATAATAAAGAGATAATATGAAACTAAATAAGTATTTAATATGTTCTATATATTTAGAAAAATAAATTAATTGTGGAGATCATCCATATATAAACAAACTTGAAAACATAAGTTAAAAAAAGTGTAAATTATTCTATATAAGTTTTTACTACTTTAAATGCATTCAAAATAAAACACCTAAATAACTGCACACAATAAATTTTGTCCACTTTAACAATGTGTGTATTATGTATAAAAATATCAAAACTGAAGCTTATACACATTCTAAAGAATATTATCTTATATTTTCAATTTCAATCGATCATCCAAAAAATATATCAAATTAAAAAAAATCATGGATAGAACCAGAGGCTGACCTTGTTCGAACACCAATTTCAAAATGCCCATCTTCATCATCTTCTTCTTCTTCTTGCCAGGGCATTCGGATTCTTCTAGAATCCGATTCCAAGAAGCCGAACCATCTGCTGACTAATACCTTCAAATTGTTATCACGTACCTCGCAGAATTGCTGGGGCCAGCCCGGCGGTTCGACCGGTTCGAACCCTAAACCGGGGGTCCGGTCCTTGGAGGAAGGGTTGGACTTTTGGGTCCAGTCGAGGACGTAAGCCGACACGCGCCTCCTGAACTTGGACTTGAACTCCGGCCACGCTTGGTACTTGTAGTGATTCACCGCCATGGTTTTTGTGGTCGTCTTCCTCGTTTTGTAACCATCCTGCAATTCGAAATGGTGTACCACGTTAAGCAGTGAATGATCCACCGCGTGTAGCAGCACTATCGACTTGTGCCTGTTCTCCAACTTGCGCCGGCAGTTGTAGCCTTGTGTGACTCCTGCCGGTGGATGAACAGACTGACCGGACGGACCGAATTCGTGGCAGCTGACGGTGATCTGTCCGGTTGATTTGGAGGAATTGATCACTACGCGCTGCAGAAGTGATTTTGAAGGCTTGATTAAGTTTTTCCACGACGGAGAGTATATGAATTCGTCGACGTCGAGGTACATCATCCAGGTACAAGCCTTTCTAGCGTACAGTACACTGTGTGAGAAGCCAGATTCCTGTGTTTTTGGCCACCGCCATGGGTAGGTGTTGACATCGAAGCCTTTTCCGACGAGATCGCGCACGGCGGCTTCGAGATCGTCGTCGCTGCCGTTGTCGTACAGAAGGAATTTGTCGACACCGATTTTGGAGTGGTAAAGAATCCATTCCTTGAGATACTTGGTCACGTTGTAAACCATGGTGGTGGCGCACAGTAGAGACTTCGAGTTGGTTGGTGCTATCGTGCGCGGGCGTGTGTAGTAAGCTATAGATGGGACCACGTGGTTCTCGGCGACGATCACCAATGAGAGCATCACTTCTCCACTAATGGCAGATGGATCTGGCGGTTTGCAGCGGAAGACTTCCTGCGTCGAGGAGGTGACCACCGTTCTGACGCTGTTGCCGGCGTTGTCTCTGAATACACACCGGAATTCGCTCGGCGAGCGGTTGATTCCTTGGCGATGGTTCACACCTTTCGCAAATAAGACGACGTCGTTGTCTGTCGTCAGTGAATCGTACACCAGATAGGACCACCTCAATAGCAACGGCGGCGGCGGCGGCGGCGGTGGTGGTGGTGATTTTCTCTCTGAAGACTTCAATAACACCGGTTGCCTCCACGGAGGGCGCCTCCGGCGAAACCTAGCGGGCATAAGGCAGCCAAATGTTGCTCGATTGGGAAACGGTAGGAAACCAGAGAATCTAGCAGGGGAAATCTCATCGGTCTGAAATAAACATAAATAACCGTCGAAATTGGAAGGAGTAGTTTCCGGCGAGACAATTAACAGGACTTCCCATTCAGGTAGCAGAACCGCTGTGGCAGAAAGCTGCGGCGATTGGTTAGGTGCCTTGCGAAGAAGAGGAGCAGTTTCCTTGCGAGAAACTAGTACGGCGTCCTTGAGGTTGTCGCGGATGGCAAAATTGAGGGAGCCGGAGGAAGCAGAGGAGACGACGACGAAGGCGGCGGGGCGGCGGAGATAGCAGCGGTATAGGGTGGTGCAGAAGATGAGCGATAGGAGAATTACGTACAGGAGGAATCTCGATCGGACTTTACGAGCCATCGTCATCACATCATATCGTCGTTTTAGCAAAGAGGGAAAGAATCACGCACCCCACAGTTTAACTAACCTTCTCCCCTCTTCTTATAGTACTATTATTATAATAATAATAATAATAATAATAATAGAAAAAAAAAATTAATATATAATTAATTTTAATTTATAAACAATATCAATCAATTTTAATTTTATTGTTAAAAAATCAATGAAAAATCGTAACAAAAAAAGGTTCTGCATGTATAATAAAATATAGACGTGTACCTATTTGAAAACTTTTAAATTTAATTCAAACATTTTTATAAACGGTACTAATATTTTTTTCTAGTTTTTTCTACTATCGTACATATTTTTAAGCCATGTGTCAATTAGCTTCGTCCAAAAAATAATGAAATAAAAATTAAAATTGATTCTTGTGAGAATTGGGTTTTGTTTCCTTCTCCATTTTCTTCATTCTCTAATTAGAAAGAATCTTGTACAAAAATAAGAAAATTAGTATCAAATTCTTTAATGATTGAAGCAACTAAAATCATTGATTAGGGCTGGGTTAATTTATCATCTCATCTGACTTAGTATTTTTTTGGGCCACCGCTTATTTGAATAACAAAATTACCTTGTCCACAATGGCGTTGTTGTGCATATTTTGTGCGAGGGAAGTGAGCATTACATCCCGCAATATTCTTCATTTTAACACTTGTATGTTATATTTGATGTTTACATCTTAATGCATAATAAAAATAGTAAACAATATACATTATATGTATTTAAGGATCATCCAACTAAATGCACAAATCTTAATTCTACCTTCGAACATAATATCCATCAACGCCAGGGATCCGGTGGCTGCTGCGAAGACGATGGCATACCCGGCGGCCTTCCTATCACTGGAATTTGTCTCAGGCTGCGGATTGGGCAACTTTTTTCTGCTTTTCGCTTGTCTCGCCATCATATTGAACCAACTTTTTGCCGTGTTTAACATTTTTGTAGTCGTACTCTAGACCGGTTGGTGAAGGAATGGAAATCTCCGGTTGGTGTCGATTCTGCCTAGTATATAAAATCGGCACTCTCTCTTTAGTCGTGAACCTGGCGGAGGCTGATGGCGGCACTAGTTGGTCTTGTTCTCCCTGTATTTGTTGATTGTATTTACACACCGATTACAATATTTTTCAATTATAATCCTTGATTTTACATACCAATGGAGTACGGTGCGCACTAACGAAACTAGCATCTAAATTTAGGGGGAGAAAAATGTTATAATTTATTTAATATTTAACTAATAAATTTAAATAAATAATAATGACATAATTATATATGAATTTAAATAATTTTGAAGAGAGCAAATTTTATATAAATACATAAAATTTAATATTTTTAATACTAAAAAAATTATAAAAAATTTGGCTTGGGTCAATTAACCAAGCGAGTCTCGTCCCTGAATTGGTGCGGTACTATTGAAGACAACAAGAGAGGATGGGAAATAAAATAATAAATAAAGAAAATATATATTCTCACAACCTTCTTTATATATTCACAATTCTTACTTTTAAATACACTTTAATAATATTTTCATTACTATTATTTCTAAATTAGAGGAGAAATAAAAAAAGAATTAAAAATATGTATTATGTTTCTACCGAATTTACACGTATAATGTCTAAAAAGTGTGAATTTTTACCAAATGTCTGAAAATTTGGATTACTCAAAATCGACGTTCCTTGATCGGAATTTCGATTTTTCTTTGACCGACGAATTCTCCAGCGAGATAGCAGTGTATAACACTAAGTCAATGCATGAAGATGAGAATGATTGGAGTTGAGAGGATTGATACACTTTTTCTCTCACTATACACAATCTAAAAAACCACCACACCATCCTTCCCACAGACCTGAGCTGTAAGGCAGCCACATCAGACATGTTGCAGGCATGCAATTAATTCCCTTGGAGCAAAAAAGGAATGGAGTGTTTCTATATATCTCTGACCAAAAGATGACAAACTCAAAGTGTCCATTTTATCTTGAGAATACACTATCCTAGGAAAACCAAAAAAACACAATCCAAGGTTGTTGTTAATGGGACTGCATAGCTGGGTCAAATAGTGCTGTTTATGGGTTCTGACAACAACATAAAAAATAAAGTATTTTGTCAATATGCCAAAAATAGATAATGACAATTTTCAACTTAACATAGTTTATGTAATTTTTTGTGAGATAAAGTAGTATATTGTTATATGAAATTAGAGTAATTAATAAAATAAATATTCAAATTAAGAATGTTAATACCTCCCTTTTTTTTTCTTTTAAACTTACGGTATCAATACAAAATATTAAGGAACAACTAATTATAAACTCATTCTATGCAAAACCCTATTACTTTCTTGTTAAATGGAAAATCTTCTTATTTCCACTTTTGGCATAGGGACAAATCGCACTGTCGTCGGACATAAAAAAACAACAAGTTACTTTTTACTGTTGCAGACAGACTCATACTGTTCAGACTGCAGACAAACTCTCACATACAACAGTTGTTTATTTGTTTTGTCTTGTTCATTTTGTCTTATATATCCAAATATCCATACAAGACAATTTGATACAATGGGGATAGTCAAAGGAACATCAAATTTATCTTGAAAATCGTCTCTTTATGTGTTAAAGGAATTAATTGTTATTTAAGTTACATTCAAATCAGGTTGTTGTATACACAGTATGGGATAACTTCGGTTTAGTGAGTTAACATATTTTGAGAGCTTATCATTAGGAGAGAATTATTGTAAAAGCTCTTATTCGAGTCCTTCCTCATCTCTTGATTTTCACCAATGTTTGATACACAAAATTCACCGGAGAAGTCGATGGAGGAAGGAGTTTTAGGAGACCCAAAGGAGATGACAATCAGTTTGTTGGCTGCATTACTCTAGGCTTGTTTTATAAACTTTGTCAATACGTGCTTGTAACTTCCAGTACTTGTGCATTGAATGTAAGTGTTTATGGAGGATATAGGTTAAATGAGTTTAAGGTTGTTATGTACTATTTTCCGAATGAAGTATCTTCTGGATTGGGATCTCCAGATGTAAGATGTTATAACCCAACTGAGTTAATAAATATTTGGATCATTTATTATTTTTCTGCTCAAGTATTTATATAGATGTCAGTGAACTGTTATTATTATGAGTTAATTGCAACTTCAAAGGAAATTGACTCTATTTAACATGTTCGAAGTAGATTTGTATCCACCATTTCCCAACATTTCTTAATATCAAACTCTATAATAAAAACTAATGACATCTAAATGAATTTGTTTAGTTTTTAATTATAGTTAATTTTAATTCTTTTTATTGCTATACTATATATATATATATATATATATGGAATTGCTATGGTGTTACTATCTTTTAAATTTTATTGTATATTTTTATACTTGTTGATTTTTAATTTTTATGAAATGATCTATTTGTAGAGTAATACTATTTACTTAGAAGAACACAATCATTTCTATATTTTTGTAAGAAGGTAGAAAATTTGTAAGAAAAATAGTACTTCCTTTGTCTCAAACATCGCGCAACATTTGTGTTTGACACGGAAATTTATGTGGAGAGTATTAAGTATGATAATTTAAGATAATTTAGATATTAAGTGATGTGATTGAAGAGAGAATTTATTATTTATTTTTTTTATTTAAGTGATGTGATGGGATAGAGTGAGGTGTATATTAATATATATATATAAAAATATTATTAATTATTTTTAAATTTGAAAATATTGTAGTGAATTTAGAACAAACAAAAAAGAAAATGTGAATAAAATTTTACTATGTCTTGCAATATAGTAACAATATATTATAGTCACAAAATGTGCTCACTCCATCTTTAAATTACAAAGAAGGTGACCCTTTTTTTTTTTAAACTTGTAGCTGCTACCCGAAAATGCGCACTCGGCAAATCTTACCTTGCAAATCAGGCTCGACAGGCAAATCATGTGTAGCAAGTGACCTGAAGCATCAGGGTTAGGCATCCAATCCTTGCGGGACAACATAGTGACTTTTGGTGGACGGAAAAAGTACAATCTGCAAGTTGTTTGGTTTGGATTTGAGTTCCTTAGATACATACAAACCAGAGTACCAAATTTCACTAGGAAAAATCGGCATCAAGCATTTGATCAAATATTAAAAAAAAAAAAAAAAAAAAAAAAAAAAAAGCCCCCTAGGTTCACTTCAGAATAATCAACCAAACCATCAAACACCCACCCGCCCACATATATACATATAGTGTAATTTTATATATCATTCATCATCATCACCTTCTCAAGGCGAAGAATTAAAGAAAAGCAGAGGAATACGTCTATTGCTGTGTTCATATGAGAGTCCCACCTTCTCTACCCCTTCTATCTGTTGTTCAACAGAGATGAATACCACAACAGGCAAGTCCCAGCCCAACACCTGCAATCATCATCTAAACATACGCACACATATGTATGTATATGTCTATATATGTCGAGCACCATGGCAAGCTGTGTTATGTAGACCTACCAAGCCAATGGGGATGGTGCGGACAGGATGAAGTCGCAGGCAGAAGATGGCTGGCCTGCTCCAGACGTGGCAAAGTGGCTTTCGTGACAAATGTGTTGGAGTCGCATTCTTGGCCCGAGGCCAAGAGCTGAGGAGATCTTCCCGTCCTCTTCTTGGAAGTATCTATCTGCAAGCACAAAGATTATGATGGGAAAAAGTTAGTAAGCATATCTGTAATGTTTGGATGGCAGAGGGAAAACCGTCCCAAGGAATTTACAGAGGAATTGGCGAAAGAAGTGAATCAGTACAATGGACTCAACCTGATTGTGGTTGACATTGCTATCAACTCCATAGTTTGAACTTCAATGTCTACCAGGATGTAAGTAAATGATGAATCACAAGTATCATGATAAACATACTTAAAAATGCCATCCTTTAGCCCTCCAGAATCTCACTGCATTTTCATCTGCACGGGCATTTCTTAACTTCAGAAAAAGCTTGTATGCCATTTCCACTTTATCCGCTTCCATCAACTTGTTCTTGAGTTTGCTGCATATGATCTTGTTGGGGAAGAATCCCTTCCTGATGGATTCCTCCATAACTAGAACGGCAGTTTCAAGCCTTCCCATGTTGCAGAGACCATTTATTACATAATCGTAAACCTGCACATCACAAGCATAGCCGCTTTCTTGCATTTCCTCCCATATACTAACCAGCATTCCAAATTTTCCAAACCTAGATAATCTCATAAGCAAAAGTTTATAGGCAGTAAGTGATATTCTACACCCGGCTTTTCTTGCCTTATTATAGATCATCAATGCAGCGTGTGGCGGCCCATAGCAACACAAGGGCTCAAGGAAGTCAGTCACAGTTCCTGTGGGAGGAATCACCCCACGACCTAGCATCTCATCAAACATTTCAATAGCATCTGCAACTCGCCGAATTTTGAGAAAATACCGTATAATTCTAGTGTAGGTATCTAAGTTTGGCTCCATTGAACTACTTATCATCTTCTCATAGTATTTCAAGGCCTCGTCTATATCATCAATAGCAATGTAGTTAACAATCATGCCACTGTAAACTTCCACGCTTAAAGTTCCCTTCTCTTCCAAGAATTTAAAAATCTTACCGGCGTCGTCAACCCTGCGAGCTCTCCCAAAACTCTCGATCAAATAACCATATGTAATGCAATCTGGTTCGACTCCGTCATCCACCATCACCTTCAGAAATTTCTCAACTTCAGTAATCCTGCCAAACCTCGACCACCCTCCAATGATAATGTTATACATAGCACAATCACATCGAACATGTTCTTTCATTTTGTTAAACAACGAGCAAGCCACGCCCACATGTGACCGCTGAGTCAAACATCTTATGGCAACACTCAGAGTTTCCTCATTGCACTTCAATCCATACTGCCCTAACTCTCTGAAAATTTTTGTAGCCTTTGCAACATGGTGGGCTCGAAGATAACTGTCCATAACAATGGAGAGGGTTTCTGAATTAGGACTCACTCCTTTATCCCTCATGCCTTCAAACATTTCCATCATGTGTCGGAAGAATTTCTTCCTACCTAAGGCTTTAAGAACTATATGGTAGGCATCGATGGGATTACAGAAATTTGGTTGTTGCTCCATCGCCCAAGTAAAGAACAAAACCATCGATTCGCCACATAAGTTGCCTCGATTAACTACTTTAGCAAAAAGATCAGAGTTTAGTTCAATGCCAACGCTGCTCAATGAGCGATGAATTGCTGCCTTTCCGCGGAGTTTTTGCAGGAAGATTCCTCGAAGCTTATCTTCAGGCGGCAAGAAATCATCCACCTCCCTGATCTCCAATTGTTTGCCTCCCGAATTTGTGGCGAGGGATTTGTCAATTTTGATGGGCAAAACATCCGAAAGCAAGCTTAATACGAGGGACTCATCAATCGGGGAGTGATTTGTGTTGGTGGAAGCCATGGGAGGTTCTAGGGTTGAAAACGCAAATCCAAAACATGATAAGTGCTTGTAGCTCAGCGTAGAAGTAGCGTACCTGAAGGTGTTCGATGAAATTCCTCTGAGAAACATATTCAAAAGGATGTCAGAAGTACACGGGAACATCAAACCATATCAACAACCGAATCGTGCAAATACTTCGTGCATGAATCGGTCCAATTCGACCCCAAAATCGCGGAAACAACAAAAACTCAGCATTATCTACCAAATCATCTGATGTCCGAGATGCAATTGAAAAAACAAAACAAGAATATGTGCCGCCCAAAAGAAGGAATGAACTTAACATGATGCCAGCCCTGGGGCTGGAGTTTGTCAAATTATCATGAGCTTTCTGATAGGCCAGGATTTTCGGGCTGGGCCTATAAAGCTGGCCCAATTACTAAAATATGTATTGATGTACTTTAACTAGCTAGGGGTACCTTTGTTAGGGGATATTTCCCAAAAATTTATTATTGATCAATTTTTTTAAAATATATATATATATATATCAAATTAAATAATTATTTTTTATTTTATATATTATACTAAAAATTAATTTTACATTCAAAATATTACATCACCATCTATTTGTATCATACCATACAACTATTATTAATATCACATAACAATAGATTCTATTGTTATACATACTATTATGAATTCCATCACATAAAATATATATAATATGTCCAAAGTTTTTAGTAATTGAGAAAATATATAATAAGTTAACATACTTATAGAGTTTGTTTACAATTTGATTATGTATTATAATTTTGATCAATATTATGTAAAAAAAAATAATAAGTTTACTTTTTTAACAAAAAATTACACTTCATCCTATCTAATATGTTCATTTGTTATATTTTTAATTAGTAAAAATATATAAGATTGTTTTAATATATTTGTCTGAAAGTATAAATCATATGAATATTTTTTGTTTTTAAGTTGAAAGACATTTGAATATTTAAATATGATTAATTTTAAATAGATATTTTTAAATAAAAATATATACTAAAATATGAAAATATTAAAAAATATGCATCACAGAATGAAAGTTTATTAAAAAATTAATAATTGATTAGTAAAAATATATAAAATAAATTTGATATTTTAATTCTTTGTAATATACTACTATATAATAATATATTTAAAATTTATATAAAAAATTAAATTATTTTAATATTAATATATAATTATTTTTATTCTAATAAAAAATAGATGGATAACAGAAAATGGTATTAAATACTTTCACTTAGCATGGGGAGTACATACCATTTTAGAACAAAATAAATGTATTTTTTTGGATGATGTTATGAGTATTACCTGTATTATTTTACAAATTTATTTATTTATTAATTATTGGATTTGTATTGTAATGTGTAAAAATTGACGCAAAGGCGTAACGGAAACCCACCCCATGACTCATACCGACCGTCCGCTGCACTGTCTGCCTTTCACATTTCTATTTCTTGAAATTTCCCGACGCAATCTATTCTTATGATCCCATCATTGATCTTCTCAGGAAGAAGAAAACGAGGTTGCTCTTGTGATCTATTCTAACTCCACATTGCTCCTCAATTTCCGTTCTTAAAAATTCGATTCGGAACACAGGGCAGGGTAGTGCTGTTTGGCGTGCTCGACATCCAACTGCTCCCACATTCTCCGAATCTTCATTTTCTTTTTGTTTTGATTCCTTTTTCGGAAATCCTTTGCATCCCAGCCTGTCCTTGAAATTTGGTATTTATTTTTATGGTTCGCAGATTTTCGTTTGAGGGTTGAGTTTATTGTGTCGGCGAGTTTAGAGTATTGCGACGTGATTTGTCGGGGTAATGCGGTGATCTGGGGTTTTCTGAAGAGTTAAAATGGCCGGGGTAAATATGGAGAAATTCGAGGAGTATTTCCAGAGGGCGGATTTGGATCGAGACGGCAGGATCAGTGGAGCTGAAGCTGTGGCTTTCTTGCAGGGATCCAATTTGCCCCGACAAGTTCTTGCGCAGGTCTGTTATGCTCTGCCTTATTTTAAAAAACAAAAATGTTCTGATCTGCAAATGGAATGGCATTGTTATTTTAGTAATATGGCTATAAAGCTAAAGTTTTTTGGATTTGCTTCTAATTATATGAGTTTGGATTTATAGGATCATGATGGAAATGGAAGAATGTTGTTAGCGTTTAAGTAAGCTTATCAGGGCTTTCATGATTGTCTGGATTCCAATAGTTCTGTGGAGTAATTGGACATTTTGAACTAATTTTGTATTGATGGAGGTGTTATAAGTCTTTGGCAATGGACCAGCTTTGTATATCAGTTGTTTATGTGCATGTTTCGATTTCTTGTATGTGAATTTTGTCCCCTTATAAAAACAATGTACATTTATGTTTAGAGTAGGTATGGTTAATAGATGATAGGTGGGGCTTTGATTCTTTCCAAATGCATGCAGTTATTCTCCTGATGGATGGAATGCGCCATTTTGCTTGTATTCCTACTGCTTTTGAGTTTGTTGGTGGAATCAAATCATGATCAGTTTTGCGCTGTATATTGTCAGTGCCCAATATGTTTGTGTTTGGTTTTAAAAAAAAAAACAACTTTGATATTTCTGTTGCTCAAACAAAACTCAATTTTGTTCATACTTTTGTTCCAGTGTACTCTTCTTGGACAATTTATTTGTCAACGTGGTATCTGTTGAATCCATAAAACTATTGTGTGGATGTTCATCTAATGTTAGATCTTGTTGCAGATATGGATGCATGCTGACCAAAGTCGTTCTGGCTTCCTCGGCTGCCAAGAGTTTTATAATGCCCTTAAACTAGTCACAGTGGCTCAAAGTAAACGACAATTAACACCAGATATTGTTAAAGCAGCATTATATGGTCCTGCTTCTTCCAAAATTCCACCTCCACAAATCATTACTGTGGGTACACCTATGCAACAACCAAGTCCTGTAGTTGCTTCACCTTTGCCACAGACTGGTGTAACACCCCAGCCGACTCACAATTCTGGCTTCAGAGGCCTTGCTCCTTCGAATACAAGTGTGAACCAGCAGCTTGGTGCATTGCAGTCCCCAAGGAACATGAATCAGCAGTCTGGACTAATGCC
Organism: Andrographis paniculata; assembly: GCF_009805555.1. NCBI lineage: Eukaryota > Viridiplantae > Streptophyta > Magnoliopsida > Lamiales > Acanthaceae > Andrographis > Andrographis paniculata. The sequence continues at coordinate 1,106,269 of NW_026137563.1, read as the reverse complement.
TTCATCAACAGGCATGAACCAGCAGTTTGGGCTGGAGCAGTCAGGTTCAGGTGTGGGTCAACAGGTCGCACAGATGCGACCATCGGGTACAATGAACCAACAGTTTGGGCAGGCCCGACCAACAACTACGCTGATGAACCAGCAGTTTGGGCTGGAGCAGTCAGGTACAGGTATGAGTCAACATTTTGCACAGGTACAGCCATCAAGTACAATGAACCAACAGTTTGGGCAGGCCCAACCAACAAGTACACTGATGAACCAGCAGTTTGGGCAATTGCAACCTTCAAATCCTGGCACGAATGAACGCATTCTACAGTTGCCACCTTCTAGTCCTGCTATGAACAAACAGCCTGTACAGTTTCAACTTTCGAGTCCTGGTGTAAACCAGCAGGTTAGACAGGCACCTTCAAGCATGAATTCAAGCCAGAACTTTTTGCCATCCCAAGGGAACCATCCATTGAGACAGTCTCTGTCTATGCCTGGTGACCAGAATTTTCTGCCCCCACAAGGCAACCACCCATTGAGACAGTCTCACTCCGTGCCTGGTGACCAGTCTAATCATCTACCTCAATCTACTAGTAGTCCAAATGTTATGTGGAGCATGACAGGTTCTGGTCTTCCAATGAACAATAATGTGTTGCCTGGTGGGAAAACTGGTGCCGCATCCACTGGACCAGCAACACCAGTTTTAGAGAGAGGAGTTAGTCTCTCCAATTTGTCAGGTTCATTAGCAATTTCCCCGACATATGCCATGGATTCTAGAAGAACGGTTAGTTCAGGAAATCTATCTACTTTGGACGGCATGATTTCAGGGGGTTTGTCTTCTGCGAATAATTCTCCATCCCAGCATGTTTCCTCTCCGTTCCAACAACTTTCTAGTAGTTCACCTACCTCATCTGTAGTTTCTCCTGTCACTTCAAGCCCCCATCCTTCACCAAAGCCTGATCCATTTGAAGCATTACGGAGTACACTTTCGGAACCATCTAAAGGGATTCAGGCTTCACAGAAGCCGTCTCTGCCAAAGTCTAATCAACAGACTCTAAGTCAAGTTACTTCTGGATTCCAAGCTGGTGTCAGGAATTCAACATCAGAGCAGTCACAAATTTCATGGCCAAAAATGACAGGAGCTAGCATTCAAAAATATGCAAAAGTTTTTATGGAAGTAGATAGTGATAGAGATGGGAAAATCACTGGCGATCAGGCTCGAAATCTATTCTTGAGTTGGAGACTACCAAGAGGTGCGAAAATTTGTAGTTACATTCACTCATTTTATGATTGTTTGAATATCATATGTTATCTTCTTTAATGATTATTTAGAGTGTGGTTTTTATTATTAATAATTTCCTTTTTACATGGAGAACTTATTAACCAGTATGCAAGGACACTTTGAGCATGGATTCTACCTGCCTAGTGGGTTGTATTGAACTCAAGTTTTTGACATTTATTTGGGGGTTTCATAAGATCTTGTCAAGAATACTTCTAAGCTGTGATGCTACCTTGAATAGTTGGTATTAAGTTTTTCAAACTCATAGTAGTGATTGTTTATAAAACTCATATAAAAGTTATAATCTGTGATTCCGTTAAATAGATACTAAGTTGCTGCATCATGGCATTTTCATAAAGATAAACTGAAAATTACTGAACATTTTTACCTACCAACCCAACTTTTATCCTTGCTTTTGGTGGAAATTCTAATCGGTCCCTTATTTTGCTTTCCAAATGTTGTTAATTTCATGAAGCAAGTAAATGTCTTTGGTGATACACTCTAGCACTATTTTCTGATCACAGATTTATAAATGTGCTGTCAAGGCTTGAAATTTATCAGTGTGGAACTTTTCAGCTATCTACCCTAGGACTCTTTGATGAGACAATCATCTAATTGTAAATGATTTTGTCTTGATGATGCTCCTTGTATAATTTATTGAATACTGTTTGTAGATTGTCTTAACCATCTTCTTACCAGTGTGGTGAAAGTATGAATCTAATACATTAATCTTCTTCCAAATTTTATGATGATATCATATTTAATATTTTTGGTGATTACATCCAGAGGTCTTAAAGCAGGTTTGGGATTTGGCGGACCAAGACAGTGATAGCATGCTTTCTCTGAGGGAATTTTGTATTGCTCTTTACTTAATGGAACGCCACAAGGAAGGACATTCACTGCCAGCCGCACTGCCCCAGAGTGTCATGTTCAGTGAGACTCTATCATGTTTAGTAGGTCCACCTACAGTTCATGGAAACATGGGATGGGACCCTGCTACTGGTACCAATTAACTTATTTTTTAACCAGTTCAATTTCCTGTGTCACAGTCTCCCTTGTGAAGCTTTTTCTCTATTCATGTTTAGGCTTAAGACCACAACAAGCCATGCCCAATGTGCAGCCTATTACACCTACTGGAGTTACGCCTCCCATGCAACCAACGGTTTCTCAGCCGGATGTGCAATTCAATCAGAAAAATGCTAGAGGCTCTTTGGTAGATAATTCCCACCTTAACCAATCAAGTAATGGGGAAGTTAATTTTTTGGAGACAAAGGGTTCTGGGGCAGAGGAAGCCAATGAAAAGGTTGTACACTTGGAAGAGGAGACCCTTTGTTGTGAACTATTTGTTCCTAATTTGAGTGCTTGTGGTGGAATCGTTTCTGCATCTTCTTATTATTATTTTTTATTTTTTTAAGGGAAATAGAAATAAGAACTACGAATCTAAATTATTTACCCCTCACCCTGTAAATTCCATGCCATGTGACTTGGGAAAAGCTTCTATGAGATTTTGTTTTCTAATTGTTTGACTAACCTTGTGCAAGGAACTAAATAAGCTGAATGAGCACTATTTACCTTGCCTAAGGGTGTTAGGGTGTATATCTAATTCTAGCTTGATAATTTATAACTATTAACCCCAACTATATTGTTCCTGGGAAATTAATCTGTGCCATTCTTTCACCTGTCTTTGCAAGTTCTTGAAAAGGAAACTTTACGAGTTCTGTTTTGACACTTGTCTTTTCATACTAGGTTGATGAAAAGGAGAATGTGCTTTTGGATTCCAGAGAGAAGCTTGAATTTTATCGGACAAATATGCAAGACCTTGTGAGTTGCCGTATTATATTATACCCATGATCATCTCTATTCAATAAATCTTTCTCTATAACTCCGTAAGGAGAAATAGCCTGCAATGATTTTGCATGTCTTTTTCTTTTTTTTTTTACTTTCATTTCAGTTACAAGTATTACATGACAGGTTTTGTACAAAAGTAGATGTGATAATCGGCTCAATGAGATTACAGAAAGGGCTAGAGCAGACAAGAGTGAGGTATCTTTGAAATTTTTTATGTATGCCTAGCTGATTTCTATTGCCTTTCTATTCCTCCCATTACAATTCTGTGTTTTAAGAAAGTTCTCACTAAATTTTCAGGCTGAGTTACTGGAGAAGAAATATCAAGAAAAATACAAACAGGTTGCCGAAATTCATTCTAAATTAGCTATAGAAGAAGCTGCATTTCGGGAAGTCCAGGTGACTTTTATATGCTTCCCACTGTGCTTGGTATTTCGACATACTTTCCTGGTTCATTTTTCTCTGAGTATGTAATTGATGAAGTGCATCGAATGTCATGAAAGGGTTCATTGATTGAATATATTTATAAAAACTTCCAGGTTCCTCCTGTTTATGTTCTAGCACATTTTTCTATGGCCTTTACATAATCTTTCAGAAAGGTGACGAGTCACCTTCACCACCCCTAGCTAAAAAATATACCACCATCTCTCACCACTCTGATCCAACTTGTCCATCATTAAGTACCACTGGACACAGAAAATACTCCGTTTACCTTATCTACATATGTATCAAATCATTTCTTCCGTGAAGACCACTAACAACTCCTAAGTTGGTTTAGTTGACCAATTATACAAAATCATCAAACTGAGTAATGATAAAATGCAATGGCAACCTTAAATCGTGCCTTGTCTGGCATTATTTTAATAATGTCTTTCCTTGTACTAGCATGAAGTTTTAAATCATAAATCCATATTTAGCAATGAATTTTGTGGATCAATTATGGTACCATTTTATTATTTCATTTTTAACTATTCCTCAACTGCATGAGCAAGGAAGTGAGTTATGGGAGGGTTATGATTTCATCACTGCCTTTGAATGTTCAATGCATGTGGTAAAATGACCTGAATTCTTTATATGACTTAATTCATAATGAATCCTATATTTTCAAAATTTTCCTTCTGCACTCCAATTGGCATTTTTCTTGATTCAGAGTGCAATTTGTTGCATATCTAGGAGAGGAAGATGGAACTGCAACAAGCAATCACTAAAATGGAGCAAGGTGGCAGTGCGGATGGTATTCTTCAGGTTAATTCATGGCTTTGTTGGGGTTATAACACGGTTTATAAAAATTTGCATTAATTCAAGTCTAATGTTATCAATGCTTTGTCCAGGTCCGTGCCGATCGTATACAATCAGATCTTGAGGAGCTTTTGAAGGCATTGGCTGATCGTTGCAAGAAGCATTCCATAGAGATGAAGTTAGGTGCTATAATTGAGCTTCCTGCAGGTATCTTATATATTTTCATTTTACATGTAATATTTTCAAACACTTCTCTTGTGCTTCTGTTGCATCAATATTCAAACCAAACTAATACATACCTGCCATATTGGCAACCCTGCTTCTAAAACCAGCCTTGGATGCACCAGGAATAATAGAAGTAAGAAACAATGATTAAAACCCATGTTTAACATAACACTCCAAAAGTATTTAACGTAATGATTAAACAAAAGAACTATGCAGCCATACATCAGAAACATGAAATACATAGGGGTGTGTGAAGAGGGCATAGCTTTAGCTCCATGTGAATAGATTTTTCTACAAACAGGTGGCAGAGTATTAGGCATAAGAGAGTGGACAAATCATAGCATCTGAATGAAATGGTGAGGCTGACATTAATGGATACAGTACCAGATGATTGAGCTGCTGAATGATAAATTCATACTAGTTTGATGACTAAGTTGTTGAATGATTATAAAAAACTGAAATGCTGTTTTTTATAGTTTTATTATATATGTATATATATATATATATTTCTACGAAAGAATTTCATTATATTTATTTATTTAAAAGTCTCTAAAATATGTGATGTTTGTCTTACATTTTCACCTGAAAGATGCTAGGCTAGCAACTTTGGTGATTCCATTACATAAATATAAACCAGTTATTGCTTTGCACAAAAAAGTTCAGAACATGATCCCAATACATTTCCATGCAATAAGAATTTGAAAGAAACCTAGGAACTCAGTCAATCATTACTCTTCAGTCATGACAGTCCAATTAATATAAGGTCTGTCATATTCATTCATTGAGCCAACTGTGATTGGATGATTCTCAGTTGTATGAGATCTATTATTATTTCTTAAGGTTGGCAGCCTATCATCCCAGAGGCGGCAGCAATATGGGATAAGGAGTGGGACAAGTTTGAGGATGACGGTGTGGAATTTATTTTACTTCACCTTAATTTACTCTTTCCTCAGCATCATTATCTTGATAACCATGTGATGATGTGCCTCATAATTTTACAGGGTTTTCTCTTGATGTAGCGCTGCCTGCAGCTGCTGATTCTAAATCAGAGCAGAAAGAAAATCCTTCCCCAAACAATAGCCTTGATCCATCTGATAAACTTTTTGGTTGGGATGCTAGTGTGTTTGATACTGAGTCTGTGCATAGCGCAGATGAGTCAAGGAGCCCACATGGAAGTCCTGGAAGGCAAACAATACCTGAAAGTCCATATCAAGAGTATTCAGACAATCATTTCAGAAAAAGTTTTGATGGTGATGCTGAAACTCAAAGGTATTGGTGTTTTTGTTTTATCTATGAATATATTGTTCAGGTCTTTTTTTTTTTTTTTTTGTTAAGAAATTTCTGTTCCATCATATTGTCAAACTTTATCATGAAATTCTTAATTCTTATTTGTTTCTTTCTTTTTCCTGCTGTTTTCTTTACTGAAGCTTTGATGATCCTAGCTGGGGTAATTTTGACAACGGTGATGATGATATTGATTCAGTCTGGGGATTTAACGCTAAGGTAAGGAATTCAACCACTTTCTTGTCTTGCTTTTATTATGTCAATAAAATTATCATGCCGAAAATATGCTTTGCACCTACATCAAGTTTCCATGCAATCACTGTAGATCGAAACTTTTGCCATAAGCACATGCTTGGAAAGTGCTCAGTTAATTGCCATATCTGTATGGATAACTGCCATTCATCCTGCATTGCTACCCACACCCAATGCAGGCAGGCACGCTCACACACACTTATAGGCAAACAGGAATCATATGAACTGTCTATATTCAAATGTTAAATGTGTTCATTTATTGCGTTTCTTTGTTTACTCTATGTGAAGCACTTTCTTTCTAGCTCCTTAACTAGTTAATACTCTTAATAGGATTACTCCTATCGACTTCCATTTTTTGCTTGATTCTTTTTTCGCCATCATTTATCTTCAGGTACCAGATCATGAAAAGCAGGATGAAAAATACTTCTTCGGGTCCAATGACTTTAGTGCTAGTCCAGATCGAGGAGGATCTCCTAATGCTGAAAGTCCATTCCAAAAGAAGAGCGCATTTACCTTTGAGGATTCTTTTCCGGAGTCCCCACTTTCCAGAGCCAACAATTCTCCCCGATACAGTGTTGATTCTAGAGATCAGTCTTTTGACAAATTTACGAGATTCGATTCCTTCAACAGCACACATGATGCAGGCTCATCATCCCGTCTGGGGAACCTCACTAGGTTTGATTCAGTAAACAGCCCGAGGGACTTCGGCCACAGCAGAAAATCTTCATTCGATGACTCTGATCCATTTGGTTCTAGTGGTCCATTTAAAGCTTCTTCATAAGAAACACCGAAGAAAAGGTTCTAAAAGTCAAAAGTGTTTTACAAATGTTGTTGGCTGGGATTGAGCTCTCTTGAAATTTCAATCTTTCTTGGTTATGCCGACATGAATCCAATCTTGTCGCCGCCGGGCAAATCCAAAGAAGTGTCTTGGAGTGGTGCTGTGCCTATTGCCAGTGATGAATACAGGCCAAAGCGTGGAATACAAATTTGGAATGCTACAAATTTTTGAGGAGTAACTTTCATTCTTTCTTTTATTCATTCCTTTCTAGTTCAGGTTTGGTTATTTTCTGCTTGCTGGATGATGGGATCTTTTGGTTGCAGTGTGAAGAATTATTCTGAGAACTTAATGCTGTAATTTTGACAGCAAACATTCAAAATGTATTCTTTTGTAATTCATAAAATCAAGTATATTATTGGATTTGATTTTGGTAAGTTGCGACTTGTAGTAATTATAACACATGCAAATGTGTGGCCTATATATATATATAAATATTATTCTGACCTAAAAATATCTAAGAATGGTAAAATTGACACAGTATTTGACCTTTTTAAAATTAATTCAATCATTTTCTATTTCTCTTAATTAAAGAAAACTTGCAACTTCTAGATAAAATAAACTTTATAAAATGAAAATTATATTTCACATTACACAGAAAATGTCCACTAAATACTCTGCAAGTCAATACACTTCTCAACCCCTTTTAAACAACAAAACATTACAATAAAATTCTACTCAGTTGACGCGAACATTAGCATCGCCCCGGTCAATTCAAATCGGTCTTTTCTGCATTAATTAAACCAAGATCAAATTTTTATTCATTACATAATATTATTAGGTAAAAGATGGGAACTTTCTCATGGAGAATTCAAATCATGACATCGTATTCAGTTTTATACAGTCGATCGATTGATGCATGATTGCATTGCAGACTTTCTCTGACAAATAAATACACAATTATAAAATGATCTGGATTACATTTGACTTGTCATATAATCTTATCTGCATTTTAGTTGTGTTGATCCAATGCCTAAGACTAAGAGCCAGCCTGGTGTCCGAAGATTATTATTAACAAGAAATAAGACCCACCACCAAAATTACGATTTTCTTTTGAATTCGCTGGTTGCTTCCTTCAGGACCTTTTTTTTTTTTTGTCGGTCAACTCCTCCATCTTCATCAATTATTACCTTATTCCTTGTCTTACGAGGACAGCAACAAAATTGTTGGATGGTTTCATTTGCGTACAGTAAGAATTTTGATAAAAATTTGTTGTTTGTCTTCTTTCGTTTGTTTTTTAGATTTTTGGGATTACTTTTTTGGTCTTCAGCTGCTGCCAGCTCGTTCGACTTTCTACTCCCTTTTCTCGTTTTTTTTCTTTTTTTTAGAAATAAATAAAATAAAACTCACCTTCTATTTTTATCGCGTCTCTGTTTGCCCTTTTGCCCCTTTTCGCGAGATCCCATGATTCGAGGTTTATGTACGAATCGGGGGTTTTGATTTTCGATTTGTTGGGCAAATTTTGTTGTGGGGATTACGATTTCTGGAAGCAACGAGTTCTTCGTGTTGGGTTTTCATTTCAGGTAATGAATCTGTATCTCTGTTGGAATGCTGATGGCTGCCTGAATTTTGATTTTTAATTTGAAATTGTATCTTTCCCTTTCTGCCATGGATTGATGTGAATGCTTCTGAACTTGATTGGAGTGAATCTTTCGTGTTCTTTCTGAAACTGATACTACAAGCTCTGAATGTGAAGATTCTTGTTGCTTTTTTGCCTCAATTATGCTCTTTTATGTGTGATTTCTTGCCTAAATTACAGCACAAAATTTAACTCGATCGATTCATTAATCAAAACAATGGATAGTTCAAATCGCTAGGCCTGTGTTAGAGAATCTCTGAACTTGAGTAATTGATGTAGAAAAATGCTCTGGAAGCACTTGAAAAACCAGGCCAAATTCATTCCTGAGTGTTGTGTTGTTACTTTCTTGCTGTAGAGCTTCTGCAGATTTGAGAATTGCATTATCCTTGTTAGGTAATCGGTTTCCATGGCTGGCAATGGGAACTTGGACGGGAACTCCGACAACGGCGGCCCGCCGGAGGACAGCTACCATTTCGAAAGGCTTCGAATCGAGCCGATTTACGACTCGTTTATATGCCCATTGACGAAGCAAGTGATGCGGGATCCTGTTTCATTAGAAAATGGGCAGACATTCGAACGAGAGGCAATCGAGAAATGGTTCCGGGAGTGCCGGGAGAGCGGCAGGCGCGTCGTCTGCCCGATGACGTTGAGGGAGTTGAGAAGTACGGAGCTGAACCCGAGCATTGCTCTCCGGAACACGATCGAAGAATGGCACGCAAGGAACGAAGCAGCGCAGCTCGATATGGCTCGGAGATCGTTATCTGTAGGATGCGCCGAGAACGACACGGTGCAGTCCTTGAAGTTTGTTCAGCATCTCTGCCTCAAGAACAAGTCGAATAAGCATGTGATTCGCAATGCAGAGCTGATGCCTATGATCGTCGATGTGCTGAGGAGTAGCAGCCGGAAAGTGCGTTGTATGGCTCTCGAGACGCTCCGTTTTGTCGTGGAGGACGACTCCGATAATAAGGTTGTCGAAGGTTGATGATTAGCAGTTCGTCGAACTTGTTGTGTTATGTTTCGGTTCGGGTTCTTGTTTGTGTTTCTCTTTAGCTCGACTGCATCGTTTTGCAGGAAATTATGGCGGAAGGGGACACCGTTCGGACGATAGTGAAGTTCTTGTCTCACGAGCAGTCGAAAGAGAGGGAAGAGGCGGTTTCGTTGCTGTATGAGCTCTCGAAGTCGGAAAAGCTCTGCGAAAAGATCGGTTCTATCAATGGCGCCATTCTCATTTTCGTAGGAATGGCGAGCAGCAACTCGGAGAACCTTTTAACCGTCGAAAAAGCCGTCCAAACCCTCGAAAATCTGGCGCAGTGCGAAAACAACGTACGACAAATGGCCGAATGCGGCAGATTGCAGCCTCTTCTCCGACTACTGCTCGAAGGTAACGACAGCCTTGCGACTGTTTTCGATATTGATCGAATGGAAAGTGTGTTGAGTGTGTTGATATATATATATATATACTGCAGGATCTCAAGAGACGAAGCTGTCCATGGCTGCGACGCTTGGCGGGCTGGTTTTAAACAGCGACGTGAAAGTTTTCGTGGCGAAATCTGCCGGCGTTTCCCTCATCAATCTCATGAAGAGCAACGACATGAAATCCCGGGAGCCGGCACTTAAAGCTCTTAACCAAATCTCGTCGGACGAGGCGAGCGCGAAGGTTTTGATCGAGGCGGGGATCCTTCCCCCTCTAGTGAAGGATCTGTTCACCGTCGGGACGAAACAGCTCACAATGCAGCTGAAAGAAGTCGCGGCTACGATCCTCGCCAACGTTGTTAACTCCGGCCACGACTTCGATTTGATTCCAGTCGGATCCGACCACCAAACGCTCGTCTCCGAGGAGATCATCCACAACCTTCTGCATCTAATCAGCAACACCGGCCCGTCGATAGAGTGCAAGCTCATCCAAGTCCTCGTCGGGCTCACGGGTTCCCCTTCCACCGTATCTAGTGTCGTCTCGGCAATCAGAAGCTCCGGCGCTACCATCAGTTTGGTTCAGTTCATCGAGGCGCCGCAGAGGGATCTGCGGCTGGCTTCGATAAAGCTTCTCCAAAACCTCGCGCCTCACATGGGACAGGAACTCGCCGGCTGCCTGCGCGGCGCATCGGGCCAGCTCGGAAGCTTAATAAAGGTGATCTCCGAAAACGGTGGAATATCCGAGGAGCAAGCTTCCGCAGTCGGGCTGTTGGCTGATCTTCCGGAGAGGGACGCCGGCCTGACTCGGCAGCTGCTGGAGGAAGGAGCCTTCCAGATGTTTATTTCCCGAATAGTTCGAATCCGGCAAGGCGAGACGAGAGGCAGCCGTTTCATGACGCCGTATTTAGAAGGGCTCGTGAAGGTGCTCGCGAGAGTCACCTTCGCGGACCTCTCCGGCGGCGGCACCGCCCTCGACCTCTGCCGGCAGCACAACCTCGCGGCGCTATTCATCCATCTCCTGCAGGCGAATGGGCTGGACAATGTACAGATGGTATCCGCCATGGCGCTGGAGAATCTATCTCAGGAATCGAAGAATCTGACGAGGCTGCCGGAGATTCCTCCGGCCGGATTCTGCGCCGCCATTTTTCCCTGCTTAAGCAAGCCTCCGGTCATAAGCGGCCTGTGCAAGGTCCACCAGGGGACGTGCTCCCTGAAGGAAACGTTCTGTCTCCTGGAAGGGCACGCCGTCGATCGATTGGTCGCCCTTTTGGACCACAACAACGAGGCGGTGGTGGAAGCCGCCCTGGCGGCGCTGTCGACGCTACTGGACGACGGCGTGGACGTCGACGAAGGCGTTCTGGCATTGCACGATGCAGAAGGTATCCGACCGATCCTCGACGTGCTACTGGAGAAGCGTACCGATAGCTTGCGGAGGAGGGCCGTGTGGACAGTAGAAAGGCTTTTGAGAAACCCCGACATCGCCATTGAGGTTTCCAGCGACCCGAGCATCAGCACGGCGCTCGTCGATTCTTTCCAACACGGCGATTATATTACACGACAGATTGCCGAGCGGGCTTTGAGACATGTTGATAAAATCCCCAATTTCTCTGGTATCTTTCCGAATATAGGATGATTTGCTACATTCGTACAGTAATCTGTAATGTCTTTTTCTTCTTGTTGTCTTCTCCTGGAGCTGTAGATACGTACAATATGTATACGTATATTCAATTTGTTATTGGGCCTGGGTATTTTTTTACTTTGAAACAAGCCCAATGGGCCTGGTCTAGTTTTAAGAATGGTTTGGCGCTGACAAATTAGTGCCACTTGGCAATCGGTGGTTGGGTAAAATAGTGTAGATATTTGACGTGTCGTTTCCCTATTTGTGCTTAAAAGTTAAACCCAAACGGGGAGAGAATTTCTCCCCCCAGTCGAAGAAGGCAGAGAAGAGATCCCACGGAAGCTAAGAAATGGCGAGATTTCATTTGAAATCAACGTTGACGATCGCTATCGCGGTTTTTGCAGTTACCGCATGCGGCATTGACGATAAATGCGGCGCCTGCAATGCGATTGCTGTGAGTGATTTGTTGTTGTTTTATTCCATCGCTGTTGTTTCGTTTTTTCGGGTTCTGTTGATTAGTTTATTCTTATTGTTGTTGGTTTTTGACTGATCAGGAGGAGCTGGAGCGGGAACTCTTGAATGTAAGACTTTTTTTATGGCTTGTTTCTGTTTGCTTATGATTTCTTAGATTGAAATAGTGCATCTTTCTTCTCCTATATGTGAGTGCGTGCGGAAAATGCCGCGGAACGAATGGTGTTTTGAGGTCTGCAAAAATGTGAAGCTAAGAGCGGGAGATGTGTGGCTAAATGATTTTGATTTGCTGAATGTTATAGTTATTGTTGGTGTAATGATGATTCTGCGTACTTCATTAGATGAATATGCTCAAGAGCAACTAGAGTCATCTCTTTGTTAGGATCAAATGGAAATCCTTCTAACCAATCAATTAGGAGAATTTGGGTTGTGGTTTTGAGACTAAACAACACTGGTTAAGTTCTTTAGCTTATATGTAATGTTAAACTTTCACATTGAGGCTTAATAGAAAGCACAAGGTGAGCTGTAAATATACTATTCTAGCCATTCTACTGAGTGACAAGATGCTTCTCACAATTGCTATTTAAGGAACCTCTTTGCTCATATGTATTTATGCCACACAGGAAAAACCTAGAAATCATTTGGACATGAGGCACCGTTTGGACTCTAAAGGTCAGCGTGAAGGAAAGCTTATAGACTATAGGTACAGGCAACCTTAGTTCTTCCATACGTCCATCCTGTAAGTGCCAGTATAACCTCTCGATGAGATTTTTATATTTGTGTATTTATTTATTTTTCTGCCCCAGAATCAGTGACTTAAGAGTTGTTGAGCTCCTGGATGGGCTTTGTGAAAATATGCAAGATTATACATTTGAAAAGGTAATCTTTCTTTCTATATTCCTCCATAAGATGATGTCCCCTTTCAAGTTTCAAGCCAGCTTAGGCAAAACTGTTAAATGAATAGAACTTTCTTGTGGTTGTGTTGGTAAGTGATTTAAGTGGTTATGATGCTAAATGCTGGTGCTTTGTTTGAGCTGTAAATGCCACTGCAAAATTAGTCATATTGCCCATCTTTTGATAACATTATTGGTTCTCTATGTTGGCAGGTGGATTCAAACAGACGAGTTTGGATAAAAGTGAAGAGCTGGGACAGCCTTAAAATTAGTATGCATGGATTTTTATTTATTTATTTATTTTTTCCTGATAATATTGTATTCTTGTTTTGGGTCCTTTAGTAAATACTCTTGCCATATGTTACTGCTTGAGCTTGACATCTGATTTCCTTCAATCAGTAGTAACGTAGCCTTCATACAATTTCTGTGCCTTGAATATGTTCATAAATTGATTTCTAAATTCTAATACAAAACTCATAGAAGAAGCAACAGGACAGTGCAAAATCTATGTTCTTTTTTACTGATATTTCCTATTTATATGCTTCTGATAGGTAAACAAGAAGCTAAAGCATACTCAAAGGATATCTCGACTTTCTGTGGAAGGTAAGAAAAATGCTTACTTTGCTGATAATTTGGATGGTAGCATCATGCATTCTATTAATTAGTTGAAACACATTCTCAACCAAATTTAGTTTCCTCACTTGTTTTGTCCATGTCTAGGTTACTTGAGGAAACTGAAGATGAGGTAACTCATTGTCCCTACTTTTCCAGGCTCATTGTTCTACTCGAGTAAGGTTTCGAACACCACTTATGTGATTTTCTGAAGCAGCTCTCTGAATCAATAAAGAAGGGATCTGTTAAAGTTGGAGGAGTTAGCAAAGTCCTGTGTCAAGACCTCAGCACACAATGCAGTCGGAAAAGGTAATCTTCAAGCTCAGATTATACTTCTTTCCAGATTGCTGGTTAGGACGTTCCACAATCTCCATACATTGTCGATTAACTTCTCTTTATACAGTAATGATCAGAAGGCAGCAGATGAAGATGGTTTCGGCGATGGAGAACTATAAAGAACAAGTTAAGATTGTTCTAAATTCAGGAGTCATCAATAGGATACTTACGGAAAACACAAAGCCGACGCTATTTATAATTCGCACAAGAAGCCACCCAATGTACCTCTTTCATTCAAATTTAGAAACATCTCTGCAGTTTTAAGATTTAGATTACACTTCAAAAAAAGAAAAAAAAAGAACAACTCATCGACTTTGGCTACTTGATTTTGTGATGATGTTGCAGAAAGAAGTGTTGATGTTGTGGACAATTAGTCATTTTATAGCACAATTAATTCGATTGACATCCATATCAGAACTAAAATACTAAGAACATCAAAGCTAATAAAAACTAGTCTGCCCTTCTACTCCGGCGACGGCGATGGCGTTGCAGAGAGGGCAAGCGTTCTTCTGTTGCAGCCATTCCACAATACAGCCAACGTGATACTCGTGTTTGCAAGGAAGCACTCCGATCATTTTCGGACACAAATTATCTTGACATACCGCACACATATTCTCGCCGTCTCCGGCGACACAATTTCTGGTCTTCAGGTGCTTCAGAATCACTTCTTTCCTCAAACCAAGATTCCTGCTGTTTACTGCTGCTGGTTCAAAGATGACAGTATCCTCCATTTCTTGAACCCTAACCCCTCCCCAGTTTCTACGTGATCGTCCCAAAAGCTCCGGCGGCGGCGCCGCCACAAGGATTGCAGTTTCGTCGACCTGCTCAAATCTCGTCCGGCCTCTCGAAAAGTCTGCATGCCGATTCCAGACATCGTCAGCATCAAGAATCACAGTTTCATCTTCGACCCTGTTATAGAAGCCAGCGGCGGCGGCGGCGGGACGTCGGGAAAAGTGATTCTGATGGGCGTCGTCAGAGCCATAGCCATGAGTAAGCTGTTGAAGAAAGAAGAAGTGGCTTTGCAGAGAAGTACGAGGGTGGAACTGCGCCATGGAGAGTTTGTCAAAAATTTGTTTTTACGAAATAAGAAGATAGATTAACGTTGGGAATATATAGGCTGTAATGTTTCCTTATTTATGAAAGATTCAAGAATGTTTCCTTATTTACACCTATGGAAGATTTAAGAATTTAAAACACGTGTAATGTTTCCTTATTTACACGTACGAGAGATTTAAGAATGTTTCCTTATTTACATACGTTGAATCTTGTAAATATTCTGTTTTTAAAATTTTATAAATAAAAAAACTTGCCATATTACATCTCCTATTAAAATTCACATGTAAATATTTCCTTATTTACGTTTGAAAACTTCTAAGAATTTAAAAATATATCATGTTGGATCTCGTATTAAAATTAACGTATAAATATTTCTGTTTTAAAAAATTGAAGAAATTAAAAACTTACCATATTATATCTCCTATTAAAATTCACATGGTTAAATATTTCTTTATTTACGTTTGAAAATTTTAAGAATTTAAAAACATACCATTTTGGATTTCATATTAAAATTAACATGTAAATTTAAAATTTTAAAAAATTAAAAACTTACCATATTGTATCTCCTGTTAAAATTCACATGTAAATACTTTCTTACTTACATTTAAAAATTGATATAATATTTTTTAAAATATAAATAATAATATATTTTTATTGAAAATTGTGCATAATTAATAATTGTTAACTTAAAATCACAAAAAAATAAACTCTTTTTTACAAAATAGTTTTTTTCATCTAATTAAAACACAAAATATAAAAGTAAAAACATAAAAGAACAGAATGATATCTAGCTTCTAAATTTAAAAATTATAGAATAGATATATAAAAATACATAATAATTTGTGATTTTTTTTTTTTAATTTTAAATATGACTCAAGTATTATCCAGCAATTGAATTGTGCAGAAATACTTGACACTTTGATATAGAAGGTTATAATAATTGATAATTTGCACTATATCACAAAAATGACTTCATGGCCCAATGGATAAGGCTCTGGTCTACGGAACCAGAGATTCTGGGTTCGATCCCCAGTGAAGTCGTCTTCTTATTATTTTTCTTTTAAAAAATAAAAATATTAACCATTATTGTACCCAGTAGTGTCCTATCACTATCTCTCCCTATGTGCATTATCCTCCAATTTCTTGAGGCCTCCCACCAATACGACTGGACTGAAGAAGAAGAAGCACCTATTCTCCATCGCCCACTCCAATAATTAAACTACGATTTCAATTCACAATCCTTTACCAGATAGATAGATATACAGATGCTTCCACGCGACTCTGCTCCTATCAGGTAGTCACCCCTCTCCCTGTGTTATTTAATGGCTGGATTTTCTTTATTTTCGATTGGTGGGTGTTTCTTTCTTTTTTAATTTTTAATTTTTGGGAGAGCACTAATTTTGAAGGCGTGCACGAACGCGCGGGATCACTCGAAGGCTGTGCCCACAAGTAACTCGTGACGTTTTACTTTATGGTTTACTTCTCGCTTTGATTAAATGAAATGGGTCGCTGTCCACTCCGGTGGCTTGAATTTTCTCGTCGGTTTGGACTGGGAAGTGAGAGGACTCTACTTTCCCACCTGATCCGCATGATTCTTTGTTAGTATTTATTTATTTATGTTCTTTCTTTTTTCACTGAATCATGAATATAATATTCATAATCATGGCTGCCCTCGATCGATGCTATTATTGTCGTTTAATTGCTATCGAATTTCATTGGCCTATTATTCAACGTTTGGAAGTTCAAATATTGTTATTTACGGTTTGGTTCCTAGCATAGAATCTGGTTCTGTCTGCAATTTCTGCTTTTCCTTTTCGTTGATTGATAGGCCAATTAGCTTTAGTTGCGGTGCTGCTGTTTTGGGATTCTCTTTTTTTGATGTGTAAGCATAAAGAAATCTGTTGCTTCTGAGCATTTATAGTGGTGAAAAATACTGCTTCATTTTGTGTGTTGTTCTTGTTCTTTTTGCTAGGGTTTTGAATTGAATCTTTGTCTTGCCTTTTGCAGAGCTTATAGTGTATGTAGATCTTTCGAGGATGGAGGGTTTTAGGGTTCTTGTTTTGTTCTTTCTTGGAGTGCTTTCAAATAAGTTCAGTGTCGATGCTTCTTCTTCGAGACCGGCTGTTGTGAATGTTGGAGCATTGTTTTCTCTTGATTCAACAATCGGGAAGGTTGCTAAGATCGCCATTGATGAGGCTGTTAAAGATGTGAATGCGAATTCCAGTGTTCTTAAGGGAAGTAAACTTCATGTGGACTTCAGGAACACAAATTGCAGTGGATTTATTGGCTTGGCCGATGGTAAATTGTCATTTCATATCTATAGTCTTTGTAGCTCTTAAAACCTCGATTTTCCGGGGAATTGACAAATTCTGATCTTGTTTGCAGCTTTGGAGTTTATGGAGACAGACGTGGTGGCTGTCATCGGTCCTCAATCATCGGTGGTTGCTCATAACATTCTGCACATTGCAAATGAGCTGACGACGCCTTTTCTGTCGTTCGCAGCCACGGATCCATCGCTCGCGTCTCTTCAATTTCCATACTTTATCAGGACAACGCAGAGTGATCTGCACCAGATGGCTGCAGTAGCTGATATTGTCGAAAATTATGGCTGGAGGGAAGTGATCATGATTTTTATCGACGATGACTATGGAAGAAGCGGATTGTCTGCATTAAACGACGCCCTTGCAGCGAAGCGCTGTAAAGTTTCCTACAAAGCAGGCATTCCCCCAGGAGTCGTCACCTCGAACTACATCATGAATATTCTTGTCAAGGTTGCGATGATGGAGTCCCGAGTTATTATTCTGCATGTGTACCCAACTGTTGGATCCACCGTGTTTTCTGTCGCACATTATCTTGGAATGATGGAAGAAGGTTATGTATGGATCGCCACCGATTGGCTTTCCTCGGCTTTGGATTCTGCCCCTCCTCTTCACTCGGAATCCATAACCAGCAATATGCAAGGTATCCTTGTTCTACGACAACACACTCCCGATTCAGAAAGGAAGAGAGCGTTCTCGGCAAGATGGAATAAATTGACCGGTGGTTTGTTGGGGCTAAGTTCTTACGGCCTCTACGCTTACGACACCGTTTGGTTACTTGCACATGCCATCGATTCATTTTTTGATCAGGGTGGGGTTATTTCGTTTTCAAATGATACAAGGTTACGTTCGTTGTCGGGGAGTAATCTTCATCTCGAAGCGTTGATCACATTCGAGGGAGGTCCTCTGCTTCTGAAGAACATATTGGAGGCTGATTTTGTCGGCCTTTCTGGCCCCGTCAAGTTTAGTTCTGATAAATCTCTCGTACATCCTGCATTTGATATAGTGAATGTGATCGGGACAGGTCTCCATCGGGTTGGTTACTGGTCTAACTCTTCCGGGCTGTCGACTGTGGCTCCCGAGAAGCTGTATTTGCTCCCGCAGAATCATTCCAGAGCACACCAACAGTTGAATAGTGTTCTTTGGCCCGGCGAATCTGCAAAACCTCCCCGCGGTTGGGTTTTTCCGAACAATGGGAAGCTACTGAAGATCGGTGTACCAAGAAGGGTCGGGTACTTAGAATTTGTGGGGCAAACGCCGGGTACTAATTCCTCCCAAGGTTTCTGCATAGACGTATTCACAGCTGCCGTAAACCTCCTTCCGTACGCCGTTCCTTACCAGCTCGTCCCTTATGGGAATGGGAGCGATAATCCTAGCTACGACGAGTTAGTGAGATTGATCACTACTGGGGTAAGCATGAATCCACATACAGTTCGGAAAATATATAGTTTGCTTATTGCTGCTGGTAGCTGATCATTGTTCTTGTCTGTGTTAGTTCTTCGATGGCGTTGTAGGTGACATCACGATTGTGACGAATCGAACAAAAATCGTGGACTTCACTCAGCCATACGCAGCATCGGGGCTTGTGGTCGTGGCGCCAGTTAAGAAAGTGAATCAAGGCGCTTGGGCATTCCTGAGGCCGTTTTCTCTACAAATGTGGGGGGTCACCGCGGCATTTTTCATCTTCATCGGGATAGTCGTGTGGATTTTGGAGCATCGTACTAACGATGAATTTCGCGGACCACCAAAACAGCAGCTGATAACAATCGTATGGTGAGCATAAGCATCAGCTTGGCACTCTACATTCGGCGTAGTTAAAATTACCTTAGACATTATTCTGTTTTCTTGCCCTGCAGGTTCAGCCTCTCGACTCTATTCTTTGCACACAGTGAGTGAACTTCTCTACGGTGGTAATTTTTCGACTCTTTACATGTTTAAATTATCGATTCTTTGTTGAAATGCAGAAGAGAATACTGTGAGCGCCCTCGGACGGCTGGTGCTGATCATATGGCTCTTTGTGGTTCTGATCGTTAACTCGAGTTACACTGCCAGCCTGACTTCAATTCTCACGGTACAGCAGCTTTATTCGCCTATAAAAGGAATCGAGAGCCTGAAAGAAGGCAACGATCCTATAGGCTTCCAAACCGGCTCCTTTGCAGAGCGTTATCTCAGAGATGGCATCGGCATACATGAGTCGAGACTCAGACCTCTTGGCTCACCTGGAGAATACGCCGCAGAACTTCAAAAGGGTCCCAAAAATGGCGGTGTTGCTGCTGTGGTCGATGAACGTCCCTACATTGAGCTTTTCTTGGCGAGCCAATGCAAATACCGAATCATCGGGCAAGAATTCACCAAAAGTGGCTGGGGCTTTGTGAGTTTTCGCAATTTCTTCTTTTTCATACCTGTTTTACGTTGTTCGGTGCATTTCCGGATGATTGACAACACAAATGATGGTTCTTTGCATTTCTGTTGTGAAGGCATTTCCCCGCGACTCTCCCCTCGCCATCGACCTGTCAACTGCGATTCTGACACTATCCGAGAATGGAGACCTGCAAAGAATCCACGACAAGTGGTTGATAACGCATCCCTGCGCATCAGACAACACGGAGCTCGAATCTGATCGCCTCCACCTCAAGAGCTTCCAAGGCCTTTTCCTTCTCTGTGGAATCGCTTGCGTAATCGCTCTGCTGATCTACTTTGCACAGATCATTCATAAGTTCCTGCAAGTCGAACACGATGAGAATTTATCAGAAGGAACGAGCAGCTCGCGCTCAAAGAGGTTTCAGACGCTGTTGTCATTAATCGATGAGAAGGCGGATGTGTCGAGGAGCGACAAGAAACGGAGGAAGGTGGACAAATCGTTGAGCGAAGGGAACCGCGAAATCGACCTGGAAAAGCATTCTAGTGTAAGAAGACACTCCCAAAGTTTTTCTGAGAACACATCTTAGGCTCCAAGAAGTGCAACTCAAACTGTAGTTATGAATAGTATACGAGCAAGACAACAGTTATTCAATAGAAAAGCATTTGATATGTGATAGAAATTTATCATCGTAAGCATACATATTCGTCCTCAATGACAAAAACAAGAATTCAATTTATCGAAACGATCCAGCAAACATTGATTCGAAGGAAATTCGATCAAGCTTCATAAACTTTGCATTCCTTATCTGCAGGGCTGGTCTCGCAGTACTCTTCCAGCGAGTCTCCGCTGCCTTGTGCCGATGCGCCTGGCCACTTGTTCGCCACCAAGTGTGCCAAATCCACGACCCGTTGGCTGCAGCAGGATAGAGAAGTTCGACAAAGGGAAATGAAACTAAGTAAAGTTAATGGAATGTATGATCTACCTGTATCCCCATTCGTTGTCGTACCAAGCTACGACCTTCACCATATCGTCGCCCATGACCATCGTCAGCGACGAGTCAATGGTGGAAGAGACATCGCTGCACCGGAAGTCGACCGAGACGAGAGGGATGTCGCAAACAGCCAACACACCTGCTAATGGCCCATCTGCTGCTTTTCTGAAAGCTGCATTCACATCTTCAGCTGAGATTCCTTTCTTCTCCACATTGACGACGAGGTCGACCACCGACACATTCGGGGTGGGAACACGTAGCGCTATCCCGTTCAGCTTGCCCTTGAGCTGAGGCAGCACAAGTGACACGGCCTTGGCTGCACCCGTGCTCGTTGGCACGATGTTCAGCGCTGCTGCTCTCGCTCGCCTCAGATCGCGATGCGAAGCATCCAAAAGCCTCTAATATATACACACACATATATCGAATCAGCCTATTTGCTTCGAGCCAGGAAATGGAGACTAATAAACATGTTCGAAAATCTTGCCTGATCGCCAGTGTAAGAGTGCGTAGTTGTCATTGTACCCTTGACAATGCCTGAAAAACGATGAAAATATCGAACAACAAGAATCTTGTCTCCTGCTAGAAACAAATCTGGAAGATAAATGGCATTGATTTCTTACCAAACTCTTCATCCATGATCTTAACGAATGGAGCCAAACAGTTGGTTGTGCAAGAAGCATTGCTGTGATCATCACATTGACAATAAGGATCGAAATGTCTGTACATATGCTTATACAAGAAATCAAATTCTGGGAATTTCTTCTGAAGATATTAACCTTATGATGTTAGAGACCTCATGAGAGTAGTCCTGCTCGTTTACGCCAACAACGTAGGTCGGTATGTCAGCGCCTTTAGCCGGCGCTGTAATTATGACCTTCTTGGCTCCAGCTTGGATGTGCTTCCCGGCTCCTGGACCGTCCACAAACACTCCCGTTCCCTGCATTCAGACAGCGCAGCAGATACATCATAATCTAACAATTCACAAACAAGCATTGATTGGTGAAGTTTTGGAGGTATATGTAACCTCAATGACAATGTCGATGCCAAGATCAGCCCAAGGGAGTTGGAGAGGGTCCCTGTTGGAGACTACTTGAATGGGCTTCCCGTCCACACTGATGGTAGTGTTGTCGACTACCTTAACATCAGCCTTGAAGGAGCCGAGAATGGAGTCGTACTTGAGCAAATGAGAGGCCTACAAATGAAATTTAAGGACAGTTGCAATGTAATGTTGAATCGTATAAACTCTTCAATATTGAATTATTGTTGGCTTTCTGTAGACCTACGTTTTTTACGCCACCACTGTCGTTCACTACAATGACATCCAAAGGGGAGTCCTTCCGGCCATGCCAGCATCGAAGGAAGTTCCTTCCAATGCGCCCGAAACCATTGATAGCTACCTTCAATTTGGCGACAGTTGGGCCTTTAACCGGTGCTGATCCAACAGTCTGATCTTGTGCAATAAGTGTGTATCCAAAGATTAGAAAAAATCGAACACATGAAAGCAAAACTGAGCAAAATCTTCCAGTAAAAGTAGTATCTAAAATAATGAATCTACGATATATACCTTGGGAGTAAGCTGAGCAGCCACTGTATCATAGAAAGAAGCGTCTCTAGAATTCTTGGCAAAGGTCACACATCCACTTGTGGACCTAAGGCCGGAGAATTCGGCTACCTCAAGCTTCTAAAACAACCACAGAAAGCATGGAATAAAGCTCTTACGTATGATCACTTAGATATGGAAGTTAATGAACTAAATCTGAAGATCCTTAGTAAGATTGATTTTCCTTATTAGCCACTTCTTGAATTGTATAAATAATCAAAAATTCATCTTAGGAAAGAGGTGAGGAAATTAAAATTGATTACCTTAGAGAAGCACTGAGCAGGGAAAGAATGAATGGTGTTGGAAGGGAATCTGGAGTTTGTTGGGATTCTTGAAGATGCCAAAGCTGCATTAGCTGCCATGGCTGCTCCTGCAACAATCACTGCAATGCAAACTTATCTCAGCTAGTATGCAATTTCAATAGAACAATAAATTTCAGATGCTGCTGTTTGTAGACTTTTTTTTCTTCTTTTTTTGGGAGGGATCTTCTCTGGCCTGAGATTTGAACAAATTATGGCTGTGAATGAGTGGTGAGGATTGATATCAGATAAGATCATGTCTCCTTTTAGCACTAACATGATATGAACCACAAGATTGCTCACCTACACTGTGAGTTACTGTTTTTGTTTCCATGTGTTCCCAACTGCCCATTTCATGCATTTTTTAGTATTGTCAACATTCTTTACCCAAATCACCAAACTCAATCCCATCTCTTTTTTGAGAAATTAAAATGAGGGTTCTTTTGAACCCTTTCAAATCAATCTTGATCATATGTAAAATCCCTGTAAATTTACCATCACTGTAAAAGTAAATCGCCTTCTAAATATGCATATTTAGCTAATTGGGGAAACAACCAGAAAAGAGAGATAAGGTGAATAATCAGACAGTAGCCTCTTTAAAGCCAAGAATACCTTCAGATCAGAATAGCATAGTTCTTTCTACATATGATGATTGATTGGTGGAGAAGAATTGCGAAGAAAATTCATAAAGAGTTTGAGGTCTAACATGCAAACAAGTTCAATTCATATCCCATAGATTCGGCGCTAGTCATTAATTAAAGATGAGAAAAGTCACAAGATACGACATCTCCAGATGATAGCTGCATCGAATTCAGGCAACTATTTCATTGTCTTCGCTTGCTGCTGTTTCAATTGGAGGTTCTTCAGATGGCAACTGATTGGACATGCCATCAATAGCAAGGTTGAGCTGTTCAATCTTTTCAGATAGTTTCTTGCGCTGCTTCTGTCGATGGAAAGGAACACAAAAGAGATTGTCAGTGCACAAGAATTACATTCAGGCCTCGCAAATATTACGAAATGGAGCTTCATTTGAAGGCTAAAAATAGCTCATTGCATAAGGCATAAAGTTTAGTAACTATTGAATTATGAAGTTATAATGGATAAAACTTATTCCTTGAAGACATCAAGAAGCTATTCTCGGATCCTATTTAACTGTTTCTTTTTCGAGCACTGTAAGTGAAAATTAACCTCAAAATGTTTCCGGTGAAAATGGGGACACTTACCTCCAAGGCCTTTTCTTCATCATATATGAACTTGGGTAACTTTTTCATCAAATCCTTTTTGTCTGTTCCAGCTAAAGCATAGCTAATCTATGAAGCAAAAGAACACCATTTAAACATTGTGTCACACAAATAGGCATTTTGCGATCATAAAGAATTGGAAGAACATGCATCATACAAGACAGCATGCGCTGATGGCGATACTACCTACCTGAGGCGCATAAATGCAACCAAGCGTTCCAACAATTACTCCGCCAAGAACAAAACCACCAATAAACATACTTGCACTGCTTGGTCCCCCTCTGTCACTGCACCAAATGAAATTTTGCAAAAAACTCTTTAAGATGCTTCTCCCAATTTGCATTGAAAAGAAAAGATAGAGCTCGGCTATTTCCTTATCGGCATGCTCTACATTGAGACACTAAACTAGTCCCCATGATATTGTGCCTTCATTTACAACTAGTCCAAGAACTCATAAATGAACTTGTCGAATCTATGTTACATTATCGATACTCGTGGATTCATCTACATTGTGACTCGAAAACAGCCGGAATCATTTTCCAAGAAGGGCAATACCTATAACTAGCTTGAATGGTGAGAGCCCTTTTCTGGATGGAGGGTTTCCTCGTGCTCTTTAAACCAATTAAGTTTGTGGTCTGTAGTAGTTGGTCTGATGATTTTACAGTAGCACCTACAAAAGTGTGATCAATGATTTTTTATGTAAAGGAAATGCCATAGACGATGAGATGCAAAATTAGGAAGGTAAATCAATTGATCTTGAAAAAGAATGGGGAAGAGCATGTCATGATCTATAAAAACTTGTATAAATTACAACTTCCAACACACAGAGCCAAGCAATTCACAAGAAAAATGGCAAGCTGTTGATTTCGAACAATATAAGAAATTACGAGCACACAATCAAACAATCAATGGATCAGAACATCGCAATGCATACCGGACGACGAACGGAGCAGAGAACGTGGTTCTGAAATCACGAGAGCATTGGACAGAGCCGCCATTCTGAAAGTGGTTCAGAGAAACAGAGAGCAAAATCGAAATTGAGAAGGTAATAACCTTTCCCCCAGTCGATGATATCGAGACTGCTCTTGCAGATGTAACTGCCGCCACGTGGAGTCGACGGGCGAATTATTAGGAAAAGTTTAAAATATCAAACATTGTTAATGATTAGAAACCCTAATTTCGTTAGAGATAGAGAGAGAAAGGTTAAAAAGGGGAATTTGGATATTCACCATTGTTGCTGTCTGAAACTGAAACTGGCGTCGTCTTCTTCCCCGGGACAGGCGTAATTCCTAAATGAAACAACTCAAACAAGTGCACGCGCATATGTTGAGAAATGGCACCAACTTTACAAAATTCTTGATCACCAAGCTCCTGGAAATTCCTCAAATTGGATACGCCCACAAGGTGTTCGACAATACGCCCCAACCAACACTCTTCCTCTACAACAAGCTCATCCAGGCCTACGCTTCTCACGGACCTCATTTCCACTGTTTCTCTCTCTATACCCAAATTCTTCTTCGTCGTCGCTGCTTGTCCCCCAATCCACACACCTTCGCCTTCCTCTTTACCGCCTGCACTGCTCTGTCCAATCCTTCCCAAGGCCAGATGCTCCACTCCCATTTGGTTGAATTCGGGCTCGATGGCGATGTCTACGCAATTACATCGTTGGTCGACATGTACGCTAAGATGGGTCTGCTGCCGCTCGCGAGGAAACTGTTTGATGAAACGACTGCTAAGGATGTGGCCACTTGGAATTGCTTGATCGCTGCGCATACTAGACGCGGGGATTTGGAGGAAGCTCTGCGTTTGTTCTCAGCTATGCCGTCGAAGAATGTGATTTCATGGACTGCTCTGATATCGGGGTACTCACAGAACGGTAAATACAGGGAGGCATTGGAGATGTATCTGGAAATGGTGAGGGAGGGAAATGTGAAGCCGAATGATGTTACCATAGCAAGTGTTCTTCCGGCGTGTGCGAATCTCGGGGCATTGGAGGCTGGACGGAGAATCGAGGCTTATGCTCGAGCTAATGGTTACTCGAACAATCCATTCGTCTGCAATGCCGTGCTGGAGATGTATGCAAGATGTGGTTTAATCGAGGAAGCAATGCAGGTGTTTGATCAAATTGGTGGAAATAGAAATTTATGTTCTTGGAACACCATGATCATGGGGTTAGCTGTCCATGGAAGATGGGAGGATGCTCTCGATTTTTTTGATCAAATGCTGGTAAATTTTCTGATCATTTTCAAATATATATATATATATACACATATATGATCATGGGTTACATGGCTATGCAGAGAATAGGGTTGAATCCAGACGACGTAACATTTGTCGGCGCAATCCTTGCGTGCGTGCACGGGGGCATGGTTAAGAAAGGGCGCGACATGTTCAATTCCATGGAGAAAAGGTATTCAATTAGTCCGAAGATAGAGCACTACGGATGCATGGTTGATCTTCTTGGCCGTGCCGGATGTCTGCGTGAAGCTTATGAGCTGATAAAGAGTATGCCAATGGCTGCTGATTCGGTGGTGTGGGGAGCATTGCTCGGGGCATGCAGTTTTCACGGCGAGGTTGAGTTAGCTGAGAAAGCTGCGGAGGCACTGTCTGTGCTGGAGCCATGGAATGTTGGGAATTATGTGATCCTTTCGAATATTTATGCGAAAGCTGGGAGATGGGAAGGAGTTGCGAAGATGAGGAAGATGATGAAAAGATCGAGCGATGCAAAAGCAGCAGGGCATAGCTTGATCGAGGAAGGAGGAGGCAGAATCCATAGATTCTTTGTGGAGGATAGGTCTCATCCGAGATGCAGACAGATATTTGCAGTGTTGGATCATGTTACAGATGAAATTAGATTTGATCATGGAAAATTGATGAGCTTGAATTCCATTATTGAGGAAATAGAAATCATGGAACTTGCAGCTTGATTAATTACCTTTGCACTTGTTTGTGTTGCATTATTATTTTTTTATCTCTTAAAGAAAAAGTCTTTCTTTTTTTTTTTTTTATATATAAAATACTATTATATTTTTAAAAAATTTAATTTAAATATGGAGTATTATATAACAAACACTTTTAAGTTTTTATGTTTCTTGTATTTATATATATAATAATGTGTGTATGTTTTTAATTAAATATAATCTTTTAGATAAAAATAAATATTAAACATATATTTATGTAATAGAATTAATAAATAAACATTTTTTTGTTTATATAATATTAAATTTTTATTAATATCTTCTTCTTTTTTCAAAATAAATTGTATCTCAATCCACTTTCTCTTATTGTGTTCCTAAGGAAGAATTTACACTTTAATCAAGGATATATTCTTAAAAGTACATTATAATTATGCCTTTTTTTTAATGATTTATCGCAAACAGATAAGTAAAATTAGAAAGAATAGAGTTTAATCCAACAAATATATGGGTTTTGTTTACATATATTTTGAAATTATTATTGTTTTTGACACAATTCAATTTTCTAAAACAAAGAAGAATCACACATATAGCACTTCTATAACATATCAAAACATAATGGTAGCAATTTATTTATCAATCATTTTATCTATACTATTTACCACTTAATGATTTTGTACAAAGTAATACGAAGGGCTTCAAATTACCAACTCATTTTGTCCGTATTATTATTATTATTGTTATTACTTTGTTATAATTGCAAAAGGGCAGCTCAGATCATGATTAGGCTAATGGATACTGGGATAGGTCAATGCTCTGCTTAAATAAACTAAGTAAAAATATTATAGTACGTCCAAAAAAAAAGAAATAAGATTTCCACTTCCAGTAGTGCCTCCAACCACCTCACCCACATGCACCATCATTATTGCTTCCAACTTCATTAAACTAAATGATGCAGCAGAGGAGAGAATAGATAGATAGATGGATGGGTAATAAACAACTTTGGTTTGGTTTAGTTAGGTTTGGTGTTTGAATATTCACCCAAACAAACACAAATTTATTATTAATGATTTTTCAGGTGCTGTTGTTGTTGTTGTTATCTGTTATAGTCCATCTGGAGATCATCATATCATAAATTTACCAGTGCAGTGCAGTGATTCTGTTGGAGGAATCATGAAGATGAACATAAATGATGGTGGTTTTGATTAACCAGTATAACTTAGCGTCAAATGATGGTTTCAATAATTCACTATACTAGAGGATCTACGCCGTTCAATAAGTGGGCCTTAAAAATCGACGGTTTGGATTAATCTGGTGTTGCGATTCAGGGAGCTTTTCAAACGAGTCAAGTCAGC
Source organism: Andrographis paniculata (assembly GCF_009805555.1). Lineage (NCBI taxonomy): Eukaryota > Viridiplantae > Streptophyta > Magnoliopsida > Lamiales > Acanthaceae > Andrographis > Andrographis paniculata. Next base: position 1,078,266 of record NW_026137563.1, on the reverse strand, counting down.
GTCTCAGTGCTGCCCTCTACGGAACAAATTAGACCCGACCCTTTTCTCTAGGCTCCTCCCTTCTTCTTCCTCTTTGTTCGTCGAAATCGGGAACCAGAATGCGCAAAGCCCTATATTTTGGGAATGAAGATTATGTAACGGGTTCTGGGCATCTGGGTCTGGGTCTGCATTGAAATCTTGGGAGGGTTTTGATGGTGACTTTGGGGGTTTGTCTGAAAACTAAGAACTGGGAAAGATTGGGGTTTTTTATTTTTTGACTTTCGTCCGCCTCTCTAGTCTAGTGGGTTCGAATTTAATGCCATGTTTTTGCCTTTATTTCCTTGAAATCTGGTGCCTTTGAACTTTTTTACTTCTTTTCAAGTGTGAATGGTGGTGGTTTTCGCTGGCTTTTTGAATCAATGGCAAGACGTCATGGTTGGGAACTCCCTGCCCACTCTCTACAGGTTTGGTGTTCTTTCTTTTTTTGGTTATGGTTTGTGAATGCTGCTGATCTTGACGGCGGTTTGACTCGGGAAATGTGGGGTTCGGCTTCGTGACTTTTTGTTCGGAAGTTTGCCCGTGTAGTCTTTTCTGATTTACTTTAGTGATTCAGATGGGTGTGGTTGGAAATTCATGAATATTCTCAAATTCGACATGGAAAATGTTAGTGTACTGATGAAGATGCTTTTAGGTATATGTGTGGTGTGGATAACCTCACCTATTTTCATTTAATGAAGTGGATTTAAACTTGGTTGGAATCATTTAACTTGATCTGAAATGATGGAGTTCGTTTTTTGAGTTCCTGTAGCTGCGAAATTAAATGTTTTTAGAGTTTCAGCAAGAAAGATCTTGAAGCTGTTGGGACTTTAATGTGTACGGATTAGATTTCTTTGCTGAGCTTATGGCTGTATGTTCATTGGGAAGAGATTTAGAATTATTAGATTTAGCCAAGAATTTGCTGTGAGCCTCGACAATAAACAATTTATTCGCATCAACATTCTTGTCAAAGTGCAAAACCATGTACACTGTTTAAGTTTTATCGAATTCTGAAAGTGCTAATTGGATGAGCCTCGACACATTCGATACTCATCTTGCTTCTGTATCTTTTCACATGCAGGTCGTGGCTATAACAGTTTTCTTCCTTCTTTCTGTTGCATTTTATGCATTCTTCGCTCCTTTCCTTGGAAAGGACATCTATGAGTACTTAGCCTTAGGCATTTATTCATTTCTGGTAAGTTGCGGCTGGGGTTCATTTTTTATTTTTATTCTTACAGCATCAGAATGTTTTCTGCTTCTTATCGTGCTTAATTCATTCCAGGCGCTCTCTGTGTTTATACTTTATGTGAGATGCACAGCTATTGACCCTGCCGATCCGGGGATTCTAGTTGAAGCTGACAGGGAATCAGCTTACACATCCCATCACGGCACAGAATTGCCTGGTGCGTGTAATGTGTACAAACAAAATGCTAAGTGAAATTTATTCTTGAAATGTTCCACACATCCGATGAAAAAAGAATAAAAAATGTAGGAGTTTAGTTTGTGATTATTAGGTTGTCCTATAAGATTGCTTGTTTTCTTCACTTGCTTTTTTCTCGAGTATTTTGCTGCAATTTTGTCTGATCTCATTTAGTGATGAAACTATAACATCAGATATACTGCTATTTGATATTTGGATGGTTTCAATTAGGTAATTTATCTACAACTGGAGAGCCCACTAAATTAAGACTGAAGAATGGAGAACAATCGTACAGGCAGGATACAGGTTGCTGTTCAAAAATTGGAGGTTGCCTATGTGGCTTTCTTGTGATACCGGACTGCCGCAAAGATGAAGATTCTGGGGAACAAAATGATGATGAGGATGGATTGTTTTGCACGTTGTGCCATGCTGAGGTATGGCACTTCAGAAAGTGTTCTAGTCAGTCTTTTTTTGGTACTGCTTGTTCTTATCTGTAAGGTGTTAATATACTAGAGAAGTGTATCCTCTGAGGCCTTTGGTAAAGACTCTTCCAATCTCCCTAATCCTTATCTCTGTATTACGTTTTTCCCTAGGGGTCCAAGAATTTGATTCGATTTTTTTATACCTGTTCCTTGTCTTTATGTATTATGGCACCATCCCACGTTCTCAGATGCTATCATGTGTTGAATTCTTTAATTTCGTAATTTATATCCAACTCACTACTCTTTCTCTTTCTTAGGTGCGGAAGTTCAGTAAACACTGCAGAAGCTGTGACAAATGCGTTGATGGATTTGATCATCATTGCCGGGTGAGTTAGATATTTGCCTCGAGAATTGTGGTTTTGTACTTCTCTGCATCTCTGTTTATTGTTATGATCTATACCTTTTTGCGTAGTTATTCATAGTGGAGACTGGAGAAAGCATCTCCTTTACCCAATTTGGATCCTCGACTTTTATCTAAACATGTTTTTGATGTTTTAATACTTGCAGTGGCTGAATAATTGTGTGGGTAGAAAAAACTACATCACATTTGTGTGCTTAATGGCTGCAAGCCTTCTCTGGGTAGGCTCTGTTCTTGTCTATCAATCTCTTCAATTTTATTTCTAATACCTGTGCCGACATCTCTGTCTGATCTATGTGTTTCTATATTGCTTTTCTAATAAAGATTCGACTTTTTTGCATCAGCTTGTGTTTGAATGTGCAGTGGGAGTTGCAGTCCTTGTTCGTTGTTTTGTTGATAAAAAAGCTACAGAGAGTCAAATAATTGACAGGCTCGGTGACGGATTCTCTCGCCCACCATTTGCCACTGTAGTGGTATGTTCTTGTACCTCTTCACTCTCATCTACCCCCCATATCTCACTCCACAGAGTGCTTTACCATCATTATATTATGTCGACATTTTGTGAATCATTCGTTTTTACTTTATTTCTGCAATACAGGCGCTTTGTACAGCCGTTTCCCTTTTGGCAACAGTGCCTTTAGGAGAATTGTTCTTTTTCCACATCCTTCTAATAAGAAAGGTGAGTTGTTTACTGTTACACAACCCAATCTTTTCTGTTAAACTAAAGCACATTAGGCGTCGGTATTACATTGCTGGAAGGCACAAAATCCCTTAACAAAAGGCTCTAAAAGCTGTTTGTTTCCTTAATTGCAGGGCATCACGACGTATGAATATGTTGTCGCTATGAGGACCCAAAGTGAGCCACCTGGACCATCTGCGGACGGAGGAGATCAACAAAGCTTACCTTCTTCGCCAACTAGTTCGGCTGTCACTGCCGTGAGTGCGAGAAGCTCGCTCGGAAAGGGCCTGCAATATAAAGGTGCTTGGTGTACACCCCCTAGGATATTTATGGATCATCAGGTATAATTGGCTCTCCACACCATTTTACATTTGTCTGATTTTCATTTCTTTCTGAGTTGTCGAAATACATTTGTTTCTTGTCTTCTCCAGGATGAAATTGTCCCTCACCTCGAGCCAGGCCGTCTTCCGTCAACAGTCGATCCAGACACTGTACAACCCGACAAAGGCAAAAGAGTATCTCAACGCCCCATCCGAATCAGCGCCTGGAAGCTCGCAAAACTGGATTCCAACGAGGCCATCAAAGCCGGCGAGAAAGCTCGAGCTTCATCATCAGTTCTACGACCAGTAACCTCTCGATCTCACCACAACGACACCGACCACATATCCAGCACTACGATGAGCCACATAAGCAGCCCCGCCAGCACACGGCACGGCTACTACGACCCCCACACCACCCTACCGGCTACATCCGCCAAGAGCTCGTATCCCCCCAGCCGAGCCAGTAGGGACGAAACTGACCACAGCATCAGCAACATGAGCAGCCCCATTGCGGCGAACAACCTCAGCCCGTCGCCTCTCGACCACCACTTCAACCCCATATATCAGACATCATCTGTGCAGTCTCCTGTATCCGCAAAAGCAGCAGTCCAAGCTCCGATGAGAAAAGCCAATCCAACCAGCCATGCAGACACCGCGAAATCGTCTGTTTATTGGGATCCAGAGGCGGGCAGGTTCGTGTCTTCTGCAACAAGGAGTATTGGCGGGTCGTCCTCCCAGACTTGTGGCGCTACGACGGAGCTTACGTACACTGGCCCATCGATATTCTTTGGCGGGCCGCTTGTGAGCGAGCAGGCTGGCAGAGGCGCAAGATCTGCGCTTCCGCCGGGCGCTTCGCAGAGGAGCTCGAGTTCGAGTTATTATCAGCAGGGGAGATCTCAGCGAGGGGGTCAGCTTCCTGTATTTGTCCCGAGTGATTCGCAACAGCAGAATCAATTTTCTTCTCAGTTGGATTAATGTTGGATTCGGACATGAATTGACCTGATCTGTTCGTCTAGACTGTAGGAAAACGATGATTTAATGTGACTTTTGGAACCAAGTTAAATTTTCTCATTGTCTAATTTGCTGTGTCTCGAATCGAAGAATTCATTTTATTTTGATTCAAAATAATTTAGGACATTTATAGTTTTTCAAAATATAGTATAGTTACAATATAAAGAAAGGGGGATAGGAGGGGGTAAAAATGAGATGATCCACAAGGAAGTTGGATTTAGTTAGGACAGATTATAACGACCACCGGAATTTCTGGCTTTCACTATTATGGGAAACTTGACAAAAATACGACTCACTTTTGATGACAAAAATTTTCTCCATTGAATTCCCAGATGAGATTAGATCAGATCAGAAGATGACAGACATTCTTCACGTCTAATTTGTATTCTTTCTTCGTCGTCTATTCTTCATCGCATCTATATCATACAGGAATGGGTGGCGGTGGCGATGCTGCGGGAGCAAAATCGTCGAGGGAGCTCGACAGGACTCCCACATGGGCTGTTGCATTGGTTACTGTCGTCATTATAATGATCTCCATCATCATCGAAAAAGTCCTCCATAAAATCACCATGGTATGTATGTTTCAACATTTGCAATCTCTGTGTTTCGATACATAACAAGATTGATTCATTTACAGACATCCATATCTATAAATTGTAATAATAATAATATCTTAGGCGTTTCACAAAAGGAAGAAGCTCGCCCTGGTCGAAGCCGTTGAGAAAATCAAAGCAGGTATGGATAGAAATGTATATATGTTTTCGGGATTTGAGGTCAGTTGATGATAACCTGTTGTGATGTACTCTTACAGAGCTTATGATTCTGGGATTCATTTCCCTACTTCTGACATTTGGGCAGAGCCACATTGCGAGCATCTGTCTCCCTGTCGACATCGCCAACAATTTGTGGCCGTGTGAAGTTCACCACACTGCCGGGACAGGGGACCACAAGCCGGAGCCTAAGCCTGCTAAGGAGCAAGGCGCGCAGCACCGGAGACTTCTGATGTACGAGCACAGAATGTTGGCCGGAGGCTCCACCGCCAAGGGGTGCCCCCCTGTAAGAAAGAAAGAATTACGACTCTTTTATATGTAATAATTTGCATACAACCTGTGTGTTTTCGACCTTAACTATGCATACATTACATTTCCGATGTTGTAGGGAAAAGTGTCGCTTATATCTCAGAATGGGCTTCATCAGCTCCATGTCTTCATATTCTTTCTGGCTGTGTTTCATGTCTTTTACAGTTCCATGACGATGATGCTTGGGAGGTTGAAGGTACTGTCCTAACAGGTCTATGTAATAATAATTTATCGTTTTGTGTAGTTAACTTCGATTGTGTTGTGTTCGTTGCGCAGATTCGGGGATGGAAGGAATGGGAAGAGCAGATTGAAAGAGAAACTGCTGCATCGAATGGTATTTATTACGACTATAGCTCCATTTTGTTTTGAAGATCATTAAGAAACCTCGTTTTTAAAGTCCTTTAAACTACAGTTGCTTATCTTCTTACACAGATCCCACGCGATTCAGGCTCACGCACGAGACATCCTTCGTGAAAAGCCACACCAATTCTTGGATGCAGAATCCCATCTTCTTCTATGTTGTAAGACATAAATGTTTATAACTATGATCGATGATTTCTTCATAATTTATCGCGCTAAATGTGTAAGCTTATGAAGTTCTCTACCCGATCCTTGAATTTTTAAGTTTAATCAATGCAACATTTTAGGCCTGTTTTTTCCGGCATATGCTGTATTCAGTGCAGAAATCCGACTACTTGACACTGCGCCATGGATTTGTATCGGTGAGTTTCTTACTTAAACTGCATTTCGAAAAATAGTGTAGAGACAATAATGTGTTTAACTTTACGATCATGTGATCGATAGGTCCATTTGTCAGCCGGAACCAAGTTCAACTTTCAAAAGTACATCAAAAGATCTTTGGAAGACGACTTCAAAGTGGTCGTAGGAATACCGTATGATACTTATTTCCACTCGATGCATCGTTACGCTTTGAAGTAAATAGACATATCTGAAAATTATGTGTTTTTGTGTCTGACATTAAGTAATGTCTTGGTGCTACTATCAGTCCTTTCTTATGGATGATCACTGTCATTTACCAGCTTCTCAACCTCCAAGGTCACCCTGTTTTTCTTTTCGACACAAAATTATTTTCTTCGGACATAACATATGATATGATATACTGATCTGGTTTTGTGATAAATTTCAGGAGGGCTCTTCATGTTTTGGCTGTCATTAATGCCGATGATAGTAAGGCTTGCTGTTCTTACATTGCTTATGTCAAATTCTTACAGGTGAGTAACCAGTTCATTTGGTTTCTTAAGCTAATCTTTTCAGTTGGGACGAAGCTGCAGTCGATTATTACTCAAATGGCCATCGAGATCCAAGAGAAGCACGCCGTGATTCAAGGCATTCCATTAGTGCAAGTCTCCGACCGCCATTTTTGGTTCAGCAAGCCTAAGTTAGTGCTTCAACTCATCCATCTAGCCCTCTTTCAGGTCACGCCATTTTTTTTTTCATTTCTTCAACTTTGGCCACGCCTTATTTCCAAACTACCTTAACAAATGATTACCTTGTTGTTGTCATGACCTCCAGAACTCTTTCGAAATCACACACTTCATGTGGATATGGGTACAAACTTTACTCGAATTTGCATAGTTTCTTTCGCATAAACTACCCGATCAGACAAGCTAATGTAATGTAATGTGTCGACTTATTGCAGTACGAATTCGGGCTGCATTCTTGCTTCCACAAGAACTTCAATCTTGCCGTTGTTAGAGTCATCATCGGGTATATATATACATATATTTATGGATACACATATCCGATTTCTGAGTGAAGCAGCTAATCGGTGGATGGCAGGATAATGCTGCAGTTCGTGTGCAGCTACATAACGCTTCCTCTGTACGCACTCGTAACACAGGTAATAAATAGCATCAACACATCTCCTTCTTCTTACATCCTCTGTTTCTTGTCTGTGTCTGAAAATCTATAAACACACATATATATATATATGTATATATAGATGGGATCGTTTATGAAGAAGTCAATCTTCGACGAGCAAACATCGAAGGCGTTGATGAGCTGGCACCACAAGATAAAGCACAAAGGCGGGACAGGGAGCGGCGGGGGGAGCACCGGCGGCAGCACCCAGCCGCGGATGAGGAAGCTGGGAGGCAGCACCGACGACGACTCGCCGGGGCATTCTCCCAACGGAAGCGGGAGAGGCGGCAGCGGCGGCGGTGGCGGTCTTGAAATGGGCGAGAAAACCTCTGGAGAGACGGCCAATATCACAGCCCATGTAGACATATCCGACGTCGAAGAACGAGGCATCAAAGACTTGCTCACAGGGCCCTGACCTCACCTTATCATCACCATCTCTCTTCACTGTATCATATATACATATACATATACATACATATATATAGATATATATAGAGGTGATGTATGTAGATTTTTAGACATGTGCAGATTTTCAGACAATAGGAGATACTCTGGCATAGTTTGTCTTTCTTATTTACTCTGGACAATGTGTAGTTTTTGAGAAATTTCACTGTTTTCTCCACTTTTCTTCCTCCGGTACCATCCTCGGAGCGCAAGGTACAACCATCCAATGCACCGGCGAAAAAAGATCCCTTTTTTTATTCTAATATATCTGGCGATTTCGGTGTACGTGGCTCCAACGGCCATGGCTTCTTTGAGGACCTTTGAGAAATGTGTGTTCGATAGTTCTCAATTTTGTTCAAAACCCACAGGCCCCAACGGGCAAAAGCTGGTTCTTACACCATTGTCCATTCCGAGAAGGTCTGTAATTCTCATCTCTGTGGTGCCCTTCACCCTCACTGCACTTCCACAGACGCTGCTCGCCAGAGAGAGGCGCATCAGGAAGAATATTCCTCTCGAAGATTATCTCACCAGCTGTTAGTTAATTTATCCTTTCAGTTACTTTCTTGCATTTTTAGAGCTTCCTGCTGTTAATTCATCCGGAAAATTGTCTGTATGGTTAAGGATAAGATAACTCTCTGAAATATAAATCCCTCGCCTTGAATTGCTTGTTGAAATCAATGGTTTCTCCTCTGAAGCAGCTGATGGGATTAAGTATTATGATCTTGTTGAAGGGAAGGGTCGAACTGCTGAAAAAGGATCCACAGTGAAGGTTTCTCTGCACAATGACTGTTCTATTACCACCATTAATGATATCTGAAGATGTTTCTATAAGCTGAACCTTTTTGAGTGCACAAATTCAACAGGTACACTTCGATTGTATGTACCGTGGCATTACAGCCGTGTCGAGCCGAGAATCGAAACTCTTGGCTGGGAATCGAATAATTGCTCAGGTTATTGAATCTTTCTACTATAGTTAGATTCAGCATTGATCAGTTGGTTAGATGCAATACTGAACTTTACCAATTGAACAGCCATATGAGTTTCAAGTCGGCGCAATTCCGGGGAAAGAGAGAAAGCGCGAGTTTGCGGACAATCCAAACGGGCTGTTCTCGGCGCAGGCTGCGCCGAAGCCTCCAAAAGCTATGTACACGATAACTGAGGGGATGAAAGTCGGGGGAAAGGTAATGCTAATCAAAGAATGATGTCTTCGGATTGGTCTCATTTCTATCATTTTTTGTTGTTGTTGCAGAGGACTGTGATTGTTTCTTCGGAGGCCGGCTATGGCTCCAATGGAATGAATGAAATTCCGGTAATCTTTGGACATTCTCGCAGTGAACATTAGTCATTCTCAGAATGTAATTATGAATTGTTTTGCATTGCAGCCTGGGGCTGAATTTGAACTCAATATCGAACTTTTGGAAGTAACTCCACCTGAAGAAGCCAAGTGAAGATCGATCTGGGAAGATTGTTCGATTCATTTGTTTTGTAAATAAGCTCGCTCATTAGCTGAGTATTGTGACTCAACAACAGTTCTCATAATGTAGAGTTTGATTCTTGATGATCTGAATTCTTCAACTATAAGTCGTTATATAAATAAATGAATAGAAAGCGTGTTTCACAAAATAAAAAAATAAAGAAAAAGCGTGTTTTTCACAAAATCCTATTCAGGATGCGGGAAAATGGAAAACGCGAGGACGGGCTCTGGAGCAAAGTCGTCGGCTCATTAGACAAACTGCGAGCTGCTGCTGCTGGTTCCAACGTAGGCCGAGCAGTTTCAGATCTTCTGCATCGGAGCTGCGGCGTGTTGTTTGGAATCGCTTCGCTTTCCACTCCAATAATTGCGGTTCCCGATCGAGTCGAGAAGTTTGAGAAATGAAGCGGATTCGATCGGATCTCCCATTCGCATTTGTTTTTGTTTTTGTGTTAGGATTTTGTACATTTTTCTCTGCTGTGTGCTCCTCCGATCTTGTTATCTCCAAGCTTGATCGCCGGGTAAAACCTTGTTTAAGTTATGGTTTTGTCTTAGATTTTGTCGCAGATTTTTGCGTCCAAAAAATTTGGTTTCTTTAGGGGTTTTGGTGTAAAAGTTCGCCTGAGATGGACTAGGGTTTAAAATGGAGCAATCAGGGGAAATACTACTCTGGGTTTTGATTATTGCTATTTTCGCTACGTTGGTTACTTAGACGAGTGGTCAACAAGCGTTAGGTTGATTATAATGCATTATATTTGTGTATTCCAGAGAAACTGAAGTGTTTCGTGCGACAATTGTTTTGGATTTGACATTAAATTAAAACTTTCGAGTTTGGATACGTTTTTTTTCAGGCCTATGTGAGCTTCTACCAGTGGTTGTTATTGACTTTTACCCATTTCTGGTGCAGATTGATTTATCATCCCATATAGTGCGATCGTCTGTATCTCTGAAGGTGCTTTTCCCAGCTGTTGTTGGTTTAGGTTCTTTATTTTTCTTCAATAACAGGGGTTCAATTGCTATTAGAGCTAATTTATTTGAATCTCCCAGGTAGAAAATAATGGTGCTGATGCAGTGTCAAATATTCTGTTGCCGTTCCCTGAGCATCAAGCAAAGAAGATGGCTTTTCTGTCTGTGGTAGTTAGTGAGGGCAAAGGAAAAACAAAAGAATCCTCTGTTAGTCTTCCTATTGAAGCTTCCAATCCAGAAGGAACACCACCAGGCTTGACTTGGTATTCCGTCACTTTACCCAAGGCACTGGGAAAGGGAGGAAGCGTGTCGTTGGAGATTAAAGCTGCATTTACTCATATACTAAGCCCATTCCCTGAGAAAATAACTCAATCTGATGCTCAGCTTGTTGCCTTCCAAGATGGTGCACATTATCTCTCCCCTTATGCAATCAAGGTTCAGTCACTTACTATCAAATTACCGGAGCCAAAAGTTGAAACTTACACAAAACTGGAGAATACCAAGTTCTCTGGTTCAGAAATTAAGTATGGTCCTTATGATAACATTCCTCCTTTCTCGTACAACCCAATAGTAGTTCACTATGTAAGCAATAACCCATTTGCTGTTGCTCGGGAGTTGGTACGAGAGATTGAGATTTCCCATTGGGGAAATGTGCAAATCACGGAAGCTTATAACCTTGCTCATGCCGGTGCTGAGCTCACCGGGGAGTTCTCAAGGTATGAATACACTATTCAATGCCTTATCTATACCATATTCTATAAAGAGGCAGTTCTTTATATATTACCTATTTATGAATATTTGCAGGCTAGACTTTCAGATGCGACCCCACATTAGAGGAGCTTCTGCAATAAAAAATCTAGTTGCCAAGCTACCACCACGAGCTCATTCTATTTACTACAGGGATGATATTGGAAATATTTCTACATCAAATGTATTTAGTGATTCAGCAAAGGTGGGTAATGATGCACTTGAAAGTGCTTAGCATCTGGCATTGTGTGATTGGTTTCCTTTCTAATTTTGATATTCATTCCTTTCAATGCAGACACTACTGGAAATTGAGCCACGATTTCCTTTGCTTGGTGGTTGGCGAACTTCTTTTACCATTGGATATGGCTTGCCGCTTGAAGACTTTTTGTTCAGATCGGAGGGCAAACGTTTTCTTAACATCTTCTTTGGCTGTTCAATGAGTGATCTGGTCATTGAAAATTTGACTGTGAAGGTACCATTTCTTTTGATTCTATTATGTTGAAGTTAAGATGTTGGATCTGACAGATAATTGTTGCACATAATTTGATGATGAAAAAGTATGTTACTCTTCAACTTATGTTTCATAAGCGAATATGTATTATTCCCACTTATCTATTTATTTCTCTAGTCAATTCTGATTGGTAATACTTGTTATTGCTTCTTCCATTTCAGGTTGTTTTACCAGAAGGGTCAAAAGACATCTCTGTTTCTGTTCCATTTCAGGTGAAACGATCTCAAGAGGTATGTTGAGAAGGCATATTAAATCTTTAATTACTGTCTGTATGACCGAAAAGTTGAGCCTTTATTCTCATATACTACTTTTGCACAACTGCAGACCAAGTTTTCCCACCTAGATATGGTTGGGAGGCCAGTTATTGTATTGGAGAAAACAAATGTTGTGCCAGAACATAATCGACTTTTCCAGGTGATTATCCCATGTTGGTACCATTGTAGAAGATTTTTTTCGTCAATAATAAATTTTAAATGATATTGGAAAAACTAAATTTCTTTTTTAAGATACTATACATTGCATCTAACCACAAAATTCAGATTGTCATATAGCTAGTCAAATATCTAAATACAGTAGACTGTATATTTAAGCTACTAGGTCATATCCTAAGCCACATACATCATTTAGCAACCTTTGTGATTTTGATTATCAATAATTTTCTCCATGAGAATTAAATTAGCTTTCCCAAAATGTCAGGTCCAGTTTAATTTTAGCAAGTAATCTGTGCCTTAAAAGTACTGCTGCAATTGCTTGTATATTCTGTAATTTAAACTTTCAACTGCTTTGCCTGAGGTTAAAAAGGCAAGCTATAAGTAACTTCCACACTGTGAATTTGATCTAGAATGCTGTTTCCATCTACTAATTAGTTGGGAGGAAATAATTATATCTAAGTTGAATGTGTACTTGAGTGCACAAAGCATATAATAATATTAGAATAGGAAATCAGACAAGTCATGTTGACAAAGGGCACCTATATGATAGGGTATATATTTATCGTTACAAGTATATGAAAGGCAAATATATTTATATTTCCAGATTCATTTGTTCCACTTCTATAGTTCTGATTAAAATTTTAAGTTGATGAGGCTTGAAGTGGTACCTTTGGGATTGTTAATTCTTTGAAATTATTGTGGAAGTTGGTCACCCTTTTGAAGCATAGTTGGAAAAAGAATTTTTCAGATGCTGGGTACAAACTAGGATCAGCATATATATTTCTTGGGGAATAATGGATCTATGTTTGGCATAAGCGGGTTAATTCAATTATGTTAATATCTTTGCAGTAGAAAGATTGACTGTCTGCCTGTTGACTAGAGATTAAAGTATTTTAGCAGTTCCATATAGATGTTAATTTGGTGCCAATTTGATGATGAGCTCTATGATGTAGATGTTTCCTTTCAAAGCTATCTAACGCATCTGTTTTGCCTCAGGTGTATTACAGATTCAGCAACCTCTCTCTCTTTAGGGAGCCATTAATGTTGATTTTTGGATTCTTCCTCTTTTTTGTAGCATGTGTTGTATACACACATGCAGATCTCACAATCTCAAAGTCCTCCCCCTCTTATCTAGCAAAACTTCAGTGGGATGAGGTACTAGATTTTTTTTCTACCTCATTTTTTGAGTGTTTTTATTTTTCAAACGCAAGACTTAACATTATAGTTCAGCAACACATCAGCATGCAACAACATAAAAAAGAATAAAGTTGGCTAAATTATTATCTTCTACAGGTGCAAACTGCAATTCAGCAGTTCCAAAGCATCATGAAACGATGTGTGGTGGTTCATGACAAACTGGAAGCATCATTGCGTGATCTTTCAAGAACCGGTGATGTGCAGGCATGCAAAGCATCACGCAAGGCTGCTGACAGTGCCCTTAAGGAACTGGCAAAGGAATTGAAACCCTTGTTGTCATTCTTGCAATCTTCTCCACAGGCAGCTCAGATAATGCCCAAGGTTAGCAGCTACTCTTATTATTTATGTTGGATTCATTTACAAACTTTGGTGAACACATTTAACCTAAAAGTATACTCTGATAACTTGTTTAGATAAAAATTCATAGTAAAATTTTACATTTCATATGGTGAGAACCTATAAAACCCACTAAAAGATAAAAAAATTTATTTATCCCATACAAATTCCAGTCGCAGAACTAATGAATTAGAATTTAAACACTACGCCTCAAATATGATATATTTTGAAGCAGACTATTTAGGCAAATGCACTCCAGATATCTTTCTATTAAATGGAAAATAAGTTATGTTTGGTTTCTTATGCCTAGTTCTAGAGACTAGAATTTGATGGTTTTAGGTGAGGTTTATTGTCCATGGCTAAGACTAACTTGCTAGTTATTCCAGGAAATTTTAAAGATACGAAGTTGAATTAAGAAATATTTGAAACCAGCATCAGAATTCCTATTGGGCATATTATTTGGGTATTTCTAGTCTTGGGTAAACTAATATTTCTTGGTTTCAGGAGCAGACTTGAACACAAGTTGGTTTTAACACTCTTAATGCCACCAAATTTTTTACCTTACCTTGGATGGATGGCTTAAATAATGCAGGTGGAAGAGTTGGTGTTGAAGGAGAGGGAATTGCAAGAGAAGCTGATGTTGAAACATACCACTGTTGTGGATTCTTATGAGAAGAAATCTGGTGGTAGGGATATTGAGAATCGAGTTGCGGCTATTCAGCAGAAAATTAATCTCCTGAGACAGGATTTCGATGAACTGCTTGAAGTTATTGATGAGATCTAAAGTAGATCAGTGATTACTCAGAACTTGAGATTGTTCCATATGAGTTGAAGTGAATTGGACTAAAAATTTTGTTGAGGATATTTAATTTTGTTAGATACTGTGGGATCTTATGCAGTTTAAATTAGCATGAATTACAAGAGATATACCATATTTTAGTTGGACAATGTTTAATGACTTTATGATCATGGATGGATGCTTTGCCCATTGTTTTTCCATTTCATTGTTATAACGAAGTTGGATTACCAATCTAGTTTGGTTGTTCGATTGAGAGTAAAATTTGAACATACTATGTTTTTTTTAATGTAAAATTAATTTTTAATATTATATCAAATAAAAACTTAAAGTATTTTATTTTATATTTTTTTAGGAATTCTTTATATAAATAGTAACAATTGAATCTAAGATTTTAAAACAAATATATTTAGGTTTTTTTTATTTAGCTTTAAATAAAAAAATAACATTTTGTTTTTATTTATTGTTTTATAACGAAAATTTTATTTTTATTCTTTAGGTAAAATCTTGTTTAAATAAAAATTCAAATAAGATCTTACCTCAAATCAAAATTAAATAAGTAATGCTTTAATGTTTTTGTTTTGGTATGTCATAATGTCTAGGGCACAGAATAAAATTAAATTCTGAATCAAAATGTACAGGGCACATAACAGAATTAGATTGAGAGTTTGATGTTTGATTTGCAGCAGAGGACTCGCCGGGGACTCGCGGGTTGAGAGAATCTGAATGACAAGGGCAAAGAATCACTAAAGGCAAGGAATGGATTCAGCGCACAAGGATTGCTAACGAAGGAGAAGAAAGTAATGAAATGAAAATACTAAAGTACCCTTGACTAATTACAGTTGTTAGATTATAATGAATGGTTAAGATATCAATTCAGCAATGCTGAATTAATACCTTACTCGGTAGGCACCGCGTGTCTATTGCTCCACAACAACTATAGCTCAAAGAAATAAGCAACTATACTCAGCTACTTCTTTCCTAGAAATACATTATACAAATTTAGTTTTCAAATTTTCTTAAAATTGAAACACATTAGAAAACACAAGAAACAAATTATACAAATTACACAATCTGAGTTTGAGCGAAAAATCTGAATCGAAGTGTTGGCCGAGAGAGTTCGCAGCAACAAGTTTCTGAATCAAAATGCCTAGGGCACATAGTAGAATTAGATTGAGAGTTTTATGTTGGATTCGTAGCAAACGATTAATCATACTAAAGGCAAGGAATCGATTCACCGCACAAAGATTGCGAAAATGGCAAGAATCGATTCAGCGCACAAAAATTGCAAACGAAGAGATGAAAGTAATATAATGAAAAACTAAAATACCTTTGACTAATTATAGTCGTTAGATTATAATGAATAATTGAAATATCATTAAGCTTATATTATAACATCAACTATAACATCAGCACATGATAAGTAAATCAAGACGCAAGAATTACAATCACAATTTTATTATTTTTGTCACGTGTATTGTAATGATTGAAAATGCTACACCACAATTTAACTAAAAAATTCTTTTGGGCTAATATTTAAATTTTATGGTAGCAAATGTTTTATTTTATCCGGGTAAAATTTATTTAGATTATTTTCTAATTGAAATTAATTTTGCAAATGTTTTTTTTAATATTATAATTAAATTTAGCCCATTGAATAATTTTTTATAATATTTTATTTTTATTTTTTATTTATCATATTTTAAAATATAATTATTTTTAATCTCTATATTGGAGTTAATAATGTGACATAAAGGAGTACTAATTTTTATTCCAAAAATTGTTAAAAAATTGACTATTTTGAACTTTATGTGAAGTCTAACTTAAATCGCGTTTTAAACCCTTTGAACTGTTCGCCATATCTCTATTCCATTCTATCTTTGGGTGGGGGTTCTTCACTATTCGCTAATTACTGTTGATTGCAGAATGGAGACTTCTCTTAGGTATGCCGGAGATTCCAAATCGCTCAGAATCCACGCCAAGGAAAAGTTTCCAATTGCTGCCAATACGTTCTGCCAAGTAAATTCCCCACCTTCTCCGTTCTTTGCTGCATTTTTTTTTTCTTCTTAGTATTCGATTGAATTAATCATCTTAGGCTGAGTTTTAGTGAACAGTTACCTCCCAATTATTTGGATAGCTTCTATGTTTAGTGAGGGTTTTGATTTTGGTGTATTGTGATTTGTCTTTGTCAATAGTTTAAAAAAAAAAAAAAAAAAACAATGGTACAGAATTGGTGTATGAATGGGAACACTGTTAAGTTGGGGAAAATCAATGACACTAGAATGTGGCCATCGACATGTTAGATTTGGATGTTTGGCTCTCAGAATTGGTGTGTTTTTTATTTCTTAGTTTAAGCCATGGATTTTTGTTTGCTGGTGATTGCTTCTTCACTTGGGTGCTTTAGCTTGTTGCGTTCCATTACATTCTTGTAATGCACTTGCTTTTTAACTCGAGCTTTCAAATTTAATTTTGGCTGCTTTGCTCTAATTGAAAGCTTAATGGGGAGCTGGACACGAAGATTGGAGGGCCTACATATTTCAATGCAATGATAAGACACTTCCATCCAGATGTATGTGACCCTTTTTTTTAATGAATATATTGATTTCAAGTGATTGCCACCATCCGATGACAATAACAAGGACTGTTAATTTGAAGATGGATATAATTTGTGGGAAATGAACACTCTCATCAAGGAAGCAAATACGAGAAACTTTACTCAAAATTCTATTGTTGCTTTCACTAAGAAACTTGATCAACTTTGTGCCTATGTAAAATGCTACTATTACAATCCCCTATCTTTAAGGTTTTCACATGTGTATGCTTCATGAAGCCACAAACCTTTTTTGTTTTTTGACATATGTTTCTTGGGATGTATAGTTCAATGTTGGCTTTGGAGTTCAATACAATAGAAATAGGAAGGTACACTATAACGTACGAGGGAAGAAGGTATTTCAAGCTACTGCTGACGGATTGCTAAGCTTTGGGATTAAAGGTCGATCTGAGATTAATGAGGAATTTAAGCAGGTTTTGTTTTCATTTTCTCTGCTTGTAACATTTTATGATCCCCATTGTAGGGTTTCGTAATTCCCCATTACTGTAATGTTCTGTTCTTAGTTGCCTTGTGGCATTTTACTTATTTCTGTTTGTCTTTTGTTTTATGTATTTTGAAGTTAACAAAAAGAGAATAACAGAAATGTCTGAAAACAGATACACTATACTGGGGCTGCTGAATTTATTTGGACCATCATCAATGTTAAAAAAGACCAGGATTTGCGGCTCAAATTAGGATATAATGTCCTTGACAAGGTTTGATTACTTTTCTCTTTCACTTTGTTTAAATATAATTGAAGTGTATCTCTCACCAAAGGAACTGAGGAAGACATTAGCCTCTTTTGGGTGTGGGGGCTAGCTGGTAGTTGGAAATTTTTAGTTTGCATTATGTACTTTTGGAAGATACACTATTTTTGGATGGGTGGTTGAGGTTGGGTTACTTGTCATGGAGCAGCTTGTTTTCTTTTGCTATTCTGGCATGTGTGAGACAGTTTTAAATGCTTGCAAGGGACCAGGCTCTGTTCACCTTTATTTATTTTTCTTAATCCTTTAAAATGATATAAACCAGTGGAAAATAGTTAATTCTAGGTTTTGACTGTTTGTCACAATATGCCTGAATGAATTGGAAGGGTGAAATTGATATATAGGTATTGTGAAAATTTTCTTGGAATTTCGGGATTTGTGCTAGTTATACATCTAACCTCCTTCCAGAATTCAATATAATGCAATGAACATTGTAACACTTCTTCTAAGCATGGACTTTGTAATCTCTAATTCATGCGAACTGATTATCACATTAACTTAAAAAGTATATTTTGAGAACCCATGGGTTGAATATTTGCGTGTGATAACATCTGTTGGATGGTAGATGGTAAAGTATGAGATTGTTTAGAATATCCATGAGATGAAGCTGAAAGCATTGTAACATCAATGGACAGAGAAATCTCTTTTTGTTTCTTACAGTGGTTGATAATGTGCCATCTGCAAGTTTGTTATATTACTCACTTCATATCAAGTGAAAACATGGCAGTCTGCAGTTATTTATTGCTTGCTCGGTGTCAAGTGAAATTATTGCAATCTGCAGTTATTTATTGCTTTATCAAATGCATCTTCTTCAGCCTGTTTCCTAACCCCCACCATTTCAGGTTCCATATTTTCAGATGCGTGAAAATAATTGGACCATTAATGCTGATGGAAATTGTAGATGGAATGTGAGGTACGACCTCTGAGATTGGAGGAACCGCTATGCATGCAACAATTTCTTCCAGAATTGATACCAAGTTGCATGAGCATCGCCTCTTTAGGTCATTTTTTCCAACCCACAAGAACATATATAAATGTTCCCCTGAGACTGATTTTACAAAATTATGAGCATTTAAATCTTTTTTGGTTGCTATTGCATTTATTTATTGCAGCTGATCTATACACCAAATAGTGTTTAATATTTTAGTTTATGTTAACTCCCTAATTTCTTTCTCTGGAAGTTTCTTGGATATTTTGATTGTGTGTAGGCCACTGTTTGCTTTTCCCCTAACAAAATTTAGGCTGATTGGAGTCGATTTTCATGTTATGTTCAGTGGATTAGCTTTTATGTTATTTTAGCATTTAACATAGTTAAGAAACACTCTAATTGTAGTTTGAATTCAACATCTTTATTACTTATTCCATTTGAATTCTTTCATCTGACTGATAATCATGAAAATTATGTGCTTTTTCTCTAATTAGCTGGCTAAAAAGGCGAATCTTAAAAATCTTGGCAAATAATGAACATTGGTAGTGCAGTGTGTGTCCAAAATGAATATGGAAGGAAGGAGTGTTCATTTGAAACACACAAAGTGCTTCCTGTATTCACTTGTTTGGACTTTGGACAAGTGCTCCACAATCCATTTTAATATTCCACAAAGTAAGGCTTAACTTAGGTATTGGAATGATGAGACAAGACTTGTGGGAATCCCATAAATTTGTCATCATTGTTGTTTGGAATAAGAAAAAGTTACTATGAAATATATTATGTTATGTGTGTGTTATATTCTTCCACAGTTCACATGATCTCCCACTGTCACAATTTCTTGTTGCTTTTCTCACACCCCTTTTTCACTTTTGTTTTTATTTTTATTTGAAAGTCTAGAAAGCCACTATTCTTCATTGAGAGTCTCCATCAAGTTCATCTATAGTAACCTTTCTGTCTTCATAATGGCTAACTTAAATTTTGTCCATTTTTGTTGTTTATCTTTACTATAGCCATTTAAATGTACATATATGTTGTTGCAGTGTTCTATTTGAATTACTGTATTCTAGTTTTAATGACTTGCTGTTACTCAAATCTTTCTCTGACCTGTGGATAATATATAGAGTAGTTGTAATTATATTTTGGTAAATTGAAAAGCGCATAAAACTTCAATTCTATGCATAACATGACAATAAAATTGAACAGAACTTAGTGGTTGCAAGTTAGTGGTTTAATTTTGTGTTAGAAATTTATTTCAACTCTTAGACGCATTTTCTTGTCTTCAAATAATTAGTGGAATTAGTGCATAAGAATTGACACTTGAGACTAAGTACAAAAATGCACTTATTGCTTAGAAGATAGTATTTTTATGATTATTAGGTTATAGTATATGAATTGGTATTATTGGAATATTTTCTACACATCAAGTTTCACGAATACTGTTATGCTCGTTTTAATTTTTAATTTTAAAAATGAAATAAAATAAAAAGGCTTGATTTATTTTAGTTCAGGTCAAGTCAATGCAGCAACTAAAATGAGTCAAGTTCGGTTAGGTTTTAGGTTGGGAGATATATTCATGCCCTAACACGTAATCGTACATATATGTCATCCATACGTAAGTATTATATATATATATATATATAACCCATACACGTGTTTGATTTTCGAATATTGTATTGTATACGGTAAAAAATATATTATTTTCCCTATTATAACTCTCTCTTCGTCGCAGAGCTATAGTTTGGATTGGATTTGATATGGAATTTAAGAAATATTGATATTATATTGATAGTGAGTAAAAAATACGGGTAAAAGATTGTGAATATATTAGTAGCAATTGTGTAATAATAAAGTAACGATAGTTTCACAGGAAATGAGACTATTGTATTGGGACGGAGAGAGTATTTTATTTCTAAAATAACAAAAATCAATGGGCTGTTTGATTTTGATTGTATATTAAAATTATCAGTATGTATGTATACTTTGTATTATTTGAAACCATGTAAAAAAATAAATAAATAAAATTGTGTTGGTGAATAGTACTGTCCAAAATTTGCAAAATCGAAAAAGAAGAGTAAAAGATCTTGGACAGAATAAAGGCAAATATAAGGAATGGATAAGATACACATGAAGTGAGGAGAAGTGAAAGTGGGATAAGACATATTTATTGATGATAAGTATTCATTATTATTTTAATTTTTTTTAAAAAATTTTCAGTGGATTATTAAAAATACATGCACAGCCTTTTCCTGCACTTCTTTTGCGGCACTTTTTTTTTTCTTTTTTTGAAAAAAAAAAATATTTTTCTCTCAACAAAGTGTATTAAATATATGTAGCACATGTTGTTATTCTTTTAATAAAAAAAAAAGGGAAAGTAAAAAATAGGTATTGGCAGCCAAATTTAGTAGTTTTTGGGTAAATTATAGTTATATTAGTTATATTTTCATTTAAATGTATGAAAATACCGATTCAAGCATATCTATATATGTATGTATACATATATTTAATAGTGTATTAGTATTAGTAAATGTAATGAATGAGGGAGGATAAGGTTATTAGGTAATTATTGGTACACCCAAAACCAAAATTCATGAATTTGCTATATGTTCTCAATCTCCATTATGTGAATTGGTACCAACTTTTGACCATGAATTAATTACATACATACATTATATACATATATACATATATGCTCTCTCTCTCTCTCTCTCTCTCTCTCTCTCTCTCTATATATATATATATTAGATAGAGAGAGATAAGAAATGGTGGCAAATGGAGTTGTTCAACTACACTTCGAACCAATTATCGAAAAGAGTGAATGTGAAACACACTATAGGATAGTTAGTGCTACTTCCAAGAATTACCACACCACATTACTTATTATTATTATTTATTTTACTATTTTAAAAAAATAAAATTATTGTTATATATAATTGTTTTCTAAAAAAAAAAAGTAAAAAGGTTGAATAATAAAATGTGTAAAATTACAAAGATATGTTTTATTTCTGCTAAAGTACTATCTGATGTTTATAGAATTAATAATTCATAGTAAAAATTTCTAGTGTATATATATATATATCTATTGTGAATTATGGCTTTATCCTTTTTGATTCTTTTTTATTTTTGTTTAAACATGCCATTTAATTCATCTTCTCAATGCAAAATATCTATTTTTATACAAAATATCACGTATTATCGTGTAAAGAAAAGTTTTGCACCTGAAATTTAGAGCAAAAGATATACATAAAGAATTTACATACATATATCGAGGTATATTAAGACAAATAAAACGTGAAAAAGGTGAAATAAAGTATGATGTTTCTTTAGAAAAATTGTGGTCCAAGCTTATTCATTACTATGTTGAAAAAAAAATAAAATATATAAATAATAATAAATGATATTAAATCATCAAGAACAAGAGAGGGAGGTAATATAAGAACTTTCATTAGATACTTGGAAAGGGTTATAAGTTTGAACACAGATTAATAAAATTTGATTAAAATGTAAATAATTAAGTAGTATACGTAAAATCATTAAATAAGTAAGTTTTGTACAAAGTTGAAAAGATATATATATATATATTATAGTAATTGAACCTAAATGATATGTGACTATTTTTTTTTTCTTAAATAAAAAGTAAATTATATTGAAATAATAATGAAAGATTGTAGAGAGTCTTTTGTAAAGTGAATATGTTCCAATGTGTATGGTGCTTTTGAGACTGAAATTTTCACTTTCTACCATTAGGAATTACTTTAATGATTGAGATGAGATATTTATTAGTATATCAAAAGATTTATTAGAGGTTTGGTACAAACTTAGATGTGACTTTCTTCTTAATTTTGGATAAACTTTTTTCATTGTTATCCACTAAACTAATTACTTTAGATGTGACTTTAATATACATATATATATATATATATGTTTGAGATATTTTCATGATGCAGCCTTACACCAAATATAATAAAAATTAAATAAAATACAGGCTATATATATATATATATTACATGGTATTTAATTTTTAAAAATATGTACATGGTAATAGTAGTGTACTTTTGGAAAATGACTATTTTATTTTATTCAAATATTGAGATGAAGGCCGTACGAAGATTTGTTGATATTTTGTAAGATTTCAGAAGCGTCCCTGGAGTTGTTCGTATTTACAAAGGTGCCATTTCAATAAATAGTTCAAACTTGAAATAAGAAAAGAGTCCCAACTATTTAACTAACCAAAAACAAAAATACATTTCCTAACTAATTTGACCACCACACACATTTTCTCTCTCTCTCTCTCTCTCTCTCTCTCTCTCTCTCTACTTCATGACTGCCCGCTCACGCCAACTCGCCGGCCGCGAAACCTCGCCGCCGCCGGCGACCGGAGCGCCGGGAGACTCCACTGCGCAAGTCGAGACCACTCTCGACTCCGATTTCGTAGTGATCCTCGCCGCGCTCCTCTGCGCACTAATCTGCGTGCTCGGCCTGGTCGCCGTCGCGCGCTGCGCCTGGATCCGCCGCATCTCGGGGAGGAGCGCCGCCGCTGCACCGTCGGGGGCGGAATCGAGGAGGTCGGCCAACAAAGGCCTAAAAAAAAAGGCTCTGAAATCGCTACCGAAGCTGACGTACGGCGAGGACGAGAAGCAGTCGGAGAAGCTCACGGAATGCGCCATTTGCCTAGCGGAGTTCGCCGCCGGCGAGGAAATCCGAGTGCTACCTCAGTGCGGCCATGGATTCCATGTCGTGTGCATCGATACGTGGCTCGGATCTCATTCCTCCTGCCCGTCCTGCCGCCAGATACTTGTGGTAGCGCGGTGCCAGAAGTGCGGCAACTTGCCTTCCGCCGCCGCCTCCGCCGGAGCTCCGAGCCAGCTAAGTGAAATCCATGTGAATACATTTTTACCGTAATTTAAATTACCGCTCATTTTTAACTGTAGAGAGATTTCACACACGCAAACGCAAGGAAGTCGGTTACAATGAATTTAATTACAGCTTGCAATCCTTTTATTATTAATTTCTTTCCTTTTCCCCCTACGTACCACAAATTTCAAATCCCTAAAACTTCTTAACTACACAAATTTAATTCCACCTGCATTTACCTATAAATTAATTAAATTATAATTTACGTCGATAAATACCATCATCATCATCATTATTATTATTATTATTCTCAATAAGAGAATTAGGCAATTTTTGGGTTTTGGCAACAATTTTTGATAATTAAAGAGGCATAAATTCAGCCACCATTGTTGAATTTTATATACATATATTAGTGACTGCGAGTGTCCCCTAACTTTTATTTAAAATTTTATAACCTGTTGCCGACTGACAGCCTAACAGCTTCAATATTCGGTGGGCCCACGGGACCACATATGGGTGGGGCCCATAGGGCCCCACCTTTTTAGCCTTTAAATATATTGAAGAAGATTAGACGTCTATCATGATTTATTCTCTTAATAATTTTTTTATTTTCTACTATTATATAGTATTAAAAAATAAAAATAAAAATAAAAATCTTGCGGCTGTATTTCACTCAATTATTATTGTGACATGTATGTATGATTACTGTGAAAATTCTCAATTAGTATTACAGTAATAATAATTACTCGCATTCTGTGACTCTGGTTAATTTTAAATTCGATTTAGTCGCTTTTTAATATTTATTAAATTATTTTTTTTTCAGATAGAGGTGAATTTAAGAATTTACTGCAGTAGGTTGTATTAATTAATTAAGTCGGCAGGAAAGGAAAGGATAGAATTGTGTGGGTCTTCTTTAATTTGGCTAAAATGCTATTCTTAATTCGTTAATGACTCTTATAATATCCTTTTTCAAATTGTAATTTAATTTTCTTCTAATATATGATTATTTTAAATATTGAATTCCACGTGTCTTCTTCACAATCGATAATGGATAAAAACCAATTTTTAGTGTATTGTTTTATAGAATTCTTCGATAAGCTTCTTTTTTCATAGCTTTACGTTTGACTTTGTTTTTTCTTCAACATTTGGAGTCCAATGTTTAGATTTTAAGGTACTGATCCGAAAAATGGTGAAACTTCAATACTAATTTTACTCAGATTTACGACTTTTTTTTTTTTTTGGTTTAATTATTATGTAATATCACAATTTCTATTAAAAATATATTAATATTCTATATCAAATATCAAATTCAATAATTATTTCATTTAAAACTCATAGTACAAACACAACACACACATAAAGAAAAGGCAAATCCTTCGATCATTTATAGTAATAAAAGTATAGTTTAAAAATATCAATATCAAGGGAACAGTTATGGTGCTGAATTCAACACTGTAATATATACTAACAACGCACAATCTTATTATTATATAAAACACATATTGTTCATAATTACAAGTGTGTTATATGTACGTAGTGTACTGAAATCAATTATTATGTGCTGTTAGTTCATATATTGTATTTGTAATGTTAATATATAATAACATGTGTGTTGTATAAGAGTATTGTAGTGCATTGAAATCAACTGCTGTTTGTAATATACAAGACTATAGTATATGCAATTAATTGATGTATTGTATTTATATGATATGAATACATATTGTATGTTGTAGTAATACTGTATATTGTCTGTCAACACACGGTGTGCTCTCTACACGGTAATAAATTTTAAAATCCTGTAACTGCCACCCAATCTCAATGTTTAATATCAATATTGAGTTTCACATTTAATTATTATTATTACTATTGTTATTATACAAATGGAATCTTGTATGTTAGTTAAAAATAAAATAAAATTATATATTGAAATATTTTTTCTATGATATAAATATTACTTTACATAATATTTTAAGTACAAACTAAAATTTTAATATAATATATTAAATAAATATATAATATAGTAATATTTTTAAGACAAAAAAAACAACTATGAATTATATATATCAAATTATTAAATTTGTTTGGTATGATCTGTATGCCAAAATTATTAATTTTGTTTGTTAATATATATATATATATATATCTTCCTTTTGATGTGCATTGTGATCTCTTGTCATCATTATCTATATATCCATCAAAATATTGAAAATTCCAATATATGTATATATATAATTAAGATATTTCCAAGTTGAGATGTTGTTTCCCATGCAATTTAACTTTTACTAAAATACAAGTTGGTTATATATATATATATATAACAAAAAAAATTAATTAATTAAAAAGCATGATGATGAGAACTATTGGGGAACAATCAATAAACAAGCCAAGTGGGAGATTGCTTTAATATAAACAATTAATTTAACCATTTAATTATTAATCATGTCAAAGATTTCTCATCCATAAAAATAATCTCACACTATCAACATCTTAACCTGTGTTTATTTATATTTTTTGGAGCATTTTTTTAATGAAATATATTTTAAATATACTTTTGAACATTAAATAATATTTGAATGTGAAACTTTAAATTTAAAATATATATTCAAGAAAAAATTGTATTTTACTATCTGGTTTTGCTTGTTGGTTGCTTTATTTTTAGTATATTTATTTTTTTATGTGGTATAATTTTGATAAATATGTATATCTGTGTACTCTTACTTTTTATTTGGTATGTTTCCATGAATTATTTTTAGAAAGATAAGAAGAAAGAAAATTTATATGTAGATAAAAAAAAGTTTGAAAATTTTAAGATATTCAAAATTAGAAATAACAAATAACATTTGAGCCATGGAGAGTATTTGACAAATCAACCCATTTTCATGTCAATATTATTATCAGTTAGTTAGTTAGTTAATTAGGTAGGCAGTTAGGTTTGTGTGCAAATATGCTCACAACTTATGAGGGTTTGTTCATAGTTCACTTCATATTTAATTTTAACTTCTTATTTAAAAAGTAACTTAAATGTAATGTGCTTTTGAAAAAAAATTATTTTTATAGATAAACATAATGATTACATAGTGAAAATAAACATGAAAATACAATTAAATTTGATCTTGCAATTTATCTTTGTATAATTGATTAAATCTTTTTGAAAAAAAAAAAAAAAAAAGAGCTTTGAGATAATATATATTATTGAAAGAGCAGATGATATGTATTCGATAATGTATTCTGAAATAAAATAAATTTTAATAAATATATCTATATAATTATATATAATTTTATTTTATTGTATATAGCAGATGGTAATATGGAGTTCATTTGGAGTAACAATTTTCATTCCAAAACAATGCTTTAAATTAAAACATTATCATATAAAGTTTTAAATATCACCTCAAAGTAAACAAAGCATATACAGAGAAGAGTAAAGGAGCAATTAGAACAGCACAAAACCAAAATCAAGTTCAAATTTTTTTCTATACCCTCTTTTCATTAATGGCGAAAATCTGAAAAAGCAGCTGAAAGTACACTTAACACAAACTCCAAATCAAGAACAAAATGCAAATAATCAACAACCAACCTGCTAGACATCATCGCCGTCGTTGTTGTCGCGGTCGCCGTTAGTCGCTTTTCGGAGCAGTCTGTTGGGCGCCGACGGCGAAGAACTCGGTGATGACCTCCAACGGCATGCCCTTCGTCTCCGGAACCCTCAAGAACACGAAAATCCAGGCTAGGACACAAACAACAGCATATATACCGAAAACACCTGCTAAACCGATCGAACTCAGCATCGCAGGGAGCGAGTAGGTGACAATCACGTCGCAGATCCAGTAGACTAATGAGCAGATAGCAATGCAGACACCGCGAACACGGGTAGGGAAGATTTCCGAGATGAGGATGTTTGGGACCGGCCCAAATCCCATCACAAACGCGCAGAAGTAAATCACGACGCAGATGGTCGAGGCTACGGCATGAGCTACATTTCCGATGTCGAAAACATTCCCGATTACGAGCACGATCAGAGTTACTACCAGTACAGGTATCGTCGACAGCAGCAGAGCCCTAAATGAAAATATCAACCAAAAAAGTTACAGGACTGAAACGATTAAAATTGCAACTAATATAAATGAAGTCGCGCATTACCTTCTACCGGCTATGTCCACGAACCTCATAGCAACTGCGATGCTCGGTAGCATTAAGAAATTCGTGAACCCGCTGATCAGAAAAGATGCAGAGTCAGTACCAAGTCCGAGATTGGAGAGAAGAACCGAGACGCCGGCCTGCTGAAGAATCTGTGGGGTGTAATACAGAACTCCATTGATGCCGGCGAACTGCACACAAACATAGGACAAACGAAAAATATTTTCTCAGAACAGAAGGAAAATATTTCATCTATTGCTGCGACGAAAAAATGAAGACAACCTGTTGAAGTATTTCGAGCCCAATCCCCACCATCAATGCTCGTTTAACTCCCGGTTCAAGAAGGCCGGCCAAAATCGACACTTTTGAAGCAGTTTCTGATGGATGCACCATAGCCGGCCCGACTGCGCGCTGATCCAAGTCCTTGGTATAAAGTGCCGGCTGGCTCACTAATGCTGCAGCCTGGATATATTCTCCGCCTGCCGGAGCATCTGCGGCGGGTACCGAAACAAGAGAACCGTGCCGTGATCCGGCAACGCCCTCCTCGTGCAAATATATTCTCTGGAAACCTCCCTCTTTGGTTCCGTCTTCAGCTTCTCTTTCTGTCCATTTCCATGCCAATTGCCATCCACCGCCGATACCCATGCTACCTATGGCTTCTCCGGCGTGTCCTTCCATGAGGACACTGCCAAGGGATTTAGGGCGGGTCATGTCCTTCTCCATGCTCGTTGTCTGACGCGAGATCAACGGGCTCTGCAAATTGTCATCGGAGTCAGCATCTCCACCTTCATAATCGTCGCCCTCTCTCTGACTCTCCTCATCCCATTCTTCGTTTCTAACGTCAGGTTCCGCAGTGTTGAACATGCTGCCAAAATTAGGAAACAGCATGCTCCGCATGCTCCCCGTTTCGGGGAGCTTGTCGTGCATGCTGCCAAACAGTGTCACCAGAGGATCCATCAAAGGAATGTTCTGATTCGCCACGCTTTCGGGGCGCGACACAACGCTGAGACGGCTCTGCCCTGCAACTGGCCTTGCAACCCATGAGAGCCCCTCCTCCGGCCCGTACAGCTTAATCGGTTCTTTATCTGCTTCTGTTTCCTCATCCTCGTCAATATCATCTGCCGGGCCAATCATGTACTCTTCTATGGAAATGTCGCCTCCAACTGCTAGACCTTCAACCAACAATGCCATTTCGCCTGCGCAAAAAATTTATATAATCCCATCAAACAAAGTAAACATAGACGAAGCACGTGATAAGCAACCAATTCCTCGGATTTACAGGCAACGGAAATATGTACCTGAAACATCATCCCTGCCACGCAGCCTCTGCAACACTTGTTTTGCCTCGAGCATTCGCCCTTTACTAACTAGCCAACGCGGAGACTCAGGCAAGTAAATTACCATTAGCACAAAGTACAAAAGAGAAGGAATGGAAAGAACTCCGAGCATCAATCGCCAGCTCGCTGAAGGCTGCAATGAAATTCCGAAAATCATGCAGTACGACAAAAACATTCCGGCAGAACCAGTGAACTGGGGAAGCGTATTCAAACGCCCCCTAATCTCCGATGGCGCCGTCTCGGATATGTATAGAGGGACTAAAGTAACAGCTATTCCAACACCAAAACCATCCAAGAGCCTTGCTAAAAGCAAGACGTACACATTAGGCGACCAGAACATTATCAAGCCGCCGACAAAATAGAACATGGATGCTAGAATGATCATAGGTCGTCGACCAACCCAATCCGCCACTGTCCCCACGCAAGTGGTAACAAGAGTGGCGCCGATGAGTGACATTGCCACAATAAGCCCTTCTAGAGCAGTTCCCAGTTGAAGCTCTTTTTTAATGTACACAATGGCACCTAAACACATCACAGATCATGTCCATATTTGAAAGCTTAAGTTAATGGCAACATACAAGGGGATTTATCCCAAACCTAATTGTTAAAAAACTGTTCAGAAGTAGTATTCAAGAGATGAAATAAAGAGAAATTACCAGCAATGGTGGCATTATCCCAGCCCTGCAAGAAATTTCCAATTGTGGCAGCAATGGCTACCAACACTGCCCCGTTCATCTCTTTGCTTTGTTTTTTCGACCAGTTGAAATCACTCGACAACAATCAATCTTCAATCATAAAAGAAAACAAACCACAATCAAGAACAATCGAAAACCCCAGTTTTCTGATTTTGCCTAGAAAACAGACACAAATTTTTTTGAAAAAAAATAAAAAATAGGGAGGGCAAAAGGCCATTAACATCACAGGAAGTAGCGTAACGAGGGAAAACAGAGATCTAAATTTGAGAAAAGAAGAACAGATTCGCCTTTTGACGAACTTAAAGTGGCTCCAGCCTTTGTCCTCAGAAAAAGAGAGTGAAGGAGGTAACAAATCGATAGTGAAACAAATGCATCCATTCAATTCACACGAACAAAGGAGTTTCTTTCAACACAAATCGCAAATCCAAAGTGCAAATCAAATTATCGAGAAGCTTCTACCATCGTCTTGGTTTTTGCCTCAAACAGAAGTGAATAAAAAAAAACCCCACCCACTCACTCACAAGCTCTTCCCTCAAATTCGACAAGGAATCGATCAAAGAAAACAATAAATAAATTAAGTACCAACTTGAGACTTGATCCGGAAAGAAGTAACAAGCGTCCGTTGCTCTTAGATATGCTTAGCTCTGCTGCTGCTGCTGGTTTTGGCTTGTCGTCTTCTTCTTCTTCTACTGCTGCTGCAATCAACCACCATCATTATTAAAACGAATATTATTAATTTATTATTAGAGCAGAAGAGTGGAATGATGGATCCATGTCAATGTAGAGGCATTTCTTCCTTCTCTGCCTTATTGTATAATTTTTTTGTGGAGAATTAAAGAATATGAAAATGTATAAAAATGGCATTGCTGTTGCTGTTACCGTATCTGCTGCTGCTGCTTCTTTCCGAAGCACACGCGTCCCTCGATCTTGCTTGATTGATGCGAATGCGATGACGAGGTGCTTTTTCTTCTGAATTTTTGTTATTATATGAATTTCAAAATCAAATTTATCCACCTGTTCATATCCGATAAATTTCGAAAATTTTTATATTGAGTCAACAAAACAAGAAGTTTAAATTATCATCGATTTTAGTGTATGTTCTATAGAATGCCAGGGAATGTTTGGAGTCGGTTGGAAATTGGGTTTTGAATTATGAGGGATAAAATTTTGATTGATTCGATATAGATACTTATATTTTTTAATAATGTAACATTATTTAGTCATTACTATATTTTATAATTTATTTAATTATTAATTCAGTTAATATTTTTTTTTATGAAAAAAAAAAAAAAAAAACATGCATTTATATTTATTTCATCTCCACAACACACCATTCTTTACTGGACCATGATCTTACTTATTGATTGATTGAATTGAATATTACTTCAAATGGGCCAAATTAAAACTGTTGTCGCTATAAATTCCTTAATTTCAAATTTGAATGTAGGCTATAAATGTGAATTTATTTTTGGCAGAAGATAATCTTGTATTTGCACAAAGACAAATGAAAGAGGTGAAGCCTACAATACATACCATACCATACCATATAGATAGATACATTACTCCAAGATTGAGTAATCTCAGTAAGCAAATTGTTTACACACAAGAATCAACTAACCCTTTCTTGTAAATGTACCTAATTTCGGAGGAGTAAACTACTTGGTGAACTTGACGTTAGGATTCCTCACGGCCTTTAGCCACATTCCGGCGACGGCCCTCGACGACACGCTCCAAAGGATGTCCGGCCCAACCGGGATGTGTACTTTCACTTTCTTCCCCGCCCCGGCCTTCGCCATCCCGTTCGCCACCAGCCATTGCAACGCCGTAAGCTTTTGCTTCTCCCCGTCCCACGCGTTTTTCGACCTCAAGGTCTTAACTTTCACGCCGGCTACTTGCACGCTCGCCACTCGGTACCTGTTCTCCTCGCCGGGTTTGCTCTCCTCATCCGTCGCATGGATCAACACTATCATATGACCTCCGACCGCCTCGTACTGCCTCACTGGGTCGCGTAGTTGGACCACAACGGACACCGTTATCCCTCCTGCATCCGACCGGTTTGCATCGTTCGATTTGATCCAATCCTCAATCGGGACGGCAGACGCCAACGGGTTCGGGAGCTGTTTCCCGTTAGCCGTGGGGATTGGCGAGACATCGAATGGCATCCCGAATTCAGCGGCGTCTGCTTGGATTTTAAGAGCCTCGACGGCCATCGTCTCCATCTTATGCATCGTACACGCCAGAATCTCCTCCACTGTTACAGCCTCTGCTCCGACATCCAAAATCCCAGTCGACGCGCGCGCCTTTCTCCCGCTGTTCATCGCAGCCGCCATGGACTTGACGGCAGCAATTGTCCGCGCAGCGCTCGAGGTCGCGCCTTCCTTTTTACGGCCCTGAATGATCCCCGACGCAATGCCTTCAAATGCTATCTGCTCCGCCGTTTTGCCTATCAGCTCATCCATCGGCATCGAATCGGATAATTCCGATATCAACTCTTCGAACCCGATCCCGGCCATCTTCTGCAGCATCTCAAATCCAGCCCCATCGGATCGAACCACCAAAGGCTTCGACATCTGTATCGCAAGCTTAGGCTTGTCTTTTCGCGCCACCGGTGTTTCAAATGGATTCGCCGCGGCTAAGTAGCCTCCGTTTCTTGTCTGAACAACGCAGCCCAATCCCTTCCCAAGATCAGGCACATATATTTCCTCTTCGTCTTCTTCCTTGCTCCCTGGCTTTCGCTTGCAAAGTTTATCGTCACTGCCGCAAATGGCAGTCGCGGCCTTTCTGTCCTTGGGAACGTCCAGCATTTGAAGAAACTCTCTGGTTACTTTATCCTCCTCTGCATCCAGCTTCTGTGAACCAGTTTCTTCCTCATCGTTGTTGAATTCGTTTTCTTCCATGATAGATTCAAGAGCTTTGATCTGCTCAGCAATGGAGTCGAGTTCCTTCATCCGCGACAGATCTTGCACGACTTCCTTTACAACCTCACTCGATGCTGCTGATCCTTTACCGGATTGCTCTTCTTCTTCCTCCTGCTTTCCATTTTTAGCTTCGAATTCAACTCCACGGTCCACTACATCGAATTCAGGGAAATCAGTGTCGTCGATCATGGCGGCCGGAATTACCTCCTTGTGCGCCGGAGTTCGAGAGCTCGGAATGCTGAATGACGACCTTGACTGCTTTCTAGCAACAGAGGAGGAATAAATCCCAATTCCTCCATCTTTCTCCATTATCTGGAACCCTAATTTCACAACGAGCTCGCCGCCTTTCGCCTTACCGGAGAGGCGAAAAGTCCTGTCCCACTTACGGATTGGCTCGCCATTGAAGCTCCTTTCAATGGATTCCTGGATCAAACTACTCAGGTCCACCGAATTCCTCCCGAAATCGAGCTCCTCCGTGGAATCAACGGCGAAGACGTATATCTGAAAGGGGCGGGGCTCAAACTTCATGTGCAGACCGGTGCTCGGGGTGAAGTAAACATGGCACCTTACGAAGAGAGTCTCCTCAAAATCGACAGCCCCTTGCGGCGAAACTCGCGACGGCATAGTCTGCGCCGATCCGTCTCTGGTGTCCTTCTTCTTCACGCAGACGGCGAGGCGGAGGCCGTTCATGGAAGGCGGGAGGGACTTGACTGTAACGACTTGTACGGAAAACAGGCAGCTCAGCTTCTGCTTGCCGAGATGAGCAAGCGCACGGATCGGTTTCCATTTCCAGATTCCACTTCTCTTAGCTGAAGCTATTTCGGAGTGATCGTCGTCGTCGTCGGCGCAGCTGTTGATTCGTTCGTTTTCCTTCTGCTTGGATTGCCATGGAGAAATGGACATAGACATGGACATTCTCCTCTGGCGCGGCTTGGGCTCGTCGTCGCCGTCGCCGTCGTCGTTGTTTTGATGGATCGGAAGAGCTTCGATTCTGGGGAGGGCGAAGGAGGCGGTTCTCCGGCGAGTAGAGCGCGATCTCTGGTGGAAGAGTGACTCGCTGAGGGACTCGAGTTCCCGGAGAATTTGCTTGTTGGATTTGGCATCTGCCATTGTTGCAGGAATGGAGGATTGGTGTGATTTGGTTGTTGAGGGTAGAGCGATTTAAGGAGGGTTTTTGTGGGTGTGGATTGGGGAAGAAGACAAAGGCGTGTGATGGATTGCAAAAAAATGTGGTACTTTCTGAACCAGGGAATTGCGTTCGTGGTTTGTATGTATAATGTATGTATATGTGTAGGAGGAAGAAACACCGGGCGTTCAGCGTTGAGTTTTGTCGTCTTGTGTATTAATTACGCTGCTGCTTTTTCTCGTGACTAACGGTAAACAATATCCAAATTTCAACTGCTCTCTTAAATTATGCCCCTTCCTCTTTATAATTTGTATGTATTTTGTTTTCGTCTATTCTATATAATTTGTCTTAATTGTATTTTACATTTTATAATTTTTTAATTTTAATTAAATTATTTATTTATTTTAATTTTAATTTATAATTATTTTTACTAAATAATAATTATTTTTACTAATATATTTTTTAATTATTCATTAATTATACTTTATCTAAATCCCGTGTCTAAGGAATGGAGGGGTTAAAAATCAATTCATTAAAAAAAAAAAAAAGGTTAGTTATTATATTTTGATATAAATAGAAAGAACAATTTGTATAAAATTTATTGTATAATTTATATATACAAACAATTTACCGAATGAAAAATGTGTGAAATTAGGAGGCCAAAGTGGGAAACCAAAAAGTTATTTGGGACGTTGACAAATTTGTTTCACTGTATATTATTTAAGTGTGTTGCTGCTGATATAATAGATAGATAGATCTCTTTGTCTTGTAACGTTATTACACGTTCACATGCCCAATTTGTTTAAGTTATTTATTTATTCTGTCCTTTTTACTATAGGTGTCGTGTTATGTGATACAATATTGTACGCTTTTAAAGTATAACACGTGTTCGATATTAAAATTGTGTTAAGGGGACATATGATGATATTTTGGAATTATAGGAATATATAATGCAATGGTTTATATAAATAATTATGTAAATGATATATTGTTTTTTAGAAATAAAAGATTGAAAAATAAATTACTAATTACTCTCTATTTCCTATATTTGGGACATTTTTGTAAAACCTTTTTTTTTTTTTTTTTTAAAGCAAGGGGGTGTATATATAATAAAATTAGTACTAACAAAATATCATACAGTGGCCAAATTAATTTGTCACACTTACTGTATTGCGTTACTTTTATTAAAAATAGACAAATAGTAGTGTATCATTTTAATTTTATCAAATGCTCCCTCCGTCCAAAAATAATAGGGACATTTGGAATTATACGGAAGTCAAAGAATAATACTCCCTCCGTCCAATTATAAAGTATACATATTTATATTTTGGGACGTACAATTACAAAGTAACCATTTTATTAAATATCTTACTTTTTTTTCACAAATACCCTTGCTTTACATCAGATCATTACTTTTATACCAAAAAATAAGGGCAAAAATGTCATTACACTACTTTTACCTACCCACTATAATTAAAATATTATTATTTCTTAAACTCCGCGCAAAAAGTAAATGTATATTTTATCCGTGGACGAAGGGAGTAGTATTTATTATATTGACAGTGAATATAAAAATGTTACTAAAAAACCAAAATACTCATATTTTATGTAATTATTGTGAAAAAAAATAATAATAGTTTTTTAAAAATGTGGAGAATTTTGTTAAAAAAAAAAAGTGAGACTATTGTTTTGAAACAGTATATAATTTGGTGATATATTTGTTTGTGGTAAGTAAATATGAAAATTGAGATGCACATTATTAAAAGAATGGCAAGTAAAGTCCAAATTCGAACAGCTTGCAAATACATAAATACGAAATAGTTGAAGATATTTTGAAAAAGTCCACTGTTACGTTGCAAATATTTCAATTGTGTTCGAAAACACGTACTCCCTTCGTTCCACATAATTTGTTTTTATTTTCTATTTTTGTCCGTCCTACGTAACTTGTCCTTTTTATTTTTAGAAATATAATTATGCACTTTAATCGCATTTTAAATTTTAAATTTTATAATTTTTTTTTATTTTAACTTAACTATTTATTTATCTTAATCTTAATTTATAATTATTTTTACTAATACACTTCTTAATTACTTACTAATTATATTTTACTGTCTACATTAATACACCCATATTACATGGGGACGGAGGGAGTATATTATTAATTGCCGTCAAACTAAGTAATTTATTATTTATTTATTTATTTCTGCATGGTTTGTATTCTAGCTAGCTAGTATTTTAGCAATTATATATTACTCCTACTAATTGACAAATGGTATACATATCCTAACCGACACAACTATTTGGGCTCTGTAAAAAAAAAAAAAAAAAAAAAAAAAAAAAAAAAACTATTTGGGCTGTATTTAAATTTGGATACTAGCTAGTTGGGGGTAATAAATTGTTATTATACAAATTACATATACAATAAGTAAATTTAAAAAATTCTCAAAAGAATTATCACTACAAAAAATTATCAATTTTGTAACAAGATTTTTTTGTTACTACATTCACCTTTTTTTTGTTACTAATGATATTAGAGACGGAATTAGAGATGGAATTACTTTAGCTACGTGAACTTTAGGAACGGAATTTCGTTCCAAATATACTATTTTTTTTTTTAGTGTATGGCCATTAATTGTTCATACATTATTGTGGGAAACTAAAACCAGATCTAATAGAAACAAACCCTAATTTCTTGCATCAATAAATAAAATCATAATATATCAGTGAGTCTGCTTCATGGTGGCCTGGTCGATAATCTTTTGATGAAGCTGCCCCTCCGCAGCCAGAAACCGAAAGTCGTCTAATTCTTGGGTGTATTTAAGATATGGACTGCTCTGCAATTCTGGGAGTTGCTGATGCAATTTCATAATTTCTTTACGCTCCTTTAATTTTTCTTCTTCTTCTTTTACATCTTCTCTCCTCAGCTGCTGCTGTTGCCCTTCCATTTTAGGAAACTTTCAGACATCTATGTTTTTTTTATTTATACAAGTTGAAAGGTGTTGAAGCTTAGTTGACGCTTGCCCAGATTTGTAGCGCTCTACAAAATCGCTCCATCTTTATATTTGCGTAAGTACAATAATATGCCCATGTTTAGAGTATCGTGGTATTTTATCTCTGATTTTACTATTTTTTTTTTCTTTTAAAAATAATGCTCATTTTTTATTTATTTTATTATATTAAAATTTAATTCTTGATTGCCATTTTAATATATCTACATAACCCATTACTGAAAATAAATAAAATTCAAAGGCGTGATGAATATTGAAATTAATGAGTAAACTGAGAAGAATTTTCTTGGATTGGGACATGGGAGGGAAGACTTGAGATGACAACCTGGTTTGATTTTGCCATTTTGTTTATTTATTTATTTTTGTCTTCAATCGTTGATAATGTAATTAATTATCTGATAGAAACGCATGTACAAATATTGTACATAAATTATAGGTATGTTGTATATGTGTTAGTTGAAATAGTAATAGGCTCCATAAATTATTATCCTATATTGTTAATTTATTTGTGCTAAATCATACCATATTAAATAAATCCTAGCCACTAACTATTAATCAAGAAATCCTATTTGGAATTCAACTTATTGTTGCTCATTTCGTTTCATAGCATTTTAACTTCTTATTTGATTTAGACCATTGTTATTTTGATTCAAATCAATAGATAAGAATAAATGTTTTTTTTTTGTGTGTGTGTGTGTGTGTAAAATTATTTATTTGACAGTGGAAATAGATTAAAACACTCTAAATTCTATATTAGTAATAATGCTTAACTTACAAATATAAATGCACATCAAAGATTACTTACTATTTATTAACATTACTATATATATAATTTCGACTCTCAATTAGTCTTGTTGTTTATGGTTGGAATATTTTTGTTATTCATAAAAATTTGTGTATTATTAATTAATTATATTAGAATGAATCCAAGAAGACTGCCTTAAGCTTCAAAATGATGACATTTGTAAATTTACATTGTATACACTATAATTACAGCACATACGTACACCCACTAAGCACCACTGCTTTCTTGAGGCGGCGGCCGCCGGCGGCATAGATCGCCGCCGCCGAAGCCGCGCAATACCCACGCGCCGTTGGTTCCATCGTCGGCCTTCTCGTTGTCCTCCAACGATCTCTCATTAGTCTCGAACGTAAAAAAATATGTCACGATCATTCCGACGACGCAAACGCCAGCAAGTGTCACCAGAGTGGCCGGAATTCCGCTCCCTTTATCTTTTCCGGTGAGGTCATCACGTGACGCCCAAAGAAACCCTATAGACCCTAAGATAGCCCCGACTTTTCCGGCCGCGCCGGAGATTCCATGGCACGTGGATCGAAGCCTCGCCGGAAAGAGCTCGGCGGGGACGATGAAAGTGGTGGTGTTAGGCCCGAAATTGGAGAAGAAGAAGGTTAGGCCATAGAGGATCAAAAACCCTGCATTTGCTTTCTTCTCCCAAAATCTGCGGTACGGAATTCCGGTGGCGACGAGGGCTAAGGCCATGAATAGAAATCCCATCATCTGAATCTTGACTCTCCCGACACGGTCGATGGAGAAGACCGTTGCGAAGTATCCTGGGATGGTCGAAGAAATGGATATGAGGGTTTGGATTTTGGCCACGTGGAGGGCTTCTCTGAAGGCGTTGAATCTGTGGTTCTGGGAAGACCTGTTGGGATGGGGATTGTATATGTGGGATGCGAAGAGGTTGTTGC
Organism: Andrographis paniculata; assembly: GCF_009805555.1. NCBI lineage: Eukaryota > Viridiplantae > Streptophyta > Magnoliopsida > Lamiales > Acanthaceae > Andrographis > Andrographis paniculata. The sequence continues at coordinate 1,040,058 of NW_026137563.1, read as the reverse complement.
TGTAGTAGACGACGTCGACCATTAGCCAACAGGCGGCGCAGGCGAAGAGGTCGCGGCCGTGGCGGCGGAGGAAGTGTTTTGAGAAGAGGGGGTAGTTTATTGTGGAGCTTTGGGGGTTTATGTAGCTTCTAGAAACTTCTTCTTCTTCTTCGTCTTCCTCGACTTCTTCTGTAATTTGGCTTAGGGATACTGATAGCACCTTCTGCATATCTATGGCGGCTTGCTCGACGTCTTTCTTCACCAGCGCTGTGTACCTGCACTCGCATTTCATTCATTTTCAGGTCAACTCATCGAACCAAATTAATTAATTCAATAAATTATAATATATATAATAATAGTATGTACCTGGCGGTCTCCGGCATCATCATCCGCCAGTAATACGTCAGCGCCGCCGGCAGAGCGCCGAGCATGAGGATCAGCCGCCACGCGAGGTCGGCGACCCACGGCGTCGGCTCGTCGGGAGCCGCCGACCCGGTGGCCCGGTCGAAGGCGGCGCAAACCGCCATGGTCACCGCCGAGCTGACCAGAATCCCGAACCCCTGCATCGAGAACACGGCGGCGATGAAGGCGCCGCGCTTCCAGCGATTGGCGAACTCCGACATGATGGTGGCGGAGAGCGGGTAGTCGCCGCCGATTCCGAGGCCGAGCGTGAACCGGAAAAACCCCAGCGACAGCATCACGCAGGCCCGCGACGTGCCGAGGGAGAGGCCGCAGAGCAGCGAGCTGACCACCATCAGCATCAGCGACAGGCCGTACACTTTCCGGCGGCCGATCCGGTCGCCGAGGTGGCCGAACAGCAGCTGCCCGACGACGGTGCCCAGCAAGGAAGTTCCCAGCATTACTGAGTAGATGGCGCTGGGGAAATCGTAGTTGGCGTCGTCGTGGTAGTGGATGGCGGCGATGAGCTTCATCACCGACGGGATGCAGAAGAGGTCGTAGGCGTCGGTGAAGAGGCCCATTCCGGCGACGATTATGGCCTTGAAATGGTACCACTGAGTCCTCGCCGAGTCCAGCGCCGACAGAACTTTGAGCGCCATTGCTGCTGCACCTGGAACTGGAAGGATGGATGGATTGATCCCAGATTTATAAATGAATGGATTTGCAGAGAGATTAGGGTTTTGACATGTTAATAATTATAGAGAATTAGTAGTTAAAATTGTGAGATGGAGAAATTAATTAAGTGTGGATTTGGATATGGGAAGTTAGGGAGAAGCTTCGAAGACGAAGACGAAGACTTTTGGCAACATATATGGTTCGATATGAATATTATTAATTTTAATTTTATTTAATTATATATAATTGTGTGTCAGTGTCGTATCGACGAGGATATTCCTATCATCCTTCGTTGTTTTCTAGCACAGCACTCATATTTTAATTTATTATTATTATTATTATTTTTTTTTTTGTCCTACATATATATATATATATTTACAGATATAAGTATATTATTAGGTAGCTAGGAATATATTGGCAATGAAAACTGAAAACACAATGAGCATTGAAGCTGGATGGATTAAAATAAAGTTAATTAATGATGATGACAATCGATGCAATGATTCTGTCACAAAATTGAAATGGTTGGTTCATAAACTTCGAATAATATAATATATAATAATTCAATTAATTATAAGTGCAAACAATTAGAGACTTTTCGAAAACTATCCATCTTTATGCACTTTTGAAGACCGTACCACGATTATATATATATACATATATATACCCCACCCCACCCCACCCCACCCCACCAACACTATTACGTTACCCTCCAAAATAACATCGTACTCAGAAGCCTGCCTACAGTTAAATCCTTTTTTTGTTTTCTTCTCATATTTTAGTTTTTTTTTTTTTTTTCATACTCCATAAAATTTTATATGGTTGTTTATAGATCATATTAAAATTTTATTTGTATCAAATTAAATAATTATTTAAATTAAAAAATTTGAAATAATGAAAAAACGGTAAAATACAACTAAACAAATTAATTAATTAATTAATGTTACAATCAACCTGCAGGCTATTTGTATATTTTTGTGGAGCACAACATTAATTAATATTATTAGTATGGAAGATGAATAATATATAGTAATGTTATTGAGACACTTGACTTTGTCATCAATCATATAACTTAATTCTCAAGTGTGTGTGGTTCATTGATGATTATTTGTGATATTGGTTTTGATTTTTAATTTAAATAAGAGTTTCAATGTGATGTTTTATATCAAAAAATACTACTTTTTCATCAAAATTCAATGTTTTTTTTTTATAATTATTTTTGTCTATTCCATTAAAAAATATATATTTTTCAAATTATGGTAAAATCAATCATATGGAAATATAAAATTATTCCCAAGTTTTTATAAAAATATATTTTATACTTTTAACTGATTGAGAAAATACTAGCACTATTTTTTATGTATATTTGTGTTTTTTATATTTTATTTTTAAAATAAAAATAATTACTAAAATGAATATTTTAAATTTAATAATAATAATTTCCAAAAAATATATATATCATTGAATAGAAGTCAACACTACATATAAATAAAAGTCAATCATTTTCTTCATGCTTAATAACAAAAATATATAAAACTATTAAGTACTAAATAAATAAACTCACTGTTTCTGGCAATTAATTAAATTTTAATTTTTTAGGTATAAATAAATAATATACCTATATATATTACTATTTAGTTTGTAGTTGGGCCCAAAAATATTTGGTCATCCTATAATTAATGCCATTAAATTGAAGTAATTATCCTTCCAAAACAAGAATAACAAATAGTTTTGAAAATATACTTAGGGTGTGTTTGTTTGGAGGATTGGATTTACACTATTCATCCAATTTTTTCTCCCAAAAATATCAAATCAAACACATATTTTTCATTTTTTATATTAGACTAAAAATCAATTTTACATTCAAAATATCACATCAACACCTATTTATATCACATCGTACGACTATTCAAATTCAAAATATTTACTATTCAAATCCAAGCTCAAAATCCAAACCTCCAAACAAACACACCCATTGGGATTATTATTATTTCTCTTAATAACAAAGATGCTATTTGAATTTTTGAATTTGAGTCGGTCCCATCTGCAAATTGCAAGCAACAAAAACTTAATAAAATATACTACCAAATTAACTATATCCTTCTATCTATACTTTTTAATTTATTTATTTATTTATTTTTAAACGTGTATATATATATATATATATGTCTGCATCACATTCCACACATTAATTATGTACACTAACAATTATCATAGTGATTTGATTATAGTTTGTTCATTTTCATATATATATGCCATGCCAAGTAATTGTAGTACAATTAAATATTTTTAAGCATTAGGATAAGCCATAGAAGTTTACTTAGCTTGCAGGACGAATAGTCAACGTTACCAATAATGTCTGATTTTAATGAAGTAATTGACTCAATATATAATATATATATATATATATATCTAAAAATAAAAAAATAAAAAATAAAAAATAAAAAATAAGAATAGCAGCAAGTTACTTAAAAATTTAAAAAAAATCTAAGACTGTAATGCCAATCATCCAACAATTCTTGTCTATACATCAATTCTTTCACTCTAAAATAAAGCAATCCTCTCTACTTAATTGATATGCAATGAACAATGACACCGCTGAGATTTACAACTTCAGAAGAACGACATTAGGGAATCTAGTTGCAGATCTAGAGAATCTATCCAAGGAATTTGAAGAAAGAGGTATGCCAGAACATTAGAACTGCAAAATGGGGTCGAACCAATCTTATTGCACTTCGAGAAGATCGATCTGAAAAGTTTGGAGAAAGAGGTCAGTCCAAGATACTATTTATTTGGCATACGTTATTCATAAAATTTCGAAAACAAAATTCTTCTGAGCTTCAACTTGTTCATATGAACTAAATGAGTTAAGAATTTTCAGATCAAGAATGCATGTGCTATTTACCTCAGGTTTCTTGTGAAGTGATACCAAAAGAGCAGCTACATCTGTCTGCAAGTGTCCATCTTTGCGCTTTCCTCCAACAACTGCAACCGTCCAACACTGCACTTCCCGACCTCCTTGGGAAGAGGGACTCTGCAAGGTCTGCGGCTTAGACAGTGATTCGGAATATCACAAATATGTCTTCAATCTCCTCGGGAGTCCAAGAAGGCGGTAGCAATGTCCATCTTCTATAGATTAATAACATAATTAAAGCAAGAATATAGGTTTCACAGAGAAAAAAAAAAAAAAAAAAAAAAAAAAAAAAGAGATATCAGATCATTTCTTGAAGATCGCATGCTGTAAGTCATTGTCTCGATTAGCCAATACCAAACTAAAATGTCTCCTTGAGTAACTAATGACAACCAATGTTTAACACCAAATTGCGGGTAGTTATGTAAATTCAAATTAGCAATACCAAGATTTTGTAAAGCATAAGGCCACAAATGCCATACACATTAACTCAACACTGTCTTGTTTGATATTTTACAAATCTAAGGATTCAGGCTGCTGCAGTTCCGAAAAGATGGAAACTGCTTATAGTTTTCAAACATGTAAGAACAAATGCAAGGAAAATCAGACAAACTTTAGAAGTCCATGCTCAATATGGAGGTAGAATCATCTGGTGACAATGTAATATTTAATGAAGGTTGAGTTATAAGAAAATTGAATACGGATAAACTAGCATAAATCAAATATTGCATCATTCTATACATAGAAAATCACCAAAAAAAAGTGAAATTTAAATTAAAATGTTGGAAGAAACGAAAACAACAATTGGGATGATGCTATACAGCATGTCTTGACCAACTAGGGATATCAACAAAGAACATTAACTAATGTAGCCATTGTTGTTTGCTCAAGGCTAATTACATGTGCAAAGTAATTGTGACAAGGATAACTACAGATCAAATTCTGAATTTCAAACCCAGCAATTTGTTAAAAGATTTTTAAAAAAAGGCATCATTTAAAATAACACAATAGATCTAAATTAAACATGAAGTTACGCTTCCATTTTAAAAACCTACCGGAGGTAGAATCCACCATCTTGATATGCAACGAACAATGACCGCAGTCTTGAGTTTAACGAAAAGCAGCAAATTGCACAGTCCTGCAATGTTTGTAGGAATATGCATAAGCAATAATGAACCAAATAAGTCGCAAGTCAATAATTAGCAACTTTAAGAAGTCTCTGCAACCGTCCATTAGGATATAATGTCTTTTAACGCTAATGCAATACGAATGAAATTATGAAAGCTAAAACTAATAGGTAGGAGTATAATGTTTAAAGCAAAATTGATTCCTAGATCTCATAACCATGGCATAGAAGGAATGACCACCAAATAAAACCATTTAAGGATTTAAGCAATTGATGCATCATATAAAGAAACAGAAGCACATACAAGCTAGCAAGTAATGCATCACATAAAGAAGAAATTGACACACAAATAAATAACAAACTAGAAATAAAAACGAAGTATAAGAACAGCTTACCTGTGCAGGCGGGCCGGCGTAAACCATCCGCTATCTGGATAAAAACGAAGCCCAACAAACAATTTTAACTCAAACACTATAAAAAGACCAAATGGTCCAAGTTTCCGACAAGAGAACACTCTTGCTATGCTTTTTTTTATATCAACCCCCAACACAATCCATTCATTTATAGCCACGAAAACAAGAAGAGCTTTGCTTAGCGACCGATGTGGGACAAACTCCCATGCGAGGAAACAATGTAGGATTCAGTCACAAACCGCCAAGAAGAGCTTCGCTTAGCAACCGATGTGGGACAAAGTCCCATGCGAGAAAACAATGTAGAATTCAGCCACAAACCGCCATGATTAACAATAGAACAAATAAAAACATGATACTTTCGACATAAAAGACATCAGAAAGTAAAAATGAGCTGAAACAATCAATACTTCAAATGTCGCAAGCTCAAATAGGAAAATTGATAAGGGAAAGAAATTAGGATCGAGTGCGTCTTATTGAGAATCATTTCAACCCTTCTGCAAAGGTATGCTGCAAAGGGCAACCACCACTGCAACACAATACATTTTCATTTTTCAAACCAACCGATTAGGTTTGGCAACATTTATGGGCGTTGTTTTGGGCTTAGAGTCAAAGCCATCATATAGACAAGATGAACCATTCCAAGTCCTCAAACAAATTGACGACACTGTTTTACAAACTGGACCTGCAATGTAAATATGGGATTCATGTTATCTTGATCTATTTCCCTTCAATGTCAATGATGAAGGGTTTATGGAAAACATAAGCAGCATGACAACATCTTGAACCCTAGACCCAAGCCATGAAGTCCCCACAAGCCTGTCACCACACTTCAAATTGATACTGACCTTATATGATCCGTTTAATTTAATTCATTTGCAATTAAACTATATTTTAATTTAAAAAGAGCTTCATCTCACTTAAATTTAATCACAGGAAAAATCAAGACTATTTGGTACATCCCATTGGAATCACAGCACCACCATTGAAGTCACCACCATCACATCACTATCACCACCAGACTTGTTATTCCATGACTTTCCCCAAACTCGTTGAGATTGGACTCGTTGGGACATAACTCACTTAACGGGGAATTAATACTTGTTACACCAAGCAAGTATGAGGAGTGGAACCATGCTATTATGAAGTCCAAACACTACAAAGAAATCATATATGGTAATTAACCTCACTATTAGAAGGAAAGCACCAATGGCCTACAAATGACTGTACCAACTACCAAGTGAAACTCGAACTAGAATGTAGACAACATAACATTAGGCATGTGCCAAAAGGTTATGATTGAATTCCAAGCATTGATTACAAATGTTGGCACCTGACAAAAACAAGAATTAACACATCATAATAAACTATGCTTAGAAAGAAAATGGCACATATAATACAAAAATAACACAAAGTGAAAAAATAAACTAAAAAGATTGACAGTCTACAGAACATCTAACGTTTGGGTTATGAATATAGAACAGATTCCAACCATGAGCTATAAAAATAATACATATAATTCTATATTAAAACCAAAATTGTTCAAATCTAAAAAGTCCCCAAAGGCATGACTCTCTGTTTGGCATTGTGCCATCTGGTTTAACTTGCTCAACTTGCTGATTGGCTCGTAACCCTCCTCTTAACAAAACTTCAAGCTAGATCTTTTTTTGTAAAGGTAAATAATATGAAAGATTCAGACTAAACACAAGCAGATACTTACGCTAAAAAGTGATGAACATATATCTCCCTCCTATGAAAGTATCGAGAACATTATTCGTGTAACTCTCAAATCAACTAAAGGAAACAGCATTTTCTGCATGAAAGCGCTATGGAGCGAAATTTAGGTATGAGAAAACAAACATATTGTTCAATTAGTCGAAACAAAAGAATCGCTCGTGGCAGAGGAAACCCAAACCCAAAATCCATAGCGCATGCGCGTACCAATGCAAGCAAAAATTACAGTACTCAAGCTTGATTAATAATAGATAAAACATAAATTCGGTGAGGGTACAAGAACCCAACATAATAACAGCATGAACAAGACACAAAGGTAAATAATCTACTTCTGAAGCGTCACGCCTGGGCATCCATTGTATCGTTCCTCCCAGCGCAGAAGACTTTCAGCCGAATTCTGCTTCGCGAAACCAACAAATAAGCATCCTTATTGCGATACGGTTTTTTGTTAGACTTCGCTCGTATTTGGTTAATGTATCTATCAAACAAATTGCGAGTTGCGACATTTTATTTTATTTTTAATTAATTTAGAAAAGATGTAGCTTGCAGATTAATTTCAATAATTAATTTATAAACAGATATTTGAAACATGAGACATTACAAAAATGATGAAAAAAAAAAGCATGGTATGATCACAATCATGGTCCCAATATTTCTTGTTTCAAAATTGAATCCCAAAACAGTGACACATTCCATTCCATTAGCTGATGAACATATACATGGTCATTCAGTTACATCTTCAAAATTTTATTATACTTATTCTTCATCTACGATATGGAAATGGCTGCTGCACGTTAATCTCCGGCGACGTTAGCCTGATTGCTGATCTGATCTGATCTGACCAATTAATTAATTAAACTGCTTGGAACTATATATTATCAGGATATAAGCCACAAGTAGAATGTCGACCACAGAGTTAAAGCTACAGAAGCTGATGCATAACACCATAGCATGATAACCGAGCATTCGCTCTCCCCGGCGCCAAACATTTGTGTCATTGTTCCTGCCAAGCAAACACCAATGCTAACATTTATCATCAAAGATATAGATAGATATAGAAACAGTGGATGAAACAACAAGATGTCGGGAGTGTAATTTGACATTAGTTGGTTGCTCAGTCACGAGGACATCGAAATGAAAAATGGAAACAAATTTGAAATGGAGCATACCTATGTTCATTGCTGGTGGAAGGGAGAACTGAAACAAAAGAACAAATTGGTATAGTGGATCATCATGCACCAGTCCTAATCGGACTGCCCCCTTTAGGACGGCTATGCCTATCAAAGGCAGGGCAAGGTATCGAACAAGGAGAATGCCGATGATGATTGATTTTCGAATTCCTGAACCCTTTAAGCCTGAATGAAATAACACAAATATGAAATTTGCAAGAAATTGATTGGCTTAGAAGGTTAGTAGAATATACAAAAGCTTAATCTATCAAAGTAACAAACCTCTTAAAAGGTTACCGCCCAAGATAAGTGTGAGAGCTGGAATGGCAGCATCCCTGGCATTGATTGACACATTTTAGTCAATATGTACAATTATACAAGTTGCAACTGATACAAAGATATCTATTAAAAAGATACGAACAATTGTGAAACTTAGTTAGAACAAAGCATTAATACTCATGTAGTAGTTCATGAAAATGGAAGGTGCAATTGCGTGTCATTAGATTGTGAAAAGGCATTTTAAATTCAAGATAGAATGAAGACCATTTATATACCCAAGTAAGAGTGCAGAATCTTGTATTACACGAAGAGGAGCAGAGTCACCGATCATTAGCTTCTGAATTGGAGGTATAACTCCAACAACAAATCCAACAAGCTGTCAAGAATAGAAAAGATAGTTAATTCTCATGAATGCCACAGAAGCACCATCCTTAATTACACACACATGCGGATATATATATATATATATTTCTTCCGCTGTTGTTCATTTGGAGGAGATTGTGTCCTATCCGAACCAAACTAACCAAAGTAACATATAACCATGTCCGTGAGAGACTGTTTTCACATTTTACAGGCATTGGATAGTCAAAACACAGAAGCTACTGAATTCATGGCCAAGTGCCTGCACTGTGTATGTTAAGGGGTTTATACAATCTCTCAAAGACTTAAACCTTGTCTAAAAGGAATATTGTGGGTTTTGCGCATCCTTTTCGATTATCATACAAATGATTGTGTTACTCATTTTAATCTACATTTTGTGTGATCCGTTACCCTATTAACTTATCAACATATTTCATATATAACATCAAGAAAAATCTAGAGTTGATTGTAGGAAGTTTACATAAAGAAATGCAAGAAGTAAAATAACTCGGCCACAATAAACCATACCGCTCCGAGTGATGATGGAGCAAACAGTCTCCGCAGGTTCGTCTTTTTCAAGAACATCTTTATTTTGTCTAAAAAGGATACCTGCAATTGATTGTTCTGCGATTCATATCCTTTCATTGAGATTATATTGTGGCAAACTCATTTCTATTATCAATTCAGTAACATAGATATTCAGTTGAAAGTGAGAGATAACTACTACCTCAGGCTTATTCTCATATCTCTGTTGTGGCAAAGCCAGCTGACTTTCCTGATCTTCAGATTCAGGCAAACCACTTGAAGAAAGTAAGGGTTCTGTCCAATCTATTTCAGACGGAGATGAGATGTCTCCTGAAGGCTTGCTAGTAGGAGAGTCACTTATTTCTTCTACCTTTGAGCTCATATTTGAACATATTCTGATTATGTTATACACGTAGGACCATAAATAAACAGCTCCAGTCTGAAGGTACAAAGGGAAAAAGAAGTAGAGACTATTAAAGTCCATAGCAAGAAAATTTCCAAATTCTAATATGTCAAAAACTAATCAGCTTATCCATGGCAGTAAAATGCACAATGAGGAAAATATTAGATAGACCAGATTCATGGAAATGTTTGTAGAATTGGTAGATGACTGACCAATGTTTTTTCTCTTTCTTATGATAATGCATATACTAACATGTGAAACTTACTGCCATAGAGAGGGAAGCATAAGCCATCCCAGATTTGTTGCAAACAACAGGATCCCCAAATGGGCTTGCTTTCTCTTTGCAAACTGCAGGGATAATAATGAGCAACATGGTCCCCAAGTTTCCTGCTCGGACACATTTAATAAAAATGAAATTAGAGACGCATCTAACAATGGTGTTATGAATCCAATTCATAATGATTGAATTGGAGTAGTCGTGATTCATTCTAGCTCTTTTCAATCCATTAAAAAGCCAGGAGGATGAGGTTGTACCAGATCCTGATCCTTCTGTAATGTATTTGTGTTGAATACTACAGTAATTTCACTCACTAAAACTAATTATGAGAACTCTACTTTATTATAATGTCAAAATTGTTTTGTTAATGTGCAAAAATATAAGAGTAAAATAAAACTCTTGGTTCAGAGTCAATTTGCAATTTATTAGCCAGACCTCCAGCACAACAGCCAATTATAAGTCCTCGGAGATGAGCAGGAGCTTTTGTTAGTTGAGTAACCACCCAACCAAGGATGGAACCAATTATGAATGTGATAAGTATGTTAAAAGGCATGAACCACCTGCAAAAGTTACCCAGATTTGCATGAGGCGAAGATTTCACAGGACGCTGATGAAGAATAAGAGGAAGGGGACAGTGTTGTCCAATTTAAAGATGAGAATCTTACAGATGAACCATGCTTTCAAATGTTATCGACTGGGCTAAGTTGCTAGACACTAGCGATGGATTGAACACATAGAACACAATCTGTGATCAGTTGATATATGATTAGTCTCTGGATGGAGTAATATTGGTATAGAGAAAGCACGAAACTTTAGTGTTAATAGGAAACAAAAATGACCCTGTGCGCATGGAACAGACACTTACATCATTCAAATTCTTCCTCGCCTCATTTCCCAGAAGATTTACATGATCAAGTGCAAGATATGATCCCAATCCAGTCACCAAGAGCAATTTAAGGACAGGAATAGAAGAAGCAACAAAGAGATCCAAGAGGCCCATATTGCAGCATCCACCAACAAAACTTTAAGCTAAAAACGAACCCATGTAATTATTCAAAACATTTCTAACAACTAACCATGGTAATAAAAGCTCATGAATAAAACTCCCTGCTATTGTACAGGTAAAATACATCCACAATGAAAACACAGAAAACATTTGTTACTTCAAATTCAAAGACAATAACATGCAGTCATTACCAGTCTTCACAAAAAGCTCAAAAACTGGTTAACGGCCTCAGTTCTTTCTGCTTTGGCCAATGAGAAGACAGAGAAGAGGAAGGATGTGAAGAAGAGCAAAGTGCCAAGTGATGCGGAGCAATGATTTTTCCAGGCTAAATATGAGAATCATTACCCTCCAACAAAATGCTGAAACGTAACCCCACTTACAGTAAAGATATGCAATATTTAATGGCGCTTTTGTTATCTAACTTTTGGTATTATATATATAGCATCAGCACTAAGTCTGTTTCACTTAATGTGATGAAAGGCTTCAGTGCCAAATGTACCTATTGACTGCCCTACTAAGTCTGCTTCACCCCCATCAAATAATTCAGCAGAGATTAGTGTTATTACAAGTAAAATCATGACCTGAAACTGTATGCTATATTAGGTGATTTTATACCAAATGAAACAATTTCCTACCTCGACTTCTCAGCAGCAACCCCCTGATATTATATGATACGTCCAAATTTTTTTATTAAGATGCTTATTCCCCCTGCGCTTTCTTTTCGCAATGTGTTTCAATGAGCTGGAAAAGTCTGCCTAAAGTGAGGACTATGATGTGCACCAAATAAAGGGACTTTATATAGAGAGAAGAAAAAACACGTTTGACGCAACAAGAATTTATGTTCCTTTATATAAATATATCATCAATCAGATCCACCACTAACAGTTTGTGCCCAAAAGTGATGCAGATAACCCAAAATAATTCAACATTACCTTCCTAGAAGTTTACGTGCAGCTAAACTTGGTCCGCAACATAAACAATCGAACATAAGATGAAAATCACACCCCCAAAGGAAAAAGAATAAATAAACATAAAGAAAACTCACCACTCAAGATTCAATCCAATCAGCACTGCCTCAGCAAACTTCTTTCATCCAGGAATGCAGCGTATGATGCAATCTAGTGTTGAGAAATAAACCAAAAAAAAATAATAAGAAGAAGAAGAAGAATGACGTCTATATCAATGAGGAACAGCCAACAAAGTAAACAAACACACAGGAAAGCAGGAGAGATACTAACCAGGGATCTTCGAACCAAGCACATACAAAGAACACTAACCACTCATTTTGCATGCAGCCCCCCGCCAAACAAAATTTCAGCAGCCGCGTTTGAATCCGCCTTCGCGGAAACGCGGAAGGTAATGATTAGGCTGCCAGGGGAGTTAAAAGATTCTCCATTAATAAATTGCGGCCCTACCCATACAGAAACAGAAAGCAGTCAAATCGGTAGCGGAGAGACGTAACCTAGTTGCTTTTTGCATCCCGCTCGCTTTTTCCGTTTTTTTCTGCATTTATGCCAACAGTAAAGCAAAATTACCTGAGAGACAAAAATGGAAAAGTAGCCTAGATTCTCCAGGAGGAAGAATAAAGCAAAATTGACGACGACGCGACAAGTGTCACAATCGAAGCTCTCGACTCCTCCAATCGTCCTCCCGTAATTTAAAGTTTTACACAAGAATGAAGAAGCCAGTCGCCATAGTCTTTCTCCGATCGCCATTGGCAGCTCGTCGGTGCTTACGAGAAGATTCAGAGCATACGTAACGGAATAAAAATGTATTAATAATATTTAGCTTTTCTTTCTTTTATTATTATTCATAAATTTATAATTTTATAATTATTTTAATTTATCATTTTATTTTTAAAATTAAAACCTGAAACTCAAATCACGACCAAGCACAACATTATAAAATATTTGTTATATGTACAGAAATTATTTTATTACTCACTGGCAATGATATTTCAATAAATACAGAAAATCCGGGCTGGCCCGGTCCTGGTTTAATACGGGTTTCTCAATGGGCCTGTTTTAAAGAAACTATTATATTCCAAACCTAAACTGATACAGGCCAGAGTTAGACCAGCCAAGCCCAGCCCGTTTGCACTTTGATTTGAATATATATATATATATTATTTTAAATAAAACAATTATATAAATGTTTGATATTTACCATTATATTTTAAAAATAATAAAAAGAAAAATGAACACTTCAAGATTATCTTTGGGTGTGTTTGTTTGGGAGATTGGATTTTAATTACACTGTTCATCCCATTTTTTTTCCTAAAAACATCAAATCAAATATTTATTTTTTATTTTTTATATTATACTAAAAATCAATTTTACATTCAAAACATCACATCAATGCGTAACTATATCACATCATACAACTATTCAAATTCAAAATTTTTACTATTCAAATCTCAAACTCAAAATCCAAATCCCCACCCATGCAAAGCAATAATATATTCATAAAGAAATGCCTGCATATATATGCAACCCCAAATCCATGCATAGAAGTGCGTGCCATACATACAGATGCTTACCTTATCAGTTATGTCCATTCATTAATTATCACAATGTTTTTTATAGCAAAAAACTTGATGAATGATGTGTGTATTTATTTTGGAAACTCCATGGAATATACTATATAAAATACTAAATGAGGAAACTAAACCATATAATATATAAATTGTTGATCAAGCAAATGGAATTAGTAAATAAATTAATACCTGATTGATACCAATCCTTGAAACCCTTAATCACAATATATATATATATAATCATGTGTTTCCCAAAAATATATAAATAATTTTGTTGTTTTCCCCAAAGGTAATTTTCAAGGATTTTGCCTTTGGGGATAACAACAAACAAAATTGGTGTAAAAAGAGAGAATTGAAATTCAGAACCAAACAAGCAAAAAGATTTGCTCATACAAGCATGTGAAGATATGGAAAAACTAATATATATATATATATATATGAACATAGTTCCACATTTCTGACCAATTTAGAATCCAAATCAAACCAAAACACTAACTTCAAATAATCATTCAATGGAAGAAATTTGATTTAATTGGTTTCTATCTCTATGCCATTTATAGATAAGTATGTGTCCTCAAAGTTTTCCCTATTATGGATATATGAATGAAATTCCTTGCCTGGCTCTTGAAGTTTTGAAGACATGGCCATGGCTTTTCTCTTTTTAACCTGATTGGGAAAACTTCAATGGAAAGAATAGAATAGCACAAGAAGGGCAAAAGCTTCTTTCTTTATTCACAAACTACAAAAAATGAGCCAATCTGAAACCCTAACAGATCAAATTACAACTTTTGAACAAGATTTATAGATGTAACTAATAATCCCATTATAGGGTTCCCTCATTATCTATGCCTACATACAAATATAAACATGATTATATATATATATATATATATATATTTCTTCATTCATTGCCGTTACCTAAGTATGCTTATTTTCTTGAAGGGATCTGCAATATACACTACACTACAATATGTGATCAAGGCCATCAATCAAACATATACTACTAAAAGAAACATCGATCGAGCGAACCCTTACTCGATTGAGAAAGCTAATTAGCCAGGATTGAATTGATTATTCGATACATTTTTTGTCTTCTAGTTTTATAGAATGAGAAGCTAGTTTATAGATAAAATGCATATAAATGAAAGACTATCAACAAATTCAAGAAACTATCCATAGCTAATCACATGTAAGTAATTAAAGTAATCTTCTATCATGAGTGAAATCAAATATAGCAATCAATGTAAAATTGCAATATAATGATACTATAGATACATCTATAAATCTTGTGCATTTTGAATGCTTCAAATAAGCCAAAGATGGGCAATAGTTTAATTGTGGAGGCCATCATAAATCAGCATTATCACTTTAACACTTGTAGTCAAAGTTACAAATCAAAAACTACAAACCAAATTGCAATAGTCAGGCAATAATTATATATAAATATATATAGTATGAGATATATGGTCAACAAAAATAATTTAAGTCCAAACAGTAGTGCAAAACCTAATCTAAGCTTCAAGCTGAGCCAACTCACCTTAAGTTTTTTTGCAGCAATTGATCATTCCATTCAAGAATCGAATTTCAGCTTCAAGAAAATTCAAGAACTGTGTTTTATACCATCATCGTCTTCATCATCATCATCTTCTTCTCAATGTCTCCCAAAATTAGAATCTGCAACTTAACTTTCCCAGTTTTGTTGCAGTCTTTTAATTTGGGGGAGACGATGAAATCCCACATAAAATTAAATGAACAGCTGTTGCTAAAATGGCGGCCTTGCAGAACTGCCACTGCCCCACCCGAATAAATCGGTCGAGAATGGATAATTCCCTGCTCCCGGTGCAGTAGTCCCTCCACCGGCGGCGGCGCCGCCTGAATTGAAAAAAGTAGAGCCGCTACCGTCGGGGCCACTTCCATCACCTCCGCCGCCGCCGCCGCCTTCGCTTACATGACCGCCTCGACCGCCGCCGGCTGTGACGCCAGAAGACTGGGAAGCACTCGGTTGGGGCTGAGCCGCCGTAGCGGCAGCGCCGCCGCTTTCTTCTTCCTCGAGGGGTAATCTTTCGAAAACTGCATTTGCAAACGACGCAGCCATCAGAACCACCGGACCGGAGGCTGCAAGGGGTCCGACGACGCTCCCGCCGACGACCTGGCCCTGGCCGCCGGAAAGGAATATCGACAGTCCTCCGGCGCCCGGCGGCGCAGGCGGAGGGAGGACGGTACCGGAAAGGGAGAGGATCTCGAACCGGCCCTGCAGCGTGACGACGCTCCCGGACGGCGCCGCCGGCTGGCGGATGGTGACGTTGGTGACCATGCCGCTGCCGGAGAGAACGCAGACGCCCCTCCCCCGCCGCCGCGCGTAGACGGAGACGCTCTCGACGACGTCGCTGCCGGAGGAGACTTCCAGCACGTGGGAGCGCAAGGCATTGGGGCTGTCACGTGTGACGAGGATGGGGGGCTTGGGCTTGTTCTTGGATCCCGGAGGGCGGCCGCGAGGGCGGCGATTGGTGGCGGGGGTTCCGCCGGAGCTGGTGTTTCCGGCGGATTCGGATCCCTTCTCCGGAGGGGAATCGGCGATTTCAGAAGGGCGGTGCTGCAAATGGAGGTCGGGGGTGAGAAGCTGGTGGACGTAGCGAGAAGGCCCGCCGGAGGCCTGATGATGGTCGTAACCCGCCATTGATGATGATATCTTAGATCGATCGAAATCCCCACCTGCCCCTAATTGATTAAATATGGAATCGAATGGAATGGAATGGATTGGAAGGAAGAAGCACCTAAAATTAAAGAATATGGTGGAAGAAATTAATGAGATGGAAGGATTTTGTGTACTTAAAATTCTGACAAGAAGAGCAGATCTATTCTAGAGAGAGAGAGAGAGAGAGAGAGAGAGAGGGGGGGGAAGGACATATCTAGTGTTGGGTTGAATCCAATCTCTGGAAGGTGTGATTGAATTGGACGTCAACAATTAATAATTGCTCACCTACTAAGCGTTGAATGCTTCTTTACATATATATATACATACATACATACAGTATGTACTGTATGGTTCCAATTGAATTGAATTAATAATTAATCTTCCACGACACACCACCAACTCATCAGCCAAAAGATTCAAAACAGACGGCGGTGGATATATATGGAGAGAGAGAGAGAGAGAGTGATTTGAAGCTAGTGGTTGAATTTGAATAGAAACCCTAGCTACCTACTTTCTTTTACTACTATTTCTTTTTCTTGGGGAGGTCTGTCTGGACTGGATGAATGAAGGAAGGAAGTATGGCAAAAGCAAAATAAAAATTAAGTGAAAGTGAAGCGAAGTGAAGTGAAGAACAACGAATTGAAAATGGAAGTAACACTAACAGTGCAGAAAGAAAGAAAGATATAAGATGGAGAGAAGATCGGAGGAGGGACAGAATGGAAGAAGAGATAGTGGAGAAACCTTAGGTAATTAGGCGGTGAGGATGAAGATGAAGATGAAGATGAAGATATATGTAGATGTATTTAAGTAAAAGTAATAAGAAGAATGAAGAAAAGAAGCGGTGGAAAGTGGTGCAGAAGAGAAGCAGCAGAGCAGTGGGAGCGGTGAAAATGAAAACTCAAATCGAGGAAGAAAAGAGGATAAAGTGGTACTACTTGTCCCCTCCCTCCATCTTCCTCTTCCACTTACAGACAAAAATCAAAATGCCAACCTTCTCTCTCTCTCTCTCTCTCTCTCTCTGAATTCATTCTTCAATCTTATTATATAATGACGATAACAATGGTACCTTTCATTTTATGGTATGTAATAATTTTTTATTTTATTTTATAAATATATAATTTAAAATTTAAAAAGATTACATTAAATATATTGAAAGTGATTTTATTTTGCATCATAAATTTATTGCAGCACTTCTCGTACTCGAATTCATATGTTTAATTAATTATTTTTATTCAATGATTGCTTCAAATATTTTAACAGAATTAAACACATGCAATTTTCTCAACAACTAATAATAATAATAAAAGGGATCAAATATATTTATTTTATATTTAATATATTTAATTTAAACTATATTTTTTTATATGAGTTACCAAAAATTATTATTTTTTATAAAAAATATATATATAAATATTATATTACTATACATTAAAGATCATATTAACAAAATATATATATTTGTGTGAACATAAATGTTTTCATAAAAACAAGTATATGTGTGCTGTTAAAATGACATTTATATGCTATAGTTTAAAAATAATATTAGTAATATTTTATTAATGGGTATACGATAAAGTATTTTTTAAAAAATATATATTTTTAAAATTTTAAAGAAATACACCGATAACAATAATAATAATAATAATAATAATGAGAAAAATAGAATATAAATAATTAAAAATATAATTAATTGATTATGGGTGATGATGGTCAAATGCAGCACGCCGATAGTGGACTGCGTACTCTGGACCTTGTCGGTACATCGGAACTTGTTCTTCATTCCTTTCTCATTTTATTTTATTTTATTTTATTTATTTACTTATTTGAACGACTGTCTGTCTGTCTGTCTTTTCTTGTTTTGTCATTACACAAATTAAATCAATCAATCAATCTTAATTATAATAAATATATCTCATTTAAATATAAAATGCCAATCTTTACCTAACCTTTAATAGAGTAGTATGTTTTTAGTTTTTATACTTCCTTTCTACAATTTATTTTCTCTCTTCGCTACCGAATCTATTACTATTATCTTGTTTGTCATTTTAGATTGTTTAAATATTAATTAATTGTTTTTAAATAACTATATATATATCTCACTATCTACTATCTACTATAAATATATTTATATCAATATAATTATATTAATTTATGCATTAATGATCAAATACTAATTAAATTTAATATTTCTTAAATGCTATATGTAAATCAAACAAATACTTTTAAAACGAATAAAAATAATAGTATATTGAAATGCATGTAGTAATTCGCTCTTTAAAAGGGGGTGTGACGGATTTTGATTTTTTTTTTTTTTTTTAATAACATGGAAATCTGCGGCTGCTATCGAAAGTGTGCACTGGATAAATTTTAGGTTAAAAATTCAGATGTATCGAAAATTTAAACTCATGATAAAAATTTCACCTTAGTTTCCGGATGTTGAATTTTCGATCATAAGAATGGGCACTCCCGAAATTTAAATTTAGAACATTTTTGGAAATGTTTGTAGAAATCATAAATATTTTAATAAAAATCTAATGTTTTCAAGATTGTTCATATGTGTGCCATTTTCTAACACTTAAAACAAAATGAAGAAGACATCCCTCTACTCTTCACCCCACACAACATAGATATATATATACATATATATATATATATACTCCATATACTATGCTTCTAAGGCAAATGTTATATATATATATGTAATAAAATAGATTGGAGGAGTTGAATCAATCATGTGTAATAATATCTATTGATAGATACTGACAGAACGACAGACATTCCACCCTAACCATATGTTTAAATTAATATACTACTACTATAATAGATAATACCTATATATCTATGCAATATCTATACGATGCACTTTCAATAATATATATATATAGAGAGAGAGAGAGAGAGAGAGAAAATTCTTAAAGAGTGTCGAAGTGTCGATTGACGGTAATTAGCTCTATGTTGATTTTTTTTTATTATTATTATTATTTTTTTTTTTTATCATGTGAGAATCGCAGTCATTATCCAAAAGATAAATTTTCAGTCGAATCTAATACATTGCAAACTAGGCCGACAGACAAGTCACGTTACGCAAGTCACATTATCCGGGATTGATTACTCTATGTTGATTATTCTTCTTCTAATCACATCAGTTGTGGAAATTGAAACGTAACTTAAATGATAAAACTTTTTTTTTTTTTTTTTCTGGTTTCGGTTTATGACATTTGATTCCAAAATTTGATAATTTAAAATTTATGAATCCTGAAATTATTGTCCAACTTTAAATGACTTCGTCTATTCTTTAATCTTTCCTGCTGCTGGGTTTGTTCATACTGCTGTTGGCCAGCTGCAGTAGAAATCTTTATTTTTGTTTCACTCCCAACTCGTCGAAAATTAAGACCGACCTCCCTGTATAATTTTTTTTATGAAAGGGAAGATAGATAAAAATTTACGGGCGGGTGGGGTCTATCCCTATCCCTATCCCCATCTAGGTAGATGGTCGCCTGGTGGGGTGTCCTATTTTTATTTCTATTACTTCCATTGCCTTTATTGTTACACAAATATATATCATATATTGTTTAATTTTTTTTTTAAAAAAAAAGAAAATTACAATTTTTAAAATTCATATTTTTTCTCTCATTCAAATTTATTTTTATTTTATATTGTCGACTTAAAATAAAAAAATTTATTTTAATTTCTTTTTAAAAAATTCGTACCCAGTAAAATATAGATAAAGGAGAGAGTAGTATTTGAAAGGAGCTATATTTGTGGATACAGTAGCAGCAGTACAGACCAAAACCACACCCAACCATCAATATTGCCACCACTTATTGACTATTTTTCTTAAAAACGACATATTGATGTTATGTTAAAAGTAAATATTGTATGCCTTCCAATCAATCTAATCTATTTGATTCTCAATTGTTACATCAAAGATAGGATTATAGCACAATCCCGAATAATTAAAATTCAATTTGGATTTCTTAGGTAGAGATTTTGACTTTTGTGAAAATTTAAAGATTGATCCAATATCATAACACGATAATCTTTTTCTTCAAATACCTCCATTTTGAAATTTTAATATATATATATATATATATAGAGAGAGAGAGAGAGAGAGAGAGAGAGAGAGGGGCCCATGAACGAATGCATGACAAATAGACAATAGATGAGTAAAATTAACTATATTTAGTGTATATCTATCTACATATCCAGTCAAACCATATATTGATGTGGACAAGACACGCCATGCCATACATATCTATACATACATGAAAATTGAATGCCCAAAACTATCCAACTAAATGAGGAATTGGTCAATGACAATAAGACAAAGCTTATGGACAAGGGACAGACAATATATGTGAACACCAACATCATTCATTGCGTTGGTTCGTTTCTTGCACTACAATTTGCAACCTCTCCTCCATCTTTATCACCAAGATTCAACTTTAAACCAAAAAAAGATGACTATGAACACTAGACCACTTCAGATTTCTCATCATTTCACCACGTACATCTACATATATATATATATATATAGAGAGAGAGAGAGAGAGAGAGCGAGAGAGAGAGATACATACATACATCTTTCTAGTATCTCTGCAATTGACTTACCAATTTTAAAGAATAATAAAAACAGTGGGCACTTTCAAGTCCCCATTTTCAAACTTTAGTTGAAACCTAACTACGCTGAAACTATAGTATATAGCCCCACTATTGTAATAGGAGAAAATGGAGATCCTACAAATCTGTGTTCTTCAAAGTAGACATGTAGTGGGATCAAACCAAGATCACAGCCCCCTCTCTATACATACATTTTCAAGGTACATAAATGCAACTCCCTAAATTTCATCCCTAATAATCATGCTTGACTAGAGGAGGGCAGGCCCTCTATTGGTCTTAATTGTGACAACAGTTATTGACCAAGACACGTGGGATACAGACAAGAACCCATATCCAATTGTCTATCTTTATCTACAAGAGAGGGTGTATAGCATCAGTTCAATTCAAACATGGCTTACTACAAGAAAAAACATTCAAAGTACCTTATGCTTTACAAGCCATCCAATTTGCAAGAAAAGGTCAATTTGCTCAATCAGTCTCATCACACAAAAAACAGAACATTTAGGGCACACCAGACCATATCCAGCACAAGGGAGTCGGCAGAGTGCAAAATTCTTGTTTTCATGATTCAATAAATATACACATGACTAGCAGCAAGACTTGACCATTTGACGTATGCCACAAATTAAAGTAGAAAGAAAATTTGAACTATAATCTGGCCAAATCATCTAGCTTTATGGCAGAAGCAATGGAAAGTTAAAACAGCCACACACCTAAAAGCCCTGTTTGATATTGGTGCAAGAAATTGCGGAAAAGCTAAAACTTGAGCCTAAAGTAGGGAATGAATGCTGCTTCACAAAGTAAGTGTAGTTATTATGTCAAAAAGATGGCCAAAGTTAATGAGATAAATAATACTCCCACCACCAACTGCAATTTGAACAGTTAGAAGAAGCTGTACAGACAAGACAAAATAGAAAATTAGCTTACCGACTAATTCCATCTAGAAGGCTCCTCTCAACTTTGGCAGGCCCCCTTAAGCTTTTCATCATTTCATGGCGTCTTTCCTCCCATTTCAGTTGAATCAAATGCACATGTAATCATATCAAACATTTAAACAGATATAGAAAGGCAGAAGTTAATGTTCTTGATTTTCTTCTAGCACTAACAAGTGATGAGAATTGGGAATATTTTCTAGGCAAACACTAAGAAATAAGATCAAAATTAAGTTTGGAGGATCGCAAGATGACTCAGAGGAAAATCAGCCATGTGTAGGAACACCCTGAGAACTATGTTATATTCCAACTGTGTGGATCCACTTTGGATATTCATATTTCCATTTTACATACGAAAACAAGTGCTAATTTATGCTTTTCTTAATATCCTAATTTCATCTTCATGTGATCCATATGGGTTATGCATTATACAATCCATATGATTATATCTAGTCCATATCTGCTGTAGCCCAATTGAAACTGGTTGGGTAATAATTTGCTTTGATTAAGGATCGTAGATGTATCAAAGTTGAACACAGTCAGATCTGAATAAGATTCCAAAACACCTCATAATCTCAAACTCTCGATCCAACAACAGGGCTCAGTGATATTACAACAGCACAGATATTAGAATCAAATTTTTATATAAAATGATCGCCTTGAACAAAAACAAAAATTTATTATACACAAGAATTGGATTTACTCTACAACTAAATCCCATAACAATGATATAAATTCATATCCTAACTAATTGTAGGGTTTTTCAGCACGCAATTGGCTTAAAAATATCATCAACTCACTGTATATTTTCCTGAAAGCACACTTATGATATTTCTGAGACTAGCTCAATTTTCTGATGTATAGCAACAATGCTTGCTTAGAAAGCATAAAAAACTCAAGTCCCAAATGGCAGTTCAGCTGGTGAAATTTGCAAGCTTGGAACAGAGCGTAAAACAAAAATACCAATCCACTATTTTATTGGCATGATCTAGGGCATCATCTGGTGCAGCAGTTCATAGTTGCAGGCTGCATAATTTTCTGAAAAGCACGACTCCCACTGTGTAGATTATTTAATTTAGTATTAACCATGCATTCTCATTATTACTGTTACATTGTACCCTGATGATGCTCATAGAAGATGCTAAAAATAAATAAATAGACAAATAAATAAAACCTCATCAATTAGATCCATATGTAATAACTATGATAGATAATTTAGCAAGAACAAATAGCAGAAAAACTAATCAGCATCACAATCTCTACTATTTTGAAGCTCAGAAATTGCTGGCCACTAGGACGTTCATCAGCAAATCCAGCAGGTATAGTCAATAATTAATCCTATTTATAATCTTCAAAGTTAACATTCCATTGTTATACCAAATTAATGAAAATAATTAACACTACTTAGTTTATCCTGATTACTTGACCCCGAAAGGCATCTGGTATTCAAAGTGGAGGTTTACTACTAAATATTGTTTCTGCAGATATAAGTTGAATTGAGGTTGTGATCATCTATCCACCATGAGTTCCAATCCCAAAATCTGATGCTTCAGACTGCCTTTCCTCTCAAAAAGATCAAATTTAAATAGTAGAAATATGGAAAATCAGAACTTCTGTGGAGCAGAGACAACTTGCATAACCATTCTAGTCGGGCAAAGATCAATGCTCTTCCTGATTCATAATTACTTCCTACTTATTGGTTGTATTGAACTTGTTAATATGTTAGAGCAAAGTTGCATCAATGCACAGTAATGATATCTGATGCCAAAATAACATTTTATGTAAACTATTTATCTTCGTTACATCATGCTCATTTACAAATTTGAGTCTCTTAAACAAGAACTCCGGGTGGGCTTTAATAGTGTAAATTCAAAAGAGGGGCAAATATGCTGTTATCTTACCCTTAATCTGACAACAAACTTTCAGGGTTAAAAACATGTACCATACTTTACACAAAAACAACCAGAAATCTATACTTCAGTTCTAACTAAACCAGAACATCAAGCGAGGAACTATTGCATAATGGCTCCTGGATATGGGAAAGATAAAAGGGTAATTCACTTCTTTTTTTTTTAACAAATATGGTAATTATAATCGTGCTCTTGTATATATTTGAGATGAATTAATTGAGAACCAAAACACACTGGATAATGGAGGAATCGACAAAATTCACATTTCACTGTATAGCTTAACATCTTCTGGCAAATTGCGCGCATAAAACTTCAAAGCATTTTAAAGCAATGCTAACTATCATAACAAGATTATTTAAAACAATACCAAACATGAACAATCCTTGCATTATATTATAGATTGTGTTGATACAAGGAGACAGACAGAACGCAAATATTATATACTTGAAGTATCTTTCACCATTATTGCCACTCTAGCGGTTATTATTATGACTACGTACATGTATTGATACGATATGCATAACTTTCGTGATCGCTAAATTTCAGCTAAGTATTCAACCTAAAAAAAACAAACGAAAAAGAGCTCACTGAATAAACTCCCCCAACCCTAATCATCCCTTTTTGATTCGCCTTTATTCCCGTATACCAATCCCGTCACCTGCAATCAATATTAAATCGAGAGAGAACATAAATGAACGAAAAACTTCCTCCTTAAACCATGAAATTCACCAAAAATAAACCTACCTGAGGATCCGGAATCGGCTTTCGCTTCTCAACATATCGATAGGGATCAGAAGCTGCCGCCAACGCCGCCCTTTCCTGCCCCCCAAAACAAAATAAAATAACGCCCAATTCACTAAGAATAAACCGAATTATTCTCGAACAAGTTGTTAAAAATTATGCCTGTCGTTACCTCTTGCTCTCTTCTGAGCTGCTGTGAAGGATAGATCCAAAGGTAGTACGCTAGGGTTCCGGCGACGGCCCACGACGCTAAACTACTGCCGCCCCTCAGACCGCCCATGGCATTCCCAGCAAAGGACCTCGCATTCCCAAAAGCCCTCCTCCATCCACTCGCCATGTACAACGAATTCCAAACCCAATTCCGAATATAATCTCAGTTATCCGGTTAATATGAGCTTCCCACCGCCGAATTCACAGTGATTGTGCGAGGGGCACACCGGAAGGCATCGAAATCCGCGATCCCTACAGAAGGAGCCGCAAGAAACCCC
Source organism: Andrographis paniculata (assembly GCF_009805555.1). Taxonomy (NCBI): domain Eukaryota; kingdom Viridiplantae; phylum Streptophyta; class Magnoliopsida; order Lamiales; family Acanthaceae; genus Andrographis; species Andrographis paniculata. The sequence goes on along the minus strand of NW_026137563.1, from coordinate 1,014,883 downwards.
CGCCCCTATGTCGAGTAAACGTGGCACAACATGATGGACTTACGGACAAGGCCCAACATCCCAATTATTAAGCCTACTAATTATTTATGAATCGGAAACCCTCGATGGGCTTAGCCCAGAACACGAAACACGAAGTCAGATTCTCGTTTGGATCGAAAATTATTTTCTTATTAAATAACATAAAATCCAAAAAAGAAAGATGATGGCCGCAAAGAAATAGATTAAGAAAAATATCAAAGTTAGGTTTGGTTGAGTTCAGCGCAGTGTATGGACAGGGACAGGGACAGGCAAACATGTCGACCTGGTGGTCCAGAAATCATCACGTGTATCTGGCAAGGCTCACTACAGCCAAGCAAATTGAATTAAATTAAATTAAAAAAGACCCGAAAAAAGATTCCACACCACAACACACTCATTTGATTTGAATATGCAATGTTCATGCATGTGTTAGTATTTATTATTATCATATGATATGCTTAATCTTGCCTTTTTTAATTGCAGGGAATTAGCATTAATTAGCAGTAAGACTTCTAAATTCCTCACATGGTTTCTGTCTGTTCTTTCTGCACTTCTAATCAAATCCCAACTCATAATTAGTGGCAATATGAACCGCAAGTAAAGTCACAATTGAATCCCACCCAAAAAGATGTGCAGAATTTTTTGACAGATACAGAACAGAAGCCAAAAGGACAAACTTTGGTTACACACATGTGATGATGTCAAACAGAAAAACAGATTTTTTTTATTGTGCGCCCACCCCACCCCCATTGACAACAACAAGAACACTAAAAGAGTAGGTGCACTAAAATGCACAAAGGACCACAATTAGTAAGAAAGGAAGAAGAAAAAGGCCCAGACAGACAGGCAGGTAATACAAGAAGAAGAATTTTTTAGATCTTTCACATGAGTGTGGGGTCTGATCCATTTTCCACATACATACACATAACATACCTATCTTTTAAGGGATTCCAGCCAAAGAACTAACCTTGTTCTAAAAAAACCCTTCTGCTTCGGCTTTCGGCTTCTGCTAGCAAAAACCTCGCGGGATCAGAGTCGAGACTCGATGTTTCTAGCTCGAAAGCTAGTTCTTCGCGAAGTTCTTCTGCGACCGATTGTATTTCATGTGACTCTTCACGAGCTGTCCCGCTGAAATGGCAGACATTAGCGACAGCTCTCCCGCCAAGACAGCGCCGGCAACCACCAAACCTAGGAGCTGCGCATTCGCTCCCGGAGACTCTTTGTTCGCGCCCTTTACGCCGAGCAGGTTCAGGCAAGCAGATTGCGACGCCAATTGAGTTCCACCCCCAACCGTACCAACCTAGAACGAAACAAACAAGTGCATCTATGAATTCAAATCCCATCTTCCTGTTCTTGATGGAAGATGATTAGATACCTCTATGGACGGCATAGTCACAGAGATGTGGATATCCTTTCCGTCATTGACCGCCTCCATCATGGTAATGCAGTGAGAGCTTTCAATGTTCTGCGCGGGATCCTGCCCTGTGGCTATAAAGATCGCCGAGACTATGTTTGCAGCGTGCGCATTGAAGCCACCGAGAGCACCGGCCATAGCCGAGCCAGTGAGGTTCTTGAGCATGTTGAGCTCAACCAGGCCCGAAACCGTGGTTTTTAAGACCTTGGACACCACATCGCCGGAAATGGTAGCCTCACAGACGACAGATTTGCCTCGCCCTTCAATCCAATTGACTGCGGCAGGTTTCTTATCAGAACAGTAATTTCCTGCACCAGGTAAGAAAGACGTATCGAATTCAGTACTAATGAAAACAAGCTGATGTCGAAATAAGTCGAGATAATAGAAATGGTCCCCCAGAGATGAGAAGTGTTACACCTGGCATATATCGGGTAAAATTAGATGCCTGGTGAATCAAAACAGATCGAACAGAAATAGGACAACATTGATTGCGGCACAAACGTTTTATTTTGTTATCTTATCTTTCCTAACGTAAGACAAAATGCAGCAACAACTACCATAGGCCAAAAGCGCGTAAATAATATGGAAACAAAAAGAGTTCGAATTCTATACATAAAAAGCTAATGATCATCAGATGCTGAAAGGGTAAGAATTTGATCATAAATGGAAGATTCGAAAGGCACTAAAAGTCAAGCAGATAACAAGCTCCAAATTCAAAATAAATATTCCCATCATCTTAAAAGCAATCGCGACGACGACGCTTACCCGATATTCCAATTACGTCCATATCCGGAAAATCGTTCTGCAGGAATTCTAAAACGTTTTGCACGCCTTTGGAAACCATGTTCATCCCCATGGCATCACCTGTGCTGCATGTAAATCTAAGGTACAGATTCTTCCCAGCAATGGCGGATTTAATACTCTGAAGCCTTGCAAATCTGCTTGACCTGTGATGCAATATTCAAAAGGAAACAAACACAGCAATATCTATCTCAGTGAACACCAGAATATGAATAGCCATGGCTTCCCCTGCAAAAGTTAAGCTCTACTAATGCAATCGAATGTTCAAATTCATCATTAGATCCATTTTTCTGAATTAATATACTTAGTCGGAAGATTCGACGCCATAAAACAATCAACATCAAAAGAGCTCAGATTATAACCAGAATATATTATTTTAGGGTTCAGTCAATTTCAGAAAATTACCTGTTGAAAACAACAGAGAGAGTCTCGAAATTGATGGGATCCTCGATGAAGAATTTCAATTCGGAAGCCCTCTTGGCGGAGGGAAACCTAACGACGGGAGCTCTGGTCATTCCATCACGAAGGAGGACGCAGGTGGCGCCGCCGGAGGCGTGGATGGCCTTGCAACCACGGTTGGTGCTGGCGACCAAGCATCCTTCCGTCGTCGCCATGGGAACGGAGTATTCGCATCCGTTGAGAAGCAAAGGCCCCGCAATCCCCACCGGAATCTGCACATACCCGACCGGCATCTCGCAGCATTGCCCTAAAATGGAATCGTAATCGAACGCCTCCAAAGGCAGCCCCTCCAAGGACCTCCCAGTCAGGTGCTGAACGGCCGCCCGGCGTATCCTCGCGGCCCTAAGGCAGTCCCCAAGCTTCGATTCAAGAGAGTAGGAGGGGATTTCGCCGGAGACAACGCGGTCGACGAGTTCGTCATCGTCGTCGGAGAGGTTGAGGGGGATCTTCGGCTTGGGAGGGGAAGGCGGTGGAATGGAGCAGAGAACATTTCGATCCTCGTGGAGAATGAAACGCTGGGGGTCGTCGTCGGCGTCGGGCTTGGATATAAACGACTGGACGAAATCGATGCCGAAGAAGCCGAGGAGGTAGATGAAGGAGGCGATGAGGCAGACGATGGCGGCGAGTTCGGAGAGCGTGAGGACGTGGAGGGGGGTGGAGTTGCGGATCTTGTCCCGCCAGCGGTGGAGGAGGAAGTAGGCGACGGAGAAGAAGAGGGTGAAGAAAATGCCATTGGTGAGGTAGAGTGGGAGGGGGAGGGCGTCGGAGGCTTTGGGAGATGAGGGTCGGCGATCCACCACCACCTTGTCGGAGGGTGCGGGCTTGGTCGGCCTCCGGCGGACTACGTCCATGGCAGCGGCGAGGTGAGGAATGAATGAGGAGCGGAATAGAGGCAAAATGGAAGGAGAAAAAAGGGTCGGGCGCAGTCCGGAGGCACCGAAGCTTTCGGGGGTTGGTTTGCTTATAATAATAAGTGGAGAATGAGAGAGAAAAAATAGGAGAGAGAGAGAGAGAGAGAGAGAGACAAAAGAAAACTACAAAACTGTGCTGTGCTGTGCTGTGTGCTGCGCTGTCCTCCGTCTTCCTTGCCTTGCCTGCTTCCCTTTCAACTCTTTCTCTTACCAGGCACTCTCTCTTTCTCTCGCTATATATAGATACATATACATATATATATATGTTGTGTTAATTATTATTATTAGATAATAGTAATAAATAACTAAAGGTGCTTAGATTGGTGGAGTGAATGGGGTCTGTCTTGTTAATTATGAATTTATGAATTATTTTATTTTATCTTATGGGAATTTTTAATACTCGTTTAATAAAAATGTTAAATTATTAATGTTCTAATTATTGATTGTGGTTTGAAATAATCAAATAAAATTTATTTAAATTGATTTTTCGATCAGTAAAAATTGAGTGGAAGAGAATAGTTCGTTGGGATGACTTCAATTTGTAGGATTTGGTATATTAGACTAATTATTGGTTAATAGTGTAATTAACTAGCTAACTGTTTGTATCTTGTCCACTTAATTAATACAAAAAGTAATGATATATTTAGATGACAACAAGTATGATTGAGAAATGTGAGTGCCGGTGAGCTGCAATCTGCACCACCGGAATGTTCGAATTGTATATAGACATGACACAAGTACGAGCACGAGCACATACTCGGGACTAGGTAATAAGATTTGGTAACTATTTGATTTAATGATATCACTCTTTGCATTGTAGTTTAACGTTCGATTCAAAGAATTACAAACGAGCCAAAATGGAATCCTTGTTTGAAATCCAAAAAAAAATTAAGTACGGGCATTAGATTAGTTGTTGATCAATTAAGTCAGTATGATACTGATTTGACCGGATCAGCATATGCTATAGGGGTAATAGACGTATATTTATATATATTTCAGCATATTATAATACATCATATATTATACTGAAATATGTATAAATATATGTTGATCACACGTATGACATATGTTGACCGGGTCAAATTAGAGCTGATTTGGCCTAATCAACACATGATTTGCAGCTATTGAGCACCTTAACCAAGTCGCAAGAACATTATCTATAAAATCTTATCCAATGGGATTCATATATATGTTTATAATCTTAAACAAAAAATTTAAAATATCGACATTAATTGCGACTGCACGTTACTTCAATAATTAAAGTCGATGTTGTTATAGATAATCACGCTCATACTATAACTTTCGAGTTGACACGTCTATATAAAAATTCATTCCACTCACACGAGTATGAGCACGGACTCAATATTAAGTCATGGGCCAACTGATTGTTTTGACGAAGATGAATTTTGCATTGTAACTCACTGTTCAATCAAAAAAAATTATATTTTTGTTTGCCTCTATACGAGCTATGATAAGCCTATATTTAAAGCTCAAAAGAAAATTTGGTACATGGCACAAGTCAGTAAGAATATTATCCATAAAACTTATCTGGTGGTATGTATATATTATTTATAATCTCAAATAAAAAAATTTAAATTTCAACAAAAATTGTGATCACCGTTACTTCAATAATTAAAATCGGCGTTATATATGCTAATCACAACCTGTCATAATTCCCGAGTGAAGACGTCTATATAAAGAGTCATCCACTCACTCTCAAACCATCCAACAACAACAATCTCTTATCCACCCTGGTTAAATTTCTGACAATTGTTTTGTAGTATTGTTTAATTCTTCTCTCATTTTGATTCATCGAAACTCCAATAATTTAAAGTGTCATTATTATTGGAGACGAAGTCATTTTATCTTTAGGAGTTATAATATGTTATCAACCAAAAACACAGGTGAAGCGATATTACATTGCGGACATTGTTTTCACTCAACTCAGCTTAATTGACAATCAATTTATTTTATTATCCCAACATTTTTCTAACATCAATTAGACTAATAAAAGAAACCAAGATTGGTTCAGCTCGTTTTCTAAAAAATCTTCGATGTTATTTGGGGAATATTAGGGGTTTGTTCATACATAATTGTGTTTTTAAAGAAAAATATATTAATTTTCGAATAAAATATATATTAAATATTAAAATCATCAATATAATTTAATTTATGAAAAAAATAAATTCGTAATTTCTTGAACCATTCTTTTTTTTTTTTTTTTAGTGAATAAAAATGCATTGGGTGAAACAAAATAGTTAATTGATATAACTTCGATGAGTTGGGTTTTGTAATTTGAACTAATTAGAAAAGATAGACTAATTAGTTAGTTGACGGTGTATTTGACTAACCAATTGGATCTTGTCCATTAGTTAATAATGTATTTAAATATTAAATTGTGTAATTAAGGTAGCAAAACTGACGTTGAACCACTTGTGAACACCTCGTGTTCGGATCAAATATAGACATAACACGAGTACGAGCACGGACTCGGAAGCACAAAACAAAACTCGGTACATGGCTCGAGTAACAAAATATTATCTAAAAAAATTTTATCCAGTCGCATGAATATATATGTTTATAATTTCAAATGAAAATTTTGAAATTTGAACTTAAATTATTAATTATGACCTACTGATGCATAAATAATTTAGGTCAGCACTATTGGTCGCTAGTAACACTTTTACTAGAATTTTCGAGTGAAAACACTTATATATATAAGGGTCATTTCTCTCACTCTTAAATCGTCACAACAACAACTATCCTATCTCCTTCCTACTTACTCTTTCCGCTAAAGTTTTGACAATATTTTCTAACATCATTTAGTTTTTCTCTCGTTTCAGTTCATCGAAACTCCAACAATTATACGAGTTATTATCATCGAAGTTGTGTCATCTTTCAAAGTAATACACTATCAACCAAAGACACCATCAAAGCGATATTACTGGAAAGAGTTTCCACTCGAGTCCAATTCATTTTATTAGTCTTGCATTAATATTTTTCTAATATCAATTAGAGTTTCCACACGATTTGGATCCAGTGGCTTGTATACATCTATTTATAATCTCAAACCCATAAAAAATAGAAAATATTTATTTTTTATTTTTTTATGTTTTACAAAGAAAAAAAATTATAGATAATAAAAAACTAGTCACCTAACCCCAAACAAATACAACATAAATATAAATTGGAGTACAAAATAACACCCCAACTCACACGTGTATACACTCTATATGGGTATTTATTTATACATATTGTAATATGTATACTAGATCTTATATACATTTTATATTTTTGCAACATTACCAAGATTTTGTGACTTACAATGTTATTACATGGACGCATTTTATATTTGTGCAATATTCCCAAGATTTTGTGAATTTAGAATATTATTACATGGCATTCATGTACTATGGTTTTGTTTACACAATTATCTTTCATTTTATTTGGTATTATTTATTTTTTAAATAAATATCACATCAAATATATTATTTTTCTTATAAAATATCAAATCAAATACCAAACTTTAATCACATAGGCCAAATACTTCATATAACATCCTTGACAAGATTGGTCAAATAGGAAAAATAAATAATAAACTCCTAATTTTGTTGTAAATGTTATACTCCCTCTCTCTTATAACAAAGTATCCATTTTTTCTTTTTTTAAGTAAATGTACTGTACTTAACATTACAAATACCCCTGCAACTTACAATATATTACACAAATATTATTACATTTATATCAATGTTATTCTAATCATTTTTATTTTATTCCTACTATATTCGAATAAACTAATATTTTTAAAACTATGTAAAAAAAACAAATAAATATTTAATTATGAAACGGAGGGAATAATATTAATGATACGATTTACTATGCAATTCTTTAAATAAAATAGAATAAAATAGGATTGTCCATTTATTAAACAGATATGTCATGACTCGAATTTAATTGAAGATTTTGTTTAATCAAATATATGCTTTTAATTACAAATGTGTATTAGTTTGAAAATATATATATAAGTTATAGAAAATTATGTACGCATATAAAAATAATGTGGGCAATTATTAATTTTTTTTTTAAAAAATATATTATTATTATTATTATATACAAAAGAACACAATTATAGTTTGTGAAATATAATTTTAATTAAAATTTAATAAATGAAAAGTTTATTTATATTTTATAAAATAAAATAAAGATGAATATAGCATAATTTCTAAATCAAATCAAAGAATATATAGATAAATCATACTCCTCCATTGTCCCGCATTAATGTCTGTATTTTTTATTTTGTTTTGTTTATACTCTCTCCGTCCCATGTACTGTGTCTGTGTCTGCTGCACTGTAGACACGATATTTTATGAGGGGTGTAATTAGTAGATAATTAAGAATGTATTAGTGAAGATAATTATTTTATAATATAAATAATTATAAAATAAGATTAAGATAACTAATTAGTTTAATTAAAAATTTTAAAAAAATAAAATTAAAAAATTTAAAATGAAATTAAAGTGTGTAATCATTTTCCAAAAAAGAAAATTGATATGTGGAAACGTGGACATGATATATGAGACGAATAGAGTATAATTTATTATTTTATTTTATTTTATTTAAAAAAACATGATTATAGACTTTAATTCAACTATTTATTTTGTAGGAATTTTAATAAAAAAATATTTTTTATAATATATTATATTAAAATTTTAGTCAAATTAAAACTCAAATTATTATTTTTATTTTAAATCAAAATCAAACAAATTATTCAATTCCATAATAGTAAATTTTTGTTAACATGATTTTAAAAAAATATTTCTAATACTCAGTAATAATTTATGTTAATTCATATATTGTAAAAATAATTTTTATATCAAATTTCATCAAATTCTTTTCTAAAAAATTAAATTAAATATTTATTTTTAGGTTAAAAATATAATATTAAAAATTAATTTTATATTTAAAATATTTATTTAACAGTTATTCATATTATATTACGGATTACAAATTTTCTATTTTATAATTTTTATTATATAAATTCTAGAAAAAAAAAAAAAAACTGAAAGCCCTACGACTACTAACCTACGGCCGCCAGCCCTTTTTTCCCCTTTACTGCTTCCCTCGACTCCATTCTTTTTTCTTGTTCATTCCTCTTCGTCACTCACAAATCACCGACCGTCGCTGCTGGCCATCGAAGCCGCCATCGCTGTTCTAGGCTTGAGAAGAAAAGTGAAACTGGGAGTTGCAGACCGGCCGGTCGGCCGTCTGAAACAAACTTGGCAGCTGGTGCCTGGCGAAGCCACGAGGTAACGGCCAAAATGTGTTTTGTTAAGGAGTTTTACCTAAATATCTGAAAAGGGAAATGGCTAATGTTTATTCAACGCATACCTAGTATAGGTTACCGTAGGTCAGGCTTTGTCGATTATAGAGTCGGATTCGCGCCCAAATTTACAGTGACTGTGCATGCCAAACCGGATTGACCCTGAAAAGAAACACACTCCGCTCGGCTGAAGCTATGGTAAATCTGGAGTTTATGTGTTCACTTTTTCTGTCCGTTGATTTCAAGTTTGGGAAATTTTAGTTTTGGATATTGTTCGATTTGTTTGTGTTTTGTTTTGTATGTTTCAGTCTGGCAGGAAAGAAACAGTTTTAGATTTATCTAAGTTCGTCGACAAAGGTGTTCAAGTCAAGCTCACTGGTGGAAGACAAGGTCAGTGTTTTGTAATATTTGGTTTATTTTCGGTAATTTTTGAGATTTTCAGTTTATTGTTGTATTTGGGAATATTAAAGCTATCTGATGATTCCAGTTATTAGACGAGTTAGCTATTCCAATTTCCAATTGTATTGAACTTCTCCTGTTTGATGTTAAAAGCATACAATTTTGGTATTATAGAACCTATTTTAAGTGTTTGCAATGTACGGCTGCATCGCAATATATGCAAGATTCAACAACAAAAGTAACCACTAATGATTTTACATTTTTCCGGCACTGCTTATGCATATAATAGGAACCGAAAATCTGAGACTAAGAGATAGGATATACGCTAAGTTAATTATATGCACACAACTGGAAACCATTTTTTCCAAATGTTTGTGTTTATATTAGCATATCAGTTTGCCTTCTTGTTGCTTATGATATTATCAAAGACTTGCTTATGATATTATCCAAGACATGCTATGGTTCATTATGTTAACGTTAGTGCACTTCCAGATTGAGTTTATGGTCTTGATATTTGTGGAAATGAAGACACTGCTAATGATGTTCACTTGATTTTGCTCTCAAATCTGGCTTTTTGTTCCCCACCTCATTCCATATTTTGATCTTATTCACTTCTTTTACCTTTAAATTCTTAATAGTATTTGGAAACTCATTTTAGTATGCTATCACATTGGAGTTAGTGCATGACCAGATCCTGTTTGACGGAAAAAAATAAAATTAGCCTGATGTTAAATTTGCTTTTGGGTGTTGTGCTCTGATCTTCTACACATCCTGAATGATATTTGAGCCATCAATGTCTAAGCCTTCACCAAACTGTATAAGGCTAGGCTGTATGGTCCACATGTCTATATTGGATTTGGTTACAGTACTGCAGTTCTGTATATGCTTTTATTTTAATTTGAACTTTTGGATTCCCTATTTTCTGAGCTATGCAATAATAAAATAGTGAAGCACTTTTATTTTTACTCATGACAATAGTGATTATGATAATCATATCAATGCAATATGGAATGACAGCTTATTAGAGCTAATTATCAATTATAGATTATCTGGTGGCATAAAATGAACATGTCAGTGGCAGTGAGCATCCTTTATATTTATATGCCATATCAAAGTACTGCACTGATCTAATGTTTCTAAAATTCGGTATATAATTAAGGACTGTTTCTATCATCCACCTTTTACTGAGTATATCTTTTCAAACTTAATTATTTTTCCTAACATATATGCCTTTAACCTTTTTACCTGAAACTGTGTTAGCCATTCCACATTTCTCTCTCTCTCTGCTCTGTTCTTTTAAGCATTTTCTTCAGCTTAGTAAAATCTAATCAAAGTTGCGAAGAAAAATTTCAAGGGTGTGTTTGGTTGGAGGTTTGGATCTTGGGTTTTGACTGGTAAAAATTTTGAATTTGAATTATTTGATGTGATATAAATAGATATTGATGTCAATGTAAAATTGTTTTATTAGTGGGATTAATACTGAAAATATTGGGGAAAACCCCATCCAAACACAACCCAAGTTTCTGGAGGATATAATAAACTGAATTTTCAGTTACTGGGACTTGATTGTTAAAAGTTATTTGTGATTGTAATTTGCTTTCCTGGACATTCCTTTGTGTTGATTGGGCCATTATTCCCGTTATATTTTGTTTATTGCTTTTGGCCAAAGCTCATGATTTGTTGCATGAAATTTCTTTTATTATGTTCCATGGTCCTTTTGCTCGACAAATGCCTGAAAACTTGTAGCTAAATATCTGAGTATTTATGTCAGTGACTGGAACACTGAAAGGGTATGATCAATTGCTGAATCTCGTTTTGGATGAAGCCGTAGAATTTCTTAGAGGTAAGCATACCATTGTCTCACTTTCCTGATCACTTTCAATATTTATAGTTACAAATTTATTTCATCAGAAAAGAAGCATATTGTCCTGATGTAAATTAAGGACAAATGTGATTTTGCTGCATTTGTTGTTTTACAATTCAGATACACTTCAATAAATTGTGCAGATCCAGAGGATCCACTGAAGACTACCGATCAAACCCGTCGCCTTGGTTTAATAGTATGTCTTGTACACCTTACTATGATAACCTTCCACATATTTCTTGGTGCTATCACACCAGATTAAATTTCTTCGGTAAAGTGTCGATTTTACAAAGGTTCTTACATGTCACCAATATTTCTCAGGTTTGTCGAGGAACTGCTGTGATGCTGGTGTCTCCAACTGATGGCACGGATGAAATTGCCAATCCATTTTTGCCTGATGGATCATAGACAGGATGATACCTTTGTGCATCCACTCCGGCTCTTAGGTACGCCTTGACGCTTCCGAATCGTTTATTTTACTGCACTACATCTGTGTTTAGAGGGTTGCCTTAAAACTCTTGATGAATCCACGTATTGAGTGGGTATTTACCTCTTTTGAATCCACATGAAAGTCACTTAAGTGTCACGGTATTATTCCGGAACTTATTGTCATGGAAATATTGTCATTTAAAAGTCACCGGATGGTTGCAGCTTACATTGCTATGTAAAGTTATGGTAGTATTAGGGTACTGTCATATTAATTTATGTCTATTAATTTTACTCCCACCATAACTTCATATTTTACTATTATTTTTTAAATATTCAATTTTTCTTATTATATTAAACAACTTTTTATTTTTATAATTTAAAATAAAATTTTTAAAAATTTTAAAAAATAAAAATTAAATTTAAAAATCAAATTTATAATTTTAAAAATTTTAAAAAAATTAAAAGTAAATAAATAAAGCAATGCCAAAAATTTTGGTGTTGCACTGTAATAATGCCAAAAATTGGTGTTGAATTTGGCGTCCGTCGAAGACGCCAAAATATGCCAACCAGTGCCATTAATGGCGCTGAGTCGGGAGATGCTCTAAAATTGTTTGCGAAATTCCATGCAAGTTTTTTACTGCAGAATGTTTATTTTTTGAAAATGGGTCGGGTTGCATCGGATTATAGGGTCGGGCTTCATTTTGGAGTGGGCTCGAGATATAGAATTGGGCCTCAGAAACATATGATGGGCCAAAGCTCACAAGTTCGCTATGGTGAAATTAAAATATACTATTGTATTGAGACATAAGACCCTATTCAATTATTTTATTAATCAATTCAATTTTATATCTAAATAATTGAATTTGATTTCAATTAAATGACTTGGGTTTAATTTTAACATCAAATATACATCAATTTATTTGCCATATCTAGGAATGCATAAAATAAATAAATAATTATAAAATATATTTTTTTAATTAAATTATCTATACACGTTACACTTAAATTTTATTTATTTATTTTGCAGGATTCCATTTCGTGGGATATTTATCTTAGAATAATAATTTTGGAAATAAAATTCATACGTGATAGGAAGCATTAAAATATACATTTAACACTATAAATCCTAGCTCTGCGCTTTTTAACCATTAAAAAAAAAAAAAAAAAGTAGTTTGAGGGAAAAAAAAAAAGGGGTATTCATTTAGAATGTTATTTTAGTACTTTTTTTTATAAAAAAAAAATTCTAAATTTGAAATATTTAGAACTTTTGTAAATTTAAAAAAATTTACACATAATTTCTTTCTTTGTATCATTCTAAATACAATATACAAAATTATTTTAAATAGAAAATAAAGATATAATAATAGAAAAAAAAAAAAAGTAAAACAAGCAAACAAAATGAAATTGAGATGGTATTTTGTAAGTGAAAATATAGTATGGAATAATTGAGGTGACGTTTTTAAAAATAAATAACACATACAAATGATGTAAAAATGGATAATATAAATACAAAGAAAGTGACAATACTATTAGTTGAAAGAGGCAGTATCAATGTATGATTGTAGTGTTTTATTGTTCAAAAAAATTTGAAATTTTTACTATTAACTATTAAAAACTGTAAGCTTATTATTCAATTCTTTTTTCTTTTTTTTTTTTATTTTTTTTATTTTTATTTTTAATGTTTTATAAAAAATAACAGTATTATATTTTATTAAAAATGTTAAACGATACTTATTTTGTAAAGGTTGAAACTGCTGTGTTTTATAAATAAAATATATTTAATAATATTATATATATTACACAAAAACACTTTAAACATGTAAAATAATCGCTATTTTAAATTTAGTAATTTTAAACATATGTTTGTATTTTATTAAAAACATACATAATACATATTTATTCATTGCGCATAATATCCAAATATTAGTATATATCCGGCATATAATTTAATTAAAACATAAGATAGTATTATGCATTTTATCTTTACAAATATAATAAATAAATATCAATAAATTCCGTCTAACCAAACTCTCGATTCCAACGTAAAATCAAACACACCCTAATTTTATAGTGTGGGTTCATTTTATTTATTTATTTATTTATTTATTTATGTATGATTGACTAATTGTGATATTAAATGCTGAGATTTAATGAGTAGCGAACGTGTTACGGCGGACGGGCGTTACAATGCAATGTAATAATAATATTAATTAATCTTAATTATAAGTACTTTACAACTTTTAAAACTTCACAAAAAACGCATTATAAAAAAAAAAATATTCTCCCATTTAATTTAGTTACGGAACAACAAGATATTTTAAAGATATTTTAAAATATGATTAAAATGTATAAATATTTAAAAAAAAAAAAACGAAATGACTATGTAAGACTATGAAAAACACAAATATTGAGACAAATTAAGTGGGATCAGTCCACTACCACCACCACCGCCACGACATGCAACCTAGTCCACTTCACCATCTAACCAACTCAACACTCTTGTACGGATTTGTTTTTGAATATCTTTCAAAAGACTTGGAGTTTATTTGGAACTGTGTAGAATTTTCTTCGCAATTTCCGACGTCGGACTTGAGTTGTACCTCAACACATTCCAAATAAAATAAAAAGAGCAATTCTGCTATTTTTTAAAATATGCTCTGCTATATAAAGGAATCTAGCAGATGTGATATGGAGCAATTAATATTGTTAGCAGAGCAGAACAGAGCAGAGGTTTAAACATGGCGGAAGACAAGAAAGGGAAGGTTTGTGTAACAGGTGCTGGAGGATACATAGCTTCATGGCTCGTAAAGCTTCTCCTTTCCCATGGCTACCACGTTCATGCCACTCTCCGAGACCCCGGTCTTAATTCATTCATTCATCTGCTAAACCTAACCTGCAAATTTCAAACATTTGTTCTTCATATAAGCTCGACCATTTGGTCTAACAATATATGCCTGCTGCAGATGACGAGAAAAATGCTCATCTCAAAGACCTCAAAAACGCGGCCGAAAAAATGAAAACCTTCAAAGCAGAACTATTGGATTACGGTGCTATTCGCGAAGCTGTTAATGGCTGCCATGGCGTCTTCCATATCGCCAGCCCCGTTCCTATTGGCACCCCTCCTAACCCGGAGGCAATATTAATGTTTTTTTTTAAAAAATAAATTTATAGGATTGCATAATAAGTCAATTGAAATAAATATCGAAGAAAAAGTAAAACATTTTTGCAATAATCATTCGACAGGTAGAAGTAGTTAAGCCGGCGATAGAAGGGACTCTGAATGTCCTAAAAGCATGTTCAGAAGCCGGAGTCAAGCGCGTCGTGATTATGTCATCCGTTGCTGCAATAATCATGAACCCCAACTGGCCAGAGGATCGAGCCATGGACGAGACGAGCTGGTCCGATGCAGAGTACTGCAAGACTACCGATGATGTACTAAAACACTCTATACTTGTAAGAAACTTTAACTGGATCGTGTTTTTTAACATCCATTTTGCAAACAGAGCGCATACTTTTATGCGAAAACAATGGCCGAGCGCGCGGCGTGGGAATATGCAGCAACACATGGACTCGACCTCATCACCATGTGCCCGCCCATCGTCATAGGGCCAAAGCTTCAACCGGCCGTAAACGCTAGCTCCTTCTTTATTGTTCTGCTCCTAAGTGGTATACTTTCGAATTCGGGTTTTACATTTTATTGGTCAAACAAAACAATTTTATTGACATTGAATATAATATTATCTCCATCGGTCAAAATTATATTTAACTTTTATTTAAATCATCTGTCAACCTTATGTTTATCTTATGAGCTACAACAATTACTTTTAACCATATGGATTTCTTATAAATATCTTTCTCTTTTGACTCCCGATTCACTCTTATATGCACTCACAATCTTAGACTCTGTTTACATAGATATGTATAGAATTTTTATCATTATTCATAAACAGTACTATCTTTGTTATCCAAATTTGTGCTCAATTCTTTTTGTAAGATACAAAGACAGTGAGCACAGATTTTGATCGACGGAGGAGTAATTTTTTTAAAAATACCAAATCAAATTTATTGTTTCATCTCACAATATATCATTTTACTAGGAGGATTCGAGGGGATGGAAAAAGGGTACCAAAAGCTAGTGGATGTGCGCGACGTGGCTGAGGCGATGAAGTTAGTATACGAGACGCCGGAGGCTGAAGGCCGGTACATATGCAGTGCACACATGGTAGAGTCTCAAGAGTTGGTGCAAATGCTCAAAGACATGTATCCAGACTATGAATATCCCGAGAGGTTTTTATTAATTAATTAGTTACAACAAGTTTTTCAATAATTTTTGTAAAACTTCAGATTGGCCTATATGAATATGCTGTTCGTAGTTATTAATGTTTGCATTTTAAATATTGCAGCTACATTGAAGGAAACACATTGTCGAAATTAAGATTGAGTTCGGAGAAACTGCAGAGGTTGGGTTGGAAGTATCGGCCGTTGAAGGAAACTCTTGTCGATTCCATCGAGAACTACAAACAATCTGGGGTTTTGTCTTGAAGTTCAATATATATACACATATATATTGTGTAAAATTGCTTATGATCGGGTTTGAAAAGTTTGCGACGTACTCTTCATGATGATTTAGAAATTACATGATTTATATCGTATTTTAGAAAATATTGCTATATTTTTTTTTCAGAGAAAAACATTGCAATGTTGTCGCAAGGAAATTTCATCTATTTTTTTAAAAGATTATATGTGATGTTTTCTAAAATATAAGTAAATCACTTGTAATTTCTAAATTATTAGAGAAAATAATGCAAAGTTTTCAAACCATATAAAAATTATATATAAGCAATTTTTCTTATATATTAATGGCTCTTTCTACTTATATCCTTGGCTCATGTTCTTGTACTTACTTCTGAATCTTCAAATCTTGAGGTTGATATAATTGTTGTTATTTTCTTTTATTATTATTATTATTATTATTATTATTATTTATTTCAATTTTTAGATAAAATAGTTATTAGATAGCTGCCATTGAAAGCAATTTTTAGGAATAATACATTGGCATTGGATCGCAAAGCAAGTGAGAAGTGGGCTCTTGCTATGATATTTTATTGGATTTCTTTTATCCCTCTACTACAAGGCTTGTTTACTTTGAAAATTGTATAATGCATATAATTACAATATTAATTATTTATCATATTTAATTTACTTGGTTAAATATAGGATAATAATTTTGAGTACAAATATTACTTGAGAATAATTTAATTACACTCCGGATACAATTAATTATCCTTAATCAATATATTATTATATAGTACTTTAATCAATCCAGAATTTTAATGTGTTAAAATAAACAAATAATTATGTTGAATAAAGTAGTATTATCAATAATAATCTTTCAAAGTAAATATACCCTGAAAACTGAAAACTAGACGACCACTTTAGAGTTTGTCTGAGCTCCTCATAAAAAACAATCAGTTAATTATTTTGAAGTACAATAAGCTACAATTTCTAAGCGGGTAGATTTGTTAGAAATTGTAGATATATATATACACTAAAGCGGATGAAAGATGAAAATTAAAGGTAAAACATATTTGGTGCCTTGTACTCGTCCCTTTTGTTGAAAATTGAAAACGATGAGAACTCTATTGAGAAAAGAATGCTTAGATTTGAAGATCTCAATTGAAAGATAATAATAACGGCAATTCGACTCCATACTTTCTCTTATAAATTTAGTAGATTTTCTATTTTGGTTGATGTAGTTAATGAATTTAATCATTTAACACTTATTCGCACTTTCTAAAGTAAGTGATACAATCGAAGTGTTCCATACAATTATTTTGATGGAAGAGTGACTGTTTGTACACGTGACTGTGTAGACATATTTATTATGACTCATATCGAATTGTCATTAGAGACTTTGTCCCACATCGATAAAGAAGTAAAACATTATTTTCCCACATAGTTATAAACCAACTAAAAATTGTCCCACATCGACAAAGAAGTGAAACATTATTTCATTGCATAGTTATAAACCAATTCATTCTTGGTTTAAAAATTGTACCAAATATATGCATTTGTTTTAGGGGGCTATACGAGCATTTGGGCCTATCTATTCATGTTCGTGTTCAAATTATTTTCCGAAGTTCTATTGTGGTTTTTCGATAAAGGTACGCATTTCAATTTTATTTATTTTATTTTTGTTTGTATATGTTTAGGCTTTAATTCGATGTTATTTAATTTGTCATATACTTTTGAAAATGTTTATTTGTGTCTATTTTGATATATATATATATATATGTAATAAAAGTAAGTATTTTATATAATTTTTAAAATTAGAATTATAAATTTCAAAATAATATTTAGTAATTCTCATTTATTAAGTACAAAGATAGTGTAGTTAAGATTTACTTCATTTTTTAAAAAATGAATTACTTTCAAATTTTATGATGTGTTTACCTAATAGTGGTTATGTTTTGATATTTAAGATTTAGAAAATTTTGAAATAAAAATATCTATTCTATATTATATTTTTTAATATATCTGTGTGTGAAAACAAATAGACAATCAAAATATTAATTTAACTATATCAAATTTCAGGATTATGTAATTGGTGTGAACACATCATACCAAGATCATTGTTCATTGCATATCAACAACAATTGAAATGCTCACATGCTGCTTCCAATATGGGGTAATTTTACATTTTTTTTTTTTTTATCTATTATGTCAAATACAGTTTAGCTAATCAACTGATTTGAAAATTAAAATTGCAAAATTTTCCCTTAATCTACAAATGGTATGAAGTTCTTGTTCACAAAAAATTGCAAAAGATTTTTTTTTTTTTCACCAAAACAAAAAAACTTTCGAAAAGCTTAGAGTTCTATCTGGGCTTCGATCAACAAATTGGGGATCTGTTGATTTGATTACATGGCTGTTGAAGCTTTCCTGATCGAATTTTTTATTCATCATCAAGCAGTGTGGTGCAAGCCTAGGAGGCCAACTACTTGTGCTTTCTCGAAAGCTTCAATTCGATCCAAGGCCATGGAAGAAACCCTTAACCTTGCATTGGAGGGACCTTCGAATATGCTCTGCCGAAATTACGATGTGAAAAAACTCTTTATGCTGTTTTTCAAGAGCATGAATTCTTTAGGTTGATTTTTTTGGTTGGGGGGTCTTGTAGCAAGAAGCTGAGTTTTCATTGTTCATTGCATATCGACAATGGCGGATGTTTGATGTTTGTAAGACTTTAGAGATAGCTCTGATAGTTTTGATTTCAAGGAAATTCTTAGGTGTTTTGATTTTGAGCACCTGTAAATTCTGTAATAATAAATGTCGATGATGGTTTGGAAAGAATCTGTCCCGGATTGCAAGAGAAATGGCTTTCGATTTTGTACACACTTGCTGATTGCTGGATATTGATTATATGTTGCCATCGGTCCATCTTGTAAATCTATGGAATTATGTTTTGTTCCATTTCTTGGATGACCTCGTAAATAATAATAATAATAATAATAAAGAAAAGGTTGTAAAATATCGATGAATTATTGTTATTCATAGGCAACTTTGGCAATGGCGCCTCCTACTTCACTATCACCTGGTCCATCGTATCTTCTTGTTGCCGATGATGTGTCTCAAGAACCCATCTTCTTGATCGAAAAGTTTTGTATTTATCATCTCGTATAGATGTAGAGTTAATTGTATTGGAAAGATTGGAGTACCTTAAATATATATATATATATATATATTATTTTTACCCGTAATAAAATATAAATAAATACAAAAAACTTTATAGTCTTTTTTGATGCAAAAAATATCAACAACAATAATAATATTTTTGTCTAATACTTAATTTCTTTTTAATACAAAAAAAATTTAAAAAATAAAAGACCCTTAAATATATATAAATGAATAATGATATACTCTATATTTTCTTACCTATAATAGAATATAATAATTAAATAAAATAACATTTTCTAGCATTTTAAATAAAATACCAATAATAATATTAATTTTGTTTAAACAATTTTAAAGCAAAAAGTAAAAGCCCCTAAATATATATAAATAATATTCTTTTTATTTATAATAAAATATAAATAAAATATATTTTCTAACATTTTTATATGCAAAATATCAATATTCATTTTGTCTAATTCTTTCTATGTATATAAGAAAAAAATATTTTTAAATTTTGGAGAGACATGAATTTGAACAAAAAATTTTTAAACGTAATCACTAAACTATATTCCTCTATTAGTACATTAAAATTAAATAATTTATATATATAACATAAATAAATAATAGGTTTCTATTTAAATTGAGTTTCAACGGACACCCCTTACGCCATAAGCCATGACCTTAGGGAGCTTGGAGCCTAATGGTCCAAAATGTAATAAAGTTTTTAATGGTGGCGCCTAGTTCACACTCGCGCTACTTTGCATTCATAATAATCTCATATTTAATAAAGAATAGTGAAATGCACGTATCCTTCTATAATGAAGAGAGGATTTCGTTGTTATAGCACTGTATAGCATAAGACAATGGGATTTCGTTGTTATAGCACTGTATAGCATAAGACAATGGCGAAATATAATAATCTTGTCGGTGTGCAAAAAAATATGCTTTTAATTTTAATTTTACTTATTTTTGGAATTAGTAATTTTTCTCTTTTGTTTTTTCTCTTTTGTAACATATAATGTTACGATTGAAGTATCACGTTTAGTGGTTTTGGTGTGACGGTGGTTATTCATTCTATTGTTAGAATACTCATAAAGTGTGTCTTTGTCCCACATCGATTTTTTGTCGGGGATATTATCCCACACCGGTTATGCAATGTAGCTCTCCGCCTTTTGTAGCTATAAATTGACGAACCATTGGGCTAATTTACGACACCAAAAAATTATATGATCTTCTCGCGGGCTCTTTAGACTTGCTCGGCCTTTTTCGCTTGTGTTCGAGTCAATATTATTTTGTGGGCTTCTCTTTGTTTCCAAATAACAGGCGGCCACATTGATTTATGTAAGTTTTATTTATGTTGTATACTGTATAAGTTTTTGCGTTTGAGTTTTATTTCTATTTTATTTTAGTCGGCTGTTTCGATTCTCTCTATTTAACTTTTATTCGAGTAGTGTTTTAATTTATTTAATTTTTTTTAGAAAAGTGTAGATTCATCTTGAAAACTTCTCAACTTGCTGTGGTTAATTTAAAACAGTCGAATTTCAGGATTGTGTATTTGCTGCTTTGGATTGCTTCAGACGACGACTTTGATCATTGTTCATTACATATCGATGCTTCGGAACTTGCCTCTCAACAAAGCAACGAGGCTCCTGCCCCCGGGTACCTATTGTTATGTGGCTCGCCCCATCTTACAGTTCAGACATCGATTACAAGTTCAGAGAGCTTCCATCGAGGGATGTCTATATACGGGCAGGCACAGAAAAAGAGGAAAAGAATGCTGCTCATTCCTCTTCACCATGCTGTTTCTGCTGACATGAAGAGATGATCAAGAAGAGGTAGCTATTTTCGAGTCCTCATCTTCGACTGCAGATGGGTAGGCTTATGGACATGAGAATATTACAGTAGCTGTCGTAAGTTCCTTTTAAAAAATATAAAAATAAATATTGATGCTTAGAATTCCCCTTGGTATCATTGTTCATTGCATATCAACAATGGAAGTTATGTGTTCTATTCTGGCAAGTTCTTCTTGTACACACACATTGCTTTTGAGCAAGAATGAAATTATTCTCATTTTGTTAGAATTTGAGTTTAACTATAATGTCTGAAATCCAAATGCTGTCTTGTCTGTAACACACACAGTGATGAAGAAATTCTTGGGAAATAACAGAACAGCAGTAAACGATGATTATCATATATCATAACAAAGCCTAATAGATTCGATTGTTAAAAATGTAAACAATCCAAGGAAACCATAATAGATTTCCTATATATCCTACACACACACGATCACTTGGCCATCATTAGTAGAAGATAATGTCAATAACAAAAACAGGGGATCAAATATGCTCGAGAAAAGCAAGCAAGCAAGCAAAGCTAATTTCCATCCAATTCCCTGTTGGAGTCCTAAGGGGTGATGATAATTTCAGAGATAAGTCTTGTCGAGATCATCGAAGTAGGGATGCTCCATGGCTTTCTTTGCCGAAATTCTTTTCGCAGGTTCATACTGCAACATTTCCTGAATATAACAACAGAAGAAGGATTATAAGGATTATTGATTCTTCAAACTTACAACAAGATATCTTGCGACAGAGGAAACACTTACGGATAAAAGATTCAGCCCGTCTTCATCCAGCCCTGGAACGGCCGAGGACAGAGGCCTCGGGCTCCACTGTGGGTACTCATGCCAATTAACTAACTTGCTAACTCCTGGCCAAACTTCGTCATTCGGAGTTCCCAACAGTCTGCAGACAACATACAACAATGCCGCTGTCAGCATCACTCAAATTTGATAACAAAGTATGCAACTAGTTGAAAGAATGAATGTTATAACCTGAAAATGTGCAGAAGTTGCTGCAGCTCCGAGTCCCCAGGGAACAGGGCTTGGTTGGTCACCAATTCAGCTGAAACAGTTAAAGAATTCAAGATATTTACATTTTTGAGTTTTCCAACATTGTGCATAAATGTTTGTGTCGATGCTTACCAAATATGCACGCCACAGACCATATGTCAACTGCAGGGGCGTAATGCGTAGCACCCAAAAGCACCTCAGGTGCTCGGTACCAAAGGGTTAATATCTGCAACACAATGCAACCACTTAGACAAACTATCAAAAACATTTGGAATTAGAGGAAGGACGTGTCCAAGAAAGTACCTCATGGGTATACTTTTTGATTGGCACGGTGAATGCTCTGGCAAGTCCAAGATCAGCTATTTTAAGCATCATTGTCTTGCGATCCATCAAGAGATTATGAGGCTTAAGATCCCTACAAAGAATCACAGTTAGATCCGCACCAAAAAAACGTGAAGAAGAAATTCACAAATGCCTTTGATTACCTGTGAAGAACACCGTGGCCATGGCAGAAAGCAACGCCTTTGCAAAGCTGATACATTAAACTCTACAGGTAGCCAAAAAAGAGATTATATACATTAGATGGAGGAATAATTAATTGATTGACATATTATAAAATTTTAATAAGCAACAGAGTAAGTATACCTTGACAATCTGACTCGGAATTTTATCACCAGTTTGGCGAAAGCTGCGGATATACTTCTTCAGATCGGTATCCATGTATTCGAACACCAAGTAGAGAACTGTCTTGCCTTCCTTATTTTGTCCTTGTTTGACATCCATCAATCTGTATTCATGTAACGATACAACTAATTAGATGTGTATATATACAGACAGACATATGTATAAATGTATGAGGACACATCAATTGCAAAAATATATTACAAGAAATACAAGAATGAATCAAGACCGAAACCCAGAGTTAACTAACCCTTGGAACCCTAAATCAAGAAACTAAGGAATTAAGAACATAAAGGGTGAAACCCCTCAATTAATCGGGAGATCAAATGAAGAAAACAAAATCTTCAGATCACAAGGAAAGAAACAAAAGATCTGTAGAAGCTCATCGATAACGCGCACAGAACAAATCTAGACCAGAAATGAGATACAGCCAGACCCAAATCCCAAATCCTTTCTAGGGTTTCATAACTATCAATAAACATGGGGTGAGTGCAATCACACAATCGGATTAAAAATACATCCGATCGAACAGATCTCAGAATAATATAGGTGAAATTAATCTACATAGCGGTAAAGAAAATTAAAACGAAGAGAGACCATACTTGACAATATGAGGATCTCTCGAGAGCATTCGAAGCAGAGAAACCTCTCGAAGCGTGGTGGGGGGTACGCCTTCTTCGTCTTCATGGAGACGAGTTTTCTTCAGTGCCACAATTTTTCCCGTGGCTTTCTCTCTTGCTCGATACACCTTCCCGTACGTCCCCTCGCCCACTTTCTCCAGCTTCTCGAACGCCTCCATTGCAGACTTCGGTTTCTCATCCATTTCCTTCTCCTTCTCTTTAGTTTCTCCCGTTTCCTTCTTCTTCTTCTTCTCTTGTCTCTCTCGCTCTATGCGTTTCTTTTCTGTCTGTGCGAACAATGCGACTCCAAAAAGGGCCACCCTCTGGTTTTGTACGCTACCGCATCACAACGGCTACAAAATTTTGAAATTCAAACTTTTTTGAATTTCAAACGTTCTGTTGGCGAAATCCCAAGGTTGCCCCTGAGGCGCGTATACCTTTTTTAATTTGGAAAGAAATACGTATTATTATTATTATTATTATTATTATTATTTATATATACATATAACAATATGTTTTTTCTTTTTTTAATTTTTCTTTTTGGTAAAAATAATTATATATAAGTATTAAAAAAATAATTTTTTTCCAAAATATTGATTTGTTTTGTAAATATATATATATTAAAATTATCTTACATATTCTATATAAAAAAAAAAAGTAAAAAGTATGAGCGTATTTATTTTGTGCTTTAATTTTAGTTTGAAGGAAAATTTATTTTGATGTGAAGTATAGTTAATTGTACATGTAATACTATCTTCGTCTAACTAGAAAGTATATTATTATTTTTTTTGTTTTGATCTTTTAATATTAATTATGATATCAAAATCGGATAGAAATTAAGAGAAAATACAAAAAATACATATATTAGTATAAATACAATGATGTGTAGTAAATTATGCAGATATAAAACTATTTTTAATATTAAGTACAACGACGAAAAAATAATTGTATATTTTATGGTTGGACTGAGAAAGTGTAAAAATAATAAATATATATAATACTCCCTCTGTCCTGTTGGAAGGGCCACGTTTGCTTTTTGCACGTAGATTTTTTAATATTAGTATTATATTGGATTATAGTAAAAAAGACAAAAATTCCCCTATTGGTACGGTATAATATAAAAGTAATGACATTTGTGTAATATTTTGTAAGTTGAAAGATATTTATTATGTTAAAGAGGTATTATAATTACTAAATTAAAATGATAACCTTGTATTGGGACAGACGAAAATGGAAAATGATAATCTTTCAATAGGACGGAGGGAGTATACTACTTTTTTAGAAAAACATCTTAGAAAAATTTTGTAAAAAGAAACAATCCCTGTATTGAATTGAAGCGGATAAAATATACTCCCTCCGTCCCGGAACTAAATATCTATTTGCTTTTTGCACGTAGTTTTATAAATATTAGTATTATATTGGGATATAGTAAGAATAAAGTAGAAATGACTAAAATAACCTTATTAGTATGTGTGATATAAATGTAATGACATTTGTGTAATATATTGTAAGTTGTAAGATATTTGTAATGTTAGGTAGATAGTACAGTTATTAAAAAAGAAATAGATACTTTGCTATGAGACGGACTAAAATAGAAAAATAGATACTTTGTTATGGGACGGAGAGAGTACTATTGTATTAATACATTAGGGGTGTGATCGGTTGTGGGATTCTATTCCAAAATTACTATTTATCAATTATTTTTTTTCACAAAATATCAAATCAAATATTTATTTTCTATTTTTTATATTATATTAAAAATCAATTTCACATTCAAAACATCACATCAACACATATTTATATTATATCGTACCACTATTTTAATTTAAAATTTTTATTATTCAAATTTCATCTCAAAATTCAAACACCCAAACAAACACACCCCTGGTTATAAAGGTGATAGGCTTAAAACAAGATTAAAAATAAATGCTGAGATTCTATTCTATTTATGGAGGATTTTCCATTTGTTTTTTAGTAAAACAAAAGTGTTATATTTTTAATAAAAATATATTATCCCTAGTACGTTTGTTTTCTAAAATAATTTGAAAGAATACATTTTTTATATTTTACTTTTAACCAACGGACCAATTTAACAAAATTATCGAAAATAATTTTTTTTCGAACAATACATTAATACAACTTCATTATAATTTTTATGTCCCAAAATAATAGTTTCATTTTATCTTTTTGTTCGTCCCTAAACAATAGTCTCGTTTTAGTAACCAACTCCCCATCTTTTTACAAAATTATTTCTAACATTTTTATAATAATTACATAATAGTCTCATTTTAGTAACGAATTCCCCATCTTTTTATAAAATTATTTCTAACATTTTTATAATAATTATATAAAAATACGAATATTTTAGTCTTTTAAAAATATTTTTAATGCCACTATCAGTATAATACTATTATTACTTAATTTTCGTGTTAATTTCAAATATCTCTATTGTTTTAGTGCAAATGGAGCAATACTTAAATTTTCAAATGTCAATAATCTCACAAATTTGAATAAATGAATCTTGGTGACAACTCAAAAAATACATGATGAGTTCTAAGTAATCAATCCTACAAAAATTAAAAAATTACTCCTTCCTTCGTAACTAAGGGTGTGTTTATTTTGGTTAAGTTTGGAACAAATTGATTTTGATTTGATATTAAAATAATATTTGATCGGATATTGTGAGATGAAAAATTGTATTTTTTTTTGAAAAATATAAAGTTCAAATAGCAAATTTTGAAGAAATTTGGTTAAAGAAACATATTTTTTTACCATTTTCGTCTGTCTCATTCCGAAGTATCAATTTTCTATTTTAGTAAAAATAATTATACATCAATACCAAAATACCCTTAACTTTGACCTAAATTACAAACATACCATTATGACAAAAATAAGCGCAACCCGAAAGCTCGATCTGAGCACAATACGAAAAAGCCGTATTTGGGCCTTAAAAAATAGGTTAGAAAATTTTCGTCCGTACCTGGCTCAACATGTTAATAAACTGGGTCGTGTCTGAATTCATGAAGGTTAGGCAGTGCTTGATCGGTCCGATTTTTAAAATTAATATTTGAATTTTAATAAATTTTTATATATATATATATATATTAATTTTTAAAATAAAAAAAAATAAAAAATAACTTGTTGGCAAAGTTTTGGCTTGTATATTTTGCTAGTCCAGCACAAATAAATTCGGGTCAGCCCGAATTGCCACTTATACATATCAAAGGAGTATTATATTTAAAGAAATAGACTTAAAATAGTCTAATAGTTGAAATATGCCTTTTTCTTAATTACATTTATTTTTTTTAAAAAAATATTTTTCTCCATTAAATATTATTTAAATATAAAACACAATCCAAATATTTTCACACAGACAAACCCGAACCGCTTCCTAAATCCTAAAGCCTCCTCCTTCCACAGACTTCCAAGGGTTTCTCAAATTCATTACAAATCTCATACCGGCGGACGCGGCGGCGGCGGCGGTGGCGGTTTTTTCCGTTTGCGGATTTAACCATGGATTGCGGAGGAACAAGGCGGAAGCGAGAGGTATAATTTGCAATTGATTTAACCATGTATAATTTATTTGAGTTGTATCTTTTGATTCAGTATTTCAATTATCTTCGACAATACTTTAATAAATACAATGATCGGTTCGTTCAGCGATGTGAGGATTCGAGTGATGCGAAACGAGAAAGCGGGATTGATGACCTACCCGATGAAATTCTTGTTTCCATTTTGTCGCGATTGAGCCTCAAAGAAGCTGAAAGAACCAGTGTTCTTTCGCGTAGATGGAGATATTTGTGGACGTTTACATCTGGTAGTCTGGAATTTGATGCTTGGAACACCAAGAAAGGAACTCCAATGAGCCGGAAAGGATTTCGAGAATGGGTCAATCATGTCCTCGAATTGCACGAGAACGACCAGATTGATAGTTTTATAGTGCGTTTTCAAGTGTTGTGGGCTGCACGGTTTCTTGATAACTGGATTATTTGTGCTTTGAAAAAGCAACCCAGAAATTTCGAGCTTAATTTGTCTCTTGAACCTATTGTTCGTCGAGGGTATGAATTTTTCAAGCTGCCGGAGCTAACAAAGCATGGGCTCCAATCTGCCTTTGGCAACTTAAAATCCCTCGAATTGGCATCTGTTGATATTACTGATGAAATGATTCATTATGTAGCCGCTTCTTGTTGTATGAGTCTTGAACGGTTGAGTATATGTGCCTCTTATTCTACACAGAGTCTCAAACTAATTGATCCGATGCCAAAGTTGAAATTTCTTTCAATATGTCAATGTCTCAACATTAAGAGTGTGGATGTTTCTGTGGCAAGTCTTGTCTCTTTTACCTACAGTGGAACTGCGATTGCTTTATCGATCAAACAGTGTTCAAATCTTAATGAATTAGAACTAGGTGGGGGATTGTCCCCGTCTTTTCTATTTGGCGCTGATAAATATTTGGGTGACTCAATTCATTTGGAGAGGCTTAGCTTCGATCTTCCTTATTTGGTTAGTACAACCTTGCTCATGCATTTATCTACAAATCTTACGAGCTAAAAGTTGACATATTTTTGTTACTCTATGTTGTAGTTTGGTGAAATTCCAAGGGAAATTGTCTCGATCAATTTACCTCATTATCAATCGTTGAAGCATTTGGAAATAACAGCTATGTCTGTCATTTGGCGAAGTCTTCTCTTCTTCACTATGTTGATTAAAACATGCCCTCTCTTGGAAGAATTTAAAATTGAGGTATGTTTTTTCTACTACAAGGATTAATGTGAATTTTTATGCATATGAATATGTGGAAAAGCACTTTCTAATACTCAGTAGTTATGTTTATGTACTTATGGACATTGGTTTTTGTGCATTTGTTTATTTGTCGTAAGGGAACTTTGTGGAATATTCTTAATACATTTCTTGGGTTTTTGTTCATATTTTATGGTAATAGTATGCTGTGACTTGTCTTGGTGCTCTTGTGAATATGAAACAATTAGAAGGTCATTAAGATTAGTAGGATGATGTAGAATTTTTAGTTTGAATTTATCTTGTTGAAGGTGAAAAGTATCTTTTGAAGTAGTGCGGCTGTTAAGGTGTTGACTGTGTCTATGTTATCAGCCTACTGAATTAATATAGGCAGTTTGATAATTTACATGATATATCTAATGGTTTAAAGTTCAAAATGGAGTTGTAATACCTCCGGAGTTAGGACAGTGCTAGGCCAACTTTCGTCGATGAGCCGGTGTCAGGTCATTCGAAATTGAATAGTAATTAAATGGATTGAATAAACTACCCATGTTAACTAGAGCAGACAATGGGTCGATTCGTGTCGGGTTGAATACTTCAAACAGGTTAAATTACTCAACCCTAAGGCCATCTCCAACCCATCAACTTCATTTATCCCGTTTTAACTCTAAATATGCGGTTGCTACGTTAATTTTACTCCAACCATAACTCCATTTTTTATTATTATTCTTCAAATATTAAATTTTTCCTATTATTTTAAACAATTTTTTATTTTTATAATTTAAAATAAAATTTTTTTAAAAAAAATTAAATTTATAATATTAAAAATTAAAGAAATTAAAAAAAAATAAAAATAAAGCAACACCAAAAATTGGCGTTGGATTTGGCGTCGGTTGGAGACAACCGATGCCAAATAAGCCAACCTAGCGCTATTAATGGCGCTGGGTTGGAGATGCTCTAACCCGACCCGTTTATTATCGTGTTGGGTTTATGTTAACCCATTTATTATCGTGTCGGGTTCGGGTTGACTCGTGTTGACCCGTATACATAATTAAGTCTAATTTGATTCAAATTAGATATTTTTTTGTTTTGTTGTCATGTTATATTAGTTTTTATTGATTTGAGCGTAAATTAAGTTGAATTATTTAAAATTGAACTTAGTTTAAATTAATTTATGAAAAAATTATTAAATTATAATTATTTTATATATAATAAATATATTAATCAATATTAATATATTATAATCTGGTTGTCGTGTCGGGTTCGAGTTGAGAGCCTCAACCTTAACCCGACCCGTTTATTATTGTGTTGGGTTCGTGTGAACTCGTATACATAATCGGGTTGAAATCTTTGAGCAAAACCCAATTATTTCGTGTCGTGTTGTCGTGTCGGGTCAGTTTTTGCCAGCTCTATTGTTGACATTAGAGGATATTCTTTTTCGAGAGCCCTACTGAAAGGATTCTAAATTTAATCGTGCTTACTCTAGAGTAATTTGGAGATGGGTGACTCCTGCGCGGGAGTGAGGGCAAAAGCGCGCTGAAATGATTCATGTTGACCTGTGGGGCTAGTCTACGATTCCGACACGTTCGACTTTACGTGGCTTCCGGGTCATGGTGTCACAATAATTTATTAATATTACATGTATTTGCAACCATATAGTGTTAAATGAATGTAAAGTACCGGTGTTTTTATTTATATGCTTTGCTATTTGAATATAAACTATGTGCTATTTGTATACAAATATAAGTCTGTTCAAACCTATTTCAAGTTATTGTCAACATATAGTGTTAAATGAACGTTAACAGTGATGTTTGTATTTATATGAATTGCTATTTAAATATAAGTTATGTGGTATTTGTATATAAGTATAAGACTGTCCAAATATGTTCTAAGTTATTTCACCTTATAATTTTAAATGAACGTTAATTATGCGATATTTGTATTTATATTGTTATTTGAATATAAGTTATGTACTATTTTTATATAAATATAAGACTGTCCAAATATCTTCTAAATTATTTCCATCACATAATGCTAAATGAACGTTAATTACGTAATGTTTGTATTTGTATGACTTGCTATTTGAATATAAGTTATGTGCTATTTGTATATAGATATAAGTCTGCCAAATATCTTCTAAGCTATTTCCACCATATAGTGCTAAATGAACAATAATTACGTGATGTTTCTATTTATATGACCTACTATTTAAATTTAAGTTATGTGCAATTTGTATATAAATATAAGATAGTCCAAATATCTTCTAAGCTATTTCCACCATATAGTGCTAAATGAACGTTAATTATGTGATGTTTGTATTTATATGACATGCTATTTGAATATAGATTATGTGCTATTTCTATATAAATATAAGATAGTCCAAATATCTTAGTTATTTCCACCACATAGTGGTAAATGAACGTTAACTATGTGATGTTTGTATTTATATGTCTTGTTATTTTAATATAAGTTATGTGCTATTTGTATATAAATATAAGATTGTCTTTGTATATAAATATAAGATTGTCCAAATATATTCTAAGGGTCTGTTTCTTTAAAACCCTAACCTCCCAAAAAAACACACCCTAAGTTATTTCCACCCTGCAATGCTAAATGAACGTTAATCTTGTGATGTTTGTATTTATATGATATGCTATTTACATATATGCTATTGTATATAAATATGTATGTCCAAATATCTTCTAAGTTATTTTCACCATATAGTGCTACATGAACGTTAATTATGTAATATTTGTATTTATATGTCTTGCTATTTGAATATAAGTATGTGCTATTTGTACATAAATATAAGACTGTCCAAATGGACTTAAAGTTATTTCCACCTTGCAGTGCTAAATGAACGTTAACTATATGATGTTTGTATTTATACGATTTGTTAATATAAACTATGTATTATTTGCATATGAGGATAAGACTCTTTAAATATATTCTAAGTTATTTCTGACATATAGTGCTAAATAAACATTAATTATGTGATGTTTGTATTTATATGACGTGATATTTGAATATAAACTATGTGTTAAATATTGAGGTATTCTGGGTATTCTTCCGCATTCTTCCATGTTTTCTTGTTCTGATTTATACTTGAACAATTTCATCTTCCTCCGTCTTCCTCTTCTTTGCTTTT
Source organism: Andrographis paniculata (assembly GCF_009805555.1). NCBI lineage: Eukaryota > Viridiplantae > Streptophyta > Magnoliopsida > Lamiales > Acanthaceae > Andrographis > Andrographis paniculata. Next base: position 983,563 of record NW_026137563.1, on the reverse strand, counting down.
TTTCAATATCTTCTTCCTGTTGTTCTTCAAATTATTATTTTCTTCCATGTCATTTTCCAATGGTTCTTCAAATATATATACTTTTTATATATGAACATCTTCATCTCCCATCTTCCATCATCCCCTTTTCATCTTCATCTTTGTTTTCTTCAACCACTTATTCCAATTGTTTATCTCATCTCCTTGTTGATTAATATTTAATTCGATTGATTATAATTAATCAACACGGTACTGAATAGCAAATTCCTCCATGAACTGGATTTACATTTGTGCTCTATATGCAAATGAAATTCTGTACTAATATCAATTCTCTTACATTGAAGGGGGATATGCTTTAGGGTTTGTTCTTTTGTAGTTTTGTTATATATATATATTTGTTTTAATTTTAGTTTGAATATAATTTTGTATGAGAGGAGATAGTATATTTATAAGGAAATAGTTGCATATAAAAAAACTGAAGCTAAATAGAGTGGACCGTTAGTTTCATTGTGTTATTTAAAAGCAATGGAAAATTAGGCTAAGGCCTCTTGTGTTTCTAACCTATTTTTTTCATTATTCAATTTTTTTTCTACACATCAACATTTCAATTTCTATGCAAAATATCACGTCAAATTACTATTTTCACCTCAACCATACTAAAAGCAAAAACACAAAATAAAAATCTAAAAGAACACACACCACACCATAAGGCTCAAACACTTTGTCTACTTACCATTTCAAATCTGTTTCTAGTATTATTCATCAATTTTATTTTTCATTTTTCTTAATAGAGAACATCATATTTAACATTTTTTAATATATATTTAAAATATTATATCGACCACCTATATATCATATCATATCAAACACTTAATTTGTATTTTAAAATTTCCCTATTATCAACATAATCCAAAATTTTAAAATACTAGCCATTAGTTTCACGGGGTTTCCCTAGTATCTTATATCCTTGCGCTTTCAGTACTATACATTTCTAATATTTCAGCTTGTCCCATTTTGTTTGTTGTGCTAGACTCTAATGTTGCTAAAGATATTTGGATCTAATAATGGCAAAACAAATATCCTATTTTTATTTCTATACATGGGACAACAACACTTACATGCTTATTTTCTTTTGTTTTTGATTCAGGTTGGATACACCTTGGACCCTCAGGTACTTAAAATGAATTCAAAACTTTTTATGTATTTCTTATAAGCTTGCATTGATTTTGTGTTCATATTTGCCGTTGTACCACAACCCAACAGATGGAGCGAGCAGTATTGTTTCCTGATGTTCAAGCAGCAGAAGCACCTAAATTTCATCATACAAATCTTAAGCGTGTTGGATTCGAAGGGTATATTGGGTGTCCAAGCAACAATGAATTCCTTATTCAACTATTTAAAATAGCGGTGTCTCTTCAGGAGATGACCATTGATACCCGGAATAATGATTTTCTAATACTGGCATATGATGCTCGACGGCTGAAGAATATAAGAAGGTGGATAGAGCAAATTCCATGCACTTATGCTGGCTCCAGAGAAGAAGCAAAAAAGATGGCTGAAGAAATGTGCTCCAGTCTTCATCTCAAAAAACCACAGGTTATAATAAGCTAAGTGAATCTTCGCAGATATATGCACTATTTGCTAGTTTGCAGTTTATACTTTCAAATAAGATTTTTAGATGTGAAATGTACTTTTATATATATACACACACACATTAGATTATTTATTTAATTTTCTGGGATGGCCTTGGAAATATTCCTGTGTCGATGAGGTAAGACACGTTTGAATCAGTGAGCAAATTATACCAAGCAAGTTTTTTAAGTAACATGCTAGATGAATAGGCTACCAGTATTTATTTATATGTGTGCATAGACCATTTGTGTGTTTGTTTGGGGATTTGGATTTTGAGTTGGGATTTGAATAGTAAAAGTTTTGAATTTGAATAGTTGTATGATGTGATATAAATAGGTGTTGATGTAATGTTTTGAATATAAAATTAATTTTTAGTATAATATAAAAAATGAAAAATAAATGTTTAATTTGATATTTTTGGGGAAAAAAAATGGGATGAATAGTGCAAATCCAATTCAATCCCCAAAACAAATACACCTTTTCTTTCAACTAGATAATCTATAATAAATAACAAAACAAGACTATATGGGCCGTGTGGCTGTATTCGGTAAGTATATTAATTTTTTGAAAGAATATAATTTTGTAATATATATATATATAAAGAGTACACCTGAGGTGTTTGGTTTAGTTTTTTAAATAAAAATAATATGATTCAATCGGTGTAATTTTAATAAAAATATATGAAATATAAAAAAATATAATAGTTTTAAAATATATATATGAAATCTATATTTTTTAATGATTAATATAAATTAATTTTATAAAATAAATAGTTTTAAAATTAAGTGTATCTATCGGATTTTTCACCATTTAAGAGTTTTGATTTAGTTGATATATATTTATATTTATTAAATATATTTTAAATAAGTATAATTTATTAATGCTTTTTAGTTGATGTATATTTATATTTATTAAATATATTTTAACTAAGTATAATCTATTAAAACTAAAAGCATTACTAAAACAATATATCATTTAAACTGAGAATAGATATACTCATCATCCAACCTATTTTCGGTGTCATTATTCTTTATAAATATTACAAAAGAAAATGTAGTATAATATATATATTACATAATACATATATTTATTTGTTAAAAATTAACATTCCAATATAGTATTATCTTTTTCAATTATCTGTCATAAAAAAATACATTCCAAAAATACATTTGTTGTATACACTAAAAAATTTTCATCTTAAAAAAAAAATTGTTTTCCGAACACCTCAAATGTATAATTTTCAACATAATCATCCAAGTTTAAAATTTTTAAAACCAAACAAATCAATTTTTAGTTGCAATATCATAAAAAAAAAAAAATTAATATATTGTACACATTATTTTTACATTAATTTTATACAATTTTTTAAATCTCACATAAAAAAAAATTATTCTTTCAAACCAAAACACAAAACAAAAAACAAATAGTATTATTATTTTCTTTTATTGGACAGTATGTATTAAAATAAATTTTAAAAAGTACACAATCTTTTGTTATATATTTATTAATATACAAATATCAAAGTATTTTTAATTTTTATTAAAATATTTATAAAATAATTTCATAATTAGATGAAGTAGTTTTTATTATATATTTATATCATAATTTTGGGTTCTATACAAAGTACAAACAAAAATATTTAACATTCCTAATTTTTTGTAAGATAAATTTTATATACTTTTCAATTAAAATAAACAAAAAAAAAATACTAAAGAATTAAAAAACAAACTATTATAATAAAAAATAAAAAATAAAAATAAATTATAAACATAATAAAAATGTACTATAATAAAAAATATGATAACTAACTAAATTGGTTAGGACTTTTTTCCATCTGTCAATCCTTCTTTTGGATTGAGATTGGACCGGAATCGAACGATCGGTTTTAGTAGACTTTATCGCAGTGAAAGCGAGGTTTCGTATTTTTGAGTTTCTTGTCAATTTCTTTTTTTGTACGTATATTCTTTAACGAGACATTCGATTTGATTACTGTTCTAGCACCCACTTTTTGGTGCGGCATAGTTTCAATGTATAATTTAAGATCGTGCATTTTGTGCTAGTTATGGATATACAGTAACTAATTCATTAACAAAAATGATGTATCTTATACATGTTAAGAACATAGAGCCTCTGGTGACAGCTCTAAATGCAGTGTGTACAAATATAAAATTCAGATTAAGAACATTGTTGAAATGCTGAGTACCTTCCATACTGTTTATCCCAATAGGAGGTGGAAGTTTCATTCATCTTGTTTGGGTTGTGAGTTTTTTATTTTTCATTAATAAAGAGAGTCATTTACTACTAAAGCAAGTGGCCATTGCTTGAAAAAATTAGCCTTTATGCCTCCGATAAAAAAAACTTATTCCATTATGTAATTTATAAAACGTTATCTTCGTCCACAACACACTTGAACAGACCGAAATACACATCATTTTGCTTCATCTTGTTCTACGCTTCGACTTCTTCGCAATTTATTTTATTGGATGGATGTCGGTGAAAGATGTAGTTATGTTTTTTTTGGATGTGAACCTATTAAAATTATGAATACGACCAGCATCTATTTGTATTTATATTTCCTTAATTTATGCTAAAAGAAAGTATTGACTTATTAATTATTAAAATCAAATTACATATCTACCCCAACTGCAATTTCATCCGTTGATTAAAACTTTGATATTTTTTCAGGATGGTCCTGAATATTGAACTCAATCAACTAAACCAAATAAACTTGCTTTTTAGTTCTTAAAAAAAAATAAAGAGAGAAAGATAAAAAATAAAAAAAAAAACATTCATATTAAAGAGTCAAAAAATAAATGATCATAGTTAAAGATAAAAATTAAAAAAATAAATAAATACTACTCCCTTCCCAATAAAGATAAAGCCTTTTGTTTGGTAACAAAAATTTAAATAATATAGATTAGTTAGGTAAATAATAAAAATTAATTATTTAATTATTAAAAAAATTAAAATATGTATTTAAATATTTATAATATCTCAGTAAATATATACAATATGATTCTAAAAAATAAAATCTTATATAATAATAAAATAAAATATATAGTATATATTGATTTATCATTACTGTAAATTAATTTTATAAAAAAATAGAAATTTTTAAAAGTAGATAAAAAATATATGTTAACTGAAGAGAAGAGATATATAAGAGGTTTTGAATTATTTGTTTCAAATTTAATTTAATTAATTTATATTTATTATAAAAAAAAATTTATTGGCGTGAAATCCAGTAATAGTCCAAAAAATTACTCATTCCGTTCCAAGTAATTTGTTATATATATATTTTTAATTTTAATTAAATTATCTTAATCTTAATTTATAATTATATTTACTATTCAATAATTATTTTTATTAATACAATCAGCCCAATCAATGGAACCAAAACCAGCACTCTCTCTCACACTGCTCAGACGCCACTGCAAGAAACGTGGAAGCTCTTTCTAGCAGTAGCATACTCTTTTAAGTTGAGATTTTGACAATTGATTTTTGTAGGTTTAGTATTCTTTTGATCTTTCTTATTTTTTTATTTTTTATTTTTTGTGTATTCTTTAACGTAAGACATCGATTTAATTATGTAAGAGTAAACTTCCTTGACCGTGCATTGTGTTTTTTGACGCCTTTTGGTGTAATTTGTGCTAGTTGAATGCATGTTTGTAAACAAACAGAGATATAAAACTTAAAGTAATTTGGTTTGCTGAGATTTTATTTTGTATTAATAAAGAAAGTGACATACTAGTAAAGCAAGAGCTCATTGCTTAAAAAACATTAGCTTTTAGCAGAGCATGTGGAATTATAACAGATTTCCTAATGGTTATATGCTTTTTATCTCAGAGCGGTGTTTCTCCTATGAATTCGACTATGCCTTATAGAAAATATCGCAAGCTAGAGGTTTGTATCTTACACTGACTGTATAGTTGTATAACTTGCTTCTTTTTTGCTTCTATTTCGGTTGTCTACATTACAATAATGTACTAAGCATTCAGGGAGTTGATCTATTTAGTGAGAAGAGGCAAGATGAATCATGTACAGTACTTGAAGATTTATGGGCCGAAATACTTACTCAAGATGAATCATGTACAGTACTTGAAGATTTACCGGACGAAATACTTACTCAGATCCTGTCACATCTGAATCTGAAGGAACTTGTGAGGACTAGTGTTGTCTCAAGTAGATGGAGAGATTTGTGGAAGTTTACACCTGTGGTTCTTGAATTTGATGGTTGTTATACTGATGGAGCCAATAAGGATAGAAAAAAGTTCAAAGCATGGGTCAATCACATTCTGAATTTGCATCAGGCACATGTTGATGGTTTTATTGTTCGTTTTTATTTAGACTGGCCAGCAGGTTTCATGGATAAATGGATAAATCGTGCCCTGAAGAAGGAAGCAAGAAATATTGAGATTAACTTGTTACCTATGTCTAACCCCGCACACCGTGGATATTATGCACTTCCTAGCCTGCAGAAGTCACTCCATTCATACGGAGCCAAATCTGCATTCTGCTTCCTGACATCCCTGAAATTGGTAGGTGTTGGTATCCACGATGACACACTTCATTATTTTCTAGCTTCTTCCACGAGTCTTGAATGTTTGACTATATGTGGCTCACGTTTCACAAGAAGTCTGCGTATAGTTGATCCATTGCCGAAGTTGAAACATATTGAAATATCTCATTGCAATAAAATGAAGAGTGTGGAGATATTGGTAGAAAGTATTGTTTCCTTCACCTACGATGGAGCAATGATCAATTTGTTCTTCAATAAAACTCCAAAAAATCTTTCTGCACTAACACTTGCCGGAAAGTTTTGTCAGTCCTTTTTTCTTCACGCTTACAAACACTTGAGTTACTCATTTCAGTTGGAGAGGCTCAACCTCGACTTTCCTAATAAGGTTAGCGGAGGCATTTATGTTTACTCATGCATTTTATCTACAATTGTTAGACATCATGATGGGCAATAACAATTTTCTTTTATGTTTGTTTTCTTAGCATGTTAAAAGACCACTACGAAGCCTGGCTTTTTATAAATCGCCTTATTTGCCTCAGTATTTGAACCTTAAGTGTATGGAAATAACAGCTTCTTCAATTGTTGGACGAAACCTTCTTTTTTGCACAAAGCTTATTGAGATGTGTCCCCTTTTGTACAAATTTAGAATCAAGGTACGTTTTTGCCCTTTGCAAGGATCAACTACAATTTATCATTTGATGTTCATTTAGGCAAATTAATTTTCAAAATGCAACTTTGTGTTACTTTCATTATGTAGCCAGCAGCATATCAAAGACCAGTTTTCTTGGTTAAGTTGAGATATTTTCATAATTTTAATGGCTCACGGTGCACTCTCTCTCTATATATATATATGAGGATGATTACGGTGCTGATTCAACACATATAATATATACAAACAACACACGTCCTTATTACACATAACACATATTGTGTGTAATAAAGACATGTGTTATTTTTTTATAATTACAAGTGTGTTGTATAGAGTATGTAGTGTGCTAAAATTAAACTGTTGTGTATGTTGTATAAGACTATAGCATGGGTTGTTAGTTAATGTGATATATTTGTATTATATTAACACATACGTCTGCCGACTGTGGTAATATTGTGTGCTAGTAGCCGCCGCCCTATATATATAATACGCACATAATACAGATATCTACCTAACAAACATGTATTGTGTTATCAAACAGAATTGCACTTCAATATACATGTTCTAAAATTAAAGCATAATAAAAAACTCATTAAAAAAAGTGTATATAAATACTAACACAATCCCTAGAAAAGGAAGAAGACAGGTTATGGGAAAAGGAGAAATAGCTGCTTCCGTAACTGGTGAGAGGAGGTGATGAGTGGCAAGAAGCAAATATGGAAAACAGGAGGCTGAGAACCGAGGGGGAGAAACTCGGAAAGAAAGATAGAATAAAGCTTTTGTGTAATATATTAAACGAAAAAATAGGAATTTGTTTTGATAGTCTTGAACAGAAAAAATTTGATAAATAGTGCCTATAACAAAAGTATCATAGCTTGAGCCTTGCCCCACGGCAGCAGTGCTACAGGCACTCTGTGGATCCTTGCCATAGAAAATGGTGCAGAGGCTGCACCATGGTGCCCCATTTAAAACTTTGGATATTTAGTAGAAGAAAATCAAGTTGGTGATGAAAATAATCGTTGGGATGAGATTACAATTGAGTGGTGTCATATGGCATAGAACAAGCAATGCAAATTACTCTTATAATATTCATGGATTATTTATTCTATGTTTTATGGTAAATTTGGGGCTTTGTTGATGTTTTTGTGTATATGAGTAAAGACTGCCAAATTTATCAGAATATCCTAACATTGTCATTTTCTGAATGACTTTGTTTGTAAAAGGATCAAGCAAGTTGTTTTCTATTCCAGCAAACTATATGGAGTTGGAGATATGTTTTTCGGTTTGTATGAAGAAAACTTCTGTATGAAAATGAAAGATATTACTACTATCAGTTTTCATGCAGTCATGTGAAAATGCTGAAATACTGATTCTTTTCTTTTACTTGAGAAAAAAATTTAAGTGTTGATTTCATGAATCAGGATGCCCAGCTCCGATGGCTTGTTTCGAGTTTCAGGAGTTTTGTCCTTTCTTGAGTTTTAGTGTCTATATTATTCCCTAGACTGATTGAGTTCTTAAGAGAATTTGAGTGATAACTGTCCAAGTTGTATTTATGCATTCAAAGTTCAAATATGAGAAAAGACTTACACACATGCACTTTCTTTTGTTGTCTCAGGTCAGATACACTTTGATTTCTAAGGTATTCTGGTAATTTTTGTTTCTAGAGCTACATTTGTTTGATGCCTCATTTCACTTATGTTGATATCTGTAGAGTTCTTGTTCTTGTAGGTCTAACTTATCCTCTCTCTGTCATGGCAGACGGAGCGCTCAATTTTTATTCCTGACCTGAGTGCTGCCGAGGCCTCTGTATTCCATCATGAAAATCTTAAGTTATTTGAATTAGTCGGGTATCTTGGGTGTCCTAGTGAAGAGGAGTTCATTACCCTTTTACTGAAAATAGCCCCATCTTTGATGACGGTGACCCTTGATACGGAGAATGATTTTAACGAACTAGCATGGCAATGTCATTTCATTGAAAAAAAATTTGATTGGGTAAATGGATCAAAGCTTCCCGAGTTTGCTTATGCCAAGTCAAGGATTGAAGCAAAAGAGTTTGCTGAAAGATTGCAATCCAAATTACCTCAGAAAACACAAATGGTTATATTGTGATTTTGATGATGGTCCTTGATGTTTTTCTTTCTTCCAGTAGCAGGTAACAAATGCAACCACATATTCATCCAATGGTTAAAAGTCTTATTAATGTAGTTTTGTTCTTTTTCTTTTGATAACTTGAGAGCCCGCAGTTGTTATTCTGGCTAAAATCTCCGGCCAAATCTAATAATTTATAAATTAGGTTCGATAAAATAAGTTACACTAAATGAACAATGTCTATCATGCAAAACCTGGTTGAACTAATAAATTTTTAGTTACAAATCAAAATTAAAATAATATTTATAGCGAGTCTGTGCTTGACAAAAAATGCTTTCGATTAAAGTAAAAATACTTCAAGTCATAAGTCCACTCCCACTCTACTAGGCTATCTTTTACTTGTATTGTCGAAGTTTGTTGTTGTTTGACATGAACACAATATAAAATATTAAAATACAAATATATCATAAAAGATCAAAATAATATATTATAGATACTAGAGATGATCTGGTAGTCAAACTTTGACTTCAATATTATTCTTAAAATACATTTATACAAAATACTAAAAATATATTATGCCTATATTTTCTTTTGTGTTCACAATTTTGTTTATATTACTTGTTTTTTTATTTTATAAGTTAAAGTTTGTTTTAAAAAAGACAAAAATACGATACTAACGATGATAGAATCACCCCTTTTATTTTCAAAATCTAAAATAAAATAAAATAAACATTTTTGTATTTACCTAGCAAGCAACCTACACAATCTGCTTTTGCCGCTCTTTCTCACCGCCCGTCCCATCTCGGCGGCATTTCCGATCGGCGCCACCGCAAATCCGCAATTGCCACCGCACGCTCTCTTCTCTGAAGCCTTTTGGGAGCGGAGGGACAGGAATCACTCGCTGTAGTCCTCGCCGCCTGAAATCGCAGTGACGTGACGGAGAGGGTTTCGTTTCCTTTGTGAGTTCCTTTTCAATTTCATTTTGTGTAGTTATATTCTTTCTCGTATGGCCAGCGATCAATTTAACTATGCAAGAGTAATCATCCTTGACCAGGAGGAATGAGTTTTGTGATCCTCCCCTTTTGCGCTGCGTATCTTCGATTTATAAAATCGTGCATTTGTATTATTTTTGGCTATGAATTAATCAATAATGATGTGTGCTATATATGTGAAGTAAATAAAAGTTGAAAATGAAAGGGAGTATGCTTGAATCGGGTTAACGACTGAAACCCTAAACCACGGAGTCCTTTAGGGTAAGAATATTGTTTGAATGCAGTAGTTTTTCAACTACTCTGCCTTCAACACTGTTTATCCAATCCAATCAGGAGGACATGGGAGAAGTTCATTCATCTGGTTTGGGTTGCCATGACTGATTTTTTTTGCTAACAAAGAGAGATGATTACCACTAAAAGCAAGATGACCGTTGCTCGAAAAACATTTGCCTTCATGCCTTTGAGGAAATCTAAAATATAGAGTAATTGGACTCGAATTAGTATAGATTTCCTAAGGGTTATATATGCCTTCTCAATTGCAGGGTTGGTGTTGCTGTCCGTGTTTATCCCATGAATTCAACTATGCATAGTGGAAAGTATCGAAAGTCAGAGGTTTGTAATCTTGTAGTTAACTTGATATTTATATAACTTGCTTCTGTTTTGATTGTCGACATTACATAAATGCATTAAATATTCAGGGAGTTGATGTTTCGAGTAATAAGAGGCGAGATGGTGCAGAAACAGTGCTTGAGGATTTACCAGAAGAAATTCTTACTCGAATTCTCTCTCGACTGAACCTGAAGGAAGTTGGGAGAACTAGTGTTCTCTCACATAGATGGAAAGATTTGTGGAAGTTTACGCCTGTGAGTCTTGAATTTGATGCTTGGGGTACTGTTGGAGCTGAATTGGATAGAAAAAAGTTCAAAGCATGGGTTAATCACATCCTGAAGTCGCATAAAGCACAGCAGGTTGATAGTTTTATAGTTCGTTTTAATGTGCAATGGCGAGCAGATTTTATTCATGAATGGGTAAGCCATGCTCTGAAGAAGGAAGCTAGAAACATTGAGATTAACTTGTCTCCTAGCCCTACATATCATGGAGGGTATGTATTTCCTGACCTGTATAAGTTACTTGATTCATATGGTGTCAAATCCTCATTTGGGTTCCTGAAATCCCTGAAATTGGTCGATGTTGGCATCCATGATGAAACACTTCGTTGTTTTCTAGTTTCTTGCACGAACCTTGAATCTTTGACTATATGTGGTTCGCGTTACACAAGACATCCATGTTTAGTTGATCCATTGCCGAAGTTGAAGTATTTTGCAATATCTTGTTGCTATAACATGAAGAGTGTGGAGATCTCTGTAGCAAGTCTAGCTTCTTTTAGCTACAGTGGACCAATAATTAATTTGTCCTTCGATAAAATTCCTAATCTTTCCGAGGTAACACTTGGCGGGAAGTTTTGTCAATCCTTTCTTCTTGATGCTAACAAACACTCGAGTTACTCATTTCAGTTGGAAACGCTCAAGCTGGACCTTCCTTTTAAGGTTAGTTGAGGAATTTATGTTTACTCATGCATTTTTTGTCTACTACTCTTAGAAATCATGATGAACAATAGCAATTTTCTTTATGTTTCTTTTCTCAGCTTACTGAAACACCTCCGCGAGACCCTGCTTACTATGAATCTCCTTATTTGCCTCGGTATTGCAAACTTAAGTATATGGAAGTAACAGCTTTGTCAGTTGTTGGACGAAGCCTTCTTTTCTGCACCAAGCTTATTGAGGCATGTCCTCTTTTGCACAAATTTAGAATCAAGGTATTCTTTTCTCTGCACAAGGACCAACTCTACAATTTATTATATGATGTTCATTTAGGTGTATTAATTTGCGGAGTGGAACTCTATGACTTTCATTATATAGCATATCGACATTTGGTTTTCCAGGTTGAATTGAGATAATTTCATGGTTGTAAATGGCGCATGGTGCACACTATAACTATTAATATATTTTTAGGTAGGTAATTCACATATCTTTGCACATAGCACAAACATATAAAACATTATTGAATAATATTTAATGTGGATGTGCACATTATAAAATTTATAATATAAAACGAAAAAATAAATAAAATGTTTATTAATCAACACTAACACAAACATTAACAAAGAAAAGAATAAATTGGTGGGGCTGGAAGAAAGTGATGGGAGACAAGAAGTAAAAATGATAGAAAGAAGGATGAAAGAAAGAATAATACTTTTCACATATTTATTGAACTAATAGTAAGTAAAAAAAATTCCTGATTAATCCTAATAATCATAAATATATACTAAAAGTATTGTGCCGTCAGCCTTGCCCATTGCGAGGATGCTATGACGTGCCATTCATAATTGTGGATATTTATTAAAAGAAAAAGGCTTTATTCTTTTGGAATATTTTTTTCCCAAATTTCTGATGTTCAACTTTTACGATTTTTTTTTAATAAAAATACATTATTTATTGTAACAAAACATCACATATTCCAAACCACTATTAAAAAAACCAAAAAAATTTTTTTAAAAAAATCACCAACCAAACACATCCTCTATGATGAAAATAATCTTTGGAATAAATTACTATTGAGTGACGTCATATGGAATGAAAGAAACTCTATACATTATTCTTATGAAATTAATTGATTTTTTTCTACATTATATGGTAACTTGCACCTTGTGCCATGGTGCCCCATTTACAACGGTGAATATTTATTAAAAGAAAATCAAATTTGTGGTGAAAATAATCTATGGGATAAGATTACAATTATGTGGTGTCCAATGACATGAAAGATACTATATTGATTTTTCTTGCAAAATTCAATCAGGTAACTATGTTTTATGGTACTTACATTGTTTGTCATTTACAACTTTGGATATCTATTAGAAGAAATCAAATACGTTATTAAAACAATCTTTTAGGTAAGATTACAATTGAGTGGTATCATATGGCAGGGAAGAATCTATATTAGTTCTTCTTACGAAATTCATCGCATCTTTTTTTTAGAAAAAAAATGTTTTGTCGTAACTTGCCCCTTGCGCCATGGTATGCCATTTACAACTTTGGATATCTATTAGAGAAAATCAAATATGTTATAAAACAATCTTTTAGATAAGATTACAATTGAGTGGTGTCTGTCGTATGACATGGAAAAAAATATATTAGTTATTCTTGCGAAATTCATCGTTTTATTTATTTATTTAATGTTTTGTGGTAAGTGTTAACTTGCGCCTTGCGCTGTGGTATGCCATTTACCACTTTGGGTATCTATTAGAAGAAAATCAAATATGTAATTAAAACAATCTTTAAGATAAGAATACACTTGAGTGGTGTCATATGGCATGGAAGAAACTATGTTAGTTATTCTTACAAAAATTGTTGATTTTTCCATGGTTTGTGGTAACTAGCGCCTTGCACCATGGTGTACCATTTACAACTTTGGATATCTATAGAAGAAAATCAAACATATGACTAAAACAATCTTTGGGATATGATTACAATTGAGTGGTGTCATATGGCATTGAATAAACTATGTTAGTTATTCTTACAAAATTCATCAAATTTTTGTGTTAACTTGCGCCTTGCTCGTGGTGTGCCATCTACAACTATGGATTTATATTAGAAGAACATCAAATCTATGATGAAAATAATCTTTGGGATAAAATTACAATTGAGTGGTGTCATATGGCATGGAATAAACCATGTTAATTATTTTTACAAAATTCATCAACTTTTCTATGTTTTGTGGTAACTTGCGGCTTTTGTCATGGTGCTGTCATCTACAGCTGTGGATTTCTATTAGAACATCAAATCTATGATGAAAATAATCTTTGGGAGCATATGGCATGGAATAAACTATGTTACTTAGTCTCACAAAATTCGTTGATTTTTCTATGCTTTGTGGTAACTTGGCGCTTTGCATGATAGTGTACTTACAATTTTGGATATCTATTAGAACATGAATCTATGATGAAAATAACATCTGATATAAGATTACAATTGAGTGGTGCCAGATGGCATTGACATTTTTTCTTACAAAATTCATCGAGTTTTCTATGTTTTACGGTAATGTTGGGGTCGCGTCAATGTGTTTTTGCATGTGAATAGAAGACTGCACTGTTTATAGGAGCATTCTACCATAGTCATTTTCCAAGTGAATTTGATTGTGTAAGGATTGATCTCTCAAGTTTTTTTTTTTTTTGGAACTATATAGAGTTAAAAGAGATTTATGTTGGTATTGTATCAAGAAACTCCTATATGCAAATTAATGATGGTACTAATATCAGTTCTCATGTTGTCATATGGAAAAGGGCGAGATACTTCTTTTTTCCCTTTTACTTAAAGAAAAATTAGTGTGGTTTTGGTTTGTGTTTTGTAGGTTTTTGTTATTGTTGTTTTTTAAGTGAAATAGTAGATGGATATGATGTTTTGCATGGAAAATTAGTGTTTCTTCTGTCCCACTTTATTCGTCCACTATTTTTATTTCTATCCGTCCCACCTTATTTCTCCTTTCCTGTTTTTTTAGGAAAAATGAATATACACTTTCAATCATATTTTAAATTTTATAATTACTATTTTTTTTTTAATTTTAATTAAATTGATTAGTTATCTTAATTTTTAATATATAATTATTTATATTATATAATAATTAATTTTACTGATACATTTCTTAATTATCATTTACCTAAATTTTCATATCTACAGGAAATTGGACATATAAGATGGGTTTAAGGAGTATGTTTTTATTGAAAATGATGAAACTGCTTAGTAAAAAAATACAAAAAGAACATAGCTTTAAAGTTTTTAGTCAATTCAAAAAATTTTAATGTTGATTCTTGGATCAGGATGCTCACCTGGAATGGCATGTTTCAAGTTTCAAGACTTTTTCTCCATTAGTTTTATCCATGGTTGAATTTTGGTGTATATATATTATTTTCTACACTGAGCTTTTGAGATTTGTTGTTGTGAGAACTGTCCTAATTTTGTTTTAAAAAGCTCAAATTACTTACATGTGCACTTCTTTTGTTGTCTCAGGTCAAATACACTTTGAGTTCTAAGGTATCCAATTAATTTAATTTATATAGCTACATTTTTTCCTATGCCAACTTCAGCTTATACTATTTTTGTGTTCTTTTAGCACTGACTCATCTCTTTCATGGCAGTTGGAACCAGCAATATTACTTCCTAATGTGAGTGCTGACGATGCACCCATATTTCAACATGAAAGTCTTAAGGTGGTTGAATTGGCTGGGTATATTGGGTGTCCAAGTGAAGAGGAGTTCCTTACCCAGTTGCTGAAAGTAGCCCCATGTCTGGAGGTGGTGACCATTGATACCGAGAATGATTTCCAGAGGCTAGCAGACGAATTTGATTGCGTACAAGCACAAGCACAAGCATGGGACGGAGAGGAACTTGCGCTTCCAACCTGTGTTTATGCCAAGTCAAGAATGGAAGCAGTAGAGCTTGCTGAAGGAGTGCAGTCCAAATTCCCTCAGGAAACACAAGTGGTTATAATATGATAAGTGCTCTCTCTCTCTCCTATTCTTACAGTATTTGGTGATAAACTCAGCTATTATACTTCAACCCTGGTGAAAAAAATTATTTTGATCCAAGGGAAATATTGGCAGACTGATTCACCCATTTAGTGACATTGGGATCTTTGCTATCTTAAGTATATAAATTGAAATCACTCTTGCTGCTTAAGAATGTGTTTTCTTCTGTGTTGGATTTTATTTTGGTGAAATAATTGTTGGATATAATGTTAGAGAAAACTGTTATGTTTTCACAATGTTACAGGTGATTTTGCTGATAAAAATAGTGACAAAGAGTTGCAATTTCTCATGCAACTCATAATTCGATTTAAATACAGTCAAATTAATTAAGATCGAGTTCAATTACTATTTACGAATGAGTCGAATCTATCAACTAGTTATCTTCATTAAATCCAAATTTTGATATTAAACTAGTTTGCATTTAAAATCGAATTCAAGCTCAAACTAAAATCCCAAAGCTCGTCAAACTATTAATATATATATATATATTTAGAAAACAGGTTGCCGAATTTATCGAGTTCGGTTCAAATTGTATCACTTATGATGTCACATTAGTCCATTTTTACTAGAGGTATTTACATTTAATTCAAATTAGTAGTACTACATTTCATATCATACTATTACCATCTCATTTACCTTGAACATATTTTAAATAATTTCAACTCATTTTTTAAAATACCTCAATTATTTTTAAAATATGGTAGAACAAAATACTAAATTTTGATCAAATATAATAAAATAATATAAAGCACAATTTGTTTACATATATTTTCATTGAAGTTTTTATATTTTATATTTCTTTCATCAATTATCAATTTTATAATTTTGGATTATTTTATGTATCAATTTTCTAATTTAAAATATACTGTATCCACTTACTATAAAAGACACTTACTATATTTTTTTAAAAGTATAATTTATAATTCAATAAATATGGTATTCACTTTCTATAAAAAGACACTTATTATTTATTTTAAAGTATAATAACATAATTCTTAGTCAATTTTACTTTCCAAAATATATATATTTTTAAGACGTGATTATATAGCAGTACATTCTAGACAAGTGATTTACAAAATAATTATTTAATACAAATTCATACATAAAAATGACTAAAGTAATAAACACACCTTAAAAGGAAAAAAAAAATGCCAATTGGAGCCCGGCCCAGCCCGGCCCAATTTATCAACGGTTCGGACTTCTTACCAGATACAGCTGTACATTTCTTATTTTGCCGCTCATTCTCATCCTTCATAATCTCACTGCCCCTGACCTGATCGGCACTCCTGCTCCGCCGGATACTCTTTTCTCCGGATCTTTGAGGGACGCAAATCGCGGTGTCGGCGACGGTTTCATTTCCTTTGTGATTTCCCTGTCAATTTTATTTTGCATCGGTATGTATAGCGAGATTGAATTATGTAACAGGAATCTTTCGTAGCCAGAAAAAAAAAAAAACGAGTTTTCTGATCCCCTCCATTTTGCGCGGCATGTTGTTCAATTTTCTAAAAATGGAGTTGCTTGCTTAGAAAAACAATTGTGATAATTGCTTTAATAGCATTTGCCTTTGTGCCTTTGGGGCAATCTAAACCAGAGCGCGGCTGGGGTTATATAAGTTTCCTTAGGGTTTTTGATGCCTTCTCAATCTCATCTGTTACTGTTTGGTGTTGCTGTTCCTGTTTCTCCAATGAATTCAACTCTTCGTAATGGAATATATCGGAGGACAGAGGTTTGTAGTAGGCAATTTATGCTTCTTATTATGTATTGATTTGTATGATTCTACAATTCACAAATGTATTGAACATTCAGGGAGTTGATGTTTCGAGTGGGAAGAGGCCAGATGGAGCAGATACAGTGCTGGAGGATTTATCAGACGAAATTCTTACTCAGATCCTGTCCCGACTGACCCTGAAGGAACTTGGGAGGACTAGTGTTCTCTCCCATAGATGGAGAAATTTGTGGAAGTTTACGCCTGGTCGTCTTGAATTTGATGCAAGGGATGGTGAAGTTGAAATAGATAGAAGAAGGTTCAAAGCATGGGTTAATCACATCCTGACGTTGCATCAGGCTCAACAGGTTGATAGTTTTATTGTTCGTGTACGTGTGAACTGGCGAGCATGTTTCATAGATAAATGGATAAGTGAAGCCCTGAAGAAGAAAGCAAAAAATATTGAGATTGACTTGTCCCCTAACCCTACATTTCATGGAGGGTATGCATTTCCTAGCCTGCACAAGTTATTCCAATCATATGGTGTCAGATCTGCTTTTGGCTTCTTGAAATCCCTGAAATTGGTAGATGTTGGCATCCGTGATGAAACACTTCGTTGTTTTCTAGCTTCTTGCATGATTCTTGAATCTTTGACCATATGTGGCTCGCGTTTCACAAAAAATCTGAATTTAGTTGATCAGTTGCCAAAATTGAAACATCTTGAAATAGCTTGTTGTTATAACATGAGGAGAGTGGGGATTTCTGTAGAAAGTCTTGTTTCCTTTACCTACAATGGACCAATCATTGATTTCTCCTTCAAAAAAGTTCCAAATCTTTCTGAGATAACACTTGCTGGGAAGTTTTGTCAGTCGTTTCTTCTTGATGCTAACAAGCACGTGAGTTACTCATTGCAGTTGGAGAGGCTCAAGCTGGACCTTCCTTTTAAGGTTAGCGGAGGCATTTATGTTTACTCGAGCATTTAGTTTGCAACTCTTTGAAATCATGACGAGTAATAAATTTTTTCCCTTATCTTTCTTTTTTTAGCTTGTTGAAATGCCGTTGCGAGATGCTGCTTATTATGACTCTCCTTATTTACCTCAATATTCCAACCTTAAGTATCTTGAAGTAACAGCTATGTCAATTGTCGGACGAAGCCTTCTTTTCTTCACTAAGCTTGTTGAGGCATGTCCCCTTTTGCGCAAATTTAGAATCGAGGTATGTTTTTCTCTGCACAAGGATCAATTCTACAATTTATCGTATGATGTTCATTAATTTTCTTAATGAAGCATTGGAAGTTTCCTTATGTAGCATATCAACACTCGATTTTCTTTGTTTAGTTGAGATACTTTCATAGTTATAAATGCTGCACGACACATGGTGCACACCATAAGTATTAATATATATTTAATGTACCTAATTACCATCTGTATGCACATAATACATATATATACCTCAGAAACATGTATTATACTATTGAACAAAATTGAACTTATATACAATTCTATTTAAAATATAATAAAAAGAATACTATGTAGTATGTATAAACACTAACACAAACCACAAATTAAGATATAAGAAAAATAAAAAGAAAATGATGACTTAGGGGGAAGAAAGTGATGAGAGGCAAGAAGTTAGTATGAAAAACAGGAAGGATAAGGGTCTAGCGGGAAAAAGAAAATTACAATGAAACATTTCACATTTTTATTAAATTGATAGTAAGTAAAAAAAATCCTAATTAACCCTGATAATAATAACTATATAACAAAAATATCATGTCTTGATCCTTTTGCCACAGTAGCTGTGTGACACCCTGGCCCGCAAGCCCCAAAGTTGGGCGTATCGGAATTGTAGACTGGCTCCACACGTTAATATGAGTCTTTCTATAATTCTTTCAGTAGGGCTTTCGAAAAGAAATGTGCACATTGTTGACATGATTAGTCTATTCAATCAACTTAATCTCTGTATTCAATCTTGGATGGCCTAACTGTGGCTCATCCATATAAAGGAGTTGGCCTAACAACGGTCTAACTCCGGGGATATTACAAGTTGTGCCACACATGCACTTTGGATCCTTGGCAAGAAAATGATGCAGAGGTTGTGACATCTTTGCCATTTACAACTATGGATATTTACTAGAAGAGCATCAAATAATTGCTGGGATATGTTACGGAAATATCACAAGGACAAGAAAAAATAATATAGAACTCAAGAGAATTCAGTTATCTGGTTCACTTTAGATTGATCTATGTTTGGGCATTACCAAACAAGAAATTTCACAATATTAGAGTCAAAGATTACATCAAAAAGTATTAGATAGTGAGATATATATAGGGTGAAACCCTAAGCTTTTATCTGGCACATGCCAACCAAATCCTGGCTCTATCTTTGTGCTTTAAGTTTGTTATCAAAGTTCACAATCCAACAATTTCTTATTGGAAGACTAATTACACCTCTTACTTTCATCCTTCATTATCCAAGGCCTATTAAAGCTATGCATAGCTCAACATTTCTATGAGTACAACCTTAGTCAACGTATTTGCAATCATATATAGGACAGATTATTTTTCTTGCCTTTAGCCAGTACTATAGCTCTTTTGGAAATCTTCCCATGTCTTGAATCCAAAGGTTGTAGCATAGCTTTTTGCCGTCTAACTGCCTATGGAGATTAAGTTCCTCTTCAAGCCTCTTGAATCCAAAGGTTGTAGCATAACCACCTTCTATTATCTAACTATCCTACTGAGATCAAGTTCCTTTTCAAGCCTTGTATGTGTTTGTCATCACACAACTTCCACTTTCATCCATTAGGAGTTTTGATCTTAACGTCTTTTTTCCCAGAATTCTCAATGGTTCATCATCTGTAAGATGGACAACTCTAAAATCTCCGGAAGTATACTTTTCCATGATCTTTGAATTACTACAAGTGTGAAAAGAAACCCAAAGTCTAAAACCCATGACTTCAAATGAGTGATCTCGCTTACAATGAGAGCATCCCTTATGTTTTATGTCATTTTGTTGGCTAAATTGTTCTCCCTCTTATCCTTATTTAGTGTTTGTACTTATTTTGATAATGTCGGGTCTTCTCACAATTTCAGCATACAACATGACTTAAAAAAATCTTTCTTTGGTCTCTTTCAATTATTCGACTTGAATCTATTTTGATTCATTTTCTTGAAATTGCATTTGGTTTGATTTTCTGTATTCGGGATAGATCTCTCCATTTTCTCCTCGTACAAATTTCCTCACTCAAAATAAGGGAAGGCGTTGAGCTTCAATTTTTTCTTTCCAAATGAAGAACTAACTATTGTGACTATGTCTTTCCAACTTTTTGGAAGACTTGATAGCAAGATTAAGGGTTTGTTTGTTAGGTGTTTTGATTCGAATTTTTTTTTATGTGAGGTATAGAGAATTGTGTCAGTAATATAAAAAATAATATTTTATATAGAATGTTGACTTTTGTGAGAGGATATAATATATATATTAAGAATCGTGTCGAAAAAAAATTTGTACAAACAAACCCTAGGGATTTCACTTTGTTGTCAAATTCAGTATTAACGGAGGCCAATTTCAATATGACAATATTGAATTCATTGAGATTTTCAGCTACAATAGTATTCTCCGACACCTTTATTTTTATTTAGTGCAGACGACTTCTTGTACATATCTGCCAAGATTTGTAATGTTTTCTTTGTCAATTTTGTTTTTGCCATATGGAACACCACATTATGCAAAAGTGAAATGAATTACGGCCATGGCTTTTCTATCCAAGAATTTTTATTTATGGTTTCATATATTTTAGTTTCTTTCCCAAAGATGTAGATCTATCCCATATAAGTAATTTTAGATTTGCATCTTCCAAAACCCGTAGTTGACTTGATCGAATTTGTTAATAAGAAATTTTCCTTCAATCAAAGTGATGGCTTCTACTTGATGAGGTTCCAATATTAGTTGTTACGGAAATGTCACAAGAATGAAAGAAAACTATATGAAATTCAAGAGAAGTTGGTTATCTAGTTCGATACTTCGATATAAATTGACTTACGTCTAGGGACGTTGTCAAGCCAAGAATTTCATATATAGGGTGACCTATATCTTGCATGCGAACAAAGCCCTTGTTCTATCCTTGGACTCTAAGTTTGTTCTCAGGCTTCACAATCTAACAACATCCCGAAGGATAAGATTATGACTTAATATGGCATGGAAGAAATAGGATGCGTTTGTTTGGAGGTTTGGATTTTGAGTTAGAATTTTGAATAATACAAATTTTGAATGAGAATAATTGTATGATGTGATATAAATAGGTGTTGATGTGATGTTTTAAGTGTAAAATTGATTTTTAGAATAATATAGAAAATGAAAATTAGGTATTTGATTTGATGTTTTTTAGGGAAAATTTGAGATGAATAGTGAAATTTTTAAAAAATCCCTCAAACAAACACGCCCATGTAAATTATTCTTATAAAATTCATTGATATTTTATGTATTTTATGGTAACTTGCAACTTGTGTCATGGTGTGCCATTTACTACATTATATATTTTTTAGAAGAAAATCAAAGATGAAAATAATCTTTGGGATAAAATTACAATTTAGTGGGGTTAGATGGCATGGGAGAAACTATGCTAATTATGCATAAAAAGATCTGTCTATTTTTCTATGTTTTGTGGTAACTTGTGCCTTGCCCCATTTACCAATGTAGATATCTATATTAGATGAAAATCAAATCTCTGGTGAAAATAATTGTTGGGACAATATTACAATTGAGTGGTCACAGATGGCATGGAAAAAGTCAAGAAACTATGTTAGTTATTCTTACAAAATACATCAATATTTCTATGTTTATAGTAACTTGCAGCCTTGTTGATGTTTTGTGTGTATCAGTGTATGAATATAAGACTGCACATATTTATAGGCACATCCTAACACATACATTTTCCAAATTAATTTGATTGTGCAAGGATCAAGCAAAGTTGTTTTCTTTTCAAGCAAACTGTATGGAGTTGGAGATATTTTTGCCTGTGTTTTATGAAGAAAACTCATGTATGCAAATACAAATTGGTACTAGAATCTGTTCTCATGTAATCATATGGAAATAGGCAGGATACTTTTAGTCAATTCAATACATTTTAAATGTTGGTTCATGGATCAGGATGCTCAGCTCCAATGGCATGTTTCGAGAGTTTTCCTCCCTTAGTTTTATCCATGATTGAATTTTAGTTTATATTATTTTCTAGACTTAGTTGAGATTTTGTGCTGTGATAACTGTCCTGGTTTCATTTTGAAAAGCTCGAAGTTCATTTACGAGATATAACACTTACACATGCATTTCTTTTGTTGTCTCAGGTCAAATACACTTTGTGTCCTAAGGTATTCATTTACTTTTGTTTTTACAGCAACATATTTTCCTCTGCCAGCACTAACTCATCTCTGTCATGTCAGTTGGAACCAGCAGTATTACTTCCCGAAACAAGTGCTTCCGATGCACCCATATTTCAACACGAAAACCTCAAGCTGGTTGAACTGGCTGGGTATCTTGGGTGTCCGAGTGACGAAGAGTTCCTCACCCATTTGCTGAAAATCGCCCCTTCTCTGGAGATGGTGACAATTGATACAGAGAATGATTTTTATAGGCTATCCACTGAATACAACTTCTTAGTAGTTCAATCATGGTTCTCTGATGAATCCGAGCTTCCAGACTGTGTTTATGCCATGTCAAGAATGGAAGCAATAGAGCTTGCTGAAGAAATGCAGCCCAAATTCCCTCAGAATACTCAACTGGTTATAATATGACTTCTTCCAATGGCAGGTAACAAATCACATTTCATCCCATGGTTAAAAAAATCAATCTTAATTTTGATCCTAGCAAACTAATTCTTACATACATACATACAGGCCCACCTGTATACATGTGCAGGTGCATTCAGCTCTCAGCCATGTTGTTAAATTTTATATTGTTGTGTCTCAACTATATGTCTGGATCCATCTACCCCACGTCGGTTGCTTTGCACTAAATACTACTGTTGGCTGCTCCACGTTCAACAGTGTGCTTTCTTGATTAATAAATGGCCAGCTGGAAGAGGTATATTGAACTTGAACCTCAACCATTTTTAAATATTTATATGACTTTTGAGTTGATGTTGGTGGGGTAGATTGGATACATACATTTCTATCACATTCTGGTATGGACTTTTCATTTCTTTTCTTTTCTTCTCCTAATGTTTGGCAGCATCCACAGATCTGTTTGGTAATAATTGAACTTGAATGAACCTTGTGCTGTATTTTTATGTTGCTGGAAACTCTCTGTGATATCTTTCATCTGTCTTTTCTGTGTGAAATTCAGTGTATTTTAATGGTTTTTAATTTAGGGGTTTTTGAAAATGAGCCTGGTATTTGCAGTTGTTTGTATTATTTTTTTATTTAAAGTTGTAGTGCTTTTGGGAGGCCTATGCCTATGCCTGTGGTTTTTGGTTTGGTGGTGTGTCTATCTTATTATATAGTATAAAAAATGAATTGACTTTTGGTTTGATGCCTGTATACGCGGGTGGTTTTTTTATTTAGATAAAAATAATAGCAGTCGAATATAAATACCATCTATGTGCCATGTCAATTGGTTCGGACTTTTTTTAAATACTGAAATTAAAAAATACTATTTGATATTTTATTTGTAGTGAATTGAATATTATTTTGCTTGCAATGGGCCAATAGATAGAGGATGAAAGAAGTTTTTTTTTTTTTTTTTTTTCAAATAAAAAATGGTGGTACGTGAGGTGGACTCATGACAGTGAGATATGGATTCACATCTACCGCACATGATTCACTTGCAAAGATCTATTTATATCAAAAATTTGAAAGATATGAATTTTTAGAAGTTTTTAAAATAATAATAAGCTGATTATTCCATAAAGTGTTTTATAAGAAAAAAAAATAAAAATTGATACCATATTTTTAAAAAATTAATATTATTGATGAATAGAATTGATTTTTTTTTTTTAAAAAGTTTCTATTTAAATATTTTTAAGTTGTAATGACTAAAATAAAAAAATAGATACTTTGTTTGTTATGGGACGGAGGGAGTATAAAAAAAATTAATCATAATGGATGTGTTTTTATTTTTTATTTATATTTTAAGTTTGAAGATTTTGGTTATACTCTTTGTGTTCACCAAATCTAGTTACATTTCTTTTTTTTGTGATTTACAATAAATAAATAAATAAATAAATAAATGTAACCAAATTTGGCATAGAGTAGTAATTTGATGTAATTTTTTAAAATTATAGACTATGGTGTAATGAATATGAAATTATAAATAGATTTCTTTTTTTTATTATTACTAATTTTACAATGTAATTTTTTATTTAATATATATTTATATTTATTTTTTAGAAACAAATGTTCTATTTTATTAGATGTTTATAATTATTATTTTTTAATGTTGTACAGGATATGCGATTAAATCTTTTTTTCTTTCTAAATAGGTTATTTAATAACTTAGATTTTGTAAATTTTATAATTAATTATTAAAATTATGAAAGCATTTTCGTGA
The DNA here is from genome assembly GCF_009805555.1 of Andrographis paniculata. Lineage (NCBI taxonomy): Eukaryota > Viridiplantae > Streptophyta > Magnoliopsida > Lamiales > Acanthaceae > Andrographis > Andrographis paniculata. The sequence continues at coordinate 958,879 of NW_026137563.1, read as the reverse complement.
ATTATAATGTTGCTTGCAAAAAATTAGTTTTATTAATTTTAATTATTCTTTTATAAATAAAATAGTGTATATTTTTTTGATAAATATGAATATATATATATTTTTTTTAATTGATACAGGAAGATAAAATATCATTTTACATCATTGTTTAGTTTGGGGACTCTGCTATTAAGAGCTATTTTGGCCATATTTACTTATTCATCTTTAAAAAATTTCATTATTTATCAATTATTTATACAATTATTATATTACTTGTTTTTATTTTAATATTGCATTAAAAACGCTATGTTCTATATAAAATATCATACTTAATATTTATTCTACATCATACCAAATATTCAACTATTTATTATTATCAAAAAATTTATCTACATAAAAAAATTTATTTTTTATATTATATTAAATAAAAAAAATATTTAATTTAATAATTTTAGAGAAAAACTGATCATTATATCCAAACTTTAAAAAACTAGTATTTTTTATTTAATATATTTTAAATTCTATTATTTAAACTTTAATTTTTTCAAAAGATATATATATTTTTTACTATAAAATATCTCTTTAAATATTATATAAATACAAATTTAAATCAAAATTTCTCAAATCAAACCACCAAATTGTTGATTCATGTCAATATTAGTAAAATTTGTTTTATGTTTTCTTTACAAACTCCAAATAGTACATAGCATAAGTAGATTTTGTATAAATTGGAGATACAAATCTTCTTCTCTTTTTTTTTTTTTTTAAAAAAAAAAAATAATTTCAATTTTTATTTACTAAATTATTTTATATAATCATATTTATTTATTCTCAGCAGCAAATGTGTTTATTTAGTATTTTAGATTGTATCGATAATGTAAAAAATAATAATATTTTATATTATATTATTATTTTTTTGTGAAATATTAGAATATATACATTTGTATTATATAGATGTATGTATATATTATAATTTTTTTATTAATAATTATTGAGAATTGTATTAATAAAAAATTACTTACTAAAACAAACCCTTGGTCTTAAACCAATATTATGTCATGATTAAGCATAAGAAGATATCTGTATATGTATAGTATATTAAAGAATATATAGCAGTATATATTTATGGTCATCTAAAAACATGTTCGATATAGGTACTATTTATGTAATATTTTCTTATTGTATAATATATATTTATATTAATTTTTAAATTAATATAAAGTCAAAACTGGTTTGATTTTAAATTGAAATTTTAATTCAATTAATATTTGATTTGATATATTATATAAAAAATATACTTTTATTAAAAAATTATATAAATTCAATAATAATAATTTAAATTTAAAATCAAATCAAACACAAACACCAAGCACAAGTTACATTCAACTAGTCTTTCATTTTTAAAAATATTTAAATGCAAATACAAACACAAATTAAAACAAAAAAACAAAAAAACAAAACTTATGAATTTGTTTGCATGGTGTTAATTTTGCACCTGGATAGTAGTAAAAAATTATATATATATATATATATTTAAAGTGAAATATATCTTGAATATAAAAATATAATACTTAAAATAAAAGAAAAAACCAAGCACTATTATATATAATATATAAAAAGTTAAATATTAAATGAGAAAACTAAATATATTTATATATAAAAATTTACATAAAACCCTTAAATATATGGAAGGTATGTAGATATTTCAATACTATCTATTGAAATTATCTTATATTCAATCAATTATATATATTATAAAATTGATAAACTTTAGAAATATTTCCAAAGATTAATATTTTGAAATAGAATGTAAATAATTATTTATATAAATCATCATGCAATTATGATATGATGTATTTTTAAATGGATATATTTAAAGTTATATAGATAATACTTTCCGTCTCAACTTATGCTATTTTTATCTTTTTTGTTTGTTTTATTTTAAAATATCATTTTAAAAGTAATTATGCATCAGTATCAAAATACTACTTAATTTTTATTTGTATTACAAACATATCATTACACATATAATTACTTTCAAAACTTTTTATACTTCCACTAATTACTAAAATACTATTATTTTTTAATTTACTGTAAAATTCCTAAAAGCTGATTTGAACCAAGACAAAAGGAGTATAAAAATAATATTTTATATTAAATTATTAAATAAATAATATATATTATATTTTTTATAATATTTACGAAAATCATACCACAAAAAACAAACCTATTGTATCCGTTCTTGGTATAGTTTTAAAACAGTAATTTTTATATCATTTTATTAATTTTTTTTTTTATATCTGTAATAATTTTTTAAATTATATAAATTAGTGAAAAAAAATATTGGCAAAAAAAATAGAAAATTGTAAAAATTTAAAAACACACCAAATTAATATAAAATTTAATAGTATTATAACTCACTTTTGACCCTTAAAATAAAAATGTTGTCATAAATTAAAGCAGAATTTATTGCTTTAATATCCGTAGAGATAAATGTAGATTGTGCTTTTATACTGTAGCTTTTTTATTTTATTTTGAATAAATTTATTCCGAAAGGCCAAAAGATTTTTTAAAATATATAAATAAAAAATCTTTATCCTTTTCTCTCTCTTTCTATATATATATATATATATGATTTGTGTATGTATTTATTTACACAGTCTGGACTTAGATCTAAGCCAAAGCCTTTTCACACTGTTCCAACTATTCACTACAAAAAATTTGACACATTTCGGCATCACCGCCATTCCTCCGCCACCGCTCCGCCGCTTCTGCATATTTCCAGAGTTTCTGCGCTCGTCTCCCTCTCTCCGTCGCTGTTTGTGGGGAGCTGAAGGGAGAGGGGTTTCGACATTTAATTTGCGCGGCACATATTTGGAGGAATTCAGCCGACACCGTATTTCCCTCGTTCTGATTTGGTGATCCATCGGTTCTGATCTGCGAAGCTTTCCTCGGATCCAGATTCCGCTCGCCGGATCCTACATTTTACTGTGAGTGACTCGACTTACTCTCCTTTCGTTTTACTTTCTAGTTAATCTGCCGATTCATGCAATTATCTTCCTCAATTTCGTTCGTGCATCTATGCGGTTGGTTGATTGCTGGCCTTTAATTTTGATTTAATTGTTTTTTTTGTTCGAAAATTTTGCTCCGAGTTGATTGACTTTTAATTGCAAGTTGAATGCTGTTGGTGTGGTTGCGTGTGTGTTAATGATCCAGCAAATTTTGTTGCTCAGAAAACGTGTAGGTTTTGGTGTTTGCGTAACCGTTTATGGCTATTTCTAGAAAGAGTAATTCCCAAGGGGAGTATGAGGGCATTTGTTATGCCGTGAAGGGAGGAACAATTAATTAATCAATATTAGCTTTTCCTTTTCCTTTTCCCTTTCCTCTTCATTTGCCATCCTCGTTTCTCCATGGCTATGGCAAGCAATAAAGGCCATATGCCATCGACGGCACGAATAGGGAAATCTCCAAAATAGTCACCATTAATGAATGAATTTTCTGTGGGTTGTGGCCCACACACAGATCCTTTTCGGAAGGCTACCTATATGTGTTAGCATAGGTGGGGTGGGGTGGGGTGGGGAGCGATCCTATCCTATCCTAGCCTGCTCAATTTCAACTCAAAATAATGCGTAAAAGCAATCCAACTCTTGCTTTGATTTTTCAAAACAAGAAAGAAAGAAAATATTCTAAAGATATATGATTAATCAATTAAGGTAGGAATGCATCATTTCTAGAAGCTCATACTGTTATGCATTAGTGGTTAGTTAGCTGCCTTCATAGTGGTAATTAGAATAGCTTTGATCTACTTTAAAATGTTTTTCAACTTGTGAATTGAAGTTATATGAGAATGAATTTGACGTGATCTTGTTGAGCATCTTAAAATACTTGGGACAAAAATGTCGTATATCCGATGATCTAGTTGGATTGCGTAGACCATATACGACAAATAAACGACTTAATGGATCGTAGAATTTGTTTGTTATAGCTCTCATTATTTCCATTTTGTCGTTACTCGAAAGTTTGAAGCTAGCTGTAAGATGAACGTGTCGAGTAGCAGCGTAACTTGATCGATCTCTACTTTGAACAAAGCTGAAGTTAAATACATAGTAAATTATACTTAGTTGTTAAAGCTATTGTATCTAACTTAATTATTCAATTACATTTAAAACTATAGACTTGTTTACATAAGAGTGCCATCTTTTCTCTGGTGGTTCTTCCTTCTAAATTAGTTGCATATTTTCATACACACACACACATATATATATATTCAAGTAAGTATGCCCACAAAATTTGTAAGTTAACATTACAGTGAGAAAATCGAAGATCTCATGAGATGGAGGGGCCGACCACTCACGCTCTAGGCCCATTGTTATTTTTTAATTTTGTCTTTTCAAGAATTTATTTTTTCCCCTTTTTTTAGGTATGGACGTATTTAAAATTTAAATTCAAGTATAGTACAGATATTTCATGTGGGATTGACTGTAAAATACCCTTCATTGAATGTGTATTAAAGCCTAATATCGAAACGTAATCCAAAGTCTAAACAATAATATTTTTTGTCTATACTTTTTTTTTAAAGATATATTTTAACATAAAGTAAAAATATGCAAAGATTATTACATATATGTCATTGTAAAGTGCGTTCCCATATGAGATTATGAAGATCAATTGAATTCCACATCACATATAGTTTTCTTTTCATTCCAATATTTTCAATAATTGGAATTAATCTGTTTAATGTGGTCTGTGAATTAAATTACGAATTCTTCACTGGCCTATATTGAATATTTAGGAATATATTATCATATAAATCATTAACTATGTATATTCGATTGATATCTCAAGAATTTTATCACAAATAAAAATACTTGAAATTCTAAGTCAAATATATATTGACTTGTTATTTATAACGTCTTACTCTTAAAACTGAAATTTAAATTTTTATGGCTGTACATGGAATTTGCCTCCTGCTTCTAGGCCATATAGATGTAGTTAAACAAGGACTACTGATTTGTGAACAGTAATACTTTCTGGGCATGTATTTTAACTTATGCATTCCTTCTTCGTTTATGAAAAGGAAAAAGACTATTTAAAAATGTGTAGGTTGCCGTTTACGAAAATAGTAATAATTTTGTAATTAGGGAAATAGAATTAAGATTATTATTAAATAGTAATAATAACAATCGCATCACGCAAAAATGAGAATAATTTAAAATATTATAATATATCTTTCAAGGTATTGTTTCTTCCCTTTTCTTTTCCTTGTGTCACCGAAAAAGAACACAAAATTGTTTCTTGACCTTTTTGCTTTAAGGTTCGTAGGTTCGCTCGCCTTCAATTTGTACTTGAGAAGAGGAGAGGGAGAGAGAGAGAGAGAGAGAGGGGGGGGGGGGGGGGTGTGGGTGTTGAAAATCCCGGAAAAAGAGGGGTTCGTCTTTAAAATATTCAGAAAGAGATTTAGCAAATATTTCATAAAGGAGAGAAATTTGTGGCAAATCTGGGTTCACTGAGGATTTAGTCAATCTTTTTGCTTCCGTTTCGCCTTTTATTTTCGGAAACGCAAGTAGAAATTTTAGGAAATCTTACGTTAGACTGGACTTGTTGCATCTCAGTAGTCATATGGGTTGCCTTCTGCAGGTATATTGATCTGATCTGTCCCCGGGGGATTTCTGATTATGATGTCGGAAATTGAAGTTTCAAAGGAGGCGTCGGTGGTTGGAGTTGGAGAGCAATGTGGAATGGGCTCGAGTTCCCACCAGGATTTGCGCACCCCTGACTGCAATGGTTCCAGCGCCCACAATCAAGCCAGTGATCTCGACAGATCCTATGTATTTGTCACAGGGACCGATGAACTCCGGGATGAAGATGCTGTCGGTGATGTGGATGTGGTTGTTGAGGAGAATGCTGCTGTGGTTGAGGATAAACAGCTAGATACGATTTCTGAAAATGAAAGGCCCGATGCAGTGACTGGGGAAGTAATCAAGTCCGTCGATGAAGGAATGACAAGGAGTGCCCAGCCGTGTAATGGGAATCCTTCAATGGAGTATGATAGCACCAGACAGCATGAAAGAGAACACAGGTTCCAACCTCTTGTTGCTGATTCTGTGGAAAATCATACTGACAAATCTGAAAGCTCGGTTGAACCTGAAGTTAACTTGGTTGAGCATTCAGATGTTAAAGATTCAAGCCAGGGTCAAGTTGCTGCCCAGGAGTTTGGGGACGATAATGGGAAAAATGAAGGTCTAGCTAAGCTGGAGAAATATGACGATGATGATCTTATAAAATCTGAGTCTACTCCTGGTACCTTAGAGTATCAGGAATCTCAAGTCGGGGCCTTGGACCCAGCTGTAAAATCACTGGAAAATGGGGATCTAAAAATTATGTCTTTGTCTTTCAACTGTTCTGGCAGCGCAACAGTTGGATATGAGGATCCAAATAGAAAGGATGAATGTGATACTGAAATAAGCTCAGCTGAGTTATTGCAGGCAAATCAGAGTTTTCAAGTTGTGGATGAGAATGTAATTGACTGTAGCACAGAAGATTTGGTGCCAGTAGCTGAGAAAGAGAAAAAAGTTGTTGGAGAAGTGGTGGAAGATGCAAGACAAGAAGTTCCTACACCAGCATCATTGGAATTGGATATGAAGGTGCATGAATTCAAGGAAGAGGTGTGTAATGAGGGAGCGATGGCAACCATGGGTTCAGATATGCATGAACAATGCCATTTGGATACTGCTCTGGAGAATGATTGTCGGGGTGTGTCAGAACAGATAGCGGAAGCAGAAACTGTGGTGAGTAGTAATATGGAATCTGTTTGTGACCTCACGGTAGATGGAAAAAATGAAGAGCACTTTGCTTCTCCTGCTGCTGGTGGTATTCAGCAATCGGAGGAACCTGACAAACATCCTGATGGCAGTGTGATTCCTCTGGAAACTGTGCATGCGGAAAGCAGGACTGATGATACTTCTCTGATGACTGAATGTGTTCCAACTTCAAGTGCTCATTCTCTTCAAACTGAATATGAGAATTCTGTAGCTGCACCTATTGAAACAGTAGCACAAATTATTGGGAATGGAGTTCCAGATCCTAACTCTTGGACAAGGAGCACTGCAGCTAAAACAATCTCGGAATCTGATTCTACAATTAATGGAGTTCTCACAGAAAAGGAACCACATGAAGTTCTTACAGAAAAGGAATCAACACTTCAACATAGTGAAGCTCCAGGTGAAGCAGAAGTTTCTAGTGTGCTATCTGTTGTTGCAGATGACCAACCTGCAGCAATCTATAGGACTTTGGAACCTGAGGTTCATGTTCACACCTATGATGCCATAAACAGTGGAGACCAGACTGATGGCGAGTCAGCTTCATGTAGAGTAGAGATTGAAGACAGTTATACTGTTGAAAATACTGTAGTGGAGTCTGTATCTGAAATGGAAGGTGTTCAAAAGACGGGTGATCAGTTACTTGTTGCTGAAATTGGCACCAGTGAGAATGTGATCTTGCAAGAAGAGGAATCCCCTGTAAAAGCTGAAAAATGTGATGTGATTTTAGAGCCTGGGAGTCGTGTCTGTGATGCAACCTGCAGTGGAGAAAAGTCGATTGCTGTGTGTGAAACCGTTAAAGAAGAAGTTTTAGACAGCTTTAATAATGAAAATGACTGTGCAGTCCCTTCTGCATCAGCAGTAGAAGATGGGCAAAACATGGGCAATCAATTGGATAGTGCTGCAGTGGGTAGGCAAGAGTCTGCGTTCTTGCAAGAAAGCGAGACTGCTGTAGAATCAGAAGCACTTAATATGGATTTGGAAACTGAAGGTAATGCTCTTAATTCGTCTGCCGCAAGCAATGGAGAAAGGTCTGGTACTGCGCCTGGATCATGGGCAAGAGAGGTTTTAGATGGTGTTGCTGTTGTCAGTGAGGGTGTAGCAAATACTGAGATGGACATAGATGTTCAATCATATATTGCCTCCGGAGATGGTCATGAGAAAGTGATCTCACTAGCAAAAGATGCCAATGGGACTTCTGAAACTTCTGATGTGAAGCTAGAACCTGAACTTCATGTGGTGTCTGTCACAAGCGGAACAGAGAATTCAGACAAATTTAATGTTGGAGATGAAAGTGTAGCGAACACTGAACTTGAAGTAGAAGATGTCAAAGAAAACCTGACGCTGGGAGAAAATGAGGGTGACAGACAATCAAGCAGTGATAACATCTCCGGAGCTGCTGAGCCAGAGGGTTCCACTTCAAATACAGTCTCCACAGAGGAGCCTAGTATTAAGAGTAAAACAAAACCATTCAACTTTTTGGTGAGGGTTCCAAGATTCGATGACGCCAACCTTAGAGAACAAATCAGGCTTGCAAAGCTACATGTTGATGATAAAACGAAAATCAGGGACGCCATTCAAGCTCAGATCCAAGAGAAAAGAGTATGAAAGATAGTGTTCTTTAATGATTTCCTTCTTATTTTTTTCTTTTATGTATGTCAAGGACTAACCAGATGTTTCTGCAGCAGGCCAGCAGTCAAATTCATGGTGTCGATTATGAATTTGCTAAAGGAGAAGGTAGAAGTGCACGAAAGCTTGTAAGGTCAAAGCGGATAGAAATAGATTCTCTGCAGACCATGATTAACAAAGCCAAGAATGCATTATCCATCGAAGATATTGATAGCCAGGTAAGTCTCTGGCTCTTCATTGGCACATAAGAGTTTAGTTTGATTCTTCAGCAGTAGATGGATTGTGTTGGATTGATAAAATGTCCATCTCGACAGATACAAAATATGGAACACATGATTCAGCATGAGACTCTTCCCTTGAAGGAAGAAAAACAGCTCATCCGTGATATCAAGCAACTGAAGCAACTACGCGAACAGTTGTCTTCCAACTTGGGAAGCCAAGATGAAATCAAGCGCGCACTTGAACAGCGAGAAGAGCTTGAAGAGCGATTGAAGGTATGGATAATGAAAACCTCAATTTATACTCCAATTAGAGGTAACTGTGCGTAGTTAACTGAAGGTCATTCACCGCTGCCATTTGGTTACATTTTTTATTCATCATGTGCCTGCAGACGCTGAGAAAGGAGCTTGATGTACTCAAAGATCAAGTATTAAAAGCTGAGTCTGCAGCCATGGACGCGGGGAGGAAGTATGATGATGAAAATAAAAAGGTTAGGGAACTCCAAGCTCAGTTTAGAGCCGCAGATGATGTTCGCCAATCAGCCTATGCTCAGTTGCAGAGTTTGAGGAAAGAGCTCTCCAAAAAGGTATCGGATCTTCAAAGCACCCTTTTTCTTCCTTAATTTTATTGTAGATCAAATCATAGAAGTGCAAAATCTAAACTAGTTAAGATACAGATAGGCAATGAATTATACATGAGCAATCATGGTGTAATTAGAGATTCTGTAGAGATCCAAAAATAATAATTAGCCCATTTTTGGAACCTGATAACTAGACTTCCTTGCTTTATGTCGAAGTTAATGCCCTATATTGATATCGTCGCTTTGCATAATTAGTTAAGAGCAAGAAGAAACTTATTTGCACTAAACCTATACGTAGTTTTTCTTTCCACAAGTAACCTTGCTTCATTTGAGCAAGGAACACTGCAGTGCTTTCCTTAAACAATTGAATTCTACCTGCAAACTCCATCGTTGTATAATGTGGAGTAAAAATACAAACCATTTTCCTTACATTGAATGAGGATCAGTCAAAATATAAATCCCTTTTACTTGGTCATATTTCATTGGTTAAATTACGGCATTTGTCCTTCACTTAGAATATGCTATTCTTGCAAATTCTTCTTTTTCTGCATTGCAAGTTCTAACTGTTAGGAAATTATAATGAAATCAAACTTAATTATTCCTGATGTTGCAGAATGAACACTTTTTCAAGTACAAGGATGCCGCAGCCATTGCCAATAACTATGCATTTAGCGGAAACAATGAGGCACTTTATTGCTTATGCACCGAAAATGTAAGTTTTTGAGTTCCTGTTTCCAACTCATTCATATAATATCTGAACCATTATCTATACGAACACATCTCATTCTTGTAGGTGAAAATTTTTATGGAAATGTGGAACACCGACGTTGATTTTCGCAAGGAGTATATGCGGTGCAATACAAGGAGTACGATCAGGAGACTGGGGACTTTGGATGGCCGTGCACTTGGCCCAAATGAGCAGCCTGTGATTCTGCCCAGTTACACTGACGAGCGTAATGACAATGCGATCCCAGCAGTAAAGCTTGATGCCGATGCATCAAAAATTCCAAAACCAGAGATAAAGCAAGAAACAAAGCTCCAAACTGCGGCCTCCTCAAATGGTAAATCATTCCCAAAACCATCAGAACCCAAAAATCACAAAGTGGCGAAAAAGGAGACCCCGGCCCCTGTGCCCGCACCTGAACCTGCACCTGTACCTGCGATGGACAACGGGCATGCTCGTGTTTTTGGTGAAAAAGCTGCTAATGAGGTACACGAGGAGGAGCCGAAGAAATCAGCAGAGGAAATTGAGTCAATAAGGAAGGCTGAGGAAGCAAGAAGGGAGGAAGCTGAGGCGCAGTTGAAGGAGCAGCGTCGATTAGAGGCACTGGCAAAGGCCAATGAGGCGCTCGAGAGGAAGAAACGACGAGCAGAGAAGCTACAGATGAGAACAGAGCTGAAGCTACAGAAAGAGGCCGAACAGAAAGAGAAGGTTCACTCTTACAGAACCAAATCCTCCTATATTATATATATGTTCGGCAATTATCATATGATCATCATTATTGAACCCAGTAGTTACTAATCAAGATCGAATTAAAACAATGCAGGAGAGGGAGAAGAGGCTGCGAAAGAAGGAAAGAAAGCAGGCTGCCACGAGCGATGCCAATGGCAATCCCATCGAGACTAACAACCACAACAGTGAAACAGCTCTGAGCTCAGAGAGCGCTCCAGAAATCATCAGCAGGGATTCTGAAGTGAAGGATGCAACAGCGAAAAAGGCGCAGAAAAAATGGCCGTGGAGCGGAAAGCAGCAGAGCAGTGGGGGGGGTGGGAAGTCGAAAAGCAGTATCCCTCCGGCGTTACGGAGTCGAAACAAGAGGAAGGTGTTGCAGCAGTGGATGTGGGTGGGGGCTGCAAGCCTCCTGATCCTGTTCCTATTCTGGATGGGGAATGTCAGCTTGTTCTCTAACAGCAACAATATTCCTAGGCGTCGCACTCCTCCTATTCCCTGATCCATCCACCCATCTAACTACAGTAACATTCCCTCTCCCTTTCTTTACAATTACTATTATTATTATTAATATTATTATTATTATAATATAGGAGGGAGTGAGGATACATACACAAACAGCATATACATTTGTTTCTTTGAGAGAGGGAGAGAGAGAGAATGATGTTTGTTCTTGGGTTAGATTGTTGGTTTTAGCAAGTTGTCTTGTGGAGGGAGAGTGGGAGTTTATATATATACATACATACAGAGAGAGAGAGAGAGAGAGAGAGAGAGAGAGAGAGAGAGAGAGAGAGAGAGAGGGACATAGTATAATATTTGATGAAGAGTGGGATTGGGTTTGTGATGGATAGATATATGTGGGTGTGTAAACTGGCGGCACATGCCACCATTTTAAACACTAAACAATATAATATAATATTTTACTTGAGTAGATTAAGATTGAGAAGTTAATACATTACTACAAGCTATTTTATCGTCAATTTATTTAATCGTTTATTTTATAATTGCAAATGAGGGGTGGGGTAGGGTAGGGCTACAAAGGTAGAGGTTTGCCTACCAACCTACCTCCTTTGGAAGTTTAAGTTGCCTATGCAATAAGCAAATGCAGAAGCTAAAAGAAGTGGGTATAAACCCAAAACTACACCCACTAAGGGCAACATTTGGTAATCAAATCCAAAGTAATCTCTAACAAATACTGCCACTGCCACTCTCTTGTTGGTGGTCTCTCCCAAAACTGTGATTTCTTGCTGCTGCATGTCTCCAAATTGTGAAGTGAAAAACCCATTCAACGACCAAGAAGTTGGAACCACATAGTAAAACCACACCCACCACTTGGGAATTTGCTGTTTCAATCAACAACAACCCACAATTTATCAATGCTTTTTCCCCATAACCTTTAACCTTAAACACACACACACACACACACTCATATCTCTGTTCCTAATGTGGCTCCAACCTCTGCTGACTAGTGCACAAATACACGATCAACAAAATTCAACCTCAGCATAAGACTCAACTTGATCTCACCCTAAAATTTAGCATAACAAGAATGACACATCCCGGATTTCGTCAAGAAATCGAAAAGTAATACTTACCGGGAGAGGAATCAGAAATCCAGAAAACAAGTGGAACATCATGTAGAAGGCAGACTCCAAAATTGCAGCTAAGGAAAAGCTTGGGGTGATTGCGATCAGCAGCATGCCAAGGTAAGTGAAGTACAGAAGTGTGCAGAATATAGAGTAGAAATACCAAAACACTTTATATGCTGACCAATAGTATCCGATCATTGGATAAGTGATCACTGTGAATGCAAGTGCTTGAGCTAAGACGTATGGAATCTCAATTATGACCTGTAATTATCAGAATCTTGTGAGAAGAGTAAGCTCTGATCAAACTTTACTCGGTGGACAAGATGTTGAAGTCGTAGATAAAGATCAAGGCAATTAAATGTGGTACCTGTGCAGCAGAATAAGCCCATGAAGCATACATCCCAGCAAATCTTTCTCTGTAGAAAACTGGTCGCTCTGTGCTGATGTATTTTAGCACTGTTTTGGAATTGATAATGCCACAGAAGATTGCTGCGCCGTGCATTGCACCGAGGAGAGTGAATAAACTCTGTTGATTTTGTCTGTAAAAGCAGTAAATTAATAAATAATTAGCACAAAAGAAGTGAGGAAATTTAGGCATAGGAGACATGTATTAAGTAGTTGTAGACAGGATAGCAAACTAAATTATTTGGAGAAGTTTTATGCAACGTATGATACTTACATTTTCTTGGCGTGATCCCAAAAAAGGAAACCGTAAATAAAAGATGCAGCAATCATGTAAATTAAGCGCATCAGATTGTATGAAGGACTTCTCCAATAAGACCAATACTGCTTCCAAAGGCAGGTTTTGAATTGTCCAAAACCATTCTGAGAGTAGGGGCTATGAAAATATAAATCTTTTGACCCTGGACTAGGTGTGCTCAAATTCCTCACAAGCTCTTTGTTACTCCTATGAAGGAAGAGGATCATATAGATTATGACGAACAAAATTCATACAAGAGATTTAAATAAGTAGTTTTAAATCATTTCTTGTAAAAAGTGAAAACTGCAGAGGGAGAAGTGCAGACATATCCCATTTTAAACTTAAAATTGGCCTCTTCACCAAATGATAACAGATGGTTATTACACAGGAATAACATGGTTTTGAGTGTTGAAGGTTAGAGATAGTACTTACTCATGCAAAGCAGAATTCATGTAAATTTGAAAGAAGTCTAAGCCAAGATCAGCTTCAGAAGAAGCTGAAGTGACCTCCAACATCCATGTTGCTGGATTACGATCGTCTATAATTTTTGGCACACCAGAGATACCCTGTTCAAGTATTAAGTGAGGAATACAAAGCTAAAAAAGAACTGAATGCTCACATTAGGTCAATATGTGTACCTCAAAGTACCGGATTACATCACAGGAATTATGACCCAATGGGCCACAATAGATCATGCGTCCTCCGGTTTTCAGAAGTAGTAACTGGAGGTACAAAGAACACATTAATAATGTTTGTTAACTGAAAGATGAAAGCCATTTATAGACACCAACAGTTTAGCATATATTGTTTCCAACATCCTGCTATCCATAGCTGAATTAGTTCTTCTACAGGAAAAATAATATACATTTGATTATCACTGAAGATTTTATCATAATTAAACTATTTTTAATTCCTATCCCACACCACACACTCACACACACACACACATATATATATATATATTCATCAAAACTGAATGAAAGTCATGTTTGGAAAATTTTACACTAAGGTTGCAGTTCATCAAAATTTATGTATTCATCTTGGTTGGAGATAAAAATTTCAAATCGTAATAGGACCCAAAATTGTGAATTTACCTTCTATTATTCAATTTGAATATAACATAGAAAGGTTTTCAATGATTTAAATTTACCGAATCCCTCCCTTTGTCAAGTGACAGAAATACCTCATCAAACGCTTCAAATATATCTATGCTTGGCTGGTGTATGGTGCAAACAATTGTTCTCCCAGTGTCAGCAACATTCTTGACTGCCCGCATAACGATTGCTGCTGCTCTAGCATCCAGTCCAGTTGTGGGTTCATCCATAAAGATTATAGATGGGTTAGCAACAAGTTCCACAGCAATTGTCAACCGCTTCCGTTGTTCAGTTGACAGGCCATCAACTCCTGGGATGCCCACTAAATCATTTTTAATTCCATCAAGCTCAATGATTTCAAGCACTTCTCTCACAAACTCCTACAACAAAAGATACATGATGTTGATATAACTGAAATGCAGATATATCCACACAAATGATTGAACATTGACAAAATGGTGCCTTACAGATTTTGTCCTTGAATCAATATCAGGATGAAGACGAAGCCAAGCAGAAAAAGTAACTGATTCTTCCACGGTGATTCGGGGACTATGAACATTAGTTTGTTCACAGTAACCTGAAATCCTGGCGAAGGTCTTTTGAACTTTAGGATAGCCTCCAATTTTTATAACTCCTTCAACAGTGCCACTAGTTTTTCTACCAGAAAGAACATCAAGAAGTGTTGTTTTTCCCACTCCACTGACACCCATTAAAGCAGTCAAAACTCCAGGTCTAAATGCACCAGTGATGTCACAAAGAAGTTGAAGCCTCTTCTGAGCAAAGCCGCGTTCCTTCAATGCCTAAAGTGTGAAAACAGAGCCACGATTGCAATGTTGGTTTTTCATACAAATCCTTCTTGCATGTCACGTGAAGATTTGTTTCATTACCTTAGGGGGTTCAATATAGTACTGAACATCCTGAAACACTACACTTAATGGTTCAAAAGGTAAAACCATTGTACCTACAACACATATTGAAACATTCTTGAGGTAATAGAAATAAGTTACCATGTACGAAAAACCATCAAATCTTTCTTCCGATAAACGTATATCTATCATGAACAAGAAGGAAACATAGGGCAGATTTCAAACCTCTGTGAGATCTATCATTTGTGCTTGTGGGAGAGAGTTTGAATTGTTTCTTTGCATGGCTGTTATTGTCCAATACTTTATCACATGACTCACAGAGTTTTTCAGAAGAAATAATAGCACGGGCATCCAAAGCTGCATTAAAGAGTGTATGATCTGATTAGCTAAAGCCAATGTCAAATGTTATGTAGGTTTAACCGTTTAAGAGTAAGAGATTAACTCACATTTATAGAAGCTTAAGACCAATGCAAAGAAAGTGTTGAAGAGTAATGTAAAACCCAGAAGAGCAACAATCGATATCCAAAACATATGCCCATCAAAGTTCAATCCACGGTTTTCAAGTATTAAATTTCCAATTGTTTTATTCCCAGGCAATTGCTGCATAAGGCAAAGAAAAGTAATCAACATAAAATCTGTGTAAAAATAATCTCTACTGTCAATTTCAAGCTACTAGATAGATTGCATTCAAATGTAGTTGTGGAGGATTTTAACAAACACAAATCAATAACCACCACAATCATTTAAAATAAAAAAGAAAGACCCAACAACAGATGGAATTGTGTTCTCACCTTTTGCCATCTAGGAGCAAGAAACTCATTTATTGAGAGGCCTATCTCCCCATATGAGACAGGTGAAACCCAAAAGGCCCACTTTAACCAAATTGGCATGGATGCTGCAAGCAACGATTATCAAAAAAATGGAATCTTTTTACAGGAAGTTGTCGCTAAAGGAAATTCAGTTACTCAAAACTACTTACGCTTTGGAATAATAAATCCACCGAACAACAAAACAGTTATTACCAACAGAGCACCAGCCATGGAAGATGCAACCACAGTTCGGAAAGCTGCTGCCACGAAGCGGTACATGGATATAGAGGTAAAGTGCACAGCAAAAAATAAAAACATTTGGCGAAAAAACCTGGAAAACAAATTGCAGAGTATCACCCTTTCAGAGAAATTATTGATTATTAGACTAAATGTTAAGAAATCATATCATGTAATATTTGACCTCCAAGCCTCTGGACTGTATCCAATAGTATAGTAAGTAAAGGATGTCCACAGTGCAGCCTCCAACAACGAAAGAGGAATCTTAAGAAGGGTGGTAGGAATTGCATAAGCCCACGCTGGATAGAAATATAAGTCTCTCTGTTTGTAAAAAACTCCGAGTCTCTCAACAGTCATAGAAAGCTCAGGCAGTGCATCAGTAACTATAACAATTAGGGAATAAAAAAGAGCTCCCAAATAGTAGTTGGCATGGAGAACATCAACACCCATATGACTCCTCAAAAAAACAGTCATGGTAACAGATGCAACAATGATAAGCTGCAAACAAACAGTTGTCAGTTTACATAAGATGAACATGTATTGTTTGATGTTTGTTGCGATGCATGAAACATACACGAAGAAAATATAGAGAAACTAACCTGAACAGATTTGAAAACATACACAAAGTAGTTCCTTTTCATGAGAAGAAATTCTCTTGAGGCACAGGCTCTAAAAAGATCCCATTTAGGAAGTGAGTAAACACTAGAATTTATTGCATTCTGGTTATGCTTGGACTTGTCAAATGGCACAGCAAGCTCCATACCAAGCTCCTTCCCCTGAGGGGACTCTTTATATTTTCTTGATAACATTTCAACTGAAATATAACTGTATTTTTGTTGAGTTTTGACCCAATACTGCTCTTGATCTTTTCTTGACATGATCTGGAAACCAGCTGCATATGTAAATATCATGCATAATAATATAAGATATCAAGAATGGGAATGTTATCTGTGCTTGCCTCTTGGAGAAAATCAGCCGTCGCTTTCCTTGTTGGACACTTAAATCCACAACCATCGAAAAATTCTAAAATATCAGTTCGAGGTCCTTGATACACAATCTTTCCCCCAGCCATTAGGATGATGTCATCAAAGAGATTAAAGGTTTCTGGTGCTGGCTGGAGAAGAGAAACAAGTATTGTAGCACCATTGATGTGCGCGAGTTGTTGGAGGTAAGAGACAATCTGAAATGTTGTTGAGCTGTCTAAACCATTTGAGATTTCGTCCATAAATAACACCTTTTCTGGCCCAACAAGCATCTCACCTGATAAAAAAAACATCTAGATGCTAGATCTTTTACACACATATTCTGCAGGAAAATTCTTTTAAGTTTAAAAATTATAGTCATGCTTGAGGTTTGCATTTTCATGTCTTGAGATGTATAAGGCACACACTATCTAAAAGTTGTACAGGTAATAGTGGATAAAACTACCCGTGGTCAGTCTCTTCTTCTGACCACCAGAGATTCCTCTTCTCATGACATCTCCAACAAGTACTTCAGCACATACATCGAGGCCTAGAATCTGTAATAAATGGGAATGGTAAACGTAAATAAGGTATTCTAGCATAAAATATTGTAAAAGATTGAGAGATCAAGAAAGAATTTATCTTAAGTATATAGTCTGTCTGAAGATTTGTCCCCTGTCCTTCCACAGCAATTGCCTGTATAAAAGCATGCCAGGCTCATGGTCTAGCACATGTGAGTTTGCATTCAACAAAGAAAGGTGAAGAACTGATTTATTTATTGTAATATAATCAGGCACATGGCACACCTAATGTTTGGTTTTTACAGTTACCATTTGCTTGCTTCTTCTATAATATGGTTGTTCATATATAAAGTGTTCTACATTGAGTGGTTGTTGATAAAAGCTCAAGTTTATAGGGGGCTTATGTTTAACATAAAAAGTAAATGAAATGATAATTATCAACCATTAAAATGAAGTAAATATTCTCGCAGCTGCATAAATTTTACATTGCACATTCAAGTCAAAGAAAAGATAATGAAAGATAATTGGCTTTTAGTTGCCTTTACATAAAAATCTACAGTTCCCTAGCCATGTATTTGAATGAATAGAGTTTTGCTTATCAAGATTGGGAATGTGAAACATTGGAAATACCTTCATGAAAACATCTATATCTGGATCCGGAACTATTCCCGCTTCTTTCTCCTTTCTGATGAGTTCTGCCAGAAGCTCTATATACGACAAGAATTTTAATCATGCATTGATCTTTGGAATATACAGTGAAACATGAATTTAGTTTCTAAGTAGAGAATAACAAACCTGCTCTATTTCCAACCCCCTGACAGAGAGATGAAAAATCAAGTGTTTCCCTGACAGTAAGATCAGGGATATGCTGATCATACTGGCTTACGTAGGCTGAAACTTTTTGTGCTACAAATTCTTCGAGTCTGTATCCATTGTATGAAACCTCACCAGAAACCTGAAATTTAAATGAGATATTCTTTTATGATGAATATTATAGTAAACTTTCAGTGAGGTTATAAAACCACCGAAAGAGCCATTCAAAAGTATTATAAATCAAATAAACAATCAAATGATAATAGCAGATCCACCATTAATCAGATCAAAATTAAGTTTTATAAGATAACTCCTTTCATCACTAGTTCCATAATTCAATCCAACTTTTCCGCAAGATCGACACAAAGGATAATCCTTCTAGTCATAGCTCTCTGAACTTGCCTTAACACATCCCTTGCTGAATTACAAAAACTAGAAAGTGCAGAACTGTCAATTCCCTGAAGGAAAATAGAATGAAAACAACACAACATGTCTGTTTTGCCATAGCTCCAGGGGACTAAGACCAACTTGGCCGACTCACTGCCGGTAGTATACTATTAAATCTATCTCAAAAAATGGACACTTCAATACCGGTCAGCAATAAACCTACACAATGTCTAAGCCATATCATTAGTAAGGTTCAGACTCATGAAAAAACCACAGCATATTTATAAAAAGGAAAGCCACCAAGCATATCTTAATATCTTTCCTCTCTGCGAAACTAGCTC
Source organism: Andrographis paniculata (assembly GCF_009805555.1). Classification (NCBI taxonomy): domain Eukaryota; kingdom Viridiplantae; phylum Streptophyta; class Magnoliopsida; order Lamiales; family Acanthaceae; genus Andrographis; species Andrographis paniculata. The sequence goes on along the minus strand of NW_026137563.1, from coordinate 939,885 downwards.
TGAATACCATTCCCACCTATCTATGGAAAAGATATGATGTTGGGTTAATCTATCCTCATTTTATACTAAATTATAATTTGCAGCTCATACTTCATCGTAAATAAATAGCCATGGTAAATCAATCAATCAATTCTATGCTATCCCAAAAACTAAGTACACCTGCAGAAATGCGTCTAAAAAACATCAAAACAATAGAAGCAGACAATAGCACCTTGAGTGATTTGCTCAAGTTTCCAGAAAGAGCTTTCAAGAGTGTACTCTTCCCACACCCGGGAGGACCAAGTAATAAAGCCAATCTGCATTAAGGACATGCTAACTTAAGTTACTCAGTAGAAGCCAGCAGTTGTATCGCACAATCAAACAATCGAACACACCAAACTTATGGTTAGTTTCAAAAAAAAAATGAGATAAAGTTCGAAACTAATACTATACGAACGAATTCTTCAATTTCCTCTTCGATGATTACCTTCCTGGCTTGATGATACCACTAACATCGTGTATTATGTTTATCTGTGCCTCTCGCGACGGGAAACCAAGAAATCTGCCTGCATTCTGCCAAACACTAACACAGTTTTCAAACCCCCGCCAAATGCATTAACAACAGTTACAAATAGCCACGTATGTAATGAATGAGATTCTCAGAGTAACAGCAATTCCAAAGCCTAATTCTTCACCAAGTTTTTTCTGCCATTGACAGAGATGATCATCCTCAAAGAGAATTATCTGTGACCCTGAAGGTAAGCAAAATTGTTCATCGTGCATTTGAATGTTGTGAGAAGAAACGCTGGTCTTGTGACTCTTGTTATATATGTTTATCTGTTCGAGTTCGTCCGAGCCGAGCCGAGCCGATTCGATCAAAGTCCACACCAGTAAAATTCGACTCGAGCCGAAAGACATGAGTCGTACTTTCAGTTCATATTAATATATTTTGATTAAAATATAATAATACTATCACTATTATTACCTTAGTGCTATTTTATTTATTATATTTTTTATATAAATATTTCTATCTTATAAAAAACAATAAAAAAATATTAAAATATTATTAATTTATAATATATAAATATTTGAATTATCAAAATTTAAATAATATTTTAATGTGATATATTTTTTAAAAAATAAATAATATATTAAATTAAATTTTTTATTTGAAACAAACACACGGCTAAATTATATCATTTTTTTTTTTAACTTAATTATTTGTTAACAATAACTCAAACTTGCAAATTATGTTATAATAACATTAAAATGCTATTTCAACATTTTCTAATTTTTCATTACTTTTTGCAGATAATCACGTCTCTATTTCATTTGTTAATTTTATCAAATTTATTCATACTTAAGTTAGTATACGAAGTTTGATTAATTATATACAAACAAATCAATTCAACCTGACTGAATAATTCTATACTACATCTATAGTAATAATAATCTATTATAGAAGGCTTGATTTTTTAATATAAAAATTATTAATTAAAATTAAAACATATGCCAACATATATGTGTTTTTTTTTTCTTTTTAAAGTTTATTATTTCAACTATGTTTATTTATAAAATATTATTTTAATATTAAACTTAATCAATTTATTTTTAAATTCATCCAAAATAACCACACTTTAGAAATTAATAAAATAATAAAATGAAAGCATAAGCAGGTCGGGTCGGGTCCGGGTGAGACTGACCCGGAACACGTTTGTGAGGGAATTCCAAAGCGTAGGGAGCGATTGACCGTACACCACCTGACATTCAGCTTCCACGCTGAGATTGCTAAACCTAACTTCAATCGGCGCCGTCGCGGAGCTCTGTCTCAGTCCGCCGCCACTGAAATTCGTGCAATCAACTCAACTCAAAATATCAAATATATACATATATATATATACGTATAACGTATTTGTATATGTGCGTGTGTCGCGGAACTTCACCTATCGATTCTGCATCTGATTTTCTCCAGCAGTCGGAGGTTGCCGTTCTGGATGTGGTTGAGGAGCTTCGCAAGGAGCAGATGCTTGTCGGCGGCGGCAAGCTTGGAGACGTCTACGATATTGCCTTCGAGCAGAGAACATCTCAGCCGTCGAGAGGTAGGTAGCCTGTCGATGGCCGCCCACTGGCTGTTCTGCTCTTTCGGATCTCCAGAATGATCGTCGGTTTCCTTTTCCATGTTAAATTATAAAGTATGGTTAATTGCAGCAATGTAAATTTATACTCCACTATATTGCTGCAAGTTTCTGTATGTCGTATATATTATGGCTGTAGGGGTGGGCATTCTGGTAATTTGGGGTACCTGCAATTTTGAATAGTATTTGACGTCATCTTTTCTCGATATAGAGCACCCATTTTGATAAAATAATTCTAACAACTTATTTTAAAAAGGATATTTTTCCTCTTTTATCCAATTTTGAGTCGACAAGTATGTATAATTAAAAAAAAAAAAAAGAAAAAAAATTGAATTTAAACATAAGAAAAAAAAAAAAGAAACAACTTTGCTACACTGATTCAGTTACCTATCCAATGTATCGTGCTCCTTCTGTTACGACAATTAGTTTCCGTCATATGTATTTTTAAAATAAAAAATTAATATAATAAAAAAATTTAAATACATACAGCGGAAGGTGATATATATTGACAGTAGAGTAACTAAACTCTACTATATATATAAACTAAAATAATAATATATACCACCGCTGAATATGTATGAATATAATATATATATATAGACTAAAATAATGATATATACCACCGCTAAATGTGTGAGAAAATAAAATTAATAAATGGATACGAACTGAAAAAGGATGTATAAAAAGAAGAAATATGATTGATCCTCATAAAATTGAGCTTCCGTTTTGCTTTTTAGTAATCCTTCCGCCCCTCTCTGTCCCAAAAAAAGTGCAACATTTATTTTTGACACAAGTTTTTAAGTGGATAGTATTAAGTATAATAATTTAAAAATTAGGTGATATAATTGAGAAAAAAATATATATTTTATTTTTTTTATTTGGACGATGTGAGGGGATAAAAGAATATGGGATATAAGGAGTATTTCACTAGTAAAATAATATGATTTTGTCGCACAAATATTTATCGCAAAAATGTATGATTTCGTGAAAAATTTAATAACATATTGTTACAATCTTCAGCAGTAATATTGAATAGCATTAATGATATTTTGTTGCGAAAGGTTGAATGTTGTAACAAATTATTGTAACTTTTACTGCAATACTGAATAACATTAATGACACTTTGTTGCGGAAGATTGAAAGTTGCAACAAATATATTGAATAGTGACACTTTGTCACAAAATATTGCAACAATTTGTAACTTTTGGTAACAAAATGTCAAATTAAATTATAAAATTGTCAATTGTATTTTATAATTTTTATTTAATTTTAATTTAAAATAATAAATTAAATATTCATATAAATATTTCTTTAAATAGTAAAATAAAAAGATATTCAAATTAATTTTAATGTCAAGATAAATATATTACAAAGGGGAAAAAATAGGATTATACAAAAATCTTATTAATACTAAGTAGGTCGAATAGTTTCATTATCATCGTCATTTTCATATTTATCGTCTTCTTTCTTGCCATAATATTGTTCATTTCAACTCGCTTCACTGTATCTTAAAATTTTTTAGAAACTCATTACTTCTTCATTTTATTTCATTTTTCAAGAGAAAATTATTTTGGAGATATACATTTTTGTTTCTAAGATAGTCTAAATTTCTTTTTAATAATCTGATAATTTTATTTAAAAATAAATTACAAATCTCATATTCATAGTAAGGTTCCCAACTCGCCTAATTCACACCTTCTATATATTATTAATTTAATTTTCTTTTTACTAAAAAAATACTAATATTTATTTTAAAAATTATATTAAGATTGATAGATTTATAATTTCTTTAATTTTATAAATTAATATTTAAATGATAGTACTTAAAAAATTATCACATAATTTAGTAAAAATAACTATATTTTACCTTATAAGAGTTTGTTGTGAACATCCGCAATAAATTATATAAAATTTTAAAAATTATTAATAATATTTATTTAAAAAATTATAAAAATATAGTGTTTTCTTAATATATATTTTTTAAAATAAAAATATATTTGTGTATTGTAATAGGGATTTCATAAAGAATAAAAGCTAATAATAATAATAATAATAGAATTTGTGAATAGGACATATATTATAAAACAATTGAAACGATACACGTGCTTATTAAATTAAGTATTTTTATTTTTATTTTTACAATTAAAATTCATATTTTATATACACAAATTTAACATACTGCAGTCAGCGTATAAAAAATTTAATTAATTTATTTGATAAAAAAATATATATAATGAGACCAACATATCAAATAATAGAAAAATAACGTAGTATTAATAATCTAGTCAAAATCACCAGAGCATATGAATATACTGACACTAATAAAAAAAAAAAAAAAAAAAAAATTTAATGAATGATAATTCATAAAATATATTTTTGGTGATTTTTTTTTTAAAAAAATTATAAATTATATACGATATTTTATATATTAGTATAATTTTTTAAAAAATCCTAAAATTTAAATACTTTAACAATAAATTAAATTTGATTTTTGTAAAATTAAAATAATATATATAAATTAGATAGTACAAAAAAGATTTTAAAAAATTAAAAAATATATACGTTTATATCATTTTTCTCTATTTCTCTGCGTATATTAGAGAAATAAAAATAGAGAAATAAAAATGATTTATTTCTCAAGTTCTATTTCTTCGACTGAAACAAACAAGAGAAATGAGACAATTTTCATTTCTCTAACCTTATTTCTCTGTACCAAACACACCCACTAGTATTCAATATATAGCATGTTTTTAATGAACAAATAAATATATATATAGTTTAATTATTTAAATAGTTTATAAATAAATTGTATCATTTTTATTAAAATAATATTTTATTCATTTAAAAAATATTTTGTTAGTTTATTTAAATAAAAAAGTAAAAAATAATAATATTTTAATACAAATGTAAGATAAGTAAAATATAAAATGAAAATATTATTAAAAAATTATTAAAGAGTTATAAAGATAATGAAATAAATAGAAAAAATAATATTTAAAATTGGAATAGTAAATTTGTGACTAGATAAAATATTTCATTATAAATATACTATACATAAGTATAGTGGATATTAAACAAAAATAATAGTATAATTTTGGCTTATGAAAAATAGAGTATATACTATATATTAAACTAAAACTATTGACGTGTTTGTCTACATTCATAATATATTACTCTAATAAGTTGTGAAAATTGAATAATGTTTTCGGATCATAATTTTATTATTATTATCTTTTTTGAATAGGGTGGGCAAGTAGAAATTGAATAGGTAGGCACTTGTTTTTGCAACAATTTATATAATATTTCATTTTTTTATTATTATTATTTTTTATTTATCAAAGAATACATATTCGGTTTGCATTATCGCTTTGAATAAACCTCAATCGAATTTAATAGCTTGCAAACTAGACTCAATAAGGCAAATCACACTAGGCGAATCATGTGTAACAGGTGGATCAGGAGGCATTGGGGTTTTTAAACCCATAACTTCACGATCACAAGTTTGCTTCCGATAACACCAGGTCATCTCTTACGGGACTTAATTTGACTCCGTTTTGAATGTATATATGCTTTGGAATATTTATGTTTGGATTCAACATTCTTTTCGTGCAAATTATGTTTATTTGGTAATTTTTTTAAAATTTTAAAGTTTTTTAAAATAAGATTATTGCTATTTTCATAAACTAATTTATTTTATAAAATATTACACATAAAATCAATGTTCAAAATAAATAAATAAAATCAGACTCGAACACACACGATTTTGGCTTTGAATTTTGTTTAAATAATGTGTTCTTTTACTCAAAACAAATTAATATAATTTTATATATAAAAAAATTAATATATTATACACACTCGTTATTTTTATATTACCTACACAATTTCTCATATTATAATTAAAAAAATAAAAAAAAATCATTCAAACCACCACAAAAAAACAAATAGACACATAGATTAAGAAATAAAATAAAGAGTTTAGGGTTTAGATGTAAAATATATATTTGCTATTAAATCTATATGACTTCAATAGAAATGTATTATTATTTTTATAAAATATCATATTAATATTCTATTTAAATCATAAACAAAAACAAACAAAGGGTGTGTTTGGATTGGATTTTAAATATATTATTCATCTCATTTTTTTAAAAAAATATCGAATCAAACACTTATTTTTTATTTTTTATATTATATTAAAAATCAATTTTACATTCAAAACATCACATCAACGACTATTTATATCACATCATACAACTATTCATATAAAATTTTTTTTAGAAATAGTAGAAATTCCACAAAATTTCTCAAACAAATACACCCTAAACAAATCCTATTATTTATATTAGGTTTGTTAACCCAATATTTATTTGAGTGATATAATTTTTGATAAATATTATACAAAATATACTATTATTTAAATGTACTTTTACAAATAATATACATATATTAGTCACTTACAACAAATTAATATTCAATTTGAAATATATATATTTTTTAATGTTATCGAAATAATTTTTCGTATCTAATATATATAAAAAAAACAAATTAATCTAAAAATATAAAATGAATTTACACCGAATATTTCTATTTTCTCCCTATAATCATTACATTAATTAAAAAAATTAGGTAAACTGTTTTTTTAGTTCCGTAACTGGACCCCTTTATCATTTTAGTCCCGTAAGTGGAGCCTGTTGCAAACTAGTCCCATAAGTGAAAAATTTTTGCTGTTTTAGTCCTCCAGCGCCGGAGACGCCCGCATGGCTCGCCGGAGGTGACGTGTCCGCCAGGTGTCCCGCCAGGTCAGCGACACCTGGCGAATACGTGGATTTATTGTTTTTTTTAAAAAATTTTTAATTTTTTTTAATTAGACCAAATAAAAAAATACAAATAAAATTAAAAATAAGTTTTAAAAAAAATTTAAAAAATAAAAAAATCCACGTGTCCGCCAGGTGTCGCTGACCTGGCGGACACGTCATCTCCGGCAAGCCACGCAGGCATCTCCAGCGCCAAAGGACTAAAACAACGAAAATTTTTTACTTATGAGACTAGTTTGCGACATACTCCACTTACGAGATTAAAATGACAAATGAATCCAGTTACGGAACTAAAAGACAGTTTACCCTACAAAATTATAGGGTTTGAAAACACATAATGGGTATAATATCAAACCTATTATATTGTAATAACTTTTTAATTTGCAATAATACTGAAAACGATTTTGGTAAGCTAGTGGGCATATAGACATTCCACTACAATCTATAAGTTCCCATAGCCAATCAATGACATTGACCATACAAAATTTCATTTATTATTATTTTTATAATTGCACCATAAAAAAAAAAGTAAAAGCATTTGGATTTTGTTTATTTAAAGTTTGATTTCTAGTTATTATATGTAATAATTATATATATATATATTTTATATAAAATTACACTATTATTTTTAGAAAAACATTATATTGAAGTAACGATCTTTTCGTAAGTGTATCAATTTCTTTTTTATTAAATGTATATTTTACAAAAGTACCTTTACAATCATCCTTCCACTTATGCTTCATGACTTGTAAATACAATCAATGGAATTTTGTTTGTTTATTTTGCAGTTTAAATTAATTTTTATTATTTAATTTATATTTTCTCCGTCTCAGTTAATTTTCTCTCTTAACTTAGGTATAAAATTTTAGATATTGTGTAATAGTAAGTAATTAAGAAGTGTATTAGTGAAAATAATTATAATTTAATAAAAATAATTATAAATTAAAATTAAGACAACTAAATAGTTTAATTCAAATAAAAATTTTTATAAATTATAAATTTTAAAATGAGATTAAAATATATAATTTTCTATCTTCAAACAAATAGAAAAAGTAAATATAAAAATAGTTATATATAAATATCAAAATATTCATAACTTTTATAAAATTATTTATTTTAATCAACTCAAAAAACAAATGTATATGCACTTCAATTGAAACTGATAAAATATGTTTTTTATAATATCAATTGGGAATATATAAAAAAAAATCTTGACTGAAGAACCCACCCACTACTTTTTGTGTATTCATTTGCAGTTTGATTTTTAATTTTGTTTTTAAATTTTAAATTTTAATTTTAATAATATTTTGATTGTAATGTTCTTTAGAAGAATACTACATCCATATTGTACCATTTTAGTATTTATGTCTATTCTATTATCATAAATAATTCTACTTGGACACGAATTTTAAATAAAACAAATAATTAATAATGAATAAAAGTACAAAAGTGATAAATATATGGGGTGTGTTAGTTTGGAAGTTTGGATCTTAGAATTAAAATTTAAATATTAAAAATTTTGATTAAAATATGATATTTCGAATAAATAATTAATTTTTAATATAATATAAAAATTAAAAATATATACTTAATTTAATATTTGTAGAGTGAAGCTCTAATGGACTGAGCCCAAGACGTAACGATTATAAAAAACAGGATATAAATTTAAATTCTATACTATCTATTTCGAAGATATTCATTTTATAAATCATTTTACAAACGCAGTTAAAAGTTTATGCAATCAGATTTCTTTACAAATGAATTTAAACCTGATAAGAAATCATAATTCAACAAAACTTATCACACAACTTATATTCGAGATTTATTGAAAATAATAATTGAAATAAGTTGCAGCTCAAATTGCATAATAATTTGTATGAAAATAAAAAAGTTTTGGTGTTCAAGGAATGTTACCTGAGGACCCTATTGGAGCTCAAGTTAAAATTCTCTTCTCCGGCAACGGTCGAATTTAGCCGGCCGGCAGCCCACCCATTGTTTAATACACGGACAGCAGCCCTGGCCGGATCTCCGGTGGCTCGACTGCCCTCAACTTGCTCTTCATATTCAGGAAGTCCTTTAGCCTTTCTTTCTTTCCTTTTTCGTCGCTCCTCGTCTCTCTCTTTTCTAAGCCAAGACTCCACAATTCTCTGCAATCAAGTGTTCATTTTAATGGAATCGGTATGATCATGTATTTAAATAGTCCTAGGATCATTATCTGTTCACACATATATGTGAAAAACACAACTTGATAAATTTTATAAGAATTACTGTCCTATCTATTAAAGTAAGCATAGCATAATGTAAACTCGGCGCCCTTTCGATGTTAAAATTACCATAAGTGGCAGCTTGCTCGTCTCCTTAACTTTATCCAACGGCATTGCTAATTGTAATTTTCCATGAGAAACATAAACCTGGAAAACATCGAGTAACTAAGATATTAAAGCAGTTTTGTGAGACAGCTATACCTCGAGTATCTATAGTGTTAGGATCAAACTTACGATATGCGACGGCCAATCCTCAAGACCATCAAAAATATGTGTGGCGTATATAATTACAGTGCCTCTTTCTTCGCATTCTTTCTTCAGAAACTTTAGAAGGTCGGCTCGGGCAAGCACATCTAAGTCCACTGTGATCTCATCGAGCAGGAGAACCTGACAAACATCAGGCATGATGTAATTGTGACCAATTCTTGTTACGGATACATAGATGAATGAATGAAATAGGTTCATGTATGGAAGATGTATACACCTTGAAAGGCTTTAGAAGACCCATACATATTTGAACTCGTCTTCTTTGACCATCGGATACTTTATGCATTCTCCAGGACAGGTCAATACCTAAAACCTACAACAAACAGAACATGCTCATTCAGAAAAGGTATAGATCCTTACTAGGAGATGGATTATATCTGAAAATTTCTATCAGATTTAATCCTCGGAGAAATAATAAATAAAATCACTATAAAAGTAGTCCATAGAATATCCAACCATCAAATACTTTTACAGATTTATTATATGTCCACCCCATGGTTCACACTACTTATCATCAAATGTCTATGAGACGAAGAAATTATTAACTAAAGCATTACACAAATACTGTAATGGTAAATAGCTAACATTCTACAATAATGCAAACTCATATTAATTAATGCAAGAGTTTGCTAACAAGAGAGCATACAAAAGGCTTGAAAGATCCAACTTGTGCTAGACATTGAGTTCTCTCAGAAAATGTAAAACCACAGGAAGCATATTCAGAGAACAGCAACTCCTTATGTTTTACTCTGACGATGATTCAATAGAAAATAAGATAGAATTAGCTCATTTAATTGATATGAATGTTTTATAACTTGAATGCCAACAGCAAATATGAAAAAGAACGTAATATGGCCTACACATTCCAAAAAGAATGGCAGAACCGTATTCGTTCTTCTTTCTGCTTCATCTTTCATTCATATTGCATCTAAATGTTCCCGGCTTTCAGAATTCTTAATTTTTATAATCTTAAGAACTGAGGCTGAGTATATATGTATGGCTTTGCAACCTCCTTATTGCTATTCAGAAAACTCCTTCCTAATCCGCAAACACAAAACACTCGCATGGCCACAAAAACAATCAAAGAAAGCATCATCATACCTTAATTAGCTCATCTCGTCTTTGGGGATCAATGCCTGCTACCCCAAAAATCATCTTATCAGCAGAAACATCCATCTGAATTGGAACCTCAAAACCAGCAAAAGCAACTTCCCTTCTCCACTGGAAATAAGCAATTTACACAAATCAAGACAGAAACTTGTATACAATAATCAGCATTCACATACTGAATAATAAACAAACGAAACTGTGTAAATAAACCCACAAGCATGTCCAGTCCCACCATAGAAAACAAATAACAAGATATAATATGTAAAAATGCTTTCACAGAGATTTTTATTTCTCATTTCAGTAACTGGTTTGTGGAAATTGTAGCTAAACCATCATAACACCCATCAAAATTTTGGAAACTCTTCCATGGCTCCAATCTTACAATAAGCAGCAACTTCAAAATCTAACATCTTTGGATGTAGTTTCACTAAACAAAAATGCACTTAAAAGACATAAGCTGCCAAACATAACTTTCAAATATCTAATGTTACATATCTAAAATTTCGACAAGTTAATAATGATTACTGGCCTCCAAGGTAAATTTTCATTTTAACAAAGCCATCTCCCCTAAAACCTTCAACTGACCATAAATCTTATATCCACCTAATCATATCATCTGACCATTTTATACTACTCTGTATAAATTATATATACATACATATATATATATATATAAACATGACTAATGAGGTCTACAAAAACTACTATGTGGGGATGCATTCGAAACACTTCAACAATACATCCAAACACAACTTAATACTGAATTTCAGTTAGATAGTTCCTTGTCAAAACTAAACTCATAATACAGAAAATCTCCTCAAGGTTGGCATGCTTATACAACAAAAATCCAATTCAAATCTGCATACCAAATATTGATACAAAAACAAAAGGCTAAGAGATACTAATGCATCCAAAATAAAAATACAAACAAAAAACAAAACCAAGAACATGAACGTAGTAAAAAATGTTAACAAAGTAAATTAAGTAATCGACAAACCTCCCCTCCAAGATAAGAAAGATCACCGGAGGTACACAAAGCAGTGTCATGAAACGCAGATCTCCCGAATACCTTTACCATATCCTGCTCCACCATGTGCTTTCCACCTATTATTTTCAAAATTGTTGTCTTCCCTGCGTTCCCACAATCCAATGGCGAATCAATCCACTGCCAAATAATAAACATAGGCACAATAAATAAATAAAAAATTGTATGAAGAGAGAACCAGCTCCATTTGATCCAACGAGAAGACACCGTTGGCCGGGAAATAAATTGAGGGAGAAATCGTCAATCAGGGGTTTCGAGCCAGCCGGTGGATGGCCGTCGATTCCAGGGTAGGTGAAACTGAGCCGGTTGATCTCTACAATCGGCCGAGGCTCTTTCGAATCCATTGTGGCCGCGAAATCAGGTTTAGAATTACAGATTGAATGAAGGTACTGCTCGACTGCGAGCTTCCGCAATGGAGTTCAATATGGCAGCAGCGAAGACGGCTTGTCCGATACTGGTAATCGATCGGAACATCAATTCGGAATGCAATAAAAACCCCAACTCCAAATTAGATCTGCATTAAATTCAATTCCGAAATCTGCGATGGCGCCATGAACGACTTGGCAAAAGGTAGAGCATACACGCCTAGCCATCAACCGCTCTTACCCAACACCTTAAACGCTGTAGTTTCTTGGTGCTGCCCAAAGTTATTATTAATTTTAGAAATATAATATATAATTATAATAATAATAATAATAATAATCACAATAATAATAATTTAACAAAAAGATGCAAACTCCATTTATCTTCCGTTAAATCAGCATCGTATTAATTTCTCAATAATATACTCTCTCTCTATCAAAATAATAAGAATATTTGGAATAAACATTTTAAAGCTTAAAATATTCTTAGTTCATGTAAATATTGTAACAAAAATGGAGATTATTTTTATAAAAAGGTGAAAAATTAGTTAGAAAAATTGAAAATAAAACTATTATTTTTACAGATAGACAAAAATGGCAAAATATAGACTATTGTTTTCAAGCTGAGAAAGTATATTATAAAAGTGCACAACATGTATGTTCGTTTCAAAATAATAGTCTTATTTTCATAAATAATCATTAAAATTATTTATACTTTTTTATTTTTATTACATAATTACCATTACTTTTTACACTAATACACTCTCACAAAAACCAAAAAAGTCTTTTATCTATCATTTTTACCAACTACCTATGTAATATAATATTCCTTAAATCTCGTATCCAACATAATTAAGATTATAATTTTAGGACGGAGAGAGTATTATATATTCTGATTTGATCGAATCAATATGAGATGCAATAACAAAAATACACAAAAGTCAAGAAAACATCCTTTGTGTTACTCTTACATCGTACCTAAGAGCATAAACATGGCCTGCACTTCGATGCCAAACTTCTTCAACTTCGACGTCATTTTTCATTTCTTTCGAAAAATTTCTAATACAGTGATTGCCAAGAAATTGACAGCAGAAGATTAAAGCAGCGTCCGCGTTGCCTGGTGCAACCGAAGCAACCTCGACCGTTATCCTCTCTCTCTCCATCTCTTACTCTTTTTTTTTTTTTTCTCTCTATTGTTTTTGTTGTGCTTTCTCACCTTCTCTTCTACACTTGAGCAAATCAGGCGATGGTTGGAATCAATTGCGAGTAGAGGAAGAAGTTGCGGGCGGCCGCTGTGGGAGGAGGAGGGTGGCCACGGCAACCAGGCTGAATAAAATCCAATGAGACTCTGTATTCCACGGTACTTTTGCAAAAATTGAAAATAAAAATAAAAAAATAAAAAAAAAAAGATTTCTATTTTTATTTTTAAAATAATTTGTTAATTGAGCACATCACTATAGTAATTTTTGGGATTGAAAATAAGAGAATCAATTTTATCTTTAAACATGGATAGATTTGGATAGTTATTTTAATTCAAGTCATTTTCTTTGTCCCGACAAAAAACATATTTAACTCTATGTCAGTATATATATTTTTTTATAACGTAAGAATAAATATATATATATATTATATTACTTTCACATAGTACATGACAAAAACATCTAACAATTACATATTCAATAAACAATAGTTTAGTATCTTGGAGTTGCTTCAAATATCCAACAAAAAAATAAATAAACAAAAAAACAGTATAGAAACTAAACAAAACACATTTAAAAAAATGAAATAAAATAAATCTATCATTTTCTACCAATTCAAGTTCTATGACCATAACCATTACTTATTATTATTATTATTATTATCAATAAATATTTATAGTATAAAATTTTGTGGTTTGTTAATTTTGTTGTTTAGAGTAATAAAATGATATTTGTGTGTTACAATTTTTACACAATTATATCCTATTAAACATAAATAAATACACCTTAGACCATTCATGAATTTTATTTTTTTAAATCCAATGTACTTTTGTCAACCATTTTTTCAAAATAATTATATATATATATATATATCTTTATTTATATAGTAATAAAAGAAAATAATAAAGTAATTTGGGAGGGAGGGAAGCATGCAGTTAGTTACAAGACGACGGTAGGCGTGGCGCAGAAATAAATGAAAGACAGAGAGCAGGGCAAGGTTTGGGTGGAGTTTGTGGCGCGCAGCCTCTCCTCTCCTCGACATCGCCAATGCCATCTCCCCTTAATTCTCCTTCTCATCATATTACGCTGCTTTCTTCCTCACATCATTTTGCGTAAGATGCCTAAAAGCATTACACGTTTGGTAATTTTTCTTCACATGCTTTGCCTTTCATCGTTCTCTTCTCAAAGATATGATGCTGCTGCTGATATCGACCTCAATTTTGTGTTGTTTTTGTGCGCTGTATTGTTTCTCGATGCTTTTTGCTGTTAATTTAATATATCTGCGTGAATCTGGATTTATTGCTCCGCTTTTTGTTGTTGTTGTTGTTATCTGTTGCACTTATTTTTGTGTATCAATTTGATGATAGGTTGGTGTTCTTTTGACAATTTGAGCCTGCTTGTTTTGGATTAGTTGTGCATTTGGAACAGGAAAGAGTTTTTTAGGTTCCATTTGGAGGAATGTGTTACGAGTCCTTTGATTTTCGGTTTTATTGAATTGAACGTGTAATTTGTAGGGTGGAGAAATCAATATTTTTAGATTTCGTAGGATTACTTTAGGAGGTGTTGGTGCTGAATTCAGATAATGAATAATCATATCAAGCATTATAGCAAATTAAATAAATGGAATTTTACATTTCGAGTTTGCAAGTGGGAAGAGCTAGCTCCTTAACTGATTCCTCATGCAAGTTAAATTAGGTCCTGCAATATGAAGTGATTTAATTTTTAGTACCACATTCTTAGATATGATTTCTCATGATAAATCTCAGATTTTCTTATTTTCGTCAATGTGCTTTTAAATGTGGATTTCATTAAGATATGCTGAGTTGAAATAAAACAACACTGTTATTAGTTCTATGCAATTTTCATGATGAATTAAATACAACTTCTATAGAATGGAAGTGAATGGTTACCATTACTATATAATGCAATGCTGTAATTCTGCACTATGACTATTCAGGGCATTTATTCTTTTCTTGTTTAAGCTACTCTCCTTGGTTCTCTGTTATATTATATCATCAATAATTATTATCTTATGGAATTGAGTACAAGAAACTTGAATCATCACGACAATTGTCTCAGAATGCTACACCTTACAGTTTTGGTACTGGTAAATTACAGGCAAAGAAAATGGGTTTGTCTTTCACCAAACTTTTCAGCCGGCTGTTTGCCAAAAAAGAAATGAGAATTCTCATGGTAGGGCTGGATGCTGCTGGTAAGACCACAATATTATACAAGCTTAAGTTGGGAGAGATAGTGACAACAATTCCAACTATTGGTAAGACAACATTGTTGTTTTTGTTGGACTCCAAGAAAGTTAATTTATGTAGCCTGTCTATGATGCTTGTTTGATTTTGGGGAAATTGTTTTATACCAGTCACCTTCACTGTTTAACATGTTTCATATTTGCAATTGCGGTTGCACATTCGAAGCACACATACACACGGAAAGAGAAGAATATATAAAGGGATCAGAGAAAATTTATGTAGTTTATTGCGTGAATTTTACTCTCTTGATCTTTAAGTAAGTTCATTGGTTGGTGAGGTGAAAATGTCATTTTGATGCAAGTATTGAGAATATGGTTTAAAGTCTTGCACATGTCTGTTAATGTAAATTATCATTATTCATTTTATGTTCTAATGTTGCATAATATGAGTCTTATGATATCACCGCCATCCACAATGTACCACCTTGTTCATGTTGTTAACAATGACCATTTCCTCCAGGATTCAATGTGGAGACAGTAGAATACAAGAACATTAGCTTCACTGTTTGGGATGTTGGTGGTCAAGACAAGGTATTATTACAAGCAATGTATTGTTTTTGCACTTGCTATTTATTGAAAATGTTATTAACCAAAGAGATTGACATATTATTCAAGTTAACCAACTTACATCAACATCAGGCATGGATGAAGAAATTGATAAACCCTATATAATTGATTACCTATTAAATGTATATGCTACCTGACACTATGCTCATTGCTCTCAATGTTCATACACCAAATCTCATTGAGACCTCTTGAATTTGGATTAGTCTCTCTTTGTTATTACTATTATTACTACTACTGTAATAAGTTGCTTGTTTTGTTCTACACTCCATTTCATAGATTCGACCGTTGTGGAGACATTACTTCCAGAACACTCAAGGGCTAATTTTCGTTGTTGATAGTAACGACAGAGATCGTGTTGTTGAGGCCAGAGATGAGCTGCATAGGATGCTAAATGAGGTAATCAACACCATTCAAAATAATCTAACTAACAATCATTAGTGCCAGAGAGTCAATTAATTATAGATTCTCATTAACTACAGGATGAACTGAAAGATGCAGTTCTTCTTGTGTTTGCAAACAAACAAGATCTTCCCAATGCCATGAATGCTGCTGAGATAACCGACAAGCTCGGACTTCACTCTCTTCGCCAACGTCATTGGTATGATCACATTTGCTTCGCACACACAACACAAATCTCTGTCTAAAGAAGTTTTAGCGTACCTCATGTCAATCAACTATCTATACCGTGTTTTTTTGCCAGGTATATCCAGAGCACATGCGCTACAACGGGAGAAGGGCTATATGAAGGGTTGGACTGGCTCTCCAACAACATTGCTAACAAGGTAAAGTGATTCTAATCTTCCCCTGCTCCCTCCCTCCCTGTATTATCTAATCAAGTAATCAATCATATTATTATTACCATAACCATTTTAAACCTGTGTAAGAAGAAGCCTATCTAACTCATCTTTATTGTTTTCTTAATGATGCACTGAAGTAGTCATAAGACATGGCTGTCTCTACACTGGTTGATGAACAGAGAGAGCATTCTTCTTTATTCTGACCACCACCCCACATTGTACACTGCAATAGGTTTATCTGTAATTTTCACCAAGGGATATTGGGCTTTATTTGTATATGTATGTATGTATTTATTTATTTATGTTATAGTATTATTATTTTTGTATGTAGTTTCAACACTTATATTGAATCCATCTATCTATCTAGTTGTAATTTTGGCATCCAATTGGTATCAGTTTTTGCTTGCTTGGGTGGGTATGATATGATTATGATAGATGAGGCGCTATTAGCAATATATTTACAAGATAATACATAGGCTTTGTTTGGTCGTATTTTCAATGTTTGTACTTTGCTGCAACATGTAAAGAGAGAGAGTAAGAGTTAGATGTCACATATTCACTTACCACAACACACCACACCTCACCTCGACAACTAATGAATGCCTAACAAATACTACTAGTAATTAATTAATTAAACAGCATTAAACATTGTGTTGTGTTTTCGTCTTAATTAATTAAGCAGTATTAACCACACAAGTGGTTCATGAATCAGCTAATCCGGATTAGTTAGTTAATTACCCTATCCAAAAGATTCACTAATTAATCTCCTCCTTTTAATTAGTTAAATCCTGTCCGCTCAATCACAACCCCAAACATCATCTTATCCACTCGTTTTAATTTAATTTCTTGGTGCCTCACCTTGCCTGCTGAGTTGATATATAATATAACGCGTGGGGGATCGGAGTTGGGCGGGGCACAAACGTCGGTACTGTGTTGACGGTCAACAACTGTCACTCTAGCAGAAATTTTTGTTGTAGTATCCATTGCACTAACTAACTATTATATTTGATTATTCTCCCCAACTAATCCTCAATTCTCACAAATATGCATTTTAACAAATTGGGAATTATTAATTAATTTCAGAGATTTCTATAATTTAAAATTAAAAATAAATAAATAAAAGATAAGAATTGCTCGGATGTCGGTATCAATAAAAATTGTGAATAAATATATGTATATATATATATATATATATATGGATGCTCGGGTCAAGAGTATTTCATATCAAAAAAAGTGTTGAGATCCTCCTAACTTATATATAAGAGTGAAGACTACTCTATTTAATATAAATTAATTTTAAATTAGAATTTTAAGATGATATCATATTAGAAGAAATATTGAGAGTATTGGAATTCTTTTTGTCCCACATAAAATTGTATGTATAATATACATTCACTTATTATGTAGCCATACATTATCACGAACGTTGGGTCATGAAGGGTTGGGAAATAGTGAAGGTTGATGATCCCCATCTTAAATTAATTAATACATATGTTAATTATTTATATAGTCAATAAAAATATTTAAAATATATAGTGTTAAGAAATTTAAGAATGTGAAGAAAAAATCAAGAGGGACTTGAAAAAAAGTGTTGATCATAAATATTACAAATTGAATTCATATTATTTATTTAGAATGCATAGCATTCCGAGAAATAATAGAAAATGTGCCAAATTCTAAGTTGTGTCCGTACATTTTAATCGATCTTTTATTTAATATGTAATTCAACACGTAAACATCCATTGTTATTTATTAAAATCAGAAAATATATTCATTGAGGAAATAGAGGGAAAAAAAAAATTGCAAACGAGCCTTTTTAGTGTAATAATCATTGTGGGCCAACGAAGGACTACCTATTTCTAGATTATTGATATTATGAATGTATTCCACCGCCCATATCCTCCAAGATCGTTTTCCAACCGCTCGATCATCCCCAACCAACATGTACGGTCCAGATTTACTCAATCTGTAAGCTTGTCGGGATAAAGCTACAAATAGAACTCAAACAACGCCGTACCCATATAATACGGCACCGTTGTAAAATCTTTATTTTTTATTTTATTTATTTCGTCACCATCAAATTCTATATAAACCCTACAGACCTTCCGACCTGAAATCACATTTACAGGAAACGAATTTCTTTCAATTTCTAAAAACCACTTTCAGAGCAGTCTTTCATTAATTTTCTCTCTCTCTCTCTCGACATTTCTCTGGATCATCGGAAATGGGTGCAACAGTGAGAGCTCCGGCGAACCGGGAAGCAGCCGGTTCAGCCAAAACCGGCGGCGGGGCTTACGTCACGTTCTTGGCCGGAGACGGCGACTACGTGAAAGGCGTGGTGGGTCTGGCCAAAGGGTTGAAGAAGGTCCGATCTCGTTACCCACTGGTCGTGGCGGTGCTCCCCGACGTCCCGGCTGAGCACCGCCGCCTCCTGGCGGAGCAAGGCTGCACCGTCAGGGAAATCGCGCCGGTGCACCCTCCGGAAAACCAGACCCAGTTCGCCATGGCGTATTACGTCATCAATTACTCCAAGCTTCGCATTTGGGAGGTAATAATTAATTAATTAATCTCTAAGAAATGCATGTATATATGTACATACAATTATATATATAACATTAAAATTAAATACAATTATTTTCTAGCTTCAGATATCTTAATAATGGTAAATATGGCAGTTCGTGGATTATAGGAAGATGATATATCTGGACGGCGACATCCAGGTTTACGACAACATCGATCACTTGTTCGATCTTCCAGACGGATATTTGTACGCTGTAATGGACTGCTTCTGCGAGAAGACATGGAGTCACACTCCGCAGTACAAAATCGGCTACTGCCAGCAGTCGCCGGAGAGGGTGCCTTGGCCGCCGGCGCCGGAAATGGGGGCGGCGCCGCCGCCGTATTTCAACGCCGGCATGTTCGTGTTCGAGCCGAATCTCGAAACCTACAATCGTCTCCTGCACGACCTAAGAATCACGCCTCCGACTCCATTCGCAGAGCAGGTCCGTAATTGAAATTGAAATTGAATTAGGGATAAAATTAGGGTTAGGGTTTTGTCCGATTCGATTAATAATTGGGGGAGACGTACGTACTTGCAGGATTTTCTGAATATGTTCTTCAGAGAGGTGTACAGGCCGATTCCGATTGTGTACAATCTGGTGACGGCGATGCTATGGCGGCACCCGGAGAGGGTGGAGGTGTCGGAGGTGAAGGTGGTGCACTACTGCGCGGCGGGGGCGAAGCCGTGGCGGTACACCGGAGAAGAGGAGAACATGGAGAGGGAAGATATCAGGATGCTGGTATCCAAGTGGTGGGATATTTACAACGACAAAACACTCGATTATAACCCTCGTGATCTCGCCGGCGCCGGCGCCGGAGAACTGCCGGAGGCCGGTGTCATTCGCTATATTCCAGCCCCTTCTGCTGCATAATTAGTCGTTAAGGTTGCTTAATTAGAGTTATTTTTAAAGATATATATATATATGTATATAATGGGGTTTGTATTATTATTATTATTATTATTATTATTATTATTATTATTATGTAAACTTTTCATTGTAATTAAGAATAATTTAAGATATTATTAGGAATAAACTTGAAAGTTTATTGAATGTGAATTTATGATAATGAAAGCATATTGGATATTAATAATAATTATTGTTGTTAGAAAATACTCTAGGGTGTGTTTTGTTTTGTGTTTAAATTCTTTGGATTGTGAATTTAAACAATAACTTGATTTAATATTTTGTAAAAAAATATATAGTATAAATATTGACAAAAAAAATTAAATTATAGTCCTACTTTGGTCATTTTCTCTAACTTGGAGTTTAATAGACCTTCCATGTATTCTTTGGGTTAAGTTTGGTTTGGTTAATTTAGGCTTCAAATCCTAAATACCTTTATTTTGTATTCTTTTGTATCTGACACCAGCAGATCATCTATTTAGCCAATAGTAAAAGTATTTACGAGTTAGTTATCAACTTTGATTGGTTCTTCTCTTTCTCCTTCTTCCGGTCAGCTTTACAATCACATAAAATTTTGGATATATATATAATTTTTTTTCTGATGACGTGGGAAAGCTAGTAGCTATCCGAAAGTGGGCACCGATAAAATAAAAAAAAAAAAAAAAACACATTTGTTTTTCACTCTAAAAAATTGCGGAAAGTGGGCACCGATAAAATAAAAAAAAAAACACATTTGTTTTTCACTCTAAAAAATTGCTCAGAATTCCACACTGTGTTTGTGTATATGATTATAATATAACAACCGATAGCTATCAACACTATAATGAGACCCTCTTCGTTATACACCATATTGGAAGCTGTGAAAGTAAAAAATTATATACATAGAACGTTTGTTTATTTCAATGTTTTTTACTATTAATTATTCTTTAAAATAATCATTTTTATTATTTATTCATTTACTATATATTTGCAAAGACAGAAATATTAAAATTATTTTACATAAATTTAATTTACTATAAAAATAAATAAATAAATACACATTAAGTTGGGATGGGAGAAATAGTTGTTTTGTACAACATAAATAAGTAGACATTGGTATAATATTTAAAATATAAAATTATTTTTAAATTTAATATAAATAATGTTGGGGTTGGTCTCGATCGATGTTCGGGTGCAAACCAAGTTGAAGAAAATTATTCATCTTATAAGTCTCAAGTAAACTTACAAATCAATTAATATATATTTTATCGAAATGAATATTATATACTTCTATTTCTATTTTAAGACTATCTAATTATAATATTTACTTTGCGTCTGGACGCTATTTTAAGACTGTCTAATTATAATATTTACTTTGCGTCTGGACGGAGGAGAGAGTAAATAGAATAATAAAAAATTTTAATTTGAGTTAAAGAAGCGGCAGTTAACAGTAGTCAGTAGACATCCACGAGCTGAGACTGAGCCGTTAACATTCTTGGTTGGGCAGCGGCGCGTCACCTGCTGCCGGCGCCGGACCTCCCTTGATCCGACACGTGGTCTTTACGGATGCCACGTGTCCCAGCATGCATACGTGTATTGCTTCATTAATTAATCAATTAATTGGATGGAATGTTTGGTCAAGCTTAAAATCATTGTATATACATAAATCCAGACCGTACTAATAAGTTTCATTTGGATAATATAAATTATTATTATCTCTATTAAACTTTTTTTTAAGGAAAAAAAAAATTATTTATATAATTTTTCTTTACTTTTTTACATTTATAAATATATTATAAAAATATACCCAAAAAATATATATATATATATATGAAATTATACTACGTAAATACTTAAAAAAGGTGAATGGCCCAATTATTATTATTATTATTATTATTATGAAAAAGTATATTTCGATTATTGCAATTTAACGAAGACATGTGTAACGACGCGTAATAAACCACTTTCAGTTAATTAATGGTTGAGTCGGTTGTCAATTTGATTGTTTGTTTCATTTATTATTATTAAGACCGAATTAAGTGTATGCATAATGAATTAAGTATTAAGACATTTATATTTTTTTAATTATTTTTTTATACTAATCTAAAGTATTACAGATACGTTCAAAATACTGTATCTTAAATGATTTGATAGTACATGTCATTAAATAATTAAAAATTATAAATAATCAAATGCTATATATTTAAGGCTTATTTTTATTTATTTTATTATGAAACCGGGTAAAATCGGATGCAGGTAACATTTTGTTCAGTTCAATTCGATAATAAATTAACATATGCGTATATTATCTTATAGTAACTATTATTTTAGTGTCAGAATTTATACGTACTCCATTAAAATTTTCAAACACGTGTGTAACAACTTCAATTTAATCGTCTAACAACTAGCACCACGGGAAATTTTAATCTTATATTAAATAAAAAAATTATATTAAATAGTGTATAAAAAACAGCTATTTTCATTCAAATGTCTAAAATATTCTATAATACCTTTCAATATTTTTTTATATATTGTATATTATAAATGATATATTTTAATAAATATTTGAGAAATCCTATATTTTTAATTTTAAAATACTTTTGTTTTGCATTATTTGATGTTTTATAAATAAACAATTGTCAGAACAGCCATAGCATATTATTTTTAATTAATATAAACGGACCGGACCTACCTAACTGCCAAATAATGACGCGTACACCTTTTTTCTTTAAAAAAAAAGTATATTATTAAATTAGTATAATTTTTAATAAAAATATATGTTATTTTTATATAAAATATAATATCAAATATTATTTAAATTAAAATAAAATCAAAATCAAACAAACCTTAGATATGATATATATTTAATTCTAAAATGTTATTATAAATAAAAGTAGTGTATTTGGTGTATTTTGATTTGTAGTGATTTAATATGAGTTTATCATTGATTAGAATAATATATATATATACTTTTCTTAGCCTAAAATCTAAAATTTTACACTATTTATTGGAATGGTAAGACGGTTGGGCAAAACTTGGTGGAGCCCAAACTTAGTTAAAAGGGAAGAAAAATAAAATTTATGGGTTAAAAAACCAAAATGAAGAATATATATATATATATATATATATAATAACAATAATAATAAATTAAATATAATAAAATTAAAAAACTGTGGAACACCAAAAATAGCATCGAAATATGTAACAGCACCCAAAAGTTGAAAATACACTAAGCATTCACAAATAAATGAGTATTCTTATAATTATTTGATATAAACAACTGCATTTTTTAAAGTAAAATTGTATAAATAAATTTATAGGTTGGAGATGACTTTAGTATCCTATCCAATTCAATTTTCCATTATAAGTGACTATTCTTACAACAATGTCAATCTGAGACTAAAGATGGTATTAAAATCATGAGATGTGTGTATAATATATATATATATATATAACAATAAGTTGCATTTGAACTCAAAACCAACAATGGAGAAAGATAGACAAAGGCTGATGACGATGAAAATATACATACATGTCCTGTCCTGTCCTGTCCTAGCTCTGGAGAACAAGCTTCTTTCCAAGAATTATGTCGTCCGCAGTAAAATCGGCCGCTTTCCTAAATGTTCCGCGGCCAAAGTCTAGGTTATAAGAGTCGGTAAGGCCTTCCACCAGATCGAATTCCGGCTGAAGCCCCAGCACACTCTTGGCCTTTTCAACCGATGCAAAGAAATGCTACAAGATTCACAACCACCACATTAAGTTGCTTGGAGATAAATTCTCGAAATCAATATCTAAATAGAAAATATTTCTTTTTCTTTTTCCAAACAAAAAATAACACTATCCAGTTTGTACGATTCATAATAAACATAATTTATTTTCTGTTGCCAAATATTACATCGAAATATTATCTAAACTAAAACTTAAATCAAACCAAACAAACTCTCTTCGTGTGAGCTATAAATAAATAAACATGCAAAATTTTCGGTTACTTTCAAAAGAAACATAGAATTATAGTATACAATATACAATTATTAGCATGAACACAATGGAATTTCAAACCGATCATCGATGTTAGAAAATGATAAAAATAAATAAAATTGATAGTTTTCCAAAAGTTTTGTTCACAAAAGAATTTTTAAGCATTTTTTGTTTTATTGGGGTTCATTTAAAATTCAGCATCAATATTAAGGAACACAAATTGCTATCCAAGAACATCTATATAAAGACCATACGAGTGAAGGCATATCTACATGATCAATAATCAATTAATGAATGTCAAACCCGAATACCTGATCTCGGAAGGGGAATGCTTTGCTCTTCCCAAAATCAAATTCTTTTGGATTGTAATGAATGATCTCCGGCTCGGGGAATCCACCAGCCTGTTGGATTCAAAAAATTCTTAGCAACTCTATCATCTTCTTCGGTTAAAATTTTTGGTTCATATTCACCTTAGCACAAGCCTTTGCCAATCCATCAAAGGTCACATATTTCTCTCCCGATATGTTGAACACTTGTTTGCTTGCCTTCTCATTCGCAAGAACCTTAACAAAGGCCGTTGCCAGGTCCTGGAAATTTGCAATTTCAAAGATAGTCAATTTTACGAACACACAGTTGATCAACTGGAAAAACAACTAAAAAAATTAATGGCACATTTGCAAATTTTAGGGGATATCTAATCAAATAATACCAACAGGAGAGTGTTGGGGAATTCCTATTTTTACTTAGGACTAATTTCAAAAATTGTACATTTCACATTTTCATAGCGGAACTAGTAACAAAAAGGTAAACACTGGTTTTTCCTAGATCAACAGTAAACTTTTCGAATTATGAATTTTTTAGCAAACCTTTCAATCTTTCAACTGATACTTCTTAATAATGTTAATTTCTAAGTCTAAGTTTGAGTGTAAATAAAAAAGTAAATGTTTTTGCAAAAAGTTCATTATCATATTTAAAAAAGATCTATTTGTACTACTAACCTTCACATGGCCAAGCTGTGTTATTTGTATTCCTGAGTTTGGAATCGGGATGGGGCGCCCTGCTTTCAGCCGGTGGAAGAACCACTCTTCAACAGGGTTATAGTTTAATGGACCGTAGATGTAGACAGGCCTAAGAGATGTCCAATTGACACCTCGTGATTGCAATAAGCTCTCTGTCTCAAGCTTTCCCTTGTGTCGACTCTTGGGATCAACTGCATCAGTCTTCAAAAAAGAATGCAGAACTCAAATCGAATGCTCTAGTCCAGTGCATATTAATGAAAATGCTCTTCACATTTAAATAAGCAGATGCTTATTGGTAAAACTGAATTGTTGCAATTGTAAACAATCTTTCTGATATAATGTTATAATTCTAACCTCGAAATGTGGTGGATAATCGGTTTTGAGGTAAACCCCTGCTGATGAGCAGTATATATACCTGGAAGTATGTCAAAACATTTCTTACTTTCGGTGTGCAACTTAGTTTCACACAGTCAAAAGCATAAAGATTCTCAAAAATTGATGATCGCAGGTCTCTTATTAGTAGATAAGTCAAATGGCATAGTTTCGGAAACCAATAAAAAGAATCAAACTTGCAGGTATCACATCTAAGAATGTCCATTGTCGTGCTGTCTAGTAGTATGTATCATTAGAGTCATTTGAACAACTGGAACCACATGATATTTCTTTCACAATATAACATGGATTGTGTAGAATGTAGTTGTAAATATGATCAACATTTAAATGACGTAACCATGGCAAAGACCTCACATCGACAATATCACCTGCGATAGAAATGAAATTCTATGAAGACAGGAGCAGAGCTTACTGTTCTAGATTTGGTAAAGCATCCAATATAGGTTCCACTTCAATGGCTTCGCGTCCTGAGAACACAAACAAACATTTGAAACTTCAAGTTGATAATATGTTGCACCAAACAACACAATTGCATTGCTAAATTAGGATTTGATCTCCTAAAACAATCCACCTATGCTCCACAATTTAAAGATGACTACAATAAAGTTCTAGCAAATTTAGTTCCATCATCACTAAAATGGAAAAAAAAAAACTAATATGCACAAATTCACGTCTCACATTCCAACACCCTATTGGACTAAAATTACTCAAGATTAGCCGACAAGTGCAACTTATTTTACATAGTAAAACTAAATCAATTTTACTGTGTAATGAAATCAACACAGAAGCAAAGGCTTCCTGGGAAACTAAATACTTTAAACATTATTACACACAATAAGAACACATATAGGAAGGATATCAAACAATCGAATCCCACACGCACCATTAATATCGTACACGACATCAAATCCTTGGGCTCCAAGGCTGCTCTTCACAAAATCAAAGTCCTGCCTGTCTCCCTTTAAGTGCAAGATCTACAAAAGGAAAAAATAAATAAATAAACACCACTCCATTCATGGAAGGTCCACAACATCAAAGGCAACTTAACACCATTCACAAAGCACCATAGCTCTTGTAATACCTTGGAGGAAAAATCAGCAAAATCAGAGTCCGATTCGCCCGGCAATTGCTGCGCAATAGGTGCTTTCCCTCTGGTAAACAGTGTGACCTGCAGTAATCCAAGCAGTCAAAATTTCAGGCGGCATGAAAACTCAGAATATCGAATCCTGGATAATCAGAACAGGACGGTTAAACGAAACCTGGTGGCCTTCTTTGACAAGAAGCCGGGACAAGAATATGCCGATGAATCTGGTGCCTCCCATTATAAGGATTTTCTTAGCGCTCGATGCTGTAACACGCAATGCTCCTTTTGGATGGCGCGCTCTCCTCTTATACTGCCCAAAAACAAACCCAAATTGTAAGTATGCACGTATGTAGCAGTTACTGGAATCAATCAATCGATCTTCACCGTAATTAACTAAATTACAGCAGTTTATTTCAAAATTCAACTGCAAAATCACCGGTACATAGACCGAATTGAATTCAAAGCAAGCAAGAAGAATTAAACAGTACCTGGAGCGAGGCGGTGAGTTTGAAGCCATTGAAATCGGAGAGAGAGGAAGAGAGGAAGACGGTGGAGGGCTGTTTGTGGTGCACCGCCATTACACCTGCCATGATTGTGTGCAGTCGCAACTGCCGTCAGGTCGAGTAGGAGTGGGAAAGGAAATAGTTGATGGGGTACCGCATGAGTTAGTGGCTGGATTTGAAGGATGTATCGATCTTACAAATGGGATAAGACAGACAAGAAATGAATGGCGCCCCTGGAACTTGATTTTTGGCGTCTTCTTCCCAACCATTGCCGTCGCCATTGCCCACCTCGCCATTTGCAAATAGTCCCTCTTTGTACCAAAAATATAAGTTGTAAAATCACCAATTCAAACCCACACAAAATCTCAAAATACTTTTTTACAATTCATTACATTCTTGTTTTTATTATAATTTGAAACCAAATTTACCCTCCTGTTCCAAATAAAGATATAAAATAACCCAAATCAAAACCAAACAAACCCATAAATCAAATTATATATATATATATATATATGGGAACTAGACCCAAAAGACAAAAGGAGAAGAATAATATGTCCTAAGCAAGCAGCCAATGTGTTTCACCTCAAAGAAGCATTCCCCAAAAAAATATTATCCACAAACTGACAGTCATATTACAATTACATTTTAGCTGGTTTTGAGGTGATAAACCAATCAAATAATAGAATTATGTTCAAGCGAGATAGATCGAATGGGGGCAAGGCAACGTAACTAACTCTTCTGCATCAGAACGATGATCATGTATGAAAAAAGATCCTTTCTCCAGTGTATGATATTATGTAGAGGCTTGTTTCCCTTCTTTGACGATACATATAAACCGTTCAAACAACACTAAATGCAGATTGGATGGTGGATGTGAAGCGAGATGCAATGGTCTGGGTGGCAAATGCTTGCAACTGCTTCTTGGCATCTGGAGACGAAACAAGGAAAAGCATGATTTTTCAAAGATATAAAAGCAAGCACATACACACATACTGTATATATCATCCCGTAAAAATTAAATGCAGAGTGTCATCATAAGTAACATGGTGAAGCTAAATTGTGAAAAAGTTTTAGTCCCATAATATATTCGGTCATCAAAATAAACAAAATGCAAGCACATGACAATACATAATTTGATATTTTGTGGAGAAATGAGGATATATTTACCTGTCATAGGAATGTATTTCAGGAATTTTGAAAGCAAAACATAGTATTTTATGGAACAAATAAAGTTGGCGACATCTGGAACTAAAATTTAAATTTCTATGAACATTAGCCAAAATAAGAATGCTCTCCAGTAAGATTAAAATTGAAATGAGTCTTTCCTGGAAACCAAACAAATTTACTTCTCCACAGCAGCAAAAAAATTGTCATTGTCAAAATTATCAGCACAAGATGACACCCAAACTAAAAATTTACAACTTAATGTCAAATGACGGAAGCAAGGCAACAATGTAGCAGATGTGCATAGTACATATTTACACCAACGCATATCACATTATTTTACCATATCAACTTAGTTAACAAAAACTTCTCAGCTGAGTAAATTTATATGTGATGACCATGTGTACTATTACATCTAACTAAGATCCAACACTAGAAGCCAATAATCATTAGAAATGGACATCGGATTAAGGTTTACTGCAAACATTTCATTATATAACCTAATTAATTTTGAACAAGAAAAATAATTTTCAGCACAAAATAATCTGTTTGTCATTTCTGTAATTCAGGTTGGGCTTCTAATTGTTATTTGTAAAAAGAATCACCCACTTTACTAGCCAGGTTTTTACCAGAATCTTCCAGGAATAACTCGTATGCAATATTCCTTTTAGTATCATAGATGCTTTCTGATGTCACCAAACAACTACTGAGCAGATAAGTGAATATATTTAAAGAGGGATCAAGTGCAATTTTATGTATATGAGACACCCTGGTTCAAGTAAATACTATCTAACCGCAATGAAAGGGCTTACTAGGATGCAGGGTTCAGTCAGTCATACCTTTGCGGCATCTAGTAAAGCCGACAATGTTGGCAATGCTGAGGGTCAAACATACACCAACGACGAGAAGATAATCAGCTTCAAACCGGATGAGTGAGAATATTGCAAAGAAGATCCAAGCAACAGCCTATGGGAAAAGAAATGTGCTTTAGCCCATCACAAAATCTCCCACACATAAGAACTAGTACACTTTCAGACAGCTATGTTCAGGGGAAGATGTACATCTATTAATATCAGGCAAGCAGCTTTAGCTTCTAAAAAAAACTACACACTTCTACCAATTAGTTGCTTAGGGTGTGTTTACTTGTGTGATTTTCATAATTATTTTACTATTTCAATTTTTTTTCCTCCAAACATATCAAATCAAACATTTATTTTTTATTTATGTATATTACACTAAAATTTACTTTTACATTAAAAAACATCACATCAACACATATTTATATCACATTATATAATTATTTCAATTCAAAATTTTAGTATTTAAAACTAAAACCAAAACCAAAATCCCACAAATAAACACACCCTTAATATTTTATATATCTTCACATGGGCTAAATTGAAAAATATATGCCCCAAAAGATAATTCAATCAAGAAATTTCACTTACTGTAAGGTACAATGTCCACCAGAAAAGCCATGAATCCTTCTTGTTTATCCGAGCCATTGACTGAAAAAACAAGAGATAAAAATTACTAATAAAGATTAGTTGCTGGATATCACACTTAGTCAAAATATTTTCTTGTGAATAATTGCAATATTTAAAATAATAATTAAATATTATAAAAAGTTGGAGAATGACCAAAAACATATCACCTCTTGATCAAGGCATTCAAATCTCCAAACACTTTCACCATTGTCGTTTATCTCATTCCACCATCTAAGGCCTACCAAGATTCGCCCACTAACATTCTTGACTACCCAAAAATCAAGGGCAGCTAGAAGCACAGTCACCACAAAGATGATAACAAAACTATCAAAAAATAGAGCTGAAAGAATATAAAACGCCAAAGCAGCACCCTGTCAACCAGAAGAATATTTACAATCAAATAATTTTATTGCATCTGCAGTAAACATAAAAAACAACAACCAAGAAATTTCAGAAAGGCATAGCGCACACCTTGAAAAGGACGTGGAAGAAGCATATATTTGGATGAGCATAATTTTCCCCTTGAGGCTGCATTTATAGAAATCAGAGAAAGATGAGCTGGATTTTATTTCAGAACTTTTATATGTTTATTTATTACACCACTCAGGCTGCAAATAACTCTACTTTGAGGTTACTTAAAGTAAATTCATTACATTTTCTGAAATCACTTTTAAATTATAGAAGCAGAATGACAAGCTTGATACATTCCGATGAAAAAATTCAAGAAACAACTTCGGAAACATTTTAAAACACATTTAAACATCACATCAATCATTATTGACTTGGAATTTACACGACAATACAAGCTGATATTAACCAGCTGAAGTTCATCCGCTGTTCAAATTAAATAAGATTCTGTAAATTTTCAAACCACAATAAAAATTACAAAAAAAAAAAAAAAAAAAAAGGAGATCGCACCGTTTCATCCCGAAATGTATTCATAGAAAAATACCAACGCGTTCAACTAGTCGAAAATTTTCAAATTCAACCCAGGACTAGGCAAATTGGATCTCCTAATTTCATATACGATACATAAAACCGCAATCGACAAGCAGATCTACGATGCCAACAAACAAACCAAAAAAATAGCCAACGCAAATATTTCAAAGAAACACTAGGACATTGAAAGAGTGCGATTCCTTCATATCAACAAAGGACGAAGGTTCGAAATACTTACCGGATTCAGATCCATTTTGGGGGATTATTACGGTCCAACTGAAGAAGTGTTTAGACTAACCCCAACGCTTCCCTCTCGTCTTTCTGCCAATCTTCCAAGGGAATCAAACCATTCTGGTTTTCTTCTCGAATATTAGTATATTTTTATCTATTGAAAAATAGGTAGGCACGTGCAAAGCGCGTGACATATTTTACATTAATTAAACATTTATATGGCCCAATTCAACTCAACCGTCCAGAACACTAAAAGCAGACTCTGCCCGGCCCAGGCCCATTATAAAACCTACACGAGTATGTGTCAGCAATTTTTTTTATTTGAAATCATTTTTTTAATTTTTTTAAGCAAATTAAAATTACAAACAAATACTTCCCCGTGCACTTTGAAAATTTATTATATTTAACTTTAAAATATCATTATATTTGTATAAATTTTTATGAAAATATTATTATATTTCTATTATAAGACTTTTAAAGTGGATGAAGGAAGTATAATTTTTTAAGAATGTGTTTACATAAAGCATATGTTGAGTTCTTTATGAAGTTTTGATTTTGTGTTTATAATTTAAATGATAAAAAATTTGAATTTGAATAATTATATAATATGATATAAACTTATTTTTTTAATATAATATAAAAAATATATAGAGAGAGATTTAATTTAATATTATTTTTTTAAAAACCCCTAAAAAAATAGCCAAGACTAATTATTTTAAATTTTCATGACTCTTTTTGTTTATAAGATTCCAGATTCTTGATTTTTTCTTCTTACACGTTTATAAGAATATTAATATATTACATAGATTCATTATTTTTATATTTTTTTACACATTTCTTTATTAAAAAATATTTTCTAAAACTATTTTTACAAAATATTTTTCACAAAACAAACACACTTCAAATTTAATCTTACTACTTCAAAAAAAAAAAATTAATCTCAAATACATCAAAATAAATATTTACTTTTTTATTTACGACATCACATTAATATTTAAATAATTAAATCAATATATATTTATATCCTATCAAATCAATATTTAAATTTAAAAATTTTTAAATTTACAATAGCAACGGATACCACCAAACTAATTATTACCCCCAACCAAAAAAATTCAAATTTACAGTAGAAACAAATACCACCAAACTAATTATTATCCCCCCCATCCAAGAAAATTCAAATTTACAGCAAAAACACATCCCCTCATCCAAAAAAATTCAAATTTACAGTAAAAACAAAAACACACCCAGGCCTAATTATTATCCTCTAACCACCTTACAGCCACCATAATACCTGTAAATCCTATCTGTAAATTTCTATCTCACCTAACATCTACAGGACCTACAGCTGTAATAAAACTGTATCCTCAAAATTTCTCTATAAAACCCCACAATATTATACATGTAACAAATACATTTCACTTAATTCTAAGCTAATAATCAGTTGTTCTAACACAGTCTGCCATGTCTAAAATTAAGTTCTTGGTAATTTTCGTGGCTCTGATAATTGCCATTCCCAGCAAGGCTATTTTAGCTTCTGAGGATGATGGCACCCCCAAAGATCTTCGGAAGGCGACGCCGTCGATCGACGGGGAGTTGGATTTCGAAGAGTTTGTCGAGAGATCGGACGAAATTGAATATGTATTGAGTCGACCGGGGCATAAATCGCCGGCACCTGCGCCGAAGCACCATAGAAGAAGGCATCGTCATCCGAAGCACAAGGGGCATCTTAGATCGCCGGCGCCGGCGCCTCATGGGAGGAAGTTCTTATTTAATTGATCGCATTAGTCGCGACTTTAAATAGTTACCTAATGTATTGATGGCTGTCTTTATGGTTTGGTGAAATAAAATTTTTTAGAGTGTGTTTGTTTTTTGAGATTTTGGTTTTAGATTCAGAATTTTATTTTTTTTAATAGTAAAATTTTGAATTCTTTTGTCGTTAGAAATTACCTTTTGGACGGCCGATTTGATTAGGCTCGTCGAAAGGATACAATTTTAAGCTCTAGGTCACTTTAAGAAAAATAAAAAATAAAAAAATTTCAATATGATTCCACTCTCGATGGATCAAATGAACACATGCACACGTATACACAAAAAAAATAAAAAATAAATAAATAAATGCTATAACTTTGCTGTTTGGAAATGAATGATTTTGGATTTGTTTGCGTACAATTTTTTTTGTGACCGTTTGTGTACAAAAATTTCTAGTAAGGGTGTGTTCGATTTGTAGGATTTAGACAAAATTTTACTATTCATCCAAAATTTTCCCCAAAAAAATATCAAATCAAACACCTATTTTTTATTTTTATATTATATTAAAAATCAATTTTACATTCAAAACATCACATCAACACCTATTTATATCACATCAACACCTATTTATATCACATCATACAACTATTCAAATTCAAAATTTTGACTATTCAAATCACAATTCAAAATCCAAACCTCCAAACAAACACACCCTAAAAGTATCTTTCATCAATCCGTCAAAATTATGTTATTTTATATTTTTTGGTAGCCGTTTGAATTTATATACAATTTATTTATAATAAAGAAATTTATTAACTATTCTTATTAAAAGACATAATAATTAATTGCCTCACCACTTTTTGTTATCAATCTTACATCTGTATTACTTTTAGGTCAGTTGAGTAGGCTAGCCCAACTTTCTTTGTCCATATAGAAATCACAATTGTTATTTTTTTAGTGCGCTTCACGTAAACTTAAAGAAAATCCACAAAATGCTATCAAACTATTTGTTACGATACTATATTTATTTCATAAAAATATATAGTATAACTCAACCCAAGACTAGCTCAATATAACTCAATCCATAAACAGAAATAAATATTTTGTGCCGATTCAAAATAGTTTTACTTTTATTTAAATTCATAACCAAGCGAGGATAAGTTGCACAACTTGATTCACACCTAATAAGGAGTTAGGAGTATGGTAAAGGTATATTTTAATATAAAATAATATGATATTTTATTAACATGCGGCGGAAGTTGTGTCCGCCCTGGACATCCGCAATGTCCTCCCACGCCTAACAAATTGGCTGAAGAGAATCGATTTTTCTGTCTTTTTTATATCACCAAGTATTACATCAAAGATGACTTTGTTTATGAAGTATATGTTTTGAAAGTTTGTTTGATTTTAGTTTTAAATTGAGTGTGATTTGAATTTTTGTTTAAGTAGTAATTCGCGGCGATGTTATGTGATATAAAATAATATTTTTTTATTAAAAATTGCACAAAATAAATATTATCATTTTATTTTGAAATCGCAAAAGAATAAATCCTAATATCTTTCCAAGCTTTTGTGTTTTTACTATGCTTTTGTACTAGTGTCGTAAAACAATATTAACAAAATTCTCGAGTTTGTTGAGTAATTGTTAGGCTGATTGAAAGGTGTTCGGAAAGGAACATTCCAACATTCTACAAGTGATATTGGAGTTGAGTTCAAAGGGAATGTCGATCAACAACGATAATAACTATGTGTTTGAGCTTGGGAATCAAAAGAGAGGCCGGAAGAATGTGTGAACAAATCCATCGATCTCATGAATCTTTCAAGAACAGGTTGATCGTGATGGAGCTAATCGTGGGTGACCATCATCGCTAATTTGAAAAGATAGAGAAATGTATTTGTGAACTTGAAGGAGGCGAGTCATGAGAGTTGATACTATCATCGGTCAATGGCATGATGAATGAGCCTCGGAAGTGAAAAGTGAGATAAAGTGATGTGGGAGCTTGTTGATGCATTGAGGGCCGACAACGTGCAACAATGCTTCAATGATGTTGAACAACCTTAAAGTTACAAAGTATAATGTCAAAATTGCGAGGTTGTAGAAAACTAATGTTAGGGAACCTTCCAATAGCCAAAAGGAGTGAATGCAATGAGAAAGACATAAAAGTTGAAAACAAAGGAGGCCTGACTTAAGTTGAGTAAGAAGCCCTGCAGAGCATGTCCCCGTATAAAAAATGCTTTGCTCGAGAATAGAGAGTTAAAGCGGTAAATGACTACATCTACAACATAGATCAATATTTCAAGAACGCATACATCTTCATAGATAAGACCAAGATCTTTATTGTCTCTCGCTACTTGAAGGGACTTGTTCACTCCCATTGGAGCCGGAATTATACGATATGTATTTAAGTGAGAGCTTAAAGAATTTGCGCTAACCGATAAAAAAAAAGATGCATGATTTAGAATCTGCTGACTAGAACACCGATATGTTGCCTAATGGCACATATAAAAAATTTTGTTGACTAATTGCTAAAGATGACGAGCATGTCAGACAAAGAAACTATGTTCGCATTTTTGAATGATTTTAAGTCATAAGCAAAATGTAAGTGAAAAAATCACTTTAAGAACGTGTGCAAAGTCACTATTGCTAAGAGAGAATCGACAACAATCGAAATCCAAAAAATATTTCTTAAAAGATATGAGGAGACCAAATTCCTAAAATTCTAAAATTTATGATATCAAGCTGTTAGACTTATGAAATTTAACTAATTTATTGTACTTAAATACATATGAAAATATTAACCTATCTGAAATTGAGAACACTTTATTTTTTTATTTTAGTCTTCTTAATATGTGTTTGTACCTATGTCAGTGTGGGATTTTTGTATTAGTATATGTTGAAAAATTGCAAAATTTGACATAAAAATATTGGAAAAATAACAATCAAATATATTTATTTTTGGATAAATATATTTTTTAAAGTTAGATATCACGAATTGTATTGTAATATAGAATAATATTTTTATTAAATTATTAATCATATAAATAAATTAAAAATAATATATATATATATATATATCACCATTTCATTCACCATTATTTCTACTCGAAAAACCCTAAGGATGAGGGCGATATTTACACATTGAATTCGTGTGAAGCTTTCTTGGAGAAAAGCCCCTTCGCGCATTGGTTCTTTCCCTCCCTCACTTCCTTCCCGTTACATCTTTCATCTTCCTCTCTATTTCAATTTCAATTCCCTGATTCAAATCTTCAACTCCAAACGTCTACTCCTCACTTCACACACCTATGCACCGCCAAATCTCTCACCTTTCTCGCATTGCAAATCCCCTAAATTGCTAAAAAAAGAATAACAATTCGGGATTTTACGGAAGTCATCGCCACTATGGCGAGCTCCAGTCAGGACCTGTCACGGTACTTCAAGAAAGGCGCCGAAGTCGAAATCAGCAGCGACGACGAGGGTTTTCGCGGATCTTGGTTTGCGGGCACCGTCGTTCGCCCTCCCAAGAGCTTTAAGAACGTTTCGGCTAAGGTGCTGGTCGAGTACAAGACTCTGATGCAGGACGAGAAGGGGAAGCGGCCGTTGAGGGAGGAGCTGAAGCTGGTGCAGCTTCGGCCGCCCCCGCCTCGGGAGAATCGGAGGAGCTTCAAGTCGAGCGAGGACGTGGACGCCTACTACAATGATGGATGGTGGGAGGGGATAGTGACAGAGGTGTTGAAGAACGGTGAATATTCGGTGTTCTTCCGCTGCAGCAGGGAGCAGTTGTCCTTCAAGGCGGCGGACCTGAGGCTGCATCGCGAGTGGGTTCATGGGAAGTGGGTGCCGCCATTGGAACGGCCGTCGAATGGCGCGGTTGGGGCTGATGAGGTACGCAAGTTTGCAGTAGAGTATGATGTTTGATCATTTGAATCCAATTTAGTTTCTTGTCAAACTAAGATAGTGTTTGGTTTTGTTATCTTAATTGGATGTTGATTGTAAATGTGATTGTGTTGATGCTTTTATAAGTTTATTCGTCAGTCTTTGTCCTTAAGACATTCGAGATTGTGGTATGTGATTTGAATGCTTCTCGTTGTTTAACTTTTTATGGATTTATGGCCAGGAATTTATATTTGGGCTCTTGTTGGATTTTACTGCATGAGAAAGTTGTGATTTTTACCATGTGTTTGTGATTAATATATCTGGTTTGTTTCCTTGCTTGTGGGTATTTTCTTGTGTGATTATCTGTTGTTGAAATTGTTTAGCATTGTAATCCCAACTAGCTTTTTGGGGTTTTGGTAGAATTTGTGAAATGTAGTGCTTTGCTTTTATAGATAAGACAATGCTACATTTTGATATGATAATATGGTATTATGATCGTTGATCATAAATGTGGTTTGCTCTGACATTTGGAATTTTAAGTAATCTATTAATTTTTTTTGCTCTTGGATACAATAACAATTGACAATAAAATCGAAAGGGTTCATTAGTTTTCATGTTGTAAAAGTTGGTGTTGCTTTAATTCTGGAGGCTAGGTGGCTGTGGATTGTAGAGTTTGTGAATAGTGATTAGGAGGATTGGTCAATGTACTTTGTGATTGGATCCATCCCAATTTATGTTTTGAGATTGGTGTTAAAATTACTAGAAGACTGAATAATAGGAGAAAGTATGTCCAAAAATTATGGTAGTGATTGAAAAGGTATAGCAAGGGAACAACTTTTGTAAAAAGTTAAAAAAAAAAAAAAGTCGTATTTTACATACACAAGCACAAACGAAAAAGAATTTGAATTTTGCACCTAACTGATCATGATTCCATATAAGTTATGCGGCTGCACAAATTTTTTACTAGTTGCTGGGAATTATCCATGGCATGAATATTGAAGCCAATTACTATTGGATAAATTATAGTCTACTCAATTTTCTTTCACATAAAATACTATGGGTTTTTCCACTTAGGGTGTGTTTGTTTGGGGGTTTGGATTTTGAGTTGGATTTGAATAGTAAAATTTTTGAATTGGAATAATTGTATGATGTGATATAAATAGGTGTTGATGTGATATTTTGAATGTAAAATTGATTTTTAGAATAATATTAAAAATGAAAAATAGATGTTTGATTCGATGAATAGTAGATTTTGGGGAAAATCCCCTAAACAAACACACCCTTAGTGTTTTTGAATTAATTTGGTTTTGATGTTAAGTATGAGA
This sequence comes from Andrographis paniculata, assembly GCF_009805555.1. Classification (NCBI taxonomy): domain Eukaryota; kingdom Viridiplantae; phylum Streptophyta; class Magnoliopsida; order Lamiales; family Acanthaceae; genus Andrographis; species Andrographis paniculata. Next base: position 901,891 of record NW_026137563.1, on the reverse strand, counting down.
AATAGTGTCAGTAATATGAAAAATAAAATTTTGTATTGAATTGTTGACTTTTTGTGAGTGAATAATATATATTATATATATGTGAGTATATATTGTACTTTTTATAATGTTTATATGGAATCGTGCCACCAAAAAAATGTTGGGTGAACAAACCTTATGTTTTTTTTCAAGTTCTTTTTGGGATGTTTGGATATATTGGGCTGATTCAGGAATCACAAAGTTAGGGTATGGATTTATTTATATTTATTTATTTAAAAGAGGTATTGGATGTAATGATTTAAATAGAGCATAGGTTTTGAATATAATATATTCAATGTTAGATGTCATGTGTTTTTTTAGTGAAAAAGATATATTGTAGTTTGCATAGTGTGATTAAGGAATTGGTTAGTTGTAACCTGTCACCCCTCCATGCAACATGTATAAACACTAGGGGTGCACTTGATTTATGCGATATTTTGTGAGAGTAAATAGTTCAGTTTTATATGAAATTGTGAGGGTTGCATAGTAAAGATAGCGAAATAAAATTCAAAGAGACCAAAGCCCAGGGATGTTCTTTTGGTATTTTTTTTGTGTGCTTGTGTTTTAGTTTTTGGGTGAAGTAGCTGTTGGATGTGATGTTTTATGAAAAATTTGTATGTTTTTATATTGAATTGTGAGGTTGCATAGCAAAAAAGAAAGTGAAAAAGATAAAATGAAAGAGAATATAGCCTATGTAATTATGAATCACCCAGAAGCTTTCAGTTTCGTAAAGATGCAATGCTACTATGTGGAAGAAAATTTACATTTTACAGTATTACTATCCGTATCCATGGGTCTTGTTGAAATGTAGATTGCCTCCATCTTCTTTCTCACAATCCACAATAATATTGGCTTTTATTTGTGTTATCGAAGACTTTGGGCATGTGGTGATATATCTGTAGCCTTCAATGCAGAAAGTGCCACCATCTACTGAAGCAAAAGCTGATAATGATAATCTTAGAACCCAAGCACTGAATCATGTGGGAGCTGATAATGAAGTGATTGAACATAATTTTAACCCTGGAGAAGTTGTTGAAGTTAGTACAGATGAAGAAGGTTTTGAAGGTTCGTGGTTTGGAGCGACTGTAATAGAACACTTGAGTAAAGGCAGATACCTCATTGAGTACCATGATCTAAAGGATGATGATGATGATGATTCGAAGTTGCTGAGAGAAGAGGTTGATGCTAATCATTTGAGGCCACGCCCACCTGATGTCGCAATGCTTGACCGTTTTGGAGTTCGTGAACAGGTTGATGCATTTTATAATGATGGTTGGTGGAAAGGTGTGGTCTCCAAAGTTCTTCATAATGACAAATACTCGGTATATTTTGAGTCTACTGACGAGGAGATGAAGTTCAATCACTCTAAACTGAGAGTGCATCAAGAGTGGATTAATAGCAAATGGATTGTTCCTCACAAGGTAACACCCTCGAACAATGACTATGCTATGCTATTTAGTTGGGCGCACCTTTATAAAATGCCTACATTAGAATATCTTTAATTACAAAATTTAGTTGAGTGTAAAAATTGAAATTTGGTCCTGCCATTGAATAAATCACGACCGTGAACTATATCTTATCTGTTAAGAATGAATTATGTCAACTTCGCTAAAATAATAAACCATTGCATCACTAGGGGTTTGTTTAGTTGTGGTTTGAATTTATTTGAAACGAAGTGTTGATTTGAGTTTTTGTTTAAATATTATTTTGACATGATATTTTGTTAAGAGGAAATATTGTATTTTTATTGTAAATGATGTAAAATGAATGGTGTTGATTTTTGTTTGAAATGGTAAAATAACAAACCAGGTTTTCGTTTAAAGCAACCCTTTATTAGGATTATTCTTGAATGGAATGTTGACTCCTTTTATTGTTATAATCTCTTGACAATGATGATCAAATAGAGGTGGTGATTATGATAGGTTGCTTATAGAAACAAGATAAATCAATAGGAACAATCAAACAATATCAATTGTTTGCTCAAAAAACAATCAAACGGAATCATTCGTTCGTCCAAAAACTTCAAAGCTACTTTATTTCCAAAATCAAGAATATCCATGGGCCCTCTTCAACTATACCCTATTTACTAAAATTAAAATAAGTCCATCCAATAAGTAAAGAGACAAGTTTGACCTAAAATGATAAAAGTCCATAAAATCAAAGTCCAAGTAAAGAAATAATAAAAATATTGATAAATAAAAGCCCAAGTTGGCGAAAGCAAACTTAAGCTTGTCTCCGCCTCCGGTACACCAACAGGGGACTTGCCCCCACTTCATTCCCGAACTCCTGTTTAAGCTCCCTATTGGTTGCTACATACCTTCTATCACATGTTGAATATATTTGGACATATAAGGGTTTGTTTGTTTTAAGGATTTCGAAAGATTTTCACTATCGATACAAAAAAATTTTTCCAAAGAAATATCAAATCAAACATTTATTTTTTATATTTTATATTATACTAAAAATCAACTTTAGATTCAAAACATCACATCAATACTTATTTATATCACATCATACAACTATTCAAATACAATTTTTTTACTATTCAAATCCCAATCCAGAATCCAAACCTCCCAAACAAACACACGATTACTCAATGGTTACAAAATTTCTAACCAATTAAGTTCACCTCCATCCACTTACTAGTATTTAGGCAACTTTTTATACTTGCTCTCAAGGTGATGAATAGGACAACTTTTTTTATTTTCATCATGGAAACTTAGAGTTTGTTTGGTTGTGTTTAGGTGTTTCTGTGTGTTCTGAGAATAGTAAAAGTTTAAATTGAGGTTAATGTGATATAAATAGGTGTTTGGTGGAATATTTTAAATGAAAACTAAATTTTGATGTGATTTATTAATAAAAAAAAAATGTACTATGTGACGTTCTTTTAGAGAGAAAAAGTAAGTTACGGTAAAATAGTGAAAAATTATGTGTTTGAAAATACAACCAAACAAACCTAAGATTTTAGATATCTAACAACTCGAAGTTTTGTAAAAGTACCGGCAAGATTCCCATATGTTGTTGGCGCATGTGCCGTATAAGTAATCTAGGGTGTATTTACTAATCCCTATTCTGGGTTTTTTTTTACTATTTAACCTACACGATTTCTTATAAAAATACATTCGTTGTATTCACTTTTTGTTTTTAGATGTATGTATTTTTTTTTATGTTAGGTATGAGAAGTCGTGTTAATAATATAAAAAATAATATTTTGTATTGAATGGTATTTTATTAGCTGATAGAATATATTAGTATATATATTATGGAAGTATATGTTTATATTGTATTTTTTTGTAATAGTTTTTGGGAATCGTGTCATTAGAAATGTTTAGGTGAACACACACACTATTATCTCTCAAAAAACATTATATCAAATCACTATTTAAACACAAAACACAAAACACAAACACACTGTTTGTGTTTCAGAAACTTTGAGGTGAAAATAGATGGGTTTTGATGTGACACTTTAAAAATGGAAAATAGGCGTTGTATTTGATGTATTTAGGTAAAATAGAAACATATTGTAGATTGAATCGTGTAAAAATGAAATTGTAAACACAAATAAACACATCCCAAACTTGCTCTCAAGGCTTTGTTCATTTTTGTTGTTGTTTCCATATTTTTTTATTATTCAACCTACTAGTAAAAAAAAACACTAATAAGAAAACATATCCTTGGGAAGCTTTGCTTCATTTGTGCTTATTTGAATGATCATGGGGTGCCTTTTTTGTGTATGTTTTTGTTTTCTATTTTTGCTTTCGATATTTGAAGTGAAGGTAATTTGTTTGATGTGATGTTTTATATAAGATATAAGTGTTGGATGTGATATTTTTGCTGAGACAATAATAGATTAGATAGTAAAATAATGCTACGAAAAAACACAAAAGAACAAAGCCATTTGTGGCTTGAAATGTTTATATTTTATATTTAATTCCTTGAACATGTATCGCTGGAAAGTTTTCTTTTGTTAACAAATACTTTGCATGTGAAGTGTGTATATGTACTCCCTCCATCCACCTTTAACGTACATGTTTACTTTTGGTACAAAATTTAAGAAATATTAGTTTTAAGTAGTACTTTCTCCGTTTCACATAATTTGTCCATATTTTCTATTTTCGTCCATTTAATGTAGTTTGCTCTTTTCTTTTTTTGGAGAATAATTTATAATTATACACTTGAATAGCATTTTAAATTTTATAATTTATAATTTTTTTAATTTTAATTAAATTAATTAGTTATCTTATCTTAATTTATAATTATTTGTATTATACAATAATTTTTTTTATTAATATATTTTAAAATTATTTACTAATTATATTTTTGCCTAGATTTCCATATCTACGAGATACCTGATAATTAAGGTGGGACGAGAGTTTGTAATATTTATCTGTATTAAGACATTTATGTCCTTACTAAAGAGTAATAGTAATATAATGATATGATTGTAAATAAATGTAAAAAGAGTATTTGTAATTGGTGATTATGCCATTACTAAAAAAAAGAACCATATACTTTTGATTGGATAGACAAAAATGAAAATATGTATATGTTAGAGATGGACGAAGGGAATATTTGTTTATATTTTTCATAAAATGGATGGCATAGGTATCACATAGCGCCCCACACATGCTATAATTATTAATTTACATAATAAACATATATATGCAATTAATGTAACACATTTTCAACAAACAATAATCATTATTCAAGTATCTTATAAAGAACATGTAAAACATAATGTACTAATAGAGAAAAAAAACACAGGAAAAAAAGAAAGCAGTTTATATGAAATGCTGAAGCATCTGCTGCTGGCTGCCTTACCTGGCAGAAGACCTGTAGCGTGAATGGTGAGGAAGTGTGTGAGGCAAAAAGGAGATCTGAAAAACAATAGGGCAACAGCTATAAACTTAGGAAGAACGATAAAATAAAACTTTTCCATATTCTTTTTTAGTAAAAAAAAAGTTAAAATTATTCCCTAGTTAATCCTAATTAGCCCTAATAAATAAATAACTAAGACTTGAATCGTGCCATGTCCCATCCTCAAGCATGCCTTGCCAAACAAAATAGTGCAGAGGATGCACCATGGCATTCCATTTTCAATTGCGATGGATGATAATGGGGCTTTGAGTGCGTGATCGAAGTAATTTCATCACATGAAACATAGGAGATTCTTGTTTTATCATTTTTCCATTCTGCGTGCATCTGTCGTAGTATATTGCTTCCTTGATATAACATTTTGGCAGTACTACTGTTAGAGCTTTCTAGAATGTTGCTAGAGCTTCCACCATCACATGATCATATGAATGCCTTTAGTTTGAGCCTTAACATCTTTAACTTATACAATAAATAGGGGATGTTGAAATGGCACGTGGCGTGTTTGTTGATTCTAATTGTATTTGTATAAAATTTTTATATGCTTAACTTCTTATCAAAATTAATTGCAATACAAATATAGTTCATCTATTATGTAAATTTGCATTAAGCTTTAATATAGCACTTGGCATGCGTCTTCCTGCTGTGCGCCTGTGACAGTTATAGACTTAATTAAACCATTGAGTAGCAGCAAATAGATATGATAGAGTTTACCCTTCTACAATTGGAAAAATCGCTAACATTTGTGTGCATTGCAGGTTCCGCACTTGTAAGCAAAGGCAGGCATCCCGAATGGTATCTTTTACCCCTTGCTCAAATTTTCTTTGTACATAAATTTTCACAATGCTTAGAACATTTTTGGATCGGTAATTTTATGAAGTTCAGCTGGTAAATTTTGAGTTTTGCTCTTCGAAACCAGCTAGCTGTTATCATGTGTGGACCATAATCATGCTCAGAATTAGGATTGGAATTATGTCATGTACAATCAGCTGCTGATTCTTTTTGTGACTGAGAAAATACATTAGGCATTATTGGCGCTTGCTGTATATTTTTTTGGGGATTATATTGATAAATCAAATTTATTCATGCGCTTACCTTCCATTAGATACAGGTGTTTGATGAGAGAACTTCATTTATTTACAGGCTTTGGATTGTATAATTGATGCAATTGTTACTTGTTTTGTCATTCTGTTACAGGGCAATATATCTGTATATGTTATAATATTATATTGTTCAGGCGATCGAACCCCTGCATTAATGCATGTTATCATGTTGAGGAATTGAACATTTACCTTATGAGGTGATGTGCACTACAATTATTTGGTAATGTTGGGCTCATACTTATTATTAATTCTGAAAGTTGTTTTGTCTTTTTGTGTGAAATTTGGGAGTCCTAATCTATCTTTGGCCATTGCATTCTGTAAATAATAGTCTTACATTGTTATGGTTCTTGTGGGGAAAAGTAATAATGGAGGATGAGGTTGGGAAGATGAACTTGCTCTTGTAGTTGAGTTTTAGAGAGAGATTAGAGATGGGAAATTCCAACACAGATAATATATATTACCATCGTGAGAGTAGAGAACGAGTCGTGATTGAAATTGCAACATTTATTAGTATGACTATATTGTAAAAAGACTTGTGCTTTTCTTGACTTCTAAAAAATATCTCTACTGTTCTTTTGTTCTTAACATCAACAGAGCCCATTCTTTCCTTTTAGGTGGCCTTAACTGTTCTTGTTTTTTTTTTCTTTTTTTTTTTGGAAAATGATATGTTTAGGTTGGTTCCAATTTCTTAAAATCTTTTGTATAAGAGCAAATTTTATGCTAATTTCATTTTAGTTAGAATTGTGTTGTGTTGAGTGAACATTAATGTATATATATATATATATATCTCTTTAGCATATTATAAAATTTGATTGTATATAAATACTATTCTAATATAAATTAGTTATATAATTTTTTATTTTCTTCAAAAATATTGAAATGTGAAAATATTCAATAAATATATACTAAGTATATAATATTCCTTAGTCGGATAATTATATTGGCTATTTGTCATTATTTTTTTATTTATTTTATCATTGTTTTAATAAATATTTTTATAATATTTAACTATGTTTTTTACTTATACTATTTTAATATAAAAATTATTATTATTATTATTTGTTTATATCAGTGGCATAAAAAGCAGGTCAAGAAAATATATACTAAATAACTAATATATGAATATATAAATACGTCAAAATTATAGACCTATTTTTTTAAAGCCATATGTTGCATGTAATTTACAATTATTTGGGTAATTCTCCGTTTAAAAAAAAAAAAAAGGACTTATTTAAATCTACAAATTAATCATTCACAAGTAACTCCTACACAAAAGTCAACAAATGTAACAAAAAGCATCAATTTTTAGTCAGCAAATTTTTTTGTTTGTTACCACGCAAGACATAATCCTCCAAAACCACTAATATTACACCATGAATCAATTTAGGCTATTCTCACAGTTAATCAAATCAAACAACTAATATCACACCCTGAATCTAGCAGTTGATCCAAATATAAATTACAGGAATTGCTTTAAAAAATCTTTGATCTCATCAATGTATGGAGCTCTCGTCGGAATCATATGACCGACATTGTGTTCGATAATCACCCGACTGTCCTCCCGGAACAAGGCAGCCAGCTGTTGACTAGCCTGGCAATCGATCTGCCTGTCTCGACCCTCTTTGCTTCCAAAAATGTGAAGCGACGGGCAATCAATCGACCCATCAGCATGTCCTGCCATGTCAACTGCAAAACCCGAGCACAAAATTATAAACCTAAAATCCCCGAGCTTCTCCACGCCTGCACTAACTAAAGCAGCCATGGCAGCACCCTGAGAGAATCCGAGTATCCCATCAAAGGGCCCTAATTGAGAAAATACAGTTTTCAAGTATTCGATGGACTTTTGGAACCCCTCAGTTTGTTGCTGATATTGCAGAGAGTCGAATGGAGTTTCAGCGGCTTTCCATCTGTTGTCAAGATCTATGTCGTGTTCAGAGGCAACCAGCCAGGCAAACTTTTTATTGCATTGGGCGGAGGATGGAGGCGGTTGTGGTGAGGTGGATTTTGCATCGGCCGGGGGAGGTTGGTAAATGAAAGGTAATTGGTGTGGGGCATCCACGAACACGAGTTCTGCAATGTTCTTGAGTTTCTTGGCGAGTGATGCTGTTCTTCCTTTGAAACTGGAAGCATTCTGCCGGAAGCCATGCAAGCATAAAATTCGAAGCTTTTTCATTGACTTGGTTGTGGCAGTACATTGTCCTGCATAATGCACAGATTTTATCTTTTAGCTAAAATGGTACGGAGCTCTGACATCATGGATAGCAAATAAATGTACATTATACAGCAGTAGTAGATTTTATCTCTAAGGTGAGAGAATCCTCAGCTGTAGAGTACCACAGACACCAGTCCCCTCAAATAGATTTGTATGTACATATATATATATATATATATTTGAGGGGGTAGGGTGGGGGCTGAGGATCCCCCAGTCTGAAAGTGTTACTAAGCACAATAATGGCAGTTCAATAAAATAAAATTGCAAATTAAAACTGTGAAACAAACCTATGCAAAATAAAATCATAAAAAATAACTTATTTTTCAAAACACTGCAAATTGCTTTCAGGTCTTTTGGTGATTATACTTTCTCGGAATTTTTGAATAACATAAGGATGATATTAGGTGATTTTGTTATTTTTTCTTTTTGAATTGAATTTTTAAATTACTTTGTATTTTACATTAGAACAGTTTGCAAATTATGGCAGCGGATCAATACTGTTTAGATTACAGAGCATACCTTCGGTCACTTGAAGCTTGCTTAAACTTTGATCGTGAGGTTCTGATGCATTTTCAGACACATCATCTGGGTCAGAAATTGGAGGGATAGGCTTGTCATGTTTCTGGCATAATTCACAAACATAGGAAGAATTCTTTTCCTGCATCAAGTAATAGCATAAGTCTAAATTGGCTATTTAGAAAGCAAAACACTAATAATATAAAATAAAAATAGAGGATTATAGCATTGACAGAATGTAAGCCAACATGAAATAATCCACTATACCCCTTCTGATCCCAATATCCATGGGTTTAAAGTATTGTAAATAGATTCCATACCTGACAACTATCACATATCAACACAAGCATCCTACAGTGGGTACACCGACAGCGAGAAGTGTAGTCATCAAAAGACACACCACAGAGAAGGCAAGCTCCCAAGATGCTAGTATTTGAGCTCCCAACCGAAACACTAGAACAAAAGAACAATCTTGATATAAAAGAGTTTAAGGAAATCGACATCTTTTCTGCAAGGAAATCTTAATCTAAGTTAATATAATTCCCCAATGATATAAAACTGATTGTTACTAGTTCATATAGATTACAGCCTTCATCAAATCTCATGCTAGAGGATAACCGAAATAAAGATAACTAGTTCAAACCAAATGTGCAAAGAGTAAGTTTGTAGGTTGCAACTTTATATAGCATAAAGTAGCTTGTATAGTTGAACAGTTCAGCAATCAGATTACAACACAAATTGAAATTAAGAATTTGAAATAGATCGTTATCAAAAAAAAGAATTTGAAATAACCTCTGACTTCTAAAAGCTTGAAAAGTTATGCACGACTAATGTTCAGTAAAAATAAGGCATGAACCATCAGCTACGCAACGTAATAGAAAGAAATTGAAACCATACCGATGGTCAAAAACAAAATTTTTTCCCTTGAAAAATCCTCCATCAGGAAATTGTTCCATATATCTTTGAATTCCACCATATAACTGCAAATAATCCACATTTTGAATATCAGGATCATAAAGATCATAACTGCAAATAATCAAACTTCACTCCAGGCAATCAAATAACAGCCAGCAATAGAAGTATACACCAATAAGACATACAACAAAAGAAATGCATAAGAAAAGAAATATGGCAATTGTTCAGCACCTGATAAACATTTTCAAAGCCAGGACCTTTTGATCTGATATATGCTGATGCCATCTCGCATCTAATTCCTCCAGTACAATACCTTTTCAGAAAGAGAAAATTGATTACATATATTCACAGATAACATAGGTGATGGATGATTCACTGAAAAAGGCGATACAGAATTACTCAGAAGACTTGAAAGCAGCATAGGTTAGAGGAAATAGGAAATAGACACAAATTCAGCAGGGATAGAAAACCAATTTGCAAGTGAAAAATGCCATGAACAAAGGACCAGAAGAGAGGGAATAAAAGAGATTATAAATACCACAGGTTAATGCCACCCAATGGAATTATGAAATATCTTTCCATCAATGCAAATGTAGAAGGATATGTAATTCACCAAGAAGAAAGTAAAAGATAAACAACACTAGAAAATAGAGAGAATACAAAGCAGACAAAGAATGCTGTGTTTGTTAGCAAGTATGATAAGCAGCAAAGAACATCATGACATCACTCATGCAAACAGGAAACACATATCATCATTCAAGAGTATTAGAGCCATGTATGTATAATCAGATATTACAAGTCAATGGTGCACTTCTTTTGATAGTCTCAAGGTGCATATATCAAGAGTATTTTATTTTCGCAATTACTGCACATGCTGTATTTTAACAGATATACTCACATAAGGATATTGTTCCCTCGCAATTTATCAGAATTGTTGTCTATCCAGTAAGGTAGGTCGCTGTACTGCCTGATCTCTGGATCCAGGGTTTGGACATCTGCATTATCAAATTTCCCTATTCTTGTCTCATACAAGTTCCGCGCATCTAACAGTATCAATTTTTTGTCAGAACAAGAAGTCTCCTCTTCACACTTCCCTGATAGAACAACCAAAACATCCAACATGAAAGGGAAGCCAAAGATATCTGGATTAGTTCGTACTTCCCAGGATTACCACATAAAGTGAATGAAATATTCTCATGAATGCTTCATGCATTTGGATATTTATATTAGTTCAAATACTGAGGACCCCAAATCCAATTGATGTATATGAACTTGTTAAGACAATGAAAAAAAAAAAATGAAGCAAAAGGGCAATAAATACCTGCATTTTGAAGTACAGAATGAAATTCAGCTGCAGAGAGATGCTTCCCAGCATTTGAAATATCAGGAGACGTCAACAGGGGATGAGAACTTAAAGTCACCAATTCCTATGGACAGTGAGACAACCTGTTTCAGCTTGATTCTGAGGGAAAAAGCAAATGAAAATCTCAACCACTCTAAGACTTTCAGAAGGGTCAAACATTATAAGTTGGCTCAGAAGATTGTAACCGTTACGGACAGTGGACAGCAAGACACGCATGCTTGCATGATTGATTCTAGCATAAACTAAGTATTCCATTTGTTTATCAAACATGTCAGAATTACTATTTAAGTTGACCCCTCCAGATAACAAGAAAACATCAGAAAGTATTATAATGATCTTTTAATAGTCTCCTGTTACAAATTTCATAAAGAAAAATTCCAACCCCTGTTATAACAAAATTCTATATTTTCGCTCACAAAATCCTTCTATTTCACATTAGTTTCCTTTCTTTTCATTCAAACTAAATTTTTTTATGCCAAATTACTTCCTTCTCTCATCAAACAAATAAATTAATCCAGTTAAATACTGCTATTAAACATTGCCTAACCACAACACATAGGTATACCCCATTTAATATATGCTATCTTTAACCTACATGTGGGCACACAAAATGTCAGAATTCAGTTTCCACAGTCTAATCAATTTCAGCACTACACTAGAGATGCCTATCAGGTTAATGCAGTCTTCAATTGTCAATCCTGCTTACATACCTGGTGAAAAATAATTCATTTTCACTTTGCACTGTTTCACCCAAAAAACTCAACGAGTGGGAAACCCATAAATAACTAGTGCCATTCAATCAAGTCAGGTTGGAATAATTTCAGCAGGACAGGAGCAAAAATACATAATCTATACCCAGCTGATTGTGTCTAAACATCGATTGCCTTAAAATATGCAGGTAAGCCAAATTCCTAACAACCTTGACAATCCGGATAGACAATGAAGTGAATCCACATTCTCTAGCAACTTGATCATTCACCGGCTCAAAGCAAGACGCAAGCTTGAAATCCGTTCCTTCAAACAAGGCATTAGATTTCACTGCCTCAATATGCTTCTTCAATGCCAACAATCTCCCGCCAACCTGCACACAAACACCAAGGTTTACCCATGTAAAAAGAACACGTAAAATGGATAAGTTAAAACACTATTTCGGTGAATATGTGAGACTTGAAGAAATGGAAGCATCGAATTACAGTGACGTTGACACCGTGGGGGGAGAGGCGAACGCGGCCGAGGAGGGAGAGGAAGGAGCAATTAGAGTGGTAGAAATCGAAGAGATTTTGGAGATGAGGAATTTCAGCGTATTTGTAGTACAACAATACACCGTAATCCTTTCCATTTTCCTCGTCCTCCAAATGCGAATCGACTCCGTTCTCCACCATTGTCGAGACGAATTAGAAGCTTTTTGTCAGCCGTTAAACCCTAAATCGGATTTGGGGATTTAGAACAATTTTGCACTTTAACGTTTAAAATAAAATTAAAAAAAAAATACTATAGGGTGTGTTTGTTTATAAAGTTTTGATTTTAATTTTATTATTATAATTTGTTTTCTTAAAACAAATATTAAATTAAATATTTATCTTTAATTTTTTATATTACATTAAGGGTGTGTTTGTTTGGAGCATTAAATTGGATTTACACTGTTCATTCAATTTTTTTTTCTTAAAAACATCAAATCAAACACTTATTTCTCATTTCTTATATTATATTAAAAATTAATTTTACATTCATAATATCACATCAATATCTATTTATATCACTATCATACATCAAATTCAAAATTTTTACTGTTGAAATCCCAACTCAAAATCCAAACCCCCAGACAAACACACCCTAATATTACTTTTAATTAAGCATCAATACATACTTATATTATATTATATTATACAATTAATTTAATTCAACATTTAAATATTTAAAACTCATCCAGAACCAAAACATTACATACAACAGCACCCTATATGGGCTATGGTACTGATTTTATAGATAATTGAAGAAAATAATATAAATGTATATTAAATATAATAAATAAAATTTAAGTAACATACTTTATTTATAAATTTATATTCTATTTCATATATATTTAAATTTTTATTTATTTGTATTATAAAAACTATCACCCTCCACAGAATAATAAATATTGTATATATATTTTTTACCTTTTAATTACACAATGAAAATTAATAATATATTTTAATTTTATCAGAGAAAAAAAAGAAATGCTAGGCAGAATTTCTCAGCAATACGTCAGCTAAAAAATGAACAATACAAATTTTGGAGTTTTATACAATTTGCACAGTAAAAATTTAAATCTGAGTTGAAAAAACACACTTAAATAAACATTTTTGTAATAACAAAAGCCATAATAATTAAAATCAAATTCCATTAAACAACACTGAAACGAAACCAAAAGAAGCTCCAAAACAACACCAACAAGAAAACACAACAACAGCAAACTGACAAACCAAACATAGAAAAAAAAAAAAAAAGATAAAACCTTCGATCCAACGAAGGTTGACACCCAACAAGTCAACGACCCAAAAAGTCAAACCCAGTCACGCCTTCTCAATAAAAAGCTTGTGCCCAATCCTATAAGAAGCAAAAGCATCAATACAAGCATACTCAATCTGCGCCTCACTCAAAACCCTAATTTCCCAATTACTCATGCACACGTGACGCGGCTTCTTCATCGCCATTCCACAAATCTCCTTCGCCAGATCCTTCAGCCCCGGCCGCGAGAATCTCCCCGGCCACCGGAGCTTCGCAGCGTCGCGAATGTCGCCGCACCGCGCGCAACTAAGCCCGTACTCGGCGCTCAGCTTCCTGGCGTCGTCGGCGACCTCGATTCCGACGAACGTGAAATTAGGGTTCATCAGAAAATCCCTAATTGAAATGGGGACTTCGTCCATGTAGAACAGCTGCAGAATCAGGCATTTGTCTGCGATGCAAAGCTGCAGAGTGGCTGATTTGTTACTCATCGATTTGATCTGGTGCGGACGCCACTCGACGTCGAGGCCGACGACGGCGGGGGCATCGCCGTACAGGGAAGTGATGTCAGCGACCCAGGCGGCGGCGACGGCGGCCTTGTCGGTAACCGTCGTTTCTATGGCGGTTCCGGCGAAGGTCACGACGTATTTGGAGGTCGCTGCATTGTAGGAAATGGAAGAGGAATTGAGGTAAGGATCTGCTCTTAAGAAACTGTTAGACATCTTTGATTTAATTTAATTTAATTTTTAAATTTTAGGTGTGACAGTTTGATTTGTTTTGGAGTGATATATATAGGGCTCTATTTTATTGGACAAATCAATGATAGTAATTGTGGAAATACGAAAGGTCTAACTATCTTTAGTTACTATTTAATAAGAAAACCCTAATTGTGAGCAAGAAAAGTTGTGAACTTGTTTTTTTATTTAATTAAAAATAAATAAATAATGAAAAAAATTGTGAACAAGAAAGGAGATTAAGTGATTTTTACATATATAAGGGCTACACTAGTTATATTTGTTTGTATTTTTTTATTTATAATTTGTTTAAAAAAATTACTTTGTTAAATTAGATTGTATTCAAAATACTCCCTCCCATAATTAAAATATTCATTTATTTTTTCACCTAATTTTAAAAATATTAGTATTATATTGGATATAGTAGGAATAGAGTAAAAATGACTAAAATAACCTTATTAGTATGTATGATATAAAGGTAATGACATTTATGTAATATATTATAAGTTGTAAGGGTATTTGTAATGTTAGGCAGACACTACAGTAACTAAAAAAAATAGATATTTTATTATGGGACGGACTAAAATGGAAAAATGAATATTTTCTATGTTTTTTTAATCGAAAATTTCATTAAAATCCAAGACACTGTTTAATAAATTAGTTGCCTTTCCACGAATTTCAAGTATGATTTCTCGTTAATTTATTTATTACGGTTCGCCTTTCCATTCTTCACATGTCTATTTTTTAAAAGTGCATTAATTATTTAACAAAAAATATTATTATTGTCGGGAACGAACAAACTACATGTAAAGTTAAATATAATAAATAGTTGAAAAAAAAATCCAACACTAAGTTAAAGATTTACAAACCCTTTGTCGGCCTTCTTGTTTGGATAAAATATTGTTTGTTTGTGTTTTTTTTTAAGAAAGTATACATTGAATCTGCTCTCATGCTTAGCTTGGCTGTTTTTATTTGTTTGTAATCGCATGTAAATTAAACGTGTGTATAATTACAATATCAAATCAAAATTAATATTATTTATTTTATACGATTTTTAATAAATAAAAAGTATATAATTTATTTTCACAAAATACCATTATTATATATATTGTCCAATGCGGAACGACCTAAATAAAAGAATCCATTTTTTATTATATTTTAAATAAATTTTTTATCAAACTTGATAACCTTCAAATTAGATTAAAACAAATTACACTATGCGACGCGACAAACAAAATCTAAAATATTTAATTAATGAATTACTAAATCAGCGTGACTAACGTTAGTAGGATTGAAGTCTGGGACCCAAAGAGTGATAAAATTTCTTCTTTTGAATTAAAGAAAACCGGTAGAAAAATACTAACATGTGTGTGGGCCCTCACCATCGTTATGGTTCCATGCTACACCCATCAAAGTTTTTTTTTTTTTATATATTTATATATTCGAATTTTATTTTTATATTTTTCTTATTATATTTTTATAATTTTTTTTAACAAATATTATAAGTTATTAATGAAAATATTTATGTAATTTTTTTTAATTATATTATATTTTAATATAATAATTAATAAAAGAGTTCGTGGGAATGCAAGAAAATCAAAGGACGTGTTGTTTGTCGTTTTCTTCACTCTCTCTCTCTACCCTTTCTCACTCTTGATGGAGTGTAATTTTGATCACATTACATAACATTTACACAGCCCCACAATTACAAAGAGCACGACCACAAGAAGCAGTCCTCTTCCAATTCTGCCATTTCCATACCTTAAAGAATCCCACCCACTTTTTCTCCCATTCCCATACCACACTTTTTCTTCTCCACCCACAATGCCGCCAGAACCGCCGCCGCCGCCGCCGCCGTCTTCCGCCGTGGGTCAAAAACGGCAACGATCCACGCGGTGGAGGACCGGCGCCGAGCAGCAGATCTATTCCTCAAGGCTCGCCGGAGCACTCCGCCGCCCTTTCTCCGCCGCCTCCGTCCGCCGCGCCGCCGACCGACTCCTCGCCGTCTCCGCCAAAGGCAGAACCCGCTGGAGCCGCGCAATTCTCACGGGCCGGTTTAGCCTCACGAGGACCGGCTCGACCGGGAAAAGACACAGAAGAGCCGGTCCGCCAAAACCAGACGTTGGGATTAAGAAGCCGGCTCCGAGCCGGAAGAGGCTTCCACCGCTGCAGCGGAAAGTTAGGGCGCTGAGCCGGCTTATCCCCGGCTGCCGGAAGCTGTCGCTGCCGAATCTTCTAGAAGAAACCGCGGACTACATTGCGGCTCTGGAAATGCAAGTTAAAGGCATGGCTCAGCTCGCCGGACTTCTAAACGGCGGCGTTTCCGGCGGCCGGGCAGCCCGTTGATGTGTGCCATGTTGTGTTTATTTAATTTTCTTTTTCTTTTTTCTTTTTTTTTTGAGGTTAACTCACCTGTTGAAGAAACTTCTGTCCATGATATCTTCGTCTTCACCATAATTAATAAAATTTAAATTGTATTTATTTTGTATTACAATCAAATTTTTAAATATTGGTCTTTAACTTCTCTGATAAAATAGTATCATAGCTATACATATATATATATATTAAGATAAATTTAGATTTGAATGTAAATATATATGCAATTGAGAAGTATGATTTTTAAGTGTATATATGGGCACTTCTTTTGTCCATGATCAGTACGATGATTTTTATGGTAATTCTTTTAAAATGAATTTCATTAAATATATATATTTTATTATTATTATTTTAAAAATTGTTCGAAACTCCTATACAGATCTTATTTAGACAAATGTTTTTGTTAAAATAATATTTGTACTGTATAAAATGACGCATATAAGAGTGTTCAATTGTTGCAATTATGTCTCTTATTTAAACTTTCATTTGCTTTTAAAATACCATTATTAGGTCATTTTATTTGATTTTATTTTTATTTGTTTTTTGAAGTGAAAGTAAGTATTGTACTTATATGATATTTTAAATAAAAATAGATTTAATGGTATGAAATGCGTAGGTTTCATGGATATTGTATTTAATAATGATATGATGGCATTAAATGAAGAACAATACAACCAATTCAGGTTGAAGTTAGATAGCCAAATTCTAGTGTGGCCTAATTAAACGTCTCTTTCTTATTATTTAAATTAAATTTGATTAAATACCCTGAAATACCTTAATAGAAAAGTTACCTATATAAGTAAACAATTACTATAATTTTGACCATGTAACACATTTGTTCATTTTACAGGATATATATATATATAG
This sequence comes from Andrographis paniculata, assembly GCF_009805555.1. Lineage (NCBI taxonomy): Eukaryota > Viridiplantae > Streptophyta > Magnoliopsida > Lamiales > Acanthaceae > Andrographis > Andrographis paniculata. Next base: position 884,428 of record NW_026137563.1, on the reverse strand, counting down.
TTACAAGTCCAACACCTACACCATTGGGTCATCTTTTACAGGACCATCATACTATTTTATTGTAATATGTAAATGTAATATGTAAACATGTTCCGTATATTAATATTATTTGATGGTTTGCTTCTTCTTTTTAAGTTTTTGTATATTTTGTTTTAATATCCTTTTTAGATGAACTAAAATTTGATTTTAGATATTTGTATTTTTTTTCTAGAAAAAGAAAGATTGATATGCAAAATTTCTTTACAAACCCAATATTTATTAGAGTTTCTCTTTAAGAATCGAATCCAATCTAATCTATTATATAGTATAATTTAATTAAGGTTGATATGGATGGTAACAAACAAAATAAAAAGGCAAACCTTAAAAAGAGCAAAATGTGACAAATAAAGAAGGCAAGAAGACACTTCTCATGTGATTCAATGTAATGAGACCCACAAATGTATGAATTATTTTCACATGTGAGAGATAGTGCCAAAATTTCAAACACACACACATATATACAGGGAGAGAGAGAGAGAGGCATATGCATTCATGTGACTGGTTTCAGAAAGTGTTTGATATATATGGGTTTTGGGGTAAATGGCAACTCCAATGTAATTTCAAAATTTAGCTAGCGCAAAAATTTACATTAAGCTGCGAAACAGTAAGAGAATTATGGATAATTTTGTAACACTTTTTCACTTCATACAAAAAACACTAGAGAAAGAGAAACAATGATGCCCCCACACAATCAAAATCAATGTTAGTAAAAGTTTCAATTGAATTTCAACTATAAAAAAAATTAATTGAAATTTAAACAACAGCAATAATAAAAATAGAAGGATACACAACACATCTGCAACAGAACACATCCTAAGTTTGTAGACAAAACTCCCAAAGTAGATATTTTTCAACAAGAATATCATTCATTTCCCGATCAATATATCAAATTCATCCAAAAAAAAAAAAACTAAGAAAATCTAATACTACATGTTTATACAGTGTGAGAAAGCTAAGGTGAATATTCAAAGAATCTAAAGCTCTGATAACTGTTTTACATTCCAACAGACAAATAAATCAGTTTAGAAAACCATCTACTCACCATATGTAGCGTATGTATGAGCAAGTGCATCCATCGGAGCATTGATCCACCGGCTGTTTAGTAGTAGTTTAAAGCAAGTTCTGTAATCTGTCCGACAACCCTCTTATCGTTTTCACCTCAGAATTTCCCTGTGGTTTGTAAAAACACTACATTGAATGAACCATGACTGAAACATACAGCAACACAGAATGTTCGTTGTTCTAGAAGATATTCTGAGGCTTTAAGGATCTAATTTCTTCATAACTTCCCAGTTCCTGATGCCCCATTAGTCAAAAACTTGTGATTCTTCCTAAATTTTATTGCTAACACAGAAATAGGTATCCCACATATGGAATAGCAATGTGCCGTTCAGCTGGAATCAAATTCGAGCCATTTATGGCTCCCTTTTTAACTCTTTATTTTGGTACAGTTGATCGAAATGGAAACCAAACTCAAACACCAAATACATGTAAACATGAGGTGAAAAGAATACTTTTCATCAGCTTAGCAGATAACCTTATTGAACTATTAATCATCGTTAGATCAGACACTCTCGAATAAATACAATTTGGATTTCTAATACATGAAATAAAAAAATATATGTAAAGAATATCGTCATCATCTACTAAGCCTTTATTCCACTATGAAGAGTCTTTCCTATATGGATCAAATGTCACTGATTTTTAATGCATATGAAGGTCTCCTATACATACAACTAAACTAATGTGCTTCTCTCACATTCTCACCGATTGCTGCTGGTCACACCTTCCTTGTAATGCATTATTTCCACCATCACTTATTGACCACCCATATCCTCTATTCTGCAACAACTTATGGAAAAGATTTTAATGCCTCTACTCATTCAATGATCATAACCATTACATCTGTAGAATATACACATGTTGGGACTGACATTTTGTAAGCATATAGCAATTTCATCAATCAGTTATTGGTCAAAATGGATCTTGTGTAAAATCGCTCCCAACTCCAACTTATATCCTACCGCATATATAATCTACCATTACTCGTACTTTTTCTAATACTCTCAACACTTGTGTAAAGAATACATACTAAAAAGCAATGTATGATCTGCACAGAAAAATGTACGAATAATTGAGTATTTTACCTTCTTAAAATTCATCATGTGCATCAAAAATCTCCTCAGGTGGGGTGGGGTAGCTGTTGGACTCATCCGACATACTACTGGATTCTTGTGAATAGAAATCTTCAGGCACCTGTTCTTCTACAAATGAATCTCCAGCAGCCTCAGAACTACCAACTTCATTGCGATCAGAAACTTCACCACTAGAAGAGTCCTCAGAAAGTTCAGTTTCGGGTGATTGGACAAACTGCAGAAGGTATTCAACTCCATTGACAACATCATACACCATCAGCCCAATTCTTCCTCCAACCCAACTACCCAAATGACTTCCCACTAAATACCCGAACCTGCCAAATCTCTGCTCTCCAATAACACCTATAGTGTAAGTACCGAATAAGGTACCTGTGCCCCGAAGAAATCCTTCTGTTAGAGTACCGCCAAAGTAAAGTGCTTCAAAAAAATCCCACCCCGAAGAAACAATAGGCCCGATAATGCGCTTGGCTTCTTGCTTGGCTAGCTTGGCAGCCTTTGCTCCTTCTTTCTGGGCTACTTTGGCTGCCTCTTTAGCAGGCAAGCCTTGGGCTACTGCATCGGCCAACGCAGCCTCAATTGCTTGATTCCTTCTGCTCTCCATGTGCATAGCTCTAATGTTGTAGAAATAGAGCTTCACACCTTCCTTTACTACACATGCAAGTGTTCCAGTATTCCCATCAAAGCAATTCAATATCGTAAATTGACCACTTTTTGATGCAGCTTCTTCTCCAACCATGAGCCTACACTTTTCAGCTGTACATGAAAAATAAGGGATATGAACAGGACAGAGCTAAAAAAACATGGGAAAATTGCAGCAATAATAGAATTTTCAATGTTTGGATGTCATTTTGGAACCAAAAACAACATCAAAAGACACAATCAAACTAAAAAAATTAATCTTCTCCTTCTTAAAACAATTAAATGAAAATAAATAAATAACTAACAAGTTCAATGGTAAAGATAGACAACAAAACTATAATGTAAATATATTGAAAACTTATTAATAGACAACAAAACTATAATGTAAATATATTGAAAACTTATTACACGTTAAATATTGAATGCAAATTTTGCTGAATAATGGAATAGATATGTTAAACCACAAAGAAAAACCTTTGAACAATCACTGCTCACTAGTCAAATTCCACAAAGAAAAACTTTTGAACAATCACTGCCCGCTAGTCAAATTCAGATTCAAGTTCATTCCTACTCCCAAAACAAATATAATCACATGTATATTTCACAAATAACCATGGCAATGAGTTAGCACTGTACAAATTAACAAACAGCATATAAAACTTTGCACACTTAACATACTTCAATATTACAACTAAAGCACCCCAAAAGAATGTAAGATCGCAATACAGTATTCACATACTCAGAGTTTTAAAAAATAAACAATAAAAGTTTCACATCCTTCATCCCTGATAAATCGCTTTTCAGTTACAATGCACATACACAAAAGAAGTGTCCGCAAGAAGAGGGGAAAACGCTCAATGACTCCAAAGTTGACCAATTTTGACCCGAATTAGCCAATCTCTCGCCATTTCTACGGGTTTCAGCGGAGAAAAGGATAAAAGGTACAGTAAATACTACACATAGTTCCAGTCAATTGATCGAAGAGGGTACTTAATTCAGAGAGCAGAAAATTTATAAGAGAAAAATTACGATTAAAAAGATAATCGCGTTACCATACCAGTGATGCTGAGAGCAACGACGGCAGCAATGAAGAGCAGAAACTGAACCCTCTTCTTCTCAAAAATCTCCATGAAAATTGTTGGATCAAGATGGTGCTTGCGTGAAGAAGGGAAGATGAAGATAGGTGGTTACTTGAGGCGCCTCTCAAGTCCTCAACTGTAGGAAAAGAATCTCGGTTAGCTTCTCACGCTTTCTATCTAGTTGCTTGCTTGATTAATTAATTAATTATTATTTTGGAAATTTATTTATTATTTTAGTCTTCAAAACTTAATGATTTTGTTTTCGTATTTATATTTTAATATTAATTATAAAAAATATAGCAAAATTATTTTTATCCGTATTTTATAGCACACTATTATAATAATATTTATATATAATATTAAATACAATAATAAAAAAATAAATAAAACTTGTAGCGATTAGGAAGAAAAATAAATAATATTTATTAAAATAAAAAGAAATAACACATGCTAATAGCAACAAAAATAATTTTTAAACATTTAGTCCATATTTTTTTATTATAATCTTCTCTTAAAATTTGTTATTTTTTTAAATATAATTATGTATTTTAATTTTTATTAATATATTAATTATATTTTATTTTTTGCTTGCTTATAATAATATGTACCATTTATATGGAAAAAAAAAAATTAATTAACAAGAACTAAAAATTTTGGTTTATAAATTTCCATGGAAGTTTACTCTTATTCCAAAGTAAACATTAATTATGTATCCGAATCCAAAAACAAATTCGACGCAATATACATACATATAGATATAATGATAGGTTTAAGCTTTCTTCGGCGATTTCGTAGCCTCCGTAGAAGAAGAAGATTTCTTAGGGAGAAGCACAGGATTAATGTTGGGCAACACACCGCCATTGGCGATCGTCACTCCTTGCAGCAGCTTCCCCAGCTCATCGTCGTTCCTAATCGCCAGCTGCACATGCCGAGGGATAATCCTTCCCTTCTTATTGTCCCTCGCTGCATTCCCCGCCAGCTCCAGCAACTCCGCCGCTAGATACTCCAGAACCGCCGCCATGTAGATCGGAGCTCCGGACCCCACGCGCCGCGCGTACCGACCCTTTTTCAGAAAACGGGCGATCCGACCCACCGGAAATTGGAGCCCCGCCTTCACCGATTTCGGTATCGACTTCTTCCGCTCGCCGCCTCGCCTTCCTCCGGCGCCAATCTTCGTGGTCGTCTCCATTTTTGGTAATTTGGTTTGATTTCTTCGCGGTTTTAGGTTTTGGTGGTTAGTTTGTGCTGTGTGGGGTTTTTTTATAGCTGCTTCGTGATCCGGGTGGTTTTGAATTGACCAATGGGGATTGGCCTTGGCTGGATCTGTTGGATGGCTGAGATTTAATTGATCCAACGGTGGAGGTGCGCGATCCTTGTGGTGACGTTGTCGACCACTCAGGCGGTTATGTTCGAGATTGGAATATTTTTCCCCTCTGTTCTTAATCAATCTTGCGCGGGAAAATATTAATTATTTTAAACAATTTTGAATATCTTTAAATATTATATTGTGAAAAAAAAAAAAAAAATTAATGTTAGTATCAAATTGGAGTATATATAGACATAGCCAAAATTTTCCAAAATTTTCACTAGTACTAAACCGTTACCCATACCCAACACATAAATATAGAGAGAGATCAATATGCTAGTACTAAACCGAACCGCCGGCTTCTGTGGTTCCATCTCTCTTTAGAACCAAAACTCGAATCGAACCGAACCGAACCGTCAGTCAGTATTATCCGGTTTTACATCAACGGTCCGACACGCTCTCAATAAAACCACGGCAGCCATAGCCATAGCTATGGCAGTCTAACCGTAAGGCATGGGAGAAGAAACACCGAACAACGATTCCCTTACGAATGACTCAAACTTCGAAGCAGAATCTGATTCTGGACTGATTTTGTTGTCTGGTAGATCCGAAGCAGGACTGCCGCTAGGAGACATTGCCGGAACACCAGAACTCGCCGGTACCGGAGAACCAACCTCAGGTGCTGAAGCTGGAGTCGCAGTAGGACTGATTGTATTCGGAGAAACAATCGTAACCGCAGCTGGATTGACCGGAGACATGGCCGGAGAATCAATTTGAACCGTCGCCGGAGGAGGTGCCGAAGCTGGATTGACCGGAGATATCGTAGGAAGATTAACTGCCCCCGCCGGAGGAAGAGCCGAAACTGGATTGACCGGAGATATCGTAGGAAGATTAACTGCCCCCGCCGGAGGAAGAGCCGAAACTGGATTGACCGGAGATATTGTCGGAATATTAACTGCCCCCGCCGGAGGAAGAGCCGAAACTGGATTGACCGGAGATATCGTCGGAATATTAACTGCCCCCGCCGGAGGAAGAGCCGAAACTGGATTGACCGGAGATATCGTCGGGAAATTAATTGTTCCCGCCGGTGAAGGAGCCGATGTTGCCGTGCCGGCAGGACTGCTTGCCGGCGATGACATCGTCGGAGAAGCAATCGGAACAGTCTCCGGCGGGGCTGATTTCGGCGACGGCGACAGCGAAGCTATAGCTTCTGCTTCAACCACCGATCCCAAATCTTTGGTTTCTTCCGGCGCCACCGGCGAGTACTTGACGTTCGGATCTTCCTTCGGGACCGGGAAGATGAATCCGGGAGCGTACGGGACCTTCGTCGGCGGCATCCACCGGTTGGCATCGAGAAACTCCGCAGCAGTGAACCGCTCAATCCGATCCGGCGGGAGCTCCTTAATGCCGTGCCATTTAATCCGGCCCATCTTCGGCGCGCCGGGACCTCGATTGTTGAATTCGGTGTAGAACAGAGTATCGGTCGCGAATTCGCCGTTCCACGGCGCCCATCCCTCCGGCCGGATCGGATAGTCGACGAACGACTCCATTATAATCGTCCTAGAGTATTGTTTCCACGGCCGGCCAAGGAACGACTCTGTTGTGCCCTTCACCGTGTTATACTCGTCGTCGCCTTTGATCGTGCAATTTTGGAGGACTAATCCCGTCGGCTGGCGAACATCCTTCCGGCCCTGCGCCGTGACGACGCATTGCTGGTTCGGCAACGGCTTCCGGATCAGCATCGTGCAGCCTTGGAAGACGACGGCGCTGTCGCCGAAGACGAAGTCGATAGTCCCCGAGACGACGCAGTCGCGGTAGAATTGTCGATACGTGTGCGCGTAGAGCGTGTCCTGATAGCCGTCGACACGGCAGTTGTGGAACACGGCCTTATCGGCGCTTACTCGCAGCGCCACCGCCTGATGCTTTTCCGGCCCGGCCGAGTTCTCGAACCCGATGTCCCTCGCGAAGAAGCCGTCTCCGTGGATAGCTGCGGCGATAAATCGAGTTTAATTGCGACATTACTAATTACGCGATAGATTCATCGATACGTACCAAAAGTTGCCGTGTTGTAGGTGTTGACGCCATCAACATAGTTTAGTTTTCCAGTTATTTTTGTTCTGGTCGGCCCGTCGCCGACCAGCATCAGATGTCTCAAACTACTGCCGATCTTAATTGTCTCATCGTAAACGCCTTCTTTTACGTATAATATGAATATTTCATTTTTATCCTTTGGGATGTCTTTCAATGCCTCGTTTATAGTCGCGTACTTGCCGCTTCCGTCTTTCGCAACGACGAGATTCGGCTTGATGTGTTGCGGCGGGGAGGTTAGAAGTTTCCGGCCGTTAAAGTCCACCCAGTCGGGGAATCCTCCGGCGGCCGGATTCCCTAACGAGAGGAGACGACGTTGCCTGTAGCTTTGAAACCCGAGGCCTATATAAAGAGACTAATGATCCTAATAGTATCGATCATATTTTATATGAAAAAAAATAATATATTTTTATAGGAATACCTAAGACCTCGAGATAAGTCGAGAGTTCTTCGACCATAGCAAGGGCATTGCTGCTCATCTCCATACTAGTTGTCATAGCTTCCCTCATTCTCCGGCCGGAGTCTCCGGGGACGTCGTCGAAGCCGTCGAGGCACGTCTCCTGGTTCGTGACGGCAGCGCTGATCCAAATCTTCAAGTCGAGGAGGATGTCGTCGACTTTCGTCACGTCAAAGCTGTTGAATTTGGCCAATGCCCGGTCGAGATCGCCAGCAGCGTGGTTTGCGAGCTCTTCGCACGTTTCGAGAGCTGATTTCCCCCTCGGATCGCTCTCGAGGCGGCGGATCACGCTCGAATTTCCGGCCACCTTTCTGACATAGTCGATTGCCGCCCGGAAGATGAACTGAATTAGTTCCCGGGGATCGGTGGAGTTCGTCCCGGCCGACCGGAGGCTTTCGACGCAAGTCTCCTTGTAATCCGTGGTGTCGCATATTGTTATGATCGCCTTCCGGGACGCCGCCACGTCAGGCGGCTCTTCCTCCTCGCCGCCGGCGAGATTAAGCGCGACGAGGGCCACGATCATCGCCACCAGCATCACTGAACAGACGATGACTATCACGAGCTTCTTTTCCATACTTTGATTCGATTATTGCACGATACATTAATCAATTGTGTAGAAATTGAGGTTGATTTTTTTACTTTTTTTTTTTTTTTTATTAGTGACATATGATCGTATGATGAGATGAGAAATGAGAATATCCAGAGCAGAACAGAACAGATGAATCCTTGTTTGTTCATAGTTAGTTACTGATATTATTCCTTGTTTTGAGAAGGTGATCGTAGCCGTTCATTTTGGATGCAGAGAATCTAGGGCCGTTGATACGATTACGAAGCCGCTTTAATATAGGCGATTTTCCCTTGCAACCGCTAGAACAATAATTAATTAATATAATTATATTATTAATTGATTAATTAAGTCCTTAAACCGGCGGTGAACCGGACGCCGGTGGCCGGCAGCCACGTCATCCCATCGAGAAACTTTCCGACGGTGAAGAAACCGGCGGTGGCGGAGTCGCTAATGACGTGGTACCCCGGCCACCGGACCCTGCCGGCGACGGCGGCGCCGGGGCCGTAGTTCCGGTACTCGCCGTACCAGAGCGTGGAGAGCGCGAAGTCTCCGTTCCACTCGAGCCACCCCCTCGGCTGCACCATGGCGGTCATGTAGGTGTTGAGGAAGACCGTCCGGGAGAACTGCTTCCATGGCCGGCCGAGGTAGGTCGGCCGGGTGGCGTAGACGAAGCTGTCCTGGACCACGAACCCGGTGCTCTGATGAGGGTCCTTCCGGCCCTGCGCTGTGATGGTCACCTTCTGCAGCGGCAGCGGCTGGCGCGTGAAGATCCGGCAGTTCTGGAGCACGGCGGCGCCGTTGCCGAAGATGAAGTCGATCGTGCCGGAGATGGAGCACTCACGGTAGAACTGCCGGAGGGAGTGCGCGTAGAGGGTGTCCTGGTAGCCCTCCATGCTGCACCGGTAGAACGCCGATTGATCAGAATCCACACGCAGCGCCACCCCCTGGCGGTTCTCCGGCCCGGCGGTGTTCCTGAACGTCATGTCCCTCGCGATGAAACCCTTGCCGGAAACCGCTGCCGGAGGAATTAAATTCAATAAAAAGAATTAGAATAGATTCAATTATTTATTTATTTATTTATTTATTTAATAAATTCAATACCGAGTGTTGCTGTTCTGAACGTCGTCCATCCTTGCAGGAAATTCCGGTCGCCGGAAAGTACAGTTTTCCCGGCTCCATCTCCGATCATCATTATATTAGTCTTCTTCTTCTTCATATCCACATTCTCATGGTACACTCCCTCCTTCACATAAATCACATACCTCCGGTTGCTATAGCTCGGAGCTCCGGCCACCGCCTGCGCCACCGTCCGGTAGTCTCCACTCCCGTCCGCCGCCACGACGGCATCGACCTGCATCCGGCGATCGCCGTCTCTACCAACAAGAAGCTCCTTATCCCCATCAGTCATCCAATTGGGGAAGACACCGTCATTTTCCTCCACCGTAAAATTCTCCGGCGGCGGCGCCGCCGGCCTAAACGGCATAGCGTGCATCTCTGTGTAAAGCGTGAGGACATTCGAAATGAGCTGAGTGACCTGCGAAAGGCTTCCTCTGACGAACCGCTCGAGGCGTCGGTCGGTGCCCTCGAAGCCGTCGAGACACGTGTCCTGGTTGCCGGCGGCGGCGCTGAGCCAGGCGCGGAGGTGGCCGTCCGACCGGGGGGTTTTCCGGCCGGCGCGGATTCGCGCCATTTCTCCGAGGGACCATCCGAGCTCCGACACGGAGAAGTCGAGGAGCTCCCTACAGTCGTCGACGGCGATCTGTTCCCGGCGAGAAATCGACAGAGTGTTGAAATCCGCGAGGGCGTCGGCGGAGGCCCTCGTCTGGTTCATGGCGTGGTGGAGCGCCGCCCGGAGGACGGAATTAGGGTTCCGGCGGGCGTCGCCGCCGATGCGGGAGTGCATATTAGAGAGACACGTGTCCTGATCTTTGATTTTATGACATGCTTGGAGGATCATGGCTTCGATTGTGGAGTTTTGATCGTTTCTGTGAATATTTGCATTGGCAAGAAATGTAAGAGAAAGGAAGAAGATTATTGAAATGAAGAGGTAAGAATTGGTGGACGCCATTGTTACATACACATGAATGAATTAATTAATTAATCAATTAGAATTGGTTCAATAAACATATATGGGTGGATGGACATTTGAATATGAATGAAGGGATTGCTTGAGGTGGATGAAATTCAATTGAAAGGAATAATTTTGAGGATGGGATGTTGATAGAAAGTATGCTTTGAGTTGGGCTTTGGCAAAAGATCATTAATTTGTTTCTTTTCACAATATAATTTCAACATATATTTTTTTAAAAAAATAAAAAATAAATTAATATGTTACGTATATTTATTATAAAAATTTGAGAGGTTTCTGTGTAATGAAAAGTGCCACGTCAGCAGTGGGAGAATAAAATTGACGTATGTAGAGGTTTTTATTACATTGCATTGCAGCATGGTCAAGTTATTATTCTGATATTGAAGCTGGCTGGCTGAAAGGGATTCTAAAATTATACACCAAGTTCTAGAGTGTGTTTTTGGTGTTATTACTTTATTTTGATCGGATTGTTTATTTATTTTTTATTTTTTATACTAAAAGTATTTAAGGAGTAATTAATTAATAACAAATTATACTACATATTAATCATGCACGTGTTTTAGCTCTCAGCGCGCGTCCCCTTAATTAGACGGTCAACAACCTCCATTAATTTTACAATCCATATCATTCTCTTATCAATTTTTATTTTACATTATTATACATATATACATATATATTCTTTTTATTCCTTGAAAATATTATTTTTATTATTTTTACATATTCTTATTTTTTTAGTATTATAATAATATTGTTGAGATATTTTAGATATTCAATTTTAGATTTAGTAGATTTATATCGTATCCATAGATTAGATTATTTAGATTTGAGTTTATTTTGTATTGCTTATATATATATATACACGACTTCTTATTTTGATAATCAAGATGACCATCTCATTATTTTCCCTCAAAATTTCTAACAAATATGATTAAATTTTTTATAAATTACAAACATACAATTATACAATAAATTGATGCAAACTTAGTAGTAAGTGAATTGATAAAAAAAAAAAAAAAAAAAAGAAAAAAAAAAAAGAAAATAAGTATTACTGGAGTGTGTTTACAAATGGAGAGACTGTAATCTATGGACTCTTAAATTTACATTGATAATTGTAGGAAGATAATAGTGTATGCAATTTTATTTGTTTGAATCAATCTTCATAAATGCATATACCAATTGATTAACGAAAGCAAAATTTAAATAAGTTGATAATAATTTCATTTTATAATTTCATAATGAAATTTTATAATAAACGACTTCTCCAAATATAGATCAATTTAATCGAATTGAGTTACCAATTTTTTTATTTTATTTTTTTATTTTTCTATTTTTTTTTATTTTTTATTTTTTGTCCCTATTTGCTTTTTCGCTTCAATACTGCATTATTTATCCGTAACACTTGGTAAATAAAAAAATTAAATAAAATTGAACTGATTATTAAGTGAAACAGCGATGCCACGTCTACATAGTCCGCAGGTTAATGTGAATTGTCTAGTTTGCCCCTCTGATTATTGTCTCCCCTTCCCGCAAATTCTCTGGCCATCAATGGCGACACCGAATGCGAGCCAAATCCTCTTGCCGATTACCGCCTCTGGAATTTCGCAGAGATCTAGCACACATTATTCTTCAAATTTCTTCTCCAGTATTAATTCCTTGCGTTTTTCCGGCGCCACTCCTTTGCGGCGGTGCAATTCGACTGCGACGCTCTCGAGAAGGTTCTTTCTGCCTTCCGTCTCTGGGATTTGGAACGTCTTAACCGGCGGCAACTCCGCCGCCCGAGATGCCTCCATGGCTATTCGACGAGGGATGCTTCTTTTCAGGCAGGTAAAATGCGGCCACGAGCTTCCATAATTTTTCATTATATATATATATATATTCCTTATAAATTCGATGCTCGGAGTTTTTAATTGTTCTATTTTGGCTCTTCAGGGCGATGTTCCAGGCTCCTTGGTGGAGTTTGACAAGGCTATCGAACTCGATTCTCGTCAGAGAGCGTGTAAGCTTGTTGAATTGAATTTGAATACTCATAATTGATGAATTTCTGCGTTGGTTGGTATTGTTGTCACTGTTATGGCTTGCAATTCTGAATCAGATAAATTTCTGGTAGCATCAGATTTTAGTGATTGTTCTTGCTGAGTTTAGTATATGCTTTGGATCTAGACTGCTTGTGAACTCATTTTTGTGCACATTTTGAATGCTTAAATTACAAAGTAATCAAGAACACAACTATTCTTCTTACTAAAAACCTACATTTACGACAGTTTTTGTATAATTTAACTCCATCCACTAGCTTGCAGCGAAAATGCACAAAATCTATTTCGATATGGAAACAATCAATCTTTTAGTTTCCAATAGTGTTTCTAACTTAACCTTTCCTTAAACAATGGTTGTTGCAGCTGAGCTATGTTTGAACAACAATCGAAGAATACATATTTGTACCAATCATGTTATTTAACTCACTACCTATTGCAATTTACGACGCAAAGAAATGACTATTTAGTATAAACACAAATGATAAGTAAGAGGCTCCATAAGATTGTATAATCTCAAAATCACTAGGTGGAGTTGTCTAACAGGTCATGAACAGTAAGTAAACACACACCTTGCTCATTGACATGAATAGTTTCACTAGTTCTTCATGGATTGTCATTGACACCTAAGTTGAATACGACCTTAGCTTCAGGCCCCAATAATGGCTATTATGAACTTCATCCTACTGGAGTAATTCCATCGTTGATTAGTATTTTGTTGAAGCCTCTGTCTTTCTCTCTAAGTGATGCTCGAAAGAAAGTCACATGTATCTGCTTTAAACTCTCTAGAAAATAATACTTCGCCATATCCTAATCGAAACAGCTGTACAACATCTTGAGGTTAGTTCAGCTGTATCATTGTTCCATTTTAAAGTTTAGATAGTAGATTAGATGATAACTTTTAGCAGGCATGTACCGAATCATTTATTCGATTGATGATTTTGAATTTTTTTGGGTAATCAGATCTTTGGCAAAGAGGATTATCTTTGTACTATCTTGATAGGTACTCGTGCCTCTCATTCTACTTATCTTTCTGGTACATTAATGTCGATTGTTCATGGTTTAACTTTCCTCTGTGGGTTCCGGAAACGTTTTGTTAGATTTGAAGAAGGGGCAGAGCAATTTAGAATAGATGTTGCACAAAACCCTAATGACACCGAGGAATCAATTTGGTGCTTTCTATGTGAAGCTCAATTGTATGGAGTTGACGAAGCCAGAAAACGATTTCTGGAGGTACCAACCTATAGTTATTTTTGAATGTGCTTAACTTGCTTCTACATGCAATGCTAATGGAAGTTTTTCATTTCTTGACATTGAATAAGTATCGACGCACCAGGGAAGTTAGTATAACACGACACACGTTCTCTGCACATTAGTCTTCCGAATTTAAATATTGAATCTCATTTGTAATGGTTACATTTTAGTTTCATTTCTTCTAAGAGATCGAATTTTGTCTTACGAGCTCAGCTGTCATCAAGTCTGTAACTTCGATTCTGTACTGTTTTGGCCATGGAAAATCGAAGACAACAACCCTATATACTTTGAATACAATTTTTCCTCAACTATTTCCCATTTTTTTGTTTTCATCTCACATTGAATTGGTATATGAGCAGTGAACCCTGCAATGCAGGTAGGTGTTGATCCCCGGCCCGTAATGAGGGATGCCTACAACATGTTTAAAGATGGCGGTCACCCCGAAAAAGTAACATACACACACTAATTAAGTGCATTTCTCCGACAATCTATTGGAGATCACTGCAGCAAAGTAACTTGGTTTTGTGCACAGCTTGTCGCTGCATTTGCAAGTGAACGAGGGAGCCAATACTTCTATGCTTCTCTATATGCCGGGCTTTATTACGAATCCCAGGTTCGTTTATCTGAGCAAATATGCAATGCCTGCTTGTGACAAATGGTTCTTGTCCATTTACTGAAGCCATTATATCTCCCCAATGCAGAACAAACCCGAGGAAGCTAAATTTCACATTGTTGCCGCCTGTAAATCCCCTTATGGCTCGAGGTTTGTCGTTGAAACTTTTTTCTCGAGACTAAAGATTGACAGGACTTAGTCATTTAATAATGGTTTGTCATGAATATAAACAGGTCTGATGACTACATGGCGTCTCTTGCCAAGGTTCATTGTAGTTGCCGAGACTGGAGTTTCGGATGAAACTAAATACCGAAAAAATCAAGTAAGAGCTTCATTTTCGATATTTATTGTTTTGATTTTCTGGGAAGTACCTTACCACTAGTTATTAATTTTTGCTTATTTTTAGATAATGAATGAAGCTTTTTTCCTCCATTCTAATTACTTCTAGATATATGTAGTTGGGGAGGTAGGGATGTCGATGAATCAAGAAACAATACAATAGCGGAGATATCATCCATAGCTATGCCTTTTCTCTTCTTCTTCCACGCCTGTGCCGCGCAATCAACCACACACTTTGCGGATTTTGGGCGGCTTGGAGCTGCCTCAACGATCTTAACTGCTTCTTGGTTCGATACAACATCCCATACCTTTGTTAGAAAGAAAAACATAAGCATTTTAGCTGCAAATTAAAGGATCGATGCAATCTTCGATTACGACTTTATATTTAGTTATATATACCCCATCTGTTGCCAGTATGATGAATTGGTCTTTGCTCGTAATGCGTCTCTGAATCACTTCAGGTATGGAGATAAGACCGAAAGCTTTTACACAGTAATCCCCGAAGGCTCTGGACATTGCTAGTCCGGGAGACTCATCATGGGGCAACCACAGCCTCTGAACCCCCGGCTCGTCATCCAGACAACATACTCTGCCATTGCTACGAATGATTCGCTCAGCTTCCTCTGTAGGCCATTTTAACAGAGTCTAATGATGAGCAGTCGAAAACACAAGAATAGTTCGTGCGCGCCCACATATATATCTATATAAGCAAATGAAACTGTAAATGTAAAAAGATAAAGACTAACGAGGCAGATTAGGCTTGAAGTCGATAGTAAGCTGAACTGCCGCTAAGTTGCCTTTGTCGCTGGCGGTGCCCAAAACCGCACGCGAATCTCCCACATTTGCCAAGTAAATGTTATCTCCCTGAAAGAGCGTCAAAAGTTTTGGGAATCAAAGAAAAGTTAGACTCAAATTTGGGCAATTGTTACTTTATTGATCAGTCAATAATATAAATACAACATATGAGGCGAACTTTAGGTAATTATTTGTGATGGTTATGATCAATTAAAATGAACATGCAAATAAGTTGGACAATTAACCAATCTAATGTCACAGGATAAACATGGCCTTACATGTAAAGTTACTTCCTAAAGCAATCTTTCGCGATCAGCTTCGTGAATTATTTACTGATTTGCCTATTAAATAGACTAATAAAGGTCAACATTCTTGCAGAAATAATGGTCCCAAATTATTAAATGGTGATGTATAGCCAAAGATTCCCATGAACCAACCAACTAATTTAGGACCACCTTTAAGAAATGAAGAACTTCTGTCTTTAAACATGCCTGGATGGCACACCTCATAAATTCTGGACTTAATTAGAACAAACTCCCAACTACTACAGAAGTCACAGGTGATGCTTGAAAATGCAAAACTTAAGAACAAGAAGGGGTCATAGTTACCCACAGAACCCATTTGTTAAGTCATATACTTGATCGAAACAATTGATCGGTGTGTGAGGAAACGAGCATTAGAAACCACATAAAGAGGTAATTAAGATGTTGAAAAACCTTGATAAATCATTATAGGAAAATATTAGGGATGTGATTTTAGGGTAGGAAGATTCAGATTACCTGTCTAACAACTGTCAAAGCAGTTGTTCCACTGTGGTAGGTATCGATTCTACGATGCTGCTCTAGCTCTCTGTCTACAGCAGCACAGGCCTTCATATAGGAATGCTTCCATATGTTGGAACTTTGGAGCTTCTTGGGAGATTCTAAATGAATTTCCGGATCATCAACTAATGCATCAACAAGGGACTCTTGCCAATAGCAAAGAAGAGATGCTGGCAGTGACTCTCTTACATGCTTTGCCACAAAATGTCCCCATGAACCGTGCCCATCAAACACCCCACAGAATACCATGTCTTCTTGACATCCAAATTCCTGAAATAAAACAATACTCTCATGGAGCTTATCTATCTAGGAAACATTAAAGATTCACTGTATTTATGGTATAAAAAAAAAAAAAAAGCATTGGAAACAAAGAGTTTGTTTACTTTGTGTTTGTGTTTTGGTTTTTGGGGTTGAATATGATAGTAAAATTAGCATGTTTTTATAGGGGATCTGATTAATCAAATATTTAAGTCACCTGCTTAAATTAGACATGAATAAAATAATTTTTCTGTTGATATCCATAAAGGTTCCTCCTCAGCATCTCTCATTAATTATTCCTCCATAGTTAGAATAAACAGATTTTAACATAAAAGTTAGTTTGGGAATCACTATATTTTCTCCTAACACCAGTCACCTACCCTTCATTATGATTCAAATTTTAGCTAGAAGGAAATGAAAGAAATATTTGTATTAATTGCCCCAACCACATTACCAATATTTGGTAACTTTAACTACTTAAACATCATGAACAACAAATCAAATCTTAATTGCTTTAACAGGGGCAAACATCCAAAGCTAATATCAGCGCATACCTCCCAAACAGTGCAGCAATCCTGGTTCACACCTTTCTCCCCTCTCTTTGAATAAACAGAGACCAAATTCTTGGATCCATCAACATTGACAACCCCTGACGTCGTTAATACTAATTCATTTCTCTTTGCATCCCTTGCCATAGCTTCGACAGCCTCCCTTCCATCGCAATCCCCACAATTGTTCTTCAAACTTTTTGTTCTCTTGATTGTAAATGATCTCGCCAAACCATTGAAGAGTGAAGACAAATGCCCCATAGTCTCACCACTGTCAATAGCTTTCAGCCTATACTACAGGCAGAAAAGCCTCATACGATCAGTAAACAAGTGGTTGTAAAGATTATGTTGTATCACACAGATATACGATTCACATAAAGCATATGCAGAATGGGACAAAAATGAACTAGAAGGATGATATCTGACTCAGAAAGCAAAAAAGTGCTGATTATTTTCGCAATACCGTACCAGAAATAGATTATTTACAATGAATAAACAATCCTTTAAATCTGCAAAGTTAGAGAACCTTAAGACTCGACAACTTAATAGATAGAATTCCAACAATAAAGGCGATTTTAACACGTTTGGTTAATCAGAAAATGTCGGAGGAAGATCCAATAGGACGTCAAGAAAGATATGTTCTTACATATTTTTAAAACGCAATAAATACGCCAAAAATACATCAAACATTAAGGAAACACAAAAAATTCTTTCTCCATTATTCATAAAACTATCCTCACGAATCAATATATATATATATATA
The DNA here is from genome assembly GCF_009805555.1 of Andrographis paniculata. Lineage (NCBI taxonomy): Eukaryota > Viridiplantae > Streptophyta > Magnoliopsida > Lamiales > Acanthaceae > Andrographis > Andrographis paniculata. The sequence goes on along the minus strand of NW_026137563.1, from coordinate 866,586 downwards.
TATATAAACTAATAACAACAAACCAAAAATCTGAGCCTATGTCCAATTCTTCACTTATCTCAGTGCCAAACAAGCAAGCAAAACCTTCAACTTGCACTAAAGAAAAAAAAATATAAATCACGATCCAAATTCAATATAAACAACACAATAACATGTGCACTCAAATGAACCTGAAAGTTTCTGGCGAATGTGCTGGCGTCACCGCACCAGGAGATACAAAGCTGCCAAGTAAGATGACATCACTCGCCGGAAAACGATGGAGCTCCGATGGTTGGAGCTGAGAAATCCAGAGAATGAACTTGAACCTGCGGAGGCTCCAAATTCCATTAGCATTTCGAAGCTGTTATATAATGTGAAGAACACAAAGAGACGGGAGACGACTGTCAATAACTGCTTGTTTCAGCCCAGTATACAAATCAGCCTTCTGTGTCAAATGACAATAATACCCTCAATTATGTATAGCACCTGCAGGGTATTTGGGGAAAAATAAAATTTTGCATTCTAATTTTTGTTAACATTATTTTATTATTATTATTATTATTATTATTAAGAATTTCTGGCACGAAAGCTGTCACATTATTATTTCTGATCTTTATTTCTATACTTAGCTCATTTCAATCGGACAATTCTATTTATTTAAAAATACAATTGCTACAACAGTATAACTCTAATCCACAACTCTATTTTTAATTCAAAAAAATATTCTTTAAATATTATATTTTATATATTATTTTAAATAATTTTTATATTTAAAAATACAAATATACATCATTTAAATATAAAAAATTACAGATTGATACTTATAGAGACCAATTTACAATTTATAAAAATTAAAAAAAATAATAATAAATATCATAATTGACATTGTTACGGTGCAACATCATCAGTAGACATAAAAACTGAAGATAAAAATAGAGTTGTGTTGAAAAAGCATATCTCCAAATATGAAACTACAACGCCTCGGAGAAAACCTTATAATCATAGCTCAAACTATTATAGCATATGCATTATCGGTAAGAAAAATTGGCTAGAGGTACAGTCCAAATATCTCTCTTAATCTTAATTAAAAAATTAAATAAGATGTCATCATATAAAATTATGTCTGGGCATCTTTAAATAAAAAATTAATTCGTGTCTGTGACACTATTATTGTTATCAATAAATTGAAATGATCACAACGCTCTTCCCTTAAATTTCTTAATTATATATAATTGTGTAATTTAAATTTTTTTGTTTTTAATTTTTATCATTTCAAATACATGTCGTTTTTAATTAAAAAAAACAAAAATAAAAGGTCTTAATTTTATTCATTAAATATTTTTAAGAGACAAGTGTTTATTAAATGAACATAATTTAAAAATTTTAGTGGAATAATTATCAAATATTATACGGTATTTGTACTTAAAATGTGTTTATTATAAATTATAACATTATATTGTAAATTTTTGGAAGAAGAAAAAATGTCATCAAAATTTTCATAGTTATTCAAATATGGAATATTATGACATCAGCTTTAAAGTCATCATGTGCATGTTAAATACTTTTTCTAGAAATAAAATTGTACTTGTTTTCATGTGTTTTTAAAATTATTTTATAATTATTCATTAAATATATTGTTGTCAGTTAGACTTAATTTGTATAGTATTAGATCCGATTGAAAATTTACCCACATTTTTGGATAATAGATGCGATTTCTACAGTCATATAAAAAAATAAAAAAAAAATGATTGAAATATTTTAAATAGTATATTTTTAAAAATTATAAAATAAAATATTGATTAATTATTTACTTCTTTTTTTTTAAAAAAAAATGCCACTTAAGATAATTTTTCTCTCTCTCTCTTTTTTGAACCAGCAATCGCTATCCAAAAGTGCGCATTGGATAAACCCCTAATCGAACCTAATACTAGGGCTGGCAAACGGATTAGGTCGGGTTTCAAGTTTGGGTCAACTTAAACGGGTTACAAAACCCTTGACCTGAACTTGACCTATTTAATTAAATGAGTTGATATTTGCGACCTTAATCTGACATTTTATTAATCGGTCAACCTGAATTGACTTATATAACCCGTTTAAATCTAAAAATTTTAAATTTTAATTTAAAATTACAATTTATACTAATAAAATTTTCAAATACATAATATATACATATTAAAGCAAAAAATTATTTATTCATATTATGAAACTGATATTCAAGAATTGAATTAACAAACACTACAATACTCAAAGCGCAATCATTTATTTTTTATTGTTTAATTTTATAAAATTGACCATAAATATTAAATTGTATTGATAAAAATTTTTAAAATATATTTAAATTTAAAATAATATTAATTAAACAGGTTAGACGGGTTATTTTCAGGAACCTGACCTATTTAATTAAATGGGTTAAACGGATTTGACCCAATTATTAATTGAGTCGAAAATCTCAATCCAAACCCAACTATTTCATGTCAGGTCCGGATTGAATTAATTTTTGTCAGCCCTGACTAATACCATGTAAATTAAACCCGACAGGCGAGTCACACTAGGCTAACCAGATAAAAAAGAATTACAATCAAATTCTTACAAAAACAAAACCAATTTGACTTATTCTATTTCAATTATGCTTATAGTCAATTAATAGGTGCTTGGCCAAACACTTGAAAATAAAATATATTCAGCCCACCAGCAATTCTAATACTTCACATGTTTAATTTTATTTTTTTTATTTGACATACAAAATAACCACAATTGTTTATAAATTTATTTTTCTCCAAGCAAACAAAAAAAAAAAAAAAAAAAAAAAGTTCTGACATCCATACTGATTACTGATACACATGAGAGCGATGAAGCCTTTGGAGTAGGATTTATTTACTAATATGAATTGAAATAAATTAATGAATATATAACGCCTTTTTCATATGACCTAATCTCAAAATTGCTTTTATTCAAATTCCTATATTAAATAATACAGGTATTATTAAAATTATATATTTTTATTAATTAATAAAATACTACTTCCCCTATCATTCAAATCTATGTCCATTTTTTTTTTGAATTGTTATCAAAAAAAAATATTCTTATTTGTAAAAAATTATTCCACTTTGTACTATTTTTTACTATAAAATGAAAAATTAACTATTATTACTCATTTTTATTAAAACTCGTGCACAGTCAAATGAGCATCTATTTGCATGACGGAAAAAATACTATTTATTTTTATATGTATTACAAATATAAGAATAAAAAAGTAAATTAGGACACAAAGAGATTATTAAGTTTATTTGATTGTAATTTTAAATTGATTTAAAAATATATATTAATTTATAATTTTTATTTAAGTAATATTTTCTAACATAATATTTTATAAAAAGATATATATTTTTTTTATTAAAATTTTATAAGTAATACTACCTCCGTCCCACGTACCGTGTCTGCTACACTGTAGACACGGTATTTTAGGAGAGGTGTAATTAGTAGCTAATTAAAAATGTATTAGTGAAAATGATTATCCGATAATATAAATAATTATAATTTAAGATTAAGATAACAAATTAGTTTAATTAAAATTTTTTAAAAACATAAAATTAAAAAATTTAAAATGAGATTAAAATGTGTAATTATTTTTCGAAAAAGAAAAGTGATATGATATATAGGACGGACTGAAACGACAATATAGACATGATATGTAAGACGGAGGGAGTATTAATTAAAGTTTAAAATCACATAAAAATAAATTCATTATTGTAAATTTGTCAGTAAATAATATAGCAAGTGTCCATATCTGAGATAAGATACTATCACAGACTTCCAAAGATATGCTGCATATCCTGTTTTGTTCCAACTGTCTGTCAATCAACGACACAAAATAATAATGTAAACATAAAATAAATTTGGATTATTATTATTTTAATGAAATATACTCTATTAGTCTTAATTTAAAGAGCCATGAATTTGACACGAGAATTAAAAATTAATAATATTTAATTAAAAATAATATAAAATAAAATATAAAAGACTAAAATACCTTTATTTTTTTAAGGATTTTAAAAAGTAAATTAGAGTAATAAGTAGAGATAGTTTTAAAAAGTAGAAATAATGTTGTTATAAAGTGAGAAACATAATTACTAAATAAAAAAATAAGACAATTATTTTGAAACAGACTAAAATGAAAAAACAAGACAACTCTTTTGGGACAGAAAAATCACTATTTTTTTTTAGTAAAATAAAATATAATACTACCTCCGTCCCACATTGGATGTCTTAATCAACACGAAAATTTAGAATAAGTATATTAGTAGATAATTAAAAATATATTAATAAAAATAATTAACATATAATATAAATCATTATAAATTAATATTAAGATAACTAATTAATTTAATTAAAATTAAAAAATTTATTAAAAAAATTAAAATAAAATTAAGATGAATAATCATTTTTCAAAAAAAAATTGACATAAAATATAAATAAAATAAAATGGAGCAGAGTATTTTATTAATTAGTATAAATGATAATTAATTTTAATATTTTTTTACAATAAATAAAATAAAATGGAGCATTTTTTGTTAGAATTTTAAATTTAAAAATATTATAATAAAGTTGGATAATTATTTAATATAATATAAATAAAAATGATACAATATTTTAAATATAATTTTTTAAATAATACTAAAAAGCACAAAAAAATAAAAATAAAAATTAAATTTAATATTTTAAATAAATTATAAATAATACAAATCAAATAATGTTATTTACATGAAAACAACCAAAGTCGGTTTGGTTAATTAATGCCCTGCCCAACGAAGTTCTCCACAGGTGTGTTCGTCAATAAAATTTTACAAAATTTTTTATATTCCTTCAAATATTTCTCTTCAAAAATCAAACAATCGTATTTTCTATTTTTTATTATACTAAAAATTAATTTTAAATTTAAAATATTACATAAATATCTATTTATAAAATTGTTTAAATCTCAAACTAAAATTCATTCCTCCAAACAAGTACTTTTTTGTCCGTGGCTATTGCATTAGGAATAAAGACTGAATGTTAAATGTTATACCATAGAACAAAAAAATTTTATTTTAAGAAAATTATTTGAAATACATAGGTGAAATTGTTCTGCGAATTTTCGAGATAACTTGATGTTCTAAAAAATAAAATTTCAAATTGATTAACGAATTATATAATCCATTCCCAAGAGTCCTTCCACATAGAGGCAATACAGCAGAGACTAAAACAGTACACAATACTGAAAAAATAAGCTCAATTTGGGATGAAAATATTGCATAAGCTTTGGTAATTAATGAGATAAGTTTAAAATGATGCAAATAAATCATAGCAGAGTGAGTAGTGTGCAGAACATACAGCCAAATGCCTTTCCAATCTACATGAACATAACACATCTTCATTTAGCAAGAAATCATTCACTATATCTATAAACAAACAAGTGAGGGTCAGCATATCATTGATCCACATCAAATTATTTACTATTTCGTCGAGATTAAATCAATTTGAATTCGATTCCTCTGTCGAAATAATCACTTTAAGCCATAACACTTCCAAGTTTCGAGTAAATACAATCCAAACTTATGAGTATATTACTGCATTCAGAAATAGCACATTGGCAATTACTCAACAGAGTAATAGTAACAAAACAAACATTCTCTCCACCGTTCTTAACTTCCCCGAAAATCGGCAATACGAAAAAGTTATAGGAGCATAGAGTATGTGAAACAACGGTGCAACTACTAGCCACTTGAGAAGAACAACCTTAGCAGATTTGATCTAATTTATCTATAACAATGAGGCTCAAAACAATCTTTGCGGTTTAGGAGCAATCATGATGAAGCAAAAACATACAGAGATTCCTGAAACAATAGCATAACAAAGGGCAAGTGTAAGCCAGTTTTCCACAATTAATCAATTAAAAAGGACAAACACAGTGGGAGAATCATTGAACCAGGAATGACATAAAACAAATTATCAATTAGGAGCTTTATTCAATGCTATTCCCTATGTTGAAGTTGTCAAACACTCACCCAGGGCTTCCAGACGTTTCGCTATCGACCAATATATTGTGTGATTCAGGAAGATAAAGAGAAAGCAGTCAATTACAGGTTACCTAGAACTTGGTTGCATTTTATTAGTAAATCAACAAAGTTTATTGTCGTTCTAATCACCATAGATGAGCACGTAGGATCTCAACAAACACAGAGAAGCCTCTAGATCTATCCAGAATAAACACCGACTATTGACGCAGAAGCCGCAGTTCACATTCCAAACAACATCAATATATAAAGCATCTTAATAAATCGTTTCGTCGTGTCAAAAACTCATAAATCTCTCACTAAAAGCATCCTAACCAGAAAATCTCCTAAAACAACACATCAAACACTGAGAAAACACATAAAATAAGAACATCTCTTTGAAAACTAAGACAATAAAACAAAGGATCCAATTGTTCAAATCCACAAAATCAGGCTGTGCATCAATTGAAAGGATAAGTGGGAGCCCCCAACTAAGCATTGGGGGCGTCCAAAAATTGACGAGCCAGTCACCGCCGAAGTAGGGCGGCAACTGACTCGCCGTAAGAAATTGTGTTCGCACGTTCGTGGGTGTCGGCACGACCCGCCGTCTCTATACGATCATTAGCGAGTCGCCAAAGCACCCCCGACAGGACGGGTTAGCCTCTACATGTGCCTCACATCGTCCTTATAAGGGTCACGCCTGTGCCCTCCGATTGAATGATTTTCGATGTGGGACACAAGACCCTAATTATATGAAGACTCGAACGGGCGGTTGGAACCGCCGGTTCTTCGGTTCGAACCGTAAACCGCCTGGTCGAACCGGCGGTTAGCATTTTTTATTATTTCATTTGAAACATTTGAAAAATATATATCTGAACTTCACCGTGACCGGGGCAGAGCAGGTGGGTGAAGAAGAAGATAACAAAAAAATATATATATATTATAAATTATAATAAAATTTGTAACGTTAGATATATAATATTGTTATTAAAATAAATAAATAAATATTTTGTTATAAATCGAGCCAAAATAAAAAAAATAAATTTTTAAGGAGAGAAAGAGTAATTCATGTTGGGCTTTTATGTCATATTGTTGAAACATAAAAAATTAATGAATAAAAGTATTTTAATATAAAAATAAATTAGTATAAAAATAAAATATTGGTATTATGAACAAATTATTAAATAATTAATAAAAAATAATAAATAAATATAAAAAAATAGTAATTAATTATTTATTATTTGTCAATGTATATGTCATACAATTATAGATGAATGAAGTCGTTTACTTATATCATAAAAGAATTTGGTTTTTGAATTAATAAAATCAGTTAGATGTAATAAAAATTGATTGTTTATGCGACTTTTGCTATGGCATTTTTAAATTGTGTAGTCATCAATTTGGACTTTTCTTTTGTAACTCTGAATTAACTTTTTATTTCAGTATTATTTATTTATTTATTTTTTTAAAGAAAAAATTACTTATTCCATTGAGCTTTGAATACCATACTGTTGTATTTTAGTGTAAAAATACAGTGGGTAAAAAATAAAGTTAAAAATCAATAAAAAGGTTATGAAGTCAATAAAAAAGTTAACTACGAATTAATTATTATTTATTAAAATGATAATAATACTTTTGTAAAAAAATACAATTATTTTATTATAAATAAAATATACACATAGTTAATAGACAAAAATACATGACATAATTATCCTAAAGGGGATTTTGTATAACTATGAAATCTGAAAAAAAAGTTAAGAAAAATTTAAAGACATAAAAGTCTTAGACATAAATCAATAGAAACAAAATTTGTAATAAATTACTTTAGAAACTCTGCTATAAAATAAATGCCATAAGTATTAATTAAATATAACAAGATAAAAAAGCACATATTTCATTTTATTAATTTTAGCCATTGATATTTTTAGACATTCGAAGATGCATAATATCTTATCTTTGTTATAAATTTAATTTACGAAAATTAAATAATGTCAAAGATCTAAATACAAGGAATCTAATTTTAGTTTATTACACCCTACTTTCTTAAAAATCTGATATTAAATGTGGACAGTTTCAAACTTGTAAGATCAACACAAGATAGTTCAAAATTACAAAAGTAACAAAAAAAAAAAATTATTTGAATTCTTATAGTACTAAAATATTTAATATTTTAATACTATAATATTTCAAATAAGAAATAATATTAATGAAAAAAATTTCCGTTACAACTACTGCACAAAAAAATTAAAACATATGTAAGAGTTGAGTTCACGCCCAGTTCTCGAGAAACACGATTTTAGTGCGAATTATTAATATCTATTAAAATCGTGAAAGCGACACGAGTACCGCCTGTAACTGAAGTCCTAAATTTAACTGGATTTAAATCTATCATTTCAAATCCGCCAACCACACATTCCTTTCCTCTTCTCAATGAGCGATAATGCGTCAGATAAGCGAAATGGGTTATCTGTGATAAGTAGATGTACTTATGATAAGTGATCTTAATTATGGGTGATAAGTCAGTGGTAAAAGATAGACTCCTGCCAAACGCAACGACCAATTCATTTTTTCCCCACCACCACCTTCTTTTCTACTTTCTCTCTCTCTCTAGAACTCACATCTCTGTCTCTCTCTCCCTCTCTCTATATCTATATATGTCTGTGCATATATATATGTGCAATTCAGATAGGAAGTACGCTCTTTATTCTATTTCTACTCGGCTTTCTCATCATAGGTTGTGTTTTTAGAGAAACCCTAGAACGAGGAAGCGAAAAGTGTATCGGGAGGAGGGGTCGTCGGTGAAGGGGTGGGATTTGTTTTCTAGGGGGTATCGATCTGTCGAATTCGGGCTGATTTGTGGAATTTGAGGTCGGAAATGTCGTCGCTGAGCAGGGAATTGGTTTTCTTAATTCTTCAGTTCCTCGAAGAGGAGAAATTTAAGGAGTCGGTTCACAAGTATGTAGTTTTTATTTTTTTTATTATTTTTTAGAATTTATTTTTAATTTAAATACTCCCTGCTTTCATGGTGTGTGTCTTTTTTTTTTTTTTTTTTTTAAAATAATTTTTTACTTTCCTTTTTCCCTAAAATTTTGCGTTCGTACATATGTGTGTATGTGTTTGTTATGATGAATTGTTTCTGGTTTTACTTGCTTAGGATTAGTTTGGAAGATTGTATTATTGGAACGAGGAACATGGCAATAAAGATTAATTTATAGGTTGAGGATTGTTGTTATGTTTTGAGTTTGTAAATATGATGAAGGAAGGACATGCAGAACAGTTAATTGGTTATATATCTATGGAGTAGTTTATGAGGTTTAAATTTATAAGTGAATCTGCCAATTTGTTTGAATTACTGAGAAGTTTGAACTGGAACCTTGTTGAGATAGGATTAGTCAGAAACAGGAACTCAATGAAAATTGAATATGAACTTGAGGTATCATTACATTGGAACAAGAAGTGCTGCTGCAGTGAGTTGCAAAGTAGGTACTGTAGTAATGATACGTTTTTTTCAAGGGTCTCCTTGTTGCCCTTCGGTATGTGTAGCTGTCATATTTCTGGAGCCTGTGAAACCATTCTTTTACGCTATGTGTTTTACTGGTAACGCTTAAGTTTGTGGGTCCTAAAGGGGTTCTCATTTTGCAGACTTGAGCAAGAATCAGGATTTTTCTTCAACATGAAGTTCTTTGAGGAGAAAGTGCAAGCTGGTGAATGGGAGGAAGTTGAGAAGTACTTGTCCGGTTTCACTAAAGTTGATGACAATAGATACTCTATGAAGATATTTTTTGAAATAAGAAAGCAGAAGTATCTCGAAGCTCTTGATCGGTACTCTATAATCTGATCTTTGTTGGGCTCTTTTCTATGCGATTGTAGTTTAGTAATTAACACTTAAGTTGGCTCACTTTGTGTTCTCTGTTCCTTACTTTTGTCTTCCAATCTTATCTATCATTGTCAGGCAAGACAAAGCAAAGGCAGTTGATATATTGGTGAATGACTTGAAAGTGTTTTCAACATTCAATGAAGATCTCTACAAGGAAATTACTCAGTTGTTAACACTTGGAAATTTCAGGTATTGCACATTGCCTTTTCATACATAGAGGAAGTTAACTTTAAGTAGAAGAGACAGGCATTGAATAATATCTTAATCATTATATGATGATCAATGAGTTGAGACTTTTCAATTTTATGTTTTAACCTTTAATTGTAATTGCATGAATGAGATGAGTGGTTATTCTTAAAAGAGTTAAATTCTCATTGCAGTAAAATTATACACAAATCATGAATTCCTACTACCTATATATAATTTGATTCTGGTTAAGTATGAGGTATGAATAATCATCGAAGCAGCCACAGTATCAATGTATTTTATGGTTATGAAAGTAGCTTCTTGAAATGCTTGAATATTGATTTACATGCAATTGGCATTAAAACAGGAAACATAGAAGTACTGTTCCTGTAAGTTCCAGAAACTGTTACGAAAACAGGGGGATTAAATAGAAAGAAATACAGTTAAGCAAGAAAATACACAAAACTTGCAATGCAGTCCCGAAAATAGAACATTAAAGGTGAAAAGAAACCTTTCAAGGTTGAAGATAAAAATGCATTATCAAGCAGGTATTCAAATGAAAGAAATAATGAAAACTTAGTGAAGGAAGGCAAAAAGGGTTCAAATTACCTAGAAAATGAAAATGCAAAAAAATAATAAAAAATAAAATAAAATAAAATGAAGATACTAATCTGGATCCTCTGCAATTAAAATTTCTGTTTATTTTCTTAAAAAGGCGTGTCTCTTTGTAGTGAGAAAGAAGCAGCTTCCTTTCCAATTACGCGTCCCCACACCCACATATGCATAAGGTGCATGGCTTGCAAACCATACCTATGCCACGTACGAGCCTATTAGCATGGGTCTAGAATTAGAATGGCAGTTGGCCTGCACCCTGACACTGCACACCATTTATGAATGTGCTCATACTTACCATATTATGTTGAAAACTGCTTTGCATACACAGAGGAAGTTATTTAATTTATTTTCGAGGACATGTTGTCATATATGAAGTAAACAGAGTGTTGGCAAGTGCCTACTGCTTCCTTGGTAGAGCTTTGCTGGTCATGTTATGATTGAATGGGTTGATTATGTTGGCAAATTAATGCTTTGGGGATACATCTTGATTCTAAATGTATTCCTGCATGAAAGTCCTCTGTTTGGCCCCTTTCTTCTTGAAGGGGTGGATGATTTGTTCTCAAAGAAGTTCAGATGCCAGGCATCACCTTATAGGACCTTTATTTACTTATTTACTTATTAACTCATAAATCAATGCAATGTAAAACTATCGTGTGGCTTGATGGGATGGGGAGGGAAGAAACTAGGCACACATTACAAGAAAAAATAGAAAGGAAATGTAAGAGAATAATGACATTGGTCCCCTGCTTTAGCAATAAATGGGGATCTGTGTTTGTGCATCTAAAATTCCTTTTCTGATTATCAGATCTTTTACCTTTTTGTATTGCAATGAATAACCTGGGAGCTGCCTCATCTAGTGGTTGAATTAGTTGTAATTCTTCAAAGCAAGCAAATAAAATGCTCTTTTGCAACAAATTGGATAAACCTTGAATTCTTGTATATATATATTATTTGAAGAAATGTGTTAATTGTTTATTCTGGTGGAAATTTTTGTTTGGAAGGCCTTCCAATTTTCAAACAGTTCTCATGTTTGTTCTTGGCAGGGAAAATGAGCAGCTTTCCAAATATGGTGACACTAAGACTGCTCGTAATATAATGTTGCTAGAGCTCAAAAAGTTAATTGAAGCAAATCCGCTTTTCCGTGAAAAGCTTGTTTTTCCTACTTTGAGGTCATCAAGATTGAGAACCCTTGTTAATCAAAGGTATAGTAGTTCTGACTCAACATGTATTCTTTGTTCAGTCCTTTCTGTTGCCACACAGAGGCGCGCGCACACACACACACACGTATTACTGTCGCATACTTTATTTCTTTCCACCTGATAGTGCAAGTTATGTTTGTCCTTTTTGTCAACTTTCACAGTACATTTTTCTTTGTGCCACATAAGGATGTTTGGTTTTGTTTGTTTGCAGTCTGAATTGGCAGCACCAGCTCTGTAAAAATCCTCGGCCGAACCCAGACATTAAAACCTTATTTACTGACCATACATGCACTCCGCCAAATGGGGCTCTTGCACCTGCTCCTGTTAGTCTTCCAACAGCTGGAGTTTCAAAGCCTGCTGCCTATGCACCACTTGGAGCACATGGGGTGAGCCTTTTCACTCCATTAGTTGTTTCATTAATCATTTCACTCTCACAAGCTTTTCTTCTTTACTAATTGTGGATAAGAGGGATAATTGTGTACTTGTACCCTTTTCTGTTCATTATTAGCAGCCTTTCCCACCTGGTGCAGCAGCTAATGCCAATGCTTTAGCTGGGTGGATGGCAAATGCAGCAGCAACCTCATCTGTTCAAGCAGCAGTTGTTACAGCAACATCATTACCTGTCCCACATAATCAAAGTAAGTGTGTTGTTGATCACCAACAGCATTTGAAAATGTGAATTCTGTTAAGATGATTATTAAGAAGCCGGAGGACACTATATGTTCCGAGACTTAATGTCCTAAACCAGGACAATGTAGACAGTAATAATTGATAATCATCAAAATTTACTAGTAGCTGTTTTTGCTTTTTTAAGTAGGTTCTATTTTGAAGCGCCCAAGTACTCCAGCGACTCTTGGTGTAGTCGAGTATCAGAGTGCTGATCACGACCAATTGATGAAGCGTCTTCGTCCTACTCCTGCAGTTGAAGAGGTTACATACCCTACAGTTCGACAGCAGCCATCTTGGTCCCTGGATGACTTGCCCAGAACTGTTGCTTTTACGCTGCATCAGGGATCTGCTGTGACAAGCTTGGAATTTCATCCATCACATCATACATTACTTCTTGGTACTGTGTATCTGAAACTCAGTTCCTGTTTTTTTATGTTGTGTGTGTGTCTCTGGAAATGTATTCAATAATGCCGTCTACTTACCCTTGTAATATACATTAGCTTCTCAAAATTTGTTTGTTTTTTTTTTTGTTGCTGAACATGAGATGCCAACAGTTGGCTGCAATAATGGCGAGATAACTCTGTGGGAGGCTGCAATGAGAGAGAAGCTAGGTTCAAAACCTTTCAAAATTTGGGATGTACAAGCTTGCACATTAACATTCCAGGTATATAGATCTTCTGAAATTGATTTTTTGGTACTATTTCACTTTGTATTTGTTGGCCTCCTCAATTATATCAAATCTAATCGGTTGCTTGTATAACTATTCGTATCTAACTAGTTTATATCTTTATTCTTTTTATTATTTATCCCTGTTTGTCTATGTACTGACAGGCTTCTACAGCCAAGGATGCACCATTTTCGGTGAACCGAGTTACCTGGAGCCCAGATGGGACTTTCTGCGGTAATAATTTAAAAATAATATATCCTGCTCTAGTTAGAAAGTCTATACCAAGTATGAATTTTCATTTTTGTAGGAGCTGCTTTTTCCAAGCATTTGATCCATTTGTATGCATATGCGGGGCCCAATGATTTACGAGAACACAAGGAGGTATGTTGCATGGTAACTTGTTGGTAAGAATCCCAAACTCTGAATTAAGAGTTCTAATTTTCATTTTGTTCTGCAGATAGATGCACATGCAGGTGGGGTGAATGACATTGCTTTTGCTCACCCCAATAAGCAGCTTTGTGTTGTGACATGTGGGGATGATAAGTTGATAAAGGTGAATGGAAATGCTTTGAATTTCTTTCTGAAATGTGTGTTTGAATTATTCCTCTAAAATTGGGGGCCACATTTGGTACAGGTTTGGGATTTAAATGGAAGGAAATTATTCAACTTTGAAGGGCATGAAGCACCTGTTTATTCTATATGTCCTCACCAGAAAGAGAATATTCAGGTATGAAATAATGTCGCATAATTTAATTGAAGGGAAACTCATTGATGGTCACTTGTTCTGTAATAATAATGGCTCTTTTTACACAGAATTTGCACAGGCCTCAAGCCAATATTTTTCAAATATATTTTTTAAAAGACATTAAATTTCTATTGCCTTTCTTCACCTTACATTCCTAATTTTTTGCTGATGCAATCCCGGGTGAGATCTTCAACGATCCTCTGAGATTTGTTATTCCGTGTTTGCTTGTAGCAGACAAACTTCATGAAGTATTTGTGGGCCCTCTAAAAAGATTTCCCTTGTTTGTTTTTCTTCTGAAAGCTATAACCAGAAGCCATATTTTCAGTTCACATGAGACTTTTCACCAATAAAGTTTTGTAGTGTCTATAAACCTGGGCAATTTTTTAGAGTTCACCTTGTTTTGCTGTAATGTCCTATCAGGTCCATGGTAATACTTAATACATAGTTTTTATAAAAAAGAAGAATGGGGAAAACTCTTTTTGAAGCGGATTTTGAACCGTCTTTTGATGATCGTGTTTTGGTTTGCTGTATGATGATTTTGCATGCATGCTGAGAGTTTAATTTATTAAATGATATTTCTGAGGATATTTAATCAGAAAATTTCTTTATGAGTGCTTCCTGTTCAATTTTAGAATACTTCAACCTCTTTTGATATCAGAACTACTTCTAAATAAGATAGCATGTTTCAATAACTTACTGCAATTTTTCACTTCAATGTCCTTATCTAATATCCGAAACTATTGAGGTGATTTCTTGAGTACAATAATGTTTTGTCTTCTTATATATGCAGTTTATATTTTCAACTGCTGTTGACGGGAAAATCAAAGCTTGGCTTTATGATAATATGGGATCAAGAGTTGACTATGATGCTCCTGGGCATTGGTGTACCACTATGCTATATAGTGCAGATGGAAGCAGGCATGACTACTTGTTCTCATTGCTTGTTTATAGCATGCCTATTGGCTTTCATTATTATATTTGTCTGAATGAAGTACATGCATTGTTTGTCATAATCGCTTGATGCCTCACCCGAGCCATTCCTTTCAGGTTGTTCTCCTGTGGAACAGGCAAGGATGGGGATTCCTTTTTGGTGGAATGGAATGAAAGTGAAGGCGCAATAAAGCGAACTTATACTGGCTTTAGAAAGAAGTCAACTGGTGTTGTGCAATTTGACACCACTCAAAATCACTTTCTGGCTGTAGGTGAAGATAGCCAAATAAAATTTTGGGACATGGATAACACCAGCTTAATTGCTACTGCAGATGCAGATGGTGGTCTTCTGGTGAGTTTTAATATGTTGTCATTGTACAGTTCCCTTGCAGATATTTTAACCTGTACGCATCAATTTATAGAATTTAAAAGTTTAATGTTGGATAAACTTGATGCAGTCTCTTCCACGCTTGAGATTTAATAAGGAAGGAAATTTGCTAGCCGTTACTACTGCTGACAATGGAATCAAAATATTAGCAAATGCTACTGGCATGAAATCTTTGAGAGCAATTGAAACACCACCTTTTGAAACATTAAGATCCCCAATGGAAGCAGTGGCAATTAAGGTTCCCATTTTGTCCATATTTTTCCTGATATTATTTAGCTGAATGATTGCACACTACATCATACTTCTTTCAATTGTATATAATTGAACAGGCTTCTGGATCTTCTGGCCCAAATGCTGCTCCTGTGAGTTGTAAAGTAGAGAGAAGCTCGCCTGCCAGGCCCTCTCCAGTCCTTGTATGTCAAAAGTCCATCATTTTTTTATAAAAAAATTTATCTTGCTGCTGTTTCGTTGATAAGAGTGAGATCATTTTTTTTCTAATAAGGCCTTCTTAATTTCTGCCAAGTAAAAAGTATATCCAACTCTTGTTCTGAACGTATGCCTGCTATTTGTAAGTTTAATAAAATTAATACCAATATAGTTTTCTGTAGTTCTTCTTGGAAAGGAGAGGTCATGCAGATTTTGCTTCTCATGTTTTGACTCTTTTGGGTCGTTTGTTTCAGAATGGTGTAGAGCCTATGCCTAGAAGCGTAGAAAAGCCGAGAGTTGCAGATGATGTAAATGATAAGCTGAAGCCATGGCAGCTCACTGAAATTATGGATCCTAATCAGTGCCGAATGGTAACCATGCCTGATAGTGGTGATGCAACTAACAAGGTCTACCAGACAACTGCGTTTTCTTGCTTTCTGCTTTTCCTTTTCCTATATTGATGCTTTATCTAGTTTGTTTTTTCTCTAGGTTGCTCGTCTTCTTTATACAAATTCGGGTGTTGGCGTATTAGCCCTTGGGTCAAATGGTGTCCAAAAGCTTTGGAAATGGGCCCGCAATGACCAAAATCCAAGTGGAAAGGTAACAGAACAGTGATATTTGTTATGTTTGATTACCTTTTTTGGTGTCTAGAGTTTCTCAATAATCACAAGCATACTTTAGTTCAATGTCTAACACTCCCCGTTGAGTTGTACACAAATTTTAAGTTCCTGCTATCATCTAATAAACACTTTAAATTGTGTTAGGTGAATAAAGTGCATATATACAAACAAGCACACACATAGATACACCACAAAGATTAATCATTATGCATCTATGTAGCTAGCAAACATAGATACTGCATTTTATATGTTATAATTTCCTGTATCCCATGATTATTGTATGTATTAATGCCGGAATATCCTGTTATTTAAAGGCCACAGCCAATGTTACTCCTCAACACTGGCAACCAAACAGTGGTCTTCTTATGAATAATGACATATCAGGCGTTAACCTCGAGGAAGCAGTTCCATGCATAGCGCTTTCGAGGAATGACTCGTATGTTATGTCAGCTGCTGGTGGAAAGGTTTCATTGTTCAATATGATGACTTTTAAGGTGCATCAATAGTTTGTTCTATTTCTTTTGAAATTTAATATTAAATGCTCACACACATATTCTTATCAAGATTGTGAAAAAAAAAAACTGTATCTTTGAAGGTAATGACAACATTTATGGCGCCACCACCGGCTTCCACTTTCCTCGCTTTCCACCCTCAAGATAACAACATTATTGCAATTGGAATGGAGGATTCAACCATTCACATCTACAATGTTAGGGTTGATGAGGTAAATTCATCCATTCTGTGATGCTGAAAGAAATCTTATTTGGGCATTGAATCACCATGAGTTTAACTCCTACTTCCTAAACTGGATGTGAACTTAATAGGTGAAATCAAAACTGAAAGGACATCAGAAGCGCATTACTGGATTAGCCTTCTCCACCAGCCTCAACATGTTGGTGTCATCTGGTGCCGATGCTCAAGTTAGTGTTTCCTTTAGTTCTGTTGAGATCCTTTATGAAACATAAGAATTTTGAAACATTTATGTCACCACTATTCAGTTTTTTTGGAAGGGAGAACGTGTGTACTACTAGAGTGGTTGGTTGAATTTATGGTCTGACAATTGTTAATTTTGCAGCTTTGCTTGTGGAGTATTGACACATGGGAGAAGAGAAAATCAGTTCCAATACAAATGCCTGCTGGTAAATCCCCAACTGGTGACACTCGGGTACAGTTCCATTTAGACCAAATTCGACTGCTTGTAGCACACGAGACGCAGATAGCAATATATGATGCCTCCAAGATGGAGCGTATTCGCCAGGTAAATCAATCATACTTGGCTTGTCTTCTCTTCAAGCTTTTTGTAATTCATGTCTCTTTAAATCTCTTGGTTGCAGTGGATACCGCAAGACCCCATTTCTGCACCTATTTCATCCGCAACATACTCGTGCAACAGCCAGCTTATTTTTGCTTCATTTTGTGACGGTAATATTGGAGTCTTCGATGCTGATACTCTAAGATTAAGATGCCGGGTTGCTCCATCCGCATATCTTTCCCAGGCTGTATTGAATGGGTGAGAAGCTCCCAAATTCATTACTTTTCATTTTTTTCGACCCCATTAGCATGCCTTAGGCAGTTTGAGTGAAAGTTCAAAATTTTCTCAATTTCCTAAGTTTCATTTCCAGACTTCCTGTTTTTGGTGAAAATATCTCTTAGCATTTTTTCAGCCTACAACATTTTCTTTCTTAAAGTACAATTTACCTCCCTACAGCAGTTTCTAATGTTACTCTAATCAGTATATTAATTTCATTTTGAAAATCTTCTTTCAATTTGGAGCAGTGAAAATCTAAATAAAAGAAAGTGATGCATTATTGTTTCAAATTCAATATTTTATGACTTTCCGAATGATAGAATTACATCCCCTGACTGGATATGTTTCTTTGCACTGTAGAAGCCAAGCTGTATACCCGGTCGTTGTTGCAGCGCATCCTCAGGAGCCCAACCAATTTGCCGTTGGAATGACGGATGGATCCATTAAAGTGATAGAACCTACAGAATCTGATGGCAAGTGGGGATCATCTCCTCCTCCTCCACCCCCATCACCTGCAGCAGCTGCTGCCGACAATGGAATGCTAACTGGTCCGAGGCCAGGATCATCATCTGCTGCCAGCAACCATGCCCCTGATCAGGTCCAAAGATAAATATATATAAATGGTACTGTTTTGCTTGGTGGTGTGTAATTTGTCAGCCTAGGAAGGTAGGTAGGGAGAGGAGGGGAGGGGAGGATACAGCCAGCCAGCCTCTACTCTTTTGTGAAAGTTATTGGCTATTCATTTATAATATTGTCTTCTGTTTGTCTGTTTGACTGTTTGTCTACATTGTATGTGTTCTTTACTGTGTTTATATTTATTTATTTATAGATAGGTATATGACCAACACCAATTATTATTCTCATGGTCACAATCAGAATTTTATTTTTTCTTATTATTATTATTTTTTGATAGCCTGGGAATTCTGTTACCTAAAGTAGGTACGGGGTAAAAGTTCGATCGAATGTAGTAAAAGTTCGATCGAATGTAATACCTGCAAATTCATGTTAAAAATGCTGCTGTACAGAAGTGCAATGCATATTGAGTGGTTTCCAGGGTTGAGCCTACGGTATATAGGGCTTTATTGCAATTAAAATGGGCCGGACCACGTGGTTCGATTGGGCTTATTTTTTAGACGGGCCACCGTACGTTTATTGGTATTTGATGGGCCGTATGGATTGGTCTTTTCTTATGGGCTTCAAGGCTTATTATCTGGACTGAGGCTTTTGAAGCGGACTGGGCTTAGAAATGCATGGTATTAGATGCGAGCGCGTGGGTTCGGTTGGGGTGGAATTTGGAATTATGTTAAGGCTGAGGTCTAAATATAAAATATATATAATTAATTGTAAGCTTGAGAACCGATACGGTATTCTTCCAGAACCCCTGGATCGCCTTCAGCGTTTCGCTTGAAAAATCTAGGGTTTCTAGAAATCCATTTTACTATATTCAAATCGCTAGTAGACTCAGCTGAGGATCGATAATGGCGAATCGTACGGATCCGCTCGCGAAGAGTATACGGGGCACCAACCCTCAAAACTTGGTGGAGAAGATTCTGCGGACTAAGATATACCAGAATACCTACTGGAAGGAACAGTGTTTTGGACTGACGGCGGAGACGCTTGTCGATAAAGCCATGGAGCTCGACCATGTCGGCGGGACGTTCGGCGGCAACCGCAAGCCCACTCCGTTCATGTGCCTCGTAATGAAGATGCTCCAGATTCAGCCTGACAAGGAAATTGTTGTTGAATTCATAAAAAATCCAGAATACAAGTAAGTCGTTTCTCAATGATCTCGTTCCTAGGGGTTTTGCTTCCCATTTCGAGGTATACCTCCCCGACATGGCACTGCTTTGAAATGTAATTGTTTGGATGAGTTGGACTAGGTTAAGGGTGCTCTATTTTCATTTCCTCCTGAAAGTATTGGTACTTCGTTTTGAAAACGTGAAACATTGTGTTTTTTTTTAGAGTGACTGGATCCTGTCATTGGATGTACAATATAAGTTTGATGCTGGTTTTAGATGTATGATGTAGCAGATTTGTCTTTGAATTTGAATAGATGGGAATACTTCAATAAATATATGCATTTGCAGATTCTTGTTCTTTATTTACTTAATAGAGATAAGATATTGATTATGTGAAAGTTATGTTTGGCGGGTTGTGTGCTTTTAGTTATTTTTTATTTTCTTGTCTTCAAGACATTCAACCATGGTATGGGTGTTTCTTCAAGTAATTAAGAGAGGGCTCTATCTGTATTTCTGTACATGAGTAACACGATTCCTTGTTCCTGGCAGGTATGTTCGTGTGCTCGGGGCCTTTTACTTACGACTTACAGGAACAGATGTTGATATCTACCGATATTTGGAACCTTTGTACAATGACTACCGAAAGCTGAGGCAGAAGCTAAACGATGGAAGTGAGTATATATAACATGGTAGTGAATGCGTAACTATTCATACTCAATGGTATGATCCTATTTCTTTCTTTGGTTGGATTTTTTCAGATTTCTCATTAACACATGTTGATGAGTACATTGATGAGCTGCTGACAAGGGATTATTCTTGTGATATTGCTTTGCCTCGAATTAAAAAAAGGTACCAAACCTCACCCTTGTTTGAATTGGAGAATATATTTTTGTTTTTGTTTTTGTGGTTCACTCTTTATATTCACAAGGTAAAGCTGTGAAAATATTTGTTTCAAAATCTGTCTTGTTCGGCTAATGTTCACTGAGAATTGTAATGAACTTCATCTCCAATTTCTTAAGTATAAAATTTTGGAATTATTATGTAATCTTGTCAGCTCTATGTTCTTGAGCGGAAATTATAGATAGCATCAATGACTCGATATTTTAATCAAGTAGAATAGGGTTTTGTAGTGCATACAATGTCTAATTTATGAGCGAGTTAGCATTGCCATTTGTTTCTAGATGCATATTTGAGTCAGTGGATTAATGATTTTTGAATTAGTTCCCTTAGTTATTTGGGCACTTTGATTATTTTTTCCCACTTGATTTTTTTTTACTGTTGTTATTATTATTTTGAAAATCTATCATTTTTTATGATGCCAGATGGACACTTGAAGGTATTGGAACGCTTGAACCTCGAAGAAGTGCATTAGAAGACGATTTTGAAGAGGAGGAAGAAAAAGAAGAAGAGGACCAACTTGCAGATGGATTAAATTATGATGGCCATGAAGCTCATGATAAGGTTATTAGTCGGTCAAAATTTGAAATTAAATAAATACTTGTAGCATGAATTCTTATTTGTTTGCTATGTGCTTTAGGACTACCATCGTGGTCAAAGCCCCACTAGAGAAAGAGATCGAGATCGAAGACGAGATAGTCATAGATATAGGTATGTGAATTTAAGTCGTGCACTTCTGTGTTGATAATTGAGCTTGTGTGATTATTTACTATTGACACTGTTTATAACATCTTGAATATGAATGGTACTGTCGGGGTTTTTGGGGTTAGATATCTGTATATGAATGTAAGATACAATAAACAAGGCTCCTTGAGCCGTAAAACCATGATAACATGACTTCAAGTTCCTCTAATTTATGCTCTATTCTATGGTTGTTTGGGGATTAGAAAAAAGTTTTGAATTCTTCTTGTTCTTTATGTTTCTTGTTTTCTGGTAGCATTTTTAATACGTTGGAAGCTATCTCTGCATCAATTGTAAATACAATTGTGTGCACCTCCATGCAAGATGATTGTTCAACCACCGAACATTTTGAGCATTCATTAGTTTATCACAACAGCTTCCTAAACTAAGATATCATAGTGATCCTGCCAGGTTTCTCTGCACTGGCAGTGTGCAGCTGAGAAGTATGATGGATCGTACATATGTAGAGTTGTATTTTTCTTCTGTGATTATTGTTTTCTTTCACATAATTTCCAACCTTTATTGTTAATTAGATGGAGTTTAGTGTGCTGGGCTTATTACTGTGTCGGGTTTGACAATCAGGTCGCTACTCAAGTTAGCATATGATTTGAACCAAATTATTGCAATTGTGGCTCTAAACATCTGATACTTTATTTTTTACTTCTGTATATGTTTTTACGTCACCGGAATTACTATTCTTAGGGCCAATTGGTTTCCTTACGAATTGTGATTAAGCACCTTTTCCCTTGCCTTGTATCGAGAGCGTCCCTAATCCCTATTTAAATTGATCGAAACTAGGAAGCCATTGTGATATTTTATTGAATGATTTCTTTCAAAATATTTGTTGATCTATACCAAGTCACAATCTTTTCATCTTGGGAGAACGCAATATGAAGTAAACTTGATTAAATATTCGTATTTCATAAGTATGGGTGCAATAAATTTGTGGAGTTTGGATAGTGTTTCTGAAACTTTGGCTCGCCTTGCAGGGAGCGTGACTATGACAGAGACAGGGATTACGACAGAGACCGTGGAAGAGGGCGCGATCGAGATAGAGATAGGGAAAGAGACAGAGACAGAGACAGAGATCGTCATCGCCTTAGAGATGAGAAGGATTATGGTCGTGACAGAGACCATGACAGGGAAGGGCGGGAGCGAGACAGACGGGATAGGGATAGGGATAGGGACAGGGATAGAGATCGCGGTAGGAGAAGTCATTCGAGGAGCAGAAGCAGAAGTAGGGATCGCAAAGGTGATGGTGACGATCGGCGCAGCAAACGGCACCATCGTAACAGCAGCTCTAGCCCCAAACGCGATGAGGAGCCGAAGAAAAAGAAAGAGAAGAAGGCGAAGAAGGACGACGGAACCGACCACCCGGATCCGGAGATTGCAGAACAAAACAGGCTCAGGGCATCTCTAGGCTTGAAACCTCTGAAATTGTAAGCCTAAGCCCTTACCCTAGCCCTTGTGATTAATGGAGTATTTAATATGCAGCAGCACAGCACCAAAGTTTATGGAAAATGTGCTTGTTTGTTTGTATGGAGAGAATATCTTCTGAAACATGAATTCATCATCATTTAAAATTTTGCTAGTAGTATAGGTGTTTTATAACACAATTTTGGTAAATATGGACAATAAAAAGAAATCATCTTTATAATTCAATAATAATAATATAATTTTAAACTTATTACATTTTAAAGATGTATACTTTCTGTAATTAAATAAAACAATGAATATAATCATTTAATTGTGTTTATGTATATATTTTTAAGATGAATAATTATACAATTTAAATAAAAAGACATTATATAATGTAGTATGTTGTACATATTTATCTTTGGCTCTAATAATGACACGAGATTTTCAGAAACGCGACTTTATTGCAAGATGGATTAGTCGTTCTTCTATTAGATAGAATTGTATGTTCCGTTGCAGTAACTACTGCACCGTTTCTATTTCTTGCCTCTCATCACTCCTATTTATATATAAAATCGAAAAAAAAAAAAATTCCTCTCTTCTTCTCGTGTCCAATTTTTCTTCCGTTGTTCACTGGCGCATCGGAAGAACGGAAAACTACGGAGCAGTTCGGTGCCACCGTCTTCCATTTTCGGCTCATGATCGGCGGCGAGTCTCGCGCAATGCACTGATCCGTCAATGCAGGGCAGGGTGTCGATACGTGGTAATATGGATGAATGCAGATTCAGTATTATGGATGATGTAACGTCGTCCAGTTAGATTTGTTTGATCCTCTATGTTCATCATATATCTTTGTTCTTATTGTTGGTAATCTCGTAGGGTAATAATTGCGATCGTGTTTGTGTATTTTTGTTGAGTTTCGTCTGCTTGTTCGATTCAGACGCATGCTCAGTGATGAAATTTTGTTTCGGGGGAATTGATTTATGTTTGATCCTTTTTTGGTTGCTTAGGTGTTGATGTTACGTTGCTGGTAATATCAAAGCTGCAAAATTTTCAATAGAATCGATATGGCGCCGTTTGCTAAACCAGAGAATGCTTTGAAGAGGGCTGAAGGTGGGGGTGGTTTCTTGTCCCTAATTCTTGCGCGCTTTTCTATGGAATCGTGCAATTTGTTTAGTTTTTTCTATTGGTTTACTGCTAAACTATCAGCCATCTTGTTTGACGATAGCATGGAAATTAGATAAAATTTCAATAATTCTATGATTTGAAGTTTTTGAAATTCACTTCAATGGAAGTGTTGGTTTTGCAGCAATTTGTGTTACTTTAAATGGGTGATATGCTCATATAAAATTTGAAGAATGGTAAGAAGACTAGGATTATCTCTGAGGTTCATTTTTAAAGAATATCCATAAATTTGAATGCTTTATGAGCACGGTGTACTATTTCATGCTTATGATAGGAGTAATACTTACCTCTTGATGGGATTTAGGATAACAATTGATTTGGACTTGAGATTAACTACTAGTGATGATTTTAAATTATGGCTACATGCTTATAAGGATTCTGGTGCTGACTTTACTGGTTTGGTGTTTATTGTTTTGAATTGACATAAGAAATGTATGGATGCAGAGTTAATCAATGTTGGACAGAAACAAGAAGCTCTTCAATCTCTTCATGCACTGCTCACCTCAAGGAGGCATCGTGCGTGGCAGAAAACACTTGAAAGAATTATGTTCAAATATATTGAACTTTGTGTTGAAATGAGAAGAGGTCGGTTTGCCAAGGAGGGTTTAATCCAGTACCGAATAGTATGTCAGCAAGTTAATGTTAGTTCTCTAGAGGAGGTCATAAAGTTCTTTATTCATCTTTCAACTGAGAGAGCTGAGCAAGGTCGTAATCAGGCAGAGGCTTTGGAGGATGCTCTTGATGTTGATGACTTGGAAGCTGAGAAAAGACCCGAAGATCTTATGTTGAGTTATGTGAGTGGTGAGAAAGGAAAAGATAGATCTGACCGTGAACTTGTGACACCTTGGTTCAAGTTCTTGTGGGAAACATATCGAACAGTTCTTGAAATATTGCGAAACAACTCAAAGTTGGAAGCACTTTATGCGGTAATTTGCTAATTAAATTCACTAATGTATAAAGCCCTAAATATATCTTTGATAAGTCCTAAATTATGTATGCTTCTTGTCATATATATGCACACAATTAATTATTCGGAACATAAATTTTGAGTTCAGGCATGGTGAATTGGATCAGTGTCTTTGTGCTGAATAGTGCCGTACATGATAATCAGATGTTTCTAGTTTTTTTTCGTCATAATGAGATGTTTGTTTATTGAAAGGAAATAGCTTAAATTTTCCTGTCAGTCTCAGTTATGAGTGAGGTGAATAATGTAAAGCACTATAACGACAATATCATTGAATCTAAAATTTATTGTAGATGACTGCTCACCGGGCCTTCCAATTCTGCAAACAATACAAGCGTTTGACAGAATTTCGCCGCCTGTGTGAAACCATCAGGAACCATCTGGCAAACCTCATTAAGTATAGAGATCAAAGGGATCGCCCTGACCTGTCAGTCCCTGAGAGCCTGCAGTTGTATCTCGACACAAGATTTGAACAGCTTAAGGTTGCAACTGAGCTCGAACTCTGGCAGGTTTGAAAACTCTTTTGCTTGTGATGAAATAATATAATTTTCTCTCTGCTATTTAAAGGATATTCATATTGCTAAATTATTCACTGCAGGAAGCTTTTCGATCAGCAGAAGATATACATGGATTGATGTGCATCGTTAAGAAACAACCAAAAACATCTTTGATGGTCGTGTACTATGCCAAGTTGATAGACATATTCTGGACCTCCTCTGGTTATTTGTATCACGCATATGCGTGGTCTAGGCTTTTTGCTCTTTTAAAAAGTTTCAACAAGAACCTGACTCAGAAGGATCTGCAATTGACAGCATCTTCTGCCGTCCTTGCTGCACTTTCAGTCCCTCTCTACGATCATACACGAGGAGCATCTCATAAGGAGCTTGAACATGAGAAAGAGCGCAGCTTCAGGATGTCAAATCTTATAGGGTTTATTCTTGACCCGAAGACTGAAGGTAGAGATATGGTAAGTAATGCTGAAGTTTTACAGAATGCTTTCATTAAGGTTTTATTTTTCGTCTTTTTGGTTTCTGATAATGGTTTTCTATCACTACAGCTTTCACGGTCCTCAATTCTAACTGAACTGGTAAGATCAGCCTAACTGTCATTGGTTATTAAGTTCCATTTTTATGTTCCGTTTCAATTCTTACACCAACTAGCAGATCTGTGTAAAACTTTGACGAAACTTACTAAGTTTCAAATGAAATTGGAACTTTCTGATACACAAAAGTATATCAATACTTCAGTAAGTATAAGAACATACCTTTGTAAACAATTTCATTGAAGATTGTCCCAGCCGACAGCTGCAAGATTTATTAATGAAGCACCTTGAATATTTCTATCTGTATCTTCTGATTTTCTTCCTATGGCAGTTCTCAAAAGGTGTTATGGCCTGTGTGACATATGAAGTTAAAGAACTATATAATCTCTTGGAGAACGAGTTTCTTCCTCTGGATTTAGCATCAAAAGTGCAGCCCCTTTTGACCCGGATATCTACAGTTAAGGGTAAGATAGCCTCTGCATCGTCCATATCAGAAGTGCGACTCTCTCAGTACATTCCAAACATAAAAAAACTAGCTGCTTTAAGGGTGCTGCAACAGGTATGCTGCCTTTTAACCTCTATTTACTTTTTCGATTCTTATTTTCTGCTAATTGACTGTATGTGCAATGCAGGTCTCTCGAGTCTATCAGACTCTGAAAAGTGAGACTTTATCTCAAATGATCCCATTCTTTGAGTCTCATGTGGTGGAGAAAATTCTGGTGGATGCTGTCAAGCAAAATTATGCTTCAATGAAAGTTAATTATGTGAAGGGTGCTATCATAGTTGGTAATCAAGTAAGTTTTGACTATTCCATTGTGTTAACTTGATTTGATCTAACTGGCTGTATGTTTTACCTGAGAATCACTCAACCTTTATTGATCTCTATTCTATATGCGACTCGGACTGAATTTTCCGAATTCCTTAAACTTATTAATCATACTAGGCTGCACCACACATTATTTTTGTTGATTTTGTATATGTAATATTTGCATGGATGACTAGTTTACTAATTATCGATGGTTTTGGTCTTAGGATCTCGAATCTGAGGGCTTGCGTGGCCAGTTGATGATTTTTACCGAATCATTAAACAAGGCAAGAGGGATGGTATATCCCGCTGCAGTAAAAGAATCAAAGTTAGGAGAAATGCTGCTTCATTTGAATGATACTGTTGAAAAGGAACACAAGAGACTTCTTGCTCGGAAGTTGATAATTGAGAAAAGGAAGGAAGAACAGGAACGTAAACTCCTTGAGAAGGTAATGATCCCCGTCTCTCGGCACAATAATATCATGCCAGTTCTTTATCTGTATCCACATTTTCATTTGTTTAGGAGCGTCAAGAAGAATCGGAAAGGCTAAAGGTACAGAAGTTAACCGAGGAGGCTGAACAAAAAAGACTTGCCATTGAGTTTGAGCAGATGAGAGCCGAGAGAATCCACAGAGAAATAGAGGAAAGGGAATTAGAAGAGGCACAGGCTATGCTTCAGGAGGCCGAAAAGCATGGCAAAAGGAAAGGGAAGAAGGCAATAGCAGACAGGGTAAGTATCCGACTCTGTGACTCACTTTATGCATTACAGCAATGTCAATGACTGGGTAAAGTAACGGCGAGCGCCGGTTCATGAAGGAGAAAGTAACGAAACAGTCTTTGATGGAGCACGCTTTGAATAAGCAAATGAAAGAGAGAATGGAGGCTCAGAAAAAACTGCAGAAACTCTCCAAAAGTCTTGATTATTTGGTGCGAGCAATGAGAGAAGAAGAAGCGCCTTTGATCAACGCCGCCTACCAGAAGCGTATGGAGGAAGAAAAGGTGCTCGATGAACATTTGCAGCAGGTATATATATTTTCGACATTCAATTCCAGCTTTAGGAGGTGTAGTTTCACATAGATAGTTCATTTAATGTTGTCTATGTGATTACAAGTTTCTAACATTTTTACTTTGGCGAACTCCCGTCATCTGTAGAAAGAGATTGAATTGAGCAGACAGCGTCACGAGGGAGATCTTAAGGAGAAAACTAGGCTCCAAAGGATGCTGGATGACAAGGTATGTGATGTGTTACGACGAACATGGTTGATAATCGAATCAAAACTCTTATCCGTTTCGTAGAGCTCAGTTTTCATACACATACACGATGTTTCTGCAGTTGGCTTTCCAGGAAAGAGCAATCCAGGGCCGAAAAGATGAACATAAGAGAATGAAAGCCGAGAGAGAGAAGCGCTTCCAGAAAGTTATTCTCGGCTGGAAGCAGGAGAGGGAAGAAAAGCGGAAGCTGGTGTTCTATTTGAGATCGGAAGAGGAAAGACAGAGAAAGCTACACGAGGAAGAAAAAGCTCGCAAGCGGGAAGGTATGTGCGCGTGTGTATTCATGTTTACGTGCAGATATGGAATGCATTATACTGTTCGTGTGTGTTCACTTTTGTTGAGACGCAGAGGAAGAAAAGAGAAAGAAAGAAGAAATGGATCGCAAGGCAAAGCTCGACGAAATAGCCGAGAAGCAGAGGCAGAGAGAACGAGAACTGGAAGAACGGGAAAGACAGAGGCGCGAAGCTATCTTAGGGCGATCCTCCTTGTCCTCGTCCACCGACAAGGACAAGGAGAATCCTCTCCTTCTTCAGCCTGAGAATGGAGCAGCTGCCGCTGCCACCACCACCGGTGGTGGTAAGTATGTGCCTAAATTTAAGCAGCGGCTTGGAATGTCGCCGTCATCAGGGAAGGTGGAGGGGGACAGGTGGGGCAGTAGTAGTAGTAGTAGCCAGAAAGCTTCCCTGCAGACAGATGACGGCGGCAATAGGTGGCGGTCCGGCAGCAGCTCCGCCTCGAGGTGGACTTCGTCGTCTTACAACAAACGTTGAACGTATGCAGGTTAGCATTCCATACATACATTCTACGATGATACTTTTTGAGTGCGCATTAGATAAATACCTAACTATAGGTCGAAATAGTCTGCAAACTATGCTAACAATATAAGTTAGCTATAGAGAAAACTCTATAGATGACACAAGGACTCCACAGATCGAAACAGGTAACGGTACAGCCAATAAACGAAACTGAAACTCAAACCGATCAATCGAACTGAAGAATCAAGGCACACAGATCCGATACAACACGTCGAAATCTTTAGCTACACACTCAAAGCTGTTAGCAATCAGACAAACAGCATGTATGTTTCAGGGTCGAGCATGTACGCGACAAAAATTCGAATGCCTACCTAAAAAACTCTAGCAAATTTTACTCTTCTTACACACGCATCTACAATTTGGGGGGTGGGTGCAAAAAAAACGAGCATGATCACACTTGCCATGTAAAGAATGTCGATGATATGGTCGATGTATTTACCAGTTTATCGGATCAGATTACGTCCGCTGTCACTGAAGGTATTCCCGGCTTTTTCCCTTCCATGGCGTCTTTCTTTCTACAACAGCTCGCGCATAGGAGAGGGCCATCCCGTGGATTCGATGCAGTAGAGAAAAATGGAGCGGTGTGAGCACCGGGAGGCTGATCATCTTGACAGATTGCGCATCTAAAGAGGCCACCTGAGTTTGAATCCGGACGAAGATCCTTCCCCAGCCTGTGTATATGATTTTAGGATTAGTAATAATGGCAAAACTTGAGAAAACAACGGCGATTTATATGAATATGTTCACATAGAACTTTCATTAGTATGAATGGAAGCTATAGTGACACCAAATCATCATCTTCTTCCTCTCCTTCGTCGAGATAATAGAGATAATGAAATGCAGGATCAGCAGCTACATGATTAATCAGTGTAGATAGAGATAACAATTATATGAGATCGACAACAAGATCTGAGCTCGCTACAAAGAACACATTACAACTTTTCTAGTCTTCAATTTTACCCGAGTTGAAAGATTGCCGGATATTTTATGACCTCGGAAAAGCTTGGAAGTAAAGATGATCAGAAAGGTATACAAACTAAGCTTTAGAAACAACAGCATTGCAATTGAACATACAAATTGATCTAAGGCTCCAACAAACAAAACAGTGAATAAAGAATTCGAAAATTGCACAAGTATAGGGATAAATGTAGTCGTGATATTAGAGAAAATATAAAGTTTCTGTAGGTTATGTGCAGATAAGGTACCTCTCAGCAAGCATAGCAGATCCTTCCTCAAAAAGTTCCTCAACAACTCCGACTGCGGACAGCTTATTTGATCCTTTGGGAGAATTGGGATACCGTCTCCCAAACATTAAAGAACTCAGCAAATTATTCTTCTTTTTAGGCATTGGTGGCAAGACAGGATGGTCGAAGGGAATAATATCAACAACCAAGCACGTTGTATCATCCTTCAAACCCCGTGACCTTAGAGCCTCCTGCCATTGGAAATGGGTAAGAATTATCGAAACTATTTAGTTGACAATGTGCAAATGCATGATGTAGTTTTTGTGCGATGAATACCTTGACGACCATCTTGGCTGCAAGATCTGCGGGCAAACCCCGGCAACACTGAGCAGCACTATCAGATGATAAAGCGTCCCAAATGCCGTCAGAGGCGATAATAAGTCTTCCCCCGGAATTTGAAAGCTGACACAATAAATTCCTTTAGCACTTTCGAATAAAAATGTATGAGGTATTTAATTGTCTTCTCGTATAAACCTTGACTTGCTTAACATGGGGAATTGGGACAATGAACTCGCCGACATCTGTATCCCCGATTGAACGGGAAAGACACAATCCACCAGGCCAGCACCGCAACGGGCCAACCTACACAATAAATGCAAAAAACCAACCCAAATTAGTATATGAATCCAGGAGGTAAAGCTTGTCGGAGTTAAACAACGATGGAAGATGAGAAATTAGAAAGAAAAACTGTCAAATGACCTCACTGCCTCCAAATACATTGAGTCTCCCAACTTCACCGCCGCTTGCAGTTACACGCTCTCGTTCCTCGACATTCTCTTCCAGCCTGTGATCAACTGTCAAGAGCGAAACAACACCGCCTTGTGTGTCCAATATGCATCGAGAATCTCCAACAGATGCAACTGTCACAGTCCAACCGTCAATCACGACAAATGTAACAGTCGTGCCAGAAGTCTCGCCTGCCATCCATACCAAACAACAAACATAAGACGACATATAGGAAACATCATGTATATGAAGTCTAATCTACAAAAGAACAAAATCAACTCCAATTAAACTTAACCGTAAACAAATGTACATATAACATGCCTCGCCTCTGAAACTCTATATCCGTTTTCACGAATCCCGCTACTAAAGCCCTAGGAAGGGCTTGAAGCCACTCTTCCCTACCAAGTGTTTGAGGAAGAGCACTCAAGACATTGTTCAGCAAATTCTCTTTAACAAATATAGCGGCCGAAATACCATTATGCCCGTCGAATATCTATCATCAAACCAGGGAGAAAAAACATGTCAATCCTGCATCAACTGTAAATAACTGATGAGAAGTTAAATATACCGCGAAAACTGAAAACGATGTCGATGGATTCCCCGGCA
This sequence comes from Andrographis paniculata, assembly GCF_009805555.1. NCBI lineage: Eukaryota > Viridiplantae > Streptophyta > Magnoliopsida > Lamiales > Acanthaceae > Andrographis > Andrographis paniculata. Next base: position 835,273 of record NW_026137563.1, on the reverse strand, counting down.
CCCTTTGACAGTCAGGATTGATCAAAAAGTAGTCCTCTCCTTTCTTAGCCAGACCTGCTTGACCATACTTGAGTGTTGGCTTCTCCAATTTCCAATTTCTCAGCTCACGACCAATCAAAGTTCCGAGTGGAATAGGTTGTTGCTTCTGCTTCATCCCTGATACCTCCGTCTGGCTCATTTTAGGACTGTTTGTTTCAGCATTTCGAATATCTCCATATCCAAACCCTAATGGATGTCAGAAGAAAGGAAGAAAGCTGTCTAAGCGAGCACATCGTCCGTACATCTAAGTAATCTTAGAGTTCAAAACACTTCAACTAAAGATCCATTCTGTCCCCAAACAATCCAACAAAGGGAAAAAGTAAATCGCGCACTTGCCTGAAACTTAGCCATCACTAAAAATTGAAATTGGAAAACGAAAATGGAATTCAATCAAGTTGGAATTGTTTCGATTGCGAAATGCAATCGAAAAGTCTAAGAATCGAATCAGATTCTGCTGTCAACTGTACCGTAATTCGAACTCGGAAAATTTTCACATCGAACACAAAACAACACTCGCAAAATGAATCAGACGATAGAGAGCATCTCTCCCGCATTTAGTCTACTTCACACACGCATTGACCATAACCATGAAACCATTGCAGAAAAAGGAAAAAGCACATACGCAGAAGAAACAATCTGTGTAGAAAAACTGTAGCGTGGAACCGGATAACAAACTTACAGCCAACGCATTGATGGAAGTTAAACTTATGCGGATCGATGCGGTGCACAACGCAGACTGTGAAATTCACTGAACCTTCCAATTTTTTTCCAGCAATCTGATCGGAAATTGGGGATATAAAGAGAGAGATGCTTTTAGAGAAGAGAGGAGTGGGATTGGGATTGATTCATGGAGTACGACATTTATATGAGACGATGGAGATTGCGATGGCGACGATGATGATATGATGATGATGATGAGCACAAAGCAGGTTGGGAGGTTCCTGTACCCCTTAATTGTTATTCACGACCCACCTCTGAAATGACCAAAGTGCCCCCATACTTCAGACCCTAATTTAACCCGTATGTAATTAAATTGGATTTAAATTTGCTTAAAGGATTTCGAAAAGTCATATTTAAAACATAACATCAAAATCTATTTATTTCATATTATATAATTATAATAATTCAAAATTTTTATTATTTAAATCTCAAACAAACACACCCTAAATTCACAGAAAAAATAAATAAATAAATAAATTGTGTTTAGTTTTAATTATTTTTCAGGTGTAAATAATAGTTAGATGCGATTTTATATGAAAAATAAATACTATATTTTTATTAAAAAATAAATATAATAAAATTATATGATAAAATATTTTAAGAAATATAAATAAAACAAAAAAGAGACTCCCATAGCAGCATGCTAAATTGATTAATTAATTTTTACTTCACATCAAGGCTCGTTTAAATCGAAAGTTTTGAAGTTATAAAAAAATGTAAGTGTTAAAAAAATTAGCATTTGAAGTAACATTTTATAACATAAAAAATATATGGTACAGTGTTTTAAAAAATATATTATAAGGGTGTATTTTTTTTTTTTTGGAGGATTTCCTCGGATTTTCATTATTTATTTAATTTTTTTTCCTAAAAATATCAAATCAAGACTTTTTATTTTTTATATTACATTAAAAATTAATTTTACATTCAAAATATCTATTTATATCAGATTATACGATTATTATAATTTATCCAAACCCTGAAAACTGAAACAAACACACCCTAAAAATATTAGTATCAAAAGTTCTAATAATGCATGTGTAAACAGAAATGCTATATACTTTTCTTCGATTCATATTTATTGTAACGAATAGTACTACTTTCGTCCACCGCCAATTTATCCATTTGTATTTGGCGTCATTATTTTTAATATTAAAAATATTATTATATTTGTATAGTTTTTTGTAGAAATATTGTTACATTAGTGTTATAAGACACCAATAGAATTATTTTTGTCATTTTTTTTGAATTTGTACTACGTTTTGATATAATAATTAATACTAAAAAATTAACATGCAAAAAGTAAATGGATAAATTTGCGATTGACGGAGGTAGTATAAAAATTTATTACTCCCTCCCTCAAATCACTACATGTATATTAATTTAAGTTGAATATACCTCCGTCCCACGTACCGTGTCTACTACACTGTAGACACGATATTTTAGGAGGAGTATAATTAGTAGATAATTAAGAATGTATTAGTAAAAATAATTATCTGATAATATAAATAATTATAAATTAAGATTAAGATAACTAATTAGTTTAATTAAAATTTTAAAAATAATAATAAAATTAAAAAGTTTAAAATGAGATTAAAGTGTGTAATCATTTTCCAAAAAAAAGTGACATTGTATGTGGAACAGACAGAAACGACAACATGGACATAGTATGTGGGACGGATGAAGTATTATATTGGCTAATATAACATATAGTATGAATGTTTTAAAAAATATATGAGTGAATTAAATTATATATCATATCATATAATTATTCAAATTCAAAATTTTATAACAAAATTCAAACTTAAACCAAATACACTCGTATATAATACTATCATATTAAGATTAAATTTATTGTTATATAAAAGGTATGTGATTATATTTTTAGGTTTAATCTTACACATTTAAGCTAATTCTCTTACTATTTAATCATACATATTAATTTGCTATTCAAATATATTAATAAACAATAATATCTATTTAATACCTAGTAAATTATCACTCTGCCAAATTTATTCTTATATTTTTTTAGTTTTATTATTAATTTTGATAAAATTAATAAATTAATATTTAATTATTATCTCCAATTCAATACTTATTTAAAATAAATATCATTAATTTTATTGTATTTTCTCTCTTTTCTAAATTTTAAAAATATTTTTAACTAACTATTATTTTTCTAATAAGATATTTTATTTTTTTAATTTATGTGCTGAGTTCGAATGAACTAATTTTAATGGACGGAGTTAATATTAATAGTGATGATAATAGATGAAATAATAATAATAAAATAAGGACATCAAAATCAAATGGTGACGTGGCCATGTGGTGTAGTCACCGATGGTTGAATTGTGAGGGGGCCTTTTGCAAGCTGGAAACCTCAAACCTCATCATCATCTTCTTCTCATTTTCATTTATTTATTTATTTATTTAATTTTTCTCACTACAAAATTATTTACAATATTTATATATATATATATATTAATAAACAAATTTAAAAGATACAGTACATTTTGTATAGTTCATTATTATCCTTTTAATAGTTATGTATGTATTAATTTTCTACGTGACACAAATTGTTTTTTAAAAGATATTATACAATTTTTTTATATAAAATATTACATTAAATATTTATTATTTTGATTTTCTTTTTTCTAAAGCTTTGTAGTATATTTTTTTAAGATCATATTTACAGGGAGCATGTCCATTTATTACAGGAAGATATTACCAACATCAACAAAATATTAATTAATTAATTAATTAATAATTAATAATCATAGGAAAAGCAAAAGTGTGGGCCCAACTTTTTTGTAAAGGTTACATACATTATTATACAAAACTTGAAAATTTTGGCCGTCAATCAAGCAAACTAATCTTTACATTTAATTATATTATAATTAAGAATATGTAATCACCATAAATTTATTTGTGTTGATAACATAGAATTGTCCTTATAGTATAATTAGTCTGGATACGAGAATTTAGGTAAAATATAATTAGTAAGTAATTAAAAAGTACATTATTAAATAAAAATAATTATAGATTAAGATAACTAAATAGTTTAATTAAAATTTAAAAAAAAATTAAATTTCAAAGTTTAAAATATGATTAAAGTATATAATTAATTTTTTTTTTTTAAAAAAAAAATAAATTATATGGGACATACGAAAATAAAAAATAGGGACAAATTATGTGGGGCGGATGGAGTATTTCTTTATATAATTTACACGTCAAATAATCAAATGCATGTTTATATATATATATATATATATTATCATGCATCACAATCAATTACTAAAATATTTAAAATGAAATAAAATTTATATGGATTGATTTAAGCTTTATTCAAATAATTTAATAATAATTTAGTGTAAAAAATACTGCCGAATTTAACACAATTTACAAGTAGAAAAAAGAAAAACAATGGATAATATAATCCATATGAATATTTTAATTAAAATATCAAAAGTCAATATCACACACATAAATTGGATTTAAAAATTTTTAGTCAAGAATTTATTATCTGGAGATGAGCTGCCATTTGTATAATGGGGTGACTTTTTCGTATTTTTTTGGTATATTTTTTCAATTAACTTTTTAATTTTTAAATAATATTTATGAAAAAATATAATATGTACTTTGAAAATTATAATAATCAAATAGCAAAAAAATGGGTAAAAGAGCAAAAAGAACATGCCTCTATTATTCAACAATCAAACAATTTATCTTTTTCATAATATTACCAATTTATCATATTTTATTATTCTGAATATACTAAAGTATTATACACTGGAAACTTTTTTTCAAGTAAAATTTTAATTTATATAAAGAATAAATTCTATTCGGGACCTCTTTTTACTTTATAAATATTTTTTTTAAAAAAAAAAAAAAAAACTCTGCTTTTTTTAATAGGAATGAATTTATTCATAAGCAAAATTACAATTTGAAGCGTGGCTGCCTAAGTAATATCATATGTGGTGAATTTAATTACTATATACATATTTTTAATTATAATTAGTAATAATACGTATTTATAAGATTTTTAGTTAAAATATTTTAGGAGTATTTGTTACTTGTCAATAATCAATTTTATTGTGTTTAAGTGTAATTTCAAACTGAAATAAAATTAGGCCAAACAATCCCCTTTTTTATAATTCAATTATAGAAAGACTTTTTATTTTGTGAAATAATTTGAAAAATTGTGTAAATAATTTTATTTTGAAAAAAAAAAATTTCTCACAAAAAGAACATAAGCCATTTTGTTAAACATTATATAAAGAATCAGACCTCAAATATTGAGATAGTTACATAAATGTATGTATATATTAAATATTTAATCAAATATTCATATTATATATAAAAAAACATTATATTCATATATTTAATCAAATCAAATCTTAGAAAATTAACTAGATGTTTTAAATATAAAAATAAATTTTAATGTTAATTAAAAATATAGATGTTTTAATGTAGTATATTTTAGAAAAGTTTTTCTGTAAATAGTAAAAAATCAAGGGTTTGTATCCTTTTGATTTGAAATTGAAATAGTAATTTAAATTTTTAAATTTTGATTTAATTAGTATTTTGATATGATATTTTATTTTATAAAATATTATATTTTTAATTGAGAATCATAGACATAAAATAGTAAAAGAAATTATTTTTAAAAAAAAACACAAAAACTCAAATATTACTCTTTCCAATAATTTTTCAACATCTAAAATATTTTCAAAATATATCTGAAAACAATAGAATTGCTAACAAATAATAACAAAGCTGCCTCAGGTCATCTATACATGGTTCGTCTAGTGTGACTTTTCCGTCAGACCTGGTTTGCAGAGTATTAGGTTTGATCGTAGGTTTATCCAGTGAGCACTTTCGAATAGCGATTACGGGTTCCCACATCATAAATAATGATATATATATATATATAAAAAAAAAGCTGCCTTCACTAAATAAATCCAAAAAAATAAAAAATAATAAATTGAGGTAGCAAATTTGCAACCATAAATAACAGAAATCTGAAATCGTGCAGATGACTTAGACATGTAAGAAAGAAATTAAACAGGATCTGAAGAACCTTAGCTTTGAGCAACAATTGTTCGAAAATTTCTCACTAACACAACAATATAATGCAACAACAACAACAAACACAAAATCTTCAAACCAGTGGGACATCAAAAATCTCATCACCACTGCAAATATATGTATATATATATATTTAACAAAAAATATAAAAAAATAAAAAAATCATGCATCAATTTTCAAGCAGCTCTAATTCCAGATTATCATCGGGAAGCTTTTGTTACCGGTTTACGCCTACCGGCGGCAGCCGCAGCTGAAGCCGCCGGCTGTGGTTGTCGAACATTTTTGTTTGACACAGGACTGAGCGCGCTCGACGCAGCAGCTTTCTTCGATGGCTGAGGAATGGCGACTCTGATAAAAAAGAAAAGTTACTGTTATAAAATTATTATATCGCGAAAATATCAAATAATTTATCGAAAATCAAATAATTTTCTAATAGTAACAAGTAATGAAACAGTGTTAACCTTTCTTGGCCTTTCATTGCAGGCTTGGAAACAGGTTTCCGGATTCTCGATTCCCCGGCACTCGGGTTGCTAGTGGATCGACTCATGCGGATTTGCAGTTGGTGTTCTGGTTCCGAAGAATCGCTCATTGCAGCTTCCATTTCGTCGAAATCAGCTGAACCGTTTTCGAGGCTGTTCCTTCCGTTTGGTGAATCGTTGTTCGACATTTGCTGCTTAGCTTTTGCATCTTTCGTCGACTCGGGACTGCTCGGCGCAGCCTGCCAAGAAGGAGAGTTGGGGAACTGGTCTTGAGAATCCAAGCTGTGCCTTCTTGACGTAGAATTGCTCGCTTCCTGCATCAATGTCGTCGCATTAAAAATTCGTCGATAACGGTGAATAAATTTGATGTCTTTATACATACATACCTCTGTTTTAGAGTCTCCGATATCGTTCCAGGATGCTGTCGAAGAACAGGCGTAAGATCTTGCGACCCATGTGTCGGGGCTGCTTGCTACCGAGTGGTGAAGGGATCCCGTTTCATCGCCCTCTTTTCGCGCCAAGGCTGCCTTTAGAGCAGAAATCTGCACAAATCGCAATTAGAACACCACTCGTATGAAAAAGATGTCGACATTTAAGATCATAAATACAAAGGGTATGTATGAAACCTGCTCTTTTAGTTCTTTGACGTCGGCACCATCTTTATTAGTTTTGGCGACGCCTAGCTCGACAGAGGAAACACGCTCGGCGAATTTGAGTGTGCTGAGCGTCTCTCCGAGAGCATCTGGCTCCGGACTGATGTGAACGAACATTAAAGTCTTGGCTTGTCCGCCTGACAAATGCGACATCACGAAAAGTGAGTGTACGATCGATGATGTTTTGTAAATACTAACTATCTTACCAAGCGAATCTTGTAGTAACTGCGTCAGCTTGCTATTCCGGTAGGGAACGTGTGAGCCCTTCTGAGCGAGTGCGGCGATCACATCTCCTAAAGCAGAAAGAGACCGGTTAATATGTTGAGCCTCCTTCAACCTTTCGCCAACTGCATCGGTTTTATCAGCCCTTTCGCTTCCTGCTAGATCGACCAGATGCATACATCCGCGAAGAACTGTACCAGATGTCAAGTCTCTGCCTTGAACATGAACTGTGAGACAGCTGCAGGTGCAAAGATTCAGGTAATCTTGTTAGAGTTTTTAGTCCGCGAACATGTCCTCAGAAGATTTCGTCGAATAAAGAAAGAAATAATACCTGTGAGAACGGCTACTGCGGTCGTTCATATTGGTAGATCCAACTGCACGGTTTTTATGCCCAAGGTTCATCAAATTGATGACGTCTGATGGCGAGCTAACCGGCACAAGGTTTGCATTTGGTACGTTGATGCCATTGGCGGTATTGTTGCGAATTTCCAATGTGTTTACCAGTTAAGAGAGAACAGACAGAAACGAAAACGGAGCTAATTAGTACGAAGAACAGCAAGAATCACAAATTGTTAGGCTGTTCAAAGGATATCGTTTATTGGCGCCATCAGTCGCGAGGAGATCTCTGACTTGCTCGTTGTAGATTTCGATCATTTGAACAGAGATCTCATAAGAAATGGTGTCTTTTCTCTCCTCAGAGATCAGAAACAAATCATTCAGCGCCCTATAGTTCACTCCCAAGGTTTCTTTTGTAAGTTCCTTCGGTCCTGTCTGTTTACGCAATCAAAACTTTTCATAAGAATCCGAAGATACTCTATCAAAAATCCGATAAATGTAAGAAATATGTTACCATTGTAAATGTTTTCCCAGATCCAGTTTGGCCGTAAGCGAATATGCATACGTTGTAGCCATCAAGAACAGATCGAATAAGTGGCTGCATGTCTGTAAATACTTCTTCTGCAGAAATTAAACAAAGAAGACAGAGTTGCTTGTCAAGTTCCTTCTCGGCTTTCCCACATGACTGTTGCGACAAAATAGGAAATATTCGAAGAAATTTGGTTACCTTGTGCGGAAGCTGGGCCAAACACCTTGTTGAAAGTGAAGGGTTTCTTCCCCTTTCCATGTTTCGAAGGAGTGAGCATTGTTATCGTACGGTCCTCTATTTCATCTACACTGCTCGAACGACTTGGCTGGCCAGGCAAAAATGGTCGAACCCGACAGTACACCCTTATATTGCCTGTTCAATATATAGAAATATATATGTATGAAGTCATGTCCTAAACATCATCTCTGGTTAACATAACATAGTTCTATGTACCTTTGAGGTCTTGCACTTGGTTGTATAGTTTTCGATTCTCCTCCAGAACCTTCTTGTATCTTGAAGCTGCATTGGCCAGAGAATTCAGGTGCTTACCTAACAGAAACAAACGAAAGTTAAATACGTTGCCGAGCTTCATTTGTTCCCAACTTTAGATACGAATTTCATGCTTGAAATATATGTCCATACCGAAATCTTCAAATCGTTCTTCGTACTTCATTTTTAGATTTTGAATTTCATCTCTAGTGGAATGAAGCATGTTCTTCAGCTCCTGAAATGTAACAAGATGTATTTCAATTAATCCTAACATCTGATTACACCTTTTCTGTGCAGTATCAGTAAATAGAACCTCTGCGCTTTTCTGCTGGCGTTCGACTAACTCTTTGCACTTCAATGAATGGCATTTTGAATCGTCGGAATCAAGTTTCTTCTCAACGCAACTCACAGGCGTCGCTAAGCTTGTTTTGTTTGCCTAAGAATCAGCACAAATGAACCTTTCATGATAAAAATCCATAAACATATAATCAAACACAGATGTGTGTTCGTTCATACATAAGCTAATGAAATCAGACCTCTGGTTGAGCTGTCTTTTCTGAACTGGAAACATTTTCTTCTTGTTTAGGTGTCGTAATCTGCCATACAGAAGAAAGACATTGCGAAAATACATTACTTCCTAGAGGCATGTTTTTGCTTGAAAATAATGTGAGTTAACAAAATCGAACCTCTGTCTCCACCGGTGGGCTGGAGCTGGGAACGGGAACATCCTTATCATCTGAAGCCGAAGGAATCTGTCTTGACAGAAAAAGGATGTTATAAAAATCCAAAGACGGCATTGAGGCGCAGGCTTGTTGGCTAATGTAATAACATAGGAGAATGTAACCGGACCTCTATTTTGCGCGTATTGTTGGAGCTGGGAACATCGTTCTCTGGCGAAGCTTTGGAGAAAGAAGGCAACCTGGAGAAATCATTAGGCTTACTTTGCGCCGTGACAAGTTTACGCTCAAACTCTTCCATGAGTTTACAAAGCATACGATCCACAACCTGTTCGATGGAACCATTTGAGTCCTAACCAAAACAATCAGAAATAGATGAAATGCATATGAAGCAAGCACTGTCGCAACTCACAAGAGGAATATCTTCTCGGCTCTTGTCGGCAAGAAGATCGCAGACAAGCTTGTGCAAGTGAGGAGATATGCCCTGCATTTGGGGAAGTGAAATGATCATCATATGGATCAAAATCTGTGGCCAAATAGTTAAGCTAGAAAAGTGTGGTTTTTACGAACCACATCATTGGGGCGAATAGCCGGACTACTACAGGAATTGTCCTCAGGCAACAAAATGTCGCCGGAAGATGAGCTCCTAGACATGAATCCCATAACTTTATCAGAATTTTTCCCAACAGCTTGGTTTTGTTCGACAGACTCTCCATCAAATTTCCACGGCCCATTTCCACCACATTTTTTCCATTCATGGTATGATTTAAGCGCTAAGACACAATTAACGACTCTTTCGGACTCCCCTCCCTGATATTTAGATCCAAACAACATTAATTTACTCTTCTTTGCATTCCAGATATGTATCGACAAAAAAACATGAAACCACACTAATGGCAAAATAGCATGTTAGACATACCTTTTCCAAATCGAAGGCCTGAAAAGTTGGAATTTCCATTTGCTCGGTCGCAACAAGGAAGTTCCTAATGTTTTCAGAGTTGGCACATGCAGCTCCATCCGAGGGAGCTTCGACGACTATCTGCAAGCAAGCGGAAGAAACAAAAACAGGTAATTAAAGTATTAAACAAGGCTAGAAGAGTATGTATTGCTAAAGAACCTAAAACAATGGCTCACATAACCATCATAAACATACTTTCGGCACCGAGCCTGGCTGGACTTTGTTGAGAGCATTGCAAAGTATAATCCCACTTCGCAAGCCAAGTCTGAAATCTTCTTCGGAAGGTTCAGCCGGCAAGTCTTTCCCCAATACAACGCCTACCATCTTTCGCAGCCATCGGGCTGCTTCATATCTTTGCAATGCTGCAACATAATTCTCCTCCCATCACAAAATTTTCCTCATTAAATAACATCATGTCTACAACAATGTACTGAAAAGAAGCTTATGATCGAGTTTAAGAAAATTGAACATGGGAAATAAACAACATGAAAATCATGATACAATGCACGATGATCCTCAAAGCAGCAAAAATGAAATTTCTTGATCGAATTTGAACAATTTGAACATGACAAAAGCTGTGAAAGATTTTGGCAAGAACAATTGAGACAGAAATCGCACAAGCTTCCACAGAAAATCTCTTTCCATGTTGTTGAAGAACATCTTCCACCATTGATTCTACACTGAATTGCGACATCCCCTCCGCAGCCATTGATGCTGCTCAAACAACAATAACACAAATCGATCACAAACCTTAATGGAAACCCAAATTCCTCCAAAAAGTAAAAAATGCAAGCAAAGCTCATTTACAAAAGCATTTTCACAAACACATGGAGTGCAAAAAACTGTACCCAATAATGCGAAAAGGCTGTAATCCTCCTGATAATCCAACAGATTTCAACTGCGAAACAGATGCATTTTATTTGTATTATTTTTATTTCTCTTTCTCCAGTAACGACGAAGAGCGAGCGGAGAGAAAGAGAAACGCAGGGGGGAATATTGAAGGAAGCCAAAAGGGGAATGCAATGAAGAAAACCGGAGATTATGGAGTATATATTTGGAGAATTTTGTGGGAATCGAACAGCGCAACACTGCAGTTGTCTGCCATCAATCCTCCTTCGTCGCTCCATATTTTCACTGGTTCGATTTCTCCTCGGACAGCGAAAGCCCCTCACGATTGATCGTTTAAAAGGAAACACAAAGAGCCATTGGAAGCGGGAAAATAGATTCATTCAATCAGCCTCAGCCTCAGCCTCACTATAAATAGGGAATGGAAATGGTAGTCGTTGATGATCAAATCTATCTATATGTAATCTGTCTGTGTGTGTCACTGTCAGTCAGTCTTCTTCCTTCTTCGACCAATTTCTTGACCTGCTGTAAATCCTGTCCTGGGCCATCATGTCCCCTTTACCTCTGGCCCCTCCCTCCATTGTTGCTGTATGAATGAACAGTTAAGGTGGGAATGAATGGACACGATGGATCAAGAAAAGGAGCAAGAAAACAGAGATGGATTGAAGAGTTTGGAAGAAATGGTTGATTTGATTTATATCATTCTCCTTTGTCTGTTTGGTCTCTTTCCTTTTTTAATAGTTTTTTAATCAAAATATATTATTTTATATCATAAAAAATCAATTTAAATTTTAAAGAAAAACTAAATTATAAATCAAAATTAAACAAATATTTTGTTTATCATTTATTCATTTTGTATTTGTTGGTTTGGATCAATTTAATAAACTAAGATAAGATGCAATTCCCAAGTCCAATTACTAACATTTGTAGCCCACCTCTTGCTAAGCTCAATCCATTGCGAGATTGATTTGAAGCCGTCCGATTTAAGGATTGCATCTCAGCGGTTCATCCATGTAATCCTAACTATGAAATTTTTATTTGAATTGTAATTTAAATAATATTATGATATAGTAATATTTTGTAAAAAATGATAATACTCCCTTCGTCCCATTGAAATATTACCATTTTTTATTTTCATCAGTTCCAAAACAAGGTTATCATTTCATAATTTAGTAATTGTACTATCTATTTAGCATAACAAATACCATTTCAACTTACAATATATTATACAAATATCATTACTTTTATATTACACCATACTAATAGAGGTATTTTTGTCATTTTTACTATAATTTAATATAATATTAATATTCAAAAATTTACGTGAAAAAACAAATGCTACCCTTTCAATGGGATAGACGGAGTATAATATATTTGATTGAAAACTACAAATTTTGAACAGTAATATTTTTTATTTGAAACCAAACCAAATACACTCTTCTAACTTAGTGTACAAAATGAACATTTGATTTTAGATTTGTTTGATTATAATTTGAAATTAATTTGAAATAAATTGTTATAGTAAAAGATTTGAAATTGAATAGTTGTTTGAGGTGATATAAGTACACGTTGATATAAGATTTTGAATGTAAAATAAATTTATAATATAATATAAAAAAATGCAATTTTTTAATTTGATATTTTTTTTAAAAAAATAATTAAATAGTAAAAAATTGTGATAAAATTAAAAAAAGAACTCAATCTTATGTTTTATTATTGTTTTCTTTTAATCAAAACAATATTATTATATGTATAAAATTGATAACATGAATATGTATAGATATGTGACTTCAAAAAAATGAAATTCTAAAGTTAATTTGAAGATTTACTACTAAAGAACCAAAACTTTAAAAGATAATTTTTTTAAAATTTTAATGTTAAGATCTTACCCTATAAATTAGTTGTTTTACAATACAGACAACTTAATATTAATAAACATATTTATACAAATATTAATTGATATATATATATATATATTTAAAAAAGTATATACAATGATTTTTTGCATCTTATATGTACCAATAAACACGAATAAATGTTATATATTAATTTCATAAAATATAAGATTTATATAATTAATGATTAATACAATTGCATTAATTACGTGTTGTAATAATGTTTTTTGCACAAATAATTGAATTCGAATAGTTTTCTATTTTTTTTATATTAATTGTTTACTATTTTAATCATACTATCTTATAAAGCAAAAAATAAAAAGGATGAACAGATCAAATATATTAATTACTTTTATTTTGTATTATTTCAACAATAGACAATGAAAAAACTTAGCGTGTAATTCAAACATAAATATTAATTTTTCATATTTTTAGAAAAAAAAAAATTCAAAGCTGAAAATAATCAAGATAAATTCCTCTAATTAGTTGTGTTCTAATAATAAATAAATTTTATTAATATTATTAAACTAAAATATTTATAATAAAAGAAATAATTATATTCAAAGCTTTTAGGGCAAATGGTAGAAAGAAAAATAAGTAAGTAGAAGAAGGGTATTTATGTACATTTACTTTGCTATAAAATCTTAAGCCACATACATTGATGAATGTTCGTTGACAGACAGCCCACAAGTAACATGACAAACCTACTGCTGCTTTGTACTAACATGATATTATATATATGGTCATAATCTTGGTGTGTTGTAAGTATTGCCTTTTTATTTTTATTTTTATTTTTATTTAAAAATAATAATAAAAAAATGTTTCATGTTATCATCCCACATGGAATGCAATCGACTTATTATTATTATTATTATTATTAGGATAAACTGTTTTTTTAGTATCGTAACTTGATTTCCTTATTATTTTAGTCTCGTAAATGGAGTCTGTTGCAAACTAATCTCATAAGTGAAATTTTTTTGCTGTTTTAGTCCTCCGGCGCCGGAGACGCCCGCGTAGCTCGCCGGAGGCGACGTGTCCGTCAGGTCAGCGCACCTGGTGGACACGTGAATCTTATTACTTTTTTTAATTTTTTAATTTTTTTAAAATTAATTTAAAATTGATTTTAATTTTATTTGTCTTTTTTATTTTATTATTTGGTCCAATTGAAAAAAAAATTAAAAAATATATATATAAATAAGGCCGCCGACACTTGACGGACACGTGGCTTCCGCGAGCCACACGGGTGTCTCCGGCGTTGGAAGATTAAAACAACGAAAAATTTTCACTTATGGGACTAGTTTGTGACAGATTCTATTTACTGGACTAAAATGATAAGGAATGCAGTTATTGGACTAAAAAATCAGTTTACCCTTATTATTATTATTATTATTATTATTATTATTATTATTACTCAACTTTCAATTCACAATGGCCATTGTTTCGTTTTGGTTTGTGATTATAATTTTTATTTTAATTTTATTTAAAATAATATTTTATATAAAAAAAAAATTCTATTTGACTGTCGTAATTATGTTATATATTTTAGTTGTATGTTAAATTTATGATAATTATTTATAACAAATAATTGTACAATTTTATTTATTCGTAATTTTATTATCTATATTTTAATAAATAATAATTAATTTGTAACTAATTTTTTACTTACTTCACAATTTTATTATTAATTTTTCGATAAATTTTTTATAATATCTTATTTTATATTTTTATATATTCTATTTTTATATTAAAATATTATTATTTTTTAGTGTACACATTGTGGCACAATTAGTGAGAAAATAATATATTTTTATAAAAATCATATGAGTTGAATAGTGTTACTTTGATTTTATACTGCATGTTTTTTTGTTTTTTTTTTTTTTTTCGGACAATTTTTTCAATTTATTGTTATTTTAAATCCTCAAACATCTTGATAAAAATAGATGAATCATTCTCATAAAATAACAAATTAAATTATTATATAACTACTGATACATCATACTTTGCTTAAAAAAATATATGATACAATAAGTAAGATGAAAAATAAAAAATAAAAATATTTTTGATATTAATATAGAAATAAAGAATAGTTTAACTTATTGGAATTGGAGGAGTGTATGATAAAAGAATATAAAAATAAATTGAAATCAATTAAGAATAGTGTGACAAGTAGACACATCCGATCCCCCCGGGGATGTGACCCGAATAGTGACGTGGCATATGGAATGGAATATATTGACTGTGTATCTGTCATAATAACCACACCAAACTGCCGATACCGACATCAGATTTTATCATTTGGACTGTGTGTCCAATAATATCTATCCTGTTAATTAATTAAAAATAAATATGATGGCTGTGTATTTAAAATAAATAAATAAATTAATTAAAAATGTATACAGAAATTCACTCCAAACCACAACAATATTGCTGCAGATATATACAGCAACTTTTGTCCTCTACAATGCTCATTTTAATTTTAATTTTAATTCTCATCATGATCATGAATAAACAATAAATGAAACTAAAATTAAAATTGAGCGTTTTAATTATTAAATAAATATATTACAAGACAACACAAACACCTTTTTATTATTATTATTTTATACAACCCAATCTCAATCCCAATAAATAAATAAATAAATTTTTATTTATTTTTCAATATTTACCTTAATTAATCGGCGAAGTAATTCAAGCTCGGGCGAATCCATTAATGGCGGCAGAGCTTTTGGACGACGAACTGAACCCTAAATAGCCGAGCAATCCCTGCCTGTACGGCAGGAACGTCTTCTTCCTCATCTCCTCCGCCTGAGCTCGGTTCGCCGTGTAATGCAATTCATGCGGCGATTTTCCGGCGCCGACGCTGCTCCGGTGATTCGCCGCCCTCTTCTTACCTTCCCGACTGGACTTCGGCGGCAATGGCGGAGGAATCTTCTTCTCCTTTACAGGGGAGGAGAAGGAGAGCGATCCCCAAAATTTGTGCCCTTCGCTTTTGCTTCTGTACATAAAATCCTTGAGAGAGATCCACCGCCGCGAGCTCCGGCCGGCGGACGACGCCGTTTCGGTGGTTCCGGCGTCGTATTTGGGGATATTTCCGCGCGGAGATGAACCGACGTCGTTTCGCCCCTTCGCTGCGGCGCTGTTCTCTTCTTCCCGCCACTGTAACGACGTCGTTCTGTTTGGGGACATGGATCTGGTCCTCCGGCGGAGGGGTGCGGACCGGGACTTGAGGTCCCTCCGGCGGGAGATGCTCTGGTCGGCGTCTGCGACGTCGTCGGAGGACTCGATCAGTGGGGGGAGGATCTGCGGGCGCTGGAGATGGGCGGAGAGCTTCATCGGCCGGATCTGGCCGTTGGAGAAGAGCTCGTCGGCGGAGGTCATGAATGCCGGCGAGGAGAAGTCAAATTCGAACGAAGAACTGGCGTCCGCCGGCCCCGCCGTGGAGGAGGCGGTGTAGGGTTTGCGGGCGGCGGTGGAGAGGATAAAGTGGGTGGGACTGGCGGGAGCGCTGTAGTAGAAGCCGGCTTGGGCGCCGGGGCTGGAAGGAGCGCTGGCGTAGGGGGTGGAGCAGGCGCCGTCGAAGTCGCCGGAATATTCCGTTGCGGCGGCGAAACGTCGGAGCTCTGGTTCCATAATTGGTTTGGTTATGTACGGAGAGTTTCTGGTTTATTGTGAGGGGAAAATATATTGTGGAAAATGGATGTGTTTATCTCCATTTATTTATTGTGACTTCAATATATATATATATAAGCATATTATTTTATTTGTAAATTATCTTTTTATTTTTCTTTTTTTTTTTTGAAAATAAATTTTCAATCAAACCTAATATATAACTATACATTGTAATTTTGGTTATTATTATTTCAATTTTAGTATTTCACATTTTTTTGTTTATAGTCATTTCTTCGATTTCAAATATAATAATAATTTATTATTATTATTTATAATTTATTTTTATTAATATATTTATTTTTATTAGTTATTAATCATACTATTTTTAAATTTCGTATTTACAGTGTACAAGACAAGACATGATATGGGACAAAATAATTTTATAAAAATTAGAGTATGTTTTTAATAATATTAGTTATACTTTTCATATGTAAAATAATTTCGTTTTTATGTTTTATTTTATACGAGAATATTAATGTAAATAATAATATTTATAGTAGATATTAATAGATTTTTTTTATTATTATTATTATTTTTTTTTTTCGAAAAAACAAATAGTCATAAACATCCACTAAATATGTCAATTTCTTTCTTCAGTTGTCCTTTAACGTTGCTATTTTAAAAATATAACACATAAATACTTAAATTTTCAAAATTACAAATCATATTATATAATTCCATACCATTCTTAAGAGGTAAGTAAAGTATTTATTTATATATTTAATTATAGTGCATTGATAATTAAATATTGTTGTATGGTGTATCTATCATTTATTGAAAATTGAATTTATGACCATGATTGTGCAGGTTTAGTTATGGTGTGGTTTTTCATTTAATTATTTATATATCTATGTTTGACTTAGGGATATATATGTTGCCACATTTGTGCAGTGCATTTGTCTCAATTTCAATAATCTTTAACTACATTTTCCTGACATCTCCACTTGTCATTAATCGTACACTTCGATTTACCAACATATATCTAAATATATATATATATATATGGACTTTATTTTATGCTCGTGTTGAAAAGCATTGATGTGGTGATTAATGCCATTAATTGTTTTCAGTCTTTCTATATATATATATATATAAAAGACGACAGTTGCGGTGCTGATTAAAATTGTGCTAACAACATATGAGTTATAAATTGATAATATAAAGCAGGGAAAAAATTATTTTTATTTTCAATATAATCAAAATTTATCAAATTTGATCTTAATATAAAATTTTTATCAATTTTGATCTCAATATAATCAAAACTCATTATTTTTTGTTCAAATATAATTTATTTATTTTTTTATCAATTTTAGTTCCAATATAACCAAAACTCATTATTTTTTGTTACAATATAATCAAACATTATCTTTTTTTGTTCAACCGTCAACAAACCGACCGAAAATGTTGACGTGAAAAGAAATCAAACTTTATATTTATATTCGAAGAAATTGCACAATCTTGCAAGTCCACGTCAGCATTTTCCGTCGGTTTGTTGACGGTGGGACCAAAAAAAGATAAAGTTTGATTATATTGGGACAAAAATGAAAAGTTTTGGTTATATTGGGACTAAAATTGATAAAAAAATTTATATTATGACCAAAATTGATCAATGTTGATTATATTGAGACCAAAATGATTTTTTTTCTTATAAAGTATATATTTTTATTAATATAAATACAATATATGAACGAATAATACATGACAGTAACATACACAGCATGAACTACAAGGGATCTGTACAAAGGGCATGTTAATACAATATATATATATATAATACGAATTGACAATATACGATAATAGTATATATAATTTAAAACCTATAGATAGCTAGTATCATTTATCACCTTGTTAGATGACAATGTTAAATATAATATGTCTCACGGAAGTTAACAAGCACATCTCTTTCACATGCAAAAGGATATACATACATGGGCGACAACATTCCAATGTACACGGTGAGATTCAAAAACAAAATCTATGACTCTGATATCAAGTTAAGTAATGTTAAATAACTGTATCATTTAAAAACGTAAATTAGTAAAAATACACATTATTCATTTATTTTAGATATCAAATTTTAGATTTAGTAGATTTATATCTAGATTTGATAGTATCCATAGATTAGATTACTTAGATTTGAGTTTATTTTGTATTGTCTATATATATATATATATAGGTTTCTTATTTTGATAATCAAGATGACAATCTCATTATTTTCCCAACAATGAAAAATAATGCATTACTCTTAAAAATTTCATTGATAATACTATAAGATGCGTTTGGTATTTAGAATAGAATTATAGAAAAATAATAAAAGAGAATAAAATCGCAAAAAAAAAAAAAAAAAAAAACTAGCCCAGAGACTTGGAATTGATTTTTTTTTTTATTACTCAATCCGTCCCAATAGAGTTGTCTTGTTTATCCATTTTCGTCCGTCCCTTGTTTCCTTATTTAGTCATTGTGGTCCCCATTTTATAACAAAATTATTTTTATTTTTCCAAACTACCCTTAATTATTACTCTAATATACTTTTTAAAATCATTTAAAAAGTAAAAGTATTTTAGTCTTTTACTTTCTACTTTATACCCACTTCCAATTAAATATTATTATTCCTTAATTCCAATGTCCACTCCCAATAAAATATCTTTTATCTTTTATGGGACGAATGGAGTATTATTTAGTATTAAAACAAATTCAACTAAGAAATATAACATATAATCAATTATTGTTTATTCAAACAAAAAATAAATATGCAAAATATATATATATATATATATATAAATTAATCATTTTAAAATACCCACATTAACAACAACAACAACCAAAAAGAGTATCATAATTTACGAAACTCTATTATCAATTTGTAAAACCCTTCGATGCTACCGATGGATGTGAAGATTTGAGGAAAAAAATGATTGAAAAATATTTTAGATACCGAGTGAAAACATGGTAGGATATAAGTTGTTCTTATTATTTTAATTTTTATAACTCTTACAAATTGAATTCTCTCAAATTTTCTACATATATATATATATATCACAAATAATTGAAAGTAGATATAATGAAAAATAATTTATTTTTCAATTATGAATTATTATATCCAAACAAACAATCAATTTTCTTGAACCAAACATCCCATGAAAGTATGAAATTTCTTTTAAAAATATAATAATTGAATAATATATTTATTATTACTCCCTCAATTCCATGTAATTTGTTTGTATTTTCTATTTTCATTCATCCCACATAATTTGTCTTTTTTTGTTTGGAAAATTGATTATACACTTTAATCATATTTTAATTTTTTTTAATTTTAATTAAACTATTTAGTTATCTTAATTTTAATATATAATTATTTTTACTAAATAATAATTATTTTTATTAATACACTTTTTAATTACTTACTAATTATACTTTATCTAAATTCTCGTATCTACGGTAACGTGTCTATTTTATCTAGGACTGAGGGAGTATTTCTTATTGAATGATATCACAATATGTTGAACCACGTCTAATAACCTCTTTCAATTGAAAATTTCATATATAAAATGTAATCGTAAACTCTTAAAAGTAATGTGTTAAAGTTGTGTTTTTTCTTATTTTCAACCTTATTCATTTATGATAATTTTTTATTTTTATTTTATTTATTTTTTTCACACACAAAAAAAAAAAAAAAAGTTAAATATTTATCTTTATTCAAAAGATTACATAAAAAAATATATATTGTATTTTAAAAAAATATAACAATAAATTATTATATATTTTATCGCAAAATTCAATTACAAAATTTTTAAAAAACCATTTTCAACATTATATTAACCCTTAATATGTTGGATACTTCATTTAAAAAGAAACTAAAAAATAAAAAATAAAAAATCATCATAGTGTGTTCTTTTGAAGTTTGCTTTTATTTTATTTTATTATTATTATTTGTTTTTAAAATTTTTATTAATTCAAATAGTAATTTAAATGCAATATTTTATAAAATTAAATAGTAAATTTGTATTAAAAAATTGTAATTGTTGCATGATAATAAACTAAAGCCAAACCCCTGCAATAACATGGCCTCATATTTTAAAAAAATGGTAGTATAATTTTTCAGTGACAAATTTCAAACTATAATTTATTTTATTTTTTTAAGAAGTGTTTTCAAAGTATTTTTCCTATTAAAATATAACATACATATCTTTCCAATTAAATAAACTGGTATATAGTATATAAATTTAGCCCACATATAATCTTAAATATAAATTTAAATTTAAATAAAAATATGAATTGATTGAGGTCGGCAAATTTGATAGACAGACTTTTGAGGCTCATAATTTATTATGGACTTATATATCTCCTCAACAGCCAACCAAATAAATATGATTGGTACAATAATTAAATAGATGAAGGTACTTGTCTATTGCAAATATTTACTTATAAATAGAGGCCTCAATGAGGAATTATACTCATCAATCATCATCCGTCGATATTTTCGATATTTTTCGATACTTTACTTTAAAAAATAATATTATGGGTTTCAAAGTCATTGTTTTTCTTGGCCTTTTTTTGGCCGCGGTTCTGATCATTTCGAATCCGGCGGTTGCTGACAACGCCGATGCATGTAAGAATTTAATTAATTTGGATTGTCGTATCAATTATTAATACTGTGTGAGGAGGTATTCGTCGCACAAATTTATCTTTTCTTGAAAATGACCACCTGTTGATAATAAATATAGGAAAATAATAAAGTATTAATTGATTTAGATCTTGATGGCGAAATATTATAATACTGTTAATTTTTCTAGTTAATGATACTTTGTACATAGTTTATAGTTTAACAGTTTTATTTTTATTATTTTCATATTGTGGTGTAGTATATTTAATTTGTATTATGATTATATATATTTTGATGATCGTATATATATTTGTTACAAAATACTATAAAAAGTACTTACATATTTATGTTATAATTTTGAAAATTTAGTATGATTATGGCTCAACATATTTTACAAATGGTTTGACAAATTTTCTTATGTAGTTCAATAAATTAATGCAATTTTAAATTATATTCAATATATATTCTAAATTTATTTTGATATATCTGTTTGTGTTTGTGATTTTTATATAAAAAACAATAAAGATTGCATAATAATTAAAGTGAAAAATTAAAAACTTTAATATTATCATATTTTTATCAGCTTGAGATTGCACAACACGACATATTTATTTATATTTTGTAAAAACGAGTATGCATATTTTGTTACTAAAACTTCAATCTAAAAATTTTTATTAAATAACAATATTTTATACTTTACCAAGTTAAAATTTAAAGATACCCTAATATTTTTACAAGATGGTGTATGTTACCAATCTTTTAACAATTTCTCATGATAATTTTTTTTGATGAATTAAAATTTTATTATGTATTTTAACTAATTAGCTAAAGAGATCGAAGATGATGCTGCCAAATATCCGCAACAATACGGTGAATATCCCGGAGGTGGATATGGGGGCTATCCCGGTGGTGGATTCGGAGGCTATCCGGGCCGTGGTGGTTATGGTGGTGGATTTCCAGGGCGTGGTGGCTATGGCGGGGGGTTCCCCGGACGTGGCGGCTATGGTGGCGGGTTTCCGGGGCGTGGCGGCTATGGCGGTGGGTTTCCGGGGCGTGGTGGCAATGGTGGCGGATTTCCATAAAAAGATTGATTATGAATTTTAAATTTATGGAATTAAGTCATGTATCCTTAAGTTATAATTATTGGAAATAAAATGGATGGACTTATACTTGCAATGTAGCATTGTGACGAGGAAATTCGTGTGTTAATTTTCTAGTCTTATTCAATTAAATAGATGAAGGAAATTATTTATATCACCCTTATTTAAAAAGAAAAAAACGAAAATTTTGTTAACATGCAATTTTGAACTTTTAAATAAATTATCTATACATCATGATAATTTAATAAAAACTCTACTAGTTTATTTTTTTAAAAAGATCAATATAGACAGTATTGAAATGGGCATACCTAACTATTTAAAATTATGCACCAAACATACATTGTGTATTAATTTATTTTTTATTTTTCACATCCCAATCAAATAAATAAATTGTAAATAACACAATAGATCTAAAACAACCTAAACTCATGAAGCAGTATTGAAAATGTATTTTTATATATGTATATATACATTATATTTGAAACTATATATACATCTAACAAAAATATTTCATGGAATATTGTTGTCCGAGGCTAAAACATGAGAGTTATTACAAGTCAAGAATTTGATCATGTTTGTTGGTTTGGATCAAAGATTTGGTTGAATTGTATTCTTCGGCATACGAAAGTTCATCGGAGTATGTCCGCCGAATGAATTGTTTCTTATGATGACTGCTCAGGAGCCTTGCTGTTTTATCATTCCCTCCAAGCATTGTGACCACCTACAAGTAATTAATATGACATATATTCATCCATGATCGATCACTTCAAAACCAAATGGAATATGCTCAATAGGCTTTATGTCTTGTCTAAAAACAAATATTCTCTCCGTCTATCGATAAATTTTTATTTGATTTTTGCGCGTGAATTAAGGTAAATTAATATTTTATAGATGTTTAGTGTAATAAAATAGTGTAATGTCTATTTTATTTTAACATTAAAAAAAATAATATAAAAAATAAAAAGTATAAATATTTTGATATTTAATTGATAGTTTCTTTATTAATAAAGAATGAGAAGTTTTGATTTGTACATATTTAAATGACAAAATGGAATAAGTGAGGAAAATTATAACTTTAGTTATGTATTCATAGTTAAATTACCACATATGTCTTTACATTCCGGGAGTTATAATTCTGGTTACTTTGATTTTCTTATTTATTTTTTATATTATACGACATTAATTTTCTATATATATTTTATATATATATATATTCTCACTATTTCAATGAAAAAATACAATACAAACACGAGCAAGTAATTTGTTTCAATCATATATTCTACAAAATAGAATTGAAGAGCATACGTGACATATAATAATTGATTATCATAAATACATGACTAAAATGCAATTTTTTTTTTTTTTGTTGAAATAGATGAATTATACCAAAGAAGAACTCTTGTATATATGATATAGAAAATAAGTTCGGAATATCATATATATATATATATATTTCACAGTGCTTCCAATAAGTATAATTCTATAATTTAGTATCTATTAATGTTCATGTCTATATATTATATTTTTTAAATAATATTTATAATAAATCGTATTACCAAAAAACACAAAATGAACACATAACATTGCACATAAGAGAAAATATAACGAGAATCATGCACGGACTTGCCTGGCTCATTCGTGGCCTAAGCATCGGTATTTCGTCTATACACATTTTGGCAGTCGAGACGACCCAACCCATCTCCACCCGGTTGTAGTTATTTTGCAAGAATGGATCCACAAGCTCCGCAATTGCATTGCTTTCTAGTAAAGGTTTCGACTTCATTTATATTCATGTGTAACAAATTTATAAGTTATGTCATTCCAATAGAAATCAATACAAATTTCTACAATAATCCATATAATAACAAAAGAATAAATAAATAAATTACGCATACCCACATAACAAGGCTTTTTCTCGACTCATCTAATGCTTGGCGCCCGGTTATGATCTCCAAAAGAAGCACCCCAAAAGCATAAACATCAGTTTTCTCATCAATAACTCCATGCATGAAGTATTCCGGAGCAAAGTATCTATCGACACAAATTATTCGATTATAAATGGATGAAGAACTTACCATACTTCATAGGTTTAATTCAATTATTTCTACAAAAACTGATTGTTTACAAAATCAAGATTAAGGATCTGTTTGATTACCGTCCCGACTCAGGTTGGTACTATGTTTTCATTTTTTTTTTTATTTTTTTTCCCAAAATATACATTATATGAGATCCATTCAAAATTCATTATTTCTATTTTTTTTTTCTTCAATAAACAAATATTATTTTATATACATTCAAAAGTTCTCATTTATTAGTAAAATCAATTTATGCCTACTAGTATAACCTAAGTAGGAATTGAGGATCCCTTCGACGTAGTATTTTTCTATGTAGTGTAAAATTATGTACAAGTATAAGAAAAATATGAAGTTTTTGTTAAGAACTATTCCATATTGAGTTCCAACGGCTTTAATTTCTATTCGATCAACCATAAGTGCTATTTGCAGCGATAACAACTCATTATCTGTTAGCAGATCTATCGAAACCATAACCATAACCATCCATCTACCATAACAAGAAATTAAAAGTCAAATAAGACAAACACAACAATTTACATTGATGAAGGTAAGAAAGTTACAAACCCGAATGTGCCTTCAAATTTGGTGGCGCTACGATGCGACCACTGTCTCGGTAACCATTTTGCCAACCCAAAATCGCATATCTGTAGGTACATACATATATATTTTGTCATCAATATTGACAAATAGGTAATTTAAGTTCTTTTTTTTTTTTGAATTGTCATTAAAAATATATTATATATATATGTGTATTTTGTTTAACTTTTTAATAAAAGTTATGTCTACTTTTGTTCTTTTGTAATTTTTTACTATAAAACTATAAAAAGTATTAACGATTATTCATTCTTATTAAAACGTGTATCAAAATCTGAGTATACAATTTGATGACATAGGAAGTATTATTTTCTACTACTATTAATTATGTTTAATATTATTGCTGAATAAATTATTTTATTTTTAAAATATAATTCATTAATATGTACTTATATATAATAGATATAGGGTAAACTGTTTTTTTAGTCCCGTAACTGGACCTCTTTATCATTTTAGTCCCGTAAGTGGAGTCTGTCTCAAACTAGTCCCATAAGTAAAAAATTTTCGTTGTTTGTGTCCTCCGACGCCGGAGACGTCCGCGTGGCTCGCCGGAGGTGACGTGTCCGCCAGGTGTAGCTGACCTGGCGGACACGTGAACTTTTTTAATTTTTTTTTAATTTTTTAAAACTTATTTTTAATTTTATTTGTATTTTTTTTATTTTTTTTTATTTGGTCCAATTTATAAAAAAAAATTAAAAAAAAATTAAAAAAAATAAATAAATCCACGTGTCCGCCAGATGTTACTGACCTGGCGGGACACCTGGCGGACACGTCACCTCCGGCGAGCCACGCGGGCGTCTCCGGCGCCGGAGGACTAAAACAGCGAAAAATTTTCACTTATGGGACTAGTTTGCGACATGCTCCACTTACGGGACTAAAATGATAAAGGGGTCTAGTTACGGTACTTAAAAAACAGTTTAGCCATAGATATATATATATACACACCTGAGGCTCAAAATCTTCAGACAATAATATGTTGTCGACTTTAATATCTCTATGAATAATTCTTCTTTGGCCATTTTCATGGAGATAACAAAGGCCTTCAGCTATCCCAAGTATTATCTTATATCTTCGGTTCCAATTCAGCTTATCCTTCGAGTCTGCAATATTTTTTTTTTACATAATATAATAAGCCGATGTCTTAATCCAAATCTGTAATAATATTCGTGCAAAACATACATACGTACTGTGAAGCCGCGACCTCAAACTCCCGAGCGATGAGAATTGAAGAACGAGATGTGTGCCGCCTTCCACCCCATAGCCTATCATTTTTGCAATGTTGGGATGGTTTATGTGTGCCATTATACCAATTTCGGACAAGAAACTTAGTACTTGTTCCTCGGGTATTCCCTTGTTGAGGCGCTTTATTGCCACGACTTGTCCTCCCGATAAACGGCCCTTGTAAACCTCGGCCGAGCCTCCCTTTCCAATGAGATTTTCTAGTAAAAAACAAGTAGTGTTGTTGAGTGAATGAATTATCCATCGATTGACTTCTTCTTTAATTATGGTTTCAATTTTTATTTTCTCGTTTAGATAGATTGTAAATCACAAATCATACCGTGTAAACCTTGATAAACACACTCGACCAAAAAGTCATGGGAAAATTTTGAATCTATAATTTTCAAGTATTCCGCCTTTTTAAGTTGTCTGAAATTTTAAATTAAGTTGTTTGTGATTTAAAATATGCTCAAACTTTTGGATAATTTTTTAAAAATGAATAAGTATTTTATTATTTTTTTGGTTTTTTATAATAAAAAATAATATAAAATCTTTATTAAAAAAAGAATATTTTTTGACGAGATACTATAGATTTAAATGACAAGAAAAATTAGACTTTATGATGAAAATTCAAAGTATGTTAACTTACAATACCAAAATATAGATAATCATACAAGATTGTAGAATAAAAATAACAATAGAATGAGTTTGTTCTTTTTCTTTTTAGTTTCGTGATTGTAGTATAATTTTTTTAATCCAAAATAGTTTATCGATGTAATATATATCATCCATGAAAAAAATAATATATTTTATAGAATTGTAAAGATATAGATAAAACCTTAAAAAAGAATATGATAATTATAATTTTACGTAAATATAGACAACGACTAACCGGAGCTGAAATTGTTAGTTGCAGCTTGTACTTGAGCAAGGGGGAATATTTTCCAAGTAGAATTACACAAGCATTTGTTAATCTCTTCTTTTTCTCTTGCGCTCTTGCTTCGGATCCTTATCGACACTCTTGGAGGAATATTCGGTAACCTTTTCTTAAAACCTTTTCTCCAAAGCTGTAAGAACCATTGCCATCCGCCAGTGTGCTGTTTAAATGACTTTTCGTTTTTTGTATTTGTCGGTCCTACATTTTTTGGCTCTTCACTACTGGCCACAATAGTTGCTTCTTTGTCTGATATTTCATTGGTATTGTCATCGAAATCCTTCAAGTCTAGAATGAAAATTCGTAAAATGTTTCGTTAGTAGATATCAAAAAATAAACAAGCACAATCAAGAGGAAGAAAAATATTTTTATACTTGTCACTATAAATTTTTATATGAATATATACTACAAGAAATTATCATTTTTTTAACGAAATTTTTTCGTTACTAAATTCGTTTTTTTTTTTTTCGTTATTAATGACATTAAAAACAAAATTAAAGATAAAATTACGTTAGCTACGTGAACTTTAGGGACAATATTCCATTACAAATATACTATTTTTTATAGTGATATATTTTTTGTTACCTTTTTATAGTGAAAAAGTATAATAATAATATTATGACTTTTTATTAAAAATAGAAACATAAATATTCTTTTATGATAATTTAAAACAATAAAATTAAATGGCAGAGGAATAAATACTTTATTTTGTTAAATATATAATCCTATATATATATATAAGCAATCCAAACTACTAGACACATGTAAATGAAATTTATTAATTTCATTTATTTTTTAGACTTGTTAATTTTTTTTTAGATTTTTTTTTTAGTGATTTAAATGTGAAATTTATTTTTACAAAAAAAAAAAAAAATCCAAGAAAAACAAAGTAAAAAAAGATGCATATTTGAAGAAGCAATATACATCACCCTGGGCTGAAGCTGAAGAAGGAATCAAACTTCCTAACTTCTTGTAATTTCTCGGGGGAATTGCAGTCCGGCATGTTTTCAGTGGAATTTTCTTTTTCCTATATATATATATATATATATATATATTCCAATAAATCAAATAAAATAAAATACATTGTCAATAATATTAAAAACAAAAACAACAATATTAATTATACATACAAATGAAAACCCAGATTTAATTCTTTGCATTATAAAATATATCCGGCAACAAACAATGAAGAGAAACATAAAATATCAAATCAAATATTACATCCGACCTGAAAATCGATAACAAATGAAATTAAATCAATCTTTGAGGATTAAAGTGCAACGAAAGATACGGATTAATTACCTGCAATCGCAAGAAGAAGGAAGTTCTTGAACGACGCCTGGACAGGCCATGGATAGTAATAATAATAATAATATTATTAATATTAATTTTTTTTATTATTACAACAAAGCAAAATAGAAATCTGTAATGTCTTGGCTTTATGGATTATGATTTTTTTTTTTAAGTATACCAAAAATAGTAATGAATCTATTTGGGAAAGTGGAGCTGCTTCGACTCTCATCCATTCATTTTCACTACAAATCATTTTCTAAAGATAGAATATTACTCTCTCCGTCCCACATAATTTGTCCCTATTTTTTATTTTCGTTCGTCCCATCTAATTTGTCCTTTCTATTTTTGGAAATATAATTATGTACTTTAATCGTATTTTAAATTTTAAATTTTATTAATTTTAATTAAACTATTTATTTATTTTAATTTTAATCTATAATTATTTTTACTAAATAATAATTATTTTTACTAATACACTTCTTAATTACTTATTAATTATACTTTACCTAAATTCTCATGTTTACAATAATACATCCATATTACATGGGACGGAGGGAGTATTAGAAAACAAACGAAGAGAAGGATCATTATGCTGAAATTATAATGTACTTCCTTAAAATCTAATTACTCTAATTTATATAATTAAATAATATAACTATATATTACTCTCTCCGTCCCATAAATATAATCTTAATTGGGTTGAATGCAAGATTTAAGGAATATTAATATTATATTGGTGTTGAGTAAAAAGTATGGATAAAAAACTTTTTTTTTCCATTGTGAGTGTATTAGTGTAAAAAGTAGTGACAATTGTGTAATAAAAATGGAAAAGTAGAGGTAATTTTATGGTGATATGATTATTTATGGAAATAAGACTATTGTTTTGGAACGGACAAAAATGGTAAACAAAATTATTGTATTGAGACGGAATGAATATTATATTTTAAGGATCAGCATGCATGAATACTGAATTAAAAAATTCAGCATCTTATCTATGCCGTTAGAACAAACATAGGTTCATTGAGATTTTCTTTTTTTTTTGAAATTTTGTATTGTTTTAAAATAATAAAAAATATATATTTGATATAATATAAATATGTATAAATAAATAATATAATATTGTTGTTTTATAAAAAAATAAGTATATCTGACTGTATTAATAATGTCATTTGTTTTTGATATAGAGACTAAAAAAAATGATAATATGAAATTATAAAAATATTATAAGTAACAAGTAAACTGAAAATATCATAGAGAATTTATTAAAAAATTAATAATACATAATATGAAAAGTAAAAAAATAGTGACAAATTAATTAATATATATATTAAAATACATATAGTTGCACTTCAACACATAATTAACTAATAAAGTGTCACCAAAATTCAAATTAGGTCACAAAAGCACTAATTCAATTATTTATTACAAATTATAAAACATACAAAATGGATTCAACACTTTACATCAAAGTATAAATAATTTTCTGATGTATTATTATTCCATTTATAAATGTATCCTGCATATACATAAATAAATGTCTAAGTCAGTGTCACTAATTAATTATTGACTTTTAAAATATTTGAATACAAATGTATTATTGACTTATAAAGGATATTACGATATTTATGCTAAGATTGTGTCGACCATTCTCTACAATAATAACTTCTAGTATTTATCTTCAGTCATGCCAATATTCTTAAGTCTTCAATGGCAACAATTCTTACAGGAATAAAACCATACTCAATAACATTTAATTTCTAGAAAAAAAAATAAAAAAAATTGACAAAATAGTAACCAAAGTTGATATTTTGAAAAAAAATAAAAAATAAAAAATGCAATTACATTAAAACTATTCAAAACAGTCATATCATTATTTCAACTAAAAAATCACACACACACACATATATGTATATATATATATATATACAAATAGCAAAATTATATATGTATACACCCAAGTAAACAAATTTATTGAATCAAACAATTATATTAAGAAAAAAAAAAAGATAAAAAGATAAAAGGGGTAAAGTATAAATAAACAAAATTCATGTTTTAGATGTAATATTTTGAAATAAAAGAACTACTATTAGATATATGTTGTCCCACCTTTTTCGTCGACTATTTTTATTTTCATTTGTCAAATATTATTTGTAATTTTCTTTTAAAAAAATATAATTATACTATTTAATTATATTGTAAATTTTATAATTTATACTTTTTAAATTTTTTTTATACCGTTAATTATTTTTATTAATATACTTTTTAATTACATACTATTTATATTTTACTTTAATTATTGTATTTACCATAAATTGGACATAAAAAAAAGGACAAAAGAGAATATAATTTTATATATTTATATAATTATATAATAAAAAAAAAAAAGGTTTGCCGCCATGGAATCTGAAGTTGGCAAAGAAACAAGGGAGACATACAGATCTAGTAAGGCGCTGACTTTTTTGTGAGAAGCAAAACAGCAAGTTTGACTCGTTCAACCCATTCAAATATTATTTATTTATTTATTTATAATTTATAATGACAAAATAAGATGAAAACAAAACATGATGGTGTTTGACTAATGATAATTAGCACAGACCACATACAGCGTTATTCAATTCTCTAAAGGAGGCTACTTTAATTAATTAATTAATTAGTATAATTAGAAAAATAAATAAATAAATTATAATTACTGTAATATATCTGTGCTTGTTATGATTGGTTATTTATTTATTTATTACTGTAAAAAATGATGATTTCAAGAGAATTCACTATCACCATGTGACAAGGACATTATACAATGAATTAAGAACAAACTGCACATAGAACAGATTGTTCATTTTAGCATCTTGTGGAATGAATTAGATGAGGGTTTAATAAAAAAAACATTTAGATAAAAAATACTTCTACTATCCATTAAAATTACCATATTTGAGTCTGATACAGAGATTAAAAAAAAAATACTCCATCTGTTCTAAAACTATAGTTTTAATTGAGTTGGATACGAGATTTAAGGAATATTGATATTATATTAGGTAGTTGGTAAAAAGTATGGATAAAAGACTTTTTTGCCCTTGTGAATGTATTAGTGTAAACAGTAGTGACAATTGTGTAATAAAAATAAAAAAGTAATGATAGTCTTATGATGATATAATTATTTATGAAAATAAAATTATTGTTTTGGGACGGACAAAAATTGTAAACAAAGATTATTGTATTGGGACGGATGAAGTATTTTATTAAAAAATAATAAAAGTAAAAAAGTAGTTGAAAATATTTTTTAAAAATTTAATTAAAAATTAAAGTAAATGAATTAAGAGAGAATATGTAATAAAAGTAGTGATGTGTGTTGTAAATAAGTATTAAGTGGATTATAGTAATTAAATATTTTTATTGACTTTGCCAAATTAGTAATTAAGTAAATTTAATGGACAAACTAAAAAAAAATAAGAATAAATTTGACGGATAGGAAAAATAACTCATTCAATTTTGTACTTTGAATTGTGACATGCATTAATCCGTTCTAGAGTTATTTGACTAGTATATATATAGTCAATTAAACTTGTATATATTCCCCTAATGCAAATACAATATACTTATTTATCATTTTTATCCGTCTCAAAACAATAGTATTATTTTCATAAATAATTATATCACTTTAAAAATAATTCTATTTTTTCGTTATTATTATATAATTGTCATTATTTTTTATACTAATACACAAAAATAAAAAAAATAAAATATATTTATACTTTTTATTAACTATTAATATATATCAATATTTATTAAATCACGTGTACAATTTCTAATTAGAGAGAGTATTTCATAAATGTTGCATTTGCTGAATAAAATTAAGAAAAACAAATAGTTTTAGAATTTTTATAATAAAATAATAATAATAATAATTTAAAAAGCATGATGTGAACACTTTCTGACATCATTATTTCTTGTGAAGCAATCAAGCTTACCCGTAACTAACAACACGAGTTATGTATTGCGTTTAACAATAACAATTCTGGAATTATTATTACATTAAAATTAAATAATAAGTATGTCACCAAAAATTATTTATAGATCAAATATGGTACGTGGTTCTGCTAAGATAACGATAAATTTAAAAATAAATGATAACAAATAAAAAAAAAACGCATAAATAATCAAAACAATACAATTTGTTTAGTTGAATTTCTATTTCAATTTTTTGACTAATATATATTTATAAAAAAATAACCAACAATAATCATTCAAAACTTATTTTTAATTCACAACGTTATTTTTAAATAACTAGCCTATTATCCGTCCACATATAATTATAAAAATTGTAATATTAATTTAATTTTTATATTTTAAATAATAAATTTTATTTTGATAATAAAATTTTGTATAAAAATAGCTAAAATTAATTTATATAAAAATTAAATTATAAATAAAAAATACCGTAACTCTAAATAATTCCATAAATCGGTTGATTGACACGTGGCTTTCTAAGCCGCCATTAAGTCCATATTGACATCTCTGGTTAGAATTTGCCACTTAACCTAACCTAACCTAATCTAACTTAACCTAACTGCAGTACAAGTAGAAGTAGCATTAGCATTAGCTGTGCAGCTTAATCTCTAAATTAAATTGCAGTTTTCCATACCCTATTATATCCTAATTACTTGTTAGGATATACACAACACACAAAAATACCTACACGATTTAAATATCGACCACAATAGTAATATACTATTTTTTTTTTATATATATAATTACTTAGACCATCCGCAACGGAGATATCCGCTTTTGGATATTTTCACTACTTTTTCTTATTCACGTCATTTTCTCTCTCTGCCACGTCAACGGAGATACTCTCTTCTATTTTATATTCACAACAAAGATACTCATCCTAATTTTTTAATAAATTTTTATTTTCATATTGTATATATATTATTTTTAAATTATAGTTTTAATTTATAGTATTAATTATTTATTTAATTATTAGATTATATTATATTATTATTTGTCAATATTTTGATTTATTAAAAAATTATAGAAAAAATTTATATTATTTATTATTTAATTAAATTAAATTTTAAAGTTTATTTAATAAATTAAATTAAATTAAATTTATTAATATTGATTTGTTAATAGAATTATATAATATTTGTATTTATATATTTTAAAATTTAAATTAATAAAATATATTCAATATTAGTATCATTTTGTAGAATACAAAATATCATAAATTATAAAAATATTACAAAATTTAAATATAACAATAAATTTAATATAAATTACAAAAACAAAACATATATATATATACATAAATACCAATTGGAACACATGACAATTAATCAACATCTTCCTGCAGAGATGTTGGGAAGTAAAATTTTTATTTTTTTTATTTTTTATTTTTTAAAATTGCTGATGTGGCACGTCTCCTCTTAGGAGATGCGCCCATCGCAGTTGGCCTTATAAAAAATAAATTAATAAAAATTAACAGGAAATTAAATATAAAGATCGGTGTTTTTTTATTTTTTTATTTAATTTCCGTATCTAAATACATGTAGGTAGAAAGAATATTTATTTAGTTTGGTAATAAATCATTTTATACTCGGAGGTTAAATCGAATAATCCGAATAGTTATTATTAGCCCCTATTAAGTCTTGGTCATTATTGAAAATTTTAAAATGTAGCCTTGCACGTGGGACAGCTTTTCTCACTTTTGATTTTTTATTTTGTTATGATAAACAGATTACAGATGTGGTCCTTGAATTTATTTACTATGTAACACTATGATTATGTAATTTAAAATAAAGCACAATTAATATAATCCACCGGTTAAAAGATCAAATCAAATAATTGTACGAACTGTGTGTCTTTATTAATTTTAATACTATTATTACTGTGTTTCTTTATCCAGATTAGCAGGTACAAGTTTCCAAAAACATATAATAAATAAATAAATAAATAAATAATCAAATGACATTGTTGACATTTAAAAAAAAAAAAAAAACAAAAATGAGAAGAAGCCGTCAAAATAGAAAACGGAGAATCCACAGAAGCTTCCATTGGTTGCTGAAAAACCCTTAAATAAAAAAGTTGGAATTTCCCCACCTTCAACCCCCACTCCCTCTCTCTCTCTCTCTCTAGAATATGTCTGAAATCTGAAGATTAAATGATTATATTCAATGTTCGCTGCTGACCCCTCTTTCATACGCAACTTCTGTAGAAATATTTCGTGAATTTAATCTCGTGTCCCCGAAATCTTACCAGAAAATCATTCAATCTTCAGACTGGATAAGACGACGATGAAAGCTTCAGGAAGAGGGAGCTATGGCGGAATTATCGCTGCTCTACTATTCGTCGTCTTCTTCGCCGCGGCGGCGGGGCAGCAGGATTCGCCGCCGGCCAACAACCCGCAGTACGCGCGGTTCAGTCCGTCGATGGCGGTGATCGTGGTGGTTCTGATATCGGCGTTATTTTTTATGGGTTTCTTCTCCATCTACATCCGCCACTGCTCCGATAACTCCGGCGCCGCCGGCAGCATCGGCCGGGCGATCTCGCTGCGCGCGCGGCGGGCCGCCGCCTCCCGCGGCCTCGACGCGGCTGTCCTCGAGACTTTTCCGACGTTTCCGTACGCCGAGGTGAAGGACCACAAGATCGGCAAGGGCGGCGCCGAGTGCGCCGTCTGCCTCAACGAGTTCGAAGACGACGAGACTCTCCGGCTGCTCCCCACGTGCGATCACGTGTTCCACGCCGAGTGTATCGACGCCTGGCTCGACTCGCACGTGACCTGCCCGGTCTGCCGCGCCAATTTGGTTCCCGCCGCCGACGGCGACGGCGTCGCCGGCGACAATCAGACTCCGGCAGCCGCGGAGATTGGACGGATTAACGAGGAAGTCGTCATCGAAGTACCGGAACTTGATCAACAATCAATCGGACCGGCGGCGAACCGGAGTTCAGAAAACCCGACTCGGCCGCCGAGGTCGCGGTCCATATCCCGGCCGAAGGTGTCCCCCCTGGCGAAGTACCGGTCGCACTCTACCGGGCACGACTCGCTCGTTCAGCCGGTGGAGACGCTCGACCGGTTCACTCTGCGGCTGCCGGCGCAGGTGAAGAAGGAGGTGATCGACCGGGCTATGTTGAACCGGACCAGAAGTATGGCGGTTACCGGTCTGCCAAGGGAGGGTAGTTCCCGGAGGGGATACAGACCGGGCGGAGGGGAAGGGAGCAGCCGCGCCGGAAGGTCGTTCCGGTGGATGGAGCTCCGGGACGGGGAAGCCCGGTCGGACCGGTGGGATTTCTTCACCAGAATGCTGTCGATGAAATCGCCGAGAGTTGCGACGGAAGCCGGCGAGGTTTCGAACTCGAAGAGAGGCAGTAGCAAGCCGCCGGTAAAGATGCCGTCGTTTAAGTGCTTGGAGCCTAAGGCCGACGACGGCGACGAAGCGCATCTGTTCTCCGGCGAGTCAGGGCGGCCGCCTGTTTGACTGGTCAAAGATAGGGATTTTGACTTTTCCACAGGGATTGGACTGTGAGATTAATTTTTGGTTCTAAATTTATTCTATATTTAATTTGTGATGTAAATTTTCATGGTTGAAATTGCTCTGTATTATAAGGTTCCTTTACATATCCGTTACAGACAGTGCTAAATAATAATACTGGACTAGTATTTTATGTTGCCATTCAATGCCTCTTATTTATTTAAAATTGGTATTTTATGTTATCTGTTAAATCAGCTAACTTAGATAACCGTTTATGGAACTTAAATTTGACTATTAATTACAAATAAATGTATTTATATGTTATGTAGTTGCTTCACCTATTTAATTCAAAGTATATCATTTTTGTCACTCTCCAAGTGGAAAATATTGTGTTTCATTTATACTGAGATTTTTTTAATTAAAAAAAAAATAAAATAAATAATATTTGATATAATAGTTTATGAGAAGTAATAGTTATTTGATAATTTTTTTTAAAAATAAAATACACATACTTTTGTAAATTTTAATATTATTGAATAGTAACTCCTAAAAAAATTAAATGAAAGTATTTTGTTTTTAATAAAACGAATTCAATTAATTTATTTTTAATTATTTAATTTTGGTAAAACCCTAAAAACCTCTATTCAAACAAAATCATAATCTTTTATATTTCAAAAGTATCATCAATCATCATTAAAATAAAATATATTCAAAATTTGTATTAAAAATAACCATATATATATGTGGCGTGTAGTGTGTAGATTAATCCATTACTGTATATATATATATAAATCTTTTTTGAGAAGATAAAAATTATTATATATATTAAAAAATTGTATAAGTAAAAATTTAATCAGAGAAACAAATCCAAAAGTAAAGATACAAATCAATACCAAGTGTTATTGGGCTGGGCTATCCGGCCCATTTAATTATTTTAATATTTTCTTTTAAACACGTGTGTATTATTTTTGGAAAGCAATAAAAGCTGAAGGATGTAACAGCTGGCTTCAACGGTCATATAGGATAATGAGATAAGTTTATTAAGTTTAATAGTTAATTACTTCATAATCCTTGGCATTCTCTACGCAGTTTCCCTCCATTTATGTATATTTTTACAAGGCCCTATAGGACCATATCGGGCCGGGTCGAAGCCCAATAGTCAATCCATTACTATATAAACGAGAAGAAACGAATCCCTGGGTATTGTTTTTTGTCTTTTTTTCGGAGAAACCTCGTTTACAGCGGCGGAGGATTACTTTGCGCTCTATGCCGGCAGCTGCTCCGACGTAGACTTGTGTTTGGATTAAAGAAGCTTGAGAATGTTGCAGAGCAAGTCTTTCGTTAAGAAAACGAGGCAAGGGAAAGTAGTCAAGGTCTGCAATCTACAGCTTCTTTAAATTATTTCTCCTTGCGGTGTGGGCGCGAGTTTGTTGGTGTGTGTTTGTTTGGTTTGGGGCTAGGGTTTATGATGCTTTTGCTGTGCAGGTTGTAAGGGAGCATTATTTGCGGGATGATATATACTGCGGCGCGCCAATTTGTAAAGTTTGTGATGTTTCAAACGCGCGCCTCGGCTCGACGGCGTCCAGTATTGTCGTTGTGGACACCAATGTTGTTCTTCACCAGGTGAGATACTTTTCTCCGCCTATTCGCCCCAAATCTTTGGTCCTGTATATTAGGTTAGGGGCGTGCTGATTTGGTGAATTTGTCAGATTGATTTGTTGGAGAATCCTGCAATAGATGATGTGGTGGTGCTTTCAGTGGTGTTGGAGGAGGTAAAGAACAAAAATCTTGCTGTATACAACAGGCTTAGGGCGCTCTGCAGCAATACCCAAAGGAGGTTTTACGTATTCTCGAATGAATACCACAAGTATGGTGCTTTCGTCTTTTTTTTTTTTTTTTGTATTCTTTTTCTTTTTTTGTATTTATGTCTATTTCGCTAGATTCTTTCCCTGGCTGTTTACTTTAAATGGTTTTTTAGGGTTTTATTCTCCCACGAATTATATGTTCAAAATATGGTATAAATTTTTTTTGATAATAATCAACTCGACTTCTTTAATATATATGATAAAGAAATCTCGACCTTATAAGATTGAATAGTTTGCTCATGATTATGGAAGCAATATCCAGTGGAGATGTAGTTAATGGGCCTGATTTGAATTCCCTGGTCTTTATGTTCAATGTTGTATTCTGGGACCATAATGTATTCTGAGTACTTGCTAAAGGATCACTACTAATTTGTTATAAAGGGAGTAAAAAGGTATATTTATTTATTTGTCTTACTGTTTACCCGTAGGGATACATATGTGAAGACTGAGAGTGGTGAAAGTCCTAATGATAGGAATGACAGAGGTATGTTACTTGCATAATGGTAATGGGTTATGTACATGTTACAGGTGGACTTTTTTTTTTTCCTATTTATAAAGTTACTTTTTCACCAGAAAATAATAATTGCTTTCTGAATTTGCTTTTGTCAATTAATGCTACTTGGATTAGTATATTTTTCTTATAGTATGAAATAACTTTGCTGCTCCATATGCTTCTGATTGAATCAATGTATTGCTTATATGAGTTTACAGGCTAATAAACCTTTGAATATTATTTGTAAATATGACGTATATGAGTATCGGAAGTTTAAACCTTTTAGTACAATGTGCGAGAATAAAATACAGACTACTGTGTGTGTTTAATATCAGCGATAGCATCTCCAAATACTATGTGTAAAATTAAGATAGAAAGTTCAAAGAAATTCATTTTTTCTGTACCAATGATTAACTAGATACATTATTTTAACATTTTATTGATTCGATAAGTTTCTAGTGGTGGAAAAAATGACAGTCGAACAGGGTAATTATTTTTGCTAGAGATATTCGTGAATTTGTTTCGTTTAAATTGATGATAAAATTATGTTTTTTGTTGACATGTCTACCTTTTTTATATAAATAATCTTAAACTTGTGTATGCAGGTTTAAATATTAATAGATTTTTAGCTTTCAGTAATTAGTGACTATTCTTAGATTCATAGTGTTTACTCATGGATTTTCCTTCTTTGGCATTGAAAACATAATGATGTTCCAGCAATTCGAGTGGCTGCCCAATGGTATCAGAATCATCTGGGTAGTGCAGTTCAGGTCGTGCTTGTTACAAATGACAGAGATAGCAGAAACAAGGCTGTTAATGATGGGATTCTTGCGAATACAGGTATTCCATTTATTTTTTCTTGGTACAACATCTTTTCACCTTTCAAAATCTTGTGAAAGTAAATCTCTCGAGTAAATAAAATCAGTGCTTGTATGGCATGGTGCAATCCTAATGTTGTATTTGTGCAGAATCATTCACTGAAGCATTTGGATGCTTATGGTAACACGTTTTTATTTTAAACTAATATAATTTAATATTCCCTGCAGTTGAGGCATATGTCAAGTCTCTTGGCCAACCATCATTGCTTGACCTTATTGTGCAGCCTCCATCTGAAGATGTTCCGATGGTTGACGCTGATGATCTAAGGCCTTTAAAGAGAAAAGTAATATATCCTGAGGTATGCAGGTCTACGTTGTGGAATTTGATTACCTTAATTAGTTCTGTTTTATAATTTTTTTCTGCTGTCTGGCAACCATGCAGCATAAACCCATGTCAGAAATTACTTCAGGTTTGCATCGTGGAATATACCACCAAGGGAAACTCAGGGTTAATCGCTACAATCCATTTGAAGCATATGTCGGGAGTGAAAGTATTGGTGATGAAATTATTATTTTTGGACGTTCTAACATGAACAGAGCTTTTGATGGTGATATAGTAGCAGTGGAACTTTTGCCTCAAGATCAGTGGCATGAGGAGAAATCTCTGACAATGGCAAATGAAGGTATGTATTTGAGAAGGTTCATTTTAATGTTTGATTACTATGACAGCATGATTGCAACTACAAGTTATGCCTAGTCTTGATGTTAGGATGCTTTTCCTGTAGTATCTATTTTTTAGCTTTGTTGTTGTAGCTGGTGTCTGCTGTCTGGGACATTTTGAAGTGCTTGTGCTGTCTTGATGTTCTAAATATGCCTTGTTTGATTTTGTTTTACCATTTTTTCTTTGAAAAGGTGTCAATATAAATACTTCAGTCTGGATATTACTGATAGTTTAGATGGTACTTTCCTCTGCTGGTTCTGTTGGTGATTTAGGTGCACATTGTCTATATCCACAATTTTCCTAGATATTGTACTGTATATATAGTAGCATTAGAGTCTCTTGAACATGATGCTTGTAATGATGTCTTGCATCTTCTTATGAATATATTGCATGACAGATGAGGAGGAGGATGATGATGTTCATTTAGTTCCAAGCAGTGCTGATGATGCTCCCAGAGTTGGAAATATGGCACAGGATGGGGACAAGAATACAATGCCTACTCGCCCAAGTGGCCGTGTTATTGGCATTATAAAACGTAACTGGCACTCGTGAGTGAGCAATATATAATTTAATGTATTATATTGCTTCTGGTTACTTTTTAATATTCAATCATTATACTGTTTGCAGTTATTGTGGATCTTTGGACCCAATGCCCATGCCTGGAGGTCAGGGTGGTATTGCACATGCTCTATTTGTCTCCAAAGATAGGAGAATTCCTAAAATTCGGATACAAACAAGACAGCTTGGAAATCTATTGGACAAAAGAATCATTGTTGCTGTTGATTCATGGGACCGTTTATCTCGATATCCTTCTGGACATTATGTAAGAACAATTGGTGAAATAGGTGACAGAGATACTGAAAGTGAGGTATGTTGTAGAATACTGGTTTTCACTATTTTTCATGGTGTGATTAGTGCTTTAGCCTTTTCTGTTACTCTATCTAACTTTGTCATTGAACATTTGTACCTTAACTTAAAACCATTCAACTGTCAGGAGCATTAACTTGAATTAATCTAACTTTCAACATAGGAAAAAACATGGGAGTAATGTAGAATATGCTTCATTTGAATGTTGGATGACATCTTACTTTTTGTCTTTTGAAACGTTGCCGACCAATTTAGTTGTGAGACACCCTGGTTCAGTGTAAGATTTCAACTGTGTGATATGACCCCTTTTCTGTTTAGTTTAAAAAATGTAAGCAGAATATCAGAATTCCAATATTTGTCCTGTCTTGTTTCTGCTAAATTGGGCTGTTATTTGATCAAATTTAGTTTATGGACCATACCGATGTAATTGGTTTCACATGTCACTGGAATTCCGAGGCCAGATTTGATAGATCACTTGATGTAAACTAGCTCTCTGCTATTTATCAACATAACCCGGATCCTTTTTACTAGATGGGAAAGTTCGTATGCTAAAATCTTACCTAATATACCTTCTATGATATCTATGCTGATTGCTGAAGTTTTTTCTAATCTGGAAGTTTGACTTTTCTTGATACCTTAATCATGAGAGTTTGCACTAGTACTATTGTTGAAGAAGATGTTTCTGCCAATATAGAAGGGCACACAATGATCTAGTGAATGGGAAAGAGAATCAAAATGGATAAACATGTTTCATTCTGACAATTTCATGCTATTATGATATTGAGTTCAAATTATGAATGTTAAGGAAAATTCCTGTCTTTACTTCAACTGCAGGTTGTCCTGATAGAGAATGATATCGATGCAAGACCTTTTTCTACTCAAGTTTTGGCATGTTTGCCATGCCTACCATGGTCTGTATCTTCTGAAGATTTGTCCAATCCCATCAGGAAAGACTTGCGACATCTACGCGTTTTCAGTGTGGATCCTCCAGGTATTTAGTTTGTGTGGAAGCTGTTACTTGCATTCTATTTAATGGATGTATTTTCCCTGATTCTCATGTTCAAAGTTTGTTGCCGAATGAATATAGCCCTTACTCTGGTAGTATGT
This sequence comes from Andrographis paniculata, assembly GCF_009805555.1. Taxonomy (NCBI): domain Eukaryota; kingdom Viridiplantae; phylum Streptophyta; class Magnoliopsida; order Lamiales; family Acanthaceae; genus Andrographis; species Andrographis paniculata. Next base: position 793,522 of record NW_026137563.1, on the reverse strand, counting down.
TTTCATATCATATATGAAAGAGAAGTGTTTATGCAGGATGCAAGGACATTGATGACGCACTACACTGTTTGCCTCTTCCAAATGGAAATTTTGAAGTGGGAGTTCGTATCCTTTTGTGTTTCTTGGTTATTTGTAATCCACCATAAGATATTCCATTCCAACTCTTCCAACAGCATTTTATAACACTGTCAAGAGATGATTAATGCGTGTGAAAGTAGGGCACTGAGGCATTCATCAGTTCTGAGAGTGTGAAGCATGTGTGGGTACTTTCATATTTTATTCACACATTATGTTCATTAGGCTGGGCAAGTTCTTGCAATATGAAGTCTTTCACGGTAGAGTCCATGGGGTTGGAGTTTGCATTTGGGCCTAATTTGGTAAAGTATATCATATATGAACTATATTAAGGCTAAGGTATATTGTCATCTTTTTATTGGCAGAGCTTTCTAAGCAATTAAATGTCCTTGCATTTTTGTGTAAATGATTATGGTTGATTAGCATATGATTTGGCATTTAGAATGTAAGGTTTTTGCCATACTAAATATCCTTGTACATTAATGTGGTAATACCCTGCTCAAGCTTATAAATTATAAGCTAGAGCTTGAAATGCAGGCTGATTGGACTTTTGCTTGAAGCTAAGTATGGTTCTGTGAATCTGCTCTATGCACACCTGCAAATGATGGAAGGCAATATATGGAAGTGTAATCTACTTAGGCAATAAGCCAATATGTCATTTGTTAGATGGCATTGTTGAAACAAATGAATCTTACTGTAAACATTATATGGTCATTTAGAGTTAGAGTTTTCTTTAATCATATTTATTAGATATTGCTGATGTCACAAATTTTGTTCACCCTGGAACCCCCTTGGATGATGAGGCTGCACAGAGGGGTACTTCTGTTTACCTTGTTGAGCGGCGTATTGACATGTTACCGAAACCTCTGACGGAAGGTATTCTACTTTTACCTTATTTGTACATTTTTTGAATATTGATTTAGCACAAACATGTAATGCTATGGTTTAACCTATTGGAACCTGTTTTCTGTAGATGTTTGCTCATTACGTGCTGATGTAGAGAGACTGACATTTTCCGTGATATGGGTAAGTTATCATTTCATAGTTATTGCTATTCCAGCCGCTAATCTGCTAATATTATCTCTAATCTCAGGAAAAATTACATTCCCCGAACCTGGACATGTGATATGTGCTTTGAACCATTAGTTTTTTTAACCTTTACAAGTGGGGAATTGTCAACTTACCAATGGCTGTTAATTTTTTAACCTTATGTTCTTGACTATTATGATAATTCAGGAAATGACTCCTGAAGCAGAGATTATTTCTACGAGGTACACAAAAGCCATTATCAAATCGCGTGCAGCATTGTCATATGTGGAGGCTCAGGCAAGGATGGATGATAGGTAGGCAATTTTGGAAATTTTATTTGTTATCGTGTTTGGTTTTGAAATTCCAAGCAAATGACATCCCCCTCCCCCCCTTTTTTTGTTGTCTTTTTGGTGTGTGTGGCCATTACTTCCTGCTTATCCTCAAATATGCCTATGATAATATTAATCTGATTAGAAAAATGTATGCTTCTCTGTGTTTGCTAAAACAGTAATATGTAAGAAGTTTACATTATAAATTACTTAAATGAGTGTACTCATTTACTACATACCAGGAGCTTTAGAGTTTTGTTCTATCACATCAGTAATCCTACTTTGATGCTTTCTCATCTTCAATTTCTCTGCCACCTCACTTTACTTTTCATTCTTCCGGCTGCTCTTGAAATTCACTGAAATGATTTTTTGATAATATCTTTAGTTTATGTTTAATTACCATCCTTCTGGTGCACAAGCCATGCTAAGTGCATACAATTATGCATACGAAATCTTAGAAGATAGAGTTCACATTTTTAGTGCTGACATGAAGCATTCTCTTCTCCATTCTCTATTATTTTTCTATGCACAGTTAATAGCATTATACCCACATACATATATGTGTTTTCTTGCGTTTGTGTCTTTCACCTGAATGAATGCCTGTTTTGTTGTATTTCTTTATCTGATGATCATTGATTCAACAAAACAATAAACTATGTTCTCAGAATCTCATATTTCCCTCTGAACTCACTCATTTTACAGTCGCTTAATGGATTCCTTGACGACAGATTTGCGAAATATGAATACTTTAGCAAAGGTAAAATTTGAGGGGATTTTACTACATAATTCATTGCAGAGAATGAAGCAAATGTTAACTCTTCTGATGTTGTAGATAATGCGGCAAAAGCGCATTGATAGAGGAGCATTAACCCTTGCCTCTGCTGAAGTGAAATTTCAAATTGACACTGAAACACATGATCCTCTTGATATTGGTAAGTGAACTTGAAGCACCAATAACAAAATTTATCATCACTAAATTTATTCTATCCTCTGGATATTGGTAAATGTAATGTGTTCGTTGCTTGTGGTTTCTGTTTTGTCATTTTCTTGTGCGTTGACGTGCAGGTATGTATCAAATTCGAGAAGCCAACCAGATGATTGAAGAGTTTATGCTTGCTGCTAATATATCTGTGGCTAGGAAGATTCTGGAACATTTTCCTCTCACTTCACTGTTAAGGTACTCAACTAGCCTCTTTTAGACAAGATTTATGCCCCCCCCCTACCTATATAGATGAGGAGAAGACCACGATGTCTGTTGTTTGTTTGTTGATAAAAGATGTTATAGGAGTTATTTCTCCAGCCAATATAATTTAGTTAAAAGCCACTTTTGCACTCCCTCCGAGTACCAGTCATATTTGTTCGCCACATTTTGTTATGCACTTATGCCTTTGTCTTTTCGTGGAATCTGAAATTTTACCTGTGTTAATTTGATTTAATTAATTGATAAGACTATTCTATTGCATTATCATTATATATTGTAGCATATTTTTCTCAGTATGAATCTATCACATCTGCAGACGGCATCCAACCCCAACAAAGGAGATGCTTGAGCCTTTATTGCAAACAGCTGCTGCAGTTGGTCTCAGTTTGGATGTGACATCTTCAAAAGCACTGGCTGATTCACTTGATAATGCGGTGGTAAGTTAGCAAACTTTGGTACTGCTTCACATTCTTAAGTGAATGATCATTTATTTCTGGTTGGCTATACTCAATTTTTTATTTTTCATTAGTTGTCCTTGCAACACAGATGCAAGGGATGTGTGGATGCACATTTCATAGGATGGGCATGGCTTGCATGCCCATGTGTTTAGACTTGACCAACGGTTCTATATTAGTGTTTTAGCAGCATTTTATGTACCAGCTGATGTTGAGTTTTGTATTGATGTATTGTAGAAAAAAAGTTTAACATGCTAGTTTAGTAGTATTAGCTTTCAACATATTTAAGCCTATAAATGGTATATGACAAATCGCGATCCCTCTATGCTCTAGAGTCCTTGTAATATGTTTGTTTTGTGTCCTATTTATTATCTCAACATCTTCTGCAACCTCACGCTTCTCATAACTTCAGGGCAGTGATCCATACTTCAACAAGCTGATCCGCATTCTGGCAACAAGATGCATGACTCAGGTATCAAAACCACTTGAATTCATACATGACTTGTTCTGTGATTACCATGAAAGTTTGAGTGTTGTATTAATCTTTTATTCGTTTTCAGGCTGTGTACTTCTGTAGTGGAGATCTAAGCCCTCCAGAGTTTTTCCATTATGGCCTTGCCGCCCCTATGTACACCCATTTCACTTCTCCCATAAGAAGATATGCCGGTATATATACATATCTTAACTACTTGGCCGTGTCTTTTCAATTATTAAGTTTTCAACTGCATTAAAAATACGAATCTATTCTTGTAGATGTCATTGTTCATCGTTTGCTTGCTGCTGCATTGGGGATATACAAGCTCCCTGACATATTCCAGGACAGACCTCGGCTTGCTAGCATTGCCGACAGTAAGGATCTTATGATTGAAATTCAGATATTTTGTATCTTTTGCTTGAGATTGTCTAATGTTACATATTGTTCTCGTCATCAGATCTAAATTATCGCCACAAGAATGCCCAGATGGCTAGCCGGGCATCAGTTGAGCTCCATACACTAATTTATTTCCGGAACAGGCCAACTGATACTGAGGCAAGAATACTCAAGATAAGATCGAATGGCTTCATTGTCTTTGTGCCCAAGTAAGTTCAATCCAAGTCATAATGCGCCCCTTTAATAAGCCATCTTCACTAGATCATCATTTCCCTATGAAATATCAAGAATAAATATATACTACTTGTGATATTGGTGATCAATCTTTAATGTAAGTTTCGCATTTCAGATATGGGATCGAAGGTCCCGTGTACTTGATGGCGAGAGGCCAAAAGGGAGTTGGGGGAGACTGGATTATCGATGAACAACAACAGAGTATTAGGAAAGCCGATGGTAAAGTTTCCTACGGCGTTCTGCAGACTGTGAATATCCACTTGGAGATCGTCGAGCCGCAGCCACACCGGCCGAAGCTTCAGCTCACTCTTATATGAAAATTATTAGGGTGTTTTATAATTCATCTTGTTAGAGAATGCAGCTACATATGTATACACAAATATTCATATATATATATATCTGTGTGTATATTTTATAAGATTATTTATAGACTCCTTCCAAGAAAGTTTGTTGTATTTATTGATTTTACTGCACAAATTCCTCGGCAATTTTCCTCATTATTTAGTTTTTAGTTTTTTATTTTCTTTTAATATTAGAGTTGATATTTTGTGAGAATATCATGCATACCGGTGGAATTCATACAGATGGTTGTTTTGAGAACCAGAGAATTATTTATTTATCTTTTTACGAAATATTCTTAAGTAAAGATAATTTAGTCAGTTTACAGTATTTATGTATATATGTTTGTAGAATATAGAATGATTATGACCAAGTATCTCCCCATTTTCACCTTAGATATATAAAAATTATTGGTCTGTTTGGTAATAAATAGGAGTGTTCATTTTTTATGTTACGTTTGTTTATAAATAAGAATGTGCTCACTTAATTTTTTTAAAGGTTATACGACTTCTCACATATATTATCTTATACTCCCTCGTTGTCCTGATACCAGAATTCATAATAAATATAATTAGTAAATAATTAAAAATATATAACAAGTATAATTAGTAAATAGTTAAAAATATGTAACAAGTATAATCAGTTGATTAGTCTAATAAAAAATTTAAAATAAAATTAAAATGTATATTTTCTTTTATGAGATGTGAGATGGGCAAAAATGTAAACATGATAGAACATAGGGAATAAAAAAAAATGAAGCTGTATGTTCCATTTTTATATATAATAATAATAAATATTTATACAATATTATTTTTTTATAATATTTTTGACAAATCTCGTACTAAAAAAAAAAATCAAAGCTATAAATATTAAACAAATATATTCTTTAAATTTATTAAATTGTAGGTTGATATCATAATTTTTATGACATTTATATGAAATATATTTAGGTGTGTTTGTTTGGGGGTTTGGATTTTGAGTTGGGATTTGAATAGTAAAAATTTTGAATTTGAATAGTTGTATGATGTGATATAAATAAGTGTCGATGTGATATTTTGAATGTAAAATTAATTTTTAGTATAATATAAAAAATAAAAAAATAAGTATTTGATTTGATGTTTTGGGGAAAAATAGTGTAAATCCAATCTAATCCCCCGAACAAACACTATAATATATAGTCAAATTATATCTCTTGAAATAACATTTCAAACTCGAGGGGTGTTTGATACATAATAATAGGGGAAAATAAATGAATTTATTTATCTTGTTTGTTTATCATTAATAATTGAAAATTTATTTATTTTTTATTTTCAATTCTCTTCTATAACACATAAGTTAAAATAATTAAACTTGTTGAAAAAAAATTATAATTAATCTAAAATAAAATTATTCAATAAAAAATTTTATCATTATTATTTGAAAAAAAAAAAATCATCTTTACAACGAGATGTGTTTATTTTTTGAAATAATTTAAAAGGATATTTGTTATACAAAATATAGAGAATTGTATGTTAAAAAAATTCACAATATAAATAATAATCCCTTACGATATCCTTTGCCATAGCCGTAATGAATGACTTTGTAGCGTAAGATTTGAACATGTGATGTGAGATCAATTTTTTTCTAAAGAAAAATATGATAAAATAAATGGACATACGGATAAAGAAAAATGGACAAGGACGGAGTAGAATTTTTTAGTAAATTTATTATTATTATTATTGTTGATTTTTAGTCACATTTGCAATTCCATTATTTCTGGTAGCCGATTTCATTCTCTCTCTCAAAAAAAAAAAAAAAAAAAAACAAATCTCACTAAAAATGTTTCTAAAAAATAAAAAAGTAAAAACGAAAACCGCGTGGTCGGACGGTTTTGGGGCGGTATAAAATGGTCGGTTTGGGTATGCAGGTTGATTTCATGGTGAGCGCACGATACAAAGCCCAGGCCAGAGCAATGCACGCCCACGCGTACAGAGCCAACGCTCTCTTCACTCTCTCCTTCACCATTCTCGTGCTCATGTCTGCCATGGCTTCTCTCACCGACACCTTCAATTCACCATCTCCGACCTCCCACGTTCAAGTAAATTTCAGATCATTTTAATGTGGAGGATATATGCATGTATGTGTTGTGTTCGTCCGCGCTTAACCCTAATTGGTCCATCACTTCTTTTTTGGTCTGTTTTCTAGGTGTTGTACATCCATAGCTTCCAGAAGAAGCTGGACGGTAACGAGGAGGTAGCTCCAGCCGTTTCTGCAGTTTGTTTTGTTTAACAGTAATTATTGTTTTTCTTATTTCACTGTCCTTGTCACTGTTTCTTTCGCTTTTGCATTTGAGCGTTTTGATTTTATGAATGTTAGTTCAAATTTTCATTAGGTGTTTGAATAAGTGTATGCGTTTAACCTCTGAATATGGAATGTTGATGTTGACGTTGACGTTGATGTTGCTGTTGCTTATTGAAGTTTGAGCTGAAACATCGAGCTTCAATCATAATTTGGAGGTATAGAAGACGTGATGCTGTCTATATTTAGTTTTGTGTTTGCCATCTCTATAGATGGTTATTTTTATCAGATCATGTTGAACATTTAATTGCTACTTTGCAATATCACAACTGTCGAGTGGTATTACAGTATGTTCATCCATTTGGAGAAGATTCTACAGTAACTATTCTACTTTGTTCCTTTTGTGTTTCCAGTAAAGAGAAATCACCATATAGCAATTCACATTACATAATGTCCTGTTTTATTTATTCCTTTGTTAATGTAACTTTGCAACGGGTAAACTGGAGCAAGTTCTACTGTGACAAGTTCACTTAAAAAGAGCAATGCACTGTTTTGTTCTTTAGGTGGATTCCAGTAAATAGGAGTCTCCAAAACACAATTCACATTAAGTCATGTCCTGTGTTACAGAACCCACATTAAAGGTGTTCGAGACTGATTTGTTCATATGTTACTCTGCTGGTCATATGTAGCATACTTGAAGTGGAATATCCAGAACATGTTACCATCTTCCCATATCTTGCCTTGCATTTAAGAGATTAGTTGTTTGCTGCCTTTGGATTAAGTTTCCAACCCTCAACTGATTGATTGACTATCAAAAGTTAGATATAGTTTTAATCCACGGCTATCCTCTTAATTACAGGTGAAATGAGTTGATTAATTGTTTCTATCTACTCTGCAATCCTGCAGAGTAATGAATAATGTGTTCAAAATATACTGTTGGTATAAGGAGCTTGAAATGACTTCTAAGGGTTTTTTAGTTTGTGTTTGTTCTGCCTTGAAGGAGCAAGTGAGCCAAACTTCTTTTTTTTTTTTTAGTTTAGGATGTCCCGAAAAGGAACTCCCCTGCCAAAAAGTAGCCTGTGCTGCTTAATTGCAGCAAGGACATGGTTTTCTTTGGTAAATGGCTAAAGAATAGTTCTTAGATATGATCTCCATACAGGTTATATACTGATTGAAATATTCATTAAACACTCTTATTAATTAGGGCAAGTATAGTAACCATCAAAGTGAACCTACTTACCTAAATCAAACTGAACTGGCACCCCCAGCTTAAAATTCATGTCATAGAACAACCACTATTGAATCTATTAGTGAGGGATTGAGTAATATACTAAGGAGAGATTTCCAGTTAGACTTAGAGCTAACATTTTATACTTGCCATGTTAAAGACTTTGGATCAGAGTTTATGTTCTCCTGGTACAATTTGGGTTGAATTTGGATTAGTTAGGGGTTGTTATAGCCATCTACACCTGATGGCTAAACCTAAAAAATTGCCCAAAATTCATTGAACAGATAAGGGGTAAAGTTCGACTTAGATATTTATGTGCTGGGTTATGGATTTGGCCTTTGGAGATTCCAGTTAAGCATTTTTCTAAATAACAAAATATGTTTAATTCTACAATGATCAGTTTTATATCATTATATTTCTATTATTGGGAGCAAATGCATATGTTTTCTGGTTACTAAGTGGTTTGCATCATTGCACTCGCTGATGTCAACATATGGCCAAGTTTTCTTATTTCTCCTCTGGGATACAACAGTCGGTGATTTACGTGGATTGGTTAACGAGTGTTGCTTTTATTTTAAATTTATGCAGGTAAGCCTGGCCTTGAATATATCAGCAAACTTACAATCTTTGTTTACATGGAATACAAAGCAGGTCTGTCATTACCTTATTTGCACAGTTTCTATGACTTAGGTGATTCCAGTTTAGAAGAGGGGAATCCTTTTTCTCCCATCTTAATAACCTGCAAATTGTTTATACTCTCTGTGGGTTTTTTTATTTTTAGCACTGAAGTATGGTTAATCAGTTTGTGAGGATTAAAGAAGAGAACATTTTTATGCCATCATAAAATGCTCATACATAATGCTCATCTGATTGTGCAAAAAGCAACCTCACCTGCATTCAATCTATGAAGGAATAATTGTTGCCATTAACCTTAATTTGGAAGTGATAATATTCATTCAAAAATTGCAGGTCTTTGTGTTCATATCTGCAGAGTATGAAACCCCAAAGAATGCACTTAATCAGGTATATGCTAATTCTTGTGTATGCTGGTTTGGTGTGTCGTGTCATATATCATGATCAAATCTTTCTCATTCCATTGACAAAAGTTTGAATGTGTGGTTTGGGTACTCTCTGGTTGCTTTTATTTTATTGTCACTATCCCTACAATGATGTCATAAAATTATGGATCAACTATTGAAAGAATATTGTTTATTGACCAATGGAAACCGGTAAGAAAAGGAAAGAATATTGATTTTTGGAAGAAATCTTTTACTATGTCTCACAAATGTTTACTAATGCATTTTTGCAGGTATCACTATGGGATGGAGTTGTACCTTCCAAAGAACAAGCAAAGTTTTGCCTTCGCACGATTAACGAATACCGTTTTACTGATCAAGTGAGTGCTTTCATCTTTGTGAATGTGTTATTTCAAGTGACAACCTAATCTTTTATGTTGTAGTAATATACAACATAAATAAAGATTAAGAGCTCTCACTTTAAAGTAAACACACTCTTTGTGAATTGTGAATTTGGCTTCTCCGAACAACCATTGATTGATTAATTATGTCAACGGATCATCTCATCCCATCCCATCCCACCCCACCATGACCATGTTGTAGGGAAGCAACCTAAGGGGTAGAGAATTTAGCTTAACATTACAATGGCATGTCATGCCCAAGACTGGGAAGATGTTTACTGACAGAATAGTCGCCACTGGCTTCCAGTTGCCCCTTGATTATAAATAAAGATTTCCTTCTTCCACATTTGTTGTAGCCATGGCGGTATGGCAATTGAGAATAGGTAGGTATTCTCCTATCGTGTAATTGAACTGAAGGTAAGGAAATGACATTTGGTATGATATTCCATTGAATTCACATTTGCTTTGCTTGCAATATTATAGTACCGTATATATTGTTTTTTTGAAGGTCTGGTCTATATATCACTGCTTTTGTATTATTGCTATTATTCTTAATTAGATCATTTTAATCATTATAAAAAAATTAATACTAATAAATGATTGATTAAGGTTTGTTGCGTTTGCGAATAAAACAGAGTCTGTCACGAATCTCCGGGATTAGCGACAGCTGCTTCTTCCTAGCGTCAATGGCGGACGGAGCAGTTTCAGACTAGGATCCATGGCATGGCCTTCAACTTCATCGTCTTCCTCCTCCTCGTCGCCACAATCGCCTTCTTCCTCGCAATCCCCCGCCGCCCTTCAATTCCACAATACCCTACTCCGCATAGAGCTCTCCTCGCCGAGTCCAACTGCCGCCTCACCTCCTCCGATGGCCTCTTCGACTACTCCTCCTTCCATTCCTGCCTCTTCGCAGGTAACCCGTTCCTCTCCGTCCCCTTCCTCGTCCTTGTTCTCCTCTTCCAGTTCTACATCCTGGTCAAAACCGCCCAGGATCGGTTCTCCGTCGTCGTGACGAAGCTATCAGCTCACCTGAAGCTCTCGCCGTCGATGGGAGCGGTCACGCTTCTGGCGCTGGGTAATGGCGCTCCAGATGTGTTCGCTTCGGTCGCGGCGGTTCGCGGCGGACAGCCGCGGACCGGTTTCGGTGCGATTCTTTCGGCGGGGACGTTTGTTTCGGCGTTTGTTGTAGGATTCGTCGCGATCTACGCCGCGCCGTTCGCCGTCGATCCGGCGCCTTTTATTAGGGATGTGCTGTTTTATTTGACTGCTGCACTGTTTCTGTTTTATGTGTATTTGAGTGCCGAGATTTACTTGTGGCAGGCTGTTGGTTTTGTTGGTTTCTACGTTTTCTTTGTCGGCATTGTGTTTTCTATGGATTTTGGATACAGAAGTGTGGTTGGAGAGGAGAAAAGGAAAGGCGCTGATGGTGGCGCCGCTGGCGGCGGCGGCGGCGGCGGCGGCGGCGTTGGTGCGGAGGTAGTGGCGATGGATTGTGAAAGTGGGGAATTGGTGGACAGATTTAATGCTGGAAGTAAGAAGAGTTTTGGGTTTTGGAAGGTCCTCAACATGGTATGTGATCTACTGAATTCAGTTCTACTTAATTTTTGTTACTGTTTAGTTTCACTTGCTCATTGGATTTGTGATTGATTTTGTTGATGTTGAAGCTCTTGAGGTTTATAATCTTTGTTTCTTCTTACCTTTGTTGGGAACTTGTGGTTTCTATTTTGGATCTCAGATTTGCAGGATTTGATCATTTTGTCTTGTTCTTTTATGTGTGATTATTTCCTATGCAATTTCATGTCTAAATTGTCAACACTTAAAAAAATTGTGTTAGTGTAACATATGCACTCTCATGTTTTGATGCTCAAGATTTTATTCATGGGGCAGTGAGGCATTATTTAGGATCTTATTTAGGTGTATCCATGGATGTAAAATGGATATTTTATGAATATTTATAGCAAAGTTTGTTTATGCTACCAGTTATAGTAGTTAGAGATTTTGGAAAAAAGCTTCTCCTTTATTAGGTCTAGACTGAGATCTAAAGGCTCATTGCATGGTGTTTATGGTTGCTATATATGATTTGACCTGTAGACATGAAGTGTAAGACATTAGATATTATCTCAGCAGCTTGTGGAATTTATCTCGTGATTAGCATGTTCTTCTTTTGGTCGCATTAGCCCTTCGATAAATCTTCTTTATTTTATATCTCTCATCCATTAATTAGAAAGAATATACGACCTACCCGCCAATGAAGCTATATTATTAGCTTTCTAACAAAATAAATATTAGTATTAATTTGTCTAAGTTGCAGATTATTATGAGTATACTAGTTGTATAACTGAAAAATGATGCTTTTGCTGCAATCTTGTTAATCAAAGGTTACAGCTCTCAAAACCAAACTTGTATACATGTGTCTGGCATATGCTCGCTTGTTGCCGTTGGTGCTTTAATCTGTTAGGATTAAACTGGAAGAAATGCAAATTCTTTTTCGAATAGCTGTGGCTACATCATTTGGTTTGTGTTACGGAAATACACATTTATTCTTGCGAGGAATCAATATTTATTTTCTTGTCTTTTTGTTGCATCATTGAAATCGTAACCTTCGGTATTAGCTTGTAATCATGAATAGGACAAAGACACTAGACAAAATGGAATGGTATAAGCAAGTGGTTTAATTTGGCTGCATGTTTCTTAATGTCATGCATATTCAATAAATTTCTAGCGATGCAAGTAATTTTTCCAAAGTTTTCTCCTTATCGATTATGATTCTTCAAGTACTAGTATTCTCATTCTTGCAGATATCACGGACGTGGGAAGTTCCTGTCTCGACACTTCTAAAACTCACTGTCCCAGAAACATCTCCATCCAAATGGAGCCGGTTTTACCAATCTGCTACCATAGCTCTCTGCCCACTCGCCCTTCTATTCTCCTGCAAATCATTTATGCCTCTAGACCATTCGATTATTTTCCTTATTCCAAACACCCGCTTCCCTCTTTGGTCGGTGGTACTCTTCGCCAGCTCCTCTTTAGCCGTTCTCCATTACATGATCGAAAAAGAGCCACCAAAATCCGAGCAAATCTCTGCAGCGGTCATTGCATTCATCATGAGTGTTTTCTGGATTTCAACCACGGCTGGCGAATTGCTGAACTGCCTCGCGGCTATTGGCCAGCTGTTGCGACTCCCCCCTGCCCTTCTTGGATTGACGGTTCTTGCTTGGGGGAATTCAGTCGGCGACCTTGTTGCTGATGTGGCTGTCGCAAAAGCCGGGCAGCCGGCCATGGCTATGGCCGGTTGCTTTGCCGGGCCTATGTTCAACATGCTGTTTGGGCTTGGGACAGGTTTAGTGATAGAGACAGTGGAAGTATTCCCTGAAGCTTACGAGCTTCGGTTCCACACGAGCATCGTGATGGCATTCGTGTTCTTGATTCTAAGCTTGATGGGGTCTCTTTTGGTGGTAACTTGGCATAGGTTTCGCGTTCCCAGGTTCTGGGGATTCTGCCTCGTTGCGCTCTACGTCATCTTCATAGCTGTAAGTCTAGTTATAGCCAAAATCTCTCGATGACCCCGGCAAAAAACGCTCGGACATGGCCTACTCTAACGTCGTCGAATTTGGATTATTTAGTGTTACAATACACTACACTACGTTATGGGTGTATTTGGTTACGGAAATAGGGAAATGCGGTTAGTGTCAGTTGAGTTATATAGAAACTTCATGGAATTTTGAATATCATACTCCTTCCCGTCATTAGTAAATTTTTTATAATTTAATTACAATGCATATAAATGTCAATATATTTAAGTTTAAAAGACAGGCTTAAATAATAATAATAAAAAAAAAAAGGCATAAATCTAAAAGTCAAGTATAAAGTATAATCATTATTATAACCATTGAAAATAAACTGTGTCTAGACACAAATAATAATAGTAATACTCTACTGTGATATGCATATAATCAGTTCACCTCAAAAAATGAAAACCATTCAAATTTTCCCTGCAATATATATATATATGGTGTGTATGCGAGAAAACTGACCAGTACTCAAGTGAGGTAAGGTACCCCTCAAAAAGACAGAATGATTAAGAGATGGAGAAATATCGAAAGTATGAACACCAAAAGTCTGTTGGCCTCGTGGTACTCCAATCCGGCCAGCGCCGCAGCTGCGCTGCTGCTTCCACGAGTTGCCGGTGGGGGCAGTAGTTGTTCCGGGGATGAAGCCGGCCCAGGAATTCTGTTCCCAGGCCTCGGCAAAGGAGCTTCTGTGTCGTTACGATTGACTACAGGAGAAGTATTGCTCGATCCATTATTCAACGTGGCAGTGAAGCCTGAGAAGGAAGGATCGAACAACACAAATCTTCAAATTAAGATAATACTTATTTACTAAGAACATATAGGGAGATGAGACGAACTCACAGTCGGATTCTTTCCAGCCTAAAACCATCTTCTCACGATCAAACACTAGTCGGTAGCCGCTCATAAAGTTTTCTGGGAATGGAATATAAAAAACAACATCGTCAGCATCCTCGTTTCGATAAATCGGGATGAAAACTAAGCAACATTCCTACAGTGTAAAATCATAAAAAAGAAAACAACTTTTTTCTACCAAACATTCTAACTACAATTCCTGATTCTAATATCGACCGAGGTAGAATATTTAACAGAATGTTAAAATCATTGAAACTCGAAACACACTGAATTAAAGACTGCGGATATTTAGATACTCACGTCCAATAATGTTAACATCGTCACTTTTGACAATAGCCAAACAATATGCATATCCACCCTGCAGATGATGGAGCAGCCTATCAGCACGATTCATGACAAATTTCTCACGCACTGCCTTCTTTTTACCTGCCGGGGAATTCCAATTGTTGGTGCAAGAACAGAAAATTGGTTCCCACCCTTCATTATCAAGCTCAAGCTCGGGATGGTATAGCTATCTTGTTTAGGACTGCAAGGAACGGAAGCTGCAGTTGAGAACTGTTTTATACCAGAAAAGACATGCCGACAATTTTTTATGCGAAATAAAATGAACCAACCTGAGGGCATAACAATAGTCGAAAATAATCTTCCTTGGAGGCCGATAGCGTGGCTCAGTTATTTGAGGATTGAACTGCGGTGGAAGAAGAACAGATAATGCTTCAGCATTCAGAATTCCAAGAGTAAAAATTAAAAACCATATAAAGCTAAGCTATGTTCACTTTAAAGGATAAAAAACTATGTTCGGACATAAAGTTATTAATGTCATTTGCTAAAATAGTTTCATGGGAATATTATCCTTCAAACAAACCAAGACGGAGAAATAAGATTATGATAGACTTTGCCTTACACTCTCTACAATAGCCGAGTAAGCCGGATCATTCAGATACGTAAATGACGTGCCAGAGTCAAATATAGCTGTGAATTCGAGATTGGTGACGTTTTTCTCCACAGCTATTTGCGTTATGGTAACATTGTAGGAACGGCTGCCAGAAAGTGCCGGAAAAGTTTTAAAGAATGAAGAAACAGGTTTAAATTTTATTTCCCATAAAAGAAAAAGAATGCTTACTGTGACTGTTGTAGATTAAATGAAGTTTCATTCTGGCCGGGAGTCCCTTTATCGCCAAAATCTATTCTCCCGATTCCTTCATGCCGGAAACACATAGAGAAGGAATTCGCTGTGTGGCCACCGCTAGCTAAAATGCTAGGGACAGATAGATTGTTCATTCCGAGCCCAAACAGACCGTTAACGGCAGCTCCTCTCAAGAAATCACCTGTCTGAACTATCCCACATCTGAGATGAAAGAGATGCATTCAGATTTGTCATAAAACAAACAATTGGCAGTCAGATGTGTAAAACTTTCTAGAGATGCAAAAACAAGCAAGTGATTTATCGGGAAACAATTAGGGTGTCATTCAACAACATACTGACAGCACAATACATAACAAATTCACAGACAACATATTGTTTACATTAATATAATACAAATATAGTATATGAACTAATAATATATGAAAATAATCACACGAGCACATGCCAACATTGATCTCAATATATATCATATGTTAAAACAACACACGATTTATGTTAATATAATATAGTGCAACATGTTGATTTGACAAGACATGATAATAGTCCACGCAACACGTCATCACTGATCTCAGCATATATCACATGTTAACACAACATAATATATAATATATAATATATAAATGACAATACATGCTAATGATATACACAACACATGTTGTTTCGATAACAACCATGTCCAGTATATATCATTACAATGTGCTGACTGAGGCTAATCAGCACTCCAATCAACACCATATGCAAGAAAATGCAAGCCGCAAGTCACGAAAGAAGAGCTTGAAAAAGACAAGGCATAATCATAAGCCTCATCGGGAGTATTGTATAATAAAATTGCACAGGTTGGGAATAGTAACCACACTATGATCAGTAGAACCCACCCTAATGTAATTGGGACATCGACTGGTATTTGGGGTGTGGAATCGGAACCTAAGTGCAACACATCGTCAACCAAGATCCCAGTAGTTGATGTGTTGGTGGAAAGGTATAGAGCCTGATAAGCACAACCATTAAATGTGCGCGAGCATCTTCTATGTCCGCACTTTGTGCTATTGCATGCAACTGTCGCACTAGTTGAGGATGTCCTGGGGCTGTATATGTTTAAGTCCAGTTTCTGTTTCCATCGAGACATAATTCGAGTAAGTAAGAATACACACACCAGGCAACATTATCAGGTAGATTGAAGTATTTATTCAATCTGCTTATATAATAAGCAGTCAAGACAAATAATCCACACTCTCCCAATGCTTGCAGTTCTTAATCAAAAAAGAGCTATATACATGGCATAATCATGATTTTAGTTCCCAAAGAAGTGTTTATTTCTAATTTTGTCCTCAGTTATAGAATAATTAAATGTTAGTCTTTAAGAATTTTTTCGGTACAAGATTAATTTTTTCGAAAATTAAATCCAACACATATTGGAGTTGCCAAGACTGCCATGAAAAACAATCAAAATGTACATTTATGTAGAAGAAGGTAGTTCTTTCTCCATCTTAATAAACATCAGCAAACATTGATGGATTATTGAAACAAATTTTAAAAACTGGACTTAATTAAGATATATCATAGAAATAAAATAGAATTTAACACATCTCATAGACTTACAGATGCATATTTAACCCATTATCACGATTTTGCACACATACCTTCCCTGAACTTGAGTTCAAGGTTCGGGCACAATCGCTACATTCACACGGTAACCAGAATAGGTCACTTCCAGTGTCAAGTGCCACAAGAAATAGTAAAGGAGGGGTACCCACAGAAACAATGGCATAGTGCAAGCTGCAAATATAAAGAGCAAAACGTGTCTTTATTAAACAGATATTGAAAGTTTTGTTTTCAGCTTTACAACACAGATACAGATAGACATTCGGACAGCAACAAAGAACAAGAGCACAAAATGATTATCATCAAATTAGAACAAAGAATTTCACTATGCAATAATCTAGTATTCGAGAATTATTAACCTTAGCACACAATGGAAATAGTAAATTCTAAAAAATATGCACTTCCACTTTTCTACTAAACAAGTAGTCGGAGAGTGTTTAACAAATTCTCGTGTCTATTTCTAGCTACTTAAGAACTATTGTTCAAAAAATATGGATTAAAAGATTTTTCAAGAGTACCTAAAATTTCTAACTTAAATTAGTTTTCACTTATAAACAATATAATCTCTAGTAAAATAATGCATTTCTAGGATAACCATAAAAAGTACTTTGGCTATCTCTTCGCTTAATTAATTAATTTATCATATATAAAAAAAAATAATTTTAATCTAATTATTTAAAAATAAAAAATAAAATCCATAAATAACACAATTAGATTTAGAGTCCTATCAATCATACTAATTACTAGTAACTAACCTCTAGAAATTTCCAGGTCCTTCTAAGAACACCTATCGTTTCGAGTGCATAGTATCATTTCCTCATCCTCTTGTAATCCAACTATAACTTTGAACTACGTTAAATGATGCTAGCACCTTCTTCTACATTATTATCCATAAAATAAATAATAACATAAATCAAAGGGAAGGATAACCATCATGTGAAGCACTGAACTGCTGATGAACATGGCAAACAAACATGTAAAAAATCTGATAAAAACAATTTCGACGATAGTTGAAAGAATTACGCACAAGCCAAGGGTGTTGATTCGGAAAGTCTCGTTACTGCCCAAAAAGGTGAGGTGACCTTCCGGCGGAGGAGAGGCGCCGCCGGCGAGGCGGCGCGCGTTGAAGAGCCGGTCTCTGTGAGCCATGGCGGCATAGTAGTCGAGACTACCCTTCTCCGGCAAGCCATCGACGTCGAGAAACTCCCTGACGGTATCCGAATACCTGTGGTGGATATCGAAACCGAAAATCCCTAGGGTTTCGGATCCGCCGTGCGCGGCAATAATCGAACGCACCAAAGCTGCAAGAAACACGAAATACACCGAAACCCTAAAATACATAATCAATCAATTGCAAGCGAAATCGAGATGTAAGGACCAAATTGAGAGCTCAGCTACTCGGGGCGGAATAAATTATTGCGGAATGATGGAGAGTGGAGAAGGATTAAAGACGTACCTGGTCCAGTCAATTGGAGGGGTAGAAACTGGAAAGGGCGACACAGCCATAGTTGTGATTCACAGCAGGAAAGGCAACTAAAAGGAGGAAAAAACACGCAAAAAAGTCGTGCGGATTTGGCGCCATGGCTGGACTTCCGAACCCTCCCTCCAAATGGACGTTACGTAGGAATTCAGCAGTCTGAGTCGCACTGTGGGGTCTGTGGAAAGTAATCATCGGACCCTCACAGTCTTTGCCAATTGGAAAATGATACCAGAAAGATGGGGACGAAGATAGCTTTTACTGCGGGCTGACCTTGAGTCAACGGCTACGGCATCTTGGACCAATATAGTATATACTTAACATTAATTTACAGTATGAATAGGTGTGAATTGAACGAATTACTGTTCGACACGTGTTGTCAAAATTATAGTTAGTCCATTATTTTTATTTTTATCTGTCTTACTTCTTTTTTTTTTTTTTTCTTTTCCATATAAAAATAATTATATACTCCATTGAAATATACAATTTTTTTATTTTTGACCATTTTATAAGTATTGTATTATTTAATACTTTCTCCTTCATTTAAATTTATACTTACTTTTTTTTTATTATCATAAAAAAATATTATTTTTTTAAATAAAAAATTATTCTATTTTTATACAATTTTTTACAATAAAATAATTAATAATTATTACTCAATTTTATTTAAACCAATACCCGATCAAATGAACACACATTTGCATGATAAAGGAAGTATAATAAATACTTTACAATTCATAATATATATTACATAAATATCGTTTGCTTTAAAATGAATATTGTATTTTAGTTATACATACATTTTATAATTAATAATTTTTAAAATTTTAATTAAATTAATGTTAATCTATAATTATTTATATTATAATATAATAATTATGTACAATAAACTAAAGACAAAAGGTGAAAGAAAGAATACTTAATTGAAATACTAAAATAACCAACCAAGTGAGTCTACAGGTACAGGGCTTACGTGCTTAATGTTGTTTGATTTTGGATTTGGATTTAAAATTTAAAAGTAATACAAAATAATAATGATTGTAATATAATTTAATTTAATATTTTTGTGAAAAATAATTTTTATAATATACTTTTCTTGGTCAAGATGATTTTTTAGTTAGGGATACCGTATTTTATGTATATAGATTAATAATTATTAATAATAAATTATTTTATTATTTTTTATGCTAGTAGTGTTATCGGTATTTTAAATACTTTTAGCATTATATTTCGATAAAATATATATTATATGAATATCAATTTGTAGATAATAAAATTTTATTTAATATATTTATTTATTTATTTATAATTAATTTAAAACTAATTTTATAAAAAAAAAAGTATTAAAGATATATATTAATATTTGTTTATTGAAAAAGAAGATATAAATAAAAGAGTTTTGAGTAGATTATATTATAAATTAAATTAAATTAAAAAAAGAAACTAAGTAATCTGTCGGGGCGGAAGAAGTATTATATATATAAAAAAAATTTGTTTCTATATTTTAAAAAAATATAAATAATACAAAATCATTTAAGATTGATTTATTTTCTAAATTTAAAGTTTTTTTTAGTTATATGTTAATTTTTTTAATTTATTAATATTATTAATAAAAAATAATATTATAATTCATTATTATTAATTAATTAAATATAATTATGTTAAATATTAAATTAATAATAATAATAAAAAGTACCCATATATATATATATATATGCATTCACAACAAAATAATCATCGTATGACATTTTTAGTCTAACTAAAATGGGTGTGTTTGTTTGGGGGTTTGGATTTTGAGTTGGGATTTGAATAGTAAAAATTTTGAATTTGAATAGTTGTATGATGTGATATAAATAGGTGATGATGTGATGTTTTGAATGTAAAATTGATTTTTAGTATAATATAAAAAATAAAAAATAGGTGTTTGATTTGATGTTTTTGGGGGGAAAATTTTGGATAAATAGTAAGATTTTGTCCAAATCTCTCAACCGAACACACCCAAAGTAGATCTTGAGAGAATGCCGGTAAATCCATGTGAACAAATATGATCAACTTAACATTAATTTTCTTCTCTACACAATTCTTCAAAAATCGGCAATCGACTTTTCCCTGCACCGTAGGGGATAGAATTTGTACGTAAATGCACTGTTATCTTCAAAATATGTTCGCCGGCTCCTTTGAAGTCAGCTACCATATATTATCCATGTTGTTTTTGGTATCCTTCGCTTTCATACTATTAATTTTATTTGTAGCAATCTTTTTCGATGGTGCATTTTTTCCTTTCTATCTTTTGATTTTTTATACACAATTAAAATCAAAATTAGACTAACATACTAAATAACTATCTTAAAGATTAAAGATTTTAAAGACTTTAACATCATTAATAACTTTTTTAAAAAATACTAAATTAAATATTTATTTGATGTTATAAAACATTATCTCAATTATTTATTTTTTATTGTTATCAAAATCTAGAGCCTAACCTATGGAGCAATTCCTTATATAGATAAGCTTTAAAATTTGTTATCAAAATCATAACTAAATCTATGATTCAAAATCTAATCAAATAAAATAAAAACTCAGCAAAATAAATATTATCATATCAATCAACAAAAGAAAGTATTTCCCTTTTATATGGGGAATCAAACTCCAATGCTTCTATTTTCTTTGAATTTTTCTTATAATTTTTTTACACATTTTATTCTCAATAAATAATGTTATAATACTATATTAGAATGAAAAATGGTATTTTTTTTTTCATCAAATATCAAATTTAAATTACTATGCAAATACTATAAAACAAAAATAAAATAAAAATTTAAAAAATACCACAGTTCAGTTCCTATAGCATACAATAACTATTTTATTTAAAAATAATAATAATACAAAATCAAATATGAAAACACCCAAAGAATACACCAGTTTAACTTCACTAACCTTTTAGTCAAATTCTAATGCTAATTTTAATTTAATTTAATATTTTCTCCCTCTAAATTCTATCGTCTTAGATCATATTTGCACAAATTTTTAGGTAATTATTTTTTTATTATGAAATGACAGTTTTACATTTTATGGGAAGATGGAGAAAACATGCTCAAACAAAAATGATATATAAATCAAGGGTAAAAAATGTAAAATATTTGTACAAAAAATAAATAGGACAATAATTATTGAACGTTACAAATAAATAAAGAAGTAGGACATTAGTTATAATTTTGCATTGAAATTGATTCACACAAGAAGAATTTGTGTGGTCTTTCAATACATATACATGTTCTTCCAAAAATATTAATATATCTGAGCATTTATTATTTTTATATTTTCTGTAAATTATTTTATATCACAAATAAAAAATATTTCCTATCAATTTTTTTATACCACGCATAAACCAATATATATATTTCTTCAAATTATCTGCATAACAGCTTTAGGGCTTTGAAGATTATCCCTTCGGATAAAAAATAAAAATAAAAGATATCTATCCAACCATATAAATATTAACAATCTTGTTTACATCATTTATCAATAAAAAAAAAAATAATAAAAATCTTATTACGTTATATTCTTAAACCATATGTATATATCCACTAAATAAGTTACTATTTTTTAAAAAAAATTATTCATATACGTGTATACCTATATATTATTTTTATTATATTAAGAAAAAAAATATTCTAGATATAAAAAATATAATTTAAGTAAATAGATATTTCAAATTACATTTTTAATTATATGTATATTTGATTAACGGAAGATTACTTTAGTTCCTTTGTAATTTAGTTTTTATTGTTCATTATAGGATGTGTTTGTTTGGATTTAGATTTTTAATTCAATACTAATTTGATTGCAATATTATTTTCTAATTATAGGATGTGTTTGTTTGGATTTAGATTTCAGTTCGATATTAATTTGATTGCAACATTTTATTAAAAAAATTATATTAATTGCATAATAAAAATTAAAATTAAAATTAAATTTAAAAAAAATAAAAATAAAGTACGCTATATTACCTTAAAAAACCCTTTGATTATTGTTGCATATTTTATCTAAAACCCTAATCAATACAATATGTATACGTGTGTATATATATATATATATATTGTTAGGCTTAGAAGTTTTTGCAGAGAAGAGTGATGGGGGCGGAGTCGTGCAAGGGTGACATCCTTGCGCTGCCGGAGGACTGCATAGCATATATTATCTCCTTCACCAATCCCAGGGACGCATGCCGCCTCGCGATTCTATCCTCTGTTTTATCCTCTGCAATTCGATATGATTTCGTCTGGGAGTCTTTTATGCCCTATGATTATCGCCAAATCCTTTCGCGCTCCGTCGCCGGTTCCGATTCGCTGCTCAGAAAATTTAGTTCGAAGAAGGAACTCTACGACTATCTATGTGATCATCCGATCCTCATCGATGACGGTCGCAAGGTTTTTCGCTGTTATGAATTGTTTTTGTTGCATCAATTATTTGATTTTCGATCACAATAAGTAAATAAATTTGGCTATTTCCTCTAGATGTGTGTATCTCTATCTCTGTACTTGTTTTCGAAGCTTTGTTTGGCGATCAATTTCGAAGTAATTTCCAGAATATTTCGCACGACGAGATGTTTATGGCATTGATAGTGTTCCATTAGAACAACGAGTACTTCTGACGCTCTATTTGGTGCTTTGTGCGTGAATCTGATCTTAATTCATAGTTTCAATTCAAATGCTTCATCAATATGCTATAACTATGGATAATGTCGCTTTGTTGGATATTATTTCTTCAAGATTATATCTGCATTCGTTTCATTCATCATCTTTAGCAGATAGAATGAAAGTTTTAACAATCCTGTGTGATATCACTTTGTAGAGTATATCTTAAACTACTGAATCTGTTAAGGCAAGCGGAGTTCACTGTTTCTCTGATAATCTTTACTTGAATTTGTTCCTTCTGTTGATGATTATCTCCAGTAATGTTTTAACGAGTATGCTAACTTCAAATCTGTCCTAAAACAGAGCTTTTCATTGGATAGATCTACCGGAAAGGTTTGCTGCATGCTGTCTGCAAAAGAAGTGTGTTCAGAAATGATAAATCGGACTTCATTACCTGAATCCAGGTTCGTATTGTATCACAGGAACACAATTTCTCCAATGAAAGCAGTAATTTAATCGAATGAATTGCAGTTCAGGTTTTCAGAGGTGGCAGAGATTCCTAAAAATCGCGCTCTGAGGATACATGGCCCTGGTTACGCCGAAATGCCTCCCCTGACCCCCGACACCAAATACATAGCCTACTTTGTGTTCTCTTTCAATACAGAAACAGATGGATTTAAACTTCCCGCCAATCCTAAGCATGCTAAGGTGGAGCTCCAATGGTGGCCTGATAAGAGAAAATTTTTGATTTGTTTGTTGCCAAAAGATGCAATCCATGATGAGAATTTAGATGATCGATATCTTGATTTCATATGCCATCCGGATATTTTGTGGCCAAATACTAGGCTTGACGGATGGCTGGAAATTGAGTTATGGGAGTTATTCATTACTAGAGAAAAACGTGAATCCAACGAAGATGGGAGAGAGTATCATCAAAAACTGCAGCTCGACACTGACTCTTGGAAGTGTGGTATCCATATTGAAGGTATTGAATATAGGCCCAAACATTGATTGCTTTATTTAGCTCGGAGAATGGTAAATAAGGATGGATGAACACATCTGTTTTTTTTCGGTTTCTTTTGTTAGTTAAATTATGTTTTATGAAGTTACTTTTGTTCTTTTTGTTAAGCATGTTCATATTAATTATATCAAAAACACATTTATTATCCACCATTACTAACAAACAGAACAGCCTTTTTCTTCCATTATATAGATATATCTGCTGTATATATATATATATATAGATGTTCTTGTTCAGCCATTGATGATTGTTCCTCCATTGGGGTGGAGGACCTGACCGCTTATGTACGAGGAGTCGGCATGCGAGGCGAGGAAGACAAAAGACGGGGCTACCTCGACTGGCTGCCCGGCCCTCCTCATGGGCACCTGCCCGCCAAAGTTGGCGGTCTCCTCCTCTGTGAAGGAGGCCGGGATCAATGGCGTCCAGACGGGACCTGGAGCGACGCCGTTGACGCGGATGCCGCGCTCCACCAGCTGAAGGGCGAGGCCGCGTGTGAGCGCCACAATTGCGCCTTTGGTGGAGGTATAATCCAACAGTTTTGCATTGCCCTTGTATGCATTCACTGACGTCGTGTTGATGATGCAGCTCCCGGACTTCATATACTTCAAAGCGTGCCTACATATATATATATATATATATGTATAGTATTAATTGAAAATTTGGTAGGCACAGGCTTAGACAAAGGCCAAAAGGCCAACATTAAAAAGAGTTTAAAACATATAAATATGTGCACATATAATTTTTTGAATATATATATATATTTTATTTAATTGTTTTTTTCTAATAAAAAATACTATATATATATTTATATTTAAACACATCTTTATATATAAAATATTTTTCCATAATTACTAGAAAAAAATATTATATATAATCATATTAATATTATATTAGAACATTATAAATATATTAAAAAATTCTTGCATTATATATATTCTTTCAATATTTTGTTTTTTAAAAAATTTATAAAAATATAGAATTTGTTTTTTCAATATTCTTTCACATTTCTTTATAAATATTATAAAAAACATATATATATAATACTATATATTTATATAAAAGAGCATCAATTTAACCAGAAACGAGATTGGATCGGTAAATTAGTTGAAGTACCTGATGACGAAGAAGTAGGAGAAGATGTTAGTCCTGAAGACCCTCTCAAGACGGGGCTCGTCGATCTCCTCAATAGAGGTGACCTCATGCTGCTCGGCAGCGTTGTTGACGAGAATGTCGATCTGCCCGCCGTAGGCCTTCACCACTTCCTCGACGACGCGCTTGCAGTACTCATCGTAGCCTAAGTCGGCAGGTATGGCGATGGGGTCCTTAGCCTGCCCATGTTTGGCCTTTTTGATCATCTCTAAAGTGTCTTTAGCATCCTTGTCTTCTTGCCCCTTCACGTACGTGAAAGCCACCGTCGCGCCTTCCAGCGCGAACAGGTGGCACACTGCCCGTCCGATGCCGGAGTCGCCGCCAGTCACCAAAGCCACCTTCCCCTGCACCAAATTAACCAATTATTTATCATTAAATAGATATTCAATATTTTTTAGCAGAACAATTTCAAAACATATTATATTAGTCGGTCTATTTTCTATTGTTCTTTGCTAGGTGATCCTTTGAAGGAATTTATTTGTTCTGTATATTAGAAATTAAAAATAATAAATAAATAAATAAAATAAATTATATTAAAAAAAAATAGCACAATAATTATTAAACATCCAAATAATAAAAAATTAATTTATCCAAAATTTAACATACATGGCAACATTAAATAAGATATATTTACTTTACAATGACAATAAAATAATATAATTAGAGTTGGATCGTCTACTAAAAACTCATTTTTAATTGTTCAATAATGAAAAAAGAAGAATTTTGGAAGGAAGAGAAATAAAATTAAACTAAACTAAAACTACAAAGTGAAAATTTAATGCTAAAGATAAATTCAATCTAGAAATGAACAGACTATGTCTTATTTGATTATAAATTGATTAAATAGGAAAATGGTCTGACGATGAGCTTATTGGCGGGTTTGTATTGGGGATTGGTGGCTTGAGGGTTGGGGTCCATGACGTGTTCTTTTCCGGGCTGAGAGTTTTGCTTCTGTTGGGGGAATTGTTGGCCGCCGGACGCCATTGATCTTACTGGAGTGTAGAAGCGGGCGGTGGCGGTGGTGGTGGTGGTGTTGTAGTGCGGCGGAATAGTACGGCGGATTGCTTTGGAGAGAAATGTAGAGGAAAATGGGTGGAGGGTACGAGAAAGCATTAGCCTGTGGTGAATGGAAGTTGGGATTTGGGAGAATATATAAAAGACGAGGGTGGCGGTGGCGGTGGCGGTGGCGATGAATCGGTGGGCGGCGGCGGGAGGGATGATACGTGGCGACATTTGGACCCGGCTGCAGCGGACACGTCTGAAGAACCGGGCGTCATCTTCTCGTCCACTACAACAATAGAAAATTGGAAATTATATTCACATATTTTGATAAATAATTCTTAAAAGCAATTAAATCCAAATTGAATTATTTTAAGATTGGAATTACTCAAAAACCTCTATAGATAACACTTTTTTTTCTTTTTTTTTACTTGGCTCGCAACTGTTATAAAGATAAATTTTTTACTCTAGACAAATCAAATCATCTTTTACGGACACAAGACAGACCTACATGGGGCAGCCTAAAAAAATTAGATGTATTTTTTAGTGTAAAAATTAATTATTTTATTTTATTTTATTTTATTTTTTACCCGACTGTGCCCGAAGAAATTGAAAAAACATTATTGAATCACTTAAAAAAAATCAATATAATATTGGCCCCAAAAATTTTACAACTGATTCCGTAACTGCTTACGAGACGATAATACATTCTTGATCATCGATCACATTCATGTGTCCGTACAACATGGCAACGATCTCACATACATAGTCATTATAAATTCGATCATCTACAACAAAACTATGGATCTCTTTGTCGACTTCGATCCAACTTATTCCCGTTTCCTTGGCAACTTTCTTCTCCTTCATCGTTCTCATCGTCGTCGCCCGCTCACGCCACCGCTCTCTCGACGAATAAATATTCGCCATCGCGATATACGGCATCGGGCTACACGGCTCGGCCTCGGCCAGCCGCGCAGCCGCGTATTTCCCGATACCGACATCGCCGCAAATGCGGCACGCCCCGAGCAACGCTTGCCAAATTAATGCGTCGGGTTTCACGGGCAGCCTGTCGACGAAATCTTTGGCTTCTTTCGATAGCCCGGCCCGGCCCAACATGTCAACCATGCACGCGTAATGCTCCGTCCGCGGTCGCAAGCCGTGCCGAGTCTCCATTGTTTGTAAGAACTCCGTGCCCTTGTGTAGCAACCCGACGTGGCTACACGCGTGGAGCAACGACAAGAACGTAACGTCGGTTGGCTCGACGCCTTTCGATCGCATTTCGTCGTATCGACGGAGAGCTTCGCGGCCGTCGCCGTGACGGGCGTGCGCGGCGATGATGGAGTTCCACGAGATTTGCGTCTTGGAATGCATCGACTCGAAGATTTTAACAGATCCCCGGAGCTCCCCGCATTTCGAGTACATGTTTATTAATCCGTTCGCGACGTAGACGTTGGAGGAGAACCCGTTCTTGACGATCGAAGAGTGGATTTGGGCGCCGAGGGTTTGGGACGTGTCGACGCCGGATACCCCGAGAATCGCGGAGATCATGTTTGGATCGGTTTCGACGCCTGAATTCACGATCTTCGCGAACATCTTTATAGCCTCTCGTTCGAAGCCGTTTTGCGCCAAACCGGCGAGGATGACCGTGAGCGACACCTTGTCGACTATCTCCGCGGATTCGAATATCCGCCATGCGGCCTCGACGCAACCACACTTCGCGTACATATCCATCAATGCGCTTTCGACGCATACATCTGACTGGAACCCCAACTTCCAAACAACGCCGTGAATTTGAGAGCCCGCTTCGAGCGCTCTCAAGCCGGAGCACGCCGTGATGGCGCTCAAATACGTCAAGCGATTCGGGGAAACCGTAACGCCGCGCCACATTTCCACGAACAAGTTTATGCTATCTATGTAAAACTCATTTTGTGCTAGGCCCGATATCACTGCCGTCCACGTAACCACATTCCTCCACGGCGCAACCTCGTGAAAAAGGCGCATGCCCGACTCAAACGATCGGCACCTGAAGTACGACGTTATCAGCGCATTCCCGACTGCAATTTGCATTCCATAGCCATTCGAGATTGCCAATGCGTGGATCATCTTTACTGTCCCGAGCCACGCCATGCTCCCGCCACCACAAGCCGATAGAATCGACGTCAAGCTCGCGTGATCGAACCAACATGAATTGCAGCCCAACAGCGTTTTGAAATGCCCGAATGCATCTCGCAAGTGGCCGAGTTTCAGGAGACCTGAAATAAGGGAGTTGTAAGAAACAGTGTCCCTCAGGGGCATATCGTCGAACACCTTGAGTGCGTCGGGAAGTCGACCGCTTTTGCAGTACATGTGCAGCAGCGAGTTGCAAATTACGTTGGTGGATGGATTGTGGAGGTCAGTGAAGGGCGGGGATTTGATTATACGGGCGTGGATAGAGGATCCTGAGCGAAGATTTCCTTCCCTGATGCAAGTCAAAAGAAGGAAGCGTAGGTGTGGCGGCGATGGTGTTTGTAAGGAGGTTTGGGTAGAAAATGAAAGGATCAAAGAAGCGCCACGGCGACGCCATGGATGGAGAGGCAGAGGTCGCCATGGAGAGGTGAGTTTTGAGAAGAGGTATTGAACGCCACTCATCCATCAAACTAGCTCCCGCTCCAACTCTTACTCCAACTCCAAATTTCAGTGTGAATGTATATTTATCAAAGATGTGATTAAAATAATTTATAGTTTTTTCTTTGTTAAGAAAATAAAGGGTTTGTTTGAACAGTGGTTTGGGAGGTTTTTAGAAATTTGGGAATAGTAAAAAATTAATACCTGATTGACGTTTTGTTTTGGGAAAAAATATATTATTTGATGTGATATTTTTTGAAAAATAAATAATATCAAATAAGTAAAAATATGTTGCATAAACAAAGCCAAAATTAAAATAGTTTAATGTAATAAAAATGTTTTTGTTTCATATTTGTAATTTGAAATATTTTTTTATAGTACTAAAATATAAAAAGTGTATCATTAATATTTTGTATTAAATAATTAATTTTTTTGAATAAATAAAAGACATATTATATACATTAAAAAATATATATACATATCTTGTATTATAAACATACGTTTAAAAAAAACAAAAAAAAACGTTTGGTAAATCAGACAAAAATTATTTCTAAGTAAAGGATGACCGGTAAAAGATGAATTATGGATACTTTAAATAATCCTTGTGTAGTGTGACTTTCTTTACTGCAAGCAAGAAGTGAACAATACCTTAAGTCAATTACAGCAGATGTGAAATTTCCTAACTGCGGCCAGCGACACAATAACGGCTTCTATCATTATTCATTCTGGTTTTAATACAACATTGGCGGCAGCAGCAGCAGCTTTACAAGTATATTTCTACAAGCGATCGAATGAATGCCAATGCCAATGCCCCTCCGGGAAGGGAAACAATGTCCTAAAACCGGTGGAACAGCCCAACTACCGCTTCAAGATTGGCCTTGTATTATTCCAGAGCCACTCAGAAGCCAAGCCCTCGAGCAATGGGGATACCTAACGACACAACAATGTAACAAATGAATCCAACCATACGAAAGTTTTGAATTTTCGCCACTTATTTTAGAAAAGAACACTGTTATCCTGTATAGCATTATTTCACGACATTTATGATCATCTCAATTAAAAACTTAAATTGCTGAATCAAGCTGAGCCAAGGATTTCGACTTGAGCCATTAGCTTGCTTATGGTTTGAAGTAAATACACAACAAATAATAGTGTTATTACCTTAACCCAGACTTGTTCGTGATAATTATTGAGCCAATCGATCTCAGTTGCAGAGAGCAATGACAAATCAACCATTTTGGTCTGCATGGCATCAAAAAATATATTACAGATAAAAACGATATCCACTGATCGTCTCTGTCCATCAGTGTAAGCTATTCATCAGCCCGTGTGAAAAAGTTAAATAAAATTGAAAGATGATTCAATCATGCGGACAAATAGATAAAGCACAAACCTCGCCTGATTGGGAGAATGTGGGTGAGAGAATTGGTACCTGAATGGGAACAAATGTAAGCTTTTCAAATCCCAAATATTCCAATCCTCCAAAGCGAACGGGTGTATTGGCTTCTTTCACAATAAGGAGATTCTGAAGATGAGGATGTGTGAAGTGAGCAGTAAGAAGGCATAAAAAAAGCTTTAAAAATCCACCCTTCGAAACACAAAAATGAACAGAAACCTAGTTGAAACATAAACCCCTTTTGTTTTGTAAAAACTTGAAATTGAAACCACGTAGGAGATTAATAATGCACTATTTAAAATATATGTATACACACCTTATATCTAAGATAAAAAAAATTGTGGACCTTTTCAACAGGGGCATTTTGAAGATTCCATATATTTTTAACATTAGACATTAACTAAGGTATGACAAGTATCTGACTACGAATTTCTACGATATTGTTCTTATGTATATATTTCCATGGTACGTACCTCTATTCTAATTCCGAATGCATGATCCTCGTAGTATCCAGGTTCGTTGCTGACAATCATGCCTTTCAACAAAGGAGTCATGTTTGAAAATCTGAAGCTGATACTTTGAGGACCTTCGTGCACATTCAGTGCAGCTCCGACACCATGACCCGTGCCTACCATTTACCAGAAAGTTTAATAAAATTAACACATCATCTTGAATTAATGACAAACATAAACGAAACGTGGAGAACAAAGTATAAATTAAGGAAGAATACCATGGCGATAATCAAGACCACTTTTCCACAGTGATGATCTTGCAAATGCATCCAATACAAAACCAGGGTAATATTCGGGGAAAATAGCTTGATCCAGAGCTATATGACCCTGTCAAAGTTAAAAATCATGATTAGTTAGTCACCTCATATTTTGATTCCTATTTCACATACTCATGTTTCCATCCAAGTCTGGCTGCCATATGATTTCTTACAATTTCAAATATCTAATCATTAGAATGTCTATTTCTTTCACGACACAAAGATGATGAAATATGATAACACATACAAAAGGGAACCACCCATAACTACAGTCATATTCAATCAGTGTCATCTTTTTTTAACAAAAGTAGGTATTGCGTGATATGAACAGTTAATAATTGAGTGGCACCTGAAGAACTCTTGTGAAGCATTCTTTTTGCCATGAAGAAGGTTGCCCAAAATGCACAGTTCGGGTAACATCCGTTGTTCCATCAAGATATTGAGCACCACTATCCAATAAGAAGAGTTTTTCCTTATCTACAATACTACAACTGTCTGGCTCTGGTTTGTAATGTATGATAGCCCCATTTGCTCCAGAACCTTTCAAGGGCATTTCCGCACATTAATTGCGATGTGAAAAAAGAAATAAGTTGGTAGATACATAGAACATAATAATTGGATATAGAGAACTTTGACAAACATTGGAATGCTATGAAAAGACATTAACTACAATTCTCAATAAGATTGCAAGATATATACCACTTATTGTATCAAAGCTTGTGTCGACAAAGCCATCTTGCCTGGAGCGGAATTCAAGAAGCTTGTCTGCAACTTCCACTTCGGTCAGAACAACACCATTTCCAATTTCCTCCTCCAGCCATGCCCAGAATTGTGCTAGAGCTGCTGCATCCCTGAAAAAGATCAATGAACTCACTTGATATACAGACGACGACATAACATCAGCAACCATGAGAGTACACCTTGTTGCAGCAAATCATTTAACAACACAAGAAATTCTATCCCACAAAACACTTCTATTTTCAGGTGTTTTTTCTTTGTTTTATATGAATTGACGATGGTTGCATAAACTTATCTTAAATGATATTTGTCCCTGTCACCTTAGCTTTTACATGATACAGAGATTCGACTTGGTATGATTAATATACAGTGTATGTCATAATACTGATTTTTTGCACACCTAGTTGCAATTATTAGAATTAGAGAGCCTGTTTCTCTTTGTTTCTAATCAATAACACCATTACTGCACTAAAAAGTGTGCACAAGCATCAATGCATACACTCAGTACCATGAATAATTGTTCAAAGCACTTGAACAGACAAATGCTCGAATGACCTTTAAGCAAAAGGGTAACTTTACAGCTGCAGTTGTGTTACCTCAGATGTGCATTGCGCATGCCTTCAAGTTCTGCATAATTTTTTACAGCTTTAGCCAACGACACAGGCGAACTCTTATACACTGGAGTGGGCGCAAGTGATTGACTATCTGGCCCATCAGGCACATTCTTCTTTTTTTTATTCACAGCGCCAGCATCTCCAAAGTACTTATCACAGGCCGATTTATAAGTGCTTACAATAGCAGCACTAACAGATGTTGTGTCCAACCACAGACATACACCTTTGGCAGCCAAACTGTAACAGTATGGTCAAGTACAACCAGTTAGAGATAGATCTAATATACATGAAACAATCTATATTGGATTCAAATACCACTTTTAGGAGTTCCGAGAGAACTCAAACAAATTTCAGATTTTTTGAAAGTTATTCAGAGCATTTTTTGAAGTGAAAATGTTACCTTTTCTGCATAAGAGAAAAAAGAAAAAAATATATATATGTATATATTGAAAAAGGACTCAAAACGGCCGTGTGTGAGTAAATAATTTTCCAGTCACTAAATTAAACTTTTTGTTTCATTGACTACAATTATTCATATGTATCTTACCAAACATTTCTTAACAGGTTCATTTGTTTTCTGCCACTTAAGGCAAACAAATTAAATTCACAAAGTAGAAATATATTTATAAGCAAAAAGAATATAAAACTGCCAAACTTACCTTTCAATTTCAGAAAGAATTGATTTATATGGTTTCAACTCTACCCCAGCATTATTCAAATAATGCATCACTTCAGAGTTGACCTTGGCAATGTCTACAAACAATTTTGCTCCATCAATCTCCACAACTAAATAGGCATACATGACTGGTGAATGCGGCACATCACTACCTCTCTATTATGAGAATAAAGTGCAAGTTAACAACTAAAACAAGACGATAACAAGAACCATGCCAAAAACAGTTTTGATATATCATTTGTAATAAGAGACAAAGAATAAAAATTGAAGTCAACCATCTCAAGTTAGATCTCATTTTAATGCAAGAAACATTTCAGTGATCAAATCGAAGTGCCATGCTGACATTTTCTTTCCAAGATACAATTGACATAACTATTTTCCTCTTCTTTAGGGTTCATTTAATTTTATATAAGAACAGGAGGAGAGCAGATTGGATCATAATTCAAAAAATCAAATCAGATACTCAACTTGGAAACTACTATTTGCATTACAAGATAAATGCATATTATTCATGAAGAATTAACTGGAGTACGAACGAACTATTAACAATTGCTGCATCGATTGCTCTCTCTCATTCATCCAAAACTTTATAAAGTACAATATTAAATCGGTAAAAAATGCACAAGTGATTACCAAGTACCAATAAGAAGATAAGGCTGAGAAACAGGTAAAGAGGGCTCATGGGATAATTTCTATCTATATGGATGTCAATTGATAGAAAATACAAGAAACGATACTAAACATTGACAGTTTCACTATCGGAAGACCAGTTGAAACCACATCATAAACCCAAGTTCTCTTATCAGCCAATATAATTTTGCATCATCAATATCCAGTAACCAAGTCACTAAGATCTCTATGAGATTCTCTAGCGGCTTATAGATTGGATCCTAGACACAGCCTAAATGAGATTCTCTGGGATTTATTTCTTGATTTACTTTATGTTTAAGTGGACGGGGTAGTTGGCTCACTTCATTTTCTGGTAATCAGTTGTATATGGACATTAAAATTAATGGTTAAGTTAATTACCAGGTTCAGCAGCCAAGCAATCTCATCCAGCATTGATATAACAATTGAAGATGAACCAGCATTATTAAGTTCAGATCTCAGCGAAGCTAGCTTGGATGATACGTCAACGCCAGCATATTTCAGATCGTGCAATCTGATAGGTCTACTTGGAGGCTTTGGTCTGGATTCTTTCCATATCTCATCCACAAGATTGATATCATACAAGTAGACCAACTCATGATTCTTTTGGGATATTGCCTCTTTCAATTCATCTGCTGAATCCGATGAAAACAGGAACTGAACCCTTCACCAAAACACAAACAGAAAATGAGTATAGAGATGTGGCTTAAGATTAAGGTAATTGTGTTGAAATTATTTGTCCTTGCAATCCTAATCACATTGCAAATACAGCCATTTCAAAGTGATGATATAAAATGCACTCATAATCACTTACTATCGAATTTCAAACACAACTTTTAAATTGCTAAAATGTACTTTTGTAGAAAGTAGAAACTAAACTACAGTGCTAATGATGCTCTAAAGAATAGAAAATCAAATCTGTGGACATGTATCGCATCCAGATTCTCAAATAAATGTTCTGAATTCCAAAACTTTTGACAATTTTACTGACATACACAACAAGACAATGCACACTCATCAGAAAATGGAATCGAAATAATCATCAAAGTGAGAAGTAGAACATTTACTCACAGGATCGATGCCCACTCTGCAGCCAGGAGCCAGGACCCCGTTGAGCCACTCGCCTGTTGTTGGTACTCCAAGATTACCAGCCCTCATGAGAATCCAGCTCGAACTTAACTGCTTCTCGGCCTGTTAGCAACAGCAACATTTAATTGTAGAAAATCCTAGCAAAAGGAATGTCAATTACCCTCATAACTTACCTGTAGAAAGTATCGTCCATCCGTCCACAGAGCTGCTTTATCTTTTGTGATAACGGCAGTGCCGGCGCTGCCAGTAAAACCAGAAATGTATGCTCTCCTTTGATAACAATCGGCAATGAACTCACTCTGAATTTCATAGTATAAAAGGATAAAATCAAACTTCAATCAGAAGGATAAAACAAAATCAAACTTCAATCCGAGTCGCCAGAAATGACCTAAAATTAACACTATGAACAAATTTATAGAAATTCCACAAAATTAACACGCAAAACAAATGCCCGCAGTAAATCAAGCCAAAACCTGGTGAGCATCTTGAGAAGGAACGATGTAGGCATCGATATTGACGTTGGGGGTGGAGAAAAGCTCGCGCAAGGCGACGAGCTTGTCGTCCGGCTCCGAAGCTCCGGGCTTCCTCCGGAGCTCGGAGGAAGGCTTGGCGGTAATGGAGGCGGATATTTGGAGGATGGCGCGAGGCCGCGGGAGAACGTGCGATCGGGGACGGAAGTAGGGAAGGGAAACGAAATTAGGGGCAAAGGAAGGGGAAAGAGATGGAAGGGTGAAGCGGCAGCGAGCGTGGAGGCGAAAAGAGGAGTGAGAAAGCATTGTGGAGAGAAATACTGATAGCTCCGGTGGTGAGTGAGTGTCAATGGAGGATTGGAGAGATAAGGAGGATAATGGCGGCGATGCGTTCCTCTGTCGCAGTCGCGGTGGCGAGAACGCGGCAGCCGTTGGAGCGTGCACGGAATCCAACGATGACGTGGATTTGTTGGGAGATCAATTATAATTATTGAGTACTCCATTAATTATGAACAGGTGGAAATTAATTACTGGAGATTAGGGTTTGGTCGTCCAATCATTTTCCTAATTACTGAATGTATTATATTTTTATTATCTTTCTTAAAATACTGTATTACAGTTAAAAGCTGTGTTTATTTTATTTTTGTCTCAAGTAAAATAGCTATAAATTAATTATTATTTGTTGGAATACGAGTAATAAAATTATTGAGAGATCAAGTTGAACCGTAATTTTTACTTTTTGTAATAAAAAATCAAAAAATTTTTATTAGTATCATCTGACTTAAAAATAATAATATTTGTGTAAATAATATATTCATTTTTGTATTTTGTTTCGTTCTATAATAAAATATTTTTTTTTTAATAATTGTATTATTTTATCTAATATTACGAATACTTTTTTAATTTACAATATATTTAACAAATGTCATTACATTTATATCATACAATATTAATAAAACTAATTTAGTTTTTCCTTATATTTATATTACTACGTTACAATATAATACTAATATTTCTAAAACGCTATGCACAAAACAAATAGATAAATAGATATGAGACGGAGATAGTATATTATAAGTTATAAAGAATATTTATTATGTTATGTAGATAGTATAATTACTAAATTATGAATTAATACATTTATTTTGGGATATACGAAAACAAAAAATAAAATTCTTTTTATGAGACGGAAGAATATTATGAGTTTGTTCTTTTCCATTTTTTCTATTATACATTTTTCAAAAAGTATTAATATATTATACACATTCATTATTTATATATTCCATCAACTATTTCTTGTACCTCACATAAAAATATCTCTTCAAATTATTTTGAAGAAACAAACACACCACATAATTATCCCGGACCAAAGAAGTATTTATTAACATATTTTTAAAAATACATTTAAATTTAAAATATTATTAAGTATGTTTATTTCGATAGATTTAGAAAAATTTTAGTTTAAACTTGCTATTAAAATGATGTATAATGAAATATTTATAAATATTTTTTTCGAGAAATACAAGTACATAGACTTGAATTTGGTGTAAAAAGAAACGAATGCTTTATGTTTAACCAATCAGGCTGGATCCAACATATTTCGACTTACATGCCCGGGCCTGGCCCATAATATTCTCGGACCTCTTTGTTAGATCCGTATCCGAATTTTTTGCCGTACCCGGGCCGGGTTCTCTGCCGTGTCCATTTTTGTAATAGATTGAGGTTCTACGTATCGGTGATGATTTGAGAAGAAATTAACCATTAAAATAAATTAAAATAAATGAGACAAAGAGGCGCACTGTCAAGCGTAAACAAATTGGATTACACTGTGCTCCGTACACTGGTCATGGGCTGCTGCGGCGATGACGAAGACGAACCGCCACCGCCACCGCCACCGTCCCCTCCGCTGCCGCATGCGGGTGAATCTTCTGACCTCGTTGAGCCGGTGGTGAATTCAACTTCCCACCAAACTTCAACCCACTTTACCGCCGACAATACAATTTCCCCGATGAATTCTAATTTCTCGGCTTTCTTATGCCGGGATACCCTACGCGCCATTCTGGAGAATCTTCCTATTCCGGACCTCGCCCGTGCTGCCTGCGTTTGCCGCCAGTGGCGATCGGTGGCCTCTGATAGGGAGATGCAGATTCGTGCCTTCATTTCTCCGTGGAAGCTTCGGGATGTCGTCGGAAACCCTAGCTCTGGCGCATTCTGGAGAGACAATTCACTGTCCAAATTCGCCGTCTCCCACCGCCTCTCACGTGGCGACTCCATCGCCAGCCTGGCTGTTAAGTATTCCGTTCAGGTACCATCACGAAAATTACATCAATTGTTGAGTACTGATTACTTGAATTCGATTGATTTCCTATTCAAGTTCGTTTGATAAGAGATCTATTAGGTTCCTTGGAGTGTTTCTTTAGTTTTGAAGTTTCAATTTGTTGATCCTAGAGTTTGTGTGGGTAAATAGTTGTAATTTAGCTAATGGAGGATATTCGCTGGGAGATTTAAATATCACAATTGAGTTGCTTCCTTTTATCAAAGGGCTGAAATGCTTTCTATTGTAAATTTACATGAATTTTCATGCCTACTGAAACTTAAAATGAGTGGATTGTGTGCTCGTGTTAGGATTGTAAGCCATGATAGTTTCTCATATTAACTCTGCACTGCTGAAGTTTATAGCCAAACCAATTGTTGTGGGTTCTACTTCACTGGCTCTGTTTCATACATTTTTAAGCTCAAAACTCGTTTTAAGTGCTGGATGGAAATGAGAGGTGGATGATAAATTGGAGAAATGTGTAATCCTTGGTAATGTTGGGTATATCCTTTTTGGGTTCCTCATTTTTGTTGTTTGTAGCTCTTCTCAATCCCAAACTAATGTAAGCGGTGCGACCATTTCACACACGGTAAATTCACTGTGGTCCATCTGATTCTTTCAGCATTTTACAGGGCAACTGATATTACTTGTCAACATGTATTTAGTCTATTAAATGATCATGCTATCTTTGCCATCTGCCGGATCCCCTGTTTTTCCACAAAATGTATTCCACATGTTGCATTCCTTTTGCACATCACTATTCCCTCCACAGTGCTAATCATTGAAAAGGATATAGTTTACCTCGTATAGTCGTATTCAAATTGCAGGTGCAAGATGTATTGATGGTTTTCAATTTTCAACAGGTAATGGACATAAAGCGCTTGAACAATATGATGAGCGATCATGGAATTTACTCCAGGGAGCGGCTACTTATCCCCGTGACCAAACCAGAACTTCTCATAAACTCCATATGCTACATAGAAGTGGATATGCATGCGAAAAGAGAAGTTGCAGTGCTGTATCTTGATGGTAGGCCCGATGGAAATCTGAAGGGCCTTTTGAGCACTCTGACCTCCGAGCGAAGCAAGAAGAGGCTGATTGAGTCGTTGAAGAGAAGCATGCATGTTGATGATGGCACTGCTCAGTACTACCTTTCGCTATCAAATGGTGATCCCCGAGCTGCCATTTCACAATTCTCAGAAGATCTGAGGTGGGAGAGGCGGGTGGGATTTACATAGAGCGCGCACAGCCAGGTACTGCTGCTCTGCTCAACTCGACTCGTGTTCGAATCCGCAAAAAGGTTTTATGGTAATCTCTTGCCACGAATGAAAATACAGGGGATATTCCTTGGAACCGTGTGCTCATATATATTGTCTCTTTATTCTCATATTGTCATGCTCTTGTGTAAGCTGTATCTGAATAATTTCATATATGGTGCTGTATCATATACATATATAATATACACATTCTGGTGTCTTTAGTAGATGATTTATTTATTTTTAATTTTGGTTTTGATTTTTTTTTAATAATTGAATGAGATTTTTTTTTTTAAGAAATGGAAAGGATTGAATTGAAAAAAACACAAAATAATTAAGGAGTGAGATGTTTACCTTGTTGGATTATAGAACGTTCAAGTGAATGGAAAGAATATCTTTTATTATGATTTTTTTTTGTTATTATTATAAATGACAAAATATATATACCACTTTAATAAAACTGTTGAGTTGCAATTTTTGTGAATTTTATACAAGTTTGTACTATTTAAAATTTTTTCTTCTTTCTAAAAAATTAAATTAAATGATTATTTATTTTATATTATACTGAAAATTTATTTTATGCATTGTCTATTTATATTTTATCGAACAACTATTTAAGGAGTAAGTATTGCATAGATGCTACAGTTAGCAAATAAATATATGAATGAAGATAGATTTTATAATTTTATAAAAATAATCACCTCTTTTATACATAAACAAATATATAATTTTATATTTATTTTTCTTCTTATTAATTTTATATTTTATACTAAAGTATTAATTACTACATATTCATATTAAATTTCGTAAAAAAAAGTATGACATATTTAGGCGGTAATATCTTTTTGTCACGAGCAATATAAATATATTTATATATATATATATTTTTAGCCTATTTAATTAAAATTAATAGCATACGAAGAAGGAGAAATTGTAATCTAAAATGAAGCAAAATTCCCCAACTGAATAAAATTCCAGTTGCCTGTGACTGCAGAGTTTCACCACAGTACTTCCATGGCGTCTCTACAATCCATCCACTTCTTGGCTCCCTCAATCTACTACAACACTCACTTTCAGGTACATAATACTCTGTTACCCAAACCACATATACCTTTTCGTTTCTAGATATTTTCCGAAGACTCGAGAAAAGACTAACACGACATCGAAGTAACAGTCGAAACCCTCCGGACTGTAGAAATTCCTTTTTATTTCTTTGTTTTGTCCAATTGCGCTTGCTTCTGTTTATGATTTAGGTATTCGCGCTTCAAGGTTCGGGGAGAGTTAATAGATACTACTGGATTTTGAATTTGTTGTGTATGGCTGCGTAGTTCTCCCCTTTTTTTCTGCTTTAGACATTGTGCGTTATTTACAAGGAATTAATGAGAAGATGCAGTTCTGAAGCACTGTCATATGAACTGTTACTGCTTGGTGTCCTCGTACTAGAGATTGTAGATTATTGGCATTGAATTTTGAATGTGAAATTGGAGCTTAAAATGGAGGGATATCTGGATTCTGAAATTCGAAGTTCTTAAATGTTGATTATAGCCTTGAGCACTGTCGAATTTTTGTTACTTGTTTTGATTTAAGAAGAGAGGAAAACAAATGCAAGAGATACAATTACAATAGTAACATGAACAAAAGAAGGTTTCAATTCACAAAGATGCCCGATGAAGTTTTTTCGATAGAAGTACCAACTATTTGTCATTTTGTATGCCCTAACAAATCGATGGGCAAAATTTAATCTCATTAATATGCCATTGTGCTGCTAAGCTAGTATTAGTTTTTGATGAAGCTGCCAACGAGCAGCTAGGCTACCAATTGAATTACTTTAATGATGAATCTGGATTCCTCTTCAACAATTTGAAGTCTGATTTGCAAAATTGGTGAACGAGGGTTTGAAGATGTGCTAGTGCCGATTTCTTCTAGTTGTCTTTTATTCGGCTACAACGTAAAAATGATTAGAATGCCGTGTGTGTATTAATTTTGATTTTGAAACTGCATCTTCATATTGCACCGATTGATTAATCCCATCCATGTTTAAATTTCCGAGCTCAATGTTTAAAAAGCCCCTTGTTCTTGTTGGAATTTCTGAGATAGATGTTGGAAATCACTTTTTTCTTTTTGGTTACCACCAGTCTCTTGCCGGCGGCCTGAATAAGTATGCTTATGAGTTCTAATATGGTTGACTTGGCTCTTTATTCTTTTATCGATTGCGTTATTAAACAAATCTGCTGAAATATTTTATTACGACTCTATATGTTTGAAAAAATGCATGTCCAGTTTACTCATTTCTTAAACTCGGGTTTGGCATGTCTTCATACTATGTTGCAGAGAAGTGAAATTGATGCTGGGAGATGTGATGGCGTAAGGCTCATGAAAGTGGTGGCCACTGTAACAGGTTCTGTTTGCTTTTCGATTGACATTAATTTTAGTTTGACTTGGTTAAAGCTTGCTCGCGGTTCATAAAAATTACCGATAGTTTTACTTACTATATGATGCCTATCAGATTCAGAGGACTTTGAATGTCAAATTGTCGTTAAAAGAGCTCTACTCAATGCGATTCATTTTACTTTCAGATAATCCACTTAGTCTTCCATAAACGGCGAAATATGTAACTCATCTATGCCTATCAACTATTTTCTCTCAAAATGTACCTATCAGCTGTAAAGTTTGTCGAACTCTAGTCAACAAATCATCGATCATGGAATATTGAATATGCTCCAAGATTTTTGCTACAGCTGAAATTCTAAATCTGTCTATATGGCCATTCCTTTTCTCGATACGCCTTATGGACTAACTTGGTGTAGTTTACAGGGCATCTGCCACACGAGCATTCCGGTGGAATGATGATATTGTCGAGTAGATGGTGCATCGCAAGAAAATGTTATGCGCCTATGTGGCGACATTTCGATGCGAGGAGCAGCGGGGAGCTTTTGATTTCAGGATTCTGGGTAGGACCTGATGTAGACGATGGATGGGGCTATGTAGAGGCATCGGTATCGGTATGTTGGATATTTTGATACATATATATATATATATGTTTGTGACACTACACTACACTATAACTACTGTTATGTATGTATGTATATGTATCTTCATTTTTGGTAGCAATGGATGGGATTGAGCTTAGGGGAGTTATTTTGGCATTTTGTTAACTTTTTCCTATTATTCGATTATTCTTTTGATATATGTATCTTTTTAAAATTTTTAAATAACGTTAAAAATTAATAAAAAAACAGTATTATTGTCGAATTATTATTATTTTTTAAAAATATAATTGAAAAAAAAATAAAATCTACATGTAATTTGATAAAGTCTAAGGTGTGTTTGTTTTGTGAGAATGTTAAAAAAATAAACGTGATATATAGGAAATCGTGTAGAAAATATAAAAATAGTGAATATATGTAGGGTGTGTTTATTTGGGGGTTTGGGATTTGAATAGTAAAAATTTTGAATTTGAATAGTTGTATGATGTGATATAAATAGGTGTTGATGTGATGTTTTGAATGTAAAATTGATTTTTAGTATAATACAAAAAATGAAAAATAGGTGTTTGATTTGATATTTTTTTGGGGGAAAAAATGGGATGAATAGTGTAAATCCAATCCAATCCTCCAAACAAACGCACCGTAGTGTATTAGGGTGTGTTTGTTTGTGGGTTTTAGGTTTTGGGTTTGGATTTTTTAATAGTAAAAAATTAAATTTGAATAGTTGTTTGATGTAAAATAAATTTGTAGTATAATATAAAAAAATAAAAGTAATTGGTTGATATGATATTTTTGGAAGGAAAAAAAAAAAAAATGAATAGTGAAAGCTTATGGTAAAATTTACAAAAGAACACAACCTTAATATTTTTTGAAAAATATGGGAGAAAAAAAAGGTAGGAAGAACAAAGCATAAAATTATAATACTCTCTTGTCCTATAAAAAGATATCATTTTGTATTTCTAGCAGTCCAAAATATGGGTTATGTTAATTATAATGTTACATAACATAGCAAATATCCTTACAATTTTAAATATATTATATTGTTGTCGTTTAAAATATTTTTCGGCACATTGTCAATTTGAATATGCCGAAAATTAGATGGAACTCTTCGACTTCCTAAAGTAGATAAATTGTACTACAGATTCAAAACCTAATGGCAATGATATTTCTTAGAAATTGTTGCTCAGGTTGAAACATACTACAGCTCTAGGTGGCAAAGAGCCCGATAAAAAGTTTGATAGTGTCGAATAAAGAGCATCGAAATAAAAGATATTATTAAAATACTATTTAAATAAAAATTTAAATAATATTTTATTTCAAATTAATTTCAAACTATTTAAGATGTATTTAATATTTTTTTTAGAATATTATATAATATATATTATTAAAATATATAAATATTTATTAGCCATCTATATTAATACAAACTTTTATACAATAATTGTTGAGATGTGCATATAAACATTAAATTAATAAATAAATATATGAATAGAATCAATAAAATAATAAATATGGTCCTTTAACATAATTATTAAAGAACACAATGATATACTGAAAATAAGAAAATTTATCTTTTACTAATATTTATATTGTAATATAATATTTTTTTACTGTTTATTTATTTTTTTGGGAGAATCCTAAATTATAATTTCATGAATGTTTGTGAATTTATTATGTATTCATGTAATAAGCCAAAACAAACACATTAGACCTATTCAATATTATATTAAATCATACTAACTTATTTGATTTTCTCCTATTAATTTCAATTAATGAAATTTTAAAATACCATTATAATACTTAATATTAATAAATGGATGCGTGTTTTAATCCAAATAATAATAATAATAAAAAACACAATTATTCAATATATACTATTATTAAATTATTTAAATCAAAATTAAAACAATTTCAACCTACAACCAAATAAATTAAACCCTACAAATTTTTAATTTGTACCTCAAAAAATTTATTTTTTCAATTATACTCATTAGTTACAAATATTAATTATATTAATTAGTAGCATATTAATTGATATATAATTGTTGTGCTATATATATATATATATTAAATAGATAATTATTAATTATCCACATACTTTAGAGAAAGATTAATAAATTTATAAAATCATTCATTTCTTCCCAAAAAATATAATCTGGATCTATTGATTTTCGAATCTACTAATCTTTTTAACCGTTTGGGATTTTGGATTTTGAGTTGGGATTTGAATAGTAAAAATTTTGAATTTAAATAGTTGTATGATGTGATATAAATAGGTGTTGATGTGATGTTTTGAATGTAAAATTGATTTTTAATATAATATAAAAAATAAGTGTTTGATTTGATATTTTTTTTTGGAGAAAAAAATGGGATGAACAGTGGAAATTAAATCTAATCTCCCAAACAAACACACCCTTAGATAAAACTATTTGAATGTAGGTGTATCAAAATTTTAGTATGTATATTTATATAATTAATTCTTCCCTAATTAGGTGTTTTAATTTATATCCTTATGTTTTCTTTAATCATCAATTGAAGTAATAGTTTTATACAAATTATTCAATATAAATTAGAATTTCATAATATATTAATTACCACAAGGGAGAACCAAAACTTGCAACCTTATTATTATATTTTTAAAATTAATTAAGTGTGTTTGTTTGAAGGATTTTGTTGGATTTCTACTGTTCATTCCA
The DNA here is from genome assembly GCF_009805555.1 of Andrographis paniculata. Lineage (NCBI taxonomy): Eukaryota > Viridiplantae > Streptophyta > Magnoliopsida > Lamiales > Acanthaceae > Andrographis > Andrographis paniculata. The sequence continues at coordinate 749,357 of NW_026137563.1, read as the reverse complement.
ATTTTTTTCCCCTAAAAACATCAAATCAAATACTTATTTTTTATTTTTTATATTATACTAAAAATTAATTTTACATTCAAAACATCACATCAACATCTATTTATATCACATCATACAACTATTTAAATTCAAAATTTTTACTATTCAAATCCCAACTCAAAATCCAAACCCCCAAACAAACACACCCTTCGACTTTGTATTTTTTTAATGAATATATTTTTTTATATTAAGTATGAAAAATAATTTTAGTAATATAAAAGTAATATTCTATATTGTATTGTTGATATTTTTTAAATATGAAGTGTATATGTATTATATTTTTATAATATTATCAAAAAATTGTGTCAAAAAACTAAATTGGGTGAAGATATATATATATATATGTATATTTGTCTCTTTTTTTTCATTTTAATTTAGTCACTTCATTTTTAAATTTACCATTTTGATCTTCCCTTAGTTCAATTTTATTCATTTTTACTAATTTTGTTAGAATTTCAATAAATATAATTGTAATCCTTAATTATTAAATTTTTAAAGTATGAAATTACAAATCATGTAAAACTAAGTGAGATGACTAATGACTAAAATTGCATTATAACAATTATCATTTTCTATTAAATTTTATAAAAACTAAGGGGCCCATTTAACACAAAGAATATAATTGTAGAGAAATGACAGGAGATAATTTAATTGAAGAAAAATAAAATTGAGTAGAGAATGATAATTAATTCTCTCTTATTCGGTAAGACAGAGAATTCAAGAAATGTAAAAACAAAAATGCAGTGAATAGATCAAACAAGAATAAATGATTAATACGATAAAAAAAAGAATTTTAAGGAATGAAAATTAATAAAAAATATTTTTGGTAATTAATTTTTTTTAAAAAAAATTATAAGTTATATGCGATCTTTTTAAGATTATAATTTAGTACAATTTCTTTAGAAATTGTAAAAATCAAATACTTTAACAATAAATCAAAATTAATTTTTGTAAAAAATTGTATAATATAATTTTAAAAAATAAAAATATATACTACAATATCATTCATCTCAATTTCTGTGTATAGGGAGAGAAATAAAATTGATTATTTAAGTTATATTTCTCTAATTCAAACATATAAAAAAATTGAGATCATTTTTATTTATCTGATTTTATTTTTTGGTACCAAAAGCACCCTAAAATTAAACTGTAAGATCGAAACTATCAATTTATAAATAGATAAACTAATAAACATTAGATGAGTGAATAAAAAGGAGACCAAGGTATACATACTTCATTCTAAATAATAATAATAATAATAATAATAATAATAATAATAATAATAATAATAATAACTATAGTCATATCTGAAAAATCAAATTTACTAAAAAAAAAAAAAAAAAAAAAAAAAAAAGAAAGAAAGAAACTTACATATTTCATAACATCAACACAAATCAAGAATGTTGTGTGTCCGTGTAGTTTGGAATTTGAACAGTAAAAATTTTGAATTTGAATAGTTGTATGATGTGATATAAATAATTATTGATGTGATATTTTGAATATAAAATTAATTTTAAATATTATATAAAAAATAAAAATCAGTTTTTGATTTAATATTTTTTTAAAAAAAAATAGAATGAATAATATATTTCGTGGGAAAATCTCCCAAACAAACAGACTATTAAGAACAGATCTTTTTGCTCATTCAAAATATAAATAAATAATTATCAAATGAAATCAAAACTTGAGATATATATTATATATAATTATATTAATTAATTACTTAAAAGGAAGATATTGGAGAAGTGGTCCCAAATTTATTTTATGGAAACCCTAGATTTGATGCTTAAAAACCCTAACTTTGACACAAATTCTCAGGCTTCATCAACCCATCTTTATAATTTTTTTTTCTTTTTATTTTTTTATCGAGATATTGTTTCATTCTATGTCTGAAATTAAAATATGTTATTAATGTGATCGATATTACTAATCTTTAATTTTATTAATGTATATATGTATGTATGTATGTATCACCAGATATATTCAAGGGTTTGACAAACCCTAACCCTTTGTTTATACATATATATATATATGTTGCAGTGTTTAATTTAATTTAGTTAGGCCATTAATTTTATGTGGTTCCAAGATCTCAATGGGTTTAAAAGATTAAGAATCCAAATATGTTATTAGTAGATTAGTATATATATATATAATTAATTTTGCAATTTATGAAATAAAGATCAATACTTCTTTCTTGAACTAGTTCACACCATGACTAGTCAGTGACAGTAACAACAATTTTATCTTTATAAATTAATCTTCAAGATATATACATACATATATATATATATAGCAGATTTGTTAACAACAAAAATTGTAAAATTGTTTTAATGAAGAAATTAAAAAAAAAAAAAAAGGGAATAAGAACAGAAAACCATCTACAGCTCAAAACCTTGTTCATCACTTCCCAATTAGTTCACATAAAACAATCAATCTGATGTTCGATACCACACGCTTAATTAATTTATACATATATGCATTATACGATCCATCCTCGCCGGGAACTCGACTAAAAAGATGGCTTATTCGCGAAGACACTCGAAAAACTCAAGCTTCAAGCTAGTTGAAATCCTAATTAAGAATGCCCAAAATCCCTTCTTTTTTTTTTTAGGGTTTTGATTTTAATTTCTGAATTGGATCACTTAGGTGATTATTTACCTCCTCTTTGAAGAATCCCAAAATCAATCGGATCGATATCGACACCTCCAACGCCGGTAGTCGATCCATCCTTATCGACACTATTACAAGAACCACTCCCTTTGTTGTTGTCAATAGCCTTTTGCATTTGAAACTCCCTAAACTTGTGCAAATAACTCGAGACGACCTCCGAGTAGTTATCAAACCCTAATGAGCTCAAAGCCCGGCAAACATCGTCTCCATTAACCGTCTTGCGATTCTCCTTGTGGCACCGTTCGGAAGCCTCCCCGGTGACGAAGGATATGAACTCCGATGCGCATTCTTGCATTCGTTCCTTTGCCTCTTTGGAAATCTTCGCGTTCTTGGGGAGGATCCGTTTCATGATCCTCCCCACGTTGGCGATGGGGAGCAATTTATCAGGTTGGTCAGTCATTCTTTCTTCGAGATATTTTCAGATCTATGAGCAGCTGACACGTTGTTCCGTCCCCTTGTTTGATTGTATACATATATAGTATGTCTTACGCGCTCGTTAAATCTCATCCGTTCATCGCTGCCGCCGCGAACATCGATGGCTTGACCAACGGTGTAGATTAGGCCTTGTTGTGACCTAATTTAAAGGAAGGCCTTTAGTTCTAGTGTGGGTGTAAAGGGAAGCACAAATTGGTGGTAAAAGCACATTAGACCATTTTTATGTCAAGTCATATGGCCCTCATGGAAATGCCCTTTCTTGGTGTGTATTTATATATATATATATATAGATAATTATTTAATAATTTAATTTATTTTTTATTTATTTATTAATGTTATATATATATATATATATCATTACAGAAGTTGAAGGGGAATTGGAATCTATAGGGTGGAGCGTTTGCCAGTGCTTTTAGTATTATTTTAGTTTGATTACTGTGCTTAGATATCATTTTTGGATGTGTTTTGGTTTTGTTTCGAAAATTATAAGAAATTAAATAAAATAAATTATTTAATGTAATATTGGGTAAATTTTTTTTTTTTTTTTTTAGTTCCGTAGACCCCTTTATCATTTTAGTCCCGTAAGTGGAGCCTGTCGCAAACTAGTCCCATAAGTGAAAAATTTTCGTTGTTTTAGTCCTCCGGCGCCGGAGATGCCCGCGTGGCTCGCCGGAGCTGACGTGTCCGCCAGGTATCGCTAATTTGGCGGACACGTGGATTTTTTATTTATTTTTTTCATTTTTCCAAATTTTTTTAAAACTTATTTTAATTTATTTTTAATTTTATTTGTATTTTTTTATTTGGTCCAATTAAAAAAATTAAAAAAATGAAAAAAAAAATCCACGTGTCCGCCAGGTGTCGCTGACCTGGCGGACACGTCACCTCCAGCGAGTCACGCGGGCGTCTCCGGCGCCGGAGGACTAAAACAACGAAAATTTTTCACTTACGAGACTAGTTTGCGACATGCTCCATTTATATGACTAAAATAATAAAGGATCCAATTAAGAGACTAAAAAGACAGTTTACCATGATATTGTATGCAATGTAATAAATAATTTTCTAGAGAATAAGATTTTGAACTGAAACCACAAGTAACCAAATATTGACATTTAGAGCAAATTCGAGTCAACACATTGCAAGATCTCTCTTGGTTTATTTAATTCCATAATTTGGAGTAATTAAAATTCGGTTTACTAAGTATTTCTTTAAAATTATTTTACTATATATATAATTTTTACAATATATACACTATAAAAATATTCAACCATTATTATTATTATTATTATTATTATTATTATTATTATTATTATTATTATTATTATTATGTTCAAAATTCTGGGTTACATGAGTTAATTAGGGATTTGTTCTTTTTTGTGTTCTAGAAATAGTAGAATTGAATTGTAAAAATATTTTGAGAAATAGTGCAAATTGTCTGGATAAAGTAATTTTTATTATTTTAAAAATATTTAATAAGAAAAGAAAATACTATTTGCTAAGTAGATTTTAAAGTATTATGATTTAGTTTGATTGTAATTTAAAATAAAATATTAATTTGAATTTTTATTTAAATAATACTTTGATGTGATTTGAATAGTAGTATTTTTTATTTGAAATAAAAAAATAAACACACCTTTAATAGTTTATATGTATATAATACAATAGACGAGTTTTATTTTAATAATTGTATATCTAAAATGTTAATAATATTTTATATATAAGTTGATTGTCATATATAAAATGTAAGATTTTTTTAATTATGTGGAAAATATAATTGTTAAAAAGAAAAAGAAAAATCATAGATTAATTTCATATGGATAAAAAATAAATAAATTGATTAAGAACTTGTTTTGATTTTTTTATTTTTCTATAGTGATTGTTAGCTATCATGTTTTTAATTAACAAATAGATGCTAGTTTTCTATTTCTTTTTTTTTTTTTTTGTATAATGCAATCCCATATTTGTTACATTTAATAATATATTTGAACAATATATTTAAACAAATATTTCGCCCCACTCATTACTTTCTTTTTTCTTTTTAATTAAAAATAGACTTGGGTGTTTTTTTTTTTATTTTAAATAAAAATTATTACTATTCAATTCGATCATAATAAAAATATAATATTTATTTTTTACAAAATATCCAATCAATATTTTATTTAAAATAAATTTAAAACCACAACTATTTATAAACTTGTATTAATTTTTTTATATAATATTATATTTTTTTTGTCCAAAATAAATATAACCCTTTAATTTTTGCATGCAAATTTTATAATATTAATATTTTTATAGGTAATAATATAATAGAAGGATAAAAAAACCCTTAAAGTCATTTTTTTTTATTTGCATCATTTCCAATATAGTGTAAAGTCTATATGTATTTTTTTTATTAAAATAAAAAACATATACATTGAGTGTGGAGATACTAAAATGATAAAATAGATATATTGAGAATGAAAAAATATAATATTTAAATTTTAAAATATTATATCAAATATTTTTTTTTATATAATTATTTTGTAAAAATAATTTATAAAATACTAAAATACAACTAAAACCAAGTAACAAATTTAATCAAAATTTTGATATCGATCCTCTTTAATTTTATTATCATTCATTACTATTACTACATTGGTGTGTTTGGTTAGAGTTTTAAAATTTATATGTAACATTATTCATTTTATGCAATTCTCACAAAATATTATTTGAATAAAAATTTAAATAAAAATTCAAACTCAAATTAAATCAAATCAAACAAACACAGGTAACATTGAGAATTTTTTTATGTATCAAATACTAAAAGCATATTGTTTACCTATATATGTTTGTACTGTGATTTGTAATGCTTTAGAAATAATAAAAATAAAAATTGAATGTTATACAAATACATAGTAAACGTAATTATAATTTGAATAAAATTTTATATTTTTTATATAAAAATATGCATCATAATACATAATTTTTAGAAATCTTTCTCTAATGAATAACACAAACAATACATTACTAACTATAATTAGTCAGTACTGACAACACACAAAATACATACTAACACATGATATATAAATGAACATAATATTATATTTATTTATATAATACAAATACAATACATAATCAGATATACCTAGTTCATACAACATACTACAACTGATATTAATATTCCCCAATCCCATAACAAAGTATTTATTTTTTCATTTTAGTCCGTCCGATAACAAATTATCTATTTTTTTTTAGGAACTGTATTGTCTACCTAGCATTACAAATACCCTTACAACTTACAATATATTACACAAATGTCATTACCTTTATATCACACATACTAATAAGGTTATTTTAGTCATTTCCACTTTATTCCTACTATATGTCAAGTATAATAGTAATATTTATAAAACTACGTGCAAAAAGCAAATGGATATTTACTTTTGGGACGAAGGGAGTATATATAGGATATATTAACATTGTACATGTATTAATTGAAAAGTGATATGAGTCGAAAATGATGTAATAGTCCGATGTTGAATAGATTGAACAGACTACTTATATCAATAATATGCATGTACGTTAGTGACGATAAAACGCGCGCTGAAAGAATTAATATTGTATTGACCGGTGGGGTACAACATGTGTTATTAATTATATTTTCACATTAACCCCAATTAGCATTTCAATTGTTCTCATAAAACTATCATTTATCTAAGTAGATATTTTTATATATTATATATCTAATTAAGTCCATAAAGCAGTAGATATTTTGCATTGATTCATTAAAGTAAGAGGAATTTAAAATGAATATAATTCCTCGTCCAACTCAAGACCCAACCTAATTAATTTTGATCAACATAACAAATTAAAAACTACAGAATGATTCTTTTACTTATTTTATTTTATTCCCAATTAAGGCTTATTACATGAAATATCCTCGGAAACCCTAAAATTGTGAAACCCTCGAATCATATTAATTAACTTGGTTGTGGTTGTGGTTGCGGTTGTGGTTGTGGTTGTGGTTGTGGATGTGGTCCCTGCACTACAAAAAAATAATATATTTGTAACGAAATTTCGTCCCTAAAGTTCACGTAGCTAACGTAATTTTATTACTAATTCCGTCTCTAATGTCATTAGTAACGGAAAAAGTAGATTTAGAGACAAAAAAATTTTGTTACAAAAATTATTTTTTCTTGTAGTGTTAGGCCTAGACCTAGCTAGCTAACATATATTCTAATTACTATTTTAAAATTATTAATTAATTAATTTAATTTAATTAATTAATATATTATGACTAGTTTTAGAAAGGGAATGAATGGACAGGAGATGTGCACGTACCTCTGCTCTTTAAATTAATTAAGGGTGTGTTTGTCTGGGTTTGGATTTTGAGTTGGGATTTGAATAGTAAAAATTTTGAATTTGAATAGTTGTATGATGTGATATAAATAGGTGTTGATGTGATGTTTTGAATGTAAAATTAATTTTTAGTATAATATAAAAAATGAAAAATAGGTGTTTGATTTGATGTTTTTGAGAAAAAAAATTGGATGAATAGTGTAAATCCAATCCAATCCCCTAGACAAACACACCCTAAATTAGTTTCGTGCAAATTAAAGTCTCGTATCGGAAGTTGGGAAGAAAATTTTACATTTTATAAGCTCCAAGTGAACTCCACTAGTTTGTGGCTTTTTGGAGAATATGCAAAAACAAATCCGTGCAAATTCAGCCCAAAGCGGACAATATCATACTAACGTTGAGTTGACGCAGTCCCAAATGCCATTGGTTGTGATGGTGGGCTCGCTCTCGTAAACTTTGTGTCGAAAATCTCCTAGCTGTATTAGTCTATGACGGATCAGCTCAAAGCAGACAATTAATATCATATTAGAATTGACCGGTCCCAACAGTGTAAATATACTCTACTAGTTCTATGCTTTTAATTAATTAATTTGTGTATATATTATTAAATAAAATATTAATTAGGTCAGCAGCAGAGCAGACCACTTGGTAATAATTTGTCTCCATTGTTATTTGTTTGCCACCAAATTAATTAGAACAGTTCACTTCAGAACATTAGTCAACAAAGTTCTTGAGCCTTGAGTAACGTTCAAATAATTATATATATATATATATATTTAAAATATACACACCCATTTAAATGAACTTGGCTTGATAAAAGCTTGAATATATGGATTCATAAATTTGAATAAAAGTTGCATACATCCTGTCTTAAGTATATTCTCCTTTGTGGGCATAAAATATTGAATCAAGAAATTAACTAACAATATTGAGTACAAGAAAATAATTCCAACGCTAGCAAAATGTACACGAAATGGACGATCAGGATAGAATTCCTTGAAATCAAGGGCTCGGATTGTCGCAAGAGGGTTACTGGGATGGATGCATGGCCAACTTTCAGGAGAAATTAGTATTTATGATGTATCTTTATTGGGCCTCGGACAAATCTCATAGACTAATGTTCATTAAGTTGGGCTTATGATTTTATTATTTGTAATCGGGTTCGGATTTCGATACGTCAAGTCACTTGTCATGTGTGCTAATTAATTTTACAATTTTATTTTATTTTTCAAATTTTTAACTTCAACAAAAAGTATTTATTTCTTAATTTCATGATTCAGAGTAAAAATACATTCTTTCTTTACACATAAAAACATTGGTACAAAAACAAACAATTAAACCTACAATGAACCACAAATTGAAATCCTTACATATCCACATGACACAAACCACAAACTTCATCTTGCAACTAGCAACATCATAATATAATCACACAACTTCCTTCACTTGACCTTAGCAGCCACGTCAGCATATCCGACGCCGCGGCGCGTCGTTGGAACGACGGTAAAGAAGAATCCAGAGAAAACCCCGGCGGCCAACGGCAAGTTCTTAAGCAAAACATCCAAATTCTCATCCTCGAAAGAAAAGAAGCATTTCTTAACATCATCGTCGCTGAAGGCGAAAGCCAAGAACACAAAGAGGGACACAAAGGCATGGAAGAAGTCCACAACACCAACCCTAAACCTCGAAAGGTCGACCCGCGTGGCCTTCGCCGCCGCCGCCGCTTCCTCAGTCTCCAAAAGCCGCGCCTCGAGATTCCCGGCACCGTCGTCGTCGCCGCCGCAGCTAAAAATGTGAAGCCCCTTGAACGTGGCCACGCCATAGTAGAGCCGCCCTTGGCTGTCTGTGAAGCTGTCGGTGAACGTGGAGACGAAGCACGTGATCGATAATAGGGCGACGAGGGCGGCCGTGAGGCATTGGTTCGATATTTGGCAAATGCCTTTGTTCGAAAAGGACGGGGTTAGGGTGCGGAAGGCGAGCACGGTGCCGGTCGGGAGGAGGTTGGCTAGGTTGGCCACAGATGTTAAGGTTTTGTGGATGGGGTGGGTGGAGGGAGGGGTTTCGCCGGCGATATTCGTTGTTGGCGGCGGCGGTGGCGGTGGCGGCGGTGGCGTTGTGCCGTCGGTTTTCATGGTTTGGATTGGATGAAGGTTGGATTTTGTTTAGGTTTAGTTAAGAGTGGTTGTTTTTATAGTGAGATGGGATTGGAGATAGGTGTGTGTACACGATAGACATGTGATCTAAGTCTCTTTCTTAGTGGTTATATTTGTTGTCACGCCATGTTGGGTTATATCACGTTAAATCAAGACAAGCTAATCCTCGTCATATAAAAGGAAAAAAAAAAGACAAGATAATCCTCCAATCAAATATGGTGTAATGGTTTGAAAATGAATTGATATTCTTTTCAATGCAAGAAATCGTGAAGTATACAAAACTTGCATATGCATATATTGCAAATGATACTTGAGACCTAATTTCTTAATTTAGGGCTCAGATAGATATGCCATGTCTAACTCCCAACAAAATGTAAATAGAGATCTGAAATTATAAAACACAAAATATGGTCACATGGGACCTGCGATCTGAACCACAAAAGGTCCAGTTATGGCGATCGGCCCGGCCCGGATTGGATAATAGATTAGATGAAATACTCTGCTTCGGAGGAACGTTACTTTCAAGCTAAGCATAGAAGACATTGGCTAGCAATACTGCATTTCACCTCAGTTCAAGATCGTCTACGTCGACTCGACACGTGTCTCTAAACAATCATTACTCGTTATCGTCAAGAATCCCACGCCCGGCCCACTACCGTGCCTATATATAGAGAGAGGGATAATACAGCCAAAGACTCCAGCTTTAAAAACCCGCCGCATTGGTTTATTCAGCCCTCACTACAGAAGGGATCGGATCGCCCGAGAATTTTCGATTTTCCCGAAAATGTCGAGATCGCGGATCAGCTTCGGTGTTGCCGCTTTCGCGTTGTTCCTGATCGCGTCGGCCAGTGCCGAGGACGTCGTCGTGCTGACCGATAACAATTTCGAGAAGGAGGTCGGTCAAGATCGAGGAGCTCTCGTAGAGTTCTATGCCCCCTGGTACGAATTTCTCGCGTTTAATTTCAATCGTCGTCTGCTGTTTATGTCTCGACTCCAATCGTCGAATTAATTTTCATTTTCCGCTCTGTGTAATTTGATTCCGAGTTTAGTGACCTCGATCTGATTTACTCATTCAATTTCTCGTTCAGCTGCTTTCCATTTTGCCCTAATTTTTTAATGTGCATTCTGATGGACTTTGCATTTGTTCTCAGCGATAAAAATTTTGCCCTAATTTTTGAATGTGCATTCTGATGGCCTTTGCATTCTAAACGATTACTCACACATCACTGAAACTGTAAAAATTTTGAAAAAAGTATTTGGACAACGGTGTGATGGAAATTAAGGGTTGATGTTTGTTCTTGTACAGGTGTGGGCACTGTAAGAAGCTTGCTCCTGAGTATGAAAAACTCGGTTCAAGTTTCAAGAGGGCAAAGTCTGTTTTGATCGGAAAGGTCAGTCAATTTGATTTCTCTTGTGGCCTATGGTGTGCTAGTTGTGATAATTTCTTCGGAATTATACTGCCGGCATTATTGTTTTGCGAAGATACAAATGTTAGGAAATTTCATTAAGCAATCAGAAGTAATCAGCCATTGCAGTGCTCTTGGTGTTGAGTTTGCACGATTCAACAATTTGATATTTAGTTAATGGCTTGTTATTATTTGCTGAGGTAAATACACTATGCCCTGTATGTACATTCCTGTTGTAGGTTGATTGCGACGAGCACAAGAGCCTTTGTAGCAAGTATGATGTTTCTGGATATCCCACCATCAAGTGGTTTCCAAAGGGATCCTTGGAACCGAAAAAGTCAGTTGTGACCTTTCTGAGAATTCTATTACTGTTTTTTTATCTCTCCATCTTTTTTCCATTACAATTGCTGTTCTTTAATTTTGATTATCGTGTGAAGTTGTTTCTCCAAGTGCTCGTGTTTTCTTTTGATAGGTATGAAGGTGCACGGAATGCTGAAGCCCTTGCTGAATTTGTAAACAAGGAAGGGGGTAAGTGTTTTAATTTTTTCAGTTCTCGTCCATTCGTGATTTCTATCTATTGCTCACAATGAATATAGGCTTATTGGTGGCGAATTGTTCGATGCTAGGATGTCTTTTAGTTTCTTATGTACTAGGCTCTTATCAAGAACTTCCTTTGTAATGCTGTCTTCAGGGACAAATGTCAGGATAGTGGCGCCCCCTTCGAATGTTGTAGTTCTGACTTCAGACAACTTTGACGAGGTCGTTCTTGACGAGAAGAAAGACATTCTGGTTGAGTTTTATGCACCATGGTAAGTGTAAACAAAATGAAGAATTTAGAATTCTTGCAGCTTCGCATACTAGATGATTGTTTCTGTTCTTAATACGACTACTTTCTTTTACAGGTGTGGTCATTGCAAGAATCTTGCACCGGTATGTTTAGTCCATGCTCGATAATATTCTGAAACAAACACCGAAGAAACTAATCGAATATTCTTACATCTTTTCTTCATGTAGACTTACGAAAAACTTGCAGCAGCATTCAAGACAGAGGAAGATGTGGTTATTGCAAACCTCGACGCCGACAAGCACAAGGACCTTGCGGAAAGGTAAGCCCCGGGAATAAATCTTTGATGCAAATTAAAACAAAAATGAATACTTACAAAAGTAAATGGTGGTTATCCGAGCAGATATGGAGTTAGTGGTTATCCGACATTGAAGTTCTTCCCTAAGAACAACAAGGCTGGTGAAGACTATGACGGTGGCCGGGATTTGGACGAATTTGTCACTTTCATCAACGAGAAGTGCGGAACTTACAGAGATGAAAAGGGGCAGCTGACCTCCGAGGTTTTCGCCTACTTCATACATCATTAAGTATTTATTCGGATTCTGATTTACATTTTCTCCCTATAGGCCGGTATAGTCAAGGAACTCGATAGCTTGGTGAAGGAATATGTAAGCGCGTCCTCGTCTGAAGAGAAAGAATCTATATACAAACGGTTGGAAGCGGAAGCTGGCAAGCTTACGGGCTCCGCTGCAAGGTAGTCACAAATGCTATAAATGCTCACTTCTGTATTATTACACGCGACTCTATTTTGTATTTGTGGTATAAAAGAGGTTGTCTTCATTTATTTCCGTAGGTACGGGCAAATGTACATGAAAGTTGCTAAGAGTTGCCAGGAGAAAGGCTCCGATTACGCCAAGAATGAAATTCAACGGTTGGAACGCATGCTCGCTAAGGTACATTGTCAATCCTTCTTGTTGGGGCAGAACTTGTTGATATTCAGAAATAATAGCATTTTAATGATAAAGTCGGGTATAGATTAAAAAGATTTAGTAAGAAATTGAAGTAGAAAAAGTAATGCCAAAATTGATACTCCCTCCGTCCCTTAATAATCTATCTATTTTTTTATTTTTAGTCCGTCTCATAACAAAGTATCAATTTCATTTTTTAGTAACTATATGTCGTTACCTTTATATCACATAATACTAGTAAGGTTATTTTAGTATTTTCTACTTTATTCATATAACACCTCAATATAATATTAACATTTCTAAAACTCCTTGCAAAAAGCAAACGGACGAATGGAGTATTTATTAAAGTATGAGTAATAAAATGTTTTACTAAAAATAATGTAGGCAGAAATTTAGTAAACAACTATAAAAGAAAACTGTTGTAATTTTGGTGGACGGAAGGAGTGGTTACCATCTTGTTTCAAGTCCGCGATGAAGTTTCTTTCGATAAAGTAAATACTGTTAGGGGTCTAACAACTTCTTCCGGTCGTTTTTTCTTGTACAGTCAATCAGCTCGACAAAGGCGGACGAGTTCACTTTGAAGAAGAATATCCTATCGACATTTGTTCAAGATCAGTAACGGCTTCCATATTGATGCTTGTATCCTCAAAGCTTAAGTTTTTGTCGGTAGATGTTTGAGATTGCCCTCAAGTTTTTTCCGAGATGGGAGGATAGGTATTAATGTTTCCACAAGATTATCGCTTAAAACTAATACTTGCTCCGAATGAATTTTGAGTTCGCCATTGCACTTGTGCTTGAATTTGTTTTGGTATTTATGAAGCTTAGTTGAAGAAGTAGTTGTTTATTGGTGTGTCGATTACTCGTTGCATCATCTACCTGTGATTTTTATTGCAAATTCTCGTTTTGTTTTGTTCAATTGTTTGTATTATTATGTAGGGTAGTCTATTTTGGTTCATTGGAGCCTAGACTTATGTAATTAATCCTTTTGGGTGTTCAATTAGGGGATTAGGCAGGCGCTCTTCAATGGCCTTTGTTAGTTTGAGTTAGGCGATGCCCGGTAGTGTAGAGGTTGGACTTATGACCGTAAGGTCATGGGTTCAAACCCCCCGATGCATCGGGTCACCTGTCACACATAGTTCGTCTAGTGTGATTTTTTCATCAGGTCTAGTTTGCAGGGTATTAGGTTCGGTCGTAAAAGATGATCGAGAGATTATGAGTTCAAATTTTAATGTTCTGCACATAAAATGATTGTCTGTCTGGAGGGAGGGAGGTAAAAGAATAGCCGGTAGAGAATATAATTTCATAAAAGCTGTTCCAACTTTAAGAACAAATTATTATTATATATTTTTATTTATTTTTAATTTACTAAAAACAAATATTTAGAACAAAAAGGTAACAATTCAATAAAAATATTAGAATAAAAATTATTTTTGGTCTCATTTAATATCAAAATTATTAATTTTGGTCTCATTCAAAAATAATATCAATTTTAGTCTCATTCAAATCAATTTTAGTCCAAAATGGTTGACTGGGACTGAACACGGCCTTGTTGGCTTGAACATGGCCGTGTTGGATGACTCATAAAGTGAATGGGCGTTCCAGACAGCCCGTGTTGGATGACTCATAAAGTGAATGGGCGTTCCAGGCAGCTAATACGGCCGTGTTGGTCTCAACACGGCCGTGTTGATTACCCTGCACTTTTAAACACGGTCGTGTTCTCGCTCGTGTTCTGAATACAGTCATGTTCTGCCATGTTCACGACCATGTTTTCAATATAATCATAGGTCATATTTATTATTTTTTTTCACTTTTTGGTTAAAATTATTTGATATATATATTTATAATTTAACAAAAATATTTATTACAATTATTTTATAATATAAAAAATAATCGATTTTTAATATTTTAAAATATATAAAAATAATAATATTTTAAAATAATACTCTCTTCGTCCCACGTTGGATATATGAGTCACTGTAGACAGGAGAATTTATAATAAGTATAATTAGTAGATAATTAAGAATGTATTAGTAAAAATAATTATCATATGATATAAATAATTATAAATTAAGATTAAAATAACTCATTAGTTTAATTAAAATTAAAATTAAATTAAAAAATAGTGTGTAATTATTTTCCAAAAAAATGAAAGTGACATGGGATGTGACACGAATATAAACGGCAATGTGGACATGGTAAGTGAGGAGGGAGTATTATTAAAAAATATATATTAATATAGTATTATTTTTATATATTTTAAAAATATTAAAAATTGATTATTTTTTATATATGATAAAATAATTGTAAAAAATATTTTTGTTAAATTATAAATATATATATATATTAAATAATTTTAACCAAAAAGTGAAAATAATAATAAATATGACCTAAAATATGATTATATTAAAAACATGGTCGTGAACTAGAACATGAAGATGGACAGGAACATGGCCTAGAACATGGCTGTGTTGAGAACATGGGCAGGAACATGGCTGTGTTCAGAACACGGGCAGGAACATGGCACGGTTGTGTTCAGAAGTGCAGGTAATCAACACGGCCGTGTTGGCTGCCAGGGACGCTCAGTCACCTTCTGAGTCATCCAACACACGGCCGTGTTCAAGACAACACAGCCGTGCCATTTTGGGACTAAAATTGATAAATTTTCATTTGAGCGGGACTAAAATTGATAATTTTTTTCGAATGAGACTAAAATTGATAATTTTAATATTGAATGAAACAAAAATGAATTTTACTCAAAATATTATCAAAATAAAATAATTGCTAGTATAATTGTGATATCAAGATATTATTATATGAAATATAAATTACTATTTTACATATTACAGATATATGATAAAATATTATCATAATAATTTTAAATTTATTGTATAAATTTAGTTATATTTATAATTATACTGTTTAATAATTGGTTTTTAATAACACATCAAATATATTTTTTACTTAAAACATTATATGTTTAAAAAAATTTCTTCCCATTTTTTGAGATGATTATTGTGCTGGGCAAATAATGGGTAAAATAAATAGACATAGACGTTATTTTATTTTTATTTAAAATACTATTTTATGTATTTTTATCATTTTATACCATTTCAGTACAAAATTAAATGGGTTTTTGGATCTTTTTAATAAGTTAAATGTGTAAAATTTTTTTATATTTTTGTATTGTATGTATAAAAGTGTGTTTATATATTATATAAAATATAAAAGAATTTTAGTATTAGTGTATAATAATAATTATTATTATTTAAATAAAAATTGATATTTTAAAATAAAAAAAATAAAAATAAAAATAAAAATAGTGGTTTAAATTAAGACAGTTCTATAATTCATATAAAAAAATATTTCTATCAAATCATTTTACAGAAACAAACACACCCCTAAATTTTATTTATTTTTTATTTTTTTGAAAAATCCATTGAAAAACATAGAGTAGACATACCCCAAATTCCTATCCCTTAGAAATACATACATACATACATATATATAGAGAGAGAGAGAGAGAGGGAGGGAGGCAGAAGTTGAAGACAAATTCTGTTTTGATTTTCATTTCGCACAGCTAAGCTCAGCCTGTCCCTTTGCCTGTACCTGTACCTGTACCTGTACCTGTGCCTGTGCCTGTGCCTGACCCTGAGCCTGAGGCCACCCAGCCCACCCTATTTTCTCCTTTTATTTTCCCTTCTCTTCCTCACACACTATCATCCAGCCATCCATCCTCACAATTCCCTTCTAAATACAACCAAATTTCATCGCCCTTTGTTTCATTTCCGGCGCCACTTTTCTCCTCAGGGAAACGGGGTTGGAGGATTTCCATTTTCTACGCTTCAATTTGGAGTTCGGAGAACGAAAGCCATGGACGCCAATTCCTGGGCTGCCCGTCTCTCTTCTGCTTCCAAACGCTATCAATCAGCTCTTCAATCTCGATCTGGTAGAGGCCTCGCCCCGCTTGTTTTGGCTTTTGTGTTACTTTTTTGTTTTTCCTTTCACATGGGTTTTGTTTTTCAATCGTAGATTAGGGTTAGGTTTTGATTGATTGTTGGTTTCGTTTGGGTGTTGTTGGTTAATTGCTGCTTTCTGTAGGATTATTGTGAACTTGTTCTTGAGAGATTTTGGTGTTGGGGGTAATTCGTTTTTGAAATTGATGCCCTAGTTACATTATATTTGGCTTTATGTTGGTGTTGATGTTTCTGCTGTTCATGTATGTGGAAGATTGAGGATATGTGGTTTGTAGATGGATTCCCTGCATATGATTGTCATACGTCAAACCTTGTAGTTTAAACTCCTTTGATTGTTTGTGCTTCAATGTTCTTGTAGGAATGAAATGGGATCGTTTTGATGCTGAAATGTTGATGGGGTTTGAGGAAATGGACATGGATGATGATATCAGGGAAGAGTATCCTTGCCCTTTCTGTTCGGAATGCTTCGATATTGTGGGACTGTGTTGTCACATTGATGACGAACATCCAGTCGAGGCTAATAATGGGGTATGTTCGAATACAGACAAAATTTGGAATATTTGATGTTGTATCCGTCAAAGACAGTTTGTTTTGTTAAATATACGAAATGCTTTGAATTAATTGAGTCGCTATCTATTGCAAGATATAAATAGACAACTTTGTTTCTTGTCCCACCTCCCCTGATCATTTTTGACTTGGAAAAGGGATAAGGTGGCTTAATTATAACTGTGGGTTTTGTTCGTTTCTGGTGGTTAAGATAATTTGGGAGATACTCATTGAATAGTCTATATCTTGTTCTGCTTTGTCGTTGGCAATGAACTCTATTTTGTTGTTACTGAAATTATATTTCCTTCCGAATACTCCACTGGAAACTTTTTCAACAACTTGGTTATGAGTCCATCCAATCTCTTTGGAAGGTCTCGGTCTGTTTGAATTATATTAACATGTTCATTAACTATTCCAGGTTTGTCCGGTTTGCACAATGAGGGTGGGTGTTGACATGGTTGCGCATATAACCTTGCAACATGGAAATGTCTTTAAGATATCCTTTTTCTCTTAGTTTCCATTTACTGCTGTTTTGTATTTGTCGTTTGTCTCATTTTGTTCAGACTTTTTTTTTTTTTATCCTATTACATATGATAGCTTTTGAAGCAATCAACAGGATAAACATAGATTAGGGGGAAATAGAAGTTGAATAATGAAAATCCTAAATCTGAATGTGCATAGTTTATAAACCAAACATTTGTCATTCAAAACATTTGTTATTGCTGTCCCGTAAGGGATGGTCTGGTGGTGTAGGCGTTGGACTTGTGACCATGAGGTCATGGATCAAACCTCCGACGCCTCAGGTCACCTGCCACACATGGTTCGCCTAGTGTGACTTTCCCGTCGGGCCTGATTTGCTGCGCACTTTCGGGTAGGGGCTGCGGGTTCCTACGTCATAAAAAAAAAAAAAAAAAAAAAACATTTGTTACTGCCGTCATTAACTTATTTTTTCTCAAAAACTAAGAATGTTAATCTTTCATATTGAGCTCCTTGACTAGACATCACATGCAGCGTAAACGGAAAACAAGAAAAGCTGGGACGCAGTCTACGCTCTCTTTGTTGAGGAGGGAACTCAGGGAAGGGAACTTACGATCTCTGTTTGGAGGCCCCTCTTCTGTAGTTCCTTTGAGCAGTGCAGCTCCAGACCCTTTGCTGTCATCGTTCATCCTGCCAGCAGTTGATGATTTTGAAAGCGTTCCATCGCACTCTTCAGCTGATTTGGCCAAGAAAAATACATCTGCTAGCACTCTAGAAAGGTAATTTTCAACCTCATACCTGCTTTTATTCTGCTTGTAATATTCTACTATGCACACTCATCATACAAAACGTTAGACCCATATGGGTATATATAAATGACAAATTTCTAATATTAAAGGACAGAATTAGTTGTTTATCGCTAGAAGGTAACGAAGTTGTATTATATGCTCGTAAACAGTAGCTGATTACTTGCCTCTGGCTGTTTTTGCTAAAATGCATTACTTTGGTAAACTCTTCATTTGTTGGCTGTCTATTGACTGGCCTTACTAAAGCTTCGTTTGTATTGAGTTGAGCATGAACTTTGATAAGACTAGACTTGATGCAATGCATCCTTGATATTTTAAAATTATAAATATGCATCTTATTCAAGAAACAAAATGATGATGTTATTCCAGCTTGATCATACTATATACGTATTCGAATGGACATTTATATCTTGATTTAAGCATGAATCTAGTATATCTTGATTTATACAATCGGAATAAACATATGGTTTTTAAAAAATGGGAGGAGTTTATTTTTCTTCAATAGCCAGGAGAATGTTGCCGTAGCACTATGCTTCTCACATGTCAGATATAAATCATACTTAAATTTGTTGTACCACTTGACTATGGTTGCATATTTATTCCATTTCTTCTTCCTGTTAGATAATATTGTTCTTTGAATTTCAACTTTTGAAAAATGATGTATCTAAAGCACTTCCACAAAGTGAGATCTTCAAAAAACTACTGTCTTTGCCTATACTTAAGAGGGAATTTCATGTAAAATTTTGTTATTGATATCTTTGGTGTTAAAGTTTACTATATGTAATAATTACGCGAGTGTAAAATTGTTTGGTACGGTTCTCTTATTTTCAAGTGTTTCTGAGGGTTTTGTTTTAGGACGGTACATATTTCTCAGTGTGTGCTTGCTATGGTATCTTTTAATATTGCAAATATTTGTGATTAAGCTGTCGGAACCTATTGTGCCTTGGTTTTATAACTAAGGAGGAACAGAATGGTTTCCGGTTTTCTGTTGAATTGAATATATTCTAGGAACTCATACTGATGGTTCACATGATCATCACATTATTCATCACAGATAGAAATTTTATTTTTTTTTCCCTAGAAGAACTTTTACATATGACTTGTGATTATATATCAAATATTAAATGCATCAGTTGGCTACAGAATTCGATGCCTCTCTTTGTATTTGTAAATTTGTGTGTGCTAATCATTATGAATAGTAAATTATGTGTAAATATATTGCTTTCATATTTTTATGTGATGTGAATTGGATATATAAAATTAATTTAAGTGTGTTGTGCATATATTTGAATGTGGGTACGCCTTTGAATTCGAATTTAGTTACCAGTAAATGATTGAATAATTATTAGAACTTCAATATATTTTTTTCATGTGAAAGAGCTAATTAGTTTAAAAGACGTTATATCTTTAGTGTGAAAGTATTTTGTAGATAAAAATGTAAAACAATTACACATCCAAACATAGTGTACGGTTTGCTAGGCTTTTCAAGCCTCTGAAAACTAGACATTCAGGTCTTCTTAGAATTCGATATATTTACTGACATGGAGATGATCCCGCAAGTTTTTATGGCGCAGAAGGTCGATTATCGTCAAGGTTTATTGTGTTGTGGATACCCTCTGCTTTAGAAACTTACTTTATGTTTTGGTGTCCTGTGATCAAAACATCATACTGAACATACTTGGTTACGACTTAGACATGCAGCGATCTCTGACATAGCTGGTTTTTTGAATTATGCTAACAGGAAAGTTCAACAACCTCCCATGTCGCAAGAAGACCAGGAGGAGAAGGCGAAGCGGTGCCATTTTGTTCAAGAATTGCTGTTATCGACTGTACTAGATGACAATTTATAATGAAATGTTGTTTGCAGCTGTCGGAAAACTGGCTATGTGGCCTCGCCACCAACCATCTATCACCTAGAGTTAAATAAATTGTGATAAAAATGTAATTTATGTTACCTGTAGAATTATTAGTTTGTAGGTCGAAGCAGGACGACGAAGTGCATTTTGCTTTGGCTTTTGTGTCAAGATGATCAACTTACTGTACTTGTTCTCTGTTTCCTTCGTGATTTTGTGCATTCTTTTTATCATCTTTCTTCTTATATTCCCTTTGATGATAGGTACAGTTATATTTATATATTGTGCTGTGTTATCATGTAATATCTGATCAGATCAATTGTGACATGTGTTATCGGTTCATATCATATATTGTGTTATATTAAAGCCTGTTGTAATTTTTTATTTATGACATAGAAATCCGCAATTACTATCCGAAAATTCTATGGGTTGCTAATCCGTGTTGACATCAATTGTGACATATATATTTCAATGACACATAAGTTAACATAAAATAAAATATTCACTTTTTTTTAGTAATTCTAATATTTACTTTCTACATAATATTACAAATATACTACTACAAGAAATTTTTAAGTTAATATTTTAGTCTTTTTACTTTTATTCTTAATGCATTATTATATTCGATATAATATCAATATTCCTAAAAATTTTGGTACAAAAAGACACTATGAGACGAAGAGAGTACTAAATATTTATTTTAGATTCAAAATATCAGATCAGCTTATTTATTTCGCGTACACACCCTTAGTTCTTTCCGAACTCATATTAAACACACTACTAGTAGAAATTCCCTCTATAAGCATTCATTCCTTAACACACAAAACAACCATTCCCAATACCATTACCATTACTAACCTTCACTGAAATACTTCAGACCGGCGCCGCCGCCGCCGGACTGCCACCGCAAGCAGCCGAAGACGGTGCAGAACACCTGCGCCGACAGCAGCAACACCACAACGATCATCACCACGACATTGACGTACTTCATCCCCTTCGGCCCACATTCTTGCATCTTTCGTTTAATCTTAACTCTCGATGTATTGCCATACAGCCAGTTGATCTCTGCAATGGCCTCTCCGATCCTCGACTTCGGCTCGCCCTCGCCGGTAGTTTTCCTTATCCCTTTGAAGATCCAAACCACTTCTGCGTCGGACAATTCTCCGGCCACGATCTCTGCCTCCTTCAAAAGTTTGACGTCTTTCTTCGTCTTGATCATGCCGCACATCAAGTCGACGTACTCCGCCAGCTCCAGCGACGATCCCGGCTTTGCCGATGCCGCTTCGTAGGCCAGAAGGTTCCGGAGAATTGTCTCCGAATGAGCGTTTAGAGTGATGGCCGGGAGATAGAGCTTTCGCTCTTTATTAACGAATTTCGCATCCCGGATTCCGGTAGTCTTCGCGTACTCTATGCCAAGAACTTTCGACATCTCGGTTACATTTGGAATCTCGATCTGCTCGACTTCCGGCCGGTCCCCTTTAGGCCCCCAGAGAGTCGAAACCTTGTTCCATGGCACCTAACCGATATGAAGTTCAAAAAAACTTATGTTAGGAAGCATGTGTTGAACTTGTACGAATGTGTCGAACTCATCAATTGCTTCGCAATGTACCTGACTGATGATCGATAGAAAGCTACATGCGATGCCTGCGCCGGGGACACCGAATTGACCCAAAAACTTTTCGACTGGCATCAGATTTTCTACAACATTCGCTGCTGAAAATGTCTTACGCTTTCTATTTGAACGTAAGAGATCATGCTTGTCGAGTTGATCAAACACGGCAGGTTTCAATTCTTCAGCAACAATAGCGTTAACTGAGCGATACATATGATTGAGAAGGTGCGCGAGGGCGTCGTCCCTCGTCGCAGATTGTCCATTGGACACTGTCACGGACAAATGAGAAGCCGGTGGGAAGACATGGGACAGCGTCTCGTACGCAGCTTCAGCATTTTGATGTATTTCTTCGATCGAGCAAGGAGGGTGAAGTTCATTTGTTGTCAAGGAAACCGAGCTCGGATCGTTGTCGAGCATTTCGCCATTGCATAACACTGTCTCCTCATTATTGCTTTCCGTGTTGCATATGATCAAATGGTACATTCGATGGAGGAGATGCTCTTGGTTCGTGTCTCGGATCACTCTCCAACTGCTGCTCAGTTCGAGAGGTGAATACTTCTGGCAGAGGACTAGAAAACCTCCATTGAGCAGAAATTCGATGTAAGCTTGATGAACCTTATCGGTGTGACAATCATCTAGGAAATGGCGTGAAGAAATCCCGATCATGTTGAGCAAGAAAGAAGGGATTTGGTTCTCCAGCATGAACAAGTCCCCTGCCAAGCTTTCCATCTCAGTTTGGCCTTGATGATAATCTGTTGCTTCGAGCTCGGCTTTCAGGTACTGAAGTAGAAACAAACCGTCAATGGCTAAGATCCATGCTAGAGTATTTTTGTCGAGGTCGATGAATTGATCGTAACAGCCTCGAATCACCGGCTCCGATTCGGTGAGTTTTGAGACAACCTTCAAAACATCAAGTGCAGAAAGAAAAATGATTCGTAAGAGTAATTCCAATGTTGAACTCCAAATTATGCTTCAATGTTGAAAAGAAATTTCTAGACTACATTCACACCAAAAATTTATGCTACGAAAGGATTCCATCAACATGAATTAGGCGTTGCTGCATCATTGTTGTTGGAATATCATCAGATCTAATCGCATGCTCTGAGTTAGCTTTCAAAACACTTTTTAGGTTAACAATTGGAGGATTCAACCATTAGCTCAGCACTTCAACTACAGTTATGCGCAATTTATCTGCATTCAACTATTTCCCAAACTTTCACAACGAAATTGATTTCCACATTGAGAATCACTCCTATAATTATTTTCCAATTAGAAAAACACAAAAATAAATCGCAGAGAAGGAGAAGGAGAAGAATGCACGCGCGCGCGCGCGCACACACACACACATATATATATATATATATGTAAGTTGTTGGAACAAACCTCTTTGCCGATCTGTTCGAGTTTTTTCGGAGGCAGCCCCTCCCTGACAGCGGCGAGCTTCTGCTTGTGCATCTTGTAGAGGTCGGGGCGGAGATGGTGGTAGGCGCCGAGCCCAATTTTTGTCGGGGAGTAAGCAGTTTCTGTTGTGGTTTCAGTAAAGGCGCGAGGAACTCTGTAAACAGAACATAATTGAGTGGGGAAACTGCGAACTCTGTAAACAGAAAGTAATTCAGTGGGGAAACTGCGTTCTGGTTCGAACGTGAAGCTCATCTCCTCAATCCATCTCCTCTGAGAATCATCTGACTCCAGAAGCTTGTTGGACGCCATTGTTCGTCTCCCAGAGTAGCTGCTGCTATCGTTTACTGCAAATGATTGAATCTCCGCCCACACCTTCAGATTTCTAGTGTATTTATACTAGTGTTAATTGTCTGTTTGTTTGTGTTTCATGACATTTAAAATAAGTAAGTGTGAATGATACAAATACACTAGTCGCTCCGTACCTACCAACTTTATTTATATATATTTTTATTTATCCACAAAAATTATTTATTAAAATTCATATTTAGCTCAAATATTAAAAATTATATTTTCTAATTTCATGTCAGTAATGAATTTTTTTTTTTTTTTTTCTAATAAAAAAAGTTATCAAAAATAGAATACAACAAAAAATAAAACCCTAAAAAACACGTACACATCCTAATGTTTTTACTTATTTATAGCCTTTAACTAAATGCTACCTGTAATATTAAATTATATTTTCTTATTTTTAATCATAGAAAATTTGAGGCTTTCATATTTTTTTTAAAATAAAATAATTATTCTTAATGCTTTTTATGACGCTATTCCAAAATCGGATTGTATAAACTTCTGATTGAACTTAATACCTGCAAATTAAATTTTTTAAAATTTGGGAGATCGAATTATTGGATTGCATTTATGATATAATCGTAACTACTTTTTATTATTTATTTATTTATTATTATTTATTTATTTTTGTTTTCATGAATGGCAAAAACGTGTTTGAACTATTGAAATCAAGACTTTTAAAATTTTTATGTGACTTTTATCTTTTAGATAATATATAATATTCACATCACTATCAATTTTGCATGATTATGGTCTGGATTGTTCTGAATAAATACAACTTACCACATTTTATTCATATTAATTGCAAAGCTTGCTCAAACTATTAGATTCAGGGCTTTTTGGATTTCTAATATCATTTATTTTTAAAATAATTTATAATATGAGAATGTTTCTTTATTTATTTATTTATTGTATTTTATAAAATTTTATTATTTATGTGAAATGGTGATTATATGTGATGTTTTAAGTGAAATCATAAATTAGGTTTTTTTTTTTTTGAATGTAATGTTTTGAAAGATGAAATGTTATAAATTTACAAGAAAATTACAAAGATTGAACTCTAAGAACGGAATAAACCTTTCAAACAAGATATTTTCTTACTTTTTGGTTTTTATAGATAAAAGCTTTAAAAAATATATATATAAACAATGTCTAATTTTTAGAATTTTTAAAAAATATCGAGCAATAGAAAAAAATAAAATACACACACATACAAAAGAAAAGACAAAAAAAATTGATTTACCCGGTGGTGAAACTAGAAAAAAAAATAGCTATGGCCATTTATTTATTTTAAAATATAATACATAAAAAATTTTAAAATATAAAAATTTACAAACAATCGGTTTTCAGTTTTATAAGTATATGAATAGAATATCTGAATAATTAAGTTTAATATTTGTAATAATAATTTTTTCTATATATTTGTAATAATAATTTATTTTTTATTAAACTATTAAGATGACCTGTTATTCAAAACCTTAAATCTATTATTTTATTTTTAAAACTTATATATATATATAATACAAAAAATTCATACATATAAATGAAAAAAAAAAATTTCTCTTAGAGTTTGTTCTTTTTATTAATATATTATATACATATTTATTATTTTTATATTTATATAATTTTCTATATTTTATATAAAAAAATATTTCTTCGAATAATTTTTACAAAACAAACACCCTCTTAATTATTTGTATATTGGGATGAATTCGCGGCCTGATTAATTCTCGCAGCAGCAGCAACCGATGCTGCCACACCGCCGGGGTGTGTGCGCAGGTTGGGAGCATTTCGTAGCTCGGCACTGATCACTCCCTCGGCATCTGAACGGATCACCGGCTTGTCCGCCGGCAGCCTCACACTTGCATCCTAAGAGATAGCATTTTTCATAATTAGTGTTGATCAAACATAATTTTATTCATGAAAAAACATGTTTGATGATTTCATGGAATCAAATACAAAATGATATTACACGGAGTTTTAAATATTATGCAATTAATAAGTAATTAAAAAGTGTATTAAGATTAAAATGTATAATTATATTTAAAAAAAAAGAAAAATAACAAATTATGTGAGATTGAAAAAAAAATAGAAATAATAGCCAAATTATATGAGACGAACGAATATAAAAAAATTATGTTTGTAATAAAGACATGTGCATACAATTTTTTTCAAATCAGCACTGTAACTGTATATATATATATATATGTATGTATGTAAGAGAGGTAGGCATAAAACCGAAAGAATGTCTCCGAGTTTGGTCTTCTCATCGTCATCAACAATTCGAGCATTGCGATTGGCGGCTGATTGGGCAGCGGCGGCAACCCCGCCGGGGACAATGTTGGTGCGGCCGGTTGCCCGGACCTCGGCTGCCTGAATGGCGGCAGCATCGCTGTAATCGACTGGGTGGCGCCCGGCCGTGAGTGCGGTGGCTTCCAAGGCTTCGCCGATTGTGATGTATGCTCCTTGCTCATCGATTTCTATGTCCTTCATTTCTTGTTCTTGATTCATATTTTTGTGATCGATCTAATTAAGGATGAATTAATTAATTTGATGTATAATTAAAATTTAAGTATTGTTTGTTTAGGCTATGGAATGGGAATGTCTTGAAAAGGCAAGAGGAGGGTATCGAGCCAAGTTTGTCCGAAAATAGAAAAGCTATTTATGGCAAGTTTAGGTGGTGGCTGTGATGAACAAAGGGAACCTTTATTGTTAATTTGTGGTTCAACTGATTTGTTATTATTTATTTATTTTTATTTTTTCCACTTAGCATAAATAGTCGAACTTCACATGATTTTAATTAGAGGACTATATATTGTATTTCATTCGTCTCAGTACAATAGTTTTATTTATCATTTTTGTCCGTCCCAAAATAATAGTTTTATTTTCATAAATAACAATATCACCATAAAATTACACCTACTTTTTCATTTTTATTACACAATTGCCACTGTTTTTTACACTAATACACTTACAAGAGAAAAAAAAAAAGTCTTTTATCCATACTTTTTACTAACTACCAATATAATATCAATATTTCTTAAATCTCGTAATCAACCCAATTAAGACTATAATTCTGGGAATGAGGGAGTATTAGTTAAAATTATATGCAATGTGTTGTATAAATATATTTTTTGTGTTAGAAATTATTAATAATATATGATACTCCCTCCATCCCATTAATAAGTATCCAATTACTTTTTAGGCGTAGTTTTAGGTATATTAGTATTATATTGGGATATAGTAGAAATAAAGTAGAAAATGATTAAAATAACTTTATTAGTATGTGTGATATAAAGGTAATGACATTTGTGTAATATATTGTAAGTTGTAAGGGTATTTGTAATGTTAGGTAGATAGTACAGTTACTAAAAAAAGGAAATATATACTTTGTTATGAGACGGACTAAAATGGAAAAATAGATACTTTGTTATGGGACGGAGGGAGTATTAATTTTTGTATTATATTTGTATTAAATTAATATAAATAATATACTCACTCCGTCCCAAAAGTATAGTTTTATTGTGTTGGGCACAAGATTCATGGAATATTGATTTTATATTGATAGTTGGTAAAAAGTAAGGATAAATGACTTTTTTGCCTTTGTGAGTATATTAGTGTAAAAAATAGTGACAATTGTGTAATAATAATAAAAAAATAAGAATAATTTTATGATAATATAGTTATTTATGGAAATAAGACTATTATTTTGAGATTGACAAAAATGGTAAACAAGACTATTGTATTGGGACGGAGAGAATATTATTTATTGTTATACTCCCTCCGTCCTATTGAAAGGTTACCATTTTCCATTTTCGTCCGTCCCAAAACAAGGTTACCATTTACTAATTTAGTAATTGTACTACATACTTAACATAATAAATATCCTTTCAACTTACAATATATTACACAAATTCTATTACTTTTATATTACACCATACTAATAGGGGTATTTTTGTCTTTTTTACTATAATTCAATATAATACTAATATTAAAAAATTTACGTGCAAAAAGCAAATGCCACCCTTCAAACGGGACAAAGGGAGTATAATATGTTGTAAGCTTGGGGACTGTTTTTGAATTTTGAGGGGCTCCAAGGAGAAATAAAAATAAAAAAATTAAAATGAACACTTATTTTATTTTTATATATAAAAATTACTCATTCAGTCTCAAAACTATAGTGTGGTTGTGTTTGTAAGGAGATTTAAGAAATATTAATATTATATTAATAGTTGGTAAAAAATACAGGTAAAAGATTTTTTTGCTCTTGTAAGTGTATTAGAGTAAAAAGTAGTGACAATTGTGTAATAATAATGAAAAAAAGTAAGGATAGTTTTATAATGATATAGTTATTTATGAAAATGAGACTGTTGTTTTGAGACGGACATAAATGTTAAATAATACTATTGTATTAGAACGAAGAGAGTATATTAATGGGTTTGATTTAAAAAATTTTACATATAAAAAAATGGACTCTTTTTAAATTTTTACATATAAAAGTAATATTAATGGGTTTGATTTTTAAATTTTTACATATATATATATATTCAATATTATACATATACTCATAATATTTACTCTATACACCTTTAGTTCCAACTTAGGCGTCTTTGGCAATTAGCTAATAGCTGTTAGCTGATTTAATTAGCTGATAACTGCTAGCTGATTCAATTAGCTGGTTTGACTAGCTAATTCGATTAGCTGTTTGTATTAAAATGTTTGGTAAAACAACTGTTTGATATTAGTTGTTTATACTAAAATAACAATTGATGACATTTCTATTTTATTCTTGTTTCTAATATATTCAATTATGTTCTTTTGAGTTTAGAATGTTTAAAATTTTTTGTTATTAGTTATTGAAAATTATGAAAGTGTTATAAAAGTATTTATTTTTATTACAGTTAGATTTAAAAAAATAATATATTTTATTAAAATATATAAATAGTTTTTTTTATTGAAAATAATGTAAAATATAAAATAATAAATTTTTCGTGTATATATTTATTATGTTAGTTATCGATTAGTTCATTATATTTATAATTTTCAATAAATTTAATTTATTTAATTTATTTTTAGTATAAAATTTATATAATGTAATTTTAATAAAAAAATAAATTATTAATATTTATATTTTTTATTTTATATTGACTTTAATAAATTTATATATTTTACAATTAAAATAAATTTTTTTATATAAAAATTAATTATTTTAAATTTATAAAAGTAAAACTATAATATAATAAAATATTTTTATATAATTAGTAAAGAATCAAAATATATTTATTTGTGTAAAATGTATAATAAATTTTTAAGGGCATATAAGGAATAAAAAAAAATTTACAGAAAAAAACAATTTCAAAACGCTGGGTAAGTTAACTTTTCAGAAATTAGTTTTTTTTGTCAAAAAAACTATTCCAAAAAGCTAATTTACCAAATACTTAAATTAGCTTTTTGACTGGTCAAACAGCCAAAAGCTCTTCAAAAAATTATTTGCCAAACACTCCCTTAATATATTCATTTTATTGCTTTTGTCTATCTATTTAAAAATATTAATTTTTTATTATAGTATAAGTAATACATATATAAATATTAAAATTTTTATAATTTTTATAAAAATATTCATTTCACTTTTACTTGCAAAAGACAAAAATCTTAATACTATTATCGTATAGATCTTTAGTAATTAATAAAATATTATTATTATATTTTAACTTATTAAAAAAGTAGACGTATATTTTGAATTAGGATAGAGAAAACCTATATATATTGATTTGAAATGAAATATTGATTTAAATATTTATTTAAATAATATTTTGATATGATATTTTATATAAAAAATATATATTTTTATTAAAAATACGTACAAAAATATATAATATTAATTTGAATTTAAAATTGTAAAAGAACTCTATCTATTATTTTGTTTGCATTTAAACTAAACACTACGTCAGAGAGCAATTTAATGGTAAATCAAATTTATGACAACTAGTCAGCTACAGATAAAAATCACCAACTTTTTCTATTTTTAGATAAAGTAAATAACTGTCTCACCTAAAAATATAAATTTTTAGGGATATGTATAATTTATTTATTTAGTTACAAACGAAACGAAAATCAACCAACAAATACAGACATAATTATAATTACTTCAATGATCTCAGAAATTATAATTGCTAGTTAACACCTTAATATAAATAAATAAATTAACAGTACGTTATTTTACCAAATTTAATTTTTAAGTAAGACGGTCGCTCTATTCATCTTTTAAAAAAATACCCACTTCCATTTTTCTTACAAATTTATTCTTTCATCGAAAGCAAAATTTAATGTGTATCAGGAAAATTATAAATTTGCCTTGACTTAAACTGTACACTAAATTGAATTCCATTTTATTGTTGACTCATTCGTCCAATTTGCATTTCTATGTTGACGGGCATTCTTAATTTATATGAATTCATACTTCATATTATTTGAAATTTGGCTTCAATTTATTTATAACATATACTCCCTCCGTCCCATTGGAAGGTTGTCATTTTTCATTTTCGTCCGTCCCAAAACAAGATTACCATTTTCTAATTTAGTAATTGTATTACCTATCTAAAATAATAAATACCCTTCCAACTTACACTATATTACACAAATTCCATTACTTTTATATTACATAATACTAATAGGGGGTATTTTCGTCATTTCCACTACAATCCATTATAATATTAATATTTAAAAATCTACTTGCAAAAAGTAAACGGCAACCTTGTTGACGGAGGGAGTATTATATTCTCTCTGTTCCAATACAATAGTACTGTTTATCATTTTTGTCCGTTCCACAATAATAGTCTCGTTTCCATAAATAATCATATCAATAAAACTACCATTATTTTTTCATTATTATTACATAATTGTCACTACTTTTTACGATAATACATTCACAAAGATAAAAAAACACTACCAATATAATATCAATATTCCATACCAAATACAACCCATACTATAATTTTACGACAATTGAGTATAATTTAAATATAATACTTTAATCTTACAAAATATTATGTCCAAAGTACAGTTCAAATAAAAATTTAAACTCAAAATGTAAAAGATCCTCATGTTTTTTTGCTTCGTATGATTGGTTATTTGTCATTTTACACAAATAAACAACTGTTGTCAAAATCTATGTTTAAAAGAAAATTCAAACAAAAAAATATAAAACTAAATTCTAACTAAAACAAAAAAAAAACACTTTCATAGCTTTTGCTTGGTTATTGTACATAATTTTTTGGAATTTAGTTTTATTGATTTATTATTCAATTATTTTGATTTTTTTTTTATAACTATATACTTCATCCGTCAACACATAAAATAAGCAATTATTTTTAGTCATGTAGAAAATAATAGTATTTTAATTATAGTAGGTTAGTTAAAAATAGTGTAATCATATTTTTTCTTTTGCTTTTTTTGTATAAAAGTAACGATGTGATGTATATTCGTGGAAAAAAAATAAGGTATTTAATAAAATATTTACTTTGTAATTGAACGTTCCAAAATAAAAATATGTATATTTTATAGGTGGACGGAGAGAGTATTATTTGTTATCACATAATATTAATAGAGTATATATTTAGGATTTGAATTTTGAATAATAAAATTTTAACTATGAATAATTGTTAATGTAATATTTTTAAATATAAAATTAATTTTAAGTGTCACATAAAAATTAAAAATAAATTTTAGTTTCATATTTTTGAAAGGAAAGAAATATATGAATAAAAATTTACAAAAATCACAAACAAACACGTACAACTCTCTGTCCAAAATAAAAGCTTGAAAAAAAAGAAAAAAAAATCAAACTGCACAATAAGCCTATTTACATTCGGGAGAAAGCTTGTTCTGTGTTTTGATTTTGAAGGATATTTTTAAGGTAAAATATAAAAAATTACGTAAATAATATAAAAAAAAATAAATATTTGTAATATATTATTATTATTTTTTAAAAATATATTAAAAAATTTTATGTAAAAATGCACATATTTGCTTGAGATGATAATATTTTAAAAACTCATAATAACATTCCGTACGTATAGTCTATAGACACGGTCTACGCGTGCGAGAACTTTCATTATTTATTTATTTATGATTACAATTAAATTATATATATATAAATAATAAAAAAGAAAGCGTCGACCAGAGCAGAGCAGACAGAAGAGAAAGAGAGAGAAACGTCGGAGAGGCAGAGAGAGATAGAGAGAGAGAGAGATAGAGAGAGAGAGAGAGAGAGAGAGAGAGAAGATGAAACACATTTTCAAGAAGCTCCATCACCACCCCAACCGCCCTAACGAGACCCCCCAACAGTCACCGCCTCCGCCCTCCTCCTCGTATTGCTCCGATGCTGCTCGCCCCGCCTCCTCCTCCTCCTCTTCTTCAGCCACTGACGGTGGCAATACCAATACCAACACCAACACTAACGCTAACACTCACACTAACAGTAATACCCCGCAGCAGCTGCATCCGCCGCCGCCGCAGCAGGATTTCTACGCCTCCGTCGAGGAGTTCGAGGTCCAATTGGCCATGGCTCTGAGCGTTTCCTCATCCGGTCAGGATTCCGCCCTGATTGACTCCCAGAAGACCCCGATCCGGAGCACCGATTATCCCAACGCAGCTGCCGACGTCCTTTCCCACCGCTATTGGGTCGGTTGTTTCCCCTAATTATTGTTCTATCTCGCGTGCCCTTATGCAATTCCGATGAAATCTTTTGCTTAGGCGTTACGTATCCCCCTTTTTCTTTTTTGGCCCTTCGTTTGTGTGAGCTTGTTGAATTAGTCATCTCTAGAGTTTTCTTTGTTGTTGGATGATATTATCATATACTCGATCATAAAGACGAGTGATCAATTTCCTTCTGTGGCTGATGCGAGGGCTTCACTAGTGAGCTTTAAAAAGGAAAAAAAGAAGTAGAATAAAATTCTGAAAGCATCTGTATGTGTTGTTTGAGTTGGTTTTGCAGTCATTGTTGAAATAATGTGCTTATGTAGGTATAGAAACTTTGAATTGTGAACTGTTATTTTATATAACAGAGTTTGTTTTCTAAAATACTGTCAGGATTTTGGTGTTCTCGACTTTGAGGAAAGAGTGGTGGATGGTTTCTATGATGTATATAATGTATCCTCAGACGCCACAATTCGAGGGGACATGCCTTCTCTTTCAGATCTAGAAAGTGACAATGGGGGCTCTAATTATGAGGTGGTTATAGTTAACCGAAAACTAGACCCTGCTCTGGAGGAGTTGATGCAGATAGCACACTGCATTGTACTTGATCGCCCTACAACTGAAATCACTCTACTTATACAGAGATTAGCTGAACTTGTTACAGAGCACCTGGGTGGTCCTGTACGCGATGCCAATATCATTTTGGCCAAATGGATGGAAAGAAGCATGGAATTGAGGACATCTCTTCATACCATTGTTTTGCCGCTTGGATCCCTGAGAATTGGTCTATCGCGTCACCGTGCACTACTTTTTAAGGCAAGATCCAAAATTTGCATATTACTCATACCTTTCTTTGTCTTGATTTTGTCAATTGGAGGTGCTGCTTAGATTGATGGTGGTCATTGATTATATTACTGAGATGCTCTAGTTGGCCATTCGAAATATATCAAAGTGAGTATTAAAATGGTCCAGCAATGTGGCAGCAGTTCCCTCTAGGCTTAGTATTGTTTCTTCATTCATTCATATCTTGAAATTTTTGTAGCTATGTTAAAAATACATAAATTCTGTGGGGAAAATAACCTGAAACTTTTGAATCAAGAAAAAGGAAGGAAGCACAATATAAGATTTTTTCCTGCAACACATCAAAATGATTGTTGATAGAGAGATTTCTGACTTGAAAAGAATAATTTTGCATATAGTTTAATTAATCAAATTGGCCTTGCTATGTTTTGTTAGCTCTGGTAATAATAATTCTTGCCAGGCGAGATTTCTGTCATCATGGAAAAGGTACAGTAAAAAGGTAATTTTGAGGATAGTGGTGAATATTACTCTCAATTCTAAAATAATAGTAGCCTCTTTAGAGCTTTCCTCGGTAATCAAGAAATGATGAGAATTATGAAAAGGACTAGTGACATAACTCAATTGTCCATCCTAGCAATGCATTAAATTACAATCTTCTTTTCAACTATCTTGCAAAATATAATATTTTTAAGACATCAATTGAATGAAGAAGCATAGAAGTGGAAGAAAACTGATAAATAGTGTATTGGAAATGAAAAAGTGGTGAACATTCTGGAACAACAGATCCTCTGAAAACTATTGATTTGGGATAGAGTATAACTTTCAGTTTTGAAAGGGTTTGGAGCCTGTCTGTTTAGTTAGTTATGAGCCAGCCAACTTTCCTGTCTTTATTTGATGTGGGTGAAGTTTTCTCACATTTTGTTTCCATTTGATTTAAATAATCTTATGGAAAATTCATAGGCATGTAGGACAGGAAGTCTTCTTTTTATCTGTTTAATGAGTGTTTGGGAAGAACAAATTATACATCTCCTTGTCAAGTTTGTATGGCCATTTTCTATCTTGTCTTCAGATTACAGATTAATAATGTTTTAAATGGTTAATAGTATGTGCATGCAAATTTATAGTCCATGGCCTCCTGTAAGTTATATATATGCTATGAATTTAGATTTCAATTATTGGATCTTTTATGTCTTTCTTTTCATTTTAATGCAGGCCTTAGCTGATAGTGTTGGAATACCTTGTAGACTTGTTAAGGGTAGTCATTACACTGGTGTTGACGATGATGCTGTGAACATTATCAAGCTTCAGGATGACAGGTAGTTTTGAAACCATATCCTACACTTTGAATATTCTTTTGATAATATTTATGTTTGTTTTTTTATGAACGAGCCTACGAAGGGTAGGTTTTCATTGATAATTCCAAAGGGAACCCTAAATTATTTGTTGTATGCTTTATGGATTTATTTCGATATTTTTTAATTTTTTTATAGGAGCTGACATTTTTAATGCCCTCAAACTTAATATGCATAAGTTCAGACAAACTTCTTGAGATTTCTAAATAGTGAGTCTATTGATTGTTGGAGTAGAGAAAACTCAAAAGGTATGCTATAGCAACCTCTTGGAGTGAGCCTGTGGGATCTCCTGTAAACCTAGAAAATATAAATTACTACTTTATAACCATTGCTTCATGCAATATTTTCTGAGTAAAAAATGTAGAAAATTATTGGCGTTCTGTTTGGAATAGAAGTACACTTAGAAATGATGTGATTTTGTAAATAGCGTAAGAGGTGTAGTTATATTAGCCTATAAAGTTAATTTAAGTTGTAGTAGACTCTGTTGGTGTATATTTTGGCGCTTGTGGTAGTGCAGACTTTGTTGCATTGCTTTAGATTTTAACTCCAAGTTAGATAGGTATCCTAGTGCAAGGCTACCCCTCTCTAGCTCCAAGTTAGGTAGCTCTCATAGCACAGATTCTGTTAAATCCTTCTATTGAATAAATTAACTATTATTTGAAAAATATATATCTCATGTTTATTTTGTTAATCATGCAGTGAGTACTTGGTTGATCTCATGGGAGCTCCTGGGACACTCATCCCTGCTGATGTTCTTAGTGGAAAGGATGCTCCTTCAAAGCCCTATAGTCCTGAATTCGGTAAGTTTGCACGTCCTCAGGCAACTACAGATGCAGAAGTTTCTACAACACATGGGCAAAATTTTGTGGCGCACAACTTTTCTCAGGGAGCAACATCCTCAAAACCTGAATCGATGCAGTCATCATTCAATATGACTGATGATGGAGTTGGGACTTCTGGACATAACGACAAAGTGCCTGCTGCGAATCTATTGGATCATAATCTTAGGCAGGCAATTGTTAGTTCATTATATGAAGGGGGTCATGGATCCAATTTAGCAGGTGATGATATAAGGATTAATCCAAAGATGACACCATACAACTCTGAAGATCCAAAGAATCTCTTTATGGAGCTTAATCCTTTCCAAATAAAAGGATCAGGCAAAGGTGTGGTGAAGAATGATCAAGTTGGTAAACTGCAATTTTCAAGAAATAACGCTGTAAGCAATCAACCCCCTGTTCCATTGGGGCCGAAAAATCATCACGCACATAATGACATCCCAAAAGAAAGCCAATTTGATTATGGAAAAGGTTCACTTCTAAATAACAACCTTGGAGCCAGCAATCAATCTCCTGCTATTGCCAGAACTTCAAAAGTTCCACCCAAGGCATCCAGATTGCCAGGAAAAGTGCCTAATCTTCCTGGAGCAAATGGTTATATTTCATCCAGTAATGACTTTAAACCTGCATCTGGTGAAAGTGGACCTGGGCTATTATCCTCAAATGTTAAGGAAACTTCTCAGAGGGAGGATAGGGATTCCATGAAAATTGGAGAAACAAATCTTGATGGCCACAAAAATGACGTGACAAGGTTTTACAAAGAAAAGCAAAATATGCAAGATAGATTTATTGGGACTAATGGGGAGCTGATGAAAACCGAACGTGTGAGGCGTCCATATGATTTAAGACGTAGTTATGCTGATTCAGAGATTGATGATGTTGGTGACTGTGAAATTGCCTGGGAGGATCTAGATCTTGGTGAAAGGATTGGACTAGGTAACACAATTATGTGGCTTTTGGTTGGCTGTCTAGCTCTGATTACATCAATAGTTCCCTTGTGTTTTGCATTCTTTATTTATGTGTCTATTAGATGCTGTAGCGCATTGTTGCTGAGTGAATTTCTGAGTTGTCATATGGTCCTTTATGTTCACTTTCAAATCTCCATGCCATTGATTTACTTGACCTGCAACCAGAATCTTAATCTTTATCTGGCTCTCTTTATTATTTCCTGTTCTCTCCCCATTTACTGAGAGTTTAAGATACTTAAGTTATTTTCTCTTCCAATCTGGTGCTTTTTAAAAATGTCATTTTTATTTTTTTTTAAATTATGTATTTTCAGGTTCTTATGGAGAAGTCTACCTTGCTGACTTGAATGGAACTGTAAGTGTTTTCAACTTTCCTAAAACTAAATGTCATTTGCATGGTGTGTGTGTGTGTATAGTGGAGAGAAAGGGGGCTAATTATGCTGAGATGCGCGGAAGAGTAGAATGATAGGAGGAAATGTCCTCTAGGAGCTCGTATGTATATAGTAGTTAGATATTCTTGTCTTTTAGATAATTGAAACAAGCCTCTAGCTTTTCCTATTCCCCTAGGTCTTACCCAAAGTTAAATTCTCTTTTATGATTTATAAATTAGTCTTCCCTATTCTGCCACTTCACATTGTTATTTCTTCAGATTACCTTCCCCTCTGCTTTATTTTTTTCTTCAAAATATACATATATTGCCATTAATTCTGCACAAGGTTTTTGTGATGGTTATGTCTAAGGATGAACTTGGTTATATTATTAGCGTAAAACAGATTAAAGTTAATCCGACACGGAGTATGATATAATTTGGGAAGCTAACAAAGTGTTTGTTTTTATAAATGATTGTACACAAGCATGCACTATTGCCACTGAATAATCAAAGCCACAAGTTTTCTTCTTGTGAGCATGGACTGATGTCTTTTCTCAGCTACTCAAGATAACTTTGTTAAATTTTAGAAATTTTATTGATTCATTGTCTATCTATTAGAGTAATAATGAAAGCTATTCAATTGTTAGTCAAAACATGTCATGTGCATGCATGCGTGCATGATTCGTTTTTGTATGTTGATAAAGAAAAATCTCAGCATACTAATAATAACATTTTTTACTGTTGACTGTTGATTTTGTGGGTAACAGGAAGTTGCTGTGAAGAAATTCCTTGATCAAGATTTCTCGGGTGCTGCATTGGATGAATTCAAGAGAGAAGTAATTATTCCCTTCTTTCAATTACCCTTGAATTATAGTTGTGAGATACTACTATATGTATCTTGTGATAATCCTTTCATATGATAAAACATAAATTTGAGAAGCACAAATCCCCTTAGTAAATATAGTTGAAGGCTCATTAGATGCATATGATCTACTGAAGTACCACAAGAAGATTGTTTCGCGTTATTTTATTTTCTTCTGTTTCTGTTGCCCACCACTGGGGGGGTGGGGGGTGGGGGGGTGGGGATGGAATGAACACAGAAACTTTTATATGGAAAGAGCTTGATCATGATCATGGATGCTTTTAAATATGCTGTGCAATCTGGTCTTGAGAGTGATTTTGCATCAACGCATGCTATCTGCACTGCTGTGTGATTGCTTGCCTAATTATTGCATACTCTTAACTTAAACAGGCCATAAATAATTTGATGTAGATTGAAATATTTGTGGCATGCCTTTCCACTCAAAATTTGTTAGTTATGTTATCTTATATTATTATATAGCCTGGTTTAGTTGATGCATAATCCTATGAGTTGCATCTTGTTACAAGGGCTCAGTCACTGTTTTGTGGTCTCAGGTTCGAATAATGCGTAGATTACGCCATCCAAATGTAGTGCTTTTCATGGGTGCAGTAACTCGCCCACCAAATCTTTCCATCATTACTGAATATTTGCCTCGGTAAGTAGCTGATTCTTAAATTCAATTGTTTTTTCATTTATTATGAAGATTAAGATTGAGCATATTCTATTTATGCCACCAATGAGCTGCAACAGAAGATATGTTCAAAAGGGTTAAGGTCATAAAATTGTATGGCTTTGAGGAACAAATAAAGGCCCCTTGAAATTTTGTCTACCAAAATAAGCATTGGTGTTAATATGATATAAAATTTGTGATCCTGTATTGTGGGACTATCTAATCGTAAGTCCTTCCATGTATTATTACTAACCAGCTCAACTATTAAGCCAATCTCTAAGATGCCTATTTTGGTCAGGATTTTATTTAGTATTTATTTATTTAATATGATGAATCTCACTTTGTTAAAATTTTGGTGCTTTTCCAGTGGAAGCCTGTATCGGATAATACATCGTCCACATTGTCAAATTGATGAAAAGAGGAGAATTAAAATGGCTCTTGATGTGGTATGGATGAGGACCTTGGATACATTTCTTATGCATTGTTATAACTTTTTTTTTTTTTTTTTTTTTTTTTTTTTTTTCTCATTATACTAAATTCTGGTGGTCATATTTGCAGGCAAATGGCATGAACTGCTTGCACACTAGTATACCAACAATCGTCCATCGTGATTTAAAATCACCCAATCTCTTGGTTGACAACAATTGGAATGTTAAAGTATGCCTTTGGTTTTGTATTGCATAGTTTGTCTATTCCCCAACTTCTATTGTTGTTTTATGTCTGTATATTCAATTCAAGGGCATAGAATTTGGCATTGGATGAGGATTTGGTTCAACCTAACAACAATGCATGTTTATGTAATTAAGTAGAACTGAAATTCTAGGAAATAATTTGAAGCTCAACCTGTTGATAATTTTGACACTCTGGTGGTTATTTATGATCAATGTTTAATTTGCCTGAAAATATGATGCAGGTGGGCGATTTTGGATTGTCACGTTTGAAACACAACACATTTTTGTCATCCAAGTCAACTGCAGGAACTGTAAGCGCCTTTGCCTTCGCTATAAGAAATTGGGCTACATGCTTTTGCTTCTTTTTGAGCACTCCATCCATTATTGTATTACTGTTTTTCTTTCTATTCATTGATATGTTATTTCTTGGGGTTGCATTGTTGAATCTATAGCCGGAGTGGATGGCCCCGGAAGTCCTGCGGAATGAGCCTTCTAATGAAAAGTAAGCCTCATTATTCATTGCCTTCAGCTATTGTAGTGATGTGTTTGCTCTATTACAGAAGCTCTATATTTTTTGCTTCTGTGGCCCTTTTCAAATGTACCCTTCCAATTATTCAAGACCTTATTATCTGTTATGAACAAACATTTTTCCTATACAATAGTATAATAACCAAAAAAGCAATTCAATGCTCTTTTCAAATGTGTTGATGAACATGATGCATGGTGTAAATATGAGCATTTTAACCTCTTCGTGTTTTCAATCTGGTTACTTGTGTCTCTATAAAGACAGTGAAGTTAAATTATGGGTGTGGCAGGTGTGATGTTTATAGTTTCGGTGTCATTCTATGGGAACTCGCCACGCTGAAGTTGCCTTGGAGTGGGATGAATCCAATGCAAGTTGTTGGCGCAGTAGGTTTCCAAAATCGACGCCTTGACATACCAAAAGAAGTGGATCCATTGGTTGCACGAATAATATGGGAATGCTGGCAAATGTAGGTCCCATTAAACTGCAGTCTCTTTCTCTCTCTCTCTCTCTCTCTGGATGCATTATTCGTCTAACACCGAAGTGCACTCTCTTTCAGGGATCCAAATTTGCGCCCCTCGTTTGCACAACTGAGCGTGGCACTACAGCCGTTGCAGCGACTGGTGGTTCCTTCTCATGTAGAACAACCACAAGCTCCATCGTTGGCCCCGGAGATCTCGGTGAGCTCCACACCTTAGACTGCAATGCTATACTAGTTTCATTAATATTCTCATTCTCTTCCTGGGACTGTTTTTTTGATGTGAAATATATTGATGAGAAAGAGAAAAACCAAAAGAATCACAAGTGTAAATTGCCTGTATCTGCTCTGCTGCATTGAGGAGAGGGTTGTGTATTTTCCCCTGTTTTCTTGTATAGTTAAATACACGTATGTATGTATATTTATATTGAGAGTGGGTTGTTATATATATATGCTTCTAGACACTGCCAGCTTTTTGTACATCAATTTAAGCTAACAGTAATCTCCTCTGCATAAACAATTGGGATGGATTTGGAGTTTGAGAATATTTTTTATTGAATTAGGGTTTAATATGAAATAAATAGAGATGTGTGATGCTAAGTTTTAAATGAAAAATCCGAGCTTTATTTACATATATGTACTTTTGTAAGTTTTAGATATTATTTTAGAAGCTTTTTCAAAAATTATATTTATTTTATGGCGGTGGCTGATAGACAGCATACCGCAATATACAGTGCGCTGATAGACTGTACACAATACTATTACAAGCAATACACCGTATGTATTTATATGCGTAATGAAAAGAAAAAATAGGAATCATATGTTCAAAGCAAAACTGGCCATTACCATAACAAGAAAAAAGAAAAAAGGAATCATATAATGAGCGATCAATAGATATCTACATGTAATCTCTTAGTTGTATAATTTGAACACTGATGGACAAGATTCTATCAACTACCTCAAATGCTAGGTTGCAAGTCAGGGGTTTTGTTTATCTGTCCTTCAGATTCTAATCCCGGAAACTGCCCGATATCATGTCCTTCAATAGCTCGAAATTCACTTTGCAACCCTACAGCAAACTGATCCGGGCAAGTTCCGCCACTTTGGAAATAATCAGCAATCTGAAAAAAGGTTAAAACAATGGATTGTTGAAGACAGGACTGAAATTTTAAACTGCTGCATGAACTTGTTAACACAAATAATTTCAAATTTTTTTCTCACTAAAATGAGTTGAGTTACACAAGTAGAACTGGGTTTGAAGACTTACATGATTAGCAAGAGCCATTCCACTTAAAGCTGCAGCTTCTAAGCTCGATCCCAGCAGCCAATCGCCACATATTCCAGCTCTTCCGAGAGGATCAAATATGCAGGAGATGTCGGGAGAATTAGTAGGAAGAGCTGCACCCCTGAATTTATAAAATAACTAAATCAAATTGCTGCAATAAATGAAGAAAAATGTGTATATTAAGATATGTGTTTTCAACTTTCTTAAAGATTAATATTTAATCTTTTATTTTTTCTTATAAAATGTTTCCCATGCCTTAAAAGAAAAATATATTATTATCAACCATTATTACACAAATATAAACACAAATACAAACCAAACACACATTACTATTATGTTTACTTAGTTTTTAAATAGATCAAAACATAACAATTTATAAATATATTCAAATAAACATGATTGTTAATTTTATTTGTATATAAATATTATTAAAAGATATGTCATTCTTTACATAAAACCGATAATATTTTATTACAATATATATTGAATTAAGCAAAACCTACATCATTTGATTTTATAATAGTTTATATTTTAAGGACTATTATACTGGACAAAGCAACTTTCATCCCATTTAATAAACATGAGATTGGGTGAACAAAACATATACGAAGCCATTAGGCCAATTGAGATCGATAGACGAGATCTAATAGTCAAAATGGCAAACACATTGGATTATTTTTATGCTATATCGCAACTTTACCATTTCTAGTAAATGAATGATATTTGAAAAAAAAAAAATCTTCGATTTGTATCCATCAAAGGAAAATATCTTGTGCTAAAACATTTCTCATATTTTACTGTGTTTAACGTGGAGCATACAGTTAGTGTAAGCAGTAAATATTACTAGGGATGCTACCTGGCCATCCACTGAAAGTAATATCAGGGAATCAGATCAAGTTTCTTCCTTAATAGTCCCACTCTCAATATTTTGCTCTTTTTTCCTGATTGAAAAAGTCTAAAATAAGATTTTAGACTTCATTTCTTTATTAGTTCAATTGATGCAACAACACAAGCTGCTCTCTTAGTTTTATGATAACACAATATTTTCCAATGTTCAACTCATTGAAATTTCAAATCATGAAACGTCAATTTCATTTCAACTATGAAACCTAAATTTAGGATAGAATGATAGCAAAAGAAGAAACATGCATGAAATACCAACATAAATAATTAAGATCTAATGCATACCACAATTGCACTCTGCTGTAGAATGGCCTTTTAAGAGAATTCTTTTGTAGTCCTAAAGCACTTTCAACACCTTCAAGCATGGCTTCCTTTACCTTTTCTGCTGTACCGGAAGGAATGCTTTCCTGCCAAGAATTGGAAGTAAAGAAAGATACCTGTCGTTATATATATGTGGGGAAGCTACATATGAATAGACATATTCAATATATGCTCTTCAACTTTCTAAACTCCAATTAGTTTCCACTTGCTTGGCAATAAATAAGTACCTCATGAGACCTAATATCAAACTCTTGATCCACCGTATGAATTTATATTTTCAAATTGTATTTACTTACAGCACCTTGTGACACAACACGCTGTTTTCCTACACTTAGAAAAAGGTTGTAAACCAAGATTGGTGATTGAACCAACAAATCCACAGTTTTGAAAGCATATAGCATGCCATTGTGTATAATCTCTCCACATAGTCAATCAGAAATTCCATGTTAAATTTGTCTAAGTGCCAGCGCCTATTATTCGTAAACAATGTTTGAAGTTGTTAACGTCAGATCTTTCCTGAAACATAACCTAGAAACGGATCTTCATTATCTAACCAAACCTGTTCTCTTCTAATTATCATCTTAATAACAGTCTTAATCAATAATGATGTGATAGTTTATAAAAGGCAAAGATTATAGGTTTTTGTCACCAAGCAAATGACATGATCTGTCCTACTTGAAGCAACAATATGCTCAAATGGGTTATACTTATAATACTGACCTGAGGCACTTTGTTCTGCTTTCCAAAGACTGTTGTACTGAAGAAGGTCCAGCAATGGGGACCATTGATATGAGGACCCAAAAGTTTTGCTGTATTGTTTGCCATCCAGGAGAGAGAGTCAATCCCTTTGACAAATGCTCCTTCAAAAGGGATCCCAGACTTGAGTGGAGGGAGAGGATCCTCGAATGCTGCCATAAGAGCCCATATAGAACTCAATTCAAGCTTCTGCACATGATGCAGTATGTTAATAAAGTGGCACAAACTAAGATGAAAGTGATTTAAGGTCGGGAAGAAAAAGGAACACCCTATCAGTACCTTCATTTGTCGAGCAATTAGTGGTAACCCAGATGATGCAAGAAGCCGATTTGCACACTTTCCTGATGTGGCATACAATAAGGCAGTGCGTTCAGGAACTCTTTTTAACGGACAAAGGGTAACAGGAGATTTATAGAAGTGTAAAGCAATC
Organism: Andrographis paniculata; assembly: GCF_009805555.1. NCBI lineage: Eukaryota > Viridiplantae > Streptophyta > Magnoliopsida > Lamiales > Acanthaceae > Andrographis > Andrographis paniculata. The sequence continues at coordinate 705,627 of NW_026137563.1, read as the reverse complement.
AATAAACAATATCTGTAGCTTGTGTAAGAAGATTTGATAGCATATATCTGTAACAGTGCTATAAGATAAAAACCATGAAATAAATGTGGATTGTGGAGCATACACAATGAGATTTATTTTCAATTTATTGAAGTCCAGAGTGACACTGCAGGTAACTAATGCACAATGCGTAAGCATTAGGCTGATTTACTATGAGTCATTGAATCAGCTGAAGAAGGAACAAAGCCAAGCTGCCCAACTGTGACAGACAAAAGCATAAGTAGTGTGAGAACAAAAATCTAGACCTGAAGATTTTCCAAAGTCCTTATGCTTACTGTTAAAATTCTAAATAGAGGAATTAGAATGCTAAGGTTTTGTCAAAATCCAGCTTCAATTTCTTGAGGTTTATATATGATTTGGAGGTGGTGTTTTCTTAATGTAAAATTGTCCCGCCTTTATGTTGACTTATATTATATGCAAGATCCGTATATCATTGATTCATTGCCATTAGTTCTATCAGCCTAAGAACAAGAGGAAATGTTGTTAAGGAGATTCAGGATTGCTTTATTTAGATAAATGAAAGAACATATTCATGATTGAAACAAAAGAGAAAAGAATTACATGGAAATGAAACCACATCCATGCAAGCCAACAGCAGCCTCCGGAAAATACCCACCATTATGTGCAATAACAATTGCATCAAAGCATCCACAGGCCTTCCCCTTCTCACTCAAGTACCACATCCCATTATAAGGCTCCAGTTTACTAATCCAACAAGGGCGTACCACATTCACCATCGAAGTCTGTTAACACATCTATTCGCATTCTATCAACCAGGAATATCGATTTTAACACATGCTAAGAAGGTCAACTAAAAAACAGGTTTATCTTAACACACGGTAAGCGGTCAACCTAGAAAACAGATTTTTATGGCATTCAAAGATGATGGCTTGCCTGCAATAGCAATAAAACAACTAAACAGAAATCTAAGTAGGCATTTAAAGATTTCTCACTTCATAAAAAATATACAACTGATTCAAGCATAGGATCAGGAAGCATATTTGATTATTTTCTCTAATATGAACGGAGCAAATTACTGAAGTTGGATCTTAGTCTAGTCATAGCATGGAAAGGTAAAAGGAGAAAAATGTCTCAAACACAAGCTCCAAAGCAGGATTATCTAGATAGAGAAGCTGGTATTATTCTAAGCATAATGAAAATATCCAAAGAGATGAAAAAAAACACCATATAACATCATTGTGACAGTGCAGATGGAAAAAAGATGATTATAACATATGCACCTCGGATAGTATGGATTCAGAAAGTGGGCGCATCCCATTAACACCTATATATCTTGGAGGTGAAGAAGGAAATGGATCAAAACACCCTCCAGCTTCAATCTCTCCGACAACACCATTCCATTCACGAACAACACCGTTCTTGGACCACAGGTCAACTAACTCAGCGAACTTCGGGTCAGTAACAGTGAAGAACTGGGCTGCATGGTCAAATATTAAGGGCTGGGGATCAATAATTCTTGTTCCCATTCTGCCCCCTAATCCATGAATTCCCTAATATCCACAAGCAAGAAGAGAAACTACATAAATTTGTAGCAATCATCATTCACATTTCAAGAAGTTTAGATAAGTAAAGTTATTGCCAAAATAAATACATATATCAAACCAAGCTTTCTCATCAATGAGATATATCATCAAGTTTTCTGTCGGAATAAAATGGAATCATTGCACAGGCTTGCTATTTGTTACACAATGCTTATCCAAAAACATGCCAGGAAACAACATTGTGTAGAAAGCAGGAGCTTTAAATATTTGATGTGTAAAAGAATTCGGAACCTAAAATAATATTAGATTTTGAATACAACCTTGTGCCATTATTCTTGTAAATAAACTGAAACAACAGCAGCAATACAAGTTTCAGCTTATTATCACAATATCTACTGTGACCTTCTAACAGCAGCAATACAAGTTTCAGCCTATTATCACAATATCTACTGTGATCTTCTAACAGCAGCGTGGCGTGGTAATTTGGTACTTCGGCTATCATTTAGCAACTTCTCATTATATCCTTGATTTCAAAATTGTTCATCCAAATTCAACAAATTAGACATGTTCTCTATATCCATCATAATGGTCGGGGTAATTGAAATCTATATTACATAAGTTGTTAGAAAATAATGAAGTGCACATACATGTGTGTTTGGGATGAAATATAGCTAAACCAAAGAGGAGAAAGCGATTGGAATCCATACGGTGTCAAAAACAGTGGATTTGACGCCTCTCTTCTCCAAGTAAAGGGCACAAATAATTCCCGACATGCCCCCTCCAATAATCCCGACGACAGGATCGCTCGAAATGGGTGTCTTGAACTCCACCTGCTCCTGGGAGAAGCTTTTCTTGAGGACGGACCTCCTGGAGGTTCCATAGGAAGGCTTCTTGCGAGCAGGGTTGTTGTTCATGGGGCGTTTCGTGTTCATCTTCCTCCGGACGTCGGCATCGCCATGGCTGGTGCAGTGGATGCGAGATTGCTTGAATTTGAAATTGAAATTGAAATTGAGAGCAGGGATTGGGAGAAGGTTGGGTTGGTGGTGGGTGTGAATGGCGCGGGAGATTAACGACATCGCCGACGACCACAAGATAACCGCTCCCCTTTCGGCTCTGCTGTTGCCTTTGGAGATATGTTACTCACAGTAGTGTAATTTTTTCACATTATAATTGAAATTACGAAATTACCCTTTTCTTTTACATGTTAAAATAGATTAGTATATTGAAAATAAAATAAATATATTATAAAATTTTTATTGAAAAATTAATAATGAAATAAGTAAAAAAAAAAATACTGACAAACTAAAATTACATAATAAAATTTTTTTGGAAAAGACAAATCAAGAAGAAAAAAATACATGTGTGTTTGGTTTTTGTTTTCATTTTTTAATAATAGTTCCATAAAAGAGTCTTATAATTCTTAAAATTTATACATTTTAGTCAAATTCAAAATGAAGTTAATAATTTCTTCTCTTGTAAATTAATAATGGCAAGTTAGAAATTAGGTAGGGTTGATCAATTCCAAATTAAATTAAATTCAAACTTAATTTAGAAACATATATTAATTATTTATAGCGAAAATCTTTATCATAGACTTTTCAAATTATGGATATCCTTATTATTATTATTTTGTAAATGAATGGAAAAAATGATTCTTTCTTGGGAATTAAGAAAAAATTGGAGTCAAGCAATGTACGTATGTACATTTGCGTGATGCCCATGCCCTCCTTTACTTGCTTGCTTACGGTTACGTCTCGCTCCTTCCTTCAATTTATTAATTAATTAATTAAATGAGATTGGCTCATTCATAAGCTTCATTGGAAATTCTAACATTGCTAAGCCAATTACATTTGCATTCTCTCTCTCTCTCTCTCTCTCTCTCTCTCTATATATATATATACTACTATCGTCTGAACAATTCAATAAATGGCTATGCGGGCAACAGGCGGCGGCGGAGGATCTGTTCGGAACCGCAGACGCGGCGTAGTTCAGGCGGTGTACGAGGATTTTAAGCCCAACTCAGAATGGCAAGAAGAAGATCACTTCTATGTCCTCAAAGTTAATCTCCCAGGTAATTAGACTATCATCTATACGTTAATCCTTAATTAATTATGTATGTATAGATTCATTCGTGTTTGATTACTAGTTGTTTCAATGAATGTATGTAATGAGATTAACGTGTAATGTATAATTCGAATGGGATATTCTATGAATGTATGTAATGAGATTAACGGTACATATGATATGATTGAATTTTTATTGTAGGGTTTATGAAGGAGCAAATAAAGGTGTCGACGCGAGGACGGAATAGGATCATAGTTGGCGGGGAACGCCTCGTCGTTGGCAATAAGTGGAGCCAATTTAGCGAGGAGTTTGTGGCTCCCGGAGACGACGTGAAATCAGTTCAAGTCAAGTTTGAAGGAGGAATTCTTACCATTAAGGTTCCAAAAGAGGAGGAACCTTCGAATTCATATCCATATTCACAATCAAATGAAATAATTCTCGACGAGGATGATGATGATGATGATGATCATGCCAAAGCAGACAAGCCGCGGACACTATCCATTGATCCTAAAGAGGATTTAAACGATGATGATCATCATGCAGAAAAAGCAAAGAAAGAGTATTTAAATGATCATGATATTGCCATGAAAGAGAGACATGATCATGAGATGCTGCAGAAAGAGTTTGGGGATCAGCAGCTCAATCAAGAAAGAAATCTCTTAGCAGACGAAGACGAAGAAGATTTATGCGAAGAGATCAGACATGAAGCATTAGTGCAAACGGGCCTTGAAGAGCTCCATCAAGAAAGAAAATGGGATTTAAATGTTTACGCCACGACAAAAGATGGACATGAGATGTCGCAAAATGGGTTTGCAGAGCATAAAGAAGGACCAAGGAATTTCTCGGCCGGGATTGTCGTTGCTGCTGCTCTAATTGCTTACGCAATGTACAAATATACATCTGTTAAGGTTGCCGGGATTATCATATTTGCGATAATTGCTTCACGTTAATTTTTTCTATTTTTTTTTATAACGTGAAAACTGTATAAGTTATACTAATCTTATACAGTATTTGATTGTATAATATATAGGAAGGAGGGTCATGTGGTCGTGTATTGCAGCATCTATGGGGTGATTTTTATTTTTTTGGATGTAATTAATACATTTTTTGAATGTATCAAAAATAGATGATTTGTGAATCATCAAGAAATGTATCTTTTTTGGACAATTTTGCGTATTAATTAGTTCAAAACTCAAACAACAAAAATAACAAAAATAAATCATCAATAAATAAGTGAATCCGAATACATACCGAGCAAAATTCCATAAAAACACGACCAAGCAAATCATCGAAGGAGCCCAAGTATATATTTCCAAATCACCGAATCCCTCAAATCGACTACTTTCAACGAGGATGCCGTTTGGACTTCCTCCGCTTGCCAAGAAGCTTGAGCATGTTGTCAGTGACATCGGGTGGCGAGTGATCATCTTCGTCGTGCTTAGTATTATCAGAAGTGTGAGTCAGCCAGGCCAACGCTTCGATGGCAGCATCCTTCTCTGCCAGAACCTTGTTTCTCTTCGGCTTCCCGACAAACTGCATGCCCTTGAACTCCACCAGACCTCTGAATTCGTTCGTCTTGAGGTGCTTCGTTTTGTACTTGGGAGGCGAGTGGCCGGCTCTCGTCAACAGAGTCTGAAGTAGGGTCTTCGGATTAGTCCCGTCTTGGGTGAACCTATCGTTGTTGTCTGGCTCTCTCGGTTTCTTGCTTTCGCGCCCAAACACAAACCTCCCTTCGCATTGGTCGCCTGCCACGAGCTCCTGCACGGCGTGCATCAGGTACTTGCCCTCCTTTTGGATGTCAATCCGGGGGTTTCGAAGCTGCAATTTTAATAAACACAATCAATGTCGTAGAGACAACGTATATTTTCCTAGAATTCATCGACATTGTGGCAAACAATAGATGGAAATACTATCTGGTATTACAACAAACATCAGTATGATAATTTAAAGGATCGGTTGCAAATTAACCACTGAAATTCCAAATTCTCGATTACGCCGTAGCTCTCAAACATTATAAACTCTAGACATATCTATAGCCTTATAAGCACCTAGCCTCGTCATAAACGTGAATTTCTTTGAGTAGAATTAGATGATAACTTTATTCGATCTTCATGAGGGCATAGGCTGTTCTATTCTAGGCCATGATTTAGCAACCATCTTACTTATTTTATCTACTTCGTCTACTTATTACACATGATGAAAAATAAGATTTAGTGCATAGATATATTAAATTTAACCAAAGTGAGAATGCTCAAAGAAGGCCGGAAATTAGAAGATTCGTAACTAAGAAGTGAATTATATTTGAAGTAAATTTGGCTAGAGAAAAGAAGGTTGAAAAAAAAGGGGATTCATGAAGCTTGCCTTTTTTTGTATAAGCTCATCGAGTTCTTCCTTGAGTTTCAAATAGCACTCCGCCAAGCTTGGATCCATGAAGAAGTCGATATATCCTCCCAGCATTTTTAGATTTCCAGCCTAAAAGATGCCAGAATTAAAACTGTACCATAAGATTTGAAAAATACGATTCAAAAAAATATACATATAGATAATAGCAGATGAAGAAAATTACCAAAGAGCCACAATCCAGTTTACCACCGAAGAGGATCAAAATAGAATCAGATACGCCAGTTGAATCGCGTATAAACACAGTATTGACTTTCACCTTCTCACCAAACACCAACCATGGGTATTGTATGGTTTGATATCGGGCATTGACAGAATTCTGGACCAGAAAATAATTACGAAGCAAATTAATAATGACATTACACAAACACATTTCAATGATCAATCATCAGATTGTGGACCAGTATTTTAAACTTACAGAACATCATAGAATAATCAAGTAGTTAATTAGAAATAATTGTTATAATTATAATACATCATAATATAACTTCCATCATGTCCTGCAGGAGATGAAACAATATCATCTCACTGAGTTTTGAAATCTTTGTTAATAAAAATTACCATAAAATCGGATGACATAAAATTGCATGGGATATTGGGATTGCAAGCAGCAATCATCAGAACGTACCGCATATAACAGGACCTGCCCATCATCCATTGTTTTAAAAGACATTGATGTTTCTCTGTGCTGCAAATACGAATAAACATGTGTGTCAGGCCATTAAATTTACGTGCCTGGTTATAAAATAATCAAACAAATAGAACTCACCACTACGGAAGCAATACCAGGAAAGAGACCAGAGCATACAACTGAACGAACCAATGGCTGATTGTGACTTAATCTGTTATTAGTTATTCCATCCATGTCTAGCAAACCGGCATCTTTCAGAATGTAGGTGAATTGTTTACGGAGAGAATGGATAGCTTGAAGAGTTTGGATTGAAAGGAAGTTTCTCCAGCAATATTCATATGCGGATCCTTCTCTTTCTGCATCCTTCCACCCTTCATATGCACGCACAAGAGCCATATGATCACTATAGTCCTTTGCAGAAAATCTGGACTTGGCGGTTCCAGCCAACTGTGACAGTGACAGAAGAAAATTAAGTGCATAACACAGCTATGTTGAAATGCATATTCACGAAGTATGTGTCATAATAGATGAATTCAAACTTAAAACCTAGTCCCCAATTTTCCCCATTTGACCAAGATTACACTCTTATTAGAAAATTTAATAATTAAGTTACCATTTGTAACTGAAATATGTAATCAAACAATATACAAAACAACTACATAGCTGCAAAGTTTTACCAAGTTGAAAGATCCGAGAGCTGAGAAACAAGACAAAATAAAAAATAAAAACCCCACTAGAAGGATTGCATACCAGAGCAACAGAATACTGGAAAACAGGGAAACAAATCCAAGTGAAATGAGATGTAGAGAGGGTGCATGCATGTTTCGATTCAACAATTTAGTTATTATCTTTTTAACTTAGCACCCGTTGAATACAGAAGTCATTTTCAACATGCACCAAGAGGTTAGGAAGGACATTCTGAGTTACATAACCACATCAGATGACACTGCCTAAAGACATGATATCAAAAACTAAATTTCTGACCATTGATTATGGATGAAGAAAATTTATCTTGTTTGTTTTAAGATTTTTAGAATAAAAGAAGTCCATCCATATTACTCTGCATGCTAGATATGAGAGTCATGCATGACTCCACAAAAATAAGTTAAATCAAAGCACATCAATAATAATAATAATAATAATAATAATAATAATAAATGCATATAATAATGTCTGTTAAGAGAGAATGGAACAGCATTTGGCCACACATGAAATAAAGTGCTTCAAACTTACGTCTTTTTTATCTTGAGGTAAGAGAAAAGGATCCCTAACACTGAGACCAGCCACAATCGTCAATATAGGGTCAAAGCAATGAAAAATAGCACCCATGATTAGCATTTTCCCCAGTTTGGGGTCCACTGGAAGGACAGATAAGAACTTCCCTGCAAAATGATGAATAATACATCATAATTACACACAAGAAAACATGGAAAGTTAATAAAAATGTACAGTGGAATATGCACTTGAATGTACAAACCAAGATGCGTAAGGCTCTCATTTTCATCTAATGCACCAATCAACTTCAAAAAATCAATAGCATTTTGCACCTGAAATGATTAGAAGTTAGATAAATATATTATTCAGTGGAATTATAACGTAGGGTGAAAGGGAAGGAAATTATTTTATGAATGTGTTCTTTACACAGTACTGAATTACAATGGCATTTGGTTTTATATTTATTTTACAATTTCTTACTAAATTATGCAAAATAATTCTACTCTGTTTCTAACTTTCTATACACTGATGGATATATGGATTAAGCAAAAACTGTGGCATGGTAGGAGAGTTTGACAAAGGTTAGACCACATAAAGTGAAAGACACAATCTTTGATGCAGTTAACTATAGGTTTCAACTCTGTCAAAATAAAATAAAATAGTGCACCCAGGAAAAACAGAAAGTTATCAGTTGAAAAGAAGAGCTATATTATTCCTAAAACTTGAATCTGTATTTTTATCTTTAATTACAGCAAATCTGAAGCATATTTGATGCCCACATGTAGATTTCCAAGTTGCAAATGGTGAAAGGATTAGGAATACAACAGACACCATTTTTTCCAACAGCAAATGTTCTACTCAATAGGAATTTTGCTGTTTCAAACTCATTGACTGTTAAATGCCCTGGTGCTAGAAGAATTACACATTACACCAATCAACTGGAGAGTTTAAAATTAATATCCTTTTTATTAAAACTTCCGTTAAAGGATTATAGACAGTGAAAAGGGTAGTACTTACAGCCAATGGTTCAGGTGGCTGAAGAGCAGCAGACAGAAAGTCTCCAATACTTTCAACTTGTAAACTTTTAATTTGTAAGCAGAGAGAGTTTAATGGGGTTCTTAGAAGTTCAGGGAGCTGATATGCCGCAAAAGCTTCATAAACACATCGTGGATAAAGATGGTAGCACTCGCCAGGCTGAACACGACCAGCACGTCCCCTTCTCTGCAACACAAAAGCAGCATGAAGCAATAGAAATTACTAAAGATAAGGGAACGGAGACAACTGGCTTCTTGCTATAAATCAAATAGCAATGCAAGGAAAATTTCAGGTAGCTCTATTTAAATTATGCATTAAACAGAATTGTGACATGGCTTCTAGGTATGACACATTAGCAAGTAAATAAAAATTCTACCTGATGTATTAAAAAATAGCAGCATTATATGCAGAACCAACTAAAAAAGGACCAGAACACAAACACCAAAAATGTAAAATAGTGACAAAACATAAAACTCACTTGTCGAGCAGAAGCTTGGGATATCCATGAAGGAAGCAAACAGGGTGTGTTGTTCAAGGCATCATAAGTGGTTTCCTTAGCTTTTCCACAGTCAACAACAAAAACTACATCATTGATAGTAATACTTGCCTCAGCCATATTAGTGGCAAGTATGACTTTGCGGATGTTAGGAGGTGGTCTTTCAAACACAAGTTTCTGGATGATGAAAATACTAGAGAAGGTCAACATAATAATTTCAAACATAAAAAGAAAAACATAACATATAAGAAACAAAAATATAGAGCCCGTGAACTGAATAAACTTCCTGAGATTGAAGTAGGGCATTCATAAAATTATTGGAGATGAAATGAGCAATGCATATATTGAGAATAAATACTTACAGCTTTCTGTAGATTTTTTTCAGCCATCTAACATATGTTGTCATCAAAGTTATCATTATTCACAATAACTTGTAGTCTATGTATACACAGAAATATCTAAAACCAATGATTACATTATCATTACCTCTATTCATATGCAATCTCTAGATATACATATATATGTGTTGTGTGTGTGTTATATTGATATAGACACAGATGCGCATGCATATATACAATATACACCCTAAAGAAAATCATTATTTGTACACCATTTAACTTCATCCAATCATTAAATAATACTCTATGTGTGAGTGTGAGTGGAAAAACATAAACAAAACTGATATAACATATATGTATATATTATGATTCTTACACTACTACGTTAAATTTAAAACCCATAAAATTATTCTTTCACACTCAAATTGGAAACTTAATGAAAAGGTAGAGATCTTTACTCTAACAGAATCCCCAAACAAATTAACGTAGTTAAAGCAATAAATAGAAACAGAAGATCAGACGGATTTAGTTATAAAATAATAAATACTGAATTTAAAAAATTGTAAAGCACTATACTTGTTCAGAGGTTGCCATGGACCCATGGCATGTAAGCAGCAGGACCCTATTAGGATCGCCTAACAGAGGGTGAGCTTTCAATTGATCCCTTAAACAACTAATATCATCCCACCCCGTCATAAATACTAGTACAGCCCCAGCACGTTCCTTGCGGCAAATGTGGCACAATACGGCTTCAATAAGGTTGAAACCAATACAATCAGGTGTCCAAGATGACAATGATTCATGCACCCTAGAGCTGTAATTCTCAAAATTTGATTTATTCAGTGCATCCTGTCAAAAGAAAATAGCATTAAAAACTGGGGAAAATTCTAATTTGGACAACAGACAGAAAGGACAACTACTTAAGATGTTTCTATGAAAAGCATCATCATTAGAGGCAAATGACAATAGGACCGAATCTACAAAAATGGCACCAGGATAATGCCAGTACAGATAGTGAAACCAAAAGAACCATGTAACAAAGTATGATTCCATTTACGACATATTAACAGGGTATGCTCTTCATGTACCATGTAAATTGAGGTGGGGAGAACATTTTAAATCTAGCATAATTCTTACTATTGACATAGTTAACAAACTGGTACAGTATATCCTCCTGAAGATACGAATCAACATTATTAGCTGTTACTATAATATCATATTCCAGAAACTGTGAACACTCCCCCTTGAATTGAACCCTAACAAGAGAGAGAATGGGTCAACTTGTAGTGAAAATTCATATCACATTAGCCACCACAATTATCATACTCAAACCAAGCCCACAATGTTGTCTTTATAACTTGAGTTTGCTAGAGGATTCATGATTCTCAATACCATATTAATTCAACAATCAAATGAGAGTCAAGTAGTAAAGTGAAAAAAGGTAAAGAAGTACCCAAACAAAGAAACAAGGAGAAACAAAACAGTAAAAGCAAACAAAAGAAACTGTTGGCATCTTCAATATAAAGCACATCACAACCTCAACAAGCGTAGTAATTTGGTTTTTCCTTTTCCGGGGTGCTAGTTGTCTTTGGGTTTTCCACAACTTCTCTTGTCCATAATCATCTATTTGGTTGAAAGAAGTCAGCTTGTATCCAGTCATTTCAAGTATATCTTCCAGAAAATGAGCTCTTACGGGATACGTGAACCCCTACATCAACATAAAATGCTTCCTAGTCATAGGGAGCTCAATAGGAGAATAGGGCCTCCACTGACACGTGTAAAAATGAATAATACCACCTATTCAGCAAATTGAATACCAATGAATACAGGAAAACACCTCAACCTTTAGGATTCAACCCAAGAAATAAAACTGGTTATACAAAGACTGAAGAAAACTACCTTAATAAAGAGAATAGAAGAAAGACCAAAATAGATAACATGGATTAACTTAAAGCTGCAAAACATGACAAGTCTATCTTCAGAAGAGCAAAATCATAAAGACATCATCCAAAATCTTAAGCCCCACAAGATTGCATATACCCATGAATTTTATCCATCAAAGCTCTCCAACAAGAGTAAATTCTCGTATGAAACTACTTTGCACCACAAACTATAAGTTTTACATAACGTTACACGTACAGGAATGTGAATCATGGGTGCTTCACCAAAGTACTTCGAGAATAGATCAGCATTTAGGGTGGCACTCATCAAGATCAATCTCAAATCCCTCCTGCGTGGAAGAAGATCCTTCAAGACAATCAACAAGAAGTCTGGTAAAGAAGGGAATGGCAAGTCAAGAATCAAATGACAATATGAAACACCTAAAGAAGAAAGGTAAGCTTAGCATATATAATGCACCTTCATTCATGCCTCGCTCGTGAATTTCATCAACAAAAACATGAGTTATGCCATCAAGGTTTCTATCACTCAAGAGTCTACGGAGCAAAATCCCACTGGTACAAAAGAGCAAATGTGTATTCTTGCTTTTCATTCCCTCTAATCGAACTTTGTATCCAACCTATCAAAACATATCTCTGTTGAGGGAGAGCAACAGCATATTTATTACTTTGAAAATATAACACAACTGTAGAAGAAGAGCGCGGCCTACTGATTCTCCAACTGGCTCTCCCCTCTCTGAGGATACTCTTTCTGCAACAGCCATAGCTGATATTCTTCGAGGCTGCGTACAAATTATGCTACAAAAGGCTCCCCTACCAGATTCTATTTCAGATTCCAAAATATACTGGGGAAGTTGTGTCGTCTTACCACATCCAGTCTCACCGGAAATAACCACAACCTATTATTACAAAGAATATGATATATAGCATATTTATGCAATACAGAGGAAGCTATAGAAAAAGAAAGGTAAAATAAACTAAGTCATAAATGGGAACATTTTAATCTGCAGATATTTGCACTGTTTTTCAACTTGTACGGGAAAGGGCTGGATTAGTTACCCATGACTCAAGGAAACAAATTTGGACAAGGGAAAATGATTTGGTGCAGGAAAACAATCCACAGAGCGATAATTGAGAGCTAAGTATTTCAAGTTTATCAAAATGCAGGAGAAAACCCATAAAATAATATCCATTTCTTTGGCTTCATATAAATCTCGAAGCATCATGTCTAGATAAGGTCTACCTTAAATGCAAAAATAAATGCCCCAGGTCTAAAAGTGGGGGTGTCCCTACTCTCCACTTGCTCCCACCCAACCCAACCAGCCACCCACAACAATCCAGCAATAAAAATATGTTATGGTGCACCTGATTCATTGTAATCTCACCGGAAACTTTTGAACCAAATACCCAGAAATTGCATGTTAATTTCTAAACTGAACCTGATTCATAGCAATTGCTTGAAGAAGCTGTTCCTTCTCCCTGAACGAAGGGAGAGACTTCCGGAAATCATTCATCTTCCTGCCTTCAGGTGATTCCTGTTTGAAATGAGAAACATACCAAAGCTCAAGATAATAAATACCCAAAATACAATGTTCTTGTTGAACAAATAACTAAATGCAAGAAACCAAAATTTGATAGAGATGTTCTTTTGAACAACTAAGACATGAAATTGGCTACTTCACCTAGACAATAAACCAAATGTCTCATGTAAATATGACAACAAAGTAGAGATCAATCACTCTCAAATAAATCCCAAAATAAGTCCCATACTAAAAGACTCGTGGCAATTCCAACAGACTATAAGAACATGGGATTGAATAATTTTCACAAAATGATACCTCTCAAGTCAATCAGCAATCACTTCTACAAGCATATTTAACTACCCAACAAGATAGAGGCAGTAACGCCATACAAACTGGTGGGCATATAAATCTGATAATGGATCTTGTGCCAAACCCAAAATTGATTCAAATGGCAAGTCATGAGGCATAAAGTTACCAAATATGATCATATATACACACCCCTAAGAATATAGGGCAGGCAGGACCTACAGACGTGCATGCACATATAATATACAGAGAACTTGACCAATCAAACATATACCTGCCATGCTCTCTGCATATTACGCATTCGCAAGCTCCGCCTCTGCAGAATTTTCTCCATCACAGAGCCGTCAAGAAATGAATCTGTTTGCTCAGTAGAATCTCCATTTTCAAGATGACCATCAGGCTCCATTTTATTAAACTCATTACAACCTTTGTCAGAGTTCATAATCATTCTGTCAAGGTGCTCCTGGAGCAATCCCTCCACCCTTCTTTGCAAGGTCAAAGGAATGACCACCTGAACAGTTGAACAAAAGGACTCCAATTCAAGAAATTTGTATAGAATGCCCACAAAAACCTTCATATTATGTTTCACAAACTACTTGGACAAGATGGAAATAAAAATGATATAAGCATTTCATACCTTGATATTCATTTTGGGATAGTGGATTACCTAATCTGGAAATTTATCTCTTTATCCAAATTCAAAGGTAAATTTTATAATCTCAGAATCATATGAATGTTTAGAGGAAACTAGAAAAGGTGAGCCTTCTACCACTTTACATGCTTGCCATAATAGGAGTATTAGAATTTGATAACGCAATTATCACAGGAAGAATATTGAAATAGCCTCCTTAGAAATAATTCAATCAATTAGATTTGCTAAAAGGAACATAGGCAGAATACTTGATTTCAAAGAGGGAGTATTGTAGTTCATCAGTGACCACTCTAACAAAATCAGAAATATAAACAGACCCTAAAGAAACTTGATCATAACAATTTACAATGACAAAATCAAAGCTTTCCTCTGTCTATAAATTCCTACAAACGTTATAGTTGGACTTTGTACATTGAACAATAGTTTGAAATCACTAATTAAAAATAAATTGGTGTTACATTGATATTATGCCAAAGTCTACATCAGTATGTAAAACTTGTTTTTACCTCCCTTTGAGGCCGCTTATCATCCAGATCCGGCCGATAGTTTGGAAGAGGAACCTTGCTGGCAACTACTACTTTCCCATATATTTCGCTGAACAGGACACCGATTGAGAATTCGTTAGACCTAACTACCAATAATTTCAAAAGAGCAGAGCAATAGTAAATAACATTAACCTACCAATAAAGCCCCATCCGTTTCGCAAGGTTGGATATTTGCTCGAAGTCTCTCCTGTCCCTTTTATCTTTGGACACTATTTCTTGATTCGTATCACTTCGTAACAACATGCTAAGCTTCCATTTCCACTCATCAATATTAGCCACTGATGATGATGCCTAATCACAACAAGTTTAGGAGAAAAAAAATGAAATCTTTTTTTCTAAAATAGATTTCCACCCACATGTGATAGTTAAATTTTCGATGCACAAGAACATTTTCACACACGCCTGCAGCACATCATCAAACTAATCATTTAAACTAACATACAAATGGAAACAGCACATGGAACATTGTCAATTTCCTTTTTATCTTCAAACGGCTGATAGTATTTGTTCATCATAATTCTGCTCAACACATATCAGTAACACAAATTCTACTAACAGCGAATGAAATTTCTACACGTTGCATCCAAAAGCCACAAAATAAATTTAAAAAGAGGAGTCTTGAGGTTGATGAATTACGGGGTTGTTTTCGTAATCGCACTCATACTCGTCGTCGGAGAACTGCTCAACGGCAAAGCCACAGAAACCTCGCCGAAGCACGCCAGAATAGGAATCTAAATGCCGCCAGCGAGATTTTCCGGCAAGGTCCGCTACCCTAGTATAGCGTTCGAAAACTGCAAGTTCCGTGCTCCGAGACAACGAGGCGGCGGAAATAGCGGCGGCGCGCGCAAAAATAATTCTGAGTCTAGAATGCATTGTAATTGGACATGGCGGGCTCTTCTCCAACCCCCTGGCGTCTCTGTTGAAGCCTCCGGGGATGTTTTGAAGCAGTTAGACCTGAGATGACTGGAGATGGCGTTATACATGTTTATTTCTATTTAGCCCCCTAAAAAAGAAAGAAGATCCATCTTCAGTCCTCAAACTTGAACTTTCATTGCAATTTGGTCCTTCGGTGAAAGGCTAATTCATATTTAAGTCAATACAAGTCACAGCTGGTGACATAAGTCGAGAATTTGAACTCATTTTGTTTTTATTTAAACTATTTAACTATTATTAAAAAACAAATATTTTATTTTAAACTCTTTAATTTTTTATATTAAAATTAAATTAACATCAAGTTAATATATTAATAGTAGAATAAAAGCCTTTTGTTTGTAAAATTATTACTCTCTTATGTCCTTTATCGATACTCAGTGCAGTAAAGTAATTTAATATTTATTTTATCTTAAAAAGTAATATGAAAAAATAAAAATTACAAATATTTTATTATTTAATTGAAAATTATTTTTTTAAAAAAAGAAATTAATTCGAACAAACTAAAATGTAAAACAAAAATTTAGTAGTTGACGAATTGAATACATAATTGTCATTTTTTTATTATAACGTAGAATTAATAGTCACAACACTAACCATCCCTTATTGGACTACCATATTTATACATAGTTCTTGAGGCGTGTGTTTGTTTTGGAGACTGAATTAAAAATTTTATATTTGAATAATTGTATAACAAATATAAAATTAATTTTTAATATAATATAAATAATAAATCATATTTAGTTTAATTAAGTTTAATATTTTTCTATAAGGGCTTGTTTGTTAGGGGGGGGAATTTGGGGGAATAATATAATAACATTTTATTATTACCTTTGTCTCCGAAGAAGAATAAAATTTATTATTTTCACGTAAAGGTTTATAGTGAAATGGCAAAAATAAATAATGAGTAATATATTGAAATTTGTAAGAGTATTAATTATGTATATGAATGAACCCAAAGTAGCCAAAGTAAACTCCCCACTAAATCCGAAGTTGAGGCTCATATCACTTCTTTCTTGTATCATTCACAGTTGCATGTATTGCCTCAACGCTAAACATATAATGTACAACAACAAAAATTATCTTGCAATGCTACCTACCCTAATACTGCTGCATCCTCAACAACACCCCAAAAAAAAACATCAAGAATCGAACAAAATCTACACAAATAAACCAAATAATAATAATCACAATTAATAAAAATAAATTTTCAAATAGAGCTGACCATGCAGAAGCAGAAGCAGCAGCTATGATCTTCGTGGAGGATGATGATGATCAACAATAGGATTCATCTCCATTTCTGCATCAACAGAATACGATCCTCTTAAACCTTCAAATTTCTCTGCTTCTCTTGCAACCTGAATATCATTCGCCCTACAATGCTGCACAAACATTTTTACGACGAATCGCGGCGCGAGCGCGCCGACGACGATCCCGAACAAGCACGCCCAGAACAGCTTCGTCCCGGCCATGTGAAAAAACGCCCTGCGGAAAAAAAAAAAAAAAAAAAAAACATCGGCTTTAGCCTCATTTTCGTCGGAACTAGAAGTTAAAATCGATCAAAACGCGGTGTAAGTTCGATCGTCGAGCTACTATCGATCTCACCAGTATCCCGGCAGCACGGGGATTGCGTCGATGATCATGACGCAGACGAACGTCGCGACAATAGATCCCCAGATGGCGGCGTGAGTGATCCAATACCACCGGATCACATCCATCGCCAAGTGTATGTTTACCGTCACGACTACTGCGAGTGTCCATAGATCGCCTATGCTCGACGCGTCGACGTCGGTTCCCCAGTAGGCGAGGAGCGGGATGAAATACGCGGCAATGCTCTGCCACAACGTGTCGAGGATCGTTAGCCAGAATAATCGCCCGTTGTAGGATTCATCGCGATGCCCTGCTCGGTAGAGCTGAGGATACTTCAGCAGAGTCCTTCTGCTTAGATCCTTGTCGAGAACTCCGACGACAATTGTTGGCAACGCCGTGTAGATTACTGAGTATAAGACCGTGCTCCAGTCGGTGATCGCCGTCGTTAATGTGAAAGCCGTGTAGAGAACATACCTATCAGAAAGAAAGCTCCATCAAAAGTTCGTCGAACTCCGCTCGATTGAAGAACAGAGTTCAAAAACAACGATCAATGTAATGTGGACTTATACGAGCAAATCAAGCGCAAAATTGGTCAAGAATTTCATTTCGACGAGAAAAGGAAGTTTCGATTCGGATGAACTCTAAAAGCTTACCAGAATAAGACGAGAACAAGAATGGCGTTCCGGTAGAAGTTGTACAAGATCATGTAGCTCATTCGCTGGTAATTCCAGTGGCCGTGCACCAATAGAAGAGGAACGAGAAATCGGAACTGGCCAATCGCGAAGTCAGAAGCCATTACAGCCTGTCGACCTTCTTGTCCGCTGATGCCAATGCCAACATCAGCTCGTTGAATCATCGAAACATCATTAGCTCCTGAAATCCATCAATGGAAAAGAAATGTGTTTTCATGTTTTCTGAAAACAGAAACAGAGGAAGACACACAGATATATCGATATATATATATATATACCGTCTCCAATGGCGAGAGTCAGATCGTTGGTTCGGTTCTTTATCAGCGCAACAATGCCGGCTTTCTGCAACGGCGCTACCCTACAACACAGCACGACATTGCATTTCCTCGCCAGTTCGAAAAGCTGCAAAGATCATAAGTTATACACAACGAATCAAGCAACAAATCTAAAACAGGGCTGATCATCGGCGATTACCTGTTCTTCTAGTTCGGTGTCGAGAATATAAACGAGGCTCGTTCCATCGATAATCAGTGCAAGCTGAACGACACGATCACGAAGGCCTTGAAGCCTCTCACACTGTCGCAGAGCATCTTCCAAGCTCTTTCTGCACGACTCCATGGAGTTGTTGTTTATCACGATCCGAGTCATGCTGCTCGTCAGCAGCTTCGAAGAGTACCCGATCGAGATCGCTGTTTCTTGCTTGTCGCCAGTTAGAACCCAGACTTTAATCCCAGCTGTTCGTAGGGACTCGATCGCTTCCGGCACGCCTTGCTGCAGCTTGTCCTCAATCCCTGATGCACCCAATATGTCCAGATGGTTTTCGACGTTGTTTGCGATTTTGCGGAGCAAAGAAGCTCGCCCCATCAAGGCGTTGTTGGCGGTCTCGTAAGACGACTGCCATGATTTGAACTCGGACGAGGTCAGTTGGCGCATTCCGATGACGAGAGTTCGAAGGCCTCTCGACGAGTAGGACTGGAGATGGGATTTTGTTGCCTGTATCATTTCTGAAATTGACGATTTATCGACAACATTGAACATGGTTGTATCGGCGCCTTTGACGAACAGCTTCACACTCGTATCGGGGCATCCTATGATCACCGACATCCTCTTCCGGTCGCTGTCGAACTCGTGCAGGCCTAATACGCTGAAACTGTAACACCATCGAATCAAATCATCAGCAAGTATTACAGCAAGAAGATGAATGAAGAGAAAAAGCTAAAACAGAAAATTTCGATTCATTACCTTTGCCTTTCGCCTTGAATGTCGATAACTATGTGGCCTGAAGTTCGTTCGACGAGCATAAAACCGTACGTCGCTGCAGCATACACCAACGCTTGTTCGTCGGGAGACTCCCCCTGATATTCGATTAGTTTAACCGAAGGATCGGATGTCTCAACGGTTAGCGGCACGATGGTGTTGCAAGCTGCCAATGCTAAGAAAAAATCATGGACAAGTCTTCCTTCATCGGTGTCTTTCTTTCTCGACAAGCTCAGAAGCTCCGAGTCGACTTTTACAGTCATCTTCGGCTTCAATACTGTTCCATCAGCTAACATCAAACAAGACAGACAGAAAGAATTAGTGTAAAAAATCATAAGAACACACGTGCACACATTGATTGTAACTTGTAAGAATACCTTGAGCAGAGCATCCTACGAAATCATCTTCAGTAACAGCAACACCATTGTTGAAATCTAGACCCGCGACGCTAGCGCATTGAAACTCCATCTTGTTCTCCGTCAGCGTGCCGGTTTTGTCAGAGAAAACGTATTTTACCTGTCCCAAATCCTCGTTGATATTCAGAGCTCTGCATTGCAGCCTTGAGTTCGAAGAGGCATCCATCATCCGGTCGTCTCGGATCATGAAGTACACCTGGCCTAATCGAACGAGCTCCATCGATATATACAACGATATCGGGATCATAACTTGGAAGACAATGACGGACATCAAGAACGCGAAGAAGATCTCCAAGCCCCAACCGTAGTACTCGTAATCCTCGACTTCAGCTTCCGAGTAGTCCTTTTTCCTATAGAACTGCATCAGATTCAACTCGTCGTCGTGGCGCCTCAACCAGACGCCGTGACAGATCGAAACTACGCTGCACAGCAAGACAAGAAATACCGACAAGAACACGATCTCTTTATTCATTTTCGTCTCCAGATTGCTTCGTTTCGACGGAGCTCCCGAGTTATTGAGCATGGCTTTCGTCTCCCGGCCAGCGTAAACCACAACCCCGATAGCCCAATCAGTGTTCCTCAGCTCACAGCCTCGAAGAACGATGTTCGATGGCCCGAGGGATATGCGCCTACCATCGATATCCATGTTCGCCTGAAAACCATAAATGTTTCGGTTGGGCTTTTCGCACTTGATCAGCCCCCGGAGCTTCTCCTCCTCGAGAACTTTCATCTGAGTGTCCTGTTTCGCGTACCTCGTCTTCAAATTCGACTCGCCATCAAGATTCGTCGTCTGCACGTAAGCAACTCCGCTGGCGTCGCTTGTCGAAAGCAGCACCATATCGCAGGGAAGCGTGTCGTTTACAGAGACCTTAATGACCTCCCCAACACAAATATCCTTCCATTTCTTCTGACCAAATTTGCCATTCGAGAACACCCAAGCCAGGCGATTGTTCTCGATCCTATCCGACCGGTGGCGCCTGTAATCCTCGTAGGCGTCCTTAACAGCCGTGACGAGCAGCACGAATGCCAACGGCAAGATGGAAGCCTCACGGCCGAAGACAGCTAACTGAGGAATCTGATTCAGAATGGCTATCACGAGAAAGTATATGTAGGCGACTCGATGGAACTGCTCGAACAGATTGCGCGGCAAGAAGGTCAGGACAGAGTACTTTGCCGTCCTGATCGAGTTCCCTGTGAATGCAAACGTCTCGTTAGTCCTCGCCGGATCGTTTACATACACGAGGCGAGCATCATCGTCGCTGATCTCTTTGTAAGAGGTGCTTAGGCCTCCTGAAGCTGCACCTCTGGATCCATACCTCACTGACTTGTTCTCGATGAAGCTCACCTCCTTGACAGAGTGGCTGCTGGAATTCTTCGATTGGATCGACGAAATGCTTCGGTGAGAAGATGAGTTTCTTATGGAATCACCATGTCTGTACTGGTAGGGATTTGAAGCTTCGCTGGCTTCAGGCTGGGGATTTGAATCTGTCCCCGAATAGTTTGGGGGAGATGAAACAGGTAACATGTTGTTATCTACAGGAATTGGAATTGGATGAAGAAATTAATTAGCAATCAACTCTCTGCACCTCCATAATTCAACAATCATAGCAGAAAACCTAGAAACTTCTTATGAACCCTAGACTACGCAATCGATCAGAAACCGCCAACAATAGCAATTCAAATTAGCAACACAACTTTCGATTCACATCAAGCAATAATCCAGCTCAGAATTTTAGCACAATAAGTCTCGCGGATCCAGTCGATCGATCGTCCCTCACATGCAACTATGTGTAAATATTCTGAAACTTATTTATGCACAGTAGAGCAGTTACACATATATATACATACATATAAATATATATATATATATGTAGAGAGGCGATGAAGTAGAGAGAAATGAGATCAGCAGCGGGCAGAGGAGCAGCGACAACAGAGAAATTAATGAGAAAAAAGCAGAGGAGGCGAGCGGAGTAACAAACTTTTATGTCTCGGGCGGATCGCGATTGAAGAGAGGCACCATCCAACTGACGAAGCATTTAATTGTGTGACGGAGGGAGGCGATTTGGACGAGAAAAAGTCAGTCAGACAGAGCGGGGGAAATGGATGAAGTCAGAGGTCAAAGGCAGATAAAGGATGCTGTGCGAAATGGAGGATTGAAGGAGTCGACCGCCATGGATGGCGACAAATTAAGCTTTCTCTCTCTGGCAGCTGAGCGTTGGAAGAAAGAAGGAAGGAAGGTCTTGAACTTGAAGAATTGGTGAATTAGTTAATTGTAATGCGCAATTAGTTGAATAAATAAATAATAAATAAATAATTATAAATGGTTTTGTTAGAAAAGTCGCGGTCGGAAGATTCCGCGATTAGGCTGTTGTTTTTTGAATATTTGAAGAAGAGCTTCCAGATACTCGCGTGCACGTCACGTGCCGTTTTTATTTATGCCTTGTTGTTTTAGGCACGAGTTTTATTTATTTATTTATTTATTTTCCTTAAATTTTCGGTTTTATTTACTCCTCCGATTTTATTTTCCATTTTCGTCAATCTCAAATCAAGGTATTATGTTTTAATTTAATAAGTATACTATTTACTAATCTAATAAATATCTTTTTAATTTATAATATATTAAATAAATGTCACAACTTTTATATTATACAATACTAATAGGGTATTTTTGTCTTTTTACTCAAATTAAATACTCCCGTAGGTAAAAAGTAGTGTAATGACATTTTTGCCCTTACTTTTTTTGGTATAAAAGTAATTATGTGATGTAAAATAGGGGTATTTGTAAAAAAAAAATGAAGTACTTAATGAAATGGTCACTTTCTAATTGGACGCCCCGAAATAAAAATATATATACTTTCTAGCTGGACGGAGGGAGTATAATACTAATATTAAAAAATTTACGTAAAAAAAACAAATGTTACGGGAGTATTTAATTTTGAACCATTCTAAAAAAAATTGATTTAATTTATATATTCTGTTAATAATATATTTTCTGTATTTTTCAATATTAATTTGATATATATATATATATGATTATGCTGTAAAAATAAATGTGTACTAATTGAATATGGTGGATACTAGTTTGAATGCTATAATAAATATTGTATTAATTAGATCACTAGTAGCCCTATTTAATTACATAAAGTGTTACATAAAAATGGGATGAAATAAATGATTTTTCCTTGAATTTAAATACATGATATGTATATATATATAATTGGAATGTTGTAATTAATGATTATGATGCTACTTTAAATGATATAGTAAATATAATATTTATTTTATGACTGGACATGAAATTAATTTATAATATTTCATATGTTCCACATCATTTGTATTTATTTTTTATTTTCATCTATCACATATAATTTGTCATTTTTTTTTTGGAAAATTGATTATACACTTTAATTATATTTTAAAATTTAAAATTTAATTTTTTTAATCTTAATTGAACTATCTAGTTATCTTAATCTTAATCTATAATTATTTTTATTAAATAATAATTATTTTTACTAATATACTTCTTAATTATTTACTAATTACTCCCTCCGTCTCAGATACACTGTAGACACGGTATTTTAGAAAGAGTGTAGTTAGTAGATAATTAAGAATGTATTAGTGAAAATAATTATTCTATAATATAAATAATTATAAATTAAGATTAAGATAACTAATTAGTTTAATTAAAATTTAAAAAAAATAATTAAAAATTTAAAATGAGATTAAAGTGTGTAATTATTTTCCAAAAAAAGAAAGTGACATAGTACGTGGGACGGACAGAAATTGCAACGTTGACATGGTATCTGAGACGGAAGGAGTATATTTTACCTAAATTCTCGTATCTACAGTAACATGCATTTTATCTGGGACGGAGGGAGTAATATTTATATAACAATGAGATGGATATATATATATATATGTGTGTGTGAAGTGGGATCAGATGCTGAATCAAATTGTTCAGCATGAATGCTGAACGCATGAAATTTAATTATTATATTTTATATTCATGTAAATTAATTTTAATGAGGTTCAGCACCGGTGCTAAATTTTTTCATTCAGCACCGGATCTCCCCCGTGTGTGTGTGTATATATATAGATCATTGATGTAAATATAAATATGTGACATATGGAATGTTGTAAATATAATAAGTTGTGATGCTATTAAATGAGAAAATAAATATTATGTAACAATAAGATAGGAAACATATATAATGATGAATATAAATATGAGATGTATGGAATGTTATAAATATAAATGTTTGTACCTATTGAATAGGTGTGATGCAATTTTAAATGAGATGATAAATTCAATATTGATTTGATTTATAATAATTATGTAACAATAAGATAGAAAACATATAAATGAATATGAATATAAATATAAATATGGAATGTTATAAATATTATTTGTGTGCACTAAATAAATATGGATGGAATAAGATAATAAATTTGATCATTTATAGTTTACAATAAAATGGAATACATCATTGATGGGAATAATGTGATGTATGGAATGTTATAATTGTACCAATTTATTAAACATGGTGGAATGATATTTTAATGTGACAATAAATATAGCATTCATTATTGGAGCACTTTTTTTTTTATATTTGAATTATTGGATGTAAATTACAACAATAAATATGTACTCTCTCCGTCCCAAAAGTATAGTCTTATTGTATTTTATACGAGATTTAAGAAATATTGATATTATATTGGTAGATGATAAAAAAACAAAGATAAATGACTTTTTTTCCCTTGCAAGTATATTAGTATAAAAAGTAGCGGTAATTGTGTAATAATAATGAAAAAATAGAGATAATTTTATGGTGATATGGTTATTTATGAAAATGAGACTATTGTTTTTGCACTGACAAAAATGGTAAATATGACTATTGTATTGGGAAGAATATAATATTTTTTATAATAATGTATATATATAAAGTGACAACAAATATATATGATTATTTACTTTAAAAAATAAGAATATTTTTATGCCAACTTAAGAAGAATAATAGTCATAAATTTATGTGGGCATACAAAGTATAATGAAATAAATTACACAAAAGAAAAATAAATTTAATTTAGATAAAAAAAAATATATATATAAAATTTAAAAATATTAAAAGTTAGATATTTAATCTAATATGTTACAATATATATATATATATATTTCTTTGAAAATTTTATGAAGATATTACAGAAAATAATTGTTTGTGTGGTTTTGATTTGAAATAGAGATTTTAATTTGAGTTTTTGGACTTCCTTAAAAAAATATGTAAATAAATTTTTTTATTTAAAAATTAAATTAATAAAAATTCTTGTCATTAATTATTTTTTTAATATATGGAAGTTTCCAACGTGCCCTTCAAATGCAAAAATTAATAGGAATATGCATTATTAATTATTTTTTTTAACATACCAAGGATATGCATCATTAATTATTTTTCTAACATACCAAAATTTCAAAATATTCTCAGGTACAAATAGAGGTATACGAGACTTGCATATGAATATATTCTGAATAAATACGATGTAATTCGTACTCGAGACCTATAAATTATGATTGTAACAAAAAGTGACCCTAGTTGTATCTATATTGATTTAAATAATTAATTAGGTGCTAATGATTGTCCAATTTAAAATAAATAATTGTTACATAAATAAATAGATAGATTGGAAGGTTCTCTATCACGTTTAGAATGTCAAAAAAGGGTTTCCTAAATTAAGTCTACAGAAGGTTCTTAGAATAATTATAATAATAATAATAATAATAATAATAATAATAGTAAAATGACTCGTACAATTATTAAATCATTTATAGAATTATAATTGCGATTACTCTCTTTATTCCTTAACAATTTATTCACTTTTTTTTTATTTTAGTCATCCCATAATAAAGTATTTATTTATTATTATTTTTTTAAATAATTGTACTATCTATCTAATATTACAAATACCATTTCAATTTACAATATATTACACAAATAATATTATATTTTTTTAATATAATATTAATATTTTTAAAACTCCGTGCAAAAAGCAAATGAATATATAGATATAAAAAAAAGTAGTATAATTTATTTCAAATTCCAGACGTGTCATAAACAGTGAAATTTATTAATTAATCGACACCAGCCTTTGTTGAAAGTCTGACCACATGATATTGAAAATTTATGTCACACAATAATAAATATATCAAAATTTATTTATCGGAAGGCTCATCCAATTATTGAATTTGTTGTTATCATGTTCATATTATATAAAGATTTTAACGCAATAAAGTTTTAAGCTCTAATGAAGCTGGCGTAGCAAAACTTGTTTGATTTTTAATTTAAAACTTTTATTTAAAATTTATATTATTTTAATGCTCTCTCCGTCCAATTTGTATTGTCCTAAAATATATTTTAAAACTTTTATTTAAAATTTATATTATTTTAAAATATATTATTTTAGGTGATTGTCTTTTTTTTTTTTTTTATGAATTAACAAATTTGCCCTTAGTAGAAATTAAAAGTAATAAATGGATAAATAATAAAAATATAAATTTTTGTTTTAAAAAAAATAGCAATAGCTGTTGGACGTCCAAATAAAAAAGTACGAGATTAGTTCGTGAACGGAAGAAAAAGTATTATATTATTGTAAAAAATTAAATATTACTCCAATTACTAAGAATCATGAATGATTTATTCTTGTTTGATTTTTGTTTTTTTTTTTTTTTAAACTAAAGCTCAAACCCATTATTGTGTACACTAATTATTAACTTCGCAATGTTCTATAAAAGATACTACTTCCGTCTCATTAATAAGTATCCAATTATTTTTTACGCATAGTTTTAGGTATATTAGTATCATGTTGGGATATAGTAGGAATAAAGTTGAAATAACTAAAATAATTAGTATGTGTGATATAAAGGTAATAGGATTTGTATAATATATTATAAGTTCTAAAGGTATTTGTAATGTTAGGTAGATAGCACAGTTACTTAAAAAAAATAGATATTTTGTTATGGGACGGACTAAAATGAAAAAATGAATACTTTGTTATGGGACAAAAAAATACTACTCATTATTAAAAGTATAGAAAAACTAAAAAAAAGAAAAGAAATTTTTTAAACTAAAACTTAAAAGAATATATGAAAATTTAAATAACTAAAGAAATAAATAATAAGTGTTTTGTTTGTAGAATTTTAGATTGGATTGCATTATTTCATTTTTTTTTCCACTTAAATTTGATATTAAAATAATATTTGATAAAATATTAAAATTTAAATAATTTAGTTAAAGTAACAGTACCCTTAATTTTACAAAAACCATACATTCTTGTCACATCAATAACAAATTCAAAATGTACTATTAAAGTCGAACTCGAACCCCGAAAAAATAAAAATAAATAACAAATAAAAATATACCTACTTTTAATATAAATATACAACTAAAAATAAGAAACAAATAAAAATATACTTTACTTTTAATATAAATATCCAACTTTCAGAAAAGAAACAAAACAAAAGAAAGATACCACAACCATACCGAGCACAAAATATTTCCTTTCAAAATTTTCAAAATTTAAAAAAAAACCTACATACCAAATATTTAAAAAAAAAAAAAAAAAACTAATACTGCCATTGCAAGTAAGATATACACACACTAAATTAAGGTATCATCACTTACAGAACACATACTCCCAATCATTCAGTAACCCCAACATCTTGATTGAGATTTTCGCTTTTTTCGCCAGTCGGTCAACACATGTGATTGTCTACAGGTGTGGGGGCAAGGGGATCGGATGCATCGCTGTTTGCAACCTGTGCTTCTTCTTCGATAGGCTTGCTTAGATCGTCGGATTCTTTGACAATAACTGTTGGGAATTTCAGATCATCTCCCTCATTTTGAAAGAATGAATTCATCACCATGAACTTAAAAACCTGCAGCAAATGTTTTTTATCCCTTTTGATGTCCAGACTCAGCAGCTTCTTCAGGAGAGACGGCTCTCTTTTGTTGTCTCTATGCGGGTTTGTGTTACGATGGTTGGTTTCGGGTCTTGGTCTTTTGGAGGAGCGATCGTTTTGGTGGAATTTGCGCTTTTGATTAAACTTGTTCTGAAACCGTCCTCTTTGGCCAAATGTATTGCCATTTTGCTGCTGCTGCTTATTGTGTGGCTGTGGCTCGGAATCTAATAAGTAACTGGACGGTATTTCTGCAACCTCACAGCCTAACTCGGCTTGCTTGGCCAATATCTCCTTGAGTTGCTGAAAGAAATAAAACTAGCGTAAGTGCAATGTTTGGATGTTTTCTTCCAAGACTAGAGGTTTTTGAAACACTAAGATCTATCAAATATGCATTTTACATGCCCATTTATACAACTTTATAATACTTTCTAGAATAAATTATATAACACCACATTGTGTTTTAATAAAAATGCAACACCTCGTGTTTTATTGCGAGAAACCCCTTATGTCAATGTAAAGTTTGCACGAAACATGCTTTTCGTTCAAAACTATATTTGATTGTAAAAAAGAACTCAATAATACAAGTTTTATATAAATAAACGAGATAAAATATCTTAAATAATTTTTTTAATAAAATAAATAAATAAATAATTGATTAATTCTTTATTTTATTAAAAAAATTACTTAAAATATTTTACATTTTTTTTTTGTATAAAACTTATATGTGATTTAGGTCTTTATTAACTTTAAATTTACACAACGAGGTTTTACACAATAAATAAAATATAGAATATTTTGTGCATTTTTATTAAAACACAACGAAGTGTTATATAATTTATCTTACTTTCTATCAAATGAAATATATATTTTGAAAGATGATCACTCGAATCAAAATAAGTAGACT
This sequence comes from Andrographis paniculata, assembly GCF_009805555.1. Classification (NCBI taxonomy): domain Eukaryota; kingdom Viridiplantae; phylum Streptophyta; class Magnoliopsida; order Lamiales; family Acanthaceae; genus Andrographis; species Andrographis paniculata. The sequence goes on along the minus strand of NW_026137563.1, from coordinate 677,243 downwards.
TAATTTTTACTATCCAAAAATACATCCAAGCATACACCCACTTTTCAAAGGTGAAAGCCACTAAAATATAATGATGGGTTGCTCATGAATAAATAAATACCTAAATAATAACTAGCTGGTGCCTAAAATATGAGATGAAGAGCGATGAAGTTTTCTCACTTTCTGGATTTTGACTCATCACAAATATCAGATATATTTTGCATTTTTTTTGATGAAAATTGTTAGTAAAGAGAGCATAAAAGTTGATATTTTAATCCTGAAAAGACTTTAATAGTTAAATAACAAGTACCTGCCGTCGCATCTTCACGGCTTCATCTGTGATCTCTGGTTGAATTGAATTCTCTTTCAATTTCTACAGTAAATTTAGCGAATAAATTTAAGTTCTTTTATGGTTGAAACTAAAAGGATCTGAGTATGCATTGAACACAACAAACCTTCTCTATGTTGGCTTTAGATGGATAATTATTCCTGCGTTGTTCACGCCACTGCCGAATTTCTTGCTCCGTATAGTTCAACACAAGAGACCTTAATTGAGCATATAAAAAAGAATCTGATTGAAATTAATGCAGCATGAAAGAATAAGCATTCATTGTATTTAGAATAAGCAGAAAAAGTGTAGATCCTGGAATCTACAAAGGAGGCAGAATAAAAGAAATTAATCATTTTCTTGAATTATCAATGGCTTGTATTTGCCAATGCAAAGAAAAGGCACACAGAACAGCATTCAAGCAAATGGCAAATAAAAGATAAAAGGCATTCAAGGCTGTAGGCATCACCAAATTGTTGGTCATTTCCATAGAGGGATGTCCTACACATTTGGAAATTTTAAATGCATTGTTGTCATCCTGTAACTTTTTGCTTGTGATTTCTTCTTCTTTTTTAATTTTTCTGCCTTTTGTCTACAACTTAAATAATACCCTAGAGTTGTTCACTTCAAATTATTATTTAATCATCGAGTTCAAATTATAACACATTTATTAGATAATCATTCAAATTCAACCAGCCTTAAAGGAAGTGTTTCCTGCAATATGACAGTCCTAGATTTTGTCTATCTTGCATTTCACTGGTACACTTCTGTTTGATAGCATCAATTCTACCAGAGTATTACCTCTTTTTACCCTCCTGACTTTTCTCACTGGAGGTTGAAGTGGGGAAGTTCTTCTGTCCATTATTTCTGTTTCCTGTATAGAAACAAGACCAAAAAAAAAAAAAAAAAGGAAATGAAGAACCAACTCAAGAAAATTAATGTATAAAAGCTGAGAAGTGAACTATCAATGACATTTATAAGAATTCCCTTTTATCCAAACAAGTTCCAAAATTGGTAAAAACTGGAGCAGATCCAAAAAATCAGGCTGTAGCTTTGTCAAAAAAAAAAAAGGGGGCAAAAGATTGAGAGCTTGACAACATTCTCTGTAAGTAAAAGGGTAACAAAATGGATAAAAGATACCAAAAACTTAAGCAAAAGAACACATCCAGAATTGTATGAAAGACAAATCAGAAATATTTAATGACATTTTCCAAGAGGATGATGACTAAGCTAAGTTAAATCCAATGTACATCATAACATTAACATGTTTAACAAGGTTGTACCTTTTCCTTGATATTCATCATTGAACTTGCGTCCTTGAGCATTTTGTCGCTGATGAAATGGCTTGCCAAACCTACAAATTTGAAAGCATAAAGCAACATCTGCTCATCAGAAGTTCAGAAACTATACAAAAAGAATTCACTACAGGAAATGTCATAAGCATGTATACCCTCTTTGCGATGCATTGTTTTTATTATTCATGAACTTAGTGTTATGAGATTTTCTCCAGCTATTCTTCCCGTCATTGATGCCATTAAAATTTTCTGAATCGTTCTGCAACAGCTAAATTAGCTTCAACAGATCATTTAAGAATATACAACAGTTCACACACACACAAACACACACACAAAAAAAAAAGAGCAGTCATACAGTATTATAGTCAGTCATTTAAGGGTGTGTTTGTTTGAAGGATTTTGGAGGATTTCCACTATTCATCCAATTTTTTCCCCCAAAAAATATCAAATCAAACACCTATTTTTCATTTTTTATATTATACTAAAAATCAATTTTACATTCAAAACATCACATCAAACTCTATTTATATCACATCATACAACTATTCAAATTCAAAATTTTTACTATTCAAATCCCAATCCAAAATCCAAACCCCCAAACAAACACACCCTTATATACAACAGTTCACACACACACAAACACACACACAAAAAAAAAAGAGCAGTCATACAGTATATAGTCAGGAGTAGGCTTCAACAAGAAGATTCTAAAAGAACCAAAATCTGTAACTATTTGCCAGTCAGTTCATTCATAAAGGAATATAAATGTGAGATTTCTATGATATAAAATTACTACCACAAATATATAGAAGTTGCAAGCCAACTAATATTTTATTAGGTTGCCCATCAACGTACATTCAATTAAATCCAACAGTTGTTCTGGCAGCACATTGATACAATAAATTTTGGCCCTTAATACTAGACATGGTTACAATTCAACAACTAGCAATAAAAGCATCCTGCTAGACGCTAGTACATAAATTAATTTTAACCACAATAATAGAAAGTGCTTAAAATAAAGCAATTTTAAGAAGTAACCTGTGATTTTGCAGCACCAGGAGACCTGAGAATCTGATTCTGTTGCACTTGAGGAGAATTGAACCTCCCTTTTCCATCAATGGACTGTTGTTGTAAGGTTCCTGTTCCATTATGCACACCCAATTGTGAATTCATAAAAGGACCAACATTGTTAGGGCCAGCATTTGGTATTTGCACTTGCAGAAGTTGGTTGATATTCTGTGGTAAATTTGGTACCCCATTCGGCAAGAACGGAGGCTGGTTCATGGAATTACGCCCAAAAATATGAGCCAAGTCAACATTCGGGTTCATAAAAGAACCTTGGGGAAACGGGAAAAACTGGCCTGGAGCAAAATATGGATTGGGATTTAGCATTGCCATCTGAGGATTATTAAGCATTCCCATCTGAGGATTATTAAGCATTCCCATAGGAAACTGGGGCTGAATTTGGCTAGGATTAGGGCAAAAAGTTCCTTGATTGCCTATGATCTGGTTGATAAAAACACATAGAATCAATAAACACAAACACAAAGGGCCCTTCTGTTAAAAAAGATCAACAGTTGGAGACCCACAAAAGTATTTTCTTAACATCTTCCATTTACTATTAAAAAACTGAAGGAAAAAATACTTCAAAAAAATGACTGCGACTTATAATAACTAATAAGTAATAACTGCCTTTCTAAACTGAGGTAGAGACAGTAAAAAATCAAGAAATTTTTTAAATGGTGCCAACAAGAATACAGTGTCCTCCATCTGTGTAAGACAGTGCAGAAAGTATATACAATAAAGGTTAAAGATGCAAAGTGGTAACAAATATATACTATAAAGCAACAATTTATTTTTTTTTAAATATATATCTTTAAAACCATCAGAGATCTAGGAACAAAGACAGTGGCTATGAAATCACTTCTTTCCCAAACATTCACATATCGTTTTCCTTAGCATTACTTAGTTTCCTAAAGATTGAAACCAAATTCAAAATAATCTTCCAATAAGTGAGTTGAATCCAAAGGCAGTATACACAAAGCAAGATACATCATTATAGACAGACCTGTTGAGGCGCTGAAGCGTTTACTCCATTGCTTTGGGCATTGCGATTATTATTAACATTATTCGTATTAGAGCCATAAAAATTGTTGAAGTGAGGAAGCATGCTTGACCTCGACTCGCGCCAATGAAATCCGTCACACAACTACAACCAAACTCTCGACTCGCGAGCGGAAACCTACACGAAAGTAACCAAGAGATCATTAACATACATTAAAATAGAAAAAACGATGATGAAATTATCAAAATCCACGAAAATAATCGTACGATACGCGAAGAGCAAATCAAAACGCTTATTGTGTCCTGTTCGAGTGTTCAACGCACCTGTTATGCAATCCAACAACAAAGACGCTCAATAAATGGCATTCCGCAGAACGTCACTAGGAAACTCCGACTCCAGTGGTGCCCAAGCGCGGCAGGGGAAAAAAGGAGTAGAGAAGGAAGAAGAAGAAAATGGCGAAGAAGGAAGGAGGGAGTAGGAAGAAGAGCAGGAGAGAAAAGCACGGCGGGTACTGCAAGCAACTTTGGGTGGGTAGGGTTTGAGTCTACTGTTATAAATTTTGTTTTTATTTATTATTAATATTAGGGCCGTTTGTTTGTAGGAATTGATAGATTTGATTGGATCTGAATTTTAAAATCTAATTAAATTTATATTTGATTAAAAAATTATAATAAAATTTAAAATTATGAAATTTTAAAAAAATTCAAAATTTTACAAACGAAAATTTTTTTAGCAATGATACTCTATTATTTTATTCAGTGAAATTTTAAATTTTACTTTAATTTTTTTATAAGAGAAATAATATTATATGCTATAAATATATTTATATAAAATAAAAATTAAATAATTTTAAAATTAATTATTATTTGAATTTATATTAAATTAAATTTATAAGGAGTATTATTTTTAATAGTACAATATTATTTTAAATAAATTAATAAACTTATTATTTTAAATTTATTATAAATTTTATTTGAATTATAAAATTATAGAAATCACAATAAGTTAGATTCGGCCGGAATTGAGATTCGTCCCGAATATATATACTTAGACCCGAGACTCAAATTGAATACAATTATATCTTATTCGGCCGAAATTATATTCGGTAAAACCTCATGAATCTGACAAATCCAACTTTTTTTTACAATTTTTAAATTTTAATTTAAATTGCACATATATTGGACCCGATATATATTAAAATTTATGTATTTTATTTAAAAAATATTGTAATAAAATAACGAATAAATTAAGCTGAAAAAATTAATATAATTATATATATTGTTAGAAATTATTTTTTTATATGTAAATTTGATATATTATTAATATTATAAATCGAGTCGAGTGCATATAGGGTCCGCCCTTAGACTATAGACCCGATTAGAATAACTCAAATATGGCCCAGACCCAGATCCAATATTCAAATAATTGGACTCGAACTTCAAATAAATAGTTCAAGTCTGGGTCGGGTCTCGAGTTTACGCGAATCTATTGTCTCCTCCATAAAATTATTGATACATTTTTAATTTATATAACTAAAAATTAGATGTTTAATTTATCGAAATAAATAAAATTCATAGGGACACAATTATGTAATCCCCTAAAATATAGTTTGGTTGTGTGGGGTTGAAACTCGTGACGCTGAGGTGATGAGTTCAAATGATTTTCGAATGTTTTGGTTGAACAAGCAGTGAATGAATGTTGTATTAGATAAACTACATCTGTCTTTGATTGCATCATTGTGTGTCTTATTTCTTATGGATATTATGTGATGATATTTGTTTGTATGTAGTGATTGTGATTGTTTGATTTTCATTTGTTATTTAAAAAATGTAAAATTATATTTTTTAAAACAAATTAGTATATTCGTCCGACTTTAAAGGTTTATTTACTTTTTCCATGTTGATATTTGAATATTAATTATTATATTAAAATATAATACAAATTAAGAAATATTACAAAAATACTTCTATCGTCTTATAATATTAATAGAAAGATATTTGTAAAAAAAAATTATACAAATATAAAAATATTTTTAGTGTTAACTGCAACGACTGCAAAAGGTTCAGAAGTGGACAAAAATAATATTTTTTCCAAGACAATTTATATTTTTTCGGATTTAAAAATCATGGTTGAATAAATATATTGTAATATCGAACATTTTGATAGAAAAAAAAGATCTTTTGAAAAAAAAAAGTGAAATCTTTTTTAATAACACAAAAATTAATTAAAATTGTTGAGCCTAATCATGAAACTGATATTTCTCTAGAAATAAGGACTGAATTGGATTAAATGACTTAATCATATATAATACTATATTTAGTTCATCATATTATTCGTAAGTTGGTCGACAAAAATATGTTGTTAACTTTATGAATAATTTGGATGAAATATATACTCAAACGTCTTTACATAAGCTTTATTTGCTAGAAAAGTTATTTAGTTTTAAAATCAGTATTTCAAAAACTATTGATTACAATTTTTTTAAAAATTAATTCAAAATATTAAGTTTACGGGTGATATGAATATAGATGAGTACAATGCTCCAGTTCATTTGAATCTTATTCTGAATTCATACTTTGTAATTTTATTTTATTTTTTTAAAAAAATAGAACAATTAATTTTATTGATAAAATATCAACTAAAAAAGATAAAAAACTTAAGCTGAGCTTTGGACGAGGCTCAACCCCAAACTACAAGTTCAACAAAAAAATTAACATAAAGTACACCTAAAAGCGACGGATACAAGATAACCGACCCAAAAATTACGACACATAAAAAAAAATACCCCAACAGAAACAAAAGTTGAATGAGCATGTGCAGCTCAAAACAACCAAAATTAGAGAGGGAAACATGTCAAATGAGCTCCATAAGATTACAAGAGGAAGACACCGCCATAAACGGTGGTCGAGGGTGAAAGAGTGAGGGTGAGAGAGACTAAAGAGAGGGATGAGTGAATCGTGTATAGAGATAGTGAAGAAAGAATGAATTATGACGGCCCTTCTCTCTCTAAGGATATATATATATATATATATATTAAGTTAGATAGACAACCATGATTTTAACCCTAAATCATACGATCAGTGGTAGGTTTAATAAAGACACGGGTCACAGACGGAGTAGGTCACGGGTCGAGTAAACGGGTCATGGATCAAGCGAGCGAGCGGGTTGTGGACCATGGGTCAAAATCAAGATTCTCTTGAATAATTAGGTGTGTTTCTATCTATGGGAAAAAAACTCTCCATTTGAATTTGGTCCGAACAGCTCGAGTTATCATTGTCTAAATGATAAATTAGTTTTTTTACATAAAAAAATATATAGAGTTAGTCATAAAATATTAACTTAGCCTAACACTTATACTAAGTAGTATAAAATTGATCAAAAGTACTATAATATATATATTTTTATACACAATACAATATCACCAAAAGCATATCAATATGTTTAGTTATATGATACAACATAAAGTTTTTACACAAGTATATTCATAATGCAGCAATCTAATTTATTATTGTTGTATAATTATTATATAGTACTCCATTTGTCATGCAAATCTGTACTTATTTGATCGAGTACGAAAATTAATAAAAGTGAGTAATAATCATTATTTTTTTTTATAATAAAAAAAATACCAGAGAGAAAGTGAGCATAAAACGAGGAAGGGAGTACTATTTACTATTATTAGCAAGTCCACGGCTGAATTAAATTAATCTGAAGGATAAACATTGATTTTATTCAAATTAAAATAATATTTTTTTATTATTATTAGATCGTTATAATTTTCAAATTTTCAATTCGCTGGCGGAAATAATCAATTTTTATTTTAAAATAATTATATATTAATAAATAATATATATATATATTTATATTTTGGATTGTTCGATTATCATTTTGTTAGGTTTTGAATAATTAACTTTTAGCCCATTCTAACAGACCCGGTCCAGAACTTGTCCAATAAAAACAACCGAAATTTCAACAAAACCGGACCGCGCACTGTTTGAACTTGTTTCCCAAAATCATCGGATTTCATTACATACTGACGGTAGACTGACATGGCCGGAGAGTTCCTGCCGGCGGCGCAAATCACGGCGAGTGGCCGGCCGGTGTTGAAGTCCGGCGAGTTCGAGTGCTTCCTCTGCTCGGAAGTTGACCTATTATCAGAAGAATTCCCTGCCTTCCCCCACCTCAAATCTGGCCTCCTAATTCTCACTACGCACCGCCTCCTATGGCTTCCGCCGGACGCCAGCGCGCATAAGAATTCATCGTATTTTATCCCACTTTCATCAATTCAGCATATTCTCTCCACCAAGAAATCGATCAAATCGATGTTCCACAGCCCGCGGATCCGGTTCCAGGTTTCCGCTACCCCGGAGGGGAGGGTCAGCGAGAAAGGCGGTCCGAAATCGTTTGTGATCATGTTGATAGTGAGAGGAAAAGCTGATGTAGATTCATTTGTGGGGAAACTCTGGGATGCGTGGAGAGGAAGGGCATGGGAGGCGAGTGGATCGGCGTCGGCGGAGGATGCGGAAGGATCGAGTTCAGGATCGCTGGCGATACGGCCGCCGGTGGTGGGAGTGGCCGGGATTTTGAGGAAGGAGCAGGAAATGTGGGAAAGTACGGATAAGAGCTTGCAGGATGCTTTTCAAGATTTGAATGCGCTCATGGTGTGTAAGTGTTATGGTAACCCATATATATTGTAAATCCTCTTTACATGTATGTATGTTAGGGAATACGAAATTCAGGTACATAAGGTGTGTCAGCTTAAGGTCATGGGATTTACTGGTTGAGTTTGTAATAGGAAGGCAATGTTTCATAGCAATTGGTGGTAAGTAAAAGCTTCACTTAGCTAACAAGAGGGTAGAAGACTGAAGACCTGCTATAGCCGGGATAGTCGTGTTGGTGTAGCTCAGTTGGGAATTTTTGCAATGAATTCCTGGATGGAGTAAAATGTTTCTGCATATGATGCATTGGATACTATTAGGGTAGAAATTTAATAAGAAATGGAATGATTGGCTGATACTAACCTCTTTTGATGGGGACATGGGAGCAAGGACTCTCTCTCTAACCATTTATGCTTGCAATGTTTTACAAGAGAGAAAAACATTGTAGAGGTTTACAATGAGAGTTGGGTTTATATTGCTCATAATGTGAAGTGGCTAGGCTGCTCATTTTCAACGCCACGGCATTGACTTCTTTTTGCTCTTTTATATGTAGCATTACTGATGGAATGGCCCTTACAATTACGACATGTAACTGATAATGGGAGCAATAAATATGAATGCTTAATTAAACTTTTAGACTCATGGGCATACATTTTTGGTTGTCTGAAAAATGATAATGTTTGCCTTTAGAAATAGTAAAATTTGATACGATATAAATAGGTATTTGATGCTACTAGCATGATAAGTTGGAAACACAACCAATTTCATCCCTTGCTCTTTATGTAGAAGTGTAGATATTTTCTGTTCTACATGTTAAGATATTTTGCTTGTTTATGTTGAAATATAGAGTAAGGCAAAGGAGATGGTGATGTTAGCTGAGAAGATGCGATCAAAACTTCTCTCCGGCACAAATAATCAAGGCAGTGAAACAAATGATGATGAGATGGGTACTAAGGAGGAGATGCAAGATTGGTTGTTGAGTGTTGGTATTGTATCTCCTGTTACAAAGGAGTCTGCTGGTGCATTATATCATCAACAACTATCACGTCAGGTATATCTCATAAGTTTCACTTATTCTGCTATTTTGTGCTCAAAATAAATGTAGTGATTAAATTGAATTCATATACGAGTAGCGTACTGCCTGCAGCTATCACTTATTGTTACCTTGTTTTAAGGAGTAACAAATTTATGGTCATGCAATATTTTAATTGTGTTTTACTGATGATTCATATTCATAAATTTAGTATGAGAATTGTTTCTGATCAGATATACTTAGGCCTTAGCAACATAAAACAAGTCGTGTCTAATATTTCCTGTTGATAAAGCTTGAAACACCTGGTACTAAAATTTATATTACTCCCTCCGTTCTACATACCATGTCTACGTTGCCGTTTCTGTCCGTCCCACATTCCATGTCACTTTCTTTTTTTGAAAAATGATTACACACTTTAATCTTCTTTTAAATTTTTAAATTTTTAATTTTAATTAAATTAATTAGTTATCTTAATTTTAATTTATAATTATTTATATTATAGGATAATTATTTTCACTAATATATTCTTAATTATCTACTAATTACACCTCTCCTAAAACACCGTGACTACAATATAGCAGTGTAGCAGACACGGTAGGTGGAACGGAGAGAGTAATATTTATATTTACAGCATCAAGCTGATATATTATATCATAGCACATCATGCATTAAAATTTTCCCATGTTGGAGAGGCAGTATTGATTACATAAAATTTTAAAAGACTTGCTTACAATGAGTTGGGGATGATGATGTTTGCATTGTCTTAGTTATTCTGAAAGGTTTTGGCTACTGCCCCCTCTGTTTGTTCTTGTCATGTATTATTTTATTTAAATGGTTGTTATGCTCCAGAATCAATATGAAGTATCTCTATAATCTCTTTCTGGTTCGTTTTGCTTTTCTACTATGTATCCACATGCAAATGACTTGATTCCAAGTTATTGCTTCTTTGGTTACAATTCAGCTTTTCAACCCTGCTTCTTTTTTTGTGCGATACTGTTTTTCTGGTTTGGTATGCTTGTATTTTCGTTTTATCGTCTGTCTTTTACCAGATGTCTAAGGTGATCCAGGATAAAGATGCTTCATTTTCTTTGTTTATTTTCTCTCTCTTATTTTTGAAAATGATATAATTAAATGTAATCTCCACCACTGAAGGGGTGTCCAATAGGATTGTTATTTGTTTTCAAATTGTCACTACCTGTGGCTTCTTTGTAATGATGCTGCTTCTTCTGTGTGCCCTTCCTTAAGATTCTCAGTCAAATAGGTTTGGTTTAATGGGTAGAAAAGCTTGAAATAGATTCTTTTTTCCTTACCTGGGAATTTGTAATGCTGTTCAGTTGAGTAATGGAAATTATAATTTTTTTCTTTTTGCCTTGATGAGCTTCCTGATGACTAAGGATATATTGGATGCTAGTTGGCAGATTTTATCAAGATACCTTTGGAGAGAGCTGGAGGAATGATTAACCTAATTGATATTTACTGCCTTTTCAATCGAGCACGGGGCACAGGTTCATTATTTTTGCTTTTTTTTTTTTTACTTAAATGCTTCATTTGCTTAAAGCATATCATTATCAGTTTTATTGGATTACGTTTATTTTATTAACAGAATTGATCTCACCTGACGATTTACTGCAAGCATGCTCTCTCTGGGATAAGTTTGACGTGTATGTAACTAGTGGAATACAAAATTTCTTTTGTTTATGTTATGGTGCCTAGAGCCTAGAAATATTCATTTTAGAATCTGATGGTTTAATACTTCAATTTTATACTATCTTGTATTTTTGGCAACAGCTCGGTGATGCTTCGGAAATTTGATAGTGGTGTTATGGTGATCCAAAGTAAAAGCCACAGTGATGATGAGGTGATTTCTGTTTAACATATATAGAATTTTTCTCTGCATATTCTTTTAACATCACATAAACTCTTCAAATCTTCATGCTTATATTACCAAGTTTTGATGTTATCTTTACCCAATTCCGGATATCTATGAGCTGAACTAATGTTCAGAAGGGAACTGGGAAGATGAGAAGTTCACTGGCAGAACCCATGCAGATATTTTGACCTATTTTTAACCATTATTTATCAACAAAATTTAGTTTAAAATTTGTGTAACATAGTCATACACTGGCTACATTACCATAGTGAAGGTTTGGAGTTGTTTCAATTTCTTTAATAATACTGACATGAACAGGTAACTTTGAAACAACAAAGAGTAAATCTTTGATTCAGGTTATGTAAGAAAACAGATGTAGCCTGTTGTTTACTTTAAGACTTTGAAAGCACTTACAATTTGGGAATTGGTCTTTTCCTTTCACAACTTCAGAAGTGCCTTCTGTGGAAAACATGCTCCCAGTTTTCACTTTGAGAACAGTCCAGTGCCAATTTTCATTAAGTCAAATTCTTAGGATTATCGAGAAGAAAATGTCAATATTGAAGAAATATGGAGAACAAGGAGATACACTATCAATAATAATCAACATTGTTGTAGAAATTATAAACAATTGTGACATTTGTGGAGGACAAGCAGGAGAGAGTTTGTATTGATCTTTTTAATGGTTTCATTAACAAAACAATATTGTATATTTCAGTGCCTAACATTATCCGAGAGTGTCTTGTCAATATAAAATTAAAAGCCTTTTATACTTATTATGTAATTACTTCATAATCCTCCTTTTCTTATGTAGGTATTTGCTAGGATTGGTTCATTGATGATGAGACCAGAGGCATTATTGAATGGTATCAGCCCCAGTGATGCAGCAATGACTCTGGGGGTTGCTCCAGCTATGGCTAAGGAATATCTTCTTGCAGCCGAAGGAAAAGGCACGGTGTCAATCATCTTACGATGTCTAAATGCTAGTTTCTAAGTCTTTCTGATAGTTTTTATTTGCAGGATTGCTTTGCAGGGATGTCAGTCCTGATGGCTTTCGCTTTTACGCCAATTGGTTTCCGGAGATTAATTCAGAAGATATATATTTGTAAGTAAAATTTTACTATTAACTATATAGTATATGTCTTTGTTTTTGCTCTGTTATATGCGGTAGATTGTGTACAGTCTCAAGGCATTCCACTAGTCTTATATCTCACCTCATCTTAGAGTATGTTTGTCCTCGCATAGATGATCGCCCTAAACATAATGTAGCATTCATGTTCGGCCTAATTTGTTTATAGTTAATATCAGCTATAAGTATCGGTAAATAATACTCCCTCATTCTTATAATACAAAATTACACCTGTTAAATATAACACAGAAAGGATAGGATGTAAAGAAGTTTAAAGGTAAAATTAGAATAAAATCATACATTTGTTTTGAAAAATTCCTAATGCAACTTATAATTCGAGACAACTTTGTGTGTTTAAAAAAACATTTCTTTCAAGATTGAGAGAAATATGAATAAGCATTTGTTTTTAGGAGAAACAACAAAATGCTTTTAATGTGTAGGGATATAGACTAACTATAGTTGCATTGACTCATTCTGGCTTAAATCGATATGAAAACATATAATTTGAACTACTCAGTTGTAGAAATGTCATCTCAGTAAAAAAAAAACATTAGAAACACTGAATTAGCTTAACTCTTACAGGTTTTCTTATTGTTAGCCCCCCTTTACTTTTATTTCCTTGTATGTTACGATTTTTCTCAATGTCAATGATATTTTTTCCAGCTTATATATAGTTCCAACTCTTCTTTCTGCTTCTGAGTTTATGCAAGCTTCAGCTACGTATTATTAGAACATTGACTGCTCTGGTTGGTTTTCTTTTTCCAGTGTGAAAGAGCACAGTAGATATAGCATGTGGATCAGGGCAGTGTCATCGAGGTACAATTGAACACCCCTGCAGAAATCATTATATCTGCTATCAGGATTTCTCCTTATTCTCAACAAACTGCATTGCAGGTGATGCTGAATTCCCGGGAATGGAAGACACCTGCACAAGACATTTGAGAGACGATAACCACTAAGCAGACATGCCATATAATCGAGGTACACTTTAAAGAAAGATTCGAACACATTAACATGGAAAGAGTAGTTCCTATTTCATCTTTTTGGTTGAATGTCCGCAACGGTCAGCTCATGCTTGATGGTACTTTGTTCTTGGGAGGGATCTTTTTCGTCTCAAAGACCACCGCCATTGTGATCGTAGCTAGATTGCAGCAGAGATAAACTTAACAAAATTATATATCTTTTCCCTTCGCTGATTTTTCAGTCCCATTGTGATTGTGATTGTGATTTTTCTTGCTGGGGTACCTTATCTGTTTGCTGTTGTGGAATAGGCAATCAGATTTCTTCCTTATGGTATGTCACGACATTTTCTTATGCTGGTATTTTACTTGAGAAATTTTAGGTATACTATACGGTGCTCTTAAACCATTAAATACACATTTTATTTTTTAAACTTTTATCTAAACACAGCAAAATTTATTGTTATGCTCATTTTTATTTTATTTTTGTACATTTGTAATTTCTTCTGGTTCAAATTTTACATCTCCTGAGCGTACAATTTACTCATTCTGACATTTTCTATCTTTAGTTTCGACCAAAAATCTCTAAATATTGAGTTCAATTTAGCTCGCTATAATCTGAGTGTAAAAATTGTGAAATACAAATAAAAAAATATTTGTTTATTAAAGAGAATATATAAAAAGGGTTTTTTTTAATGTGTTTGTGTGTTAGAAGTTAAAATTTTAATTAAATTAATATATTATAATATATTTTAATATAAATTACTAATTAAAATGAATTATTTTTTATGGACACAGAATTAAATATATTTGTCAGATAGATTTAAGAGAGAAAAAAAAAAATTTTCGATTGGGAATAATTTCTATTCACTCTTAACGATTCGGCTCCTAATTTCCAAGAACCCATCGGTTGTAATCGCCATTTTTAAAGCTGATCCGATTCCAGGCTCCAACGTCGCCCGCCCGGAGGAACCAATTCATCGATCGAATCTCTTTATAGCATACATACAGAAGTTGCAATAATGGAGGATTTCGGGAAGAAAATTTCCTTATCAGAGCCGGAGATGGAGATTCCAGCAGATGAAGAAGAAAAAGAAGAAAAGAAGGGATCTTCTAAGCTCAACTCCGCCGCCAAAACACTAGAGCTGCTCCGAAGATTCCTCGCTGTTCAGCAGCGCCGAGCGCTCGCTTATTCTCGCCTTAAACGGTATGGCCATCGTGTGTGTGAGTTTTGATTTATCCAAACAATAGGCGGTACGAAAATCGAATTTTGGTTGTCGCCTTGTCCGTGCGTGTAAATGATTAATAATTGAAGTGCACATTGCTTGAGATTTCTGGTCGTGTAGTATGATCCATTTAGTTATGTTACTGTGTATTGGATGATGATTTCTGCCCTGCTATATTGTGCCATAGAAATTCTTAATGACCTTTTGTTTCAGCACATTGCAATTTCTTCTGATTGTACAGGATGAGCAACCTTAATAAAACAAGCTTACTGTCCGGTGCATTATAGTTTAGATTTACGGTGATCTAGTTGGTTTTATCAAAATCCATTTTGATTCTAGTGATGAACCTTTTTAGACTTGTTTAAGGTTTATCCTTGAGTCCTGGTAGATCGTTTGTAAGTAGACTTTCATGATTTCCAGTTAATAGAATTGGAAATTTCTTCTTCTGCATATCTCTCTTTTCTAACAAATTCCAATTCCATGGCTCCCTGGTAATAGCATCATTGCAAAATATTTCCCATCATATGTGTTTATGATTATGCCTAGGTTTATTTAAGCATCAATGGCCGGTTTGTTTTGTGGATAGTTTGTAGGTTTTGATTGGTCTTTTACATGCTCCTATTTTATTTGTTCTGCAGGGGGTTTGAAGATTACATGGTTTCTGGGGGTGAATTAGCTTACCAGCAGCTTTGCAGTGAGATTACTGTTGAGTTCAATGATTGTTCAAAACAGGTCAGTCATCGAAGATCTTAAAGATAGGTTCTTGATGCCGATACCTATTTCACACAACAATCAATGACAGATGGAAAGAAATTAGATTTTTATTTGTGTGGTACTTTGAAACTAAAGGGCCTGTAGCCGGTGCTCAATAGTATTCTATTAAAATTAAATTTTAAAATAAAAATCCAACTTAGTAGAATGTGGTACTTTGAAACTGAAAGGGCCTGTAGCCAGTGCTCAATAGTATTCTATTAAAATTAAATTTAAAATAAAAATCCAACTTAGTAGAATGTGGTACTTCGAAACTAAAGGGTCTGTAGCTGGTGCTTTGAGCCGATGTGGAGCAATCTCTGTTAAAAAGGTTGTTGTATACCCTCCCAGTTCATTATTATTTTATCGTTGTAGGTCCTAGAAATGGAATCTCTATTTGCAAGTCCTGATTATTCCAGAGAGGATCTTGCTTACCTGCTCAGATCAGTTCAATCTCAAGAAAAGGAGAAATTGCATTTGGTATGTCTTCCTCAATCCAATTGGCTTTATTTATATATGTTAGGTTAAGTTCTTGGCCATTGTCACTATATGAAGCTTCTTGATTGGTGTTTGGTTTTATTTAATTATGGTAAATCGAAATGTTGAGTGACCACTTTACTAGAAGTCAAGCTTAAGGTGATGGGAAATGGTGTAATTTCTAATTTTAGTTTCTCCAACAAGAACAATTTTGACGACTTAATAAAATAAAACCAGTTATCTGGGAGAATCTTCACATGGTAATAGAAGGCTATTTTGCTTTGTCTCTTCTCTATTCAAGTCATATATTGCCGCACTCTTATTATGTCCTTTGTACATCGGTAAACACCTGGATGTAATTGTGACATCACATATCAATTATTTATGAGATAACTGAGGGCCTCATAGTTGTTGTATTTGATGCTCATTTCATTTTTGGTATAATAGCCGAATCAATTTGCACCTATAACATTAACATCAGGGAATGTAACTAATGAATACCTCTAGTTCTTATCATTTCCTCCCCCCCCCCACCCCCCCCCCACCCCCCCCCCCCCATTTTCCCATTTCTACAAAATGTTTTAGTTCTTGGTCTGGCATAAAACTAATTTGAAATATAATATTCTGTTTAATGCTTATGCTTCATCATGTTCTCTCCTAGGATTTCATAAATCCAAATTATTTTAGCATATACTGCTCCTTGTTGCTGGTTCTGTTTCTTGACATTGGCTGCAAATTTGCATTTTAGACAGCCACTATTCAAGTGCTGAAAAAGTCTGGTCGTCCATCGGAACGTTTGGTAAGCCATGAGAATTGCAGATTTAGACAGTCAACCGGGCATGAATGCGTGCACATACAGCAGATAACTGAAGCTTCGGGCACAGAAGAAGCTGAGGCTGATGCTCAATATGATAATGCTCTCAAGGAAGCCATTAAAGGCGTGCAAGATGCCGTAATTTCCATAAATGAACACTTGGATGAAGTAAGGTATGAGATTGAAACACTTGAAACCGAGTAAATTATATCTACTTTTAGCCCGTATGCATATCAAAACACCTGTTATGGAATGCTTTTATTTTGCAACGTAAATTTATTTACATATTTATGTCCTGAGATCGTAGTTTACAGTTACCGTACAGTCATAGAAGTGACGCTCAATTTGTTTGATTCTTAAGAGAATTTTCGATATATTTATCTCTTAAGTCTATTCGATTCCTAGTTTGTAGTGCTTGTTTGGTTAACCACATTGCGATGAATTGAGGAGTAGCCGTGTATCATCCCGTAAAGGATGACCTGGTGGTGTAGGGGTTGAACTTGTGACCGTGAGGTCATGGGTTCAAACTCCCGACGCCTCAGATCCACCTGCCACACATGGTTCGCCTAGTGTGTCTTTCCCGTCGGGCCTGATTTGCAGGGTATTAGGTTCGGTCTCGTAGGTTTACCATTTTGCGCTTAGAATCATCTCTTGTTTGCATAGTTTGAATTTGGAATCTAAACATTCAAATGGTTTCTAATCACAGTTCTAACTATGATCCATTAGTTCTTATAGTTAGTAAATTGAATATTATATCTAAATAAACAGAGCAAAATTTCTTACAAAGTGACTTGCTAGTAGCATTCTCATATATGTTGTGAAGGATAATAAATTAGTGTAATATAAATATGCTCATTTAATTTAATTTAATTTTGACAAAAAGTTTGTAGAAGTGGTAAATTATGTTTACAATGGAATTCAAAGTAGATCTCTCTCTACAATATCTTATCCCAAAATCAGCAAAATGTATTTATTTCACATAGCCAACAAACCAAAAAAACAAAATCAAAAATAAAAATCACAAAACAACACACGACACTTCTATAAAAACACATCCATCATTCTAACATAGTCAATGACAAAAAACTAAGAACAAATATGAACAATCTAGTAGCAAAAACCATCATTCTATTCTACATCTTCATGGCTTCCTTATCCGAGTCTTACTCGGAAAATCATGTTACTGTAAAAAATTTGATACCCGGGAGCACGATCACGGCCCATTGTTATTCCAAAGACGACGATATTGGCACCCATCAGCTCGGGTACCTTCAGCCGCTGTCGTGGAAATTCCACTACAGCATTATCGGCGACACTAAATTCTATTGTGAATTGACCACGCCGTTGGGTTCTGGAAAATTCGAGGTTTACACCGACAATTATATGGTGAACCGGTGCGGGCTCGATTGTGTCTGGCTAGTCGAGCCCGATGGCCCATGCTTGCAGCAATCACGCGACAAGCCGTGGTGCCTTCCGTGGGAACAAAAACGTTAAAATCATCTTTCATGATCGTTACTAACTTTTAAGAAGTTAAGAAATATATAATAAAGATTGTTGTGATTCAATAAAATGTGGTAATAAAAGTCGTTGTGATTAAATATGTTAGTGTGTTTTTTATTTTTATGTTAATAGTAAATTTAAAAATATTATGAGTTCGACTAAATTTAAAATTTAACAATTGACATTTCTTTAATATTTTTTCATACATAAAATGATAAAAATATAATATTTTTTTTAAACATATCAATGATAGTAAATAAATCTCAATAATTTTATTATGTATTTTTTTAAAATATAGTTTAGCAAAATATTGAATATATAAAAAGATAATTTTAATTATTTAATGTAAAATTTCATATTTTGTTTTAAAAAATACATTAAATAGTAAAAATAATATATTCAAGCTTAAATTGGTTTGTGAGTTTTTGCTGTTTTTTTCATTATTTTAGAATTTTTTTTTCCCTATAAAAAAATATATTAATACTTACTTTTTAAGAATTTGAACTCAAAAGTGGATTTGGTCAATAAATTTATAAGTTGACATATCCGATTTTGAATCCAAAAATTGGATTGGAATGTCGAATTTGGATATGAAACTTCAGGATCTAAGACCAGATCAGACCCATGGACAGGAGTATTTTAGGACTCAACAAAAACATATACATGACTTATAATCAACATGTAAGGATCATTCAATTCGATCTTTAGACGTTGAGTACTATGAACAATTGAAGGGAGATTATATCGAATGGCTAGCTACGAAGCCGGCGCAATCCGTTGTGTACATTTCTTTCGGGAGTATGCTAAGGCTCCCAAAGCCACAAATGGACGAGATTGCGAAAAAAGCATTATTGAGCATCAAAAGACCGTTCCTTTGGGTGATTTGGGGAGGCGAAAACGACGACAATACCAAAAGAAACGAAGTTGGTTTGGAGTAGCTCGAGAAAGCGGGTAAAATAGTGGAGTGGTGCTTGCAACCGGAGGCCTTATCGCACCCGTCGTTGGGATGTTTCCCGACGCACTGTGGATGGAACTCGACATTGGAGAGCATTGCGTCGGGAGTGCCGGTTGCAGCGATCCCACAAATGTTCGATCAAGCGACGGTGGCGAAATTGATCGAGGATGTGTGGGGATAGGAGTTGTTGGGGACTCTCAGTTTGCGATAAATAATTAATGATTGTATTTTCCTAACGGTTCGAGCTTTTAAGTGAGACCATCGATAGGAGTGAGAGTGAAAAGCAACGACGGTTTTGTTGAGAGCAGCGAGATCGCAACGTGCATCGAGGAAGTGATGGATGGAGGAGAAAGAAGGTGACCACGGGTAAGGGAGAGTGTAAGAAATGGAAGAGTTTGCGATAACATTGCGGATAGAGCTGTAAACGAGCTGAACAGAGTCGAGCTTGTCATGTTTGAGCTCGGCTCGTTAAGGACTCGAGCTCGGCTTGTGTTTGTTCGTTAAGATATACGAGCTGAAATTTTTATTTGAGTTCGGCTCGTTTAATATTTTTTTTGTTATTGTTCGGCTCGATTCGGCTCGTTAAGAAAAATTTTATTTTATTTATTTAATTTTTTTAAAAAATAAATTTAGTTAATAATAATTATAATTTTTATTAATAAATTTGAATAAAAAATAAAATAAAATGTATAATATTTATAAAGATATATATACTTATTAAATATAAAATTATTAATACTATCGAATGTTTGCGAACAAGTTCGAACTCGTTCGTGAACCTAACGAGCCAAAATTTATGTTCGTGATCGGCTCGTTTAGCTTAACGAACGAGCTCTTAGCAAACTCAAACGAGCCAAACCGAGCCGAACTGTTCGTTTGTTTTACAGCTCTAATTGCAGATGAGTTTTGTGTTGCCTTAACGAAGTTTTTCTTCAACCGATAATGAAGACGCAGTTGTCCGATATTGTTTATTTTTCATTTAATATTAAATATTATATCAAAATATTTATTTTTAAAATTAAATAATTTTTAATATAGTAATAAAAAACATTCTATTGTTGTATTTATAAATTGATCTATGCTCTTTTCCACTCAAAAGTGTGTAGAAAAATTACAGTTTCGATAAAAAAAAATGTCAAACAAAAATTTAATTACAAAAGAAAAAAAAAAACTCGAATCAATAAAATACAGAAAAACAAATAAAGAGAAAATTTTGTTCAATGTTAGTTCAATTATAGAATCAACATATATATATATATATATAGACTTATTAGCATCCATGGTTTCACCTCAATCTCATCACAATTCAAATCCAAACTCAAACTCAATCCCATTCCAAACAATGATGAACACATAAAAAAAAACTTGGGATTCAAATAGCATTACAAACCCAAGCTAGGCATCCCTACAAGCCGATGCCCTGTCGAGTCGGGGAGGACGTTCCATCGCGAGCGGGCTCACGGCTCAATTCATTATCAAAAAAGTCTTCGATGTTGTCCACGAACGTTTTCCCATCAATCCAGTCGATGGGCTCAAGAAATCGCTCCAAAGGAGCGTCGGGTAATATGGCCGGGTTGATGATGCACGGGCACATCTCCCATGAATACTCTTCCTCCGGCAATATCAACGGCTGTGTGTTGCCCGACGACTCTATCAACGCCGACTCGGGCTTGACGCTGCTCGACGGGACCCCCTCCCCATCTTGGTCGTGGCGGTTGTGCACATCTTGTACTTGTGGATCGTCCGATGCCGGATCCACATCCTCAGCATTTGGCATTTCGCTGTATTTTGCCTCTAGCTCCGGATACATTTCTTTTAACTTGTCCACATAGTTGCTTATGTGGAAGTTCGTCACCGCATTCGGCCCCCGGTGCTTGATGGCCGCCAGGTCATACGCTGCCGCTGCCTCTTCTTGCGTCGCTAAAATGACATAAATATTCGATTAAATAATAATTAACTAAAACACACGTACAATGTATCGAATTTAATAAACAAATATATGTGTTAGGCCCGGCACTGGCCAGAACGAAAGGAGCCCTTGCCCATGGACCAAGATTAAAAAATATATATTATATTTAAGCACATTTTATATTATAAAATATTTTTTAATAATAATTATAATATGTTATTGCTTTATTTACTTATTTATATTCAAATATATTATACGCAATCATATTAATTAATAATATTTTATTAGAAGAACATTATAAATATTGCAGAAAAATTTTATAGAATCATTGAATTTGTTCTTTAAAATTTTTTTGTGTGAGATAAATCTTTATAAATATTATAAAAATAATAAATATTTATAGTAACATCATATATAATATATATGGTTTATTCAATCATAAAAAATTATTATTTTTTTATATTACTGATACAATTTCTCATACTTAACCTAAACAATAAATTCATCCAAAAATATTAAATGAACAAAATCATTCACTACAAAAAAATAATATATTTGTAACGGAATTCCGTCCCTAAAGTTCACGTAGTTAACGTAATTCCATTACTAATTCCGTGTCTAATGTCATTAGTAACGGAAAAAAATAGATTTAGAGACAAAAAAGTTTTGTTACAAAAATGATTTTTTCTTGTAGTGATTATTATTGTTGTTGTTTATTAATTATTGTTTAGATGAAAATAATAAATTAAGAAAAGACAAAAATCAATTATTGACTATATGTTTTATTATTTGATTTATCTTAACAAATTTTATAAAATATTATTTAAAATATAAATAAAAAAACATAAACTATATAAGTAAAAAAGTTCATTTTATTTGATATATATCATTATTTATGATTTTGTATCCAAAAATATTTTTTAAAAATTATTATATTTATTTATACATATATTTGTTGGGAATAAAAAAATATTATACTACAAAATATATATATATATATATAAGGACTTTAATTTTAATTTCGCCACAGACCTAGAGTTAGGAGTGGACTGCAAAAAGCTTACCGTAAGTTCCCAAGTATAGATATTTATTTCCTGCTACGCGTCCAATTCGCGCCTCCCATCGACCGTTGTGATGATGCCTGTCAAATTAAAAAGCGATGATTATGTACCGACAAATAAGAAACAAAATACTCGCATTATGACAAAATAAACATACTCCTGAAAAGTTACGAATGTCGAACTCAAAAACGATGATTATGTACCGACAAATAAGAAATAAAATACGACAAAATAAATATTTTTCTGAAAAATTGCAAAGAATATTGCAATATCAAAGTAAAATATATTTCCAAATTAGTTAAATTTTACAAGTATAAATTTATTATAAAACTGTGACTTTCACTAAAATTACCCCGTTATAATTTAAAAAATAATTAGTTACCCCACGACATTGCGAAGCTCCTCTATAAAATCCGCGAACATAATTTAAAAAAATGTAATTAATTAGTTACCTAGCGACCCCACGATATTGCGAAGCTCCCCGAGAAAATCCACTGCTCCGGCGCCTCAGCGAAGCCAAATATTCTTCCTTGGACAGCTTCTGCATTTCCTCGATGTCTTTTGCATGTGTCTCGATCTACATTATATATATATATATATATTGTAATTAATTAAAGATCGATACGAAATATACTCGATCGATATTAAAAGTTAATTTAATTGAGTAAAACTCGATCGATTAGTTCTTAATTACCGGGAAATTTAGGACAGCTCCCGGCCCCCAATACTTGATGGCAGCTAGGTCGTATGTCCGAGCAGCATCTTCCTCTTTCTCGTAAGCCCCTATAATATACGACATTATTTCATTTCATTTTTTATTTAATTGGACTTTTAATTATATATAATTAGTTAAATTTTTATAAATAAATAAATATATTGACAAAATAAAATAAAAAATAAAAAGTTTGAGGGAGCTTACCGAGATAGACTGCGCCGTCACCGTCCGATTATCGTCCAGATTCAATCAAAAAAATAAAAATAAAAAATCAAATTAAATACTACTAAATTGGTGGAAATTAATATATTGATAATTTGGAAATACTGCAAAGAAAGAAAACAGTGAAAAAAAATTAAAATAAATAAATAAATAAAATAAAATAAAAGTGAGTACCTTGTTTGCCCTTCTTGTTGGTGGTGCTATTCCAGATAGTTTTGTCCCACAGATGAGCCTCAAACCGGCCGGTCCACCTGTGCCTGCATGAGTCGCCAAAAATAAACCCACAATTGAATTAAATTAAATCAAAATCAACACAATTGTTAATTACACGTGAAATTTTTTCTTGATCGTCGTCTAATGATAGATGGATCATCAACTTTCAATTTCATAAAATACATAATCAAACAAGACAGATATATATATTATAAATTATTACCTGGTGACACCTCTGAAAGTGGAGCTTCGAGGCTTGGGAGCAGGAGAAGAAGAAGAAGAAACATTAACGGTTGACGATGAGTCATAAATGCTGAGAGGGGCGGCGGCGGTAGTGTCGCCGGCAAGCTTGGGTTTCTTTGATTTGGGGACAACTGATGACGACGACGAGTATTGATGATGATGAACATCATCAGAATCAGAATCAGAATCACCATTGTTAACATTAAAATTATTACCGTCCATTATATTATTATTATTCACATTGTAATTATTATTATTATTATTATTATTGTTCATATTATTAAGTAGTGAAGTTCCAATCCAATATGTAGGAGAAGTAGAAGCAGAAGCAGAAGCAGAAGCAGAAGCAGAGGTGTTGGTGTTCATGGTGATAATTTTGATCTGAAAAATGAAATGAAAATGGCAGTGAAGGAATGAATCAAGAAAGTTAATTTGGAGAGAGAAACAGAACTGCAAAGAGAGAGAGAGAGAGAGAGAGAAGTGAGCTAAAATGCAAAAGCTGTTTGTTTGCCAAATTTGGGAGATCAGATGAAACTTGAAAGCTGAGTTGAGATGAGATGGGAAAGAAGAAGGGTTTCAAAGATATATATATATATAGAGAGAGAGAGATATTAATACAAACCATGTAATAAAGGCTGCAGTAGCTAGCAGCTCAGCTGTATGTGCCTCTCTCTCTCTCTCTATTCTTTCTCTCTCCACATGTATCTATTTGTTTTGTTGTTCAGTCACCTTATTTTCTGTAGCTAAATTGGACTTTTTTGGATTTTTATTTTTTATTTTTTCTTAAAAATTATAATACGAAATACCATGAATGAAGAAGAATCTTTTTAGTTTGGTTTTCACTTCAAATTAAAATTACTATAATTTAATTTTCTCCGTCCCATATTTATATATTTATTTATTTTATAAAAATAAAAAGATTAAATTATCCTTATTAGTATTGTATGATATAAAAGTAACGATATTTGTGTAATATATTGTAAATTAGAAGGATATTTGTAATGTTAAATAGATAATACAATTACTAAAAAAAATAGAAATAGATACTTTATTATAGGACGAACGAAAATGAACAAATTGATAGATTGTTAAGGAACGAAAAAAATATAATTTTTTATAAAAAATGTATGTTTTTTGGTCCCATATAAAGGTATATATTTTTCTATTTTCTTCAGTTTTATAACTATATTTTTTAATTTTTAATAATTGTGGGTTTCATTCTTTAATACAAATACTCTGTTTTATTATATATTTATAATTATATCATTATTTTTATATTAAGAAGTAAAATAAAATTATTTTTATACTATTTTTTTTAACTATTTATTACAGTTAAAATAATAAATATATATCTTAATACAGGAAGAATAAAGTATTATCTTCTCTAAAAAAAATATTACACAAATATGCTATTTAAACTTCAAACTAAGAGTAATCTAAAATACAACAAAAATGCATTCCAACACACATTGTGGCAGTGTTATATCTGTGAGATTTTAGTTTTGAGTTTAATTTTGAGTAGAAAATTTTTTAAATTAAAATAGTTATTTTAACGTGATATAAATATGTATTAATGTGATATTTTGAATATAAAAATATAAACTTTCAATGTAATATAATAAATTAAAAGTAGATGTTTGATTTGATATTGTTTTAGAAAAAAATAAAATTAAATAATAAACACTACAAAAAAATTTGTAATTAGCTATAAAAATTTTAATTACGAAATATTTTTGTAATTAGAACGTGTCATTTAGCAAAAAAATAATAATTTTATTGCTAAAAATAAATTATATACTACAAAATTAATTTTGTCGTTAAATTTTTTTTTCAGGAATATTATATTTTTGTAGTAAAATGGTTTTAGTTACAAAATTATTTTTTATAGCTAAAACCATTAGGCTAAAAAAAATCGTACATATTTTGTTGCAAAAACTTTTTTATTATAAATTTTATTTTTATAGTAAAAGAGTTTTAGCTATGAAATTATAATTTTGTATCTATATCCATTTTTAACTTTCATTATATTAAACTTATTTTCGTACTAAAGTCACATATATGTAGCCAAAAACTTTTATTAGCACGATATACGCAACAAAATGAGTTTCGGTGTAAATTTTTTTTTACTATGAATTCATTACTTTTGATACGAAATTTTTTATTAATCATTTATCTCATTTTCAATTCAATTGTTAGATTACTATTAATGATCATATAACTGTAATATAATTATTTAATTATTGTTAACAAATATTATTAATTTTATATATACTTCAAAAAATATTTAAAAGGGCAAAAATAACTAACTTTTAACCAATATTTTGTATTACTACTAATAAATATTAATACATTTCAATTCAAATGATCTTTTCTTTATTATTATTATTATTTTTTATCATTTTCGTATTTATTTTTAATTTTAAAAAAATAATTATACACTAATACTAAAATATCCTTTATTTTTACTTGAATTACAAACATATCATTACACATACAATTACTTTATATATAAAATCGAAGGACAAAAATATTAAAAAACTCTTACACACTTTAACTAATTAATGAAATACTACTCCCTCCGTTCGCTCCTAAGGATCACATTTACATTTTGCGTCATTATACTTGACATTAAAAATATCTTTATATTTCTATAATTATTTTTTTTTTTTTGTCAAATGTCCTTCTATTAGTATTATAAGACCCAATTAAAGTATTTTTGCAATTTTTTTTTTTAATTTGTACTGTGTTTCGATATAATAATTAATATTAAAAAATCAATACGCAAAAAATAAATGAAACCATTAGAGCTGAACCAATATAGTATTATATTTTAATCTATTACAAAATTCCAAAGACTCTTTTAACACTACAAAAAAATATCAATTTTGTAACATATTTTTTCGTTCTTAAATTCATTTTTTCCGTTACTAATAATTATTAGAGACGAAATTAGAAATAAAATTACGTTAGTTACGTAAACTTTAAGGACGGAATTCCGTTACAAATATACTGTATTTTTTTTTAGTGTAATTTGGGACGAAAAGGTAAATATCTTTTCAAAATAAGATGATACAAGCTAAAAATTATATATATATATATATATAAATAATTTTGTAACGGACGGAATATATTTGGATTAAAATAGTAAAAGAAAGTGGGAAACAATAGACGAGACAATCTTAGTGAACGACCTACGCAGAGGTGAGGTGATGAGGCCTCTCCCAACTACATCTAATGTGTCTGTCACTATCACCCTTCATATTAGATTCTCCATCTGTACAAATTTTAGGGGTTTAAATAAATATAAATAAATAAATAAATAAATAAAGATATATATATATATATATAATATAGAGGGAAGAAAGGACAAATGCAGTTGAAGAATGACTTCATTTTATGTGAGGAAGTGAACGGAGGAGGAGGCGGTTAAAATAACTAAATAAAATAAATGCAAAGGTGGTGAGTGAGTGAGCAGTAGTAGAAGAAGCTGCAGCAGTAAAGATTTCCATGGTACACTTGGCACCCAACTTCTACCCATCCTCTCCATGCATGCTGCCACGTGTCCCTCTATTATCTCTCTCTTCCCATGCATTCTCTCTCTATATTGCAATGCATATACTGACACACTGAGGAAGAAACCGTTGCTTCTAACTTGGTTACGTCTATTTTCTTTTTAGTGTTATTATACTTAAAAGGCTAAAAATATATTTATATTTGTATAATTATTATATACAAATATCTTTTAATAGAAATATTTTTTTTTATTAATTTTTAATTTTTAATTTTTATGTCCGGGTCTAAGGGTCTCATTTACCTTCATTGTTGTCGAGAGATTTTCAATATTTAATTTTAGTTTTAGATTTGTTAGATGTAGATTTGCGTTTGCGTTAGAATTCATATCTGCGTTCGAGAACAGAAGCTTTGTTGAGAGTGGCAAAGGAGATTTGTTAGATTTTAATTTGGTCATATCCATTAGATTACGTTATTTATATTTGAGTCTATCGAGTCTGTTTTAGGTTGTGTATATATAAGCTCCTTATTTTGATTATCAACAATGTAAGCTTTAGAATTTCTGCAAAATATTTTAACATGATATCAGAGCTTATTTTTTTCTTGTGATAGACATAGCCTACTAAACATCGTTGCTTCGGGTACATTCAATCTGGAATGTACCCGGAGGTCTTTGATTTTGATTTTGAGATATGTCTACAGTTTTGTCTGAGTTTGAGTTTGCTTTAGAGTTTGTGTCTGCATTCAAGAACAAAAGCTTTGTTAAGAGCGTCGGACAAGCAACTGTTATGTGCGAGAACAGAAGTTTGGTCGGGAGCGGCGGAGGCAATGACGGACAAAACAATTATTATTTGCGTTTGCATTAGAGTTTGTGTCTACGTTCGAGAACAGAAGCTTTGTTGAGAGGGCAAATGCGACGTCGGACGAGCAACTATTATGTGCGAGAATAGGAGCTCACTGGGAAGCGGCGGCGGCAACGACGGACAAAACAACTGTTATTTGCGTTTGCGTTAGAATTCATGTCTGCGTTTGGACAGGAGCTCAGTTGAGAGCGACAAAGGCGACGTCAGACGAGTAACTATTATGTGCGAGAATAAGAGCGGCGGTGCCAACGACGGACCAAGCAACTGTTATCTGCGTTTGCGTCTTTTGGTTTTTGTTTAACTTTCTTGTCAAACAAGTTGGTTTTTGCTATCCCACTCGAGTTTGAGAGGGGGGTGTCGAGAGATTTTCGATATTTAGTTTTAGATTTGTTAGATTTAAATTTAGATTTGGTCATATCCATTAGATTACGTTATTTAGATTTGAGTCTATCGAGTCTGTTTTAGGTTGCCTATATATATAGACCCTTATTTTGATTATCAGCAATGCAATCTTTAGAGTTTCTGCAAAATATTTTAACAATTGTATTTAATAGAAATATTTTTGTCATTTTTCTTTATTTTGTACTATATTTTCATATAATAATTAATATTCAAATATCAATACGCAAAAAGTAAATGAGACTTTTAGAGCCAGATGAAGGTAGTACTATATTTTAATATAATAATTAATATTAAAAGATCAACACGTAAAAATAAATGTGACCTTTAAAGTCAGATACAGTACACAGGGAGTAGTAACTTTTTGAATTGAAATTATTAAGTAGATAGTGGTCTAATATTGGGAATGTAGAGTTAATTATTAATTAATATAAAAATAAATATATTTTTTGATATATTTTATTTTTGTTTTATGAATAATAAAAATACGAGGCAACGGACATTTAATATAAAATTATGAGTTATTATTTAATTACTTGAAGGTTAATTTTGAATTTTAGCTTGAATAATGGTTTGTTTGTACATGCTTATTTTTATTATAGAAAAGTATTTTTATAGTACAACTAAGGGCGTGTATCAGGTCATGTATATTAGGGTTTTTTTTTTTTGCGGGAATTAAAAAAAATTAATATTTTATTAAATAAGATGATAGTTTGAAGTATTTTTGAAAATTTAGTTCATAATTAAAAAGAATGAATAAAAAATGTAATAAAATTAATAATTTTGTGTTGTAAATAAATGTTGAATGAAAAATAATAATCAAATAATAATTTTTTGATTTTTTAAATATAGTAATAAAATAAATTTAATGAACTAACAAAAAATAAAAGTAAAAATAAATTTAACGGATTGAAATAATATAAAAAAAACAAAACTTCGTTTCATCACCACTTTGTAGAATATCATTAGGTGTGAATACAAGTAAACATGGCCTATATTGGAGGTGGTGTATTTTTTAAATGATACTTTATCCGTCCCAAAATAACTGACATATTTTAATTAAAATATTTTTTATTTTTATTTATCTTACTTTATTAACACCCTTTATACTTGATAATTTTTTTTTTAATTTAATATATATTCAACAATTAATTAACTTCATATATAACATGTAATATCGTAAATTATATACAATTACACAAAACTCTTTTATTTTGATTTTTGCTTCATAAACAAATATTTTTATTTATATTTAGAATTTTTGATCATTTATTAAAATTAATTTATTTTAATTATAAATAGATAAATAGATATATTTCTTTTTTTTTGTATCATATAAAATTTTATTGTCTACAAATGATATTCATATTAGATATATTTTATTAAAATATAAAGTTAAAATATTTAAATATATATTATAAATTTATTCAATCATATATATTAATTTCTTATTTAAAATTACAAACAATACCACTTAAATAAAAAAACAATAAAATAATATTCCCTCTCTTATTTAAGTACTATTTTTACTATTTTCGTCGGTCCCATTTAAAAATACTATTTTTTTTTAAAAGTAAAAGTAACCATATGTTAATACTAAAATACTTTTTAACTCTTATTTAAATTATAAATATATCACTACATATACAATTATTATATACAAAAATATCAAATTATCAAAATGTTAAAATATTTTACACATTTGAATAACTAATATAATTATTATTTCTTAATATACTACAGAATTTCAAGTAACCTTTCGGAAAGGACTGAGAGAGTATCATAATTTATTATTATTAACTAGTTAAATCTTATTAACTTAAACATCTTACCAAAAACTAAATGTATCAATTGTTTCGAAACAGAAGGAGTATTATTAATGTATAGTACCAAAAACAAGTTTGAAATATAAATAATTCTTTACATATTCACTTTCTGAATATGTTTGTGGTATTATTATTTTTTTTTTCAAAAAAAAAATTATATTAAATATTTATTTATTTACAAAAAATTTCTCCGTTTGTTAAATTTATTTCATTGCTAATTTTGATAAAATTAACAAATCAACATTTAATTATTATCCTCTATTCAATACTTATTTATAACAAATATCACCAATTTTATTACATTATCTTTTTATTTACTTTAATTTCTAATTTATTATTTTTTCAAAAAAAATATTAATTTATCTTAATCTTCATGCCTGATCCAGATGGACTAATTTTAATGAAAAAAAATATCAAATACTTATTTTACTATTCTTCAAATTTTACAAAATTTTCAAACTCCAAAAATATTTATCTAAACATAACCTGAATTTTTTCTAAAAATATATTTTTCCCTCATTATTAATATAAAATAATTCCAGTTTGTTTGCTTAATGTTTTTGGATAAATTTGTGTTTTTTATATTAGGCACGAAAAATCATATTAATAATTAAAAAAAAAGTTAAAATTATTAATTTTTGTAAACGAATAAAGTATAAGTATTATATATTATATTTTTATAATATTCATAACAATCATGTCATATAAAAAAAAATATTGGATGAACAAATATTTATATATATATATTATCTATATCTATATTATTTTCTTAGATTGTTATAAAAGAAAATTATTTTTATTTTGTCAATTTATTTATTTATAAGGATTTAATTAATTATATATAATTAAAAAGTCAATTAAATCAAAATCAAATGAAATAATGACACGTGGCAATAATGTCGCAGGGTTACGAGGATGAAGATGCTGCTCGGAGGCACCGGATCCTCAGCATCGGTGCTGCCCGGCATCACTCAGCCTCGTCACACAAAATGATATATATGTATGTGTTGATATATATAGTATATATATATTTTATATATTGATATATATATTCTACCTAATATATCTCTTGTATAAATATAATATTGTACTCTAATTGTGTTCAATGAAAATAGAGTTTATTCCATAAATCATAACATGGTATCAGAGCCATGCTTTTTCCCGACTAAATCGAAACAACCCACGAATTCCAGATAGCATATTTCCGATCACTTCCGACCGTCACCGCCACCACCATCGCCTTCGCCGTCACGAGACCGGCCGGACGCCGGAACAGTTCGGCGAACGGCGGCGCGTGAGAGTCACACGCGCCCGACGTGTTTTTCCGGCCGGACGCCTCGCCGGCGCGTGGGGGCGCGTGCGGCGGCCGTTGGCGGCGATCTTTGCACCGTCGTGTTCGGAATTTGATTTCCTCCGCGATGGTATCTTCACTTCCTCGGTTTGAGCAGTTTTTTGTATCCGGTTGACTTTTTGTGTTTCGGGTTTTGATTCGGTTTCTTTCGTTTCGGCTTTCGGCTTGAGGTTTGAGATTCTGTTTTCTCTTGAGTTTCTATGGAAAAGATGGATGTACATATTCCGATCAATGTTGTTTTGTCTGGAGATAATTACAGTTTGTGGGCACAATCGATGAAAAGTTTTTTGATAGGTCGGAAATTGTGGCGAATTGTTACGGGAGATATAGTTGCCCCCATTGCTCCAGTCTCTATAGGAGAAGTTACGCCTACCGCCACAGTTGTTGAATCTTATATTGAAAAATTGGAAGATTGGGATAGTAAAAACCATCAAATTCTCACTTGGTTGCGCAATACTTCCACTCCGGCGATCCATGTTCAGCTTGCCCAATTTGACACTGCCAAGGCAGCGTGGGATTTCTTGGCAGTCCGCTTCCGTGCTACTGGTTTGGCACATTATTATCAGTTATGGAGCACTCTCCACGATCTAAAACAGGAACCAGGACAATCTATCAACGACTTCCTTGCCCAAGTGCAACCCCTTTGGCATCGGTTGGATCAAGCAGAGATCAGTCCTGATCATCTTCGCCTCATTCAGGTCTTAATGGCTTTGCGTCCAGAGTATGAGGCAGTTCGTGCCTCTTTGTTACATCGGCATCCACTTCCTACCTTGGATGCAGCTATTCAGGAGATTCTGTTTGAGGAAACTCGTCTCCACCTAGCTAAGGCTCCTCAGCTTGACTCTGCTCTTGCGGTCACTGCCCGAACTCTTACTCAGAGTCGTTCTCATCGTTGCAAAAGATGTCAGTCCTCTGATCATGACTTCGGTCATTGCCCAAAGGTGGAGTGTCACTACTGTCATGTTTTAGGCCATACTATACAGTATTGCCCCACTAGACCACCTCGCTCTGGAAGTAGTAACTACAAGCCTCGGAATTCTCGTGGACCTCAGTCTGGTACCTCCTCTGTCACAGCCTCTGCTGCACCTGCGCCTGCGCCTCCTACGATTCAGGACCTGGAAGCTCTTCTTAAACAGGTTCTATCTTCCAATACCGCCATGTCTACCACATCAGGTAACTCTCCTTGGTATTTTGATTCTGCTTGCAGTAATCATATGACCTCTGATATACGCCTTATGACCTCCACATCCACCGCACCATCCTTACCCCCTATCCTTACTGCCGATGGTACCCATATGCGCATCACCCATACCGGACATACATCCACCTCATCCTTATCCCTCCCTGACACATATTGTATCCCTCAATTAACCTTAAATCTGATTTCCGTTGGTCAATTGGTTGATCAAGGTCTCACCGTGTTATTTTCTTCTACTGGTGTGCAGGTTCAGGACGCGCAAACCGGGCGGATTCTTGGGAAGGGCCGGAAGACGGGCCGCTTATTTGAACTTACGTCACTCCAGGTCCCTCGTCCCTCTATCTCAGCTGCCACCACCTCTACACCATCCTGCCTTCAGTGGCATCGTCGTCTCAGTCATGCGTCTTCCAATAAAGTCAGGTCCTTGATTAGTCAGGGTAGTTTGGGTTCTGTTAAGTTTGAGTCTTTTAATTGTGTAGATTGTTCGTTGGGAAAACAACCTGCTCTGTCGTTTCCTCATAGTACTTCCATTGCGGATACTCCATTTTCTTTAGTTCACTCGGATATTTGGGGACCTTCGCCCACTGTGTCTATGAATGGTTCTCGTTATTTTGTGATTTTTATTGATGACTATTCTCGTTTTACATGGATTTACTTTCTGCGGCATCGCTCTGAACTTCCATCTATTTATATGACCTTTGCTAAAATGATACATACCCAATTTTCCTCTACTATAAAAACTCTCCGCACAGATAATGCTCTTGAGTATACTGATACATCATTTCTTAGTTTCTTATCTAATCAAGGTACTGTTGTCCAACGCTCCTGCCCATACACCTCTCCACAAAATGGTCGCGCCGAACGCAAACACCGACATATCCTCGATACAGTCCGCACCCTTCTCTTATCAGCCTCTTGTCCAGATCGCTTTTGGGGAGAAGCCGCCCTCACCGCTGTCCACACTATAAATCGTGTCCCTTCCTCTGTCCTAGGTAATGTCAGTCCTTTTGAAAGACTATTTAATCGTACCCCTGATTATAGTCTTCTCCGCCCTTTCGGTTGTGTCAGTTTTGTCCTCCTCCCTCCTCATGAGCGCACTAAGTTAGAACCTCGCGCTCGTCTGTGTTGCTTCCTGGGCTATGGGTTAGAACATAAGGGTTATCGTTGTTGGGATCCTATTTCCAATAGGCTACGTATTTCTCGTCATGTCACATTTTGGGAGGATACCAAATTCTCTTCCTTGTCTCACTTCCGAGTCCCCTTTGATCGTTCGTCTCCGTTCTTTACCTTGTCCTCTCCACCCCTATTCCCTTCCAGTGACACGGCTCCGTCTCCATCTCCCGCTCCTGACGCTGTCTCGGTTGCGCCTCCTGAACCGCAGCTGATCCCCGAGCCTACTCTTGCTCTCGACTCCGATACATCACCACCACCAGAGCCTGACACGACTTCGATCTCAGCCCCTGATCCTGGCCCTCGTCGCTCCACTCGGGTTAGTCACCTTCCTACTCACTTACTTGATTATCACTGCTTCTCTGCCACCTTGTCCCATCATGAGCCCAGGACCTTTCGTGAGGCGTATGCGGATCCTTTGTGGCGGCAGGCTATGTCTGAGGAGTTGCAGGCTTTGGAGAAAACACATACGTGGGATATGGTTGATCTTCCCCCTGGCAAGAAACCTATTGGCTGCAAGTGGGTATTCAGAATCAAAACTAACTCTGATGGATGTATCGAGCGCTACAAGGCACGTTTGGTAGCCAAAGGCTACACCCAGCAGTATGGTATCGACTATGAGGAGACATTTGCCCCGGTTGCTCGTCTCACCTCTGTCCGCTGTCTTATCGCCATCGCTGCCGCTCGTCGGTGGCCCCTATATCAGCTTGATGTCAAGAATGCGTTCTTGCATGGTGATTTATCCGAGGATATCTACATGTCTCCTCCTCCTGGTTTTCCTACCTCTTCCAAGGTATGCAAACTTCGCCGTGCCCTATATGGTTTGAAACAGGCCCCTCGAGCTTGGTTTTCGAAATTTAGCTCTGCTCTACTCCAGCTTGGCTTTACTTCTAGTGATCATGATTCGGCTCTCTTCCTTCGACGTGGGTCAGCTGGAATTACTATTTTATTGCTTTATGTGGATGACATGATTATTACGGGAGATGATGCATCAGGTATCTCCGAGTTGCAAGCTCATCTAAACCGCCACTTCGAGATGAAGAGTTTAGGGCCTCTTCGGTACTTCCTGGGACTTGAGATCTCCGACACCTCCGACGGATATTATCTCTCTCAAGCCAAGTATGCCTCCGACCTCCTATCTATTGCCGGTCTCACTGACTCCAAGACTGCTCCTACACCTCTTGATTCTGACTGTCGTCTTACTCCGATGGACGGCGTTCCCCTTGATGATCCGACTTTGTATCGTCAGCTAGTGGGAAGTCTCATCTACCTGACTGTCACTCGACCGGATATTGCTTATGCCGTCCATATCGTCAGTCAGTTTATGTCTGCTCCTCGGACGACTCATCATTCTGCTGTCCTACGGATTCTCCGGTACGTCAAAGGTACCCTGCTTCATGGACTTCATTATTCCGCTCGATCCTCCTTAGTTTTGACCGGGTATTCTGACGCTGATTGGGCGGGAGATCCCTCTGATCGCCGCTCGACCACCGGGTTTTGCTTCTTCCTTGGCGACTCGCTTATTTCATGGCGCAGCAAGAAACAGACGGTTGTCTCCCGGTCCAGTGCAGAATCTGAATATAGAGCCCTTGCCGATACCGCTGCTGAGCTTCTATGGCTTCGCTGGCTTTTGGCTGATCTTGGAGTGCCTCAGCCCTCTGCCACTATTATCCATTGCGACAGTCAGAGCGCCATGAAGATTTCGACAAATGATGTCTTCCACGAGCGTACGAAGCATATTGAGATCGACTGTCACCTTGTACGTCATCACGTTGCTCATGGAAGCATCTCCTTGTCTCCTATTTCCTCTGCTGATCAGACGGCCGACGGATTCACCAAACCTCACATTCCCGGCCGTTTTCAGTCATTTTTGAACAAACTCAAGTTGGGCTCCACCGTTCCACCTTGAGTTTGAGGGGGGATGTTGATATATATAGTATATATATATTTTATATATTGATATATATATTCTACCTAATATATCTCTTGTATAAATATAATATTGTACCCTAATTGTGTTCAATGAAAATAGAGTTTATTCCATAAATCATAACAGTATGTATATATAATATATAAATGAATGATTTTGATTGGATTCAGTCATCCTGAATTAATTGTCCTAAGCTTCCCGGTGAGAAATAAGTTCGGTTGGAGAACTGAGTTGTGCTAAAAGTATTTCTAATATAGATTTTTCTATTTTTTTTTAATGACGTAAAAATTCGCAGCAGCTACTCCAATATTGATTTTTAATTAATTACAATATGTATAATGTAGATCGAGACGAATGCAAAAGACATCGAGGAAATGTAGAAGATGTCTAGGGAATAATATTTAGCTTCACTAACGCGCTGGAGCAGTGGATTTTCTAGAGGAGCTTCGCAATATCGCAGGGTTGCTAGGTAACTTTGATTTTTTGACGTTTTGGTTATTATGATGTTGATTTCTTTAATTTTGATTTCTTTATAATACAATATATGTTGTCTTTTTGTAATGAAATGTTGATTGCTTCAAGCTACTATAAAAATTTCAAATTATATCGACAATATTAATATTAATTTGTGCTGCGTTCGTAAGGAGTGATTTATTGTATGATGATTGAATATCATGGTTTTAATGTGAATTTATACTTAGAAAGTTTCATTGATTTTGCAATATACATCACTTTTTATATTTACAACTTTTTGAGGAAATATTCATTTTGTGGCATTGTGAGTGTTTTTTGTCGTTACAAAATGTTTATTTTGTCGCAATGCGACTAATTTTTTTATATTTTTTTTGTCAGTATTTTTCAAGAGAATGTTTATTTTGTTGCAACATAACTAATTTCTTTTCTTTTTGTCGGTACTTTTTAAGAGAATGTTTATTTTGTCGCAATGCCACTAATTTTTTATTTTTTTGTCGATACTTTTCAAAAGAATGTTTATTTTGTCGGAATACCACTTTTTTTTATTTTTTTGTCGGTCTTTTAAAAGAGAATATTTATTTTGTCGCAATGCAACTAATTTTTTTTTGTCAGTTTTCAAAAGAATGTTTATTTTGTCGCAACACAACTAATTTTTTTTTCTTTTTGTCAGTATTTTTCAAAAGAATGTTTATTTTGTCGCAACACGACTAATTTGTTTTTTCTTTTTGCTGGTACTTTTCGAAAGAATGTTCGTTTTATCGCAATGCCACTAATTTTTTATTTTTTTGTCGGTACTTTTCAAGAGAATTTTTATTTTGTCACAATGCGATTAAGTTTTTATTTTTTTGTCAGTACTTTTCAAGAAAATGTTTATTTTGTCGCAATACGACAGTTTTTTTTTTTTTTTTTTTGTCAGTACATTTCAAAAGAATGTTCATTTTATTGCATATGACTATTTTTTTTAGTTGGTATGTAATCATCGATTTTGAATTCAAAAAACATCGTCACAACGGTCGGTAGGAGGCTCAAATTGGGAAACAAATATCTATATAAGGAAACTTATACCATGCCTTTTGAAATTTTATTTTATTAATTCTACGCAAATATTTGTTTAGTATATTCTATACAAGAAGAGGCGGCGGCAACATATGACCTGGTGGCCATCAAGCACCGGAGGCCGAATGCTGTGACTAACTTCCGCATAAACAACTATGTGGACAAGTTAAAAGAAATCTATCTGGAGCTAGAGGCAAAATACGGCGAAATGCCGAATACGGAGGATGTGGATCCAGCATCGGATGATCCACAAGTACAAGATGTGCACAACCACCGCGAACTAGATGGGGAAGGGGTCCCGTCGAGCGGCATCAAGCCCGAGTCGGTGTTCATAGAGTCAGGCAACACACAGCCGTTGATATTGCCGGAGGAAGAGCATTCATGGGAGATGTGCCCGAGCATCATCAATCCGGCCATATTACCCGACGCTCCTTTGGAGCGATTTCTTGAGCCCATCGATTGGATTGATGGGAAAACGTTCGAGGACAACATCGAAGACCTTTTCGATGATGAATTGAGCCGCGAACCCGCTCGCGATGGAACATCCTCGCCGACTCGATCGGGCATCGGCTTGTAGCGATGCCTAGCTTGGGTTTGTAATGTTATTTGAATCCCAAGTTTTTTATGTGTTTGTTGGATTGGATTTGGGGTTGGGGTTGGGGTTGGGATTGCGATGAGATTGAGATTGAGATGAAACCATCGATGTTAATAAGTTTATACATATTGATTCTATAATTGAACTAACATTGAACTGTTGTACATATAAAACATATCTGTACACTACAGCGGAGTATTTGTTTGGGAGTTTGGATTTTGAGTTGGGATTTGAATAGTATAAATTTTAAATTTAAATAATTGTATAATGTGATATAAATAGGTGTTGATGTGAAATTTTGAATGTAAAATTGATTTTTAGTACTTCCTTACAAAGTATTCATTTTTCCATTTTAGTCTGTCCCATAACAAAATATCTATTTCCTTTTTTAGTAACTGTAATATCTACCTAACATTACAAATACCCTTACAACTTACAATATATTACATAAATGCCATTACCTTTATATCACACATACTAATAAGGTTATTTTAGTCATTTCTACTTTATTCTTACTATATTCCAATATAATACTCATAATTCTAAAACTACGTGAAAAAACAAATGGATATTTAGTTTTGGGACGGAGGGAGTATAATATAAAAAATAAAAAATAGGCGTTTGATTTGATATTTTTGGAGGGAAAAAAATGAGATGAATAGTGTATTTAAAATCAATCGCCCCAACAAACACACCTTATGTGGATGTTATGTATGCAGTCGAAATATACATCTGCCTAGTAAATATGTAGATGCATCATTTACCACACTTAACTTTTCATGTCTGCCTATAAATAAGTCTATACCGTGGATAATTATTTGCGAACAAAATGTGTGTTTTTCCACTATTTTTTTTTTTTTTGCCGATACGATTTCAATATATATAATATATTATGTATTGTCGATTTCTGTCTACACTTGTTTTTTTTTTTTTTTTTTTTTTTTTTTGTCTATAGAACTCCCATTACAAGGCTAGTCTAGCGTAGTCTTCTAACATAATTTGTAGATTATTGCGATTCCGATCATTTATTTAATGTTGAATTTAAGAAATGGCTCTCACAATCCAAAAAAATATAGATATAAATGTTTGGTCAATAGAAAGTCAACCTAGTTAAAGGCCCACTAGAAACTCCACTAGTTAAAATGGGCTTCATGCAATCCCAAATAAGATTTAACAATGATATGTAAAATTCGTATGTGTATAATATACATGTATAAGGTCTTTTCTTTTTATATATATAGATGTACACAGTAAAAATTCAGCAAATATTAATATATATATATTATATGTTGTAAGTGTAAATATTTGAACCCATGACCTCATAACTCCATCATCATACCACGAAGTCATCTTTTACGAGACGTACATAATTTTATTTTATTTTTAATAACGTAGGAATCAAAAGCAATTACCCGAAAATGCGCACTGGATAAACCCCTGACCGGACCTAATACTCTGCAAACTAGGCAAATCATACTAGATGTACCATGTGTGGACAAATGACCTTGAGGCATCGAAGATTTGAACCTATGACCAGCCATGACTAACTTCCACATAAGCAACTATCTGGACAAGTTAAAGGAAATCTATGCGGAGAGCTAGAGGCAAAATACGGGGAAATGCCGAATACAGATGTGGTTCCGGTGTTCGAAGATCCACAAGTGCAAAATGCGCACAACCGCCGCCAACAAGGAAGGGAAGGGGTCCTGGTGAGCGGCGTCAAGCCCAAGTTGGTGTTGATAAATGATAAGAGTCGGGCAACTCACAACCGTTGATATTGCCGGAGGAGAACCATCCATGGGAGATGTGCCCAAGCATCATCAACCCGGCCGTATTACCCGACACTCCTTTGGAGCGATCTCTTGAGCCCATTCAACGACAACATCGAAGAAACTTTCGATGATGAATTGAGCCGCGAGGCCGCTCGCGATGGAAACGTCGGGGATGGATGGGCGTAAGACGGAGGCATCGACGTCCTCGTCGATTTATATTACAACATTCAATGAGATCTAATACTTCGTGTGATTTAATATATTTCAATATATGATTCAAGATATTTTCTATATAGTTA
This sequence comes from Andrographis paniculata, assembly GCF_009805555.1. NCBI lineage: Eukaryota > Viridiplantae > Streptophyta > Magnoliopsida > Lamiales > Acanthaceae > Andrographis > Andrographis paniculata. Next base: position 637,402 of record NW_026137563.1, on the reverse strand, counting down.
AATGTAACTCAAAAACAATTTCAACATGAGTTACATATTAATACGAAGATATATTACCTCAAAGCCAAACCATCGTATGACTATAAATACCGGTCTAATTTTGGCGTAGCGACGAAAGGACAACATCTTGAAGCGCACTGTCCCGTTGCATCGCTGCCTTAAACTCTTCGAAAGTAACTTTTCCATCGTTGTTGGCATCCATCAAGTCGAATATCTCATCCAGCTTTCCGGGCTCTGTGATGTCAATCGGGAGGCAGTCATCGGGCAATGCCTGCGCACATATGCATGTGAAGAAGAAACTGGTGATATATGGATGAAGCTTACTAATACACGGGCAGTGCAATTATAGTACAAAATAAGGCTAATCCGAAGGCGTGGAGATGAATTACTCTTAGAAGCGATGCGAGTTCTTCCTTGCTTATGCAACCCGATCGGTCAGTGTCATACATCTAAGCAACAACAAAGAACAAGACCAAAATGTTCTTATGTTAAGAGTTCGTTTCAACGGCAAATTAAAGCTTTAGCATGTAAGAAATTCGATCGGTCTGCTTCAATCCTACTCAGAACTAATGAACGGCGCGCGCCATTAATTGCAAGATTTAAAAGAGGAATTACATATAAAGGAATATAAAGATAAGCAAATACTACCCCATCCCAAATCAATGTAACAATTTACTTTTTTGCATATAGATTTTTAAATAAAATTAATATATATATATATATATATATAGATGTAGTACAAGAGTAGATAAAAAGAAATTCTTACCCTTATATGTTTCATAATTTAGCTAAATAAATAAATGTAATGATATTTTTGTAGTATTTCGTAAATTGTAAAGTTATTTTTAAAGTTAACAGAACAGTACAATTACTAAAAAAAAACAATAGCTATATTGATTTAAGAGGAATCAAAATGGAAAACCAGATACAAGCACATCATTTAAAAAGAGTAAAAGGTCTAATATCTAATGTTCAACTCGTTTACATCTTCGTGTACTTTGGAAAATATATCGCAAATGATGCTATCAAAAGATCTATGTTTGCACGTTAGGCGTCTAGAACAAAAATGTATATGCATAAATACGATATAATAGAGAATTACCGCATCATTGGCATATTCGAAATGTCGAGAAGTGAGAAATAGAAGGAACCTGAAAACAAAGGCGAAGAGCGTCGTCGCCTTTTGAGTACTTAAGACTTGAGAACCCTCCTATGATTTCCCTCATGTCGACAGTCCCATCCCGATTATTATCAAACAGGTCAAAAATCCGAGGAGCTAATGGCACAAGGGATAGCATTTCCATTCCCTTCAAGACCTCCTCAAACTCAGGCAGTGTCGCATTATCACTCTTACATCTGCATACCCAAGTCCCGAATATATGTCATCGGATCATGTCCAAAGAAAGCGATGATAATTGATTTTTTTATTTCTTACACTTTTCTGAAGCTCGTGCTGAGATTCTCAAGCTCCTCGGGTTTTAGATCATAAGACCCCACCAAATTCTTGAGCTTCTTTGTCCTCAACGAGAAGCTGCTGCTCAGCACACTTGCCATAGCAGCTGCTCGAAATTTACGCCTAGCATTGAAGCTCTGCAGCCGGGAGACAATCTCGGCATCCATCTGCTCTTGCTTCGCCAAGTCTCCGGTGACCCAAGGATGTCTAAGAATCTGCAACAGTTTCAGACAGAAATCAATGATCAGTCCTGTTGTCTGAATCAAACACCATTGGAAGACAAAATCTAAGCATGCCTCAAACCAACCTCATCAGCAGTCGGCCTCAAGTTGGGATCGACTTTAAGGAGACTGCTGATGAGTTGCTTAACAGATGAGGAGACATTCTTCCATGTTTTCTCATAGAAGCTGAACTGCCCCTGCATTACATGAATGGTTCCTAATCAGTTTACGGAAAATAACAGAAATCAGAGCAATGAGTGCAGGCAATTATGTTTATCGAAGAGCGTCGTACATTTAATATCATCTGCTGCTTCTGTTGGTTCGATTGCGCAATAAACGGAGGATACCTGGTGAGAACAAACACATATCATCATGTTCCTAGAAGCAAACCTTAGACATGTCAATTTCAATTCTACTAATCCTACCCTGATCCTCCTACTCTCACATGATTCACTGCATCAAACATAGAATTCTCAAAGAAAAACATAGCTAGTCTCGAGCAAGAAAACTCACCCTGACAGAAGAATGTAAAGAATGACACCAAGTGACCAAACATCACTCTTTGGCGTAACCTTATCGCGCAACAATGCCTCAGGCGAGACGTAATCAATTGAACCAAACAACCCCACAACAGGGTCGGCAAAATCTTCAACAGAACTCAGCCCGAAGTCCATAATCTTCAAGGGGGAATCCTCATCCTTGTTCAAGAACAAGCAGTTCTCAGGCTTCAAGTCCCCGTGGATGATCCTGGCCTGGTGCAGCCCCACAAGCCCTGCTGCAATCTGCCTGACCACACCAGCAGCGCCGGCTTCATTGTATCGAGCCTGCGCCACTATCCTGTCAAAAAGCTCCCCACCAGAGCAGAGCTCGAGGATCAGGTGGACACCGCCACTGTCCTCCCAGACATCATAGAGATGGATCACATTTGGATGGGGCAGGACATCCTCGACTATACGCCTCATCACCACAAGCTCGTTAGTAAGAAGAGCATCTGATACAAGAGCCTGTTTGGCTGCCCGGGCAGTGTTTTTCGCATTTGGACTGGAAGACACAGTAGGGATGGCAATGGGGCCGAGTCTTCTGAGTGTCTTGATGGCAACATCCTTGGGAGTGCCTCCATTAATGGAGGTAGACTTGTGTTTTCCTCTTCTTACGACCGAGAATCCTCCTCGACCCAAAACCTCGGACACTTCATACTCATCAGTTAAGGGCTTCCTTGTGTGTCCCATGAAGGGGATGTCTTTGAGGTTGAATGGAGGGGTTGGAGGTGAAGCTCAGAAGTCAAAAATCATGGAGAGGAAGGAATAATAATACAGAAAGAGGAAAAACTATGATGAAAAGGAAATGGAGCAGATTTTAATAATGTAAGAGATGAGATGATTAGGTAAAGAACTAATAATTTTTTAAGATTGTATACATAGTGATATTTGTATGAATTGTGGCATTTGCAAATGGCTGAAGGGAAATGTACAATGAGGAAAAGGACAAGTGATGACCAAGTCAATTCATAGATGTAAGATTCTTCCATGAAATTTTCCCTGTTTATTTGGCAATATATTCTATTATTTCTACTATTCAACTTCTACAAATTTTCGATAAAAATATATTATTCTATCTTACAAAACATCACATACAATATTACATTTGAGCAATGTACTAGAAGATTCTAATCAAGGTCTTATTCATTATATACTTCATCCAGCATCTAAGAACATATCAACCAACAACCTAAGTTTCATTCCGAAAATCTTCACCAAAAATCTCCTATGAATCTACCTATGCACTAGAAACTAATGTTGTTCCTGCAAGACCACAACAATAGCAAACTGACAATCCAATTCAGACTAGGGAACTTCTTGAATTGCTCTTGAAGTCATTTCTCTTACAATAAAATTCTTCTCTCTACAAATTTTTTGTAAATGAATGAGTCACTTCTTCAGAGTCTTAGACCATCATATCTCTCTCAAAATAATTTCTCCATGAAGGAGAGCAACAAGAAAAACCAGAGAATTGAATGTGTAGACAGCTCCTACTATCTCAAAACTCTCTAATATAGATAAGACGTGCATATGGCTTCAAGCCAAAAGTACACGTACACACATCTTACAAATATCAAAAACTACTTTAACCAACTTGACCTCCATCAAAGATACATTAAATACACCGACCTGCAGGTAGGCAACACCTGAAAGCATTAAAAACACCTTCCTAAACGTCTCAAAATGCCAAATCGAACAGGTCTTTTTTTCCTTTGTTGCCAATTTTGTAACAATAGTTGTTGTCTCATTTGGGACAAGTTCTCTTTGCAGTGATGCATCTTCCGACGAGTTCAAAGCCTTCCATTAGTTCTTCATGTGTCAGATCTTGTTTCACTTCAATTAATTGCCGTTTTATGCTTAAAACACAACAATTGTCACATGCTCAAAAGTATAAGACAACTAGAATTTCACACAAACTATCGGCAGAGTGCAACCGCATGACTTTTACTTTAGAGTTGTGTTGGAATTACAACCACCTGAGAATCTGCAGAAATACATTTTCTAACACTTCATCTTTCATACCTATTTATCTTTATATATATGTTATTACATCAAAATTACTCCATTCATGAAAATAAACATAATAGTTAATACAGATGTTGTAAATCCTAATATAAATTTCAAATAATAAATCAAAATAAATGAGTATATTAAAAAATAGAAAACTTCAAATTATTATATATTAGTTCACACTTGTGCCTGCCATAAGAAATGTGCAAATTTTATATTGTAAGAAATGATCTGCTATTTACCTTTTAAAGTAACTTGTAGTTAAAAAAGAAAAAGGCTAAATTTAAAGGACACTCTTGTATAAAATTAAAGGAAGAAGAAATTATGTACATTAACATTCAAATGGAATTCTTTTACAATACCCTTATGATGTTAGAAAAGTGCATATCAATTACAAATCCTTACTCCTCAGTCCTCACATAATAACAAAAAAAAAAAAATTAAAAAAATAACGTTTGAGGCAATATGCTTGCCAAGTTTCTACATATCTAAATTAATACGTTGATAAATAGCTTGATTATTTTAGCCATGTCCAAATAAATTGTAGTATAAAATTCTTAGTTTCTCTATTTCTACTGCAATATAAACCACTGACATGATAAAGTAGTAGAAAAAAATCATAAGTGTCATAATATCTCATGCTTACTACATACAGGCTTTAACATAAATCTACATAAGAGAAGTCAAGACTACTAGTAGAAAAATTAATGCCTCCAACATGCTGAATTTACCATAAAGTTTCCCAAAAATTTAAAGAACAACAAAAAAAAAAAAGAAAAGCTAAGATTAGTAATAGAAAAAATCATGAGTAGCATAACATGATGTCTCATGCCTGCTATATAGAGAGCTACCATAAATCCACATAGAACGCCACGTGATGTATTGAATTATGATTTTACAAACAAACTAGTTAGCATTATCAGATATTACTCCATAAAATAGCATATTCTAAAAAAAGCCCCCGTCAGAAACAAACTCAATGTGGAATGTTAACAATAGTACCTTGGTGAGAAACCAATGATGATTATCAAATTGTCACAACCCAACCGGAGCCATGCCACGATTGTCACAACCGGACTGGATCGCAGCCACAGCATGTCCCTACACTCAGAGCATACATTGATTGACCATATGGCACAATACTAAATCTTGCCCTGGTTGTAAAATACAGTAAATTATTTCACAATATGGATCCACAGATGCACGAATCTAAAGAATATAGGAAATGTAAACAATATGATCTCCAGAAACACCAATAATATGAATCATATGACACACTATGGTTGTCGTACATAATTGCTCTCTAACTACAAATACATCACCATGTCTGCTACTGTTAAACATATTACTAGGTAACAAATACCTGCAATCCAGCACCATCTTCCATATATACAGATTGTTGGTTAGTGTGAAGTGCCCCACCCACCATGTCTTAGGGTAAGCGGATAAGACTAGTCAGAAATATGTAGAAGAGCACGTATCATGGTGGCGTCATCTAGGTTCTTTCAATTTGAGAATGAATTTCTAGTTAAGTGACTCATCAAGGGCCAATTATGGCATCCCATGTGATTGTTATAGCTCTAGTTTCCCAGCGCATAACCTGATCAAAAAATTGTGTCATTAACTGGGAGAATATTTTGGACAGACCTTTCTAAGTCATCAAGTAATACAACTTTGTTGTTAGCATGCAACGCCAAATTGAGCAACATGGTGGAGAACCACATAAATGAAGTATTTTTCGCATGTTGCAAGTTTCCAAAGAAGATTGGATGATTGCAATAGTTAATGATATTTCGAATTGCTTAAATGGATAATTTCTATTTAATATTAGAAGAACACAGGAATCAACAATATCCATTCAGATACAAGAAGGAAAGTTAAAAAGCTACCTTTCTAGTCGTTCTGAATCCATCGGATAGTACTTTTGGAACCCTCCCGAGGGTTTACTCATAGTTGATTGCTTGGTTGACACAAGTCCTTTTCCAATTCCATCATTAGCTAACTCGAGAGCACAATCAGTGCACAAAGATTCAACATCTGACTCCTGAAAGCGTTAGTTTTATGTTATGTTCTTTTTGAGGTAAAAGTACATGCCGCAAAACTGGCTACGACTAACCTTCATCATCAAAAGCTTGGATAAGTCAACAAGTGGATACGGTTGCAGCTTATATCCTCCATGAATGATACAAGATAACGCCAATATCCGTACCTTCATACAGTCAAGTTTCAAGATAACGACAAATTAGGTCTAGGAAACATGATATATTAAATATGTCAGAAACCACCTGAAGATAATATTTTAATACCGTCGGTGGACTATACACAAAAACAAGCAGTCAAGAACAATAATAACTTTCTGAAGAATTCATAAAGGATGCTGGGAGACAAACTCAGAGCAACCAAAATGGCATAGACTAAAATGAACACATTGCAACACTTAATTCTTAAGAACATCATTCGGTGTGTTTGTTTGGGGGTTTGAATTTTGTGTTTGGGTTTTGAATAGTAGAATTTTAAATTGAAATCGTTTTTTGATATGATATAAATAAATATTGATGTCATGTTTTGAATGTTTCTAAACGATGGAAGGTAGTGTAGTGTTAACTTGGCAAACAGTGTAAAAAGTATATTACCCTTCAAATGTTAGACAAAATCAATCACTGCATAAATCCTAAGAAACTTCCCATTTCAAAGATATAAAAGATATGAATCAATAACTAATATAGGAAATATACCTGTAGGAATATCCAGTAATTTTCTAAATACTATATCTTACGACAGTAGTTTCCTGTGATTTCCAGAAACACTAATTTAAGAACCACCCACTGTTCCAGTAACAGACACGCTTTGATAACAACGATGGTTGGATATGATGCATGCATATGAATTCCACAATTAAAAACACGAAATAGAGAGATAAAAACCTCATTGATGTAAGGCTCAAGAATGCAATACTGCAGATAGGATGCCTCCTCTTCTATAGTTAAAATAAATCTTTTGTAGTTCCCCAAGCGATAATATCTGCTTAAACCACAAATTATAAAAAATATATATTAAAAAAAAATGAATGTCAAATGGAAAACTACAGCTTCCTCTCCATAATGTATTCTAGTTCTTGTTTCAGCACAGATTCTTACTTTCGTGTAATTTAGATAGATTTCAGTCTATTTTGCCTTCACTTTTTGTTTGGGTCCTTGGGATGTTTTTATAAATTAGTAAAAATTGTACATAGAAGAGTATAAACTGTATAAATAGAGATGAATTGGATATTTGGGATAGAAATATTATAATATATCTATACTTTAAAAGAACATGGAAAGAAATAAAAGCAACATGGTATAAAGTGATTTTTACCTTAATATTCCCCGGGCGAAACACATTTCTTTTGACTTCAGGATTGGAGAAGGAATCCGACTGATCCACAATGTCAAGGGTTCACCCTGTCAAACAAGCAATTCAAGAATTCATTAACCATAAAACGCAACATGAGAAAATGCAAAAACTTTTATAGGGTAGCAATCAAGAGAATTAGTATTACTTGGTTGTCTGATGCTAAACGGAGGAGAAGATAGAACGAACAAAACTCAGCTTCTTTTCGAGAAGCAGAATGTGAAACTCGATTTACTTCATACAAATTTAACAAAGTTGCCAGAGTTTTCATGAGCTGCTCCAAGTTGAGGTGACACATAGAAGCTATATCTGGACTCCCACAAGACCTATGAAGTTGGCTGTGTGATATGATGTGAAACGTGACCTGTGAGCAAGAAATAAAATATTGTACCAAATTTGAAACTGAAAGGCACATTGAGCAGAAGCATCAAGAGGTTCAATCACAAAGAATCTCCAAAAGAAGCCACTTGCAGCTTATCATACAAACGAAATTTCAGGGTTACTAAAACCAAACATGTTAGATATCCAGTTACTAATCCTGTGAAACACAATACTTAAATATATAAACAATTTCAGCATAACCAGGAACACGGTTTTGTAATAAACCTTGTAATTTATCAGCATTAGCAAGGTACTCCATCAACTTTATTAACAGTTCTACTTTTCTTACGAGGCCTGTGCAATATATATAGTTACCTGGCACGGTTGCTTCAAAGATGGCAATTATATGTCACTGTTAAGTCAATGAAACAAAACCGACTATGGCTTTGCAGAATCTAACGATAAAAACAGCAAGTAAACAAAAAGAGTTGATTCATATCCATACCATTCTTTCGTACATGCGTATAACTTGAGGGCTGGCAGCATTTTGCATGCTAAGATCTTGCCTGATGGACCGTGTTCTATCAAATATAAAATCATGAACCACTTCAAAAGGGCGACCACTAGAATGCAGCAAACTGAGGAGATAATCTAGAGTCCCTTCCAAAACTGAGACAGGCCGCACATCAGAAGCTTTCACATCTTTTGTGCTTATAGTCCTGCAGAACTAACAGAACAATAAAATGCAAAACAAAAAGTTACTCACAATAAACAATATAATATTATTTAATCTTGTCTCTATATATTTTGTCAATTAACAAGATTCAGTTACAAGTGACTAAGAGAAGTTGTTTGACCAAAAAGAGTTATTGACTATTGCTCATCAAATCATACTTAAATTACAAATATTCTTTAACAGCATCAAATTGAACGTAATACCTATGACTGTTAGATTTGGTTTTGGGCTCTTATTTGTATTTAAAGGCATTGTCCACAACCATTTCAAGAGCTGTTTTATCATTGCTGTCTTAATATGATCCCATTCTCTTTTCAGTGTCTCCATGTAGTCAATATACATGCTCCGTGTCTTTAGTAATTACAAATTACAATATCTATTTTGATGCACTCCTCTTTTCGACTTTCAATTAGATCGAAAGCATTCTAAATGTCAACATCATTGAAAGTGCCGTTTGATTGCATTTGCTATCCGAAAATATATGATCTAAACCACCAACGAGTAGTTCCTAGAATTGAAAGAACACTTCTTTCAACACAGGTGATATTTACTGGCTGAATTGTTTTAGGTATAAATTTAACCTGATCATATTTTCATTGACATAAGTAAAACCTCTCCGTCTATTAGATAATTACAAGAATACCATAAATCCCATCATATATTCAAACTAGTCGTATATACTCTCAGTTTGAAGAGGAGAAACGGAAGACACCTTTTTTACTGCAAGATTGGCTGAAGTTTTAGCAGGATTTCCATGGAGCCTCTCAAATACAGCCAAATCCCGAAGCCTCTCGCGCCTCGCCCTCTCCTCGACTGTAACACGCATCAGATCAAAGATTCAAATCAAGATCACACGGAAATTAAAGTTAAACTTGATCCAATAACGAATGTAATATATTACATATATATATGTGTATATATATATATATGTATGCATACATATATATAGTTATGAGTATGATGACAGAACCAGGGCACATAAAAGGGCAATTTCCCGCTAAGGTAGAAAAAGTACGATCGGCGTCCTCTTTATCAGTCACGTAGCTATCCCCACTGTCCCAATTTCTCCTCGAGGCTTCCTGAGAAACCCTAGAGCTAGTGTAATTTGATCTTCGCTGGTGAGAATCCTCCGAGCTAATTGAGGAAGAGAAATAGCTTCGTCGGTTCACTGGCTTGCGAGGCAGTGGAGCCCGGTCCGCCATGGATGAAGGGTAAGACCAGACCTCGAGGTTTCCTAGTCCGAACGAGAAACATGGAAGGTGTTATCGATCCTGAGTCCGGTTGCGGCCCGGCCCGGAGCCCGACCCTTCATAATATTTTTATATTATATTATTAATTTATTTTTTTTATAATCATGTTTATTGCCCAAGAAAAAATTAATACCATTGAAACTCATTATTTTTTCAAAAAATAAAAATAAAAACTTCTATTAAAACTAATCTCATTCAAACATTTTTCGGTCATTTTTAATCTTTTTTTTTTCAATCCGTGCTAATTTTAATGATTTTTTTGCATGGGATCAAAATAATAATAATAACAATAATTAATCTCATTTACTTTCTTATTTTTAGTTCTATAACGAAAAAAAGAAACTCAATTATTTAATTTATATATTTTTAATTTTAATTAGATTAATCAGTTATAATTTTAATTATTTATTAATTATATTCTTTCTAAATTACCGTCTTTGTCTTGTATACAGTAAATAGATATACGATAATCGAAACGAAACAAATAATTTTTTTTTTTTTTTTTCGCTCCAAATCATTTATCCACATTTCTCTCCGTATTAAGGATATATTCTTTATTCACCATTATTTTTCTTTACAAAATTTTTTAATATATTATTTTAATATTAAATTCAAACTTAAATTTTTTAAATCAAATAAAAAAAACACACTCTTACATACATAAAATAAAAATTTAAAATTTAAAAAAAAAAACCTAAATTAAGCCGTTTCCACAATATAATTTTTTGTGTGACACTTTTTCTAAAAAAAATATTAATAAAATTTTTCTCACTTCAAATAATTCATACATGTTTCTCTCTCTATATTTGTAATCACTTCAATGTTTTGTGAAAAATTTTAATATATTTTTAAAAAAAATTAATATATTATATATTTTTATTATTTTTATTTTATTTATAAAAAAAAAATTTGCATAAAAAAAATTCCTTTCAAATTAAATCAAAACATAAAACAAACAAACCCTACATATTCCTCTGTGTTTCTCTATTACCTTTTGTCCATAATTCTTTTTTTCTTTCTCTATTATGAATAAATCACCGACCAAAGATGCTTTTTTGGCAAATGTATATCTTGAATATTTGAAATTATCTTAAAATTATACTTCCTCCGTCCCTTGTAATATGAGTGTACTACTGTAGACACGAAAATTCAGGTAAAGTATAATTAGTAAGTAATTAAGAAGTATATTAGTAAAAATAATAATTATTTAGTAAAAATAATTATAGATTAAAATTAAGATAAGTAAATAGTTTAATTAAAATTAAAAAAATTATAAAATTTAAAATTTAAAATGCGATTAAAGTGTATAATTATATTTCCAAAAATAGAAAAGACAAGTTACGTGAAACAAAAAAATAAAAAATAAAGACAAATTACGTGGGACGGAGGAAGTAAAATATAATTAAAAAGTAGAATTTTCATATAATACTAGTTTTGTATAATTTCTTAAAATATAATTTATACAAATATTATAACTGAAAAAATATAAATAAAATTGCAAATAAAAAATATATGCTTCCTCCGTCCATCCGGGTGCAAATTTGTCGTTTACTATTTTGCATATAGATTTTTTAATATTAATATTATAATGGATTATAATGGAAAAAAACGAATGAAATATAAAAGTAACATCATTTGTATAATACACTTTAATTTAAAAATATATTTATTATGTCGAGTATGTAGTAATGATAACCTTATTTTGTAACCGACAAGAATAAATAATAACTTTACAATTGAACATATAAAGTATTATTAAAATTATAATCACTTCATGATAAAAATATAGTATTTAATTTTTCTTTAAAAATATAACAACATATTATTCAAATTAGAATTTAAATAAAACATCAATATTTATATTCAAAATTAAATATAAAAATAAATTTAAATAATATATAAAAATTTCTATTTTTCTATAAAAACACAAAGGGCAAAAACAAGTGAGAGCACTACACGACAAATATAGAAAAATGAAATAGAAATAAAAAATTACGTTGGTTGTTCTCTCTCTGGCTGCCATTGGTACGGTCGTTTCGAGAAATTCAACCCACACTATCCGATTTTCGGATCTGAGCCTAAGATTCCAGCTGAGCGGTTCATTGTTTTGTGGATCAATTAATTTCTTGTTAATCCCGTCGCGTCGTGTTGCGTTGCGTTTCTGATCTGATTGATTGGTTTAATTAGGGCAGGGCAGGCGTTTCGGTTTTGACTGTTTTGTTTATTACTGTCTTGAGTTGATTTGCGTTATGGTTGTGGAGCAAATCTGATTGCGCCATGAGGAAGAAACTCGATACTCGTTTCCCCGCTGTAAGTTTTGTCTCCTTTTTTGTTCCTTTTTCCGCTCCCAGTTTGGATGGATTTTATGTTTTGTTTTTGTTCTGGTGTAATTGTTGAGGAAATTGTGCATGAATTGTGAGTTCGAAATTCAGTGGTTGTGATTCGTGCGATTTCGTGTTCCTCTGTTTGAAATTAATTGAAATTCCTTCCATGAGAATTTTAATTGTGTTGTTGTTCTTAGTTTTCTATAAGATTTTTGCTTTTCTTTTGTAATGTTTGAAGATGAAGATGTCAAATGTACTTCTTCCCCTTCAATATTCTGCTCTGCTCAAAAATTTTCTCATTCTCCTATGAGATGCAAAGGTGTTATCAAGTGTGTTACTTTTCTCTTCTCTTTAAGTATTGTAGAGTTCAGACTGATGGAAATTCAATAGAATGACAGAGATACTAAAAAAGCCTAAGCCATCAAATGCCATTACTAGTTTAGAATTATGTTTATGATCAGGTTTTATTTAATTGTGGTTGAATAGGTGCTCAATTCAGGAATTTGTCTTGATTTATATGGAAGTGGATTTTCTATATAGCAGGAGGGAGGCTTTTGTTTATATATAAACTGTTGTGTAGGAAGACATCTTCATCTATGTTTGATATTTTCTTGCTGGATAGAATCTATTATTAGTTTTATCTTGTCTGGTCTACAAATATTTTCTCCTAAACTGTGTGTTATGGAAACTTCATACCTTTGTATGAGAGTTCAGATAAGTAAGGAATGTAGGGATATGATCAATATAGCTACCCGTCAGTATCTTGTTCCAGTTATAAATAACTCCCACTATTTTCTTCCACTGTATAAATGAAGCATGTGTTTGTCAGGCTCGTATTAAGAAGATCATGCAAGCTGACGAGGATGTTGGGAAGATCGCGATGGCAGTACCTATTTTAGTGTGTATGTATAAACTTTTTGTTGGATTATTCTGCTGTGCCTAAAGGATATGGTTATTTACGTTGTTGCGATATAATTACAGCTAAGGCTTTGGAATTATTTCTACAAGATCTCTGTGATCGCACGTACGACATAACTGTGCAGAGAGGAGCAAAGACTGTTAATTCGCTACACCTGTCAGTGGAGTAGCATCTTACCTTTATTCATGCATCTTTCAAATTTTTGTTGTTCTTATTTTGTCATATATGATCACTACGCAAAACTTTCATCTAGCAGTTTTAGGTGACGTGAAGAGCTTCCAGAGCCGCTTTTACTGGTTTTAGAACTGTTGATAGGATTAAGTTACCATTTAGATCTTAACTGTGTTGTTATTTCAAGTGATTTGCATGCAATCATGAGTCATCTCAATAGATGATATTTTTTGGTTCTAGATCGACCGTTTATAGCGCATCATTATTTCTGGATATGTGGGGCATGGGGAAGCCTATCTTGTACAAGGCATACTATTTTAAATACGGGTTTAAGTAAGGTTAATGCATATAACTTAGATTTGAATTCCAGTTAAATATACAAGCGGCTATCATCCCCTCAAAAAATTCCACATCTCAAAAGAGACGATGCTACAATTACACATGAATGATTAGGTGCCTATTATGCTTCATGCACCATACTGTCATGTTTTATTTCTTTTCTTTTTTTTTTTTTTTAATTGCTTTTGCTTTTTTCATTAGATATTCTTCTCAATCTAGGCCATAGTATATAGCCGAGTATATATAGTGGAAAAATGGTAAGATGAAGATGATGGTGCTGATTTTAGACCATATTATTATTAAGTTTGCAGGACTTTCAGATATATATATATACACACTTTTAAGTTTTAATTGGTTAGGAAGGACATGGGGAAGTTAAAATTTTCAACTCTATTAGTCTTTGGAAATGTTTTCTTCGAAAAATAAGCATAAGTTATGCATCCGTATTCTTGGCATCTACGGCCTGCTGCTACTGCTTCTGATATTCGATTTCTCCATGCAGAAAACATTGCGTACACAGCTACAATGAGTTTGACTTCTTGAAAGAAGTTGTCAGCAAAGTTCCTGACTATGGAAATTCCGAAGCTGCCGGAGATGCATCAAAAAGAAGGCAAGAAATCTGCTTACCTGTTTATCTTCGCTACCCTTTTTGATCCTTAAATCATTTTTATTATTTGTCACTTACCACCTCTGGTAATCTGTTACTTTCAGGAAAGTAGTTGCCACTGAAGCAAATGAGAGTGATGAAGAGTCCAAAAGGAGCCATATGGTATATTTTATTTATTTTGGAATCAAATGAACTCACTCACTTACCCCTAGTTCAGTTTTAGCATTTTGGATGCCAAATTATTGATTTAAACTTCACAATAGTACAGTACAGTGAAAATGTCTGCTTGTCTATGGTGTATGATTCTCCTAGCAGAGATACATCGTGAAAGCTCATTCTGGTTTATGAGTCAATTATCTGTACTGAAATTGCAGCAAGAAGCATGCCACACAAGTAGCAGTACAAGGGGGCGAGGAAGGGGTAGAGGGAGGGGCCGTGGCCGGCCAAGAATAGCAGACAGAGACCCTCCTCGAACTGAAGCCGGATCATCCAGCCCAACCGATTCTCATCAAATCAGCAAACAAGTAACAAGCCCAGGGAGGCCAATCGGGGGCAACCCAGAGCCAAAGGAATCCACAGAAGAAAACACCAAAGTAGCGGACATCATAGGCCCTGACACTCGGAATTTTGACCTCAACGCCGGAGCAGAGGAAGCTCCTGGTAAAACAGCGCCCGCTGCAGCAGCCGGACCGTCTGAGGCAAAAGCTGCTGCAGCAGCAGCCGGACCATCCGAGGTAAAAGGAGAGGATTACCCGGGGCTTTCTGAAATGGACAGGATGGCAATCGATCCTGTCCACCTTACACAACTCGGTTCAAGATTGGATGAAGAGGAGGAAGACTACGACGAGGAAGGTTAGATTAGTTAGAGACAAGCGCAAGGCCATGGGGTAAGTGCTGATCTCTCATAGGATTATTCTAAACTAGTTTGGATGCGTATACACATCGATAGAAGGCATGATTGATATATTTAAGTATAAGATTAATGCCTCTGTGTAGATCCTAAACTAGTTTGGATTATTCTTTGTTTTATGCCATTAGGTTAGTTTCTTTGTTTTTGCACCATTAGATCGTCGGGTTGCTGTGGTTCTATAACCCAAACTAGTTTATGGATGTTATACATAGCTTCGGTATATTTGTATTTGAGGCTCCAATTCAGACCCCAGTGCTATGGTGAGGTAGGGATGAGTCCTAAATTAAAATTCGACTTTCCGGTAAGGTTGAATATGATACCTCCCTAAATACATGCCATGTTCTAATGTCCATTTCAAATCAAATTCAACAGGAAACTGCAATCAGGATAAAATATACTGAATTGGCTTATGTCTTTATTCTTTACACAAAGATATGCCATTTTTCGCACACAAATAAGCGACTCCAAGATGTATATAGCCATCGATCTAATACTACATATCCACAACAATACAGGCCTCGCCTAAATTACACAATAACTCTCACTGGAGAGAAAAAAGTTGATAAACTTCCACAACAGGGAAGAAAACATGGAGACCTGGCCAAGTACAGAGGTCTAGTGCTCGAAAAAAACCTAATCATATGATATTACAACATGAAGGCACCAGGGCCGCAAAAACTACAAGAAAGCATGCGAGGTATATTCATGCATCCGATGTGCATGGCAAGGCGAGGGATTGCCGAAAAAGATGAAATTTAATTGTAGTATACGAACATGAACGAACCTTCGATTCTCAGGTGCTTCTTCTAGAAAAAACTATGTTGGGACTTGGAAGAAACTGGAGAACATGATTATTCATCACGGGTTTCGGGTTATTTTCAGATCCTGGTTGAAGGTTTATCTGCAATAGTGAGAGTGTGTTCAAACCAAGCAATCAAGAAAGCAAATAATGCGACCTATTACTATTGATCTCCATATATTGATAGATTACAACTGTGTCTGAAGGGTATCCATAATTTCAAGAGCATCGCCAAAGAGAAGTATAAACAGAAATAATAGGAAGAGAAACCTCATAGTTCTCAAGTAGAGGGGCAAACAATGATGAGATTGCTCGGACAGCCAGCTTTTGTCCTATACAGACACGTGCACCAGAACCGAAAGGAAGAAAGGCTTCAGACTCATTTGGCACTGCATGGCACGAGTACCAAGTGTTGTAAACAACATCTAGAGAGATGTTCTATAATGGATAAGGTCCACAAAATTTTTAGAATGTACAATGGAAGACTATATGATATAAATAGATATGATCACACTGCAGTAAAAATTCCAACAACTGTCAAATAGGCATCTTCAATCACACCTGGCCGATGAGGGGATGCTACCAAGTATTGCATCATAATGAAGGAATTGTTAAAATATCTATCACCTAATTACAAGTAGACAGCAGAGATACCAAATGTAATATGTACCTGTAAGAAATTCTGTTTTTCCATCATGCAATGAAAGGAAACGGCATGGGTTAAACTTGCTAGCATCATTTCCCCAGTATAAACTGTCCATCTGAACCAACTGAACGGGCACGACAACAATTGCAGCAGCAGGTATCACAATACCATTTTTCAGACACAAATCTTCAACAATGACAGAAATAGAGATGCATGAGCCACTGAATTTTAATAAGAAACTGGGTACCAACAATTCAACATGGCCCAACACTATGTTTTCCAACTTTCAATGCTTTTCACCAGTATAAGTACACACAATGTAAGCATACAGTGCCTAAAATAACTAACAATCAATGGTGTGTTGTTTAAGTTATTTATGGCTAAACCAAAATATATGTATTTATATAACACACAAACAAATATTATCAAACTGGTAATAGAGATTATCTATATATATAATATATATATACATATTTAACTATATAAGTGTAAGAAAATCACACAATACATGTGATATCTAAATATTAGAATTATAATGTGATGGTAATCATACACTGAATAAATTCATAGAACTAAATGGATTCCACAACATTGTTCTATATTAAGGTTTTCTTAAACTTTCGTCTTTGTTTTATCGATTTTTTTTAACCACATACCATGCAAGCAGATTTTTGGTGTTCTGCAAATATACATGCTGACCTTGACATTACTCATCATCACTCAGCAGCGGATAAGCTTGTTATGTACACCAAAAAACACTGCAGGTATAATGTATCTACAATAGTTGATTCAAAATTAGGGCCTGCGTGCAAGCCAAGATGCATGCATGTTGATGGCTGAAATGATTTCCGCTTGTATTGGAATAAGATTTCAAAAGAAAAAGGATCCAGAGCTGTGTTTTCATCACAATGGATTCAAAGAGAAAAACTAATTACCATGTTGAAGAGAACATCTTTGCAGAAGTGGACCAGCAGGAAGAAGGCGGATTGATTCATATATAGTTGCAAAGAGAGTAGGCAACCCATCCATTGTCTGCAGATCAGGTCTAGTCCCATCTTTTCTTGCCATAACTATCTCTGAATATATCTGTCCAAAAATCAAGACCACTTCATCAAAAAACATTTCAATGAATTTAATCATGTGAGAACACAGCAAATTAAGCCTTAGATATGGTGCATTAGTTTCACTGCTTTGTGATTTTCTCTTGTTATATGTGTTGTTGATATATTAGCATGGTGCACACTGGTCTAAGAAAATATAAGGATCCCAAGGATAATGCATAACAAGAAAAATAGCTCTTAACATTTGAGTAGCAGAACCATAGAGAAATAAGAAACATGTATCAGGATACATTCAAAAGGCACCTATCTATTCTTGATGCATCCTTAAAACTCATTAGATAAAAAAAAAAAATGCTGAGGCCTTAATGTTCTCGAAAAGCAATCAAGTATCAAAATTATACTGGAATGGAAACATTAGCAAGGGTGTCATGCAAAATATTACAAAATCAGGTATATAAAATTATATTAACAATTCAAGAACAGCACCTTATCCTGTACGTGTCTATGTGTCAGAAGTCTTGACAAGATATTAGCAATTAAAGCCGACAAAGTCAAAGACCCATGAAACATCAGACTTATTATTTCCCCACATGGTTCATGCTCCCTCTCCCCATCACCACCAGAATCCTGTAATAATTCTGACTTGCAGGTGTGTCTGCACTCCTTGATAAGCTCTTGGGTTAAGGACTTCAACTGAATACACGAATCCTTGTATTGCCAAAATTCGTGTTTCCAAAAAGGAGCAACACCATAAGATGCCCAAAAGCAAGCATCCTTGGCAATCTTCATTAGCAAATCCTCATAAACAGTTGCTTTAGACCAAACCAGAAATTTATCTCCAAATATCGTAGTTCCTAGGATAGAAAAAGCTAGATGCTGAGCAACAACTTCACAGTCTACACCGCCATTGCCTGTTGCAATTTGAGACCTTTCTACGACATGATCCAATACTTGTGTTGAAATCGAGCATGCCCTCTCAAGTAAGGTAGCACCACCAAGCCTTGCTTCTAATGATTTCCGCTGGTATTTCACCTGAAAACAAACAAAGAACTCATATTCAAACAATAATGCAAGGGATAATTTTATGAAATTTGAAGAAATAAATTCTGAAGGTTAACAATGGTAGGATTTTAAGAGCTGGGATAATATTGACTGTCATTGATATGCACATCTATTGGTAATGAATTAAAGTAGAGGAGATAAGGTTTCTCATTGCTATTTGAAGGTAGAAGAAGAAGCCCTTGCACTTTTTGGATGAGGAGAAGAGCATACTCTGCAAGCCCAAAACTGCAGGTCGCATTAGCTGAGTTCTTCTATTTCATTTCCAAAGCAGGCATTTAGGCCAAGTAATTAGTCAGTCTAGTACTAAGGCAAAAGAATTAGCTAATGAATTGGGATTCAGGTATATGGCCGCATAAAGCTTTCATTATATCAGGAAATTCATAAGCTGCTCTCACTCAGATGAAGAATCATCATTGATATTCTGCCTACCAACTCTCAAATAACATAAAATCATAAAAAGTGCAAATAAAACTTTTCTCTTCATATCCAAGAGTGGATATGACTCATCAGGAGAACTCACATGTAACAGAGTGCTAAGGAATGAATGATGTGAGGAAAATGGAGAGGAAGACTTCAGACTGGCAGTAGGACCAGCATAGCAGAAAAACAAAAGAAAACACACTCATGTTCATGTATCTATAAACAAATAGTAAGGAACAAAAAAAAAAGCTTAACAATCCTCACGCAACTTTCTAAAGTTGTAGAATCATAATGTTTATCATTCCCAGTAAATATCTTCACAAATTATAGGCCAAACAGACAGAAAAGGTATCCATAATACGTAGCTCAACAAAGAACAAAGGTTTCACATACTTTTAATGATATCCTAATTCAGATTATATACAAGCTCTACACATATCGAATTGTAAAACACAGAAGAAAGCTAAATAGTAACATATTATTGTCTGCATAATCCACTGGCATGAGTATGAAAAGATATACAGTCATCCATCGTAGCAAACCTTCTCAAAGGAAGATATAAAAAGGCTTGATTCTCCGAAAGCAAGACGAAAAGCCCTCCCTGTCAAAGGCAGCTTATCCTCAGCCTTCAAGAGTACGTCTTTGATAAGTTCTGTGTCCGCAACTGAGACCATAAGTTGTGTTGGGCCAAGCCAGAGTTTCACAACTCCTCCATACTTCTTATGGCATGTATACAAGATTTCTGATATCAAAGAAAGTAGGCAAAATTAATCAATAAAAAGAACTTCAGTAACAATAGGATTATCCAAAAGGTCACAGATGACAATGGATCGAAACGCAAACCAGTAATAAAAACCTAAATTGATCTAACGCAACATCATACGTTAGGCTCCAGTTCCTCATTCTTCCCATTTTTCACCAGAAAAAAGCATAAACAATTACAAAAACTTCATAGTTATTCAAAAAATCAATCCCCATGCACGTACGTACACACACAAGTCAAATATCCCTACAGCACACATACTCTAAGTACACAAACAACCGACCGGTGAGACTGGTGCCGGAAAAAAGTTGACCGTGGCCATAGAACGAGCTGCAAGGCGGACCAGGTAACTGCCGAGCTTTGCTCCATAAACCAAAAACCTTTCCCAACCTCCCCAGCAAAAAGGTGGTGACGGCGATCAGTGACAACCAAAGGAATGCATTAATTTCTCGTTCAATACAGGATCCCATCTCTGCCAAGCATCGATTCGGCAGCACGCACTTTGAGAGAGAAGGAGACTGTACACGCCTGCTCAGTTAGGGATTTTGACTTTCTCAATGTTGACTTATTTGTCAATAATATTTTAATTTAAAAAATATAAAAATAATTAACGCCCACCGTGGGGCTCGAACCCACGACCACAAGGTTAAGAGCCTTGCGCTCTACCGACTGAGCTAGACGGGCTGTTATGATATATTAAATAATTTACTTTTTAAAACTATTATAATATTTAATAAATACAATTACTTTTTTTTTAAAAAAGTAAAAATATATCGAAAATGTATAAAACTACAAACAAACGTATCCTTATTTAGGGCCCATAGATGCATGGCCACGTGGAACGTGCTTAATTATGACGTAATAAAATTTATTAATTAAATATATTGCTTTGAAAATTGGAGGAGTCAAACTACGAAATTTCCAAGGCAAATAAATTTCTGCAATGTGTTTGAATTACTATGTGATAAAAATGCCCAAAAGGCTATTTTCCGAGGTTACAAAGCACAACAACCTCACACAGTTATCATAAATACTCCCTCCGTCCCACCTATAATGTTCACATTGCCGCTTCTCTTCGTCCCACATTTTATGTTACTTTTTTTTTTTAAAGATAATTATACATTTTAATCTTATTTTAAAATTTTTAATTTTAATTAAATTAATTAGTTATCTTTTTCGTGTCTACAGTGATCCAAACATCAAATGTGGACTGAATGAGTAATTAATTTACAAACTTAAGATTATGTTTAATATTATTTGTTAAAAAATATTTGAAATTCATATTTAACATTCATCACTATTAAATTTGAGATCCTTTTATTTTTTTTTTAGTTTGAATGTAATATAGCTATTTTCTGGATTGATTTACAATTTATCTATTTTATCATTTTAGTCTATCAATTTATTCATTTTTTTTTAAAATTACAATTTTCACCTGAATTAAAAAATACTTAAATATTTTAAAAATAAATAAATTATGAGTTTAAAATTATTTTTAATAGTTTTACTATACTACCTCCTCCTTATAAAAATATACTCACTTTTATAAGAAGAGAGAGAGAGTACTACTCATACAATAATCTTTGTTTACCACTTTTGTCTGTTTTAAAACAATAGTCCAATTTTCATAAATAATCATATCACTATAAAATTATCTATATTTTTTTCATTATTATACAATTGTCATTACTTTTTACACTAATATACTCATAAAGGCAAAAAAGTCATTTATTGTTACTTTTT
Organism: Andrographis paniculata; assembly: GCF_009805555.1. NCBI lineage: Eukaryota > Viridiplantae > Streptophyta > Magnoliopsida > Lamiales > Acanthaceae > Andrographis > Andrographis paniculata. The sequence continues at coordinate 615,718 of NW_026137563.1, read as the reverse complement.
ACCCACTATCAATATAATATTAATATTTATTAAATCACGTGTCCAAACATTGGGACGGAGGAAGTATTTATTTTTAAAATAATCTATAAACTCAAAACATAATTTCATTCAATAGAATTTGTGTTAAATAAAAACACACTTTTATATAAATATATATATATATTTGAATAAAGATAATTAAATAAAAAGAAGATATATTTAGAGAGAAATATGGAATGAATTTTATTTTTTATGTATATTATTTCATAAGACCAAAGACACATTTTTATTTTTTATTTTTTGGATGATGTGGGAACCGCAGCAGCTACCCGAAAGTGCGCATTGGGTAAACCTTTGGCCGAACCTAATACCCTGCAAACCAGGCCCGACGGAAAAGTAAAGGCGAATGTAATGTAAATAATATAAATAAGGACACATTTATAGTATATAGTGTAACGTATGTAAGTAATATAAACAAAGACATACATCTCTATGCATCTTTGATGTGTACGTATTCTAAATATATTTAATTGAAGTTATATATATAAACGAAAAAAATATAGTCAATATTTTATTTTATTTTATTTTAATTTAATTTTTAGAAGAATACTAGATCATCTATGGGCAACAATTCAATGGTTTGGATATTCATTACATTTAATCGTTTGGATTTTGAGTTGGGATTTGAATAGTAAAAATTTTGAATTTGAATAGTTGTATTATGTGATATAAATAGGTGTTGATGTGATGTTTTGAAAATAAATTTGATTTTTAGTATAATATAAAAAATAAAAAAATAGATGTTTGATTTGATATTTTTTTTTAAGAAAAAAAAAATGAATAGTATATTTAAAATTCAATCCCCTTATATCTACAAATTTGTTTTTTCCTTTATGTTTTCATAATTATTTGTACTGTGACAATTTTTTTTTAAAAAAAAAGGTTAAATTAAGTTTTATAAATATAATATTTTGTTTTAAATAATTAAATAAAAAACCGTTCTAATATTTATGTTAATTTGTTATTTTTGAAATAATTTTAAAATACAACAGAAGTTAAAGAAATTTACTTCGATAAAAAAAATATTAAGTAAATAAATTAAAATTCTATATTTTCAGTATTACGTAAATAACTTTTAGTATTATTCAATTACAATAAATTTTTAAAAATATATAGAATTTATTCCTATAAAATGTGGCGTCAAATATTCATATTTTATTATTCTTGAAAATTTCTAAATATTCTTAAAAAATATATTTAAATGGAATCAATGAATTTAATTTTAGTTTAAATTTGAATTTTTTTATTTAAATAATAATTTATAAAGTAATAATATATTTTTATTAAAAATTATATTAACTAAATAATTATATATATTAACTTAAAACTAAAAAAAAAAAAACAAAGAAACTCAATAAATTAAAAATAAATGAGAATGACAATGGGACTATCTTTTTATAGGAAAGGACCAGCAACATTAAGAAAAAAGAGACCGACCCCGCCTAGGATCGAATCTACGCTGCGGTACATTTGGAAAATTGATAATATTAAACCTATTATAATAATAATAAAAAAATAAGAATAATTTTACGGTGATATGAATATTTATGAAAATGAGACTATTATTTTGGGATGAACAAAAATGATAAACAAGACTATTGTATTGAGACGAGAGTATTGTGTTTAAAATAGATAAATTTTGATAACAATTACAGAATAAAAATAATATAATTAATTCATTATGTATATTTTAATTTTATATTTTTAGATAACTTAATATGCACATAGATCCCACGATGCATGTATGAATTTTAATGCATGCACATATATTACGAAACTAAAATTAGAGTAGTTGAAAAAAAAATAATAAAAAAAAATTATTTACTTTCTTTGTCCATTGAAATGTTGCCATTTTTTATTTTCGTCCGTTTAAAAACAAAATTATTATTTTCTAATTTAGTAATTGTACTATTTACCTAACACAATAAATATTATTCCAACTTATATTATATTACACAAATGTCATTACTTTTATATTATACAATACCAATAGGGGTATTTTCGTCTTTTTCACTACAACTCATTATAATATTAATATTAAAAAATCTTTATTTAAAAAATAAACGACAACCTTGCATCGGAACGGAGGTAATATTTTTTATTATAATAAAAATAATTTATATTCAAATACTTTTTATTATTTTAAAAAATACATATCTAAATTATTTTATACAAATTTATTAATTAATAAAATATTATTATTTTAATTTATTAAAAAATTGAACTATACATTGTATTTTTTTATATATATAATGTGGCAGCTATCCGACAAGTCGCTCCGGGTAAATTCAAACTCCCTGATACCCTCCGAATTGAGTTCGACAAAATAAGTTACATTAGTCAAATAATGTATAATAAATAAACCTGAAAGCCTCCGGATTTAAACTCAAAACATTGGATTTAATATAAATTGGGAGTTGGATTTAGTATTTTTGGTTTTGTCTTGTGTTGTGAATTATTAAAAAACGCAAACAAACAGTCTCTCTCACTCTCTCTCTCTCTCTATATATATATTTGCATGCACGTATCACTCACAACAACTTTCTTCTTCATATTTCTCAGCGAATCCAACAATGAAGCAACCAAATGACTTTCACATTTCCATTCCCAGACCTTTCTTCTTCCTCTTCATCTTCTTCCTCACTCTTCTGCAAACCCTAATTTCTTCGCAATCCATTCACCCCTTCGATTCCCTCACTCCCGCAGAATACACACAAATCCAAACCACAATTCGCAACCTCTACCCCGCCGCCGCCTTCCACTACGTCGGCCTCGACGACCCCGACAAATCCGCCGTCCTCCGATGGCTCTCCGATCCCCAATCTAAGCCCACCCCCCACCGCCGCGCCTACGCCGTCGTCCGTACCGGTACCAAATCACACGACATCGTCCTCGACCTCGACAGAAACGTCGTCGTCTCCGATAACGTATACGCCGGCCATGGATTCCCGATTCTCACCTTTGCAGAGCAGGTTGCATCTGAAGAGCTTCCGAAGACGTATCCGCCATTTATTGCGTCCATGGAGAAGAGAGGGCTGTTGATTGATGAAGTGATCTGTGGAAGCTTCACCGTCGGGTGGTTCGGGGAGGAGACTCGACGGAGAGAGGTAAAATTGATGTGCTTTTACCTGAACGGGACGGTTAATTTCTACATGCGGCCGATTGAGGGAATCACCATTGTCGTCGACCTCGACGAGATGAGAATCTCCGGCTACCGCGACAGGGCGGTCATCCCTGTCCCGAAAGCCGACGGGAAAGATTACAGAGAGTCGCGGCAGAATCCGTCGTTCGATAACCGTTTCAAGAGCATCGCGACCTACCAGCCCGACGGTCCGAGTTTCGCCATTAATGGCAGCTTAGTAAGGTAAGATCAATCGATCAATCTATGATCAATCAATTACTGATTAATCACTATTCACTACCTTCTTTGTTTAATCTCCGATTCAATTTCAGCTGGGCGAACTGGGAATTCCATGTCGGATTCGACATGCGCGCCGGGCCGGTGATCTCTCTGGCGTCGGTGTACGACCACGAGCAGGACACGCGGCGGCGCGTGATGTACAGTGGCCTTATTTCAGAGCTTTTTGTGCCGTACATGGACTTGACAGAAGAGTGGTACTACCGGGCATTCCTCGACAATGGCGAGTGGGGGTTCGGGCAGTCTGCCGTCCCGCTGCAACCTCTCCGGGACTGCCCGGAGAACGCCGTCTTCCTCGACGGCTATTTCGCGTTTCACGACGGGACTCCGACCAAAATTCCGAACGTCTTCTGCTTGTTTGAGCGCCACGCCGGCGACATCCTCTGGCGCCACTCCGAACAGGCCGTCGGAGATCTGGTTACGGAAAGCCGGCCGGACCGGACCTTAGTTCTGAGAATGGTGGCAGCGGTGGCGAACTACGATTACATTATCGATTGGGAATTTAAGCAGACGGGAAGCATTAAAGTCACTGTAAGCACAATTTGTAGCTTTAAATTTTTCCCCCAAATTCGAAACCCTAATATTTCAATTTCCGCCATTGAAACCAGGCTGGACTCTCTGGTCTGCTCGCCGTCCGCGGCAGTCCGTACACCAACGCCGGCCAAATCAACACCGAGCAGTACGGGAAGCTGCTGTCAGAGAATCTCCTCGGCGCGTACCACGACCACTTCCTTACCTTCCGCCTCGACGTCGACGTCGATGGCGAGGCCAACACTTTCGTCCGGAACGAGCTCCGAACGCGCCGTGTGAACGACGGTCGGTCGCCGCGGAAGAGCTACTGGACAGTCGTCGGGAATCCGGCGAGGCGCGAGTCGGAAGCCAAGGTCCGACACGGCGCCGCCGGTGAGTTGCTGGTGACTAATCCGAATATGAAGACGAAGGTCGGAAACGCCGTAGCTTACAAAATTCTCCCCGGTTTTCCGCCGGCGGGGGTGCTCCTTGAGGAAGACGACTACCCGCAGATACGGGGATCGTTTACGAGGTATAATGTGTGGGTGACGCCGTACAACCGGTCGGAGAAGTGGGCCGGCGGGATGTACGCCGACCGGAGCCACGGCGAGGACGGACTGGCGGCGTGGACGGCGGAGGATCGGGAAATCGAGAACCGTGACATAGTGGTGTGGTACACGATGGGGGTGCATCACGTGCCGTGCGCGGAGGATTTTCCGGTGATGCCGACGTTGAGCTTGGGGTTCGAGCTGAAGCCGACGAATTTCTTCGAGTATAATCCGACGCTGAAGTACCGACCGCCGGCGCCGGCGAGCCTGAATTGTACGTTGAGTGGGAGTATTAAGATTTAAGAGTCGGTAAGTTTTGTTAAATGCTTTAATTTTTAATAAATTTATAGTTCCAATAAGTTCAAATATTTAATAAATTTATAGTTAAGTATCATACTCCCTCCGTTGCAGTTTTTTTTTATTAATTTGAATATTAATTATTATATTAATAAATAAATATAAATTAAAAAATACAAAAATATATATTTTAATTTTTTATAATATAAATATATAATACAAATTAAATATATTTATTACTTTTCTATAATATAAATACAATAATATTAGTAGACAATTGACAGTATAAAATATCTTTAATGTAAAATATAATAACATAACAACCAAATGGACAATGCATCGGATTAAGTGTTAATATATATGATCTGTTTTGTAATGTTTGGAGGTGCGTATGGTTTATTTATATCATTATGAAGTAAATATTTTTAGATAATTATTGTTTATTAAATGGTAGTAAAAATATATATATATTGTTTATTCACTTAGATGCAAAATATATATGAGTGTGTTTACTTGTGTGATTTTAATTTTGAATTTTGGTTTTCAATAATGTAATTGATGTTCATATAACATATAACATTAGGGTGTGTTTGTTTGGGAGTTTGGATTTTACGTTGGGATTTGAGCAGTAAAAATTTTGAATTTGAATAATTGTATGATGTAATATAAATAAGTATTGATGTGATATTTTGAATGTAAAATTAATTTTTAGTATAATATAAAAAACGAAAAATAAATGTTTGATTTGATATTTTTGGAAAAAAAAAAAAAAGGGATGAATAATGGAAATCTAATCCAATCTCCCAAACAAACACACCCTAACAAGACACTAATAGTAAATGCAAGAATTTTTGTTGTCCATGCGCGATGGTGTGGAGGTTGGACGTGTGACCGTGAAGTTACGGATTCAAACCTCCGACACTTGAGATCATCTGTCACACATGGTTCGTCTAGTAAATTAAATGTTACTTAAAACTCATTTTGTTACTTAAAACTACCATACCATACTTTTTATATTCATTTCGATAATCCAATAGTAAATTAAATGTTCAGCTTCTAATAACCAAAATATATATATCTTTTGCAAACATTATTGTCTTTATATCGAAGCAACTGACTGACTTTCGTGTTTTTCTTCCATGTAGTGCAAAATATTCTAAGTTACACAATACAAACTCTATTTGCTACACACAATCTCAAAAGGCCATTTTTTTGCACTCAACTTCCACACTCCTGCGGAGTCGTTGCAATGAAAATATTGTGAATATTCACGAAACAACTGATGAAAATATTCAGACACACAATTTCTCGAGCAATTAGAGTTCAATTTTTCTATCGCAGGCGAAGTTATAGTAACTTTTTCCATGAAACGGGCGTACCTTGTGATATGCGTAGCGAGCACAAAGTCAAATTGTGGTGCATTGCACCAAGCATCTCTGTGAGAACACGAGTAAAAGTTTCGAGATATCTTTATATTTTTCAGTTGCACGTAATCGAAGCTTTGCTTGCTCAAGTACATGGCTCCATCGAATTCACAAACACCTATAAGGTACTTCGCAATGTTGTCCTGTCCATTTCAATTAATCAACACGACCTTATAGTGTATCCAAGATGTATTTATGCTCGGCTACTATACAATTTTATCGTGCATTTTAAACTAATTAGTCAATTTTATCATAGCAAGTAAACACATGGGAAATAAACACACGTACTGCACTCGATAGGCTTAAAATTGCAGATACGACGATCAAAAAATAAAAAAATCAAATAAATAGATAGGACTAATGTTAACCTCATTACCTCCCATGTTGTCGGGGCTTCCACCTCGAGGACTAGTGTCTCCAAGAAAGGTGAACTCTGTAAAAGGTATGTTATTCCGGGGAGTTCGTGTTTAAAAGCACGCGAATGTAGTGTCAGGTGTTTGCACTTGAATGACGGACACTGTCTGCCCAATAGTTTCAACAAGGACATGACCTGCAACAACTTGCAGTTGGAATTTAGTGAGTTTTATACCAGAGACTACCTATACCTATATGCAAATATCATTTCAAAATTTAAAGCATGTTTAAATTTATGATCTTTTTCGGAGAACCCTTTTTGGATAATTAGACATGCCCTTGTTATAATTCTATTGGTAACCATACAAAACCATTATGCAAGATATGACACATAAGTAAGTTAACATATTCGTCGTTAGCTTTTGTAACGATTCTACTCCTTAAGGCATTCATATTCACTATAAAGGGGAAGGAGACTATTACAATAGTTGGAAATGCGAATGATAATCAATTATAAATATCGGTATGTGCTTATGCATATATGTTTGTTGGCACAAACAAAAGAACAGAATTTAGTTTGAGATACAGCACACAACCAAGATTTGAGCTTTTGACACTCATTGTAACTCTACCTACTAATAGTTTGTAGGTAAAGTTTCTAAAAGAAAACGTAACAGCAAATAAGGCACAATTAAACATGCACCAAGGATCACTTAATGCAGTTGAATCTTTAGAATAAGTGAAACAGCAGTACATCAAATTGATGTGCATGTCATTAAAGGATTGAAACTCATAGATGAAAATCCAAGTAAGAAAATCTAATCCCACATTTAAGTAAACTTCAAGAGCAAAATCAAGTTTGTGACTATTGATTAACTACATGTGCAATATGGATAGTCATGGATAATTGAACAAGGACATTTTCAGTTTGAGGTTAATGGAGGACAGAGGGCCCCTTTCGGAAAAATGGATCAACAAAGAAAGATTATCACATAAAGCTAGTTAAAATTATACTTATGTAAAATTGATCGAAGCTATCTGTCGTAAGCTCTCCTAATCAACACTGGTCCCGCGAACACACATATATGAATATGATCCTAAATCATAATTTTCCAGAAGCATAGCCACAAAGCATCAATCTAACCTGAATAAGCTCTCGTCCAAATGCTAGCTCCTCAACAGCACACAAGCTTTCCAGTATTGGAGCTTCCCGACGGATGAATACATCAACATCAAACGGGCCATAGAAATGGTCAACACATTCAAATGTAAGACCAGCTTTGAGCAAAGAAGAAACATCTTTCAGCCGAATATCAGATCCACGATATGGTCCAGAAATCTCTAATTGCTCAAGCCAAGGAGCAATAACTTCAAAAAATTCATTGTCATAGTTCCTGTGATTCACCACTCTTAGCTTTCTCACAGCTGACGACCCAAAATTCAACTTACTAATGCCTGAAACTTGATTCAGAACCAAACTTTCCAACACCTGACAACCTGACAACACTTTAGCTATGTCCTCATCACTAATTTCCACCAATGACAACGATAAACTCTTGAGTGAACACCAATTCACAATACTGCCGAGAAGTTTGAAATCAATCGGGCCTTCGATGTCCAATTTCTTAAGCGATGAGTTATGGCAGAACCACTCAGGAGCAGAATAAACGGACATTGGAAATGTCAACAGAAGAATCTCAACGTTTCTCAGAAATGCCCATTCCAGCAATTCGTCGAACATTTGGCAGTCAATATCAATAACGTAATCCACCACCAACGAGAATCTCTTGATATTACGACTAGTAAATTGTGACAAGGTGCGGCTAACTACTGAAACGAACTCTCGCACCACGACTTCACAGGTCATGAAATTGAGATATCTACCGTACAATTTGCGGAAAGGATAATGAACAGCGATTCCATCAGCTAGCTTCCACAAGTTTCTCCACTTAGTCGAGATCGCACCTGTTCGGACGGCGTCCTCCATCTCCAATCGCGAAAGGATCTCGAGCAACAGCGATTCCGGCAGCTCGGACAGCCGATCTTCCATTGCTTCCGGAGCTGCACCAAATTGAAAATCCGAGCTGCTGCTACTTCTTCTTCTTCCTATCCATAAGCGTGCTCGGATAGCTCCCCTCTAACGAAATTTTGCTGCATTGAATGCCTATCCATCGAATCCGTCAGTCAACGTTTCGATAGGTCTCGGCGCCACATTTTCTATATTCAATTTTGCCGGCACAACAACTTTGACTGTACTCCCGAGCCTTGTGCTATTATTAATCGAGACAGATTCCAAAACGAGGGCTAGCCATGACGCCATGAGAGCTGCGATGAGGAGAGCAAACGTTAGCGGAAAGATTACATCGTTTGCAGGCCATCGGTGAACACTTTCGATATATATACTAATGTGTTGAATTAAATCGATAATGCAACAAGTGACGGGCCAATACATTTACGACAGGTGGCCCACTAAAAAACTAAAAAGAAAGAAAGAAAATGGAGATGCGGGGTATCGATCCCCGTACCTCTCGCATGCTAAGCGAGCGCTCTACCATCTGAGCTACATCCCCATGTTGCTCAGATTGTAGATTTTAATTATAATATAATTTGTGTGTATCATATTTGGTCCATAATAAATAATTTCGTGTGTTTACTTAAGGGATTTTTGTTTATGGTTTGAAGTTTAAGTTGGAGTTTTAAATTTAATTTATTGTTTGATAAATATTTCAAAATTCACCAAATAATTTTATACATCATTAATTTTGGTTAATAAATAGATGTAAACAATTAAATATTGAATTGTTTGATTTGAGTAAATACGTACTTAGATGTAGTTGATATTAGTTGATAGCAGAGCAGTCCTTACTTTTGAAGGTCCGGGGCGAAATAAAAATCAGAGGCCCTTAATATATATATATATATATAATGTTTTTTATCTATAATAAAATATAAATAATAAAAAAATATTCTTTTTAGTATTCTTATGAAAAAAATATCAATAGTAATAATAATAAAGCAAAATTGTTCACAATTCTCATATATTTTTGAAACTTTAGCATAAAATTTTTGTGTACTTTAGAAATTGTGTGGCGTTCTTTATACTTTAACAAACGTTATTTGAAACCCCTATCATGCAAAAAAATATAGGCGAGAAATCATATTCTTTTCGTCCAAAAAGTATGAAAAAGAGTTTTATGCAACATATTTGAAAGTATACGAAGACGTTATACAATTTATAAATTATAGAGATGATTTACACTGAATTTTGAAATAACAAGAGAGTTATTGACAATTTTATCCGATAATAATAATAATTTTGTCTAATACTTATTTTCTTCTTAAAATAAAAGATCCTTAAATATATATAAATGATATACTCTACTCTTTTTTATTATTATTATTATTTAACCTATAATAGAATATAAATAATTAGATAAAATAATATTTTCCAATATTTTTTAGATAAATATCAATAATAATATTAATATAATTTTGTCTAAATAATATATATATATAATATATATTTTTTAATTTTTAATAAAATATCAATAATTGGATAAAATTAATTTTCACTTAGGAGATAGCCTCCTATTATGAAACTATAGTGATAAACGAGTCAGTTATGACATAAAAAAATCAATTTACCATATATATATATTTTATATATTTTTTTGAAGGTTGTGTATGAAAATTTTCTCAAACACTATTGTAATAATAATAATATTATTATGTTAAATTCGGCAGAATTTTATTGTTATGATAATATTTCCTTTATATCTAATTATGATTATAATATTATCAAATCCACCAAATCTTATTATTATATTACTAAATCGACAGAAATTAATTATTATTATATATACAGGCTTTTTTGATTTCTCATTCTTTACTTCTTTGTTTTTGCCTTTTGTATTTATTTGTTCGTTTACCACCTATTTTCTCTCTTCTACCCAAACTCCGCTGTCAAGTTTACTTTCCCTTTCCGCAGCTTTGCAATTGCAATGGACGGCGATAGAAGTAGCGAATCATCCCCCGAAAGGAAGGGGAAAACGAGGAAAATCGATAACCTAGGGCCAGATAGATTGAGTGATTTGCCTGAAGAATTGCTGCTTCAGATCATCGAGCGTTTGCCGCTGGACGACGCCGTTCGAACAGGTGTGCTCTCTAGAAGGTGGAGAAATCTCTGGAAGGATGTCGATGAAGTCCTTGTTAGATGTCCCTCGGAAGCTATCCCCGCCTATTCGGGGGCCGAAGGCCCTGGGGATTGCCAATTTAGATCCTTATGTCGCCGTTTGCAAAATCGCTTGGATCAAATCACTGATACTTTGTACAAACTCAGTCGCCCTAATATTAGAAAATTCACGTTCAGCATTAAGACCGGTCAACTTTCCCTATATGATGTGGATTATGATGATTCCTGGACTATCTGGGCTCACTCGAGTAACGTTAAAGTTGTTTCGATGGAATTGAGCGAGACCAAGTACTATCGCCTCACGTGTTTCTGCCGTAACTCAGCGCTCGAGGAGTTGTACATTCGGGGATATACCCGTTTGTCAATCTGGGACCGCTCCGTAAGTTGGAATTCGCTCAAGATTCTGTCCCTTTCGGAACTTTGTATTACTGAAGAGGGCATGCATAAAATACTCCGAGGCTGCCCTGTTCTGAAAACTTTGGATCTAAGCGATGTTTATATTGTTCCTCGGCTTGAATCCTTGGAGATTAATGGAGTCTTGGATAAAGATTATCTTCAGCTGATCAATGGATCGTCGCTGCTCAAGGCCAATATTGATTTGATATTTGCAGTGGCTTATGTCGATGGTGAGTATGATGAGGAGGATGAGGCGGAGTTGATAATAAGTCGGGGCACAAATATTTTGAAAAGTGCTGTCAATGTTGAGGAACTTACTTTAGGTGTATTCCATGTTCAGGTGAGATTTTCATTTATTGTGATTATTTGTTTTGTGTTTTCATACATGCCATCTTGTGGTAAGAATCTTACTATAGGATAATTGACTTCACTTAATAATAAAAAGTTTCAGATATAGCATGATTGGGTAACATCCATGAAGTTGCGATGACAATGGCATATTAGATGTTTTCATTAAATCTTGAATTAAGAAATCGGTAACTATATTATAAGAGTCATGTTAGAATGACAATGGGAAATTAAAAAGTTATTGTTTTTCTTGCAGGCCTTGTCTCTTAAGAAAGTTTTAGGCAAATCTTGTCCATCATTCATAAATTGCAAGCATATGATCTTTACAACATTTTTTTTCGAATATGAACTGCCCGGCATTGTACATCTGCTTGAAAGCTCTCCAAATTTAGAGACGCTGTCGATACTTGTGGAGCATGGAATAGTTTTGTGCAATTGGAAGGTTTGTATTTCCCTTCGCATTCACCTACCGTTTGTTTATATAATAGGATTTTTTTATCTCTAATAACAATTTGCCTCTCAATTTATTTTCTCATCACAATTCTGACATTGTATTATCACGGAGGACAGAATATTGCTGAAAATTTCATTCGAAACGCCTGGGACGTCAATGGAGCTGAATACCTGAACTCACAAACTGCACAATTCCAACACTTGAAGTGCGTCAAAATCCGGTATACCTTTTTTCCGGATTGTCGTTCATTCTACGGGTGGAATGACGATGTTGAACGCTTCGACTCGCACCTGGCGGCTTATATTATGGCGAACTCGCCTTCTCTGGAAACGCTGGTGATCGCCTTCTCAGGGTTTGACAATATACACCGTTGGTCCTCCCTACGCTGTTTTTTTGGTTTTATCTCCAAAATCTATGATGAATTTACACTTCAGTGTCAAAATCAATTGGCAGATGGTAGATGGCTAGTAACCATTGACCTCTCTAAATTTGAGATTAGATGCTGCAAAAGGGTCTCTGTATGATATCCTCAGCCTCAACTTCATGTATAAATTGATATCTTATGCAAGCATTGTTCATATCAAGTGCTTTAAAATTTAAATGACTCCAATTGATTTTTAATGCGATGTTGCCAGAATTTACAGTTTTATTATTATTATTATTATTAGTTTGGTATAATGTATTTTGTGTTTGATTACTTAATTAGAATAAAAGTGCTAATCATAGTACTCATTCCCAAATATGCTTATATTAACGCAGTTGAATTTTTTCATAAAACAGATCTTTGTTATTTTGTGGATTTCTATAGTCTATATTGCAATGAACTAGTTTAAGTCAACAACTTTGTAATAGGGTGTGTTTGTTTGTTTGGAGGTTTGGATTTTGAATTGGGATTTGAATAGTAAAAATTTTGAATTTGAATAGTTGTAAGATCTGATTTTGAATGTAAAATTGATTTTTTTTGTATAATATAAAAAATAAAAAGATATTTGATTTGATGTTTTCGTGGAAAAAAAATGAGATGAATAGTAAATTTAAAATTCAATCCTCCAAACAAACATACTCGTAGTATTTTTTAAGAACAGGATCGCTTAGGGCACCCGGGAGATGCGCCACATCATAAAATAGAATGGTGAAGATGTGATTCCATTGCCATGGGTATATATTATATATGTTTTGTATTTGTAATTTATATTCAATTTATTGTTATATTTAAATTTTGTAGTATTTTTATAATTCATAATATTTTGTATTCTACGAAATGATACCAATATTGAATATATTTTATCAATTTAAAATTTAAAATATATAAATACAAATATTATATAATTCTATTGAACAAATCAATATTAGTAAATTTAATTTAATTTATTAAATAAAAAATAATTATAAATTTTAAAGCAATTAAATAAATAATTAATACTACAAATTAAAATTATAATTAAAAAATAATATATATATAATATGAAAATAAAAATTTATTAAAAAATTAGGATGAATATTTTGTTGTGAATATAAAATAGAAGAGAATATCTCCGAAAAAGTAGTGGAGATTTCCCAAAAGCGGGTATTTCCATTCCGGATGGTCTTAACCAATCAAATTTTGAATTGTGAATTTATCATAATTTTTTAATTATTCAATTTTTTTTTAATATCAAATTAAATAATTATTTTTTTTATTTTTATTTTATATTAAAAATTAATTTTACATTCAACACAAAGACTATATAACAAATTCCATAAACTTAAATCTAAACAAACTAAACAAATCAAAACAACTTAATATATGAATAAGACCTAACTTAAATCTATATATCAAATTTAAAATTGAATATTTAAAATATTTTAATGTTTCCTCAAACTTAAATAGTATAGCGTAAACAACTTGAGAAGTTAAACATAAACACAAAAGACAAAAACAAAAATAAGAGTTGTTTGTTTGTCGTTGCCACCGCAGTTCTACCTTATCAAAGCTTGAAATAACATTTTTAACTGAATTAAAGTCGAAAACAACAAGACTTTTAATCGAATCGGAAACGACGAGACTCTTCACATAGTAAAAAAAACGGAACACTAAATCCAGAGGAGATTCTCAATACAATCGGACCTCTTGAGAAACATGAGAGACTGATCACAAGCAAGACTATCGCAAAACTCCAACACGAAATTGACTAAGTTTACTCTAGAGAAAAATAGATTCTAATATTATATTAAATTAGTTTGGAATAACTCAAAAATTGAGTTATATGATCCTTAAAATAAGGGATATATATATACCTAATAAAACAAATTTTATAAACTTAAATCTAAACAATTTAAAGCAATTTAATCCACGGATAAATCAAATTTAAATATAAATTTATTAAATATAAAATTTAATATCTAAAATATCTCAATAACACTTTGAACAGTGTTAAATCTTTTTATATGTTTAATAATAATAATAATATGTTAAATCAAATTAAAAAGATGTTTAATTTTATTTTATTTTTTCAAAACACTATTATAATAATAATCATAATATTATGTTGAATCAAATTTTATTGTTATAATAATATTTCTTCTATATCTAATTATGATTATGATATTATGAAATCGATAGAAATTAATTATATATATATATACAGGTTTTTGGATTTCTTAGTTGTTTTTGCCCTATTGTATTTGTTCACTTTTGTGATTATCTGTGTTTTCATATATGCTTTTTAATTTCCAAAATGATATGTATGTGCGTAATCACAGCAATAGATCTTGTGGTGGTAAGAACTAAGAAGATAATCGACTTACTTGTTTTCTAGCCAAACCACTATCTCTATTAACATATGCAATGTGGCTAGAGTGGTAAATGATTCTTATCTTCAAGTTCATTTAATCAAACGTTGCAGATAGCATGATTGGTAACATCCATGACCATGAAGTTGCTAAACATATATTTGCTCTTCATCTCCATATCGTTTTATTGTTTTCTTCGAAAGTTCTTACGTTTATGTAGAATAGGGGAAAGCGAGTCAACCTGGTATGTTAGCTATAGTTGAGTCCAAGTCGTGTTCAAGAAGCTCAACTTTGCAATCATGTGGTGCTGAATGTTTAAGAAATCTAACTTGATGATTCATTCAATCGGCTCCCGTCTAAAGAGATGGTTCTACTTCGTCGGATATTTCTTCAAGTATCTGGTATGCACTATCTGAACAAACTTCATAATGTTGGTATGCGATCCCCCTTATCTGCCATTAACATTATGGCAGAGTCTTGGAATTTTTACTTGTTTGTGATTCTTCTAATTTCCTTCGATTGTTCAATTCCTTGTATTAATCAAGAAAACCTTTAGCTTGAATGTCTTGAAAACCTTTAACAAAAACAATTTCTCATTGGCATCTCAATTTCGTGAGTTCAATTAAATGCTAGTCTAGATGATAAATGATTGATACTATGTATATGTTTCACAAATCTATCTCATTATCTCCTCTCGAAAGCTGAACTGTCTGAATTGTTTTACTGGGGTATACAATGTTTTATTAAATGCTGAATCAAAAAATTCGGAACTGCATTATATGAGATGACAATGAGAAATTGTTTTTGTTCACTGTCTTGTTCCATCCATCTCAAAAAACAAGTTGTTTTTTTTTTTTCTTGCAGGCCTTGTCTCTGAAGAATGTTTTGGGCAAACCTTGCCCATAGTTCATGAATTGCAAGCACATGACCTTTTCGATGTTTTTCTTCAAATATGAACTACCCGGTGTTATACATCTGCTTGAAAACTCTCCAAATTTAGATGTTGTTGATAAATGTGGTGGATGGACCACTCCTGCACTATTGGGAGGTTTGTATTTCCCTCCATTTCAGCATTCACTCGCCGTTTTTCATTTAATAGGATTTTTATCACTCTATTAACAATTCGCCTCTCCATTTATCTTCTCATCGCAATTTTGACACCCTATTACCATGGATAGAAGAATGGCGAAAATTTCATTCCAAGGGTTTGGGATGTCAATGGAGCTGAATACCTAAACACACGAACTGCACAATTTCAGCACCTGAAGAACGTCAAAGTCCGGCATACCAGTTTCTTGTGGTCTCATTCATTCAACACGCGGAATGTTGAACGCTTCGACCCACACCTTGCGGCTTATATTATGGCGAACTCCACTATTTCATCAATTCCTTTTTTAAAAAACATCAAATCAAACACTTAATTTTTTATTTATTATAATACACTAAAATATTTTATATTCAAAACATTACATCAAGACATATTTATATCTTATCAAATAACTATTTCAATTCAAAATTTTACTATTTAAAATCAAGACCCAAAATCAAAATCTCACAGATAATCACACGTTTTATTAGTAAAGCTAACTCTTGTATTAAAT
Organism: Andrographis paniculata; assembly: GCF_009805555.1. Classification (NCBI taxonomy): domain Eukaryota; kingdom Viridiplantae; phylum Streptophyta; class Magnoliopsida; order Lamiales; family Acanthaceae; genus Andrographis; species Andrographis paniculata. The sequence continues at coordinate 599,365 of NW_026137563.1, read as the reverse complement.
TCTTATTCAAGAAAAATTTTGTTTGGATTTTTTCAAGTTCAATTAAAAGGCATATGACCATTGGTACAAATTTGTGAACTATTTGGCTAGAATTATGCACTAGATCGATCACATTTTTTTCGGTTGCTATTATTTTTTATTATTACGTTTCATTCATCAATTTACTTTTTACAGGTTTTGTATGTCACGAAAATGTGGAACAAACCTTGCGGTCCATTTCTTAGATTGACGCATTTAACTATTCGTATACATGGTTATTTGAGCATATACCTCGGAATAATGTATCTTTTTCAACGCACACCTAGTGTGAAGACATTGATTTTCAAAATAGAATGTCTTTCGCACTTTAACCCATTCAAATATGAATTGCCCGGTATTATACATTTGCTTGAAAACTCTCCACATTTACAGACATTATTCATAAATGTGGTGTATGAACCACCTGCTTACTAGTGGGACGTTTGTATTTCCCTCCCTTTCAGCATTCACTCGCCCTTTTTTATTTAATAGAATTCTTTCTCTCTCTATTAACAATTCGTCTTTCACCTATCCATTTATCTTCTCATCGCAATTATGACATTGTATTACCATGAATAAGACAATGATAAAACTTTCATTCGAAGGGCTTGGGATGTCAATGGAGCTGAATACCTCAACACACAAATTGCACAATTCCAATACCCGAAGAACATCAAAATCTGGCATACCAGTTTCTTGTATTCTCATTCATTCGACTCGCGGAATATCAATGTTGAAAGCTTCTATTCATACCTTACGGCTTATATTATGGCAAACACCCATCCCCGGAAAAGCTAGCTAGTAATAACTATCATTAAAAAAAAACAAATTTGAAAAAATAAAAGATTAATATATATAGAGAGAGGAAACCCTAATCTTTAGAAGAAAAATAAAATATTAATAGTACCGATTTATTACATATAAAATATATATATAATTTTAATATCCTAATATTTTCAATAAAAATATTTTAAAAAATTTTACGTTTTAAATCAAAACTTAAATAGCTATTTCAAATTTCAAATCAAAACTTAACACAATCTAAATATAGTAAAATATTAATTCAAAAATATAAAAGGACCCTAATAATTTATTGAATATATATATTTATATGCCGTAACCATCCCCAAGTAAAATCAACTAATTATACAAATATATAGAAATATTGGTTTTAAATAATTATATATGATAATAAAGAAAAGAACAATTGAAATAATAAGAAGATAAAAATTATAAAATAAATAGATGATGTTTACATGAGTTTGAAGTCAATTATTATATAAAGATTAAGAAAAGAAAAGGAATATCATCATAATATTTTTTGTAGACTATTTTAGTTAAAATTCAATAATAAAGTTTAATTATATGTTTACCATCAAAAAGTTTTGTAGACTATTATATAAAAGATAAAACAAATATTTTCACTAAAATTCAATAATAAAGTTTAATAATATGTTTAGTCACAAAATTTTGTAGACTATTTTCATTAAAATTCAATAATAAAGTCTAATTATATCTACCATTACAAATTTTTGTAAAATATTTTCATTAAAATCCAATAATAAAATTTTAATTATATATTTATATATATATATATATTTTTTTTTTTAACACACACTAAGGATCGAACTTGGGACCCAACTCTCATACGAAGGATGTCTCACTGCTTGATTTACAAGGATTTGACTAATTATATATTTTCCGTCACAAAGTTTTGTAAACCATTATATTAAGGATTAATAGGAGAAGAATATTCTACCAATAAAAACAAATAAAATAGATAATGTTTGACAAATTTTTAATATAACTTTAGGAGAATTACTTGAATATTATACATTTGACCTTGTATGTCATATAAATGTGCACTAATTGTCTATTTTATACAATCATATATATATATATATATATATCACAACCACTTCAATTCTCATAATTTTGAGAATTTTAAGAATAAAAAAATTAATATTTAATTATGGATAATTTTAGTAATTTAAAGATAATTTTGTTATATATTAATGGTCTCATATAAGAATTAAGTAGATAAATTTTATTTTTTAGCATCTATAAATAAATTTTATTTTTTGTAGTTGTAATCACACAAAAAATATAAAAATTATATATTTTTTTTGTAATTATTGAGTTTTAAACTTTTATTTTAATTCTATGTTCTAGTAAAGTTCTATTTTTTATTTGTTTTGTTCTTTTTTTATTTTTTTGTCCCATATTTTTTTCTTTTAATTTTAAGTTTTTTAATCTTAAAATACTTTTTTTATCAACTTAAATTTGAAATTGAATTTGAAACTCTTTTTTTTTTTTTCTTTGTCCCACATTGATTTCAACAAATTTTAATGATTAAAGAAGTACTATTTAATTATGGATACAAATATTTTTTTTTATGTACCACATAGGAATTAAATATATAAATTTTTAATTTATAAACAAAATTTATCTTTTAGCTATAACCACATAAAAAATATACAAATTATATATATATTTTTTGGGATATTATTGAGTTTTAAACTTTTATTTTAACTCTATGTTCTCATTTATAAGTACAAGTTCTATTTTTTATTTGTTTTAGTCTTTATTTATTTATTTATTTATTTGTCCCATATTTTTTTCTTTTAATTTAAATTTTTTGATATTAAAATACTTTTTATCATCTTAAATTTTAAATTGAATTTAGAACTCATATTTCTTTTTTTTTTTTCAATATTTGTATTATTTTTTACTTCTTTTCAAAATAAATTTTATTTAAAATCGAATTTGAAATGTATAAAATTTTGTTAATTATCTATTTTATTATTCTTATTTGATTACAAATTATTATTTTTTTTAAACTTATTATATATATATATAAGAAACTCTAACTATTATTTATATAAAAAGTTAAATTATTATACTCCCTCTCTCTGTCCCGTAATTATATATCTATTTATTTTTTGCACGAAATTTTAGAAATATTAATATTATACAATAATAATAACATTTGTATAATATATTGTAAATTGTAAGAATATTTGTAATTTTGTTATAGGACAGAGTCAGTATAATTTAATATAAAAATAATCTCTGCATAACTCAGGTTATAAGCTAGTAAATAAATAAACAATATTGACAACTGGTTTTCCAAACTTATACCCTATTTACACATAAAGACATGCTCAACAGCAACCTATTGCATTAAGCTATGGCAACGCTAGACTGAGGATGAAGATACCCTTTTGCGGCATCTAATCTCAAAATGAAACTTATCAATGGTTACTTCCCATCTATCATCTGCAAATTGATTTTGAGAGAGAAGTGTAAATTGATCATAGATTCTGGAGAAAAATTTGAAAAGACAGTCTATGGAGCACCATTGGGGTATATTGTCAACCCTCGGGAAGGCGATCATCAGCTTTTCCAGGGAAGGCGAGTTCACCATAATATAAGCCGCAAGGTGTGAGTCGAAGCGTTCAGCGTTGACATTCCGCGTGTTGAATGAATGAGAACACGAGAAAGTGATATGCCGAATTTCAACATACTTCAATCGCTGGAATTGTCCAGTTTGTGTGTTCAGGTATTCAGCTCCATTGATATCCCAAGCACTTCGAATGAAATTTTCAGCATCTTCCTGTCCATGTCCATGGTAATACGATGTAAAAATCGCAATAAGGAGGTAAATGGAGAGGCAAAATTGTTATTAGATATAAAGAATACTATTATATGAACAAGTGGTGGCAACTGAATGCTGCAAGGGAGGGAAATACAAACCTCCCAATAGTACAAAGGTGCTCCATGCTCCACATTTATCAATAGCGTCTCTAAATTTGGAGAGTTTTCAAGAAGATGTACAATACCGGACAGTTCATATTCGAAGAAAAATGTCAAAAAGGTCATATGCTTGCAATTCATGAACGATGGACAAAGTTTGCCCAAAACTTTCTTCAGAGACAAGGCCTGCAAAAATCAACTCATTTCTTGAGATGGACAGAACAAGATAGTGAACAAAAACAATGTCTCATTGTCAACATCGTAAAGGAGTGACACAAATCATATAATGCAGTTCCGAATTTTTTTATTCAGCATTTAATTAAAACATCTAATAGGCGTTGGCTAAAACAATTCAAACAGTTCAGCTTTCACAAGGAGATATACCATAGATTTCTGAAATATATACATAGGATCAATCATTTATCATCTAGACAAGCTAAATTGAACTGATACAGATCACTATTGCAAATTTGCAATCTACTTGCATGGCCTGTGGACCGACTTAATTGAACTGGAAATACATGAAACAGACGTTAATAATAATTTATCAAAGATTAGACTCTTCAAATAAATCCAGATGCACTGAATATAAAGCATATTAGAATAAAAGACACAAGCATGGCTATATTTACTGTTATCCTAAGAATGAACTCAGGATATGTTGACAAATTTGTTTTCTCCTTAAACGTTGCAAGCGAAGTAGTGAACAACATTTGAAGCTTTGGAGCAGGGCTGTAGATGAGTGGAGATTACCTCAATCATTATATTGTGTTTAGATCGTTATATGTACCCAATTCTAGTGTTTTATTTGGTTAGTAGTACGAGTATTTAGTTCACTATCTTCAGAAACTTTTCACACAAGGTCAATGGTATAAAGAGATATATATCAAAAGGCAGGTCTTAGGGCCGCAGCAAGACAAGACCTTAGGTTGTCCTGGTTTACTCGGAAACATTTTATTGTTACCAGAATGTCGGGGTTATTGTAATTACTAATGTAGACTATCATGACCATATTGATGAACTACCAAATTCAGCCTGGCAAACACAATACTGTTACTCAGAAAGGGAGGCTTTTTGGTGACTTCCTGGATTTTTGTATTCAATCCAAAGCAAAGGCAAAGTATATGCATTTATAGCAGGTGCTCCGTGGCTTTGTCTAGAAGAAAGATTAATGAATAAGATAGAGTTTTAATGTATGACAGGAAACCAAAAGTAGTGTCTATTTCTTAAAGAAGTTCGGAGGTACATATATATATAATATGAGATGGATCATTACTGCTCGATGTATCAGCTGCCTTACATGTGGTTCAGTAGCTGAAAAAGCCTTTAATGGTCCAATGCGGGTTATGATGAGTTTTAAAGTAATATGAGCATATAAGGCAGCTAAATGTGACAATGGATCCCCTTCCAATTTCAATAAGGCATATATTCCACGATTTCAACACTTAGAAAAACAAAGAGATATTCAATGATGGATCCGTGTGTTTGGTGGTGTTTTCATCATTGATCATACAACCAACACTACTTCTCTACAACAAGCTATTTCTCCCTGCCCCTTCCTCCCCAAAATACTTTTTTGAGCTAACGACAAAATTCTTTCAAGATCACAAAGAAGGAATCAAGAAAGTGGATATAACCAACCAATCCATGACATTGCCTCAAATATTTGATCAAGCTTAAGGTTTTCCAGGTTCATAAAAGGAATTGAACAATCAAAGGAAGTTAGAAGAATCAAAAACAAGTAATTATTCAAGACTCTGCAACAAAGTTAATGGCAGATAAGGTGGATCACACACCAACATTATAAAGCTTGTTCATATAGAGCATAATTTAGACTAGAACCGATTTGAGTGAATTGCACATGATTGCAAAGTTGAGGTTCTTGAGCAAGACTTGGACTCAACTATAGATAACATATGGTTGACTAGATTTCCCCTATTCTACAGAAACAAATGAATTTTCGGAAAAAAAACAATAGAAAATATACGGGATGGAGAGTGAATAAATGTTTAGCAACTCCACAGATGTTACCAATCATGCTATATCTGCAACTTTTTATTAAGGGTGTGTTGTTTGGGGATTGGATTTTATATTCACTATTCATCCCATTTTTTCCTCCCAAAAACATCAAATCAAACACCTATTTTTCATTTTCTATATTATATTAAAAATCAATTTTACATTCAAAATATCACATAAACACCTATTTATATCACATCATACAACTATTCAAATTCAAAATTTTTACTATTCAAATCTCAACTCAAAATCCAAAACCCCCGAACAAACACACCCTAAATGGACACAAAGATAAGAATCATTTACCACGCTAGCCACATTGCATATTTAGTAGAGAATTCAGGTCACTTTTAGTGGTTTTGCTAGAAAATAAGTAAAGTCAATTATCCTATTATATGATCCCCTACTTAGTTCTTACCACAAGATCTATTGCTATGATTACACACATACATATCATTTTCGAAATTAAAAGGCATATATACAAGCACAAACAATCATAATAAATGAAAATCTCACCTGAACATGGAATGGACCTAGAGTAAGTTCCTCAACATTGACAGCACTTTCCAATATATGAGTGCCCCCAATTATTATCAACTCCTCCTCATCCAAATCATCATCATAACCCACTACATATGCCAAATCGATATTGGCCCTGAGCAGTGACGGAAGATTATGTTTATACAAAGCTCCATTAATGTTCAAGGATTCACGCTGAGGCGAAAAAATCTCAACATTGCTTAGATCCAAACTTTCTAGAACAGGACAGCCCTGCAGTATTATATGCATGTCCTTTTCGGTAATATACAGTCTCGAAAGGGACAGAATATTGAGCGAATTCCAACTTATGGAGTCGACCCAAAATGAAAATAGCGTACTTCCCCCAATGTACAACTCCTCAAGAGCTGAGTTACTGCAGAAACACTCTGGGGCATAGAACCTGACCGAGTGCAATTCCATCGAAACAACTTTAACGTTACGCGAGTGAGCCCAGGTAAGCCAGGGATCATCCTCCAGAGCATCTCGGTAAAAACGATCGGTCATAATGCTAAACGTGAATTTCTTAATATTAGGGCGACTGACTTTGTACAAGGAATCAGTGATTTTTTCTGAGAGACATTCCAAACGCCAAGGTATGGGGCTAAATTGCCTATCCCCACCGCCTCCGGCCCCCGTATAAACGGAGATAGTTTCCGAGGGACATGTAATAAGGACTTCAGCGACATCCTTCCAGAGATTTCTCCACCTGGTAGAGAGCGCACCTGTTCGAACAGCGTCGTCCAGCGGCAAACGCTCGATGATCAGAAGCAGCACCTCGTCCGGCAGCTTACTAAATCTATCTGGCCCTGGGTCATCCACTTTTCTCGTTTTCCTCTTCGTTTTTCTCCTCGTTTTCCTCTTCGTTTTAGGGGATGAAGCTTTACTTCGATGGCCGTCCATTGCAATTGCAAGTAGATTTATGTTTTCGCGTCGACGGAGTTTGGGATAGAAGAGAGAACGCAGCGAGGGGAGGGAGAAATAGACAGAAGTGAACCAAAGCAGAAAGGCGAGAAATAGAGAATGAGAAACCCCATATAAGCCTATATATAGGCGGCAGCAGCAGCAACAACAGCAATAATAATAATAATAATAATAATAATATTTATTCTGTCGATTTAATAATATTGTAATAATAATATATATATCTAATCTAATCTTATTTTATCGTATATGGCAATACAGAGATTTTCTTTTCTTTTTCTTATTTTCTTTTGTGAGGCCCACCGCTTACAGTCAATAAGATAAAAGATATAAAGTAAGAATACTAATAATATTATTTACTTTATTTTTTTAATTATTTATTTAATGTGTTTTTTTTAAAAAAAAAAAATAATATATTTGTTTGGCGTGAGACTTATTTTTCAAGTTTATTGCTTGAGTTTTGATTCGAGTTTTATTTATTTATTTATTTAATTTTAATGGAAGTATAAGAAATTAAAATAATATTTTACGGTAAATATTGATTTTTGTTAAAGATAAATTATATATTGAGAATTGTATAAAAAAAAAAAGGATGAAATTTTAATTATTTTGTGTGATGGTAAAGTATGAGTATTTATTAAAAAAATTAAGGTATTTAATAAAATAATTAATTTGTAATTTGACAAATAAATATATATACATTCTGACAAAACAGATGGAGTATTGAAAATCAATTTTACTTTCAAAATACTACATCATCACTTATTTATATCATAATATATAATTATTTTAATTTAATATTTTATCGAATAATATATTTGTTTGGTGTAAGGCCTATTTTTTTGGGTTTGTTTGTTTAGAGTTTTTATTTGAATTTATTTTTTTATGTGAACTATAAAAAATAAAAAAATAATATTTTAGATAAATATTAACTTTTGTGAAATGATAAATTATATATATTGATAATTATATTAAAAAAAAAAGAACAAATCCTTCATTTTAATTATCTTATGTGACTATAAAATAAGGGTACATGTGAAGAAAAAAATGGAATATATAATAAAATGATTACTTGTAATTAAATAACAAAAAAAAAATGTATACATTCTTGCGGATTGAGGGAGTATTGAAAATCAATTTTAAGTTCAAAATATTATATCAATACTTATTTATATCACATCGTACGACTACGTCAATTCAAAATTTTTATTGTTTAAATTTCAATCTCAACATCCAAACCTTAGTAAAAGAATTTAAATGTTAGAACAGTTATAAAATTATTAGCTTTCAAACAAATAAGAAAAGTATATTATTATAAACGAACAATAAAAATAAATTGTTGAAAATAAAATATACAAATATGATTTTGATATTTTGTTACTTAATTATATCAATTTAATTAAGAATTTTTTTAAAAAATAAAAACATTATTTTCATATCATTTTTTTTTGTATATATAAATAGTTAAAAAAATCAAACTTATATCCAATCCTAGTGAGATAAATTATAACTATATACTATTGATTTATTTATTTTTATATTTTAATTTTAAAAGGAATAATATATGTATAAATTATTTATCTGCGTATTGAATATAATTTTGTATATCAATAAATTATAGACTATTGTGTTTTTATTCTTCTTTTTAACATAATTGTCTATTTAAGATTTTTTGTATATCAATTAATTTATAGGCTATTGTGTTTTTATTTTTCTTTTTAACATACTTGTCTATTTAAGATTTTATGTATATACTATAAAAATAAAAAAATAAAAAAAAATTATAAATTTTGAAGTGATATCAAATAAAGATTGTTTATCATAAAAATATAAATTATTAAAGTATAAATATTATATAAAAATAAAAAAGAATAAAAATAGAAAGTATGTTTGTTTTGTAAATAGTTTAAAATGATAATTTTAAATGTAACATATAGAGGATTGTATAAGTAATATAAAAATAATAAATAGTGTAATATATTATTTTTGAAGAAAATATGTATGTTATTTTTGTTAATAAAGAATATTCTCCTAAAAATATAAATTTAAATAGACATTAAATTATAATTAAAAAATAAACTGAAATAATATTTACAAATTAATGAAATTTGACTTTAATTTTGTTCAGAATTTTCTTTTTTGTTTACTAATAAGATTTTTAATTAAATTATAATTTTAAAAAATTGTCTATAAAAACATGTATTTAAATTATTGTTTAATACAAAAAATTTAAAATGATAGTTACATGTTAATACAATTTGACTTTATAATATTAATATATATCACTAATATTATCTATAGATATCATTTTTGTAATATTTATATTTGATCGATAAAATCTATATATCAATATCCAATATTTATAACCTTAAAAGTTAATCTTGTAAAATATTTTGATTTATTGAAATGATTTTTCATATAGAAAACTATGTATTTGATAATAGTAGTTAATTTTAACAATTCAATAAAAAAGAATATTTTTCCAAAAATATAAATTTGAATACAAATTACTAACATTATATAAAGATCCAAATAATATATAATTAAATTATAATTTTAAAAAATAAATTGAAATAACAGTTACAAGTTAATAAAGTTTGATTTTAATTTTGTTCGAATTTTTTTTTTTTTTTTTTGTTTACTAATAAGATGACTTTATAATATGAGTAGATATCATTAATATTATATATAGAATAATTCATTTTTGTAATATCTATATTTGATCGATAAAATCTATCAATATTCAATATTTAAAATATTAAAAATTTATCATGTAAAATATTTTAATTTATTCAAATAATTTTTCATATTAAAAATTATATATTTGAAATAATAATTAATTTTAACAATTCAATAAAATTTATAATCACATAGCACGCGGCTCCCCTTTAGTATATTATATGGGGTGGGATTGTACGTTGAAAATTAAGCATCAACATTATCGTGATTGCATATTAGCCATTTGATTAAAATTTTTAATCCAATGGCTAATATTTATGTAACTACATCAAACCCCATCCTCCATTGTTCTTACACGCAGCAATCGGTGGAGGAGAAACGTCATCCTTCATTCTTCAATGGCTGATATCGATGAAGGTGAGCAAAATCAATTATCCATTATTCCAACCACATTCAATCGCTCAGCAGGCAATGGAGACAACGCACCTTCGCCAATACCAGATGCGTTGGAACGAGAAATCGCTCAATCCCGTAAGTTACCCATCGACAATTGGCTTGAAATCGTGAACATCATAACCTTCTGTGATCGATTTCATTGAAATTACGCGATTCTGTTTAGCGGTTTAGAATTTCGTAAATAATCTTTAGCATTCGCAATTCAATCAGAGCCTTCAAACTACTGCTAAAACTAAAATGTAGCATACCGTTCAAGTATCATCAGTATTTCCATAGGAATAAAACAATATCTCATTTTTATTATCAGCATGATATGTGATTGTATTTGATACAGATATCACATCTTGCCATTTATCTTAAAGCATATTGAAATATGGTGGTCAGCATTTTGATTAACAAGATCTAGCATTCCATATATGAAGAGTTTATAAATTGGCATGCTATGAAGTTTACAAAACCGGGTGATGCATACAATTTCTATTGTAAGTATGCACACAATATATGTGCTTTCAGGATTGGAGGCTTCAGTAGAGATGGCTACCTTTTGTTTCTTTCTGCGACTATAAACGACTACAGAACTCCCAACAGAGCTATAGGCATCCGGGACATGGCGTGGCTCCAGCTTCGCACTCTCTTTAGGGACATGTATAGCACGAAAGATATAAATATTGCAAGTACATTTATTGCAAAGCAATTGGAAGAACGACTACCATAATTACGATTATTGTGGATTTAGGAACATTTAACATTCCTTCTAGCCACGTCAAAAGTTAGCACCCCTAGCGGAGCCAAATTGTAGGAAAGCGTACCTCGTTGACATTGTCGAAGATCACCTCTTATACGCGATCAGATATCACGGCCCATGAAGATTGCTATACACGGGTTCTCCGGTGTTGTTGTACGAAGAGAACCCCTTACCGTGCACCACTGAAAAGAATGAAGAAATACTCAATCAAAGGCATGACAGAATTACAGAGCATCAAATGGATATGCACAATATCATACTCGAAGGTGGCTCCGTTCGGGTTCGGCGGTGTGACTATCCGCACGTTCGTGACAATGTTAGTACAACGCTGATTAACGACTCAGGTATTCTAGGATAAATCATATGTTAAATTCGTCACTGCTAGATTACATGCTACATTGAGGAGGGTGTATGTAACACTCGAACTGAGCAAGAATAACACGAAAACTCAAGTGCATTCGACGTGAATGATTCCACACAGCAAGTGGAATCGAAGATCGTACGACATACGGCCTTAATATGAGTACCACCAAACTATTGTCGCATTGTTTTCTAGCAATGTAGTATTGCCACAGCCTCCTCGTACAGTTTTCATTTTAATTTCTAAGAATTCTAATCTAATTTGCAAAGTGAGTACACACCTCCATAGAAGTGTGACTTCAGTATATGGGCTAGAAAAATTTGCGAGTCATTTCTGTAATGGTAGGGTGAGTAATAGAAAAGTTCTCGTAAGAAACCTCGATGCTCAATGACGACACATAATGAATATGGTGTCACTACATCTTCCTCTCAACCGTGCTAAATTAAAAGCTCCAAGGAAAACACCAAGGGCTAGCGTGTCCGCAACCGTGGTCGGCCTCCTCTCCGGGCTTCGAACCCGACGAACGGCCACTTGAGCCGCGGCAACGAGCGAGGTCAATTTTTTCTAAGACAAGCCCATAACACCGCTAGAAATCCGATGTTGCCTAATAGATTTATCATACATTTACACCTATTCGAAATCTCAAAACCTAGTTAACGGGCAACTTCTTCCCGTGAAACGAAAGTGCTAACCATAGCACATACCCGGCGCCACAAAATATTAAAATAAAAAATGCCTACTAAATCGAGACCTAAGGACTACTCAAATATGTCGAAGCTCCATTAAACCCAACTCAGAAGTGAAAACTTCAGACGTACCGTGAAAGACGAACGGAGGTGGTTATATTAGAGCAAAGAAGGAAGAAAAGAATCAATATGCACGAGAAAGCTTCGACGGTTTATTCAGTAATCGAGTTGGGCGTTAGATAGCCACTACAAAAGAAATAGCAGTTTCGAAAAAGTCTCAACAGACTCAACAAGAAGACCTATTCTACCGGTCACTTATTATGCAGAAAAATAAATAAAAGATCCACCCATAAATCTCGTTGACCCTTCAATCCCTCCTTTAAACTGAATGCGGCAGCAAGTAGTTTATCTTTGTTGCTTCAATCATTCCAAGCATTTTCTTCAACTTCACGAATTGCTCTACCTTTATCGGCTTCGTCAGAATGTCTGCAACCTGTTCTTGTGTTTTGCAATACTTGAGTAGCACTGATCCCTTATCCACTAGCTCTCTTAGAAAATGGAACTTCACATCTATATGTTTGCTTCTTCCATGAAAAGCAGAGTGCTTAGATAATTGAATAGTCGAAGTATTATCACAATTGATCACAGTACCTCTTCTTCCATTTTCACCAAGTTCTTCAAGCAAGTTTTGAAGCCATATGCATTGACTTGCACAGTATGCAGCTGATATGTATTCGGCTTCTGTGGAGGACAATGATACTACAGGTTGTTTCCTTGAAGACCATGATACAGCTCCTTTTCCAAGCAAGAAAACATAACCGGATGTACTTTTCCTATCATTAAGATCTCCAGCAAAATCACTATCCGAATATGCGTCCAATTTACCTTTTCTTTCATTGCAGTAGAAAATTCCAAGCTGAGTAGTTCCTCTGATGTATCTCAATATCCTTTTTGCTGCACTCCAATGAGTTTCTGTTGGAGAGGACATGAATCTACTGATGAGACTAACCCCATATGTTATGTCTGGCCGAGTAGCGGTTAGGTACATGAGACACCCGACAACTTGTTTGAACATTGTTGGGTCAACTTTTGGACCTTCCTCATCCTTCAAAAGTCTTGTTCCCGGCACTATGGGGTTTGCTACCACATTACTGTTTTCCATTCCAAAACGAATCAGCACCTCCTCTGCATATTTGCGCTGACAAATGAAGATTCCCTGATCATTTTGTATAACTTCGATTCCAAGAAAGTACTTCATTCTTCCCAAATCAGACATGTCAAACTCACCCATCATTGAACGTTTAAAATCTTCGAGCGTAGCTGGATCATTCCCTGTGTAGATTAAGTCATCAACATAAAGACTTACTATTAAACGTTCACCTCCCTCCTTCACTTTAATAAACAAAGTGTGTTCATTTGTGCATTTCTTGAATCCTTCACGAGCAAAGTAGGCTTCAATTCGACTGTACCAAGCCCTCGGCGCCTGCTTAAGACCATACAACGCCTTGTGTAGTCGATAGACTTTCTCTTCTTCTCCTTGCTTCTCGAATCCCATTGGCTGCTGCACATACACTTCTTCCTTGATATCTCCCTGAAGGAATGCACTTTTGACATCAAATTGAAGTACTTCCCACTTGTTCTTTGCCGCTATAGCTAGAATAAGCCTGACGGTATCCAAACGAGCTACTGGGGCAAAAACTTCTGTGTAATCAATTCCATATTGTTGCGCATACCCCTTAGCCACTAATCTTGCTTTGTGTTTCTCTATTTCTCCTTTTTCATTTAACTTTGTTTTGAACACCCACTTCACTCCTATAGCTTTGGTCTCCTTTGGTAGTGTGCACAACGTCCAAGTGCCATTCTTTTCAATAGATTTCATTTCCTTTGCCATTGCTTCTTTCCACTTCTTATTTTTCACAGCTTCTTGAAAGGTTACAGGGTCATCTTCTATCATCATCATGACTGTTTCGTCCTCAGATAGTTCTCCCCCAGAAACATAATCCACCATCCATGTGGGAGTTGTGCGTGGCCTTCTTTCCGGGGCACTCGGAGTAGTGCATTCCTCCTCTTCTCCTGAACCTGTTTCTTCTAATGAGCTTGCTGATTTTTCTGCTGGTGTTGTGCCAGAATCACTTTCTCCTTCCGATGAGACGTCAACTGGCCTTTTCTCATCATCTGCGTCACCATTATCTCCACATGTAATTGCATTTGGGATCACCTCAGCAGTACCCTTTTTCCAGTTCCAGCCATTGTTTTCTTCAAAAACAACATCTCTGCTGATACATATTTTGTTTGTTGTCGGATCAAAGAGCCTGTATGCTTTAGACTCCTTGCTAACACCAATGAATATGTGAGGTCTGCTTCTGTTATCCAATTTTCTTCGTTTTTGATTTGGAACGTGTACATGTGCTAGGCAACCAAATACCCGAAAATAATCAACTTTTGGTTTATTGCCACTCCAAGCTTCTTGAGGCGTCATATTTTCTACAGCTGACGTTGGGCATCTATTGAGAATGTGAGTGCACCAATTCACGGCTTCTGCCCAAAACTCTTTTGGCATTTGTTTTTCATCCAACATAGTTCGAACCATATTCATTACAGTCCGATTCTTCCGCTCGGCGACACCGTTTTGTTGAGGTGTGTAAGCTGCAGTTAGTTGCCTGTTGATTCCTTGGTCTTTACAAAATTTGGCAAACTCATTTGAGTTGAATTCACCTCCTCTATCTGTTCTAAGACAGAGTATGCTTGTTCCGGCTTCTTTTTCAACACGTACTTTGAAACTCATAAAGACATCAAGAGCTTCCGATTTCTGATTCAAGAAATACGTCCAAGTTTTGCGTGAGAAATCATCAATAAAACTCAAAATATACCTCTTGTTGCCATTTGATGTTGGATTAATGGGACCACATATATCTGAATGGATCAGTTGCAGCTTCTGTGTTGATTTCCACGCGCTCCTTTTTGGGAAGCTCTCCCGATGTTGCTTTCCTACCAAACAACTTGAGCATAGCTTTTGTGGAATTTTTATCTGGGGCAACCCTTCCACCATTTCTTTAGTTGATAAAGCAGTCAACCCTTTGTAGCTTAAGTGTCCAAAACGGCAATGCCATAGGTGTGACACTTCTAAAGACTCAGCCTTCATTAACATGGGGAACTGTGTTTCCATTTCAGCAATGAAATAGAACATCCTGTTACCACTCATGTCTGAGTTCATAATCACTCCTCTCTTTGGATGGTAGACCTTGCATGTTCCATTCTGAATTAGCACTGACAAGCCTTTCTCTTGAAGCTGTCCTATACTCAACAAGTTGGTTCTAAGTTCAGGTATATAATATACATTTGAAATGACCTGAACATACCCGTTTACTTTCATGCGCACACTCCCTTTTCCTGTAACTGCAATGCGGCTATCGTTCCCTAATTTCACAGTGTGTTTGAAATCCTCGTCCAATTCTGAAAAACACTCCCGATTACCACTCATGTGGTTGCTGCATCCAGAATCCAGAAACCATACCTCATCTCTCGTGGCCTTGTTCCCTTCAACACATGCCATAAGGAGCAATTCTTCCTCAGCATCAGTTTCAATGAAGTTTGCCTTATTTCCCAAAGTAGGACACTCATATTGGAAGTGTCCTAATTTGTGGCAATTATAGCACTCAATGGTCGCTTTGTTTACCGGGTGCCTCCATTGTCCTTTTCCTCGGTTGTTTCCTGTCATACATCGACCTCTACCTCGACCTCTTCCTCTGAAATTTTCATTTGTCACCTTTAGTACCTGTTCTTCCTCCTTTATGATTCTGCGAAATTTCTGTTCATGTACAACTAAAGAGCTTTGTAGTTCATCAACACTTAGATGATCAATATCTTTTGACTCTTCAATGGACACCACAATATAGGTGAATCTCTCGGTGAGGGTTCGCAATATTTTCTCGACGATCTGAGTATCTTCCAAGCGTTCGCCGTTGTTGCGCATATTGTGGGCAACCAACATCACCCGGGCAAAGTACTCTGTGATTGTCTCGCTCTCATTCATCTCGAGAATTTCGAACTCTCTTCGCAATGCCTGTAATTGAGATCTTTGTACCCTTTGACTTCCCTGGTACTTTTTTCTCATTGATTCCCAAAGTTCCCGAGCCGTCTCCTTCTGAAGAATTGTCTTTAGAATGCTCTTGTCAATGGCTATGAATAAATAATTCTTAACCTTCAGATCTTTCAATTTCAATTCTGCTCTTGCACTTTTTTGTTCATCGGTCTCCTTGGCTCCTTCTGCAGGTTCCGTATAGCCAGGATCGATAAGATGCCACCATTCTTTTGATCGGAGTAGGTTCTCCATCAGCATCTTCCAATGGTCGTAGTCACCGTCGAATTTTGGGATCGTCAGTAGGTTCTGCCCTTCATTCGACATCTCTCTCTTTTCACTCGTGTATTCCTCAGATTCTAATCAAACTTGCTAACTTGGCTCTGATACCAGATATTAGAGCAAAGAAGGAAGAAAAGAATCAATATGCACGAGAAAGCTTCGACGGTTTATTCAGTAATCGAGTTGGGCGTTAAATAGCCAATACAAAAGAAATAGCAGTTTCGAAAAAGTCTCAACAGACTCAACAAGAAGACCTATTCTACCGGTCACTTATTATGCAGAAAAATAAATAAAAGATCCACCCATAAATCTCGTTGACCCTTCAGGTTAAACGCGCTCTCGCTGCCACCCGGTAAACGATGTTCTGCACCACGATCTACACACAATGTCGCTTTCTTTCTTGCAAGTTGCTACTTGGATCTGTAACAAGGCGGACCAACAGGAAAAGAAAAATTTGTGGAAGAATGGGGGTTGCGTTTTATTTGAAGGGATGGAAGAATGTGGAAGGATGGTTAGGGATGATAAATGCAAGGGGAATAGGAAGAATCATTTTTGGTTAAAACCTACGAACCTACGCTGACAAGGTTGTCGCTTACGGGGTGGTCTTGCGACCTTTTTTTTCCCAACAGTGAATCTATATAGTAAGCTTCCAAGACTTAGTGCCAAAGAAACATGCCCTTAGTTTCCGAGAAATGTACAGGAAAGTGCAGCGACAAGAACAATGTTGCCGGGAGGCTATTGTGGCTGCTCGACAGCTCCAGCTGAGTTTAATTTTATTAATTGTAGGGATTGGCCCTTTGGTGATGGCCCCTGCGTGCGCGCAGAATTTTATATAATTAGTTTTGATTAGTCAAGCCCTTTTGAATTAGCAGCTGATTGGCTAATTTTCCAGTTAGTTGCTCATAATCGTAATCGCAACCTGTTTCTCGAAGAACTCCTTTATTATTTGCGACCACACCTCTGGAGGAAAATTTTTCTCTTTTATTTCTTCAGCAATAAAATACAACCAGCATATATGAGAAATATTGTTCTAATTTGTAATCCCAATGTGTTGGTGGGCGAGGCATTGCTTCGTCAATACCACGGCGACGAGGCATCTACGAAGGGGGAACAGAAGATAAAATGAAACAAAGTACAAAAGAGATTACTAGGATTGCTTTCCGGGTATGCCCGGTGTATATGTATTTAACTATTATTATTTATTTATAAAATTTTTGATCTTTCCGATAAATTTAAAAAAAAAAAAGAAAAAAAAGAAGAAGAAGAAGAAAAATGTAAACAGGAGAGAAATGGGTACAATTCATACGTGCGATTTGATGGTTTCCACTAATAAATTAAATACTCTGATGTGTTTGTACAAAAGAGATTAAGTGTATGCAACTCAGGGATGGCAATGGATTTGGATAGATTCGATCCAGACCCATTTCATTTATTTGGAGTTGGGTCCAATTATTCGGGTATCGGATTCGAATCGAATTTCGAGTTCAAAGGTAGACCTTATTTAGATCTAAACCTGATTCAGACCCAATTAATATATTACAAATATATTAATTGTATATATGAAAAAAAATTAATAATATAAATTATATTAAAAATATATTTTTAGTTTAATTTATTTATATTTTATTTTATTATAATATTTTTGAATAAAATATATAAATTTTAATATATGTCGAGTTCGGGTTCGAATTCAATTTTAAATTACTATTTAAAAATTGAAAAAAAAAATTAAATCCGTCAGATCCATCGGGTATTGTTCGGATCGAATCCGGATATAATCGAATTCGATTCGAATCTCAAGTCCAACCATATGTATTCGGGTCGAGTCTCAGGTCCGACTGAACCGACCATTGTCATCACTACTAGAACCTATGCTGTCATAATTTAAAGTAAGGACTTTGTAATTTGTGTAGGAGTGAGTATATTTGCGCCACAGATTTATCATTAAGAAAAAAACAAAACAAAACAAAGAAAAATTTAAAGATCAGCACTCGTGTTAGATTTATCAATTTAAACATCGCAGTTGCTAAATGTTTTTTACTTCATTATCTTATCTGATCCACGCTGTTAATTCTCTATAGGTGAAACAATTTATACATAAAAAGGTTACAAAATTCAATTATATCTCGCACGTGTTATCAAATTGGTCATAGGACTAATATACGTATTAAAATGTCATTTCATCAATCAAACCAAAATATCAGTATTTACAAGCAAATGAATAGTACCAATGTGCGGTCAACTAACAAGTTCATGTTCAAGAAGGACATATCAGAGAGACTCACCTGCGGGACACAATCCGCAAACAAGATCCAGCTATGCTTGCTTCCCATTCATCGGATTTGAACCGATCCCCCAACTGGTTATACAACTTCTGATTCAGAGACTCCAAATAACCGCAAACATTATTGCTTCCTGCCAAGCATTGCATGCAACATGGATTATCATTCTCCGGCAACGCCAGCACAAACTCTTCCAAAGCCGTCACATGCTTCAGGATATAAATTGCCACATCAAAAGCAAGTCGCCCAGCAGTCTGTCTGTGAGAACACCCTGCGTGCAGAATCTTTATATTTTTCAAACACCCTAAATTCAGGATTTGATCCTTCATGTAAGCGACTCTGTCTTTGATGGTACTTATGGCCCATCTGCAGACTTGATCCTGCCCATTGCAATACAGTGTTAGAATGTATATAGTTCCATTGTATATATCAAAATTTTCGGCTGCGAAAGTAAAGAGACTACAAACCTCCCATTCGGACGGACTCCAGACCTGAAGATATCCTGTTTTGAAAATCAATGTCTTCAGGCAAGGTGCATGTTGGAGTACATACATTATTCCAGGTACCTCATGCAAACAACCATATACGCCAAGTGTCAAATGCGTCAAACTAAGCAAGAAGCCGCAAGGTATTTTCCATATTTTCATAACAGACAAGAACTGTAAAAAGTTACAATTACCAAGATTAATGTACGTAATAGTGAAAAGAAAAAACAATAGAAACTTAACGAATTGGTCATATGCAACTTAGTTCAACTTTAAAAAATCCAAAGAAAAATGCATCATGAACAAGACCCTAATACAAAAGTTAGTTTTATATATAAATCCACATGCATTAACTATATAAACATATTTGTATTCTAATTCTAATTCTAAATCTAAAATTGAAGTATAATATATTTTTACTGAAGAATCGAAAAATGCATATCAAGAAACCAAACACGATATACATCATTGTTATGTGGCTTAGTCCCATATTAGAATGTTTTAAAAATTGAAACAAAACATTGTCACACATTGCTTGTGGAGCCAAGTAGCCATAAATCTCTCCCTATAAATAGGTGGGGCATTGGGTTGGGTTTCAAAACACACCAAAATCAACAAGTAGCATTTTCATATATAGTTGTGGCTTACTTAGTTTGCTTTAAGGGCTTTTGGAAGATTGTGAGTTATGGGCTCTAGAATTGCTATTCGAGCCGATTTTGTATTTGCTTTCTTGATATAGAAAGTTTTGCTCTGTTCTGCCCGTGGATGTAAGTCATCTTGACCAAACCACGTACATTCTTGTGTTGTTTAATTTATCATTCTTATTTTTTATTTTTTTTTTGTTAAGGTTCTGCAAATATTTGTTTGAGCTATCTCCCTAACAATCATGCGCAAAAAAGCTAACAAAGCATAACCCATCACATAACCAACAAATGGTAGACCAGATAATTTCGGAGAAGGCAAGAAATATAAATTCAACCGAATTAGTCTCTCAAAAAGGCAAAGCAAACGAACCAAAAGTATCACACAATGTTGGCTCTAAATGGTGCACAGAGTGAAGCTAGAGGCATAAGATTTCATCAAAACGTATAAAGCCAGATCTATAGCAAAATGGTATGAGTAGATAGAAAGATCTATAGCAAAATGGTATGAGTAGATAGAAAGATTATGGACAAATTAGTTCTATACCAAACTGGAATTTAAAAGTCATTGAACATAACATATGAAGCCACATTTATAGCAAAATGGTATGAGTGGATAGAAAGATTATGGACAGATAAGTTCTATACCAAACTGGAATTTAAAAGTCACAAGAACAAAACATATGAAGCCAGATTTAGAGCAAAATGGTATGAGTGGATAGAAAGATTGTGGACAGATTAGTTCTATACCAAACTGGAATTTAAAAGTCACAAGAACAAAACATATAAAGCCAGATTTATCGCAAAATGGTATGAGTGGATAGAAAGATTCTGGACAGATTAGTTCTATACCAAACTGGAATTTACAAGTCACAAGAACAAAACATATAAAGCCAGATTTATAGCAAAATGGTATGAGTGGATAGAAAGATTATGGACATATTAGTTCTATACCAAACTGGAATTTACAAGTCACAAGAACAGAACATATAAAGCCAGATTTATAGCAAAATGGTATGAGTGGATAGAAAGATTATGGACAAATTAGTTCTATACCAATCTGGAATTTTAAAAGTCACAAGAACATAAGAAACCATACCTTTACAATATCGCCCCTCAGTGAAAGTTGTTCAATCAGAACAACACCTTCAAGAACTTCAGAGCCGCGTTTGACAAACCAATCGAAATTATCATTTTTCCCTTTATACACTATATTAATATGTGCCTTGCGTAGAGATGATAAACTCTTCAGTTGAAGAGCATTCTCCGTCAAGACTTCATCAATTTTCAAAGATTGAACCCAGGGAGCAGTGATCTCATTCAAATCAGTTTCAATATCGCTATTTTCATTCATAATCATCAAATTCTTCACACTTGGACAGGCAACAGAAAGTGTCTTCAAATTATTAACATTGCGCAAAATCAAATCCTCCAAAAGAGGACAACCATCTAAGATCTTCGACATCTCCCCGTCTGAAATACGCAAAAACCTAAGAGACAGCCTCTTTAATAAAGTCCAACGAACCTCACCATCAATTTCGAAAAAGAAACAGCCCCGTACCGACATATCCTCGAGAGAGGAGTTCTTGCCGAACCAATCCGGGGCACTGTAATTAATTCCTAAAAATTTCAATACTAGAACTTTGACTTTCCGGGAGAAAGCAAATTTTACCCATTGATACGCGAACTCTACAGGAGGATCGTGTTCGCAGTGCAACGTCAGTTTCTTGATATGACGGTTTCGTAATTGTCGCAGCATATTGCCTGCTGCCTTCATGTTTTGATATACCCACTCATCAGTTGCTTCTTCCGACTCGTACCCGTCCAATTCCAAATCATCGAAGCATTTCCAGAGCTTCTTGGAAGGGTAAGTCACTGTAATGTCGTCCATATATTTCCACAGATTTCTCCATCTCCGCGAGAGCACCCCTGTTCGAACCGCCTCGTCGATCGGCAAGCTGGACAGGATTTTTAGCCGCGGTAACAATGGCAAATTGGTCAATCGATCGGGGGCCCGTACCCCCGCTTTTCGCGGCTTCCTTCGACGGCGAGGGAAGAGAAGAGAACGCCTGTACATCGTGGGCGGCGATAACAGATGGCGAAGAAGAACGGGAACTGTCAGTCGGTTTAATTTGTTGGTGAAATGAAATGGAAACTGTTTATGAGCGGGAATATCTATAAAAATGAATAAAAATATCGACGTGTCCTACAAAAATAAATAGGAATATTCGGGTGTGTTTGTTTGGGGATTGGATTTTATATTTAATATTCATTCTTTTCTTTTTTTTAATATTAAATTAAATATTTATTTTTAATTTTTATATTATTTTAAAAATTAATTTTACATTCAAAATATTACAACAACACTTATTTATATCACATCATACAACTATTCAAATTCAAAATTTTTACTGTTCATGTTCAAATGCTGACTCAAAATCCAAACCCCAAACAAACACACCCTTTTCTCCTTTGATTTTTTAATGTATACTGTATTATTATTTATTTATTTTTAGATTGTATTTTTCCGTTTTGTGATTTTCATTATTAAATATTAAAAAGTACTTATAAAAATATTTTAAATAATTATTTGAATTTTACTGAATAAATTAAATTTGTCATTATTTAACCCATCCTTAATATTTTTATATAGGTAAAGGAGTACTATTCATGTAACTTTTGAAGAATTACACGAATACTATACACTTAACCTAAGTATTTCATATTAATGTACACTAATTATCTATTTATAAAATAAATAATATTGACAACTTCGTTTTTCAATGAATAAAAACAAAATTGCTAATTACTCATATATATATATATATAAATTCTTACACCCTTATTTTCATACACGAGACATATATAACAATGAAAGAATAAATTAAATTAAATTAAATTAAATGAATGATCAAATTAAACCCTAACAAAAAAAACACTGAGTTCAGGTCCAGTGTTCCCGTCGGGGCTGACCATGTAATAAGTCTCCGAGTCCTTCGATCCCACAACTCTTTCGAAATTGGCCCTCATGTACGTCATCTCCCCCTCCTCCTCCCCGCCGGCGCCGCCGCCGGCCGCCGTCTCCGGCAGGACGCCGGCGCCCATCGACGCCGCGTGCAGCAGCTGCATCACATTTAGATCGTCGTCGGTGGCCTCCCGGCGCACGGCGTACCCGGCCTTCCTCCCGTTGCAGTACATGGACCAAATCGGTTCGTCCATCAGTTTGACTCTCTGATGATCGGACGGCCGAGGATTCTTCTCGCATTCCAGGGCGATCCGTACAAGGCCGGCCCCCATGTCCTGGAGCAGCTTCCCCGTTTGGATCGAGAGCTCCAGGACCACCAGGGGCAGGCACCTCGGGTGGTCCTGGATCGCCAGGTTCACCCGGGACTTCCGGTGCCCGAAGAGGGTTCCCGTCACCTGTTTGCTGCCGCCGCCGTGGATCTGAACGCCGCCGCCGCCGACGGCGGGGCTCGGCATCCGGCACGGGGTTGTGATCACTGGAAACGATCGGAACACGGACTTGACCCGCCGGAAAAGTTTTGTGGGCCCTGAGACGGGTTTTTTGGGACTCGGCTTTTGGAGGGAGACCGGCGTCGGCGTCCTGGCCGGAGATTGGTCCGGCGCCACCGCGGACGGCGGAGGGTGAGCGGCGGACGGCCTGTGTTTCGGCGTTGGCATTTTGGGTTGGGTAATTGGAAATGGAATAGTTGGACGTATAATATATATATATATGTGTGTGTACACGTGGCAGAGCAGTACGAGGGTTTGTGGAGAAAGTGAAAGTGAGAATCTGTAGTTATTGGGAAGCACGATTTATGTGTTAGAGTCTGAGGTTAGGTATGCGATTTCTTTATAAATGGACTTTAATTTATTATTATAAAATTGCGCTTTTTCGAATTTGCTGTTTTTTTAAAAAATTTAATTGTAATGCAAATGCACATTAATGTTCTATGCAATTTAAAATAATAATTAGGCTCTAAGGTTTCATTTATTTTTTACATAAATAAAAAAAAATAATAATAATATTTTTATTAATATTTTATAATACTATTATACAAATATAAATATATTTTTAATATTAAAAAAAAATTAATGAATCCCTTAAGTACGACTGAGGGAATAATTATTAAGTGATATCTCGGTAAATTGATGATTTTTTTTTTTTTTGAATGGATTTTTTTGTTCCATTTTATTATTTCATTTAATGTCTATCTTTAAAAAAAATTCATATTTAATATATATTTTTAAAAATATAATATAAAAATATTAATTTTTTATTATTTTTATTCGATTTCTTTATGTTATATGTAAAATAAACATTACACATAATATCAATTTCTTTTAACAAACAAATATGACTCGAGTTTTTAACGAGCCAAACTCAAACATAAAAATATCATGTCATTTCCACTCGTCTATAGCTCTATCTCTTTATGATTGTCTTATGAAAATTAAAAAAAATATTTTTAAAAGACATTTACATATAATTTAAATGAAAATGTCAAATTAAAATACAATAACATACCTATTGTATTTGATTATAATTTGAAATAAAATTATCATTGTTCAGTCTTTTATTGTAAAATATATTACTCCCTCCGTCCCAGATACCATGTCCACATCGCCATTTCTGTCCGTCCCACATACCATGTCACTTTCTCTTTTTTGAAAATGATTACACACTTTAATCTCATTTTCAACTTTTTTTTTTAATTTTAATTAAATTAATTAGTTATCTTAATCTTAATTTATAATTATTTATATTATAGGATAATTATTTTTACTAATAGATTCTTAATTATCTACTAATTACAGTCCTCTTAAAATACTGTATTTATATAATAGCAGACATGGTACCTAAGACTGAGGGAGTATTATTTTTTTACAATATATCATATTAAAATATTTTTCAAATTAAAACTAAAAAATTCAAATATAACCCAAATAATTGTTTTGTTTTTACTATGGTTGACTTCAAATGTGCGTTGACATCCCTTGCCATTTTGTATCTGACAATTTCCTTTCTGTAATAACTTTACTTCTTCAATTAGTTATTTAGTAGTAATATTTATTTATTTATTAAGATTAAATCAAATAGTCAACCATTTGAAAACTATGGTATGTATATTATCTAATTAATAAAATTAGTACGCTGCACGTGCGAATCAAAAATAATAATAATAATAATAATAATAATAATAATAATGATAACTATAAAAAAAAATAAAAAATTAATTACACGTAATGATGATCTCTATATTAAGTTATTTCATTTATTAATTGAATTATGGGGTGTGTTTGGTTTATATCATTTCTCATTCAATAATATTCTCATTTTTCTATTTTTGGCAATCATTAAAAAGTATTTTTATCAAAAAAATTCTTTTAATTTAACGAAATTTTAACGATGGAATTGCTGTTGTGATAGGCTATCCCTTACGAAACTGTATTGTAGTATTTTTTTTTTTTTTTAATGGCGTGAGAACCCGTAGCTGCTATTCGAAAGTGCGTACTGGGTAAGCCCCCGGCCGAATCTAATACCCTGCAAATCAGGCCCGACGAAAAAGTCACATTAGATGAACCATACGTGATAGGTGACTTGAGTCGTCTTTTTTTTTTTTTTTTTTAGGGGGGTGGATTTAGTTCGATAAATATAACATTTAGAGATTTTAGTCGGTGAAAGTCTATTTATTGTAAAAGTGAATTATGTTTATATGATCGTAATAATTTTTATTGGGAAATAATAGTTGTACACACTCAAAATTAATTAGACTGGCCCAACACAAGTGCAGTCCAAATCCTCGAGATTCGCAGCCCAATAACAGATCCAGATCAGCGAGTGGGCCTACCGACTTGACTAGCCTAAGGACTCAATCGGCCTGGTGCGTGGAAGTAAAGGTGGTTGGAGTTGTTGAGAATAATCAGGAATAATATCTTATCCAAACATAATTCAAAAAAACATAATAAATATTGAAGGATAGAACTAGAGGAAGAGGACGTAATTCATCATGAATCTTCTTCTTTTTTTTCGTAATTTTTCTCTACATTATTTTCTTGTATTTTTTCCAGATTTTTACAATTTTCATCGATTAATTCCAATTTAATTTTCAGTTTCGTTTTTGTTTATTTTACCTTTTTTTCATCAATTTTTCGGTTATAGCGAGATAGCCCGGATCCTTTCTTAAGGAGGCCGGAGAAACCTACAATTAAATCAATTCCGACAGACTTTTTTGATTAAGCCGTCGATAGCGATTTTTTTACGACAACAATACTAGAGGGTGGATTTTGGTGTTATAGAATTGTATCTTTTGGTAAAAAATTGGAGGAACTTTATTTGCTAATTTTCACTAAATTTTTTATTTTTCTACTTCCTCTAATAAGGTTAAATTAATTGTGTAAATTAATTTACAAATTAATTTTTATTTTTACTATAATAAACTTATTTGTCATTATAATTTTTTGTACTATAAAATATGAAAATTAACAAAAAGTATCAATTAATATTTACTTACATTAAAAATGTGAACACACATTTTGATGATGGCAAGAGTATTATATTAACTAATTTATTGATTATATAATTTTGAAATAATATTGAAGATAATAATCTTATTATTTAAAGTATACGTAATAAGTACTTTATTTTGTATTTTGAATTTTCATATATTATTTCGGTTTAAAAAAAAAAAGAAGAAAAACTCAACTCAATTTGGTATATTTTTTTATACTTTCATTACCTTGAGTTTGTTTTTTATTTTGAGAACAATATATTTTTTTTATGTTAAATATATAAAAATATTTTAGATAATATAAAAAATAATATTTTATGAATAATTATAAAATAGATACATTAATAAAAAGACATAAATAGTGATAGTATACTTTTATTTTATTTAATACATAAGAAAATGAATTAACCAATAGTGGGTTTCGATTTGAAATTTAATTTAAAAATATTTGTGTGAATTACATTTTAGAAGTCTGTGTGATTGGTTTTGATTTTAAATTAAATTATTATTATTTGATTTATATAATTTTTAATAGAAATATATTATTAATTTATAAAAAAATATTTTGTACATATGTTTAATTATACTATTATTTTTTAATTGTCATGTTAACAAAATATATTATGCACATTGATCGTGCCTAAATTTCATATCTCGTTAAATTCACTCATAATTAATCATTTATTATTTTGTAAATATAAAATATATCTTTTAATTCACGCACTAGTATTAAGCATAATAAATTGATAATTAGGTAATTGAATGAAAGAACAATATGTATTTATTTATTTTTTATTTAAATGATATGATAAGATAAAATGTAATTAGTTTTTTTTTTTTTTATAAATATTGCATGTATATAAGACATATCAAAATAAAAAATATTATAAAATACATGATAGAAAAAATAATATTTATTAATTTACTATAAAATTTTAAAATGATACATTTGTCCGGGACGAAGAATATAGAATAAATTTATTTAATTTGGACATGAATTTTAACATATTGTTTATTTTTTGTCGTAATAATAATAAAAATAATTTAAAACAAAAAGAAAAATAATTTTTATTGAAAAAAAGATACAATCCTTTTTGTTGATGGCAAATAGAAAAAAAATATATATTTTTTAACAGATGAGCATTATTTTATATATAAACTTATAATATAAAGATATTTTTATATGTTTTTAATTAATTAATAAAATATTACATAAATTTTAATTTGTAAAAAATAAAAAATACATATGACTAAAATAAAGGAAGAATAATATATTTATATTTCAACAAAAATAAATTAAGGACTATATATATATATATTAACATACTAATATTTAATTATTATTATTGTTGTTGAAACGTGAATTATTATTTTACAAAACAATGCTTTCATGTAATAAACAATACATTAAACTAAACGGACAATTGGGCAAAAATCCCTCTGTCCATTTATCATTTGGGATTCAGTCCCTAATGATAAAAACTTGCTCTGCACTCCCCCCTTTTTCCTTCTTCATTCTTCTTCCTCCCTAATCGTATTTCTCTTCATTCTGTTTCTCTTCGCGCAAAAAATTCTTGTGAAGCCGTTGTCCTCTTCCGTGAGCTCGAAAGCCACATCCCGCACAGGTAAGCTTCTTGTCTGGTTCGATTGAAAAATTTCCTAGGGCACTCTCCGAATCCTGTTCCGGTTCCCTGTCGTCGGCGGTCGGTTGATTCGGTCGAAGAACTACCGAAGGCTGTCACCGGTTCCGTGGCCCGTATTTCTTGGTCTCCGGTGAAATTAGATGTACCAAGTGTGTTTTTGTGTCGATTGATTCGGTCGAAGAACTACCGAAGGCTGTCACCGGTTCCCTGGCCCGTCTTTCTTGTTCTCCGGCGAAATTAGATGTACCAGGTGTGTTTTTGTATCGATATCTTAGTTGGAAAATTATTATCTGGAAGAAAATGTTTGGGTATTATTTTGGGTGATTTTGATAATAAATTTTGTTGCTATTTAGGGTTTAAGGGTAATATTTATTTTGTGAAATGGGTAATTTGTTGCTATTGAGGATCAAGACATTACTAGAATTCCGTAAGAACATATGATTTTAGTGTATTTTGTGTAAGATTATCTAATCGCCCATACGACCTAATATAGTTAATACGTTCATCGGTTGGATCGCTAGGTTCCGATGGACATGGAGCAAAGTAGTCTGAAATTATTAATTATATGTTCCTACGAAGGTGAGCATCATGTAATTCGTTTAGAAGAGGGCACCACGCTGGAGGATCTTTACCGGAATATATCGAAAAGATGGAATAAAGTGAGTATTGAGGCGGTAAAACTCCAATATATTGCACCTATTCAGAAAAGCTACGTGACGTTATTGTGTGACGATGATGTCGCAAATATGTGGAGAATGCATATCTTGTTAAAGGTAATGTTTGTGGATATGATTGCACGGTGCAGAAGCGAGCACCAGAGCGTGCCTCTCCGAAGCACGGTTGGACGCAGGTACGTTACTCATCATTTGTAATTAAGTAGTCTTTATTAAACTTTGTTATAGAATGCAGTCACAATTGTTCCTTATGAAAGAATGCAGTCTGTAAGCACTTATAATGCAGTATGTAAGAATGCAGTCTGTAAGCGCTTATAATGTCATGTTCAACACATCTAAAAACATATTGTTTATAGGTTACGTTAGTAATAATTCTTTCATGATATTGGCATACAACAATACCGTGGTATATTGTTGCGATGTTGTTTGTAGGTAGTAAGTATCCACCTCCGCGATTTTGTAGTAGCGCGGTGCAGAACGAACCACTGAAGAGATTGTAAAGATATGTAGTGGGGATATAACGTCTTGAAGGTATTTAACGATTTTCACTCCCACACGCCACTGTCAATATCCTCTAGCAATCCGGTTTAGGTAGGTGTACCATGATCGATGCGTTGAAATTTCTGTAGCCCATGGCATTTACTGCATCACGTAGCCTGCTGCGGTGAATAGATGCAGTTGTTCTTTTAAATACCCTGGATGACACGGTAGGTAACCATAGACACCGTGGACATACTCGGTTGAGTAAGATGGGTACCCATGTTTTTCCATTTACTCTGAAAATATCTATTACCATATAAAATTAGAACTACTTACATCTGATATAATTTTCATTCTTATTATTGTATTTGTAATGTAGGGGTGAGGCCGAATGTTCTGGATTGAACGAAGATTGCGCCGATGGTATCTTTATTCCCGACGAAAGTACTAGTCTAATTGCAATGCAGAGATGCATTGTCGGGGAAGGGCAGACATTCAAGGGACCGCAGGAGTTTAGAAAGTTACTGAAGAATTATTCTATTGC
Organism: Andrographis paniculata; assembly: GCF_009805555.1. NCBI lineage: Eukaryota > Viridiplantae > Streptophyta > Magnoliopsida > Lamiales > Acanthaceae > Andrographis > Andrographis paniculata. The sequence goes on along the minus strand of NW_026137563.1, from coordinate 569,563 downwards.
CACTCAGAAACACTTCAGGTACCAAAAGAATGATTCGAGCAAAATTATTGCGGTGTGCATCGACAAAGGCTGTGGTTGGCGTATTTATGCATCCTTCCATGCTCGTGATGCATCATTCAGCATTCGTAAGTGCAATTTACATCACACATGTACTATGAGTCTATTGCAATCAAGAGATCATCCAGCAGCCGATGCGAACTGGATTTCTGAGGTCTACAAAGATAAGATACGTTCTATGCCAGCGTATAAGGCATCCGACATCCGGGAGCATATCCAAACAGATTATGGGATTGACGTGAAATATCATAAAGCATGGCGTGGCAAAGAGAATGCGATAAGGGCAATTAATGGTGGAGGTAGAGACAGTTTCTCACAACTTCCGTGGTACTGTCATGCACTTCGGGAGTCAAATCCGGGAAGTATTATAGACTGCGAAGTTGAGCAGGCAACCAAACGTTTCCAACGCCTTTTTGTTTGTTTAGGTGCATGCCGGCTGGGTTTTTTGAGGGGTTGCAGGCCCCTACTCTTTCTTGATGGGACACATATAAAAAACAAACACAAAGGGTGTCTGCTAAGTGCAATTGCAGTGGATGGGGATGATGGGATGTTTACTTTAGCATTTTCTGGTACGTAATTTGATATTAGCTACAGTTGTCATTTTGTTAGAATGCTTGGTATAGCTGTTCGTGTATGCTGTTTTCCATACTCTCTTTAGGCACGTATGTACCCTTATACGTTGGAAACCTTTGTAGTTATTTGTGTTCTTATTTGTTGACTTGCAGCTGTGTCTACGGAAAATGATGAAAATTGGGAGTGGTTTTGCTGGAAGCTGCGATCTGTTTTAGAATGTGAGGGACGTACGGATTGGAAACAGTACACATTCTTCTCGGATCGGCACTCGGGTTTACTAAAGTCAATCTCGTGCGTCTTTCCCGGAGCACATCATGCGTACTGTCTCCGACACTTAGTGGACAACTTCCGTACCCAGGTATATGTACGTCAATATTAATCTGTAATGAACATCACTGGTTATGATCAGCCATAAAATGTCTTTTTTTTAGGTTATGCGGAGATACCCAATGCATAATAAGAAACGATGGACCGCTGTCTTCAATAAGGCCGCCTATGCTCCGTTGAGGAGAGATTTCGAAAACCACATTAGTTCTGTGGTCGAATCAATGCCATTGGCCAGGGACTTCATTACCCAATCACACCCAGAATGTTGGGCAAATTCACTATTCAGAGGCACTCGTTGGGGAATAATAAATAATAACATTGCTGAGTCATGGAATAGTTGGGTGAGATCCGCGAGGTCAATGCCATTCGTTGGGATGTTGGATACCATTAGAAGGCAAGTGATGGTAATGATGAATGAACGCCGCGAAAAGTCGGAGATAATGCACGGAAGGCTCTGTCCAAAACAGGAGAGCAAGTTGGCACTATCGTACATGGCGTCTCGACGGCTACAGTGCAGTTCATCCTCTAGAACTGTATTCGAGGTAACAGATTGTAATGAAAGATACGCAGTCGATTTGGAGGCGCGCAAATGCTCTTGTCGAGAATGGCAAATGTTCCGATTGCCCTGCAAGCATGCCTGCGCTTGCATTGAAAAATGCAGTATGTCAATTTATGATTTTTGCGATCTTTACTATAGCATTGAATCTTACAGAAAAACGTACCAGGAGCCAATAAATCCCGTACCGACGCATGATATGGACGTGATTGTTGAAATTCAGGCGGACCAAATTCACCCTCCTCCGTCGTCTGTCCAACCAGGCCGGCCAAAGAAGCGAAGGTTCAAGTCCCAGCAGGTAAAGAATGCACGGAAATGTGGTCGTTGTGGGCGTCTTGGACATAATAGAAGAAGTTGCAAGCAACAAATAGCTTAGCGAACCTTTTTTTCATTGTACATCTTTTTGGCTTCCAGGAGTATATATTAAGACAGTAGGTACATATTCAATAGCTATATTGTAATTGTTTTTTGTGTCTCTAGGATGTAACCGGTTGGATCCATCGACTTATTTGCAGTAGTAAGTGGTATGTAGCCCTCTCACGCAGGTATATGATGAAGTTGTGAAGGTTCATAGTTATATTCTGCAGGTATATTTTTCATGTACTGAGGCATTTGATGATGTAGCTCTGTAGGGACGGATGGTTAATGTAATCTCTAATTGTTTTGAAAGTACATGCTATCCTATTTTTGGGTTATTACTAGGAGGTATAGTTGTTGTATTACACTCGTCATACTAACCAAGTGCATGTGTCATACAACTTAAGTATTTGTTGATGCCTTCTTTAACCATCAGCAGTAAATACATGCTATTTGAAGAAAAAAAAAAAAAAGACCGTTTCCCCAGCCACAGGTAACCAGGGCATACATAATTGCAACTGAAGTATAATGTCACGGTTGTTGTAAGTACGCAATAGCTTACAGAGGGTATATGAATAATGATTCCAACATATAGGGTTGCGGTCCGAGTACAAACCATATTTTATTTTGTTTATACAGTATTCTAATTGTATTACCGTGTAATAACTTGGAGGCGTAGCATTGATTAAAATTCAGCACACAGCTACGTACCAGACTTCCATATGCCACACAACTATATTGCGGTTATATTATCGTGTCTATTCTATTGTGTTCTAATTCAATTAACGGGTAAGCGATGTAAGTATAATCTGTGGCCTAAAACACGCCATTCAAGATTATGGGGTTGACGAGCAACACTACCATGGTTAAGCCAATACACTCTTACCATCAGTTCATGAATATTTTAAGAGAAAAGGCCGAGTCCCCACCCGTAGGGTACCAGAGCATTTGAAATGGTAACGGAAGTATAAAGGCTATTTCCGTAGGTACATAATAGATACTATAGGGTATTTATAATAATGACTCCGTTACTTATGCATCCGAGCTAAGTACCAGACTCGCTGAACGAGGTACACAGATTGCGTATGCGGGCATCTGTGTTGTAGTTGTAGGTATCCTAGTTGTAGGTATAGTAGCACTTCTCTGTAACCACGTGTTGCTTAGCATTCCGCAGGAAATAGTTGATTGTAATCTAGACGTTGGCCCACACGCAATTACCAGACACCTATGTCCCGCACAAATATTTTGTTGTAATATGATCAAGTTTTTTTAGTATTGTTTGTTTTAAATTAACGAGTAAGCCCTTGCAGTATCTCCGGTCGATTAAAACATGGCGTCCAGTAGGGTTTTATGAGAAACGCCGACACGGTTGAACTGATTCAAAGTGAACGCTATTTCAGTGATCAGTGCAAAAGAAATGACCAGTCCCACAAACGCAAATGACTGGAGCATGTAATATATAAATGGAAGTACATACTAGTTTTCCGTAGGCACATAAAAGCTATCAACGGGTATCACCACACAACGCAGGTATATAATGAAGATGACAAATCAATCCACGTAAAAGACATTTACCAATTCCATCACCTCGATACACAATGCAATAACTTCCCAGGTCAATCCAAATTGAAGACATTAAACAAATCCATCACCTCCACACAACACAATAACTTCCCAGGTCAATCCAAATTGAAGACATTAAACAAATCCATCACCTCCACACAACACAATAACTTCCCAGATCAATCCAAACTGAAGACATTCAACAAATCCATCACCTCGCCACACAACGCAAAAACTTCCCAAATCAATCCAAATTCATTACATGTGTTAACCTGCCCTATTTTTCCATCGGGGTCTACGTTTCAGAAGGGGGGACCTTTCAATATCCTCGCCGCAATCGTGCCTCGGTAGCTCTTGACATCGCCGAAGTCCTCGCCGAGGACACCAACGAGATTGACATCTGGACCTGCCCGCGCATAACACTCTGCGAACATGCAGACTAAAGGTCCACAGTCCAACGTTTCACCCTGGTGTCGGCATCTAATGTACTCGGGCATGTCGCTGACCATAGGCCATAGTCGTGACGCGTTCATATACAACGATAAAAATCGCGTCTGCACAAATAACGTTACTCTTTCGTTAAGGAATTCACCCTACCCATAGGCAATTAATTATGATCATTCGAAAGACGTACCAATTTCTTTGCATTCCCCTGGCCGAAGGGGTCGCGCATTGAGTTACACTCCAACACAACACGTTTGACGGTATCCAGTATGCAGAGATGCCAGTGAAACCGGGTGTGTACGGGTAGAAATATGTACCGGCACCCAGACCGGATTTTGTCCATGATTCCGGCAATCTCTTGGCCTACGGTCACTTGCAGCGAGTTGGCAAACGCGAGTACATTACCCTTATTGATGCTCGGCTTTTTCGCTCCCCTGCTTGGTCGTGATAGCGCGTCGTTCACGGCTTTCTGAAAATCGAACACACCAACCAACGCAATAATAACAATGTGATTTGTAATACTAACCGTATAAATTCCAAACAGGATACTCACCGCTACGAACCATGGCACACAACCACACCGCACCTGCGGATTGTGTTGGAGCTGATATTCATTGCTGCATAGATGATATAGGTACGCGTCGATGACTTCGCCTTTCACAGCTTCGTCAAACAGTAGTTCTAAAACGGCATCGGACGAGACAGACACGACGCCCTGCTGCCATACAGTGTCCCTACAACATGATAGTCGCAAACGGATAAAAACATCGATTGAGAAAAATATATAAAGCCTTAATAGTGAATAGCAATACCGGACAGCGAATGACGCGAGAAAATGTTCAATGGTGTTCGTCTCATCCTCAGATAAGGAACCCTTTCCACAGTAGCTGTCATTATTGCGATATCCCTCCCACTTTTGTGCTCCAGGGTCTGCTACAACCTTAGCATCCGAGTCCCCATCGTCGCCGACGACAAATGGTTCCTGAACCAACAATGAAGATAATCATGTTTCCGTAGGTATCTGTATTTATTGTACAGGTATTGACGCAGAAACACTAGGTATTTAAGAATCTATCTGAAGTATTTTGAGCAAGACGACTTATATTTGTATGGAACTACGTACCTGCTCATTATTGACGTCGACCGCTGACTTTCCTTTCGCCCTCCGTGTTTTTCTCGCTTTCTCAATTCGCGGTGTCGACACAGGTGTCACGAATTCAGGCTTCTTCTTTCTCTTCCGATCCTTACGTGCCATTACACCACGTACAATCGATGAATCTGCGGCCCTGCTACAAGTCTCACGGTCGGAGTCATCGCCCTGCTACAATTTCAACAAAGCAAATAATCATTCAACAGATAGACAACTACGACCTACAAATTGTACTTACTATATTAATTAGCTTACCTTGACATCTATCGGTGCAACATAAGGAACAATGGCCATCAATTGGTTAAACTCTAGCAGGCTACCAACCCCTTCGTCATCTGACTCGTTTATCGGATCAACTTCGGCCAAAAGGATGTCCATTTTTTTTTTGCTTCGGCGCTCGGTATTCGCTTGCTCTTCCGCTGCCTCCTCGGGATCCTCCTCAGTCTGCCTCTCCTCCTCCCCAGTTTTTTCCTCCTTCTCCTCCTCCTCCTCCTCTTCACCCTGACTCTCCTCCTCCTGACCTTGCTTCTCCTCCATGTCGGCCTGCTTCTCTTTCCTCTCAGACTCCACAGCCATCCGGTCTGCTGTCTCTTCATCCCCATAGTTTGCATCACCCTCCTCGCCATCGCTCTCGTCCTCACCCTCACCTTCACTGTCGTCATCGACAACACCGGCTCTAGATCTTTGTAATTTATGAGCAAGTCTGGCAATTGCAGTGTCTTTCTTCCGCAGCTCCACCTTCAATGCCGCAATTTGATGCGCTGCTTCCTGCAACATATGTTAATAATGTCATATAAGAAATTATTTTATCCATTTACAACGGTAGCAACATTGAATAATGCATTTACCTCTGAAGCATGACAAATTGCACGAACGAACTTTTCTTCCGTGCCTATCCGATAGAATTCCTGAACATCTGACCGCTTTAGGGATGTCAATTCACCAACTACATGAACCCTGGACATTGGACCGAGGCTATTCAGCCACCGAAAGAGACGCGGTACCTTCGGAAGGCACCGTGCCTTGTCCAGAGTTGGGACCCTCTCATTGAACCACGCCTGCACATATTGTAATAGACATTACTGCCAACAATAATACATATTGTGCAATATACCAAAATAAGTAGAAAAAATTAACAAATCCGATATTACATTGCTTACCAACAAACCCGCGGTGCAGCCTGTCAAATATTTTTTCCCGGACTTGAAGTCGCTTATAGACTTCAACAGATAACGGTGACTCGCGGGTCCCCACGCGTAGTCACCAATCGCGCTCAGGTCTTCCACATACGGTAACAAAAAAAGGGGTACAGAATAATTCGCAGAACAAAATAAAATATTTGCAAAAACAAACATAATAAAAAGACGAGCAACATCCGCAACAGAAAGAGGCTCCAGCCCCTGCAACAGAGCCTCACGCAGCTTCTGCAACACCTGCCCGCGGGTTACAGAACGTGGCTTGCTCCAAAAAATTCGAACAAACCATTCGTTTTCGACCGATGTATTTTCGGTCACGTAGACTCCTTTCGCGTGTAGTCCTAAGACTACAGAATATTCTTCAACTTCAAATGGAAGCTCAATGTCACTTCCAATCTTGAAGGACATAGATTCCGAACTGAAGCTATTGACGAGGGCAACAAGTCGGTGCCATGGAAACTTCATTTTCGGGCAATCCAGAAAATGCCCGAATGGTGTCATGTTTATAGCTGCGATGTGTTGGTCTCTCATGTGTTGCTTCAGTTTGGCCAGCTCATTATGAAAAAAAGGTAATGCAAATCGGCTGATCACCGATTTGTGCTCCTTGCCTGGCCTGTAAGTAAAAACCATAAGTCCACGTTACCCAAATCTCTAATTTAGTTAAAAGTTTTTCACAATTTAGCAGGAGTAAAAACGCATTCCGAGTATACAACAGTGCCGTTCAGGTATATTAATTGGCAAATTAGACCAAACAAATGAAACTCCTGGTGCCTAATATTACCGCATTTATCAACCCACAAATATGACTATTTACCGAACAATCCACCAAAAAACCTAAAATATGCAACTTCGAGTAACTAAACAAAATATACATCTCCAAAATTAACAAAATCAAAGATAAAAACAGATAAAATCACCCAAAATCGGCCGAACCGGGTTTCCTGGCCAAAAATTCGAACAATTTCAAACCACCCGTTGAACTAACACAACACCGAACACCCAGGGCTCCTCATCACTAAACCGAGGCATACAAACACGGGACCAAGGCTTCTACCCCAAACAATCGAGTAAACTACGATATAAAATTCGATTGTCAACAAAATCATAAAACGAAAAGGGTTTCGACCAGACACTTACTTTTTTGAACTCCTCGTGGGGGATCGCGGCGGATTCGCGGTTTTTCTCACCATTTTGCTGAACAAAATGTCTTACTGCTGATCGTCGAGTTCGCGAGGGACGATTTCCTTCTCGAAGAACTAGGGCTTGAACGGAGAGTGAGTGAGGGGAGTTAGGGAATGTTTCAGTTTTTAAATCGTGCATATTTTCTGTGATTTTTTTTTTAAAAAAATCACAAAATAAGGTACGCAGTATTTACATGGAATTATCTAATCGTATACTGGGGGTAGAGCGGGAGGTAATGTAGGTATATATTATAAAATTGGGAGTATTTATTAATCAATCGTAAGTACATGTTGCATATACAATTGTGATTGAGTAGAAAATACAAGAAGAGAGTTATAACATATCTAATCAATAAAGTAGGGACTGCAGATCAATTAATTTACAATGGGGACTGAATTGCAAGCAAAATACACTGACAGGGATTTTAGTCCAAGTCTCCCTAAACTAAATTGGTAGTTAAAAAAAAAAAAAACGCACACACATAATGCTATAAAAAAATTATACACCGTCAAAATTGTGATATGAAATATCAACGGCTGAGATTGATTTGTTGCTGACCGAGATGGTCTCAGTCACCGTCCCCATCGAAGAACATAGTCGTTCGTCGATCCCACAGAATCCTCCCCAGATTCCTTTCAAATTTCTCAACCGAAAATCCTATTTTCAGAACCCCTTTGACGCAATGATCCATCTGCCCTATTTCTCGGGCTTTTTCCTCCTGTCCCTTCCCCATTACAAAGCCCGCAAATGGCAGGTGGGCACGAGAAAGCTACAGGGACGATGTATCACGCCGCATTTCGATGCAGATTCACTCGCCGCCATAAAAGGAAAAGAAATATATTAATTAATAACTGTTTTTGTTTGTTTCCATGGATTGCCAGCCAAGCATTGCGAGAGTGCATTCCATAAGAGGACTGGGGTCACCTCTGAGAATTTTAAATGTTTGTTCCTTATCGGTATTAAACATTTCCTCGTTGGACGCTACGTGACCCGCTATGGTCGTTGCCATTTGGTAAATAAATATTTGTTCTTGTGTGGGTGTAAGTGATTTAGGGTTTGGGTTGAACTCTGAAGCAGCCATGCCGGGAGGAAGTGGTGAAGAAGTCGAGGTTATACACTTGTGGGCATCACAGAGGACTGCCTGCACTTATTTCATGTATTCTTTTGCTCAGGTGGAATAAATTTGAATGCTTTGACTTTTATTTATGTGTTGAACTACCATTGAATCTGTTGGCATCATTTCTGCAAGTTACCGGCTGATGATCGTTGAGCCCTGATACTCTGTTACATGAGGATTATAATATACATGTTTAGATGGATAGATATTGCATACGCTTTATTTACTTATTTATTTATTCTTTCCCAAGAGAGATGATGTGGAAGTGCTCGACGAACCTCTCTATGCAAATTTCTTACGCGAGACGGGAGCTGAAAGGCCATACAGAGAAGAGCTCCTATCGAAAGTGGTGAGCTGATGAAGCATCTCTGTATTTCTCATTCTTTAATTACTCTAAAATGTATGTTTACTGCATCTTCAGTTCATTATGTTCATTACATTATTTCAAATACTCACAGTTATTTTATTAATTGTTATCTTTGTTATTATTGTTTTCCGATTATGGGTTTATTGCAAGGATTCTAATTGCTAATTCTGATTTTACTTTCAAGTAAAAAGAAGTTTTTGCAAACAATGCCGTAATAAGAAGGTGAATTAGTTGTACTCAATTGAGCACTTGGTGAATTAGTTGTAGTGTTGTTTTACGGCGGATAACGTAGGGCACTGGTTTGTATATCTTGTGACATTTTCTTGCTCATGATATATATTTTTGGGAGTGTCTAGGAATCAAAAGGAGATAAGGTTGTTGAAGAGATTATATTTGGCCCTCGGCAGAGGAAGTATCGATTCTGCAAGGTAATGTTTAAATAATCACAAATACTGTGCTAAGTAGAATCTACGTGTTCATGCATATTGGTTTTCTGATTTTACTGTCTTCATTCTGATTTGTCAATATCATAGCTTCTTTTATACTGCTCACCATCAAATTACCATTACCCGCCGTATTTATCTTGTAAAGCTCTTTCAAATCATATGTGTTCATCCATGGGAAATTTATGTGTTTAATGTAATGGTTACATAATATATAATACATATATTTTGTCTGCAGCATATGGCGTATCAACGTCTACGGAGTCGGAGTCTAACAAAGGAGCTTGTAAAGAGAGGAAAGCACTGCATACTGATACAAAATCCTCTTGATGTTTTGGTAAATGACTTCATCATACATTCACACATATATACATGTGTAAATTTTCTAAGCCAGGGAGCATCTCAGGGCAATGTATTTATATATCTCTCCATGTTTAAATGTTGTATTCCTAAGAGTTGACATTAAGCTTTCATGATTCTATGGGACGATCTATTTAAAAGCAATTTTGGGTAGAGAAGAACCTTTACTTGCTTCGGAAAGGAGTGAAAAAAATAATCTGGGAAGATAGATTTGAGCCTTTTGTCTTGAACCATGTGTAACCTCTTGATGTTTTATTCCAGACATCCTACGGAAAGGACACTTCCCCATTATTCACTGATCTGGGGTATGATGACTTGGTTTCCATCTACAGCGATCTGTCTCGTGGAGGAAAATCACCACATGTCATTGATATGGAGTTATTGCAAGAGAACCCAGAGGTTTGTATCAGTTCATGTACCTAAAACACGTTAGATGTTTGAACTGGCTTTATCTTATTTTTTTCTTCCCTTGTAGTTTCTTTGCAGAATTTAATTTTTTCTGTGAATTTGTTAGTCCTAAATTTAGACGATGTTTGCTTGCTTGATCAGAGTCAAACATTGGTTCTTCATTGCTATTTCCTATTGATTCCAAGGTCCATTGGACTTGCATTTATATTTGGAGGGAGGACTTATTGTAACAATAAATCTAAAAACAAGAAAAATTTCTTGGACTATATATTCTCTGTCTTTACATGGTGTTGATCTCTCTCTTTAAATTCATGTTTGACTAGTTGGGACTTTCTCATGGATTGCAGGAGAGCTACAATCATTAAGGATTGTAGTTCGACTTTTAGTTTACAAGTATTTCAAGTGTTGGAGAAATATGCTGTATTTGGTCATTTGCAATGTTACTATGTTCGAGTGTTTGTTTAATCTCGTTTATAAAATTTTAATTTTGGGCAAACTATTTCTGCATAGGGATAGAGAAGTGCAAGTTTTTCTTTTGCTTGGATAGGGGTGCCATGCTAAGCTATCAAATCAGTGTGTGTGTGTGTGTGTGTGCATGTGTGTATTTTTAATAAATGCAATATGTAAGTTATTTGATGATTGAAATATATGTATGTATTTTGTGTAACTGGTTGCAGAAGCAAAATTACACATGGATGTATATAGTTATAATTATTATGCATTTCGAAAATGTATTTTGGGGAAAACAATGATATATTTTATTGAAGAAAACTAAAATTAACACAGCCCAATGCAGTTTAAATTTTCAGGGATGGAAACATTTTGCTAATTCAAAAGTGTTTGTGCCATGCCCTCTCTCTTCTTTGATGCATATGTATCAGGTTTTAAACCCTCACTACTTAGCAGCATGCAAGATCCAAATTTATATATGGTTGACACAACTAGCACTTGTGACCATGGCGCATGTTTACTGAATACTTTATATATCATGGCATTACACAACTGGTAGAGTTTGATATATAGTTTATTGCAAGATCTTTTGGATGTAATGTTGCCCAAAATGATGTTGTACATAAATTATTTGTTCTATTAACGTTTAATTATCACTTTTTTCATGCAGGCTACCTTGCGCTGTCTGTGCAATGACATTGGTATACCATTCCAGTCTGCAATGCTCAAGTAAGGAATCAATTCTGATATTAACATCGGCATTTACACCTCATTAGATCACTTATAGGATCTCTAGACACTTTTCTTAGTCAAGTAGGGCATGTTTGGTTTGTGATTTTTTTTTTAATTTTTTATTTATTGTGCGTGCGTGTTTTATTTGATGTGATGTTTTGAGATATCTGTTTGTGTTCTTGTGAGTTGCATGCTTCTGTGACACTAATTAACAGCTCTGTACATGCATAGCTACGGCATACTATGTTTCCATGTTCCCTTGGCTAGAATTCTATGACTGCATTTTTTTGGTTCATTTCAATGATGTGAGTTTTCATTCCGAGACTAGGGCATCATTTGGATAAAATGAACAATGTCTTTGTTTTTTCTTCACCTCTCTCTTTCTATTGATGATCAAAATCCGTAAGCTTCAAGCCAAAATTAGCCAAGGCAAAAGGTTTAGTTCTTTTGCTTATCACTACTAACATAACATTCCAAAAGCAATGCAAATCTTTCTTTTATTGCATTTCTCCAATTAGGTTCTGTTTTGTATATTCTAGGGAGAGAGTCTCACAGCAAGATCAATGAATATAACTGCCACTCTCTCAAGTGATCAGCCTTTCCAATGATATATATTTTTTTCTCAATGGTTGAGTTACACACCACTCAAGAGCATGAATTTATGCTGTTTGATTTGAAATCAGGGAGAAATTAATGCTGTTTTCTTTTCAAGACTACGCGTCTGCAGATTTTGCTTTCATTAAAAAAAATGTAGTATTATCTTGAAGATTCTAATACTGTTGCTCAACATCTGCTATTTATTTTCAGATGGGAAGCTGGACCAAAGCCTTTCGATGGTTTTTGGGCTCCCTATTATTATGGAAGTGTACATCAGTCTACAAGTTTTGAACCACCAAAAAAATATCCTTCTGTAAGTAAAATTATATATCTTCTTTTTTCTTTGGACTTGTTGATTGTCATAGGTAAATTATATTGGGCATATGCTGACTGATTATGTTCAAAACTTTCAGAATGAAAGATATCTTGTCAAAGGGGTTCGAATACAAAATTAGTCTGTTTAGTCGCTATAAACCCAGATCTTCACTTATTTCATATCCAGATTTTTAGCATGACTTGCATTTTCTAGTGTATGTTGCCATGTGCTCTTAAGTGGTGGATCAGAACATGCAAGACGCCACAGCAAGTAGTCCTTCTCTGGAAACAGTGTAGGGATTGATAATGGCATAATGCGCTTTATAAATAAGGCTTTAATGGAGCTATTTACCTGATTTACCTTATTTTGTAAGAAATAGATAGATGTTATGACCATTTTATGCAAAATGATTTATCTTTCTGTGTACTCTGGCTCTATTCCTCACGCATGATGTCCAGACTTCCTTGGAATATGTTTGTGAATTTGCATATCATGTACAGCCATCAATATAGACACCTTTTTAGATATAAGAGTGTGCACAAGAATTTCTCTTCAATTTACAAAGGCTAATATTGAATAGTAATTCAGCTTCTTATTGGTATGAGATGATAGACTGGTCACGGTTCTTTCTTATGGTGTTGTTTTCAGCCGTTTCCACCGAATTTCTACGACTTGCTGGAGCAAAGCTTTCCTTTCTACAATTTGCTTAAACGCTATGCGAGGCACCCAACTGCCAAATCCTTCCATCCCTCTCTTCCGGTCCCTGCTAATGAAAAATTGCTTTCTTGGGTTGGTGATGAGCTTATACCCCGAGAATCTGCCGAGGTACCATTGTTGTAAACATCAAGGGGTATTGTAAACCTCACTCTGAATAAAGAAGTAGCAAGTGTTTCCTTGATTCTTTGATATGGACAGCAAGGTTTTTGATATCATTGCAATATTTCCAGGTTTCAGTGTTTGATTCAGTTGTGCAAGGTGGTGATGCAGTTTGGGAGGGTCTTCGAATATATAAAGGGAAAGTATTTAAACTGGAGGAACATTTAGACAGGTAACAAAAATATAAATGAATTGGTCGAGAAATGGTTGCATTGTTTTTCAGTTGCTGCTTATAAGTGATTTCTTTCAATAAAAAAACACTCTCTTATTTGAATTCTGCAGATTAGATGTTATTTGTCCACACATTGAAAGACTAATATGTTGGTTTATTATATGATGGGATATCAATTTACATCATGTTCATTGACTTATAAATTGAAACAGAGCAGGGTTATTAATGAATCATAATTTTAAAAAAAATTGTAAATCAATATTAGGTGGTCTTTCAGTTTTATAGATGGAACTCAATGGTTTATTTATTTCTGTTTAACTGTGCCGCATAGTTTTTGTTGTGATGCTAGTGTGAACAATGTTGTCTTCAATTTGATCTGGTGAAAAGATGTGGATCTTGGTGATTAGTAATGGCAATGACCTTTAGTGAAATAGTGCTTTTCTTTTACTTTAGTTGCTTTGTCATATTTATGACATCATTTCTTTAGGTGACAGCTAATAATTGATCGACACACTACCCAGCAGCCGTTTCATTGGATTCTGATTTCTCAATGTGTTGCATGCCTTTATTTGGTTTCACATGTATTTGTTTTATGTTCTGTATATCAAAGAATAATGGTTCTTTTCTACTTTCTAGGTTGTTTGACTCAGCAAAAGCTCTAGCTTTCATTAATGTTCCAACTCGTGAATGGGTAACGTTTTCTTTAGATCCTTGACATTATTATTCAAACTGTAAACTCAGTATTAGGGAGTTGTTTTAGTTCACATAATAGTATATGTTCTACATATTGCCTCATAGTAGTGTGCCTTTTTTTACCCCATCTATGATTGTCTGAATGCAACATTATTGCAGGTGAAGGATGCAATTTTCACAACTCTAATAAGGAATGGAATGTTTGATAATGCACACATTAGATTAACTCTCACTCGAGGAAAGAAGGTATGTCATGTTTGTTTTTATTTACTTTTCCTTCTTTGCTATTTTGAAAGGAGGCTTTGAAACATGAATCGTAATTTGGCAAAATTACAGTAAATATTAAATATGCAGATGAATTTCTACTGATCTATGTGGTTTGATGAGTTATCCTTCTGCTGGAACCAGAAACTATATTCCTTTATCAGTTCTTTTCAATTATATTTGGCCAGTTGTGCATCTGTGGAAAAACATTAAGTAAAACTGTCCTAAAGGACATTTCTCATATATTTAAAATATTTATGATTTTAAAATTTAAATATAAATTCAATCAGGCGGCAGATTAAATAAAATTGATAGGATTGATGCACCACCACACTGCAAATTTACTGTGCCCTTGAGTGTGATTATAGTATGACAGGAGAAGCAAATCTCTTACCTTCTCCTACTTTTTATGTCCTTTACCTGATTATAATTGTTGGAAGACGTGTGTGGAACTAATGGTTAATCTACCAGTGGCTCAAAGACATGATTTCGCTCATTGTAATCTCTATTTCATAGGTGACTTCGGGCATGAGTCCAGAATTCAACCTTAGTGGATGCACCTTAATTGGTAAAACACAGATTGTATACTGCTGTAGTTGCATATGCATTCATTTATTGCATTCTCCAGAATCTGCTCTGTCTGAGTTTGGCATGGCTGATACGTACCACTACTGTGTCATCACCGTGTTTCTATTTCTGGTTTCTTTGTCTTTAGCCATTCATTTCTATGTAGAATTTCGTTTATTTATCCTGAAATGGGAGTGTAGGTTTAATGTTATTTCTATTCACTTACTGCTTTGAGGAATTTTAGTCTAAAACTTTCTGTAATCTTGTTGAATATCAGCAACAAACAAAAGGTCCCTACTTGGTTAAGAGAGGACTCTATTTCGAAATTTCTTGTAACCTTTGTAAACTTATTTGGCACATCAAAATTGTCTTTCCATCAATTGCTGTATGTGATTTTTGATTTATTGTTCATGATCTTTCAGATACTCCAAATCTTTAGCAAATTATAATAAGAGACACAACTACTCACTTAACAAGATGATCAATTTTTCTCATGACATTTTTCATTTTTATTTTGTTTTTGGGCTCGCCTGCTATTTGCCATTCCATCATTGTTGTATTTGTACTATCTTTCGGGATAGCTAAATTGTACTATGTCAAAAACCCTATGCAATTATGTTCCATCTTTCATGTCAATAGTTCTTGCTGAATGGAAGCCTCCGGTCTATGATAATGCACAGGGAATAACATTGGTTTCTGCTACTACACGCCGAAATTCCCCTAATGTAAGGTTTCAGATCATCTTGTGGATGTTCTTATAGAGCTAATTACTTATTTTTGTACTTAGTGGCTTCAAAGTGTTGTTATGCCTTTTAAGTCTCTCTCCCAATCTTTCATATGTTTAAAACATTCTGGATTTGTGGTAACTTAATTAAGTGCAATCATGGAATTATGTTATGCTATGGTGCACCTGTTCCATATGTGATCCTTGGTGGAATTCATATCAACTGAAATTTTCCTTTTCTACTGCATTGCAGCAATGTTACTTGATTTGCTATCATGGTATCTTTTTTCGATTTCTATATGATATCGATTTTTTTACTTTAAATAGTTGTACCATTTACGAAATTAAGAGAATATTATTATGTTTTGTTAAGAAACATTTTATGATCTTACAAATGCAAACCGTGTCCTTGCTCGTGGTTTTGGCTTACAACTATAAAGATTATTAGGCTTGGGGCAGGCCACTTCTTCAATTTATCAAAAAAATATGAGCTGTATTATCTTGATTCAAGGCATCACATATACAACTAACACACAACACCTTTTGCCTTTTGCAGAATTTGGACTCAAAAATTCATCACAACAACCTCCTTAACAATATTCTTGCAAAGGTAGGACGTTATTTATTTATTTAATTTAGTGTATAAGAAACTGAACATAAACTATTATGGGATGTTGCATTTTCCTATTAACTGAAATATTTAGTTGGTGTTGTTATTCAATACCATATTAAAGTGGGAGGTCCCATGTTCTGTGCTCCCCACCGCCACCCATTTACGGAAAGGAGTTTCAGGTTTTGAGAAAAAGAACATTGGTGCTCAAGTAATCTTGCTGAAGTACTTAACCATATCAGATTATTTGTCTCTGTCTGCTTAAGCTTTTAGTTGATGCATTGTTTCTTTGTTAGTGACTCTACCACTAGCGGAAGTTTTAATATAATCATCCAGTCTCAGTTAGATATCACAATGAAGCATTTTTTTTCCAGTGTTAACTCGAAACCTTTTCATTTGGTGCAGATAGAAGCAAATAATGCAAATGCTAATGATGCAATAATGCTTGACAAGGATGGTTTTGTGTCAGAAACTAATGCAACAAATTTAGTAAGCTCTTGACTGGACCCGAGTTACAGATTTCTCTGCCATTTCTGTTTAGTTTCGTATTGAGGTTTCATATATCATTGCCCATCGCATCTTTCTTCATCTTTTTATTGTTTTGTTTACCTTTCTTATTTTGTGTGGAACAACAATTACGCTCATGTAGTCTCGATGTTATTGAAAATGTACTGTTTTTTGTTACATGTTTATATTGTGAGGACTGAGGATGATTTGGGACTAGTTGTATTCGTAGATATTCTTTTATTTATCTAATTCTTCACCATAGAAGCATTATCGTAATGATTTTACCCATCTGAGCTGCAGTTTCTGGTGAAGAAAGGAAAAGTTGCGACACCACATGCTGATTACTGTCTACCAGGAGTAACGCGAGCGACTGTAAGATTCTTAGTTTAAATTTGCTTGGTCTTGTCTCTTCCTTCATTATACATAAATTAATCACCATCTTTGCAAATGATTTGAACATTATATTTATGAACACATGACATCTGTATTCTGGCAGGTAATGGAGCTCGTGGTCAAAGAAAATTTGATCTTGTCAGAGAAACATATTAGCTTATCAGAATTCCATACGGCAGACGAGGTTAGTGATTTATCTTTTTCTCTTTTCTATATTCCTATCCCATATAGGGACTGCTAGTCGCCTGGCTCTTATTTTTTTGCTCATGTTGCTAGTGTCAATTTCATTTTCTTTTTCGGATTCTCATGCCCCTTGTTACTATCTCTGGAAAATGCTACCAAATGATGTGATATCCTTTAACTAATTTGGGTTGTGTCAGATATATTTAGATCTATAGTTCCTTTAACTAATATTTTAAATGAAAAACAGGTATCAAATGTGATATATATTTTTAAATTGTTGATGAATAGAGCTGCTAACGATCCGAGCCGAGTCGAGCCAAATTTTAAGTGTTTGTTAACGTTCGCGAACAAGGCTCGAGCTCGTTCGTAGTGTTCGAGCTCGGCTCGTTAAGAATTTTTGTTGTTTGAGCTCGTGTTCGTGTTCGGCTTGATTAAGTTCGTTCGAGCTCGTTTGTCTTATTTTTTTTAATTTATATATAAATTATAAAAAAAAATTAAAATTATTTTATTTATATATTTTAAATTAATATTTTATTTATTTATAAATTATAATTTTATATGTATATATAATATTTATAATAAATATATTATTTAAACGAACTTTCGCCAACGTTCGCGAACAAAGCTCGGGCTCGTTCGTTAACCAAACGAACCTGTTTATGTTGTTCGGCTTAGCTCGTTAACGTTCGCGAACGAGCTTTCATCGAGCCGAACCAAGCCGAGTTTACGAACGGCTCGGTTCGTTTAACAGCTTTATTGATGAATAGTGTAAACAGAGCGAACTTTTGCCTTCAAATGTATGCCTGCCTTTTTTTTTCCACAGTTTTATTTATTTCCATCATCCCGATTGAAAGGATCATGAATTATGAGATCATCTACCTCAATTGGTGATTATGTTATTTACGACTATTTTTCTGCTCTACAAATGGGCATTAACGATCCATGTGGCTGCAGGTGTTCACGACGGGCACTATGGGAGAACTCACCCCTGTAAGTATTTAAATGAAACTGTTATACTACTATCCTTCTTTGCTATGCTAACCACGGAATAAACCATGCTTGATTTTGTATTCTCATTTCTGAAACTCAATCCATATTTCAAAAAAATAATATTTTGTTCTTTGGGTTAAATCGTAAAATTCCTCGAGCATCTGCCTGTAACAAATTGAGCAATCAAGTTACAAATATCCTTTGTATCATATCTATTTCCAAGTTGGCTAATGAAGGGGCATTTGTATCTTTAAGATTCAACTGCAGGTTTCTAGATCCTGTTAATAGCCGCCCAAAGATTAATTTCAATAAAGCATGAAATAACCTTAGATTACTAACAGAAGCAGCATATGATGCAAATTCAGTTCGGTTTCTGACCACTTTTTCCATTGCTTAATGCTTATATATCTCTTGTGTTTAGGTTGTTAAAATTGACGGACGAGCAATTGGCGATGGCAGCGTGGGACCTGTTACAAAAAGGCTGCAAGAAGCTTACAAAAAACTCACTGCACAATCCGGCGTGCCTATACCAACATACCAACAACCTTGAGAAAAAAGGAAATCATACCGACCCCTTTTCTCCTATTTCATTGCTCCTTAAAGCTTTTGTGTTGCAATATCTAATCATTAACCGAATTAGAACTCTATTGACGGCTTGAGCTCCTGTTCTCGTTCGATTGGTGGTTATTTATCTCTTGGAAGGTTTGTTCTACTGTCATTTTACAAAATAAATCCACAATATTTCATCGCCCTCATCCTTCGTGTATCATCCTAATTTCTTGTTTAAGTTTCCTTTGTCATGTTTTAAGAAGTGCAAAAGCATCTGTTTTTAACTGAGGACGAAAATCCTGTTTTCACTTTTTTTTCTAAATATTTGAACAATGCACGAGAAATCGAAGAGGGACATTGCATATGATGATCCTGTCTTCTACTCCACAGATGTGATCTTTTATGGCTCCAGTCGCGATGTCTAGGCAGCGTATGGATGCTCGGTTTACAGGCCAGGCAGCTCATCAAGAGTCGACAGAAGCTCGGGATGTCTTAAAATTCTGTTGGAAATTGTTATCTGTATCTAAAGTATAGCGTACTAAGCAAAGCTACTTTGATTCACAACTATGACAAGAAAGGATCCTTTTGGTTATGATGATCTCTCCTTAAGCTTATAAGTTGTGAATCGACTCAGATGTTTAATGCTATATTGTTATTTTCTTCAAAAAAATAAAAACGCAATTAATATTTAGTTTTAATTTCGCTATATTTAAAAACTAATTTAATATTTTATTTTTCATTTCTAAAAATAAAAAGTAAAAATATATACTTGGTGATCTAAACTCAATGTAAGCGAGATAACATAAAACATATATATATATATATATTGGTTAAAATTATGATTTTTGTGGAGTGACTTTTAATTCGAAAGTAAGATTCTTTCATGCAACCTAAAATACCAAAATCACAATTTTATATAAAGTATAAAAAATATATTTTGTTTCTGCAAAATTTAGAAAATAAAAATGATAATTAAAATATATATCTATATATGAGATATTTTGCAATTTTTCCATCATAACTTAGAAGATTTATTTCAATGGAAGAATTTCATAACCCAAAATAGACGGCAGTTTGGAACAGGTCGCGAGGCTACTTTTAATGTGTCAGCAAACACTTGGGACACTTGCAATGTTGACAAAGACTTGTCTCAACTCAATTCTAATGAATGACATAACAAATCATACTTTTCCAATACCCTACGGCTATGGTGATTGGCGACCTGCTGATTTTTCTAAATATTATCAATCAAAAATACAAATATCACATATTTTTAAAATAAGAATATGTATTTATTTGTTTATACTTAAAATATGTATTTATATGTTGATTTTTATGCTATATTTATATTATAATATAATATAAATAATATGTTTTTTTAGAACAATATGTATATTTTTATATAGTTCATTCATTGTGTGTGTTATCTAGCACGATATTAAAATTTTAGCCTTTGTTAATTTGGACTTGTTTTCATTTATTTGCTTCATGATTTTTTTATAAAATATTATATTTATACTACTCTTCAAATAAAAAATTTAATATTAGACTACAAACTCATGTATTTAGATGAGGGGTTGTTTCTAGTTGAGATTGAGGATGAGAATTAAATTAAATTTGAATTGAATATATCTTGCTCAAAGACTTAATTTTGCATGGAATCCAGTGTGTGAATAACAATGTTTTGGACCCAACCCCACGTCCAAAACCATCAATTTCATCAAACTCTTCTTACACACACATATAATACATATACATATACATATACATATATATATATATAGCCCCATAATTAGTTATCTCTAAGAAGGATCGACAATGGCAAGAACAAGTTATAGTTTCTTGATCATCCTTATTACAACATATTTCATGGACATAGCCAATGGCACCAACACTACCACCAATGACCAGACCACACTTGTTATCATAAAATCTCATCTATTTGAGCAGCAGCCTTCGCACCCGCTGCGCCGCAACTGGTCCTCCGCCACCTCTGTCTGCACTTGGGCCGGTGTCGCTTGCACCTCCCGGCGCCACCACCACCCCCGTCGAGTGACACGGCTGAACCTTGCTAGCCTAGGACTTGTAGGAACCATCCCTCCTCAATTAGGACACCTTTCGTTCCTCACTTACCTTAACATCAGCGACAATGGCTTCAATGGGAGCTTGCCGGATGAGGTGGCCGGATTGCGCAGATTGAGGGTTCTTGATGCCGCGCATAACTCCTTCTCCGGCCACATTCCGGCTGGACTTGCCAAGTTGATCAAGCTCAAGTGTTTGAATCTAAGTAACAATCATTTCCAAGGTATATATATATATATATATATATATATATAGAGGCTGCAGATCCTATGTTAATCCGGCCAAACAGTATAGTCTGGTTTGACCATATCAACATATAGATGACCTCAACTTATATTGTGTTATAAGATAATATATGATGAATTATATGTATTATAAATATGATGAGATATATATATATATATATAAATATAATATATGCTGATCTAATCAAATCAGTATCATACTAACTTGACCATATATATATATATTGAAAAATTATGGAAACTCTCTTATGGATACAAAGACAAAGGATTATTTCACTTAACACCAATTTCTTTTAAGTTGGAATTTCAAATATCTTTTTAACATGTTCATCGTTAATTTATTTATCCGCACACGGGAGTCAACCAACAATATATCCACTTAATTTTATTATTATTATTTTTTTGCGATATTTTATGATTCAAAAGGTGCAATTCCAAGAGAGATTGGGGATCTTGGCGAACTAGAGATGCTTGTGTTAAGCAGCAACAAGATTGCCGGGACAATTCCTACACACATTGCCAACTTAACCAATCTTCGAATGTTAGGACTACATGATAATCAACTCACAGGTAAATCAAATCTAACTTCTAAAGTTTTTCATATAATTGCCAAAAAATTTAAAATTTTTCTTATTCGATTCAGGTTCTATACCATCGGGCATCTTCAACATCTCGACGTTGCAATACCTCTACTTAGCAAACAACGAGCTATCGGGAACATTGCCCGCGACAATGGGACAAGACCTCCCGATTCTTCGACATCTTTTCCTTAACAAAAACAATCTTCGAGGCCAAATACCCGAATCCATCGCCAATGCCTCGATGCTCTCGATACTCAGCCTCGAAACCAACCACTTCTCCGGTCCGATTCCCACTTCTTTAGGCAACCTAAAGAACCTCATTTGTTTGCATCTCTTCCAAAACATGTTCACAAGTGATTCATCTCAAGAACTACCCTTCCTTACATCCTTAACAAACTCCAAATACTTAAAAGACATCATCCTAGATGATAATCCACTCCATGCCTTTCTTCCTACTTCCATAGGAAACTTTTCTTTCAATTTCAAGAAGCTAACGATCAATGGCTGTCGAATCAAGGGCGAACTACCGAAAGAGATCGGAAACCTTAGCAACCTAATCCAGTTAGAACTTAAGGACAACGATCTCCATGGATCGGTCCCGGAAACCTTTCGAGGCATGAGTAGCCTTCAGGGCCTGTTTCTTGGCGGGAACAACATCGAAGGGCCTTTTCCTCAGAGCGTCTGCGATCTTCACGCATTGTCTGAATTAAATCTTAGCCATAACGAGTTCTCCGGCGCCATTCCCGGATGCATTGGGAATGTTACGTCGTTACAGAGGATCGATCTTGGTTCGAACATGTTTGGGTTCAGTCTACCGATCGATATGTGGAACCTCGTTGATCTAGTTGGTCTCGATCTTTCGCGTAATGCGTTCGATGGTCACTTGTCGCAAGAAATCGGGAGCTTGAAGACTATTAACTACATGGATGTATCAGAGAATCGACTTACGGGGGAAATTCCGTCGGGATTCAGAAGTATGACGAGCTTGAGCTACCTTTCGTTGGCGAAGAACGAGCTGGAGGGCGCAATTCCAGCATCCCTCGGCGAGATAGCAAACATCGCGCAGCTAGACTTGTCTTATAATAATCTTTCGGGAGAGATACCAACGACGTTGGAAAAGCTTCGTTTCTTGAGGTACATCAACGTCTCGCATAACAAGCTGCGGGGATCGATCCCAATCGGAGGCTGGTTCGAGAGTGTCGATGACTATCGCCTCTTCGCGTCAAATGAAGCCTTGTGTGGTCCTCCGAGGCTACGCATCTCGCGTTGTCCCAGGAAACGTAGGAACAAAGTATCGGTTATAGTTATCATATCGATTGTGGTTGCATCCTTCATCGTCGTCGCGTCGTCTTGTTGGGCGATGAGGTACAAACGTCGACACAGTTCGACCTCCCTCCAAGAGAGCATTGATCCGTCGTCGAATGCAGTCTTCGCAAGATTTTCTTACCAAGAAATTCTCGATGCGACCAGAGGATTTAGCAGCGACAATCTTCTGGGTTCGGGGAGCTTCGGGTCCGTCTACAAGGCAGCCTTCGAGAATGGATTGATCTCGGCGGTGAAAGTGTTTGATCCCCGAAACAGAGACGGCTTCAAGAGTTTCGAGAGGGAATGCAAAGCGCTCGCCAACTTACGCCATCGGAACCTCACTCAAGTGGTAAGTTCCTGCTCAAACCTCGACTTCAAGGCCTTGATTCTCGAGTACATGCCCAACGGAAGCCTCGACGATTGGCTGCACACGGAGGGAAAGTTTCTCGGAATCATGCAGAGGTTAGACATAATGATCGATGTTGCTTCGGCGCTCGAATACCTGCATCACGAGTATCATACGCCGGTCATCCATTGCGACTTGAAGCCTAGCAACATTCTGTTGGACAAAGACATGGTCGGACATGTCACCGATTTCGGGATAATGAAGTTGCTGGGGAAGGATGAAACTTGCGCGCATACGGAGACTCTCGCAACGTTGGGCTACATTGCACCAGGTAAACATCAAAAAAGAAACATCAAGAATCAAGAATTTCTATCGACGAAATGCCATATTAGTCTACCTCTCGCAAAATTACGCTAACTTCATATGCTCGTCTTAAAACATAAACTCTATATCGTAAACTCCAACCGATGTTCATAAATCGTAAGACTGTAACATGACATACCGTATATATTGTTGTTGCAGAGTTTGGACTGAACGGAATAGTATCGAGCGCATCAGACGTATACAGCTACGGCATCCTGTTGATGGAAACATTTACAAGGAAAAGACCAAGCGATGAGATGTTCAGTTCAGACATGAGCATAAGGAAATGGATCGATTCTTTGAGACCAAATGGACTAAGGGAAGCTACAGAACTGAAAGCAGAAGATAAGCATTTCATTCGACATTTGCAGTGTGTTTCAATGATCATCGATTTAGCGTTGGCTTGCACTGTTGAATACCCGAAGGACAGAGTGAACATCAAGGATGTCCGAAGCACACTTCAAAGCATCAAACATAGGTTTTCTGAGAAGCTATGAGTGTAAGAAATATGCAGTTTGAACTTACTTTCTATGATATTTGTAATCTCTATATATCAGAAATGGTACCTTATTACACACAAGATTAGTTATTGGATCCCACGGCTTTCTGGACGAGCTCGGTTTGCTCTTTGACGTGAACTTGGTAGAATCCGGTTGCTGTGGCTGCAGAGGGAGCACGCCCCGCGTATATTATGTTGTCCGTGGTGCCTCTGCTGAGTGCTTTCATTGCAGTCGCGAGACGCGGCTTGATGTAGTTGTATGCACCCATGTTCATCGGCTCTTCCTGACACCAGACGATTTCAGCATCTGGAAAGAGTTGCAGAAAGCAAAAATGGATGATCAGCCTGTGTCGACTTAAAATTTTTTCCATTGCATTACATCTTTTCTTTCTTATGAAACTTTCGAAAAATTGAGTAACACATACTTGGATATCTCTTAAGTTCACGCTGGATGAGATCATAGGGGAAGGGGCAAAGCTGCTCGACTCGGCAGATAGCGATGTCCTTTGCTTCAGCTTTCTTCCTCTCTTCGTCGAGCTCATAATAGACCTGCAAAAAATGCATGTCAAATAACACAACTAATGGAAATATTAACATTGTAACACAAAGAAAACGATTTGATACCTTTCCAGAGCAAAGGATTAGGCGTCTGATACTCTCTTCGATATCAGAATGATTATTTTGATCCTTTATGAGACGTTTAAACCTTGTTCCTTGTTTGTCGAAACCAGGATGGCCCTTAACATCATCAAATTCGGATAAATTGGACTTGCAATCTTTGTGGCGGAGCAAATTTTTAGGAGACATAACGATAAGAGGTTTGCGGAACTCCCGGTGTATCTGAAACATAAAATGCAGAACATGAGAAACAAGCACTGCTGCAGGTTAACCACAGCTCGAGCAAGTTGAGTCCACTCACCTGGCGTCGCAAGACATGGAAATAGTTTGCGGGAGTAGTCACATTCACCACTTGCCAATTGCATTCCTGGATCTGCTTTCTAAGAGTTGGATCCATCTCTGGAATAACATAGGGATGATCATCGCTCATCTGCAACAAAACATGGAAGGTCACCTTCGCCATCATGGATTAAACGAAGAAATAGTCGATGCTGTATTCCAGCAGGAAAAATAAAAACTCAACCACCATTTCACTCTTTTCAAATCAAAAACATTTGCAAGTAAAAGAACAAGGTGTTTCTCCAAAGTTGTCTATTTCATTGAAGCCAAACCAACTAGTAAATCGATTGTGCATGGGGATTATTCATGCTAATCTAGAATCTTCGAACATGGAAGACCTCTTACAGCATATCTTGAGGTTGATGGATGCAAAGATCATTCAACTGGTCAGAATTCAAGAAAGAGTGCATGACCTTAAAAAGGAGACTACAGGTAAATGGCCATAAAAAAATGCTTTTAAGGGTTGAGATGAAATGGAGTCCAAAATACCTGAAGGTAACGTTCCAAACGAGCACTTGAGTGTTCAGGGCCTTGACCATCATATCCATGAGGCAGTAGGACAACTAATCCAGTTTGACGTAGCCATTTGGCTTCTCCACTGCTCAGAAACTGGTCGAATATCACCTGAGCCCCGTTGGCAAAGTCGCCAAATTGAGCTTCCCATAATACCAGAGAATTGGGATTTTCCATAGAATAACCTAATTCAAAACCCAAAACTCCAAACTCGGACAGAGAGCTGAAAAGGGACAAACTTTAGTTAGTAGCTTCTGAGTTTTTGAGACATCATAATATGGTACCGAATAAAAAGCATAAAGGGGATGTAGTTCTAGCTTACAAAAGCCATCAGATACACAGACCAAAAACTTGAAGGAATTTATATTACAAATCAATGGAGATTTAATCTTTTTTGTTTCAAATTCTTTGCTAAAATGAAATTTTCAATCTAACCACTTCTGAATAGACCCCGCGTACACCGTGCTACCATGTCATCTCATATACACCCCTAACATGTTGCTCTTAAACTGCCAGTTCATCAAAAGAAAAATCCTTAACAGTAGTAATCAAGGAGTAATGCACACACTTACTGAAAAATAATGAATTCTTATTACAAAGAAAACAATATGGCAAAAGTATATTGTAATCAAAATAAAGGTTTATGGAAATCTTTGGCTTGATCACTCTGTATTCGGAAGAAGTACATGTTTTATTTTCTACTAACCAAACAATCTACATTATAGTTATAGAGTAAGAAATCTAGATTACTACTGAGCACATTTCCTAATTCAAACAAATCTTAAAGTAGAGATTAAATTACTCCTAGAGAAATACTAATCTAGATAACATAACTATTTAAATGACCTAAACTAAGTAGACTTATATCACAACATCAAACAGCAGAGCATTTCAATAAGAATGATCTATGTTTCAAGATTAATATCCCATCAACATTTCATGGTTCGTTCATGCATTTGGCAGGGGAGACACACTTGAGGACTTACAATGATTGGGTCATTAGTCTCTCACCAATGAAAATGGTTCACTAGAAATAAAAACAACTATGATTTGCATGAAAGATGCTGGTGATCCACACAATAAATTTTTGATAAAAAATTAGAAGAAACAAAAACAGAGAATACCTATTGCTCACAGTAAACATCTCTTCGTTTTGGTTCTCCATTACATGATCCAAGGGACAATATTTGTCCACTGTTTCTTGATCATGAACAACGGCATGTCTATGGCTGAAAGTACCTCGCTCAACATCCTGCCCACTTAACCTGACATGATTCCCCTCCACAAGCAAGGTTGCAAAAGCAAGTGCTTCTCCCAAAGCCCAGTCAATACCCTCGCCTGTCTCGATCATCTTTGCACGTTCTTCGAATATCCTCTTCACTGCTCTATGAGCTTTGAAATTTTCTGGAAGGACTGTGATAGCATTGCCAACATTTTTCAAAATCTCTGGCTTCACGCTGAAAGATAAAAGTTCATTACTGCACAATAAAATGAAAACTTAAACAACTACCCAATTGTGTTGAATAAAAAAAGATTACCCAGTGTTACGGATCCGGGAAAGCTGTTCAGGAGACTTAAAACCAGCCCAGTAAGCAGAAAGCCAGTCCCTCTTTTGAGGCACATAGTCTTTGCTGCCCACAAACTCTTCATTGAGAATTGAAAGAACTTTGTTATTTATCTTATCGATATCTTCTTTTGTAACATGGCCAGATTCTAAAAGCTTGTTTTGGTATATCTGAAGCGCCGAAGGATGCTTGCGGATAACCTATAAAAGACATTAAGGATATTGTTAAAGATGAGATTGCCAGAGGAGTGGTTGAGACAACAACAAAACTTAGAACAGCCAAGAACACCAGACCTTATACATCTTGGGCTGAGTGAAAGACGGTTCATCAATTTCATTGTGACCAAATCGACGGTAGCACACAATATCAACTACAACATCGGTATGGAATGTCTGACGCCATTCTGCTGCAAGCTCACAGGCTTGAACAACAGCCTCAACATCATCACCATTGACATGGAAGATTGGAGCACTCAGAGCTTTAGCAACATCTGTACAATACTGTGAAGACCTTCCTGACCTTGGGTCCGTCGTGAATGCAACTTGATTGTTCACCACAATATGGATAGTACCCCCTGTAGTATAATTTGGAAGAGCGCTTAGATGCAAGGTCTCATACACAACTCCTTGTCCAGCAAAGCTGCCATCACCGTGGATCAAAATACCCATGTTCTTTGTTCTGTTAGAGTCGTTAGAATAGTATTGTTTCGCTCTAGTTTTTCCAACTACAACAGGGTCCACAGCCTCTAAATGACTAGGATTTGCAACCAGTGACAAGTGAATTCTCTTACCCCCTCTCGTTGGCCTATCATAAGAAGTTCCCAAGTGGTATTTAACATCACCAGTTCCAGTGTAAAGACCAACCTCATCCACAGGCTTTGCATTGCCTCCAAACTCACTAAATATCTGCCGAAGAGGTTTCCGGACAACATTAGCCAGAACATTCAATCTCCCTCGGTGGGACATGCCGATGACTATGCTTTCCACTCCAAGATCTGCTGACCTATCAAACATCTCCTTCATGCCAGGAATCAATGTCTCACAACCTTCAAGCCCAAACCTCTTGGCTGCTGTCCATTTAGCAGCCAAGAAACTTTCAAACTGTGTGCCCCAAATAAGCCGGTCGAGTATAACCTCACGCCGCTGGCGGTTGTACTGAGTTGGCAGTGGAGTCTCGATCTTGTCTCTGAGCCAGTTACACTTTTCTCGATCAGCTATATGCATGTACTCATAACCAATATTTCCACAATAAGCTTGTTCTAGTCTTGTCAAAATCGCCCTCAAGGTTTGCACAGGGCGGTTCTCAGACAAGAAACCTGACATCCTCCAAACACCTATGAAGAATTCTCTGTCGAGATCAGCTTCTGTAAATCCATAAGAGGCTGGATCTAGATCATCAGGAATAGGCCTTTCTTCCAATCCTAAAGGATCCAAGTTAGCTTTCATGTGACCATAAACTTGATAAGCTCTCACAAGCAACATAAGCCTCATGCTTTCCTGAATTGTTTGGCCAGAAATTCCAGGCGAAATGTCCGCCTGGCCAACAAAATTCCTGAAGAAATTATCCCACGATTCATCGACACTGCTGGGATCCTGCTCCCATGCTCTCTGGAGCTCTTCAAGATAAACACTGCTTGTCCCATCCAAGAAGCTATCGGTCAGCCTTGAGAGTGGCACAGGATGAGGCACAGGTGTGGATTTTTCTGCCCTAAAAATTGTACCATGGAAATGTCGACACTGCACAGGAGCAGCCCGTGTTCGCCACTTATAAGTGGATGTATTCGAGAAAGCTCTCCTAACAGCAAATCTTGCCACATTAGAACCAGCTCTAAACCAGGCCATGGCTATCCTCCAAATCCCAAAATTCGAAACCCTATTAAGTTATA
This sequence comes from Andrographis paniculata, assembly GCF_009805555.1. NCBI lineage: Eukaryota > Viridiplantae > Streptophyta > Magnoliopsida > Lamiales > Acanthaceae > Andrographis > Andrographis paniculata. Next base: position 540,499 of record NW_026137563.1, on the reverse strand, counting down.
AGTACTTTGAGATGAGAGATCTTGCTCCAAATTAGCCTAAATTAATCAACAAGTGAAACACCATTAAATATATAGAGCAATCATCAAATCAAACAAAAGAAGGCCTAACTTCACGAAACTCTACAATCACAAACACATTCGCAGCATTTCCACATAATGAAACAGTCCCCCCCAAAATTTACATTCGACACAACGCATCAATGGAAAGTTAGAATGATCCAAAAGGCAAATTACGAAATCCACACAACAGGTCACTCCAGAACATCAAAGTTGTACAGAGCCGATCGAAAACAGGCATTTGCAGCGAATCGAACCAACAGTGTTACATATGCAAAACATCAACATACACATTACGAAACAAAAATGTAAAACAGTAGTCTCCGTACCTCAGGGAAGATGTGGCAGCATCAAGAGAAACTCATGATCTCCAATCCTTTACGGGGCCTTCGGTTTCGCAGCTGTATTTTGAGCTATCACGTGTTTTCCTGTCATAAAGAGGGGGAGACCGTCGGTTTGTGGAGTGGAGAAACTTCCATAACTCTCCTTTTCTCAAAGCTTCTGGACGTAGCGATTCTTCCCATTGTCGAACTCATACTAGTTCTAGAGGGAAGCGGGACCTCGACTCCAGGGACTGTAATAGTTTAGGCTTAGGGTACATTTTATATCTGTTTTCATAATTTTTTTTTTTTTATATGTATTTACCTTTATTTAAATTATTACTCCTATATTAGTATTAGTATTTTTCTTTTTTTTGTTAAAACATTTCAAGATATATATAGTTGCTATAAAAATTGAACAAAAAATAAAATCGTAGCTTAACTCGTACTTATTGCAATCTATTTATATTTGAAATACTCCTTTAAACTTTTTTTGTAGTATGTCTTTACTTACATTTTTTACTAGTTTATAAAATATTTAAATAAAAATACGTGAATTGCAAGATAGATAAATATGGATTACATTAAAATTTTAAAAAATATAATAAGAAAAGTAAGCGAATTTAAGAAAAAATTACTTCTTTTTTAACCTAACATTACAATATATATATATATATTAGATTTTTCCAATATATGTGGATTTTTTATTCTAATAAGGCACGTAAATTAATGTGGAAAATGTAATGGATCTTATATAAAGCTATTTGTGGACAGGAGATGCAAGGGATACGTTAGAAAGTGACGTCATGTTATTAGAGATTAACTAGATATGATTTGAAATACAGTAGATAATGTATTGTTTTTTATTTAGATATAACAATTATATTTAATAATAAATTATAATGTGTATATATATATAAACACCAAGTAAATTCAATATTTTATATAAAATAATTTTACTATTACCGTCTAAGCATATATTATTGTGCTATCACCTCCATAAAATATATGACAGAAAAATGCAACAGCTAATTTTCGAATGCGCTCCAAATAAATATCATATCGAGCGTCAAATTATTCACTATATCTTCCATGTAGAGAAATAGTTGAACCAAGAAGCAAAGCTCGACTCAACTCGACTTTCTTTTTCTTTTTTTTTTTTTTTTTTTTCTAAATCCGGGCTTGAGCTCATCGTTCTTGATGAAATCAAGCTCGGAAGTAAATTGAATACAGATGCTCGAATGCGCCAACAAGGAAAACATGGACAAGCTATAATTCGACACTTGCTTTCTTTCGAAAGATGTATTAACAACAAATGTTCCAATGGCAAGTCTCCAAGTTCATACCATCTGCAGTTGAGTTTATACAACGCTCGAAACATTTCAGAATTGCAATGGTTGCTGACTTTATGATCCGAAGCAAAAGAAATAGATCTCATGTTTTCCATCAAGACGAAGACTTAGTTAAATAGGCGAAAGATTCACCGTTTCAACAGCAGAGGATGATGAGTACAGTAGCACAAGCAAAGTTCATGTTTATTGTAGAGTCACACCAGTAGTGTATCGTCACGAGAGTCAGAAGTAATTGCCCTTGTAGAAATTCTTCAGGAATTCAGATTCGTTCTGTTCTTTGGTTCCCGAATTTTTGGAGGAATCATCATCATGATGACCTACGACATACTGGCCGAGGATGTGGTGCCGCTGTTTCGCATGCTCCACAATGTTGCTCAATTCCTCTGTACCCTTGAACAGCAGCAGATCAATCACCTGGACCATCATGATTTGGGGCAAAGAAACTGATAGTTCAAAAAGTGTCGGTAACCAAAAGATTTTGCATGTAATATTCGATTGTTTTTAGTCGACCGAATATTAGGTGAAGCTTTAAAGAATATATTCAATTATTTGTTGGAATTATCTCAACAAGCTCAATCAATTAGGCCATCATGTGCCTTTTTTTTTTACTATTCAATCTCTCAGTTTTCTAAAAAAATATCATAGTCAATACCTATTTCATCTAAAAACAAAAAGGCACAAAAAAAAAAAGGAACTTAGAGTGTTTCTGCTGATCATACCAAGAATTAAACTACAACATCGAAGAAAAGCTTCCATTGAGTTACATTATAACACGAAAAATGAAATCCCTCGCATTAATATAAAATTTTCAACTTTTAAAATCAATAAATTGCCAGAGACTTTCTTGTTGGATAACCGATCCAGCAAAACTATGTAATGCATGAAAGAGGACTCTGAAATACAAAAGACAGCTTTTGTACTCGGCAGCTAACATGAAATTATATATACTCAACAGACTTGCAATTTGGTATTAAGGTACAAATGATATATATGAAGGCACAGAGCAACATTGGTAATGCATTTCAATATTAGATTGCAATAAGATAACTTGCAGCAGGCTTCTTTAAATCAAATCCACAAAGTTCTATGTTTTAAAGTTTCATAAAATGTTTAACAGTTTCAAGCTTCTTCTCAATCAAAAAGTGGTCAGGATGAAATCATGTAGGGCTCCATGTATTATTCATCACTTCTTATAATTTACAATTTTAAGCATGTGGATGTATGAGTGAGCTGCTCTCCTCTTTAAACAAATCTCACAAGTAATATTTAGCTTTGAATAAATGTTTTAAACAATGAAAAACTAATTTAACATCTGCAAACTTATAGAAAATTTAACACAAACATGGCTGATACATAAATAATACAAGTGGGGCATTATAGAGTTCTTAAAAATGCATGTTAATATTATTAAAATCTGAGAATTAAGGGATGCAAACTTCAGGTAAATCATAAAAGCAGAGTTCATTGATCAGGTAAAAGGATATCTGTGATCATGGAAGTGTGGCCATTGATGGCAATTGACAAGAATGGTAGTGTACTCAAGAGCCAGCATATAAAATTCACCAAAAACTTTCAACTTCAGAAATTACCAGTACATAATCGATTAAAAGCATATTATTTAACATGATCTCTCCTTTCATACTGAAATTATTTGGTGCGCAACGGCAAGTCATTACTTCAACATCTTAGAATGGGCGTTTGTAGGCTTTCAATGTTATATTTCAACAGGAACAGAACTAATTGCTAGACGAAATTGTCAGTAAATCTTGCATTTGTAATAGAAAATCTTCTCCCAGTCAGCCAAGTAAGAACTCAATATCAACAGGTAACTTGTCTTAATGGTTTTCCCAAGTTTACTAGGCAAACCCTAAGTACCAATTTACTGAGCTATTCTGTTCTTGTCACTGAAGCCATTTCTCCATAGAATTTGTTTCTATCCGAATCACACAAGTGAGTCAGAGCAACTAATGCAGTGTGAATAGTTACATTCTCTAAACCAAGTAAAGAACAGGAAGTTAAAAAACAAGAAAGATTGAAAACATTGAGCTGAATCATCTGATTAATTACAGATTATCCTGAAATTGATCCTTTACAGTCGCCCAACGTTTATATCTCCAAATTAGAAGGGGGCATTTTCGAATTCCTAAATTTATGACTCAAAAATCTCAAAATTTCCGCACAGATTACCTAGTCCGCAAATCACAAGGCATGACTACCTCAAAACTAAACGTAGAACGGTTGAGGGGGAAAAAAATAGAATCCAGATAAAAAGGAAAAATTTGGAAAAACAGATCGGACCTTAGGGTTACTGATGTGGGCATTCTTACGGATCTCGGAGGCGACAGTGGAGCGCAGCTGCGAGGGGGTAACGACGTCGTCGAGGTTGTAGATTTCCATGATTTGGGGGATAGATCTGCAAGCAGTCTTGAAGAACTCGAAAACCCTCCGCCGAGCCTCCTCCAGGTTCGCCGAATTCGGCGGCACACGTACGTACTTGAGCGTCGACGCCATTATTGAGGGGGGATTTAGGGTTCTACTGCACAATCGCCTATTGAAAATTGGAACCACCAGAGGTTAACGAAGATGGACTAACGTCGTCGTTTTGATGCTTGGATTTGTTTTTCGCATTTACACTGTATTGTGTTTTTGTGCTTATTATTATTATCTTATTTAAGGTTGTTGCTTGACTCCGTTTATTTGAGAATTTTTTAGATAACTTTTTACTATTTAGTTAATTCTTTTATTATAAATCATTAAATTCAATATTTATTTTTATATGATTCACATAAGCACACTCATATATATATATATATATATAAACAATACACATTATCATTATCACAGACAGTACATGCAATGTATAATAAAAATATATATTGTGTTTTAATAATAACAAGTGTGTTGTATATATGTCATGTACTAAAATCAATTATTGTGTATTGTACGATATTATAACATGTTTTGTATTTATATTATATTAACATATACAATGTGTTGTCTGTAGTAATATGTGTTGAGTGTTGTTAAACTATAGCACGTGTGTTTTGTTTATGTATTGTATTTGTATTAACATATATAATGTATTGTGTTGTCTAATAGCAGTGTTGTTCAGCATAATGTAGCGGCGGCCTTTTTACATTATAGTCTCTCCCCATTTTAATTGATATTTTTTTTTATTTTTGTTTATCTCATAAGAAATTGATATTTTTGTAAAACTTATTTAAATTAAGATATAACAAATATAAATAACTTAATTAACTACATAACATATAACTATCATGAATCATATATGATTCACTCAAAATTTAGTGGGTAAAAAATATGGGTAAAATATTTTTTTGCCCTTGTGAGTATATCAGCGTAAAAAGTAGTGACAATTGTTTAATAATAATGAAAAAGTAAAGGTAGTTTTACAGTGATATGATTATTTATAAAAATAAGACTATTGTTTTATGACGGACAAAAATGGTAAATAAGACTATTGTATTGGGACGGAGAGAGTATTAAAAATATACTCTTTGTCCTCAAAGAATTTTTTACACGAATTTTAATTGATATTTTTTACTATTTCTAATACAATAATCTTGTTTATATTTTTGTCCATCCGTCTCATTTCCATAAATAACCATATCACCATAAAACTATCTCTATTTTTTTATTATTATTACACAATTGCCACTACTTTTTACACTAATATACTTACGGGGGCAAAAAAAAATTATTTATCCTTATTTTTTACCGACTACCAATACAATATCAATATTCTTTAAATATTGTGCCAAATATAGTAAGACTATACTTAAGGGACGGAGAAAATATCTTTTATTAAATTACGGGAGAAAATATCTTTTATTAAATTACGGCCACATACTATTTATTGATATATAACGAAAGTCAACCAACAAGTTTTCTCCAATGTAAAGCGTATGTATATTATATACAAATCTTGACTCTCTTTGATAATAATAATAATAATAATAATAATAATAATATCAAATTATCAGGATTGTATTAGTTATTATTACTATACAATTAATTCAATTCGATTTTGATTGTCTACATTGTGACAGAATAGTGTATATACTTACCAACTTTTTAAAAAGGTTAAAAAGTGTTTTATAGAGTTTGTTTGTTTTATTATAATTTGAAATACTGTTAATTGGAGTTTTTATTTATATATAAAAAAAATAATAAAATTGATCAATATTTTGTGAGAAAAAATAATATACTTTTATTAAAAATTATATCGAGCGAATAATATTAATTTTAGTTTAAACATATATAAATGTATATTCTTTTTTTCCTTAATAAATTATCTATTTGTTTTTTAAGTTCCTGTAACGTTAAAAGTATTTTTATATTTGAATAATCTTTTATATAAATGTTATTGTATTATACAACACTAATAGATATATATATTTTTTTTAATTTGTATTACGTACAATCTCTAATATTAATATTCAATGTTCTTGCCCTTAATATTAAAAATATTTTTACATTATATAATATTTTAATACAAATGTCATTGCATTTATTATACAATATTAACAATGATATTTTTATTTTTATTTTTAATTTGTACTGTGTATGAATATAATATTAGTATTCAAAATTTGACACACAAAAAATAAATAAATACTTAGAATGATGAAAATAATACGTATTAAATTTTTATAAAATATTGAATTAAAATACTATTTAAATTAAAATTCAAATCAAAATCTCAAACTCAAATTAAAATTAACCAAGCAATATCATTAATACATGTAATTATTTAATTACTTGTAATTAATTTTCTTTTTTAAAAAGGAAAAGTTCACTTACTCACTTTCACATTTTAACTCATCACAATTAATGTGAAATTTTACTAAAAAAACCACACACACAAACACATACCCTTTAATCAAAAAATCATCTTTCAAGATTTATAGGACAAATCCTCATTATTATGTAAATATTTCAATATATACAATCTCCCAAAATGATCAAGAAAAATACCAATTTCTCATCATCAAAACCCTAGCTATATATATACATATATAGATATATATAGAAATTCAAGACTTACACTTTGTCTACAATTCGAACAATTCTTCAACCAACAAAAATGAATCAACAAATCGAAACCTTCTCTACAAAGATCATAAAACCCTCATCAGAAACTCCTCGTCACCTTAGAAACCTTAAGCTTTCATACTTGGATCAAATAGTGATAACTGCCTACACTCCCATCATCTTCTTCTACGAAGCCCTCGAGTCGAAAATCTTGATCGAAACTAACCATTCTTGCATCTCTCGACACCTACAGCAATCCCTCGCCAATACTTTGGCGTCATTTTATCCTTTAGCGGGGAGAATCAAAACAAATTCCCTCGTCGAATGCAATGATGCCGGCGTAGACTTCATCGAAGCTCGAGCTCATGCTCGCCTCACGGATTTTGTGCATGGACACGACGTGGAAGTCTTGAAGAAATTGCTACCGCGAGATCCAAGTGACTTCAATGGAACCCTAGTTCTTGTAAAACTCACTCTTTTCGAATGTGGAGGGGTTTCTTTAGGGTTTTGTATTTCACATAAGCTCGCGGATTTTGCATCGATCATGGGGTTTATCGATGCGTGGGCAGCCAAAAGCCGAGGAGGGCCAAAATTTACGCCCTTCACTTTCGACTTGGGAGCATATTTCCCGGCGAGAGAACTTCCCGAGCCGAGTTCTTGGACATTTTCGAATGAAAATGATGTGGCCAACGTGTTTGTTCTCGACAAGGAAATGTTGGCACTTCTTAAGAGCTCGGCAACCTCACAATACGTCAAGAATCCCATGAGAATCGAAATGGTTTCGGCTTTCTTTTGGAAGGTCTTCATCGAGGTAACCCTAGAAAAAAACCCTAATTCAAAAGGGTTTTTCTTTGCATTCCAATCAATAAATCTAAGGCCAAGAATGAATCCTCCTCCACATTTGGAGAATGTTTTTGGCAATTGCTACATGGCAATTATGGGACTATATTCCCCGGAGCATGATCTTGCGCTAGATCGATATCACGAGCTTGTCAGAATACTGAGAGATGCGATCAAGAAGATCGATGGAGATTTCATTAGAGAGGCACAATTTGGCGATAGATATTTCAATCAATGTTCCGAGTTCTTGGCATTGCACGAGAAAGGAGAGTTAAGGGAAGGTTGCGCCTTCACTAGTTGGCGCAACTTTCCTTTGTATGGTGTCGACTTTGGTTGGGGAAACCCTATTTGGGTAGCGACCGCAATGCCTATGAAGAATTCGATCGTGTTGATGGATACTAGGGTGTGTTTGTTTGGGGGTTTGGATTTTGAGTTGGGATTTGAATAGTAAAAATTTTGAATTTGAATAGTTGTATGATGTGATATAAATAGGGTTTGATGTGATGTTTTGAATGTAAAATTGATTTTTAGTATAATATAAAAAATGAAAAATAGGTGTTTGATTTGATGTTTTTTGGGGGAAAAAATTGGATGAATAGTGGAAATCCACCAAAATCCTTCAAACAAACACACCCTAAGTGTGGAGAGGGGATAGAAGTATGGGTTAATATGGATAGAAATGTTGTTAAAGAACTTGACAAGAAAATTGATCTTATTCGTACTCAAATGTTTGTTGGTTAGCTTCAAACTTTATTTTTTATTATTAAAGTTAAATTCATATTTGATGAGATTTAAAAAAAAATTGGTTTGAATCTGATATTAAAATAATATATGATGTGATATTTTGTGAAAAAAATATATATTTTTATTGAAAAATGCAAAGTTTAAATAGTAGAAAGCTGATCTTTTGAGTGTAAAGAAACACTATTTACTAAGTGTTTCTAATAAATTGTTGTTCTATCTAATTATGGAATGATTTGGGTGTAGACATGATGATGAAGTGATTATAGCATTTTTGTTCGATCTCTTTATCATTTGAGTTTATTTATTTTTGTGAATTCTTCTACAAATGCGATGCTCTTGCTGTTTAATTTGAAGAAATGTCTTATCATTTATAAAAATTTATTTGGATATGATGGCTCTCAAATTCATATATCAAATGTTGTATAGACATAAATAATAATGTCTAGATGGGCTCGATGGGCCTAAATTTATTATATGGGCCCTAATCTTGTTTAATATTAAAATGGGCCAAGCATGACCTAATTAATAATTGGAGACACCATCTGTATACTCTTTTAAAGTTTTGTTTTTTTATTAGGGTTTGTTAATTTATTATTTTTAAGTAGTGAAATGATTATTATTATTTTTAAAAATATATAATATACATATGTTTAAGATAATATAAATACTATATTTTATTTATTTACAAAAAAAAAATAATTAAACACGAAATATTATTTTTCAATATTATTAACACAATTTTTCATATTTAAGATAAAAAAAATACTTACATTTAAAAAAAAAAAAAACCTTTAGATCCAAGTAGTATTATTTAAATAAAAAATCAAAATAAAAAAATAAATCCAAACTCAACAACCCACAAGTTGTTCAATATATATATATTTCAATATTATATGGGGAAGATAAATTGCTGTACTAATGAACAATATATAAATTAATGGGTTGGAATCTTCAATTTCAAATAATTTTCGACTCGTCTTAACACATTGCATTAAAAAAATAAGTAATAATAAAACATTAAAAATAAGAAATAAAATATAATAAAAATTCATTATGATATTAAGAAATATAATATATACTTAAATCATGGAATCAAATAAGTACAGATCTAAACAACGACTAATAATTAATGGGTCGATAATTTGAACTCATAACCTCGTGATCAAGACTCAACCTATACTACTAAGGTCATTCTTTACGGGTTCGATGGTTGGTCTATTGTTGAAAGTTTGGTTAAACGAGATATGATTTTGTTAATACTTTTTTGTCATTTTCACTATTTTCGTCAAAAGTATTTTTTTAAAAAAAATAATAATAATAATTATACACTAATATTAAAATACCCTTACTTTTTACATAAATTACAAACATATCATTACATATGCAATTATTTTATATATAAAGTCAAAAGACAAAAATATTAATATTTTTTTAATCTACTTCAGAACCCCAAAGGGTTTCTTAAATGGACCGGAGAGAGTATTTGAGTCATGATTGGGTGTATTTACTTGTGAAGTTTTAATTTTGAATTGAAATAGTGGTTTGATGTGATATAAATATGTATTGATGTGATGTTTTGAATATAAAATTATATTTTAATGTAATAAAATAAATAAAAATTGGATATTTGAGTTGATTTTTTTGAGGAAAAAAAAAATTAAAATAGTAAAATTAGAGATAAAATCTTACAAATAAATAGAGCCGATATTATTTATATTTGAATACAATATACTTCCTCCGTCCCAATACAATAATCTTGTTTACCATTTTTGTCCGTCCCAAAACAATAATCTTATTTTCATAAATAACCATATCACCATAAAACTACTCATATTTTTTTTATTTTTATTACACAATTACCACTACTTTTTACACTAATACATTTACAAGGACAAAAAAGTATTTTATTTATACATTTACCGACTACCAATATAATATTAATATTTCTTAAATCTAGTATCCAACTCAATTAAGACTATATTTATAGGACGGATAGAGTATTATATTAAGCAGAATGAATGGACGGACAATTTATATTTGTAGTAAAATATCATCACACTAATAAATTCATTTATATACTTTATTAGAAGAAAAGGATATCACTAGCTTCATGTCTTTTGGGTGCATATGCACAAAGCCTCGTCCTGTCCCCATCCTCATGTTTTTGGGATGTCTCCCAATTACATCCATCCATACAATACATACGTCATATATGTTATAATAAAATTCTAATGGTAGATTAAACGTAGCTATAAGTGAATCAAATGATCTATAAATAATTTATTAGGTTTCAATATATTTAGTAAATATGATTTTTTATTTGCAGGAATCTAATAACTTATTAATCGGGGGATGATTAACGCCGATTAATAATAAAGTATATATAATATAGTTGTGATCTCAGATCTACCGCAATCACTATTATTTTTTATACTCCCTCCGTCCAGCTACAAAGTATACATATTTCTATTTTGGGACGTTCAATTACAAAGTAACCATTTCATTAAATACCCTACTTTTTTTCCACAAATACCCTTACTTTACATCACATCATGGCAAAAATGTCGTTACACTATTTTTTACTTATCCACTATAATTAAAATACTATTATTTCTTAAACTCTGCCCCAAAAGTAAATGTTTATTTTATCCGTGGACAGAGGGAGTATTTCATATCGTTGGCCACAGAAATTTTAGCAGCTTTTTTTTTTAAGAGAGATTGCGACATAGATTTAAAAAGTACAAACCCTTCATTAATTTATAGATTCGAATTCGACGGAGCTAATGAAATCAGATTAAATTTAATAAATTTATTTTTTTTATCTCATTATTTCAATACGAGAGATTCTGGGCCTGATTTATTTTATTTTGGGAGAAGTTCTAACACTACGAGTGTGTTTGACAATTAGTTGATATTTTTAGCTGTTAACTGATTCAATTAGTTGTTAGTTGTTAACTGATTCAATTAGCTGATTTGACTAGCTATTCAATTAGCGGTTTGACATTAGCTTTTTATACATAAAATGACTATTAAGGATATTGATATGTTATTTTAAAAATATTTAATTTTGTTCATTTTGGTTTGAAATTTATGAAAATTTTTATTATTAATTATTGAAAATTATAAAAAATATTATAAAAATTTTTATTTTTATTATTTTGATTTGAGAAAATTATTTTTACTAGAAAATATTAATTATTTATTAAAATTATGTAAAATATAAAATAATAAATCTTTTGTATATATATTTTTATTATATTAATTATTGTTTTAATATATATAAATAAACTAATAATCTTTGTTTTTTCTATTTGACTTAGTTTTAAAAATTCATATATTTTACAAATAAAATAATTTATATGTAATAATTAATAATAGTAATTATTTTAAATTTATAAAAATAAAAATATAATTAAATATATTAAAAATAATTAATAAATACTGCTATAAAAATATATTTATAAATATAAAATAAATAATTAAATTTTAATGATAAATAAGAAATAATCAAAATTAAAATAAAAAAACTTTTCCAAAATACTGGTAGATGAGGTTTTTAAAAATTAATTTTTGTGAGTCAAAACTTTTTTTAAAAAAATTAATTTATCAAACACCTAAATTAATTTTTTGGGCGATGAAAAATTGTTCAAGCTAGAAGCTCTTCAATTTCCCAAACAGCCTCTATATATCTCTTCCCCTCCATCAAGAATCACGCACACCGAATCAATTTAATTTAAATTAATTTTTTTATCGATATATCACAAAATGCAAATAATAGTATCGAAAGAAATTATCAAGCCGTCGTCTCCGACGCCCCCTCACCTCTACAACCTCAACCTCGGCTACATCGATCAGCTCCACCGCTCCAACTACATCCCCCTCATCTTCTTCTACAACTCCGCCGCCGCCGACGGCAGCCGTCCCCAAATTTCGCGCCATCTCAAGGAATCCCTCTCCAAGGCGCTCACCGCCTTCTACCCTCTCGCCGGAACCGTCTCCGACGACGGCTCCCTCGCCCACTGCAACGACGCCGGCGCCGAGTTCGTCGAAGCCCGAGTCGACGCGCCGCTCGACATCGCCGCCGTGCAAGAACACCAAATCGAAGATTTGAATAAATACCTTCCCATGGATCCCAACCACAGCGAAGGAACGGCGCTCGCCGCCGCCAAAGTCACTTTCTTTGACGGCGGCGGCGTCGCCGTCGGCGTCTGCGTCTCCCATCGGATAGCCGACGGCGGATCTGCGGTGGCGTTCATCAACGCCTGGGCGGCGATTTCCCGCGGCCAGGAGAATAATTTCCCGCGCCTGGATTTCAACATCGCGGACTTCTTCCCCTCCCGGCCGGACCTCCCCGACCACCGCCACCACTTCTTGTCGTTGGCCGACAAAACCTGCGCCGCCAAAAGATTCGTTTTCGACGAGGAGATGCTGTCGGCTCTGAAACGGGCGGCGGCGTCGCCGGCGGTGGCGAATCCGAGCAGAGTAGAGGCCGTCTCGGCGTTCATCTGGAAGCACTTCATCGGAATGTCTAAACCGCCCGGTTCGCCGCCGCCGCCGTGCGTTTTTCCGGCGCTGCAGGCGGTGAGTCTGCGGAGAAGGACGCAGCCGCCGCTGTCGCTGGAGAACGTGTTCGGCAACTGCTACATGCTGTCGTTGGGTCTGTACGAAACGGATTTTCCCGGCGACAGCGACGGCGAGCTTTACCGGTCGCTGGCGGCGGTGCTGAGGGGGGCGGTGAAGAAAATCAGCCATGAGTACATCGAGAAAGCGCGGCGGGGAGATAATTACGTGGCGGATCTTCCTCAGTTTTATGGAATCGATTCGAAGGGGAAGGAGACGATGGAGGCGGCGGTGTTCAGCAGCTGGAGCGGGTTTCCGGTGTACGAGGTTGATTACGGGTGGGGCCCGCCGGAGTGGGTGTGCACGACGGCGTCGCCGGTGAAGAATACGACGATATTGATGAGCACGAAATGCGGCAAGTGCATAGAAGCTTGTGTGATCATGGAGAAGGAGAAGCTGCAGATTCTTGATGCCCAGATCAAACTCATTTCCACCGCTGTTACACTTACTTCTTCTTAGAGTGAGAGGCTGTAACTGTGTCAAACTGTGGGAGAGAGAAAGATCCATCCACGGGTATTATTACTGTTATTATTGTTATCATGAATGAATATGGAGTATAATATTTTAAATTCAAATTAATTATTGATATAATACTATATATATTTGATTTAATTTTTTTTATGACGTAAAAATTTACAGTCGCTATCGAACTTAATAATCTGAAAACTAAGTCCGACAAGGTGAACTTGTAGACATGGAAGTTTGAATTCGTGCCTTAATTCACATTGGTTGTCATGGTCACTGTAGACACAAAAATTTAAGATAAGTACAATCAGTTGATAATTTAAAATGTATTAGTAAAAATAATTAATTTATAATATAAATCATTATAAATTAAGATTAAGATAATTAATTAGTTTAATTAAAATTAAAAAAAATAAATTAGAAAATTTAAAATAAAATTAAGATAGGGTAATCATTTTTTTTAAAAAAAAGGAAAATGACATGAGACGTAGGACGAACAGAAACGACAATATGGACATAACATGATAAGTGGGACGGATAGAGTAATATTGTATTTTTTATAAAAATCATAAAACGCTACTTAGGTTTAGTTTGTTTGTGGTTTTAGAATCCGTTTTGCATTATCTACCCCTTCGTCCGCTTATACTTTTTCATTTTCATCTGTTCAAATATAATATATATATATACATATATATATATTAGTAAATTTTATTTTTTCCGTTCCATGTAATATTGGTGTATTACTGTAGACACGAGAATTTAGGTAAATTATAATTAGTAATTAATTAAGAAGTGTATTAGTAAAAATAATTATAAATTTAAATTAAAATAAGTAAATAGTTTAATTAAAATTAAGAAAATTATAAAATTTAAAATGAGATTAAAGTGCATAATTATATTTTCAAAAATAAGAAAAACAAAACAAGTTATATAGAACGGACGAAAATAAAAAATAAAAATAAATTATGCTGGACAAAAGAAGCATCGTAATACATATAATAAATAGTGGCGGAACCACTAATGGACAGACTAATTAGATGGTTAATTTGATTAAATCAATATCATATTTGCCGTCTTGGTCAAATTAGTACTTGTTTTAGAAGGCAGTCTCCAATCATAGGTAACAATATAATATTATGCTATATAAAAATATTTATTATGAAATTTATATACTCCCTTCCTCCAAAAATACTTCTATTATTATGGTTTAATATAAAAGTAATGATATTTGTATAATATATTTGTATAATATATTGTAAATTAAAAGGATATTTATTATATTTCTAATTACTAAATTAGAAAATAATAACTTTATATTTAGGATAGATGAAAATGGAAAATGGTAACATTTGAATAAAACGGAGGAAATATTATAATCTATTGTATATATATTATAAAATCAATAATATATTGTAATATGTATTGTATTATGATATACTGTCTTTTATGCTCTAAGGCTCCGTTTGGATTGTCTTCTGGCAAGAGCTTTTGGTTTCTTTTTCTAAAAAAAAATAATTTACACCTGTTTGCATTAGCTTTTGTCCAAAAGCAAAAGGAAAAGTGCTTTTTTCAGAAGCATATTGGAGGTAGCTTTTGAAATAAGCAGAAGTATTTTTCAATTAAAATTACTATTTTATCCTTAATAATAATAATAATAATAATAATAATAATAATAATAATAATAAATACAATAATACAATATAATATAAAAATAAATAACTTATATATTATATTTTAATACAAATTAAAAAATATAATTTAATTTATTATTTTTAATTTATGTATTATATTTGGATTAAAATTTAAAATTTAAAATCGAATGTAAATAGGAGTATATAAATTTTTTAATTATACCTAAATTACTAAATATAATTTATAAAATTTTAAAATAAATTATAAAATACAAATTATATAATATTATATTGTAATTTTATGTTTAATTGATATATTATCATTAAATTAAAATTTTAAAATATAAATAATCAAAATTTAAAAGTACATTTTTTATACTTTAATTTAAAATCTTTAAATAAAATTTATAAAATTTAAATTAAATTATAAAAGTGTTATAGAAAAATATTAGTATTATATTAACTGCATGTCCTTTTAAGTAATTTTAACAGTTTAAAAGCACTTTCAACTCTATAACGTCCAAACAGTTTTTTATGAAAAACTGCTTTTATAATGATTTATCCAATCACATCAAACTTCTACTTTTGGCTTCTACTTCTGGCTTCTGCTTATTTCTTAAGCCAATCTAAACGGTCCTAACTGTTTTATATATAAGTGCTAATTGGATCACCCCCACGCCCACCCCGACCCCTACCCCTCCCTTTTTTTTTCTTTTTTCTTTTTTTTTTGGTTTTTTGTCCTATAAAAAAATAATAAAAATATTACATGTAGAGATAAGTAAAAAATAATGTTAAAAATCTTAAAATGTGTTTACTTTTTTTTTTTTTTTCCCTTTTATATCAATTTAATGCTGTCCATCATCTGTGTATACATTATTGAAATCTTTAATAATAACCGGCACTAAGGAAGGGCTTTTTTGTCTAGAGATGTTTTTTTTTTATATGATATACTATTATTTGTTAAAAAAAAAAAAAGAAAAAGAAAAAGCCTTGAATAATCAACTTTTGAAAAGACAAGAATAAATGGAGCACTGTTTATATAGATGTTAATAATTGGAACTTTTTATATTAACAACATATGGTTGTGCTTAAATTTCTATTCAAAATCACGATCTATTATTATTCCTTTCACATAAAATTTAATAAAAATATATTATTTTTTTATAAAATATTATTTAAATTAAAATTTAACACTCCAAATGCAAACAAAAACAAAAACCAATCATATGTATTACCACAGTCAAATTAAATAATGAGTATATATTTTCAAAAAAAAAAAGGATTACGAAGTCCTATGCCAAGCCCACCAGGCCCAAACATACGAAGAATAAGTCGGTCATATGAAAGGCCCAATATGCCCAAAAGGCTAGCCCACCAACCCCTCGAGATTAGCCCAAAGGCAAGTAGGCCATAAACCGTTTGAAAGCCCAAAAATACATTTACAAAAATTTGGATAAGGTACATGACTCGGACTAATTATCATTTTTTTTTTTTTTTTTTTTAATGACGTGAGAACCCGCAGCGGCTACCCGAGAGTGCGCACTGGATAAACTCCGGCCCCGAACCTAATACAAGGTCCGACGAAAAAGTTACACTAGACGAACCATGTGTGGCAGGTGACCTGAAACGTACGAGAAAGTTACACCGAACCATGTGTGGCAGGTATCCTTACTCGAGTAGTTTATATATAGATATATATAGAGAGAGAGAGAAAAAAAAAAAAAAAAGTATTATTTTGTGAGAATAAAGTATTTATTTTTACTAGAAATTGCGCAATAATTTCATAGTAAAAAACTTAAACCAAACTCCAAATAAAACACTCTTTTTCTCACAAAATTATAGTCAAAATAAGTCCGAGGTTATAGGTTCGGACTCCAACACCTACAAGTTCTGTCACGCATAATTTGTCTAATATGAATTGTCTTGTCAAGCTTTATTAGCATACTATTAAGTTAGTCTTGAGATTTATCCAGTACTTATCTTATATTTAGCATTTAAAAATATTATTAAAAAAATATTTAATTTTAAAATATTTGTTAAAAATAATGTTGTTTTTTTTAAAAAAAAAGTGTATACAATATATTAGAGATTATGAAAATTTACACACTTTCAATGTTTATTTCTTATTTAAAAGACTATATTAAAATTATATATATATTTTTATAAATATTATATATATAATTTATAATTTATAATTTTATTCAAATCTTACTGTTTTTAGTATAATTTAAAATTAGTTCTCGGGTCTTCCGAAGGTTCGAAAAAGTAGAAGAGGATAGTGTTCTCATTTAATGAATCGTAATGTTGACCATATGGATTCGATCTCATTTGCATTTAATGCAGCATGCACATGCAGCACGTGCTTTTTGTTTTTTTTACCTGAATTATATATACCTTGGACCACTGAGCCAATTTGACATAAATTAATTATATACGTGTGAATAGAATTATAGTATAATAATACCGAGTCGATTATTTTATTTATTTATTTATTTATTTATTTTGAATTACTGGTAGAACACCCATCAGTTTTATTTTCCCAACTACCCCCAGTTTTCCAACTACCCCCGGTAAGTTCATATTTTTTTTATTTGACACAAAAATTTATGAGCGGTATCATTAATAAAATAATTAAAATATAAATAGTTATAAATTAAAATTAAAATAAATAATTGGTATAATTGTAATTAAAATTTTGAAATTATTTTTAAAATAATATTATTAAAATGTGTAATTTTTTCAAAAAATATAAAATATACTAAAATGGCAACATAAACACGAAATATGAGATGAAAACAATATTTTTTTTTATATAATATCGTATTAAAATAATATATAAATTAAAACTCACACTCAAATACAAACCAAACTTAAATTTATAAGACTAGATCATTTAATTACTCCCTCCATTCCACATAATTTGTCTCTATTTTCTTATTTTCGTTCGTCCCACGTAACTTGTCCTTTCTATTTTTAAAAATATAATTATGCACTTTAATCGCATTTTAAATTTTAAATTTTATAGTTTTTTTAATTTTAATTAAACTATTTAATTATTTTAATCTTAATCTATAATTATTTTTACTAATACACTTCTTAATTACTTACTAATTATACTTTACCTAAATTATCGTGTCTACAGCAATACACCCGTATTACATGGGACGGAGGGAGTATATTTTTAAATTTTTTTTTATCAAACTTTTACTATTCATCAAAAAAAAATTCCAAAAAATATCAAATAAAATATTTGTTTTTTATTTTTTATATTACACTAAAAATTAATTTATATTTAAATCATCGTATCGATATTTATTTATATTATATCATACAATTATTCAATTCAAAAATTTTACTATTTAAATTCCGTCTACATGAAAAACTCCCAAACAAACACAGTCTACCTGTGGCTGCCTATTGCGTATGAGAATTAGGTGGGAGAGAGGGTGCGAATGAAAATTAATTAGGTGGGTTGTGAGTCACCGTTGACTAAGATAATTTTGGATTTTAAGAATATCTAATAATAGAAATATTTTATTTATTCAGTTAGAAAGTATACGTATTTTTATTTTAAATGTTCAATATAATATTAACATTCTTTAAATCTCGTGTCAATTTTGGGACGGAAGGAGTATTATTTCTGATATTACTGATATAATTTTTATATTTTACATACAAAAAAACAAAACTCAAATCAAAACACTAAACTATCTTTATATTATTTTTAATTTTTCATTATAATTAAAATATTATCCTTTTTTAAACTACGTGTTAAAAATAAATATATATTTTTTAATTTGGAAAGAGGAAGGACTATATATAACAATATATGTTCGCATTTTATAAATAATAAAATTATAGATAATATAAATAAATAAATGTACATATTTATATTAATATTTTCTCCATATATCCTAATTCAATGGTTTTATTTTATCTATTTGTTCATTTTAAAATAATAGTTTTATTTTCATAAATAATTATATTATCATAAAATTTTATTTATATTTATTTATTATTATTATACAAATATCATTATTTTTTATACTAACACACTTATAAAAACTAAAAAAAACTTTATACATACTTTGTACGAACTACTAATATAATATTAATATTCTTTAAATTTTGTATTCACAGAAATCTGTCTATACTTTCGGAATTGGAGTGAATATTTTATTTAATTTTAAATTAATATATATAAATATTCATTTAAAAAGCAACTAAATATACAATTTTGAAATACACAAGAATTGAATCAAAATACTAGTGTATTGTTGTCACCTATTAAAACATTTGAAACATAGAGAAAACTATTATTATAGGAGTATCAAAATTGAACTTTACCCAAAAAAAATTAATTTTTTTATATTTAGTTTTGTATGTTTTGGATTTAAAAAAAAATTATTTCGATTAAAGAAAAATGGTTGAATCATAGATTTCGGGTTGACCTAATAATAACCTAAAATGTAATTATAATAAGATCGTCGGACTAATCTAATTATGATCCAAACCCAACTTGATTTAGTCTTGATTTTACAATTATACACACATATATTTATTTAAGTTTCATTTAAATTGTATTAATAGATAAAAAATACTCTCTCCATCATGCAAATATGTGCTCATTTGACCGGGCATGAATTTCAATAAAAGTGAGTAATAATTGTTAATTTTTTTATAGTAAAAAAAAAATACAAAAGTATAATGAATTATTTTTTACTTAAAAATGAAACGAGAATATATTTCGATGACAACTCAAAAAGGAAAGTGAGCATAGATTTGAATGACGGAAGAAGTATTAAAAAAGTATATAATTATTATATTGTTAATTAAAATTTGTAATCACGAGAAAGATACAGATTAAATAAAAAAATGTTGATGTAATTTTCTAGAAGACTTTTTTCGGTTGAATATAGTACTCCCTCCGTCTCACTTATTTTGTCAGTTTTCTTTTTTGGAAAATAATTATACATTTTAGTCTTATTTTTAAAAATTCAATTTATAATTTTTTTTTAAATTTTAATTATACTAATCAATTATCTTAATCTATAATTATTTTTTTATACGATAATTATTTTTACTAATACATTTTTAATTATTTACTAATTATACCCCTTCTAAATTCTCGTGTCTACGGTAACACAGACAAAATATCCGGGACAGATGAAGTACAAAAATAAAATTAAAAACGTATAAATAAATATATAGAGGTATGTTTATTTGTGGGTTTTAGAGTCGGGTTTAGGGTTTAGAATAGTAAAATTTTGAATTAAATTATTTTTTAAAATGATATAAATAAAATTTGATATGATATTTTTAATATAAAATTAATTTTATTGTAATATAAAAAAATAAAATTAGTAAATCGAGCCTCAATGATGGAATAGATTAAAGAAGCTGTCGAATTATTATAATCTGATTTTAATATAATATTTAGTCTAGTTGTCTTGTTAACATCATTTAATTTTATTTTAAGATTTAAGGTTGATTGAGTGAATAACTTAAAGAAGCTGTGAGTTATTATAATCCCACTCGTAATATGGAATCTAGCCTTAGCTGTCTTAATTAAATAATTATATATTTGTTAAGCACAAAAAATAATAATAATAGTAAGTGGCAGTAGGATTCTGGGTAGGGTCTGAATGAAAGCCAAAAGGTCTGGAGGTCGGGCAGAATAAAGGTCGGGAAAAGGAAGAAAGGTCTGGCGGAGTCTAAAAAAAAAAAGGTGTACCCAAGTCGGGTAAACCGTAGATCGGATGGAATGCGAAGTCGGGCAGACGCGGAGGTCTGTCAAGAGGAAGGTCGGGCAAGGAAGAGGTACGGACAGACGCGGAGGTCTTCGGTCAAAGACGGAGGGCGGCTGATGCGGAGGTCGGCCCAAGTGAGGTCGGGCGAAGAAGCAGGTCGGGCGAAGGACGAAGTCGGGCAAAAGAAATTTGGCAGTGGACAGGCAGGTCGGGTAAGAGGCAGGTCTGAGTTCTGTGACTGGTGGGCGGTTGAAGGAAGTTGTAATACGTGTCAATAGAGGAGAAATTGGTGGTCGGTTGACAGCGGTTGCTGTAACCGACCAGACGGCGGTTCAAACCGTTTTCTCTGAAAGGCTATTTAAAGGATTCAAATCCGTCAGAAAAGGCATCTTCAATCAACTTCAACAAAGCAAAGTCAGATTTGGGGATCACCACTTTAAATTTCATTCTTTTATTTTCCAGTTTATTTTCTGTACCATACAGTGTTTAGAGATTCCTAATCTCAGGCACTAATTAATCAAGTTTAAGGATATTTTCTATATCTTTGAATTTTACTTTATTTTTGTTGAAAAATTACATCAACAATATTTTAACTTTAATTTTAAAATTATTTAAATAAATTGATGTTAAGAAAAGTTGTACTTATAAATTATAAGAAAAATAAATTATATAACACATATTTGTATTTTACTAAAAATACACTAAACATCGTATGTTTTATTTATTGCGTGAAACCCTCTTGTATTAATGAAAAATTTGCATGGAACACCTTCATTGTCCAAAACTGATGTTTGATTCGAAATAAAGACCTAAATTACGTAAGTTTTATACAAATAAAAAATGTAAAAAAAAATTTTGAATAAAATAAATAAATAAATAAATAAATAATAGATCAATCATTTGTTTTTTTAATTTTTATAAAAATCAGACAATCATTTGTCTCCAAAAACTATAAAATGAAGGATTAATAAATTATTTATTTAATGCAAAAAATTTATTTAAGATATTTTACGGTTTTTATTTGTATAAAACTTGTGTAATTTAGGTATTTATTTAGAACTAAATATCAGTTTTGGACAAGAAGGGTATTTGGTGCAAACTTTACATTAACCCAAGGGAGTTTCACGCAATAATTAAAACACAAAGTATTTTGTGCATTTTTACTAAAACATATGGAGGTATTATATAATTTACACTTAGAAAAACTCCTTAACATATTTTATATATGGGATAACTGTAAAGTTTTAATAGTTTAAATTATTTTGAATTTAAAAAAAAAATGAAATGAAAATAATATTAAATATAACATTTTAAATAATTAATAAATAACCTATACATATATTGAATGTGAAATGTATGTATAATAAAACAGTACTTATATATGAAAATTCATAAAAAAATTGGTGGATACTAAAATTTAAAAATAATTTAAATTTAAAAATAATATTAAAGTGAAGTAGATAAAAAATAAAATAAAATATCTTTCAAAATTTATTGAAAGAATATTGATAAAAAAAAAAAAAAAGTATTGGAGTATGTAAAAAATAATAGTCGCAGATGAATTTTTATTTGTTAAAGTAAGGATAATCAAATTATTAGTAAATAAAATTGTTTACTATAAATGAATTATGTATAAATTTAACGTACATCTAAATAATAATTGTTATAATTTTAACAAGCGGAGAAAATCGTATTTTTTATTTTTGAAAAATAGTATATTTTGAATTGAAATACTATTAGAAGTATTTTGAAGTTCTTGGTTTGTACATAAATAACAAAAAAAAAAGAATAAAAAAACATCATATTTGATATAATATAAGTCAACATTAGGATATTCTGCTAAATTTGATCAGATTAACACACTATTTAAGTAATTAATACCTCATCACATGACAGATAACATATATTATGATATATATAAAAATGTGATGTGTGAGTCATATATTGTGCAAAATATAATTATTAATATTTTTATTGTATTGAAATAAAAATATATTGTGACATATATAATTATATAATATGTTATCAAAATATGTATTATTATATATTATATTAAAATATAATATCGAATATATATATATATATTTTTTTTTTCTTTCTAAGTATATAGAAATCGAATCAAATGTTGATTAAATAGGGTGAAAATTAATTAAAAAAACGAAAGGCACATAATGCATATTTAAATATAAAACAGCTAGAAAAAACTTGAAATGCAACATGCCCCACGTGAAAATGTATGATAGTGTCGTTACAGTGAGAACAGACCATTTGTACAAATCATTTAAGTACAATCATGCAAGTTTGTGTTGTGGGCATATGTCTTTTGTATTGTTGGTTTGTTTTTTTTTTTTTTTTTTTTATTCTCTCAGCTCCATAATAAAGTATCTATTTTTTAATTTAGTTCGTCTCATAATAAAGTATCCATTTTCTTTTTTAATAACTGTACTTTCTACGTAACATTACAAATACTCTTACAACTTACAATATATTACACAAATGTCATTACCTTTATATCACACATAGTAATAAGGTTATTTTAGTCATTTCTACTTTACTCCTACTATATCCCAATATAATACTAATATTTCTAAAATTACGTGCAAAAAGCAAATGAATACTTAGTTTCGGGACGGAGGGAGTACTTTTAATTTAATATTTTGTCTGTCCAGCCAAAGATGACCTTATTTCCATTTTTGATAAATTTATCAATTTTAAATATATTTAATAAATATAAATCAAATTAATTAAACTTCTAACATCTTATGCCTAGGACTCACTCAAAACTCTTTTATTTTTATTTCTCTTCTCAATTAACAAATATTTTGATCTACTTTTAAAATTTCCTCGTTTTTTATAAAATTAATTTATCGCAATGATAAATAAATAAATATATTTTTTTATTCATTTGTTTTATATAAAATTTTACTGTCTAGAAAATGATATCCATATTACATATATTTTATTAAGATATAATTCTAAAGATATTTAAAATACCAACAACACTACACATATAAAAAATAATAAAATATTTTCATAACTTATTATTAATGACTTAATAACCTACACTACCTAAACTAACATATCGCTAACAAAATTGTTCATCTTTCGCGGGAGGGACGGAGAGAATATTGAATTTTATATGTAAATAAATAAATAACAAGAGAGGTGTGTTTAACTTGAATTTTAAATAATATTATTCAATCAGGATAATTTTTAATAAAAATATAAAAATATTATATTTTTCTACAAATTATTATTACTAAAATTAAAATCAAAACCTCAAATTTAAAACAAAATTAAGCAAACCCAAATACACGTAGAACAAATAAATCCGTATCAAATTCCCCTCGTTTAAACCATGAAGTCAACTTTAAAGCATAATAATAATAATAATAATAATAATAAAAACACTGGGGTTTGTTTGGAAATAAGTTAATTAGGAGTACTATTGTATAAATAGTATTTATTCAGTCTCGTTGAAAAATTGTTGTTTATTTTTTTTTTTACGTAAAATTTTTTATATAAATATTATATTGGATTATTGTAGAAAAAATAAAAATACTTCTATGAGTATTATGTAATATAAAAATAATGACATATGTGTAATATATTGTAAATTGAAATGATATTTATTATGTTAGGTAGATAGTACAATTTTTAATATGATATAAATAAATATTTAATACAATATTTAAAAAATTAATAAATAATAATATAATAATATTATGGGAGAATATTAATATTAGTTCTAATATAATTAAAACGTATCAGATTTTATCTTAATATAAAAAATTCATTATTGGACTCTTATTATAAATAATTTGAATAGTTGTATGACGTGATATAAATAGGTGTTGATGTGATATTTTGAATATAAAATTAATTTTTAATATAATATAAAAAAATTTAAAATAAATGTTTAATTTGATTTTTTTTTAAAAAAAAAAAATAATATATTTAAAATCCAATCTTAGACAAATATAACTTAAATGATAAAATCAAAATTGATTAAAATTATTTATAATAAAATTAAAATTAATGAATTTATTATATTAGTTATAGTGGGACCAATATTAGTTTTTTCTGTACGATTATTTATTTTTTAATTATTGTTATACTATTTTTGTAACGTTTCACAATCATTTTGGTTCCAATTATTAATTCCCACCGGGGTTCAATAATTAGTAAGTGCAGCTGTCGACAGCTAATTGGAGCAGTACTGTCTGTTGGATCTTCTAAATAAATGATGATTGTATTTTGCTAAAATTTGGTACGATAAATTTTAAAATAAAACAAAAATGTGAATTTGTTTCACTGCAAATCGAAATTGATTTAAAATTTAGTACTATCTCCGTGCATGTCTTGGTGACGGTAGACACGAAAATTTATGATAAGTTTAATTAATAAATAATTAAAAATGTATTAGTAAAAATAATTAAATTATAATATAAATAATTATAGATTAATATTAAGATGACTAATTAGTTTAATTAAAATTAAAAATAAAAATAAAAAGACTATTAAAATGGGTAATTATTTTCCAAAAAATGAAAGTGACATGAGATGTGAGACAGATATAAATGACGACATGGACATGGTAAGTAGGAGTGAGGGAGTATTAATTTAAATAATATCTTAATACATATTCATTCCGTCCACTTACAATGTTTACATATTTCTATTTTGAAATGTCCAATTACAAAGTTAACATTTCATTAAATACCTTATTTTTTTTCACAAATATCATTGCTTTACATCACATTATTACTTTTACACAAAAAAAGAAGTGTAAAAATATCATTACACTACTTTTAACTACTCACTATAATTAAAATATTATTATTTTTTAAACACTGCGCCAAAAGTAAATGTAAACATTGTAAATGGACGGAGAGAATATTTTATAAGATAAAATAAATAAATTTTTCCATTAAAAATAGTATAAATGAATAGTATTGATTTAGATTTAAAAATTGTCTTAGTTAATTTGTCCATTTTAATTTCATTCTAATTATCTTTTAAATTTAATTAAATTTATCTTAATTTTAATCTAAAATTATTTTTATTATACTATTATTATTTTTACTAATATATTTTTAACTATTTATTAATTATATTTTTTTCTAAATTCTCGTATATATAATAAATGATACATAGTTAATAAATGGGAAAAAATCAATTTTTTTTTAATATAATCAAAATTTATTAATTTTGGTCATAATATAAAAAACTCATTAATTTTGGTCTCAATATAACCAAAATTTATCAATTTTGGTTTCAATATAAAAAACTCATCAATTTTAGTCCCAATATAAACAATTTCAATCAATTTTGGTCCTATTATAAACAATTTTAATCATTTTGATCCCACCGTTAAAAAATTAACGGAAATTGCTGACGTGGACATAACGGAGGTGACGTGGCAGTTGACCTGAAAAGTACACGGTCTTGTACAATTATACATGACTATGTTGTTACATGACCATGTATATTTCACTGTATAATTATACATTGACATGTTTTCACACGGCCATGTTGTTACATGACCATGTATAATTATACACTTAAATATCCATGGTCATGTTGTTACACGACCATGTACAATTATACACGACCATATTGTTACATGACCATGTATATTTCAGTGTATAATTATACATGATCATGTTGTTACAAGACCAGGACCATGTATAATCATGATTTAATAATTGTACTACCTATCTAACATAATAAATATTCTTTTACTTTACAGTATATTAGACAAATTTTATAAATATTAAAAAATTTAAGTGCAAAAATTAAATAGCAACCTTGTACCGAAAAGGAGGAATTATATGTATTTAATAACATTTTCATTTAAAAACACATGTGAACAAACCATATGTTACGTAAACATCAGTCTCCCTATCCCTATATAAACCCGCATAAGCTTTCCTAATTAGTAGTGTATCTGTACCACAAAGTATAGTACTTCATTATCTCTCATTAATTTCTCAAAAATGACGAAGTTATCCGTGGAGTACATCCAGCCGTCGTCCCCAACTCCCCAACACAAACGAAATATCAAACTCTCCTACTTAGATCTCCTCCACCGCCCCACCTACGCCTCCATCCTCTTCTTCTACGAAGCCGCCGTCGCCGGCGCCGGCGCCGACCAGTCCCAAATAATCCGCCGCCTCAAAGACTCTCTCGCCGACACCCTCACCTCATTCTACTCCCTCGCCGGGGTAGTTCATGTCGGAAAAGACGATGCCCACATCGACTGCAACGACACCGGCGCCGAGTTCATCGAGTCCCGCGTCGACGTCGTCCTCGCCGACGTCGCCGCCGAGCGGAACGTCGACGACTTGGGGCCGTACGTAGTCGCCGAGAGCGAAACCAAAGCTCCGCTCGTCGTCAAAGTTACTTTCTTCAAATGCGGAGGAATTTGCGTCGCGATTAGTCTACTGCATCTCGCTGCCGACGGCGGCTCGGCGGCGATTTTCGCCGACGCCTGGGCGAAGACTTGCAGCGGGAAGCCGGATTTCGCGCCGCCGACTTTCGAGGCGGCGGAGTATTTTCCGGCGAGGGAGTTCCCCGACCACCACAACGGGAAATTCATGCCGTTGGGCGACGAAAACTTCGCCACGAAAAGGTTCGTCTTCGACGAGGAGATGCTTAGGGTTTTGAAGCGGAAAGCCGCGTCGAAATCCGTGCCGTACCCGTCGCGAGTGGAGGCGATCTCAGCTTTCATTTGGGAGCATTTCATAGCCATGGCGAATTCGTCGCCGGAACCCTCCACCGGCGCAATTTACCCGGCGATCCAGGCGGTCACTTTGCGGGGACGAACAAACCCGCCGGTGAATCTCAAAAACGTGCTGGGCAACTGCTACATGCTGGCCTTCGCGAAGCACGAGGCCACCGGAGATTCCGCCGGCGGCGAGGAGGGGTTTTACCAGAAGCTGGTGCAGGAGATGAGGAATTCGATCAGGAAGATCGACGGGGATTACATTTCGAGGTCGCAGGAGGGGGACGATTATCTGAAGGATTTGCAGGGATTCTCGGCGCGGCAGGCGGCGGGGGAGCTGATGGATGGATGCGTGTTCAGCAGCTGGTGCGGGTTTCCGTTGTACGAGATAGACTTCGGGTGGGGGAGACCAGTGTGGGTGAGCACGGCGGCGGTGACGGTGAGGAACACGACTATTCTGATGGGGACGAGGAGCGGGGGGGCCATTGAGGCCTGGGTAAACATGGAGAAGGACAAGGTCGACCTTCTGCAACGCAAAATCGATCTCATTCTGGAAGAAGACCGCCATTGATTTAGTTTCAGAGATTGAAGAAATTAAAAATTAAAAAAATGTCATTTGCGAATTTGCTTTCGGCGTTGTCGGGTTTAGTTAAATAATTAATTAAGTTCAACTAGATCGGAGAGGGATTATAAAATCGTTGGCATTTGTAAGGGATTTTGGATTTTAGTGTTTTTTTTTTTTTTTTTTGGTTTTTAATTGTATTTATATTGAAAGTATTAAAATAATATCGTGTTTGATTAGTTAATTGTGATAAGTAAAAATTAATTTAAATTCAATATACCACATCTAATATCTATTTATATCATATGATATCCTAATTCAAAATCCAAAGCTACAAACAAACACACCTTAAAATTAATTCTAAAAACATCATCTCATTTTTTCCTTTAAAAAATATCAAATCAAACATCTATTTTTTAATTTTTTATATTATATTAAAAATTAATTTTATATTCAAAACATTACATCAACACCTATTTATATCACATCATACAACTATTCAAATTTAAAATTTTTACTATTCAAATCCAAAACCCAGACAAACACACCCAATCCATTTTCTTTATACTCCATACCACATAATCCTTATTAATGAATTATCCGAATTCTTCATTTTTTCAGAATAACTAATCTACTTGCTATAGATACTTTTTTAAAATGTATTACTCTCTCCGTCTCACATACCGTGTCATAGTATTTTAAGAGAAGTATAATTAGTAGATAATTAATAATGTATTAGTTTAAAATGAGATTAAAGTGTGTAATCATTTTTCAAAAAAGGAAAGTGACATGGAATGTGGGACGAACAAAAAAGATAACGTGGACATGATATGTGGGACGGAGGAAGTACTAATTTTTTTTTAAACAATACATATACACTCTTTCTTTCTTTCAATTAAAATATATATAGGATATATTTTTTTTATTTTTTTAGTTATTTTATTCACTAAAGTCTCAATTTTAATCTATTTATTTTTAAAATGACAATTTTGGTGCTTTTTATTCGCTAATGTGATAATTTTATTCTCTCTATTTTAAAATTGTATTTTTTTTTATCCCTTATTCATTTAAAAATTTTAATTTTAATATTTAATTATTATTTTCTGTAAAAATTAGTACATATTATTATTATTCTCTTTGCTACCTAAAAATATTATCATTACTTTTTTTTTTCATCTAAAATATGGTTATTTTTATTTTAATTAAAAATCATACTATTTTTTTTAAAAAAAATATAAAAGATAAAAAAAAACTACACACCACTTTGAAAGTTATGACAAAATGTATATTTTTTTATTTTTTGTATTATATAAAAATATTATATATATTATTGAAATAATTAAATACATATTTTAATTGTATATGTATACTATATTATAAATTAAACAATTTAATTCCAACTTAATTTTAACTAAAAAATAAAATCGGTAACCAATGGATTTGTTTGTTTTGTCAGAAATTTTCGATATATTTTATAAAAAAAAGATTAATATACTATATTTATTCATTATTTTTAAATTACATGCACAATTCTATATATTTGACATAAATTTTTTTCCTCTACATCAAAACACAAAACAAACACAACCTATCATTCCCGGATAATATAAAGTAAAAAAAACAAATAATAATAATAATACTCCCTCCGTCCCATGTAATATGGGTGTATTACTGTAGACACGGAAATTTAGGTAAAGTATAATTAGTAAGTAATTAAAAAATGTATTAATAAAAATAATTATTATTTAGTAAAAATAATTATAGATTAAGATTAAGATAACTAAATAGTTTAATTAAGATTAAAAAAAATTTAAATTTTAAATTTTAAAATATGATTAAAGTGTATAATTAGTTTTTCAAAAAAAAAAGACAAATTATGTGGGACGGATAAAAATAAAAAATAGGAACAAATTATGTGGGACGGAGAGAGTAATAATTAGTAGAGTCGTTTCATTTTCAAATTTCTAACAGTATGGTGAAATAAAGTGAATGATCATCCAAAATTCAATCCTTAAACACAATAATGGTTTGGGGTCGACTTCATACGGAAAAGTGTGCCATTTAATAATCTATATCATTTTCCGACGTGTTTGTTCGAGGAATTTTGCAAAAAATTTATTTTTTATTTAGTATTTTTTTAAAAAAATATCAAATAAAATATTAATTTTTTATTTTTTATATTATTCTAAATATTAATTTTATATTCAAAAAATATCACCTTAATATTTATTTATATTACATCATATAGTTATTTTAATTTAAAATATTTACTATTTAAATCCCAATTCAAAATTCAAACCTCCAAACAAACACACCCCAACAAGTGTTTCGGAATGAAGTTGGAATAATACTCCATCCGTCGTTGAAGCCTAATTCAAAATATCTTTTTATAATAGTATTTTTTTTTATGTCACTTAAAAGTATTTATTTTTTATTAAACAAAATAATTCGTACATCAATACCAACATACTTTTTAATTTTACTTAAATTATAAATATATTATTGTATATATAATTATTTTATATATAAATTAAACGAAATTAAATATCAAAATTTCTTGCGCATTTTTATTAAATAATAAAATATTATTATTTTTTATTTGCTAAAAAAACTATAATACTTTTCGATTGATTGAAATGGAGAAAGTATAATAAAGTATAGGGTCTATATACATAATAAAAAATACAAACCAAACCAACCAAAATAAAATTATGATTACGATTACTTTTTAATACCATATTTAATGGAGTAATTATTTATATAAAGTGTTACAATTAAAATATATTTTTTTAAAAAAAATGATTAAAATTTAAAGGATAAAATATATATAAAAAAAATACTCCACGTTTAATTTTATGTTTTGTAAAATTTATTTAAAAAATATATAAAATTTTTTATTTAACTATTTGAAAATATATATATATATAAAGTCAAACAGTAAAAGAGCACATATAAATCATAAATAAAATCACCAGTACATACAAAAAAAAAAAAAAAGAAAAAAGAGGACATATATATATTCGTCCTGAAAAAAAAAAAAAAGAAAAAAGAGGACCTATATTTGTCCCAGTCGGGTCTGGTTGGCAGGGCATTAAGTTTCACCGAAAATTTATCCAGTGTGCACTTTCGGGTAATGTACAAATATTTTTTATAATGTCCGTCCAAATAAAGATGACATATTTTTATTTTTTTAAAAAATTATTTATTTTAAATATATTTAATAAATATAAATTAATTCAATTAAATTTCTAACGATTTACAAATAGTACTCATTCAAAACCCATTAATTTGTATCTCTCATCAATAAATAATTATTTTTATCTATATTTAAAATTTTTCTTATTTTTTTTATAAAATTAGTTTTAAATTAATTATAAATAAATAAGTAGATATTTTTATTTATTTTTATTATATACAAAATGAGATCCATTTGTATATATACTTACACAAAACACCCTATGTGAATACATACTAAATATATTCATTGCTTTATATTTGAATTATAAAAATATATGTTTATAGATTATTAACATGAATCAACTTTATAAAAAATTCAAATTTAAATATACATATAATTATAAATAAATTACTTGTATATTTAAATATACTAAAGATTACAAATTTTGAAAATACAATACAAATTCATAAATAATTTAGGTTTTTTTTAAATTTTTCATTTTTTTTATATTAGATATGAAGAATTGTGTGTTTGTAATATAAAACATAATATTTTATATTAAATATATATATGTTTTTTTATGAGTACATAAAGTATATAAATCATGTTAATATATTTGTTTATAATAAAATTTATGGCACAGAATATTAAGTGAATAAACCTTTTATTGTAACAATAATCAAGCAATGGTTTTGGTATGTTTTGGAATTTCAAAAAATTATGCATTATGTTAGTGTTTTCAAAATAGTAGAGTTTTTTATTTTAGTTATTGAAAATGATACAATTATTTTGAATAAATTAATTTTTATTATTTTAAAAATATTTTATAAAAAAAAATAATTTAGTTTTATTAAGAAATAGTATTATAAGTAAATGCGTTCCTTTTTTTAAAAAAATTGAGAATTATTGTTTTTGAAAGAACAAATCCGGGAATATTTTTAAAATACACTATAATTTTACAAAGTATCATATTATTATATTCTCTCAATCCGTCTCGGGTTTCATTTACTTTTTGTATTATTGTACTTAATATTAAAATATCATTATATTTGTATAATTTGTTTCTATTAGTATTATAAGACACTAATGAAAGTACTTTTGTAATTTTTTCATAATTTGTACTACATTTGGATATAATAATTAATATTCAAATATTAACACGTAAGAAGGTCGCATTCAATTCTATGTAAAATTAAAATACTCCCTCTGTCCTATTAGAAGGATGACATTTGTTTTTTGCATGTAAATTTTTTAATATTAGTATTATATTAGATTGCAGTAAAAAAGACAAAAATATTATGATGTAATATAAAAGTAATAATATTTGTGTAATATATTGTAAGTTGAAAGAGTATTTATTATGTTAGGTAGGTAGTACAATTACTAAATTAGGAAATGATAACCTTGTTTGAGAACGGACGAAAATAGAAAATGATAACTTTTCAATATGACGAAGAGAAGAGAGTATAAAATATATATACACACTCGTAATAAATGATCAAGTACATAATGGTTAATTACTGTATGATAGGAGTATATACGGGAATACATGTTATTTGTTCGTTTTCTGTTTTAGATGAATTTATTATTTTATATTAGACATAGGAATTAGTGTATTTAATATAAAAATAATATTTTTTGTTAAATTACTAAATTTTTGTGAATAAATTAGATTTAAATATTATTTACAGTGTTAAGATATTTACTTATTTATATTTTTTAAATAATATTTATGAAGTATTATATTATTGAAAAATATATCGTGAACAAACCCTATCTAAAACTATACATACAGAGAATGTCTTGGTTTAAGAAAGAAGAAAATACAGCCTGTCCAAACAATATTGAAGCTGGATGGAAAAAATGACAGTGTGTTTGTTTTGTGAAATAATTATGAATTACAATTAATTATATAAATAATATAAAAATAATGAATATATATAATTTATTAATTAAAAAAAATAAATGTATTAGTCTTTTACAAAAAGAACTATTTTTTAAATCAGAAGGTGTAAGATGACACTGAAAAGCCATTTAAGCATTTAAAAGTTTTTTTTTTTTTTTACTTAATCCTTGTATATACTCAAAGAACAAAATTTTGTAACTATTTTGGAAATTCTGAATTTAAATAATTATTTGAAAAATAAATATAAATAAATACTCTCCTTCGCATGTATCCATTTTTTATTTTATGTTTTTGTTATTTTCTCATATTCTATTCAAATGTAGTACCACTCAATCCAAACAATAAGTATATATTTACTTTTGATGCGAAGTTTAAGAAATAATGGTATTTTAATTAAAGTTGGTAGGTAAAAGTAGTATAATGATATTTTTGCCTTTACTCTTTGGTATAAAAGTATGATGTGATGTAAAGTAAAGATATTTGTGGAAAAAAGTGGAGTATTTAATAAAATGATTACTTTGTAATTGGACTTTATAAAATAGAAATATATATACTTCGTAGTAGAACGAAATTGAATATTATATTAAAAAACAAATACATACATTGGCCCAAAATTTTTAATCGAGTAGATTTAGGATCTATATGGGCCGGCCCATCAAGAATCAGGTCCATTTTAATGGGGAGGAGTTTTGATTTAGAGAGAAATAGACACAATAATGGGTCACTGAAAGTTTGTTTGGGTAAGGCGAATAAAAAATAATATTGTTAAAGTAAGATAAATAGAAAGTAAAGTATATATAATTATAAAAAGTAGAAAATTAGTTAATATATCATTTTTATTAAAATTAGTAAGATAAATAGAAAGTAAAGTATAAATAATTATAAAAAGTACAAAAATTTTTGTAAAGTATCAATGAACATTAAAATTTGATAATTTTTATTTGTTAATATATAATTTCAAAAATTATACTTTCTCCATTTATTAATAAGTAGTAGACACATGTAATTTAGAACATTCATAAAAAAATATATATTATTTTTATTTAGTAAATACTATTGACTATTAATAAATTATCTTATTTTTTTAATATAAAAATATTCATTTTTTTTGTTTATAGTATTTAAATAAGAAGTTATCACAAAGATATTTTAATTTTTACATATTTATGTATTTTTGTTAAATATAAAATAATATCTTTTCGTTTCATATAAAATATAGTTTTTTTTTATTCATTTCATATAATTTGTACTTTTTTTAAAATATAATTATATTTTAAATTTTATAATTTATTATCTTAATTAATTATAATTTTAATATATAATTATTTTAATAATACACTTTTTAATTAATTGTAATTATATCCGTATCTACACCAACATAGAAAAAAAAAAAGAAAAGAAAAAGAGAGTTGGGATAGAGGAGTATTTTACTAATCATTGTAACGATCCCTATTGTTAGTGAATTTATCAATTTTATTACTACTTATGTTATTTTTATTTTTTTTTTATTTTTTTATTTATTGTCCAATTGCAAATATTTTATTTTTTTTACAAATACTTCTATTTATGATCAAATCGTTATATTTATGCAAAAATATTTTTACATTATTTTCTATTATCTACTATAATTAAAATACAATTGTTTTTTAAATTTCGTATAAAAAATAAATATATGTTTTTTAGCCTAACGAAAAGACTATTTTTTTGTTTTTTGTTTTGTAATATAATTTAAATAAGTAATTTTTTTTATATGAAATATAAAAAATTGTGTAGAAAATACAATAGTAAAAAAAAAATTATAAGAATACACCATTAATAATATTAAAAAAAAAACTAACAAAACGAATAACCATAGTCCATTCAAAACCCCTCATAATGTACAGTGGGCTGGGCCCAATCTATGCTAAACTGAGACCAAACAAAGTATTTCTATTACATAATTCAACGTATTGATAAAAAAGATCAATTTTTTTTTTTTTTTAAAAAAAATGCTTTTTATACCTCAAAAAAAAATTATTTAAAAGTACAGTAATTTTTTTCTAAAAAATTTATAACACATATAAAAAAAAATATGTATTACATACTTTCGTTATTTTTATATTACCTATGCAATTTCCCTATATCTTATATCAATAATATATATATATATATATATATTTTCAATCCAAATTACAAAACAAACAGACATGCTTAATTCAAATAGATTTCTACCATTGCTTGATAATTCATTAGATAGGTATGACATTTCTATAAGTGTAATAGTGAAGGGTGCCAATCAAGGGGATATAAAAATTATTTGCTATAAATAAAAATATATATTTTTGTAGATAAATAAAAAAAATAGATATAAATTTGGTGGACGACAACAGTACTCCCTTCATTGCTCACTTTTTTTTTGGGTTGTCATTTAAAAATATTCTCGTTTTCTTTTTAAGTAAAAAATTATTACATTTTTTATACTTTTTTTACTATAAAAAGAAAAAAGTAATCATTATTACTCATTTTTATTAAAATCCGTGCCCGGTCAAATGAGCACATATTTGCATGACGGAAGGAGTACTATTTATTAAACTATAAACTACTCCATTCGTTCCAATATAATAGTCTTGTTTACCACTTTTGTCCGTCCTAAAATAATAGTTTCATTTTCATAAATAATCGTATCGAACTATTCATATTTTTTCATTATTATTACACAATTGCCACTACTTTTTACACTAATATAATAGTCATTTATCCTTACTTTTTACTTACTAATATAATATCAATATTTTTTAAATCTCGTGCTCAACGCAATAAAATTATACTTTTGAGACGGAGAGAGCATAAAATTATGAGTACATAAAACTATTTATTATAAATGAATAGGGGACAAAAAAAACTGATATAATTATATTCAACAAAGTGAACACCATATAATTATAATTTATATTTAATTAAATTATAATATTTACTCCCTTAGTTCACAATGTCCTACTTTTGGGACGTTCAATAACTATTAACTTTTTTTTAAACACAAATTTTATATTTTTATCCTTTATTTATTTTTATTTTTAATCTCTATCACATAATTAAGGGCAAATTTGTTAATTTATAACAAAAAGACAATCGTTCAAATATATTTTAGGACAATACAAATTCGACGAAGGGAGTATTATTTTTGAACATTTTTAAACTCCTCTCGAAGCATAACCTAAACAACGGCAGGTTTTCATTAGAATTAAATTGATAAATTATTTTTTTAAAAAAAATGTAAACGTGGTGCATGACGTATGTAAGACGGTGACGTCATGCATGACGATAGCAGCAGGCACGTTCTTTCAACTAACGGATTCTCCCGCTTCTTACTTTAATAAATTTCTTTGTATAATAGTCTCCTATATCAAGATTTGTATTACTCATTTCATATATCAATGTATCCATTTATTTTTAATACTCTCTGCGTATCATTTTTCATTTTCGTCCGTCCAAAAATAAAGTTATCATTTTTTAATTTAGTAATTGTACTACTTACTTCACATAATAAATACTTTTTTCAACTTACAATATATTACACAAATATCATTACTTTTATATTACACCATACTAATAGGGATATTTTTGTTTTTTTTTACTATAATCCAATATAATACTGATATTAAAAAATCTACGTGTAAAAAGCAAACGCCACTTTTGTTGCGGGACGGAGGGAGTACATTTATTTTAAAATATTACTAATATCTTAAATATATGCAGTATAATATATAATTTAATATATAATTAAATGTATTATTGATTAACTTGAATCTGTATAAAAATAAATAAATAAATAATTAATATTTTAATAATTTATTATTATTTTTTTAGATAAAACGGTCATTTAAATCGTCAAACATATAAAATTTAAAATATTTTTGGGACCATAATAAGTTAAAAAGAAATTAATGGATTGATTTTAAATGAATCAAAATAATAAAATGAATAGATTGGCTGCGACAAATGAAATATTAATTCTTAAAACATCCATTGCAATTCTTTTATCACTTTAATTGTTATCTTCTCAATTTCTATTACAATGAAACTTATTCTTTTTATATTAAATATAACATTTTTATATGGTTTGGACTTAAATAGAAATTAATAATATTGTAGTTTAAGATTGATTAGAAATACCGTGTTGATTTGAATTTTTATTTAAATACTAGTATTTTTAAATGCGAGAGAAAATAATATATTTTTATTGAAATCGTGCTGAATGAATATTATTGATTTTAGTTCAAAATTATAACTACTACAATTTTGAATTTTTCAATTCGGTTTAGAGTTGAAAAAATTCGAATCGAAAATCCAAATGTTCACTACATAATTGTTTATCATACCAATCACTGTGAAGTTTACCTGTGAGATTGTAATGTTGGTTTTACTGTTAAAAAAGAAAAAGTTTATCTATCAAAAGATCAAATGAAACATATTTATTTATTTATTATATTATACTAAAATTTTAATATAATATCAATATATATTTATATCACATTACATTATTATTTTTATTAAAGAAAATTACTATTTAAAACTAAAACCTCACAACTAAACAGATCTCATATTAAATACTACTCTTATTTGTTTTTTTTTAGTATTTTCAAAATTCCAATACTTCAAAAAACATTTTGTATAAACGGCCAAAAAATTATGTAATTTTTTAACAATAGATGTTTTATTTTGGAATGTTGTAAAATATCATCATTAATTCTTTTTATATTTTATCTTTTTAAATGTAGTATAAATGATAAAATTATTCAAAATAATAAATAAAAGATAAAACAGTTATTTTTTTCTTATTATTATTATTATTATTATTTTTTTAATCGAAACTGGGATTATTTAAATTATTGTATAAAAAGTAAAATTGACAAGCAAATTTTTTTTAAATATGCAATATATATATATATTTGTATTTAATTATGAATAATGCAGACCATTGACTCGTTGGTTCATACGAATATATATTAATTATATATGAACCAAAAAAAAAAAAAATTGTAGACAAGTTTTGAATTCAAGTCAAGCTCATTCAAACATGGCGAAAATTTTGTACAACCTTTGACATTAATTGTCCGTACATGTCCAATTATTACCTGCAGTGTAAGAATGAACTAATTTAACAATCAAAATAACAATAAGTTGAGATATGTGACTTTATTTACTTACTTTTAAATATTGTGGTATTATTTCTCGAATTTTTCTTTTTATTTATAAAAAAGTTAAAATATTAAATGTATGCCTTTAAAAAACATTAACATATTATAATAATAATAAATAAATATTTTTGAATAAGATAAAAAAAAATAATAATAATAATAATAAACCAGCGCCATAGCCCATAGGATAGGGTATCTAACAAGCTGGGCTCGGGCTTGGGCCTCATTTAAACCAACTTGTTAATCGAGCCCGAGATAGCCCGGCCCGAGTAGTAATAATGTTTTTATTTTAAAAAAGAAGAAAGGTAAATGTAAATTTTCCCGTCGCTTATGGCTGCGCACGTGGGTATTTTAATTACCTACAATTTTATTTTTTTTTTTTTTTTATAAAATCACTTCTTCATCGCATACACATTCTAGACAATACATATATATACACAGGTTGTGGCTCCAGTGCTAAATTTAAAATTCAGCACTGCATCGAATAGCAAACTGTGTGCTACGAGGTAATACACAGTATAATTTAATATAATACAAATATAATATATGATATAGTTTAACATAATACATACAATACTTGATTTGAGCACATGATATACTCTCATACATCACATGTTGTAATTATGAACTAACAATACATGTTTTTATTACAAATAACACACACTCCCTCCATCCAATAACAAAATATCTATTTTTTTATTTTAGTTCGTCTCATAACAAAGTATCCATTTCTTTTTTTTAATAAATGTAGTATCTACCTAACATTACAAATACCCTTACAACTTACAATATATTACACAAATGTCATTGCCTTTATATCACACATACTAATAAGGTTATTTTAGTCATTTCTACTTCATTTTTACTATATCCCAATATAATACTAATATTTCTAAAACTACATGCAAAAAACAAATAAATATTTAACTTCGAAACTAATGGAATATTATATATAATAAATATGTATGCTATTTTGTATATTTTACATATTTGAAAAATCAGTACTAATTTTACAAATTCGGCACCCTAGCCTTCTGGACATATACATATATTATATATATATATATATATGATGCTTCGTCAGTTAAGTTTATCCAAAACACTGACAAAATAAATATCAAAATAAATAAGTTTAGCTCTCAAGCAAAGGCTACCCTACCTATATAATATATTTATATATAGTACTACTCTATATATAAAATAATTTAAAAAAAAAAAGAAGCTTCGATTGATCCATTTTAGATATCCCATTTTCCTCCAACCTTCATTTGTCTTCCTCACGTCACTGTCTGGATTTTCCAACTTTCGTCCTCCTTCCCAGAAACATCATATATATGTGTGTATATATATATATATAGAGCCAATTACCCAAACCCACTTGAAATCATCAATTAATTTCATCTCTCTCTACCATCTCTCTGTCCCTCTCTATATATTATCTCAAAATTAATAAATATTGTTGTGAATGGACGAAAGAGAGGCTCCGAACAAGAAAGGTGTGCAAAGGCAAAGGCAAAGGCAAAGGAAGACAGGCAGCAGTAGCAGGGGCAAAAGTGTAAATTCATCTCTGAAGGTGGTGTACATCTCAACCCCAATGAAAGTGGAGACAAGTGCCTCCAGATTTAGGTCATTAGTGCAGCAGCTCACCGGTAAGGATTCCGACATCTCTCCTCATTATTACATGGACGACCACCGGGACGCCGCCGTCAATTTTAATCTCGTCCAACACTCGCCGCCGCCGCCGGCAAAATCCTCCGACGACTCTTCCGAGAATTCCGCCGCCGCCGGCCGGGACTCGTTGGCGGCCGACGACAGCCCAATTATGGACGAC
This sequence comes from Andrographis paniculata, assembly GCF_009805555.1. NCBI lineage: Eukaryota > Viridiplantae > Streptophyta > Magnoliopsida > Lamiales > Acanthaceae > Andrographis > Andrographis paniculata. Next base: position 500,284 of record NW_026137563.1, on the reverse strand, counting down.
GATGAATTTCTAGGGTTTCTATCCAACGAGTATTTTTCGTCGTCCCTTGATACTAGTACCGCGTTTGGAAGCTACCATCAGTTACTATGAGTTGAATTCCCATTTTTGTTGTAATTAATTAACACAAACAAACGCGCCTACATTACATATGATCATATATAAGTATATTTTTAGGATTAATTTGACGGTGCAATTTATGTGTATGTATATTTATTTAATTAGGTTTCTAGGATTGACCTAAGTGATGAATTGTGGTCTTCAATATTAATTAGGTGTAGTTGTCACCTTCTATTGGACTTTTGACTCAATTTAATTTATTTGTTTGCTGAGTTATTTTGGATTATTGCAATTTTGGTATAGTTTTTGTCTTGTCTCATCAAAATAATATCACAAGTGAGCCGGGGTTTCTTGTTGGACCCGCCGTTTGTAGTGGTCCTAATCCACACATATAATAATAATAATAATAACAATAATAATCTTGCAATGAATGATCTAGTTGTATAGAAGTGAACTGAGGTAATGAGTTCAAACTTCTAATGCTCATTTCATTTTTCTTTTGTTTTGATTTAAGTATTTAAATTTAATATTTGGTGAGATTTGTTTTTCCGTTTTATTATTTTAATTTTTTTTTAAAAAATATTAAATTAAATACTTATTTTTATTTATTATATTGCACTAAAATTAAATTTATATTCAAAATATCACATCACTACGCTATTTATATCACAGGTAAACATATCTACTAGTTTCGTTTGAATGAACTTTAAAATTTTTTTTTTCTTCTACTTCTAAAAGAAATATTTATCACTGTTTGTATTGATTTTTATTATAATTTTTGAGCTCTGAATATATATATATATATATATTTTAAAGTACCTTAGAAGTGTTTCTTAAAAAACAAAAAGAACTTTAAAATTTAAATTATTATGTTATCTCTAATAATAATAATAGTAATAGTAATAATTAAATAACTTTAAAAAATAACTAATTTATATATTATATTTATATTAAATTAAAAAACAATTGTATTTTAATTATTAAATAATATATTATATTTAAATTAAAATTAAAAAGATATAATTGAAATATCAAAATTTTAAAATATATATTTTAATTATATAAATAATAATATTTTTAAATATAACTGATAAAGTTTTAAATAATATAGTAAAATTATTTAAAATTAATGATATTTTTTATTTTATTAATGTATTAAAATTAAAAGTATAATTTATATAGAATTTAATAAATATATTCTTAATTAGATTAATTTAAAATTTAAAATATAATTTATAATATTTTAATATAAAATTAAAAAGTTTAATAAAAAATATTCATATTAGTACGTTTTATTTGATTATTTTAATAATTTAAAAATATTTTTAATGTTATTATATTTAAATGTTTTTTATTTATAAAAATTTACAAATTCATCCAAACAAAAAAACTAGAATTTTTTTTTTCTTTTAATTAATCCAACTATCACATAATTCTGCAACTTCAATGACTTTTAGGTGTATTTTTTTGTCGAGATAATTTGAAAGGGAATTGTTTTATGTAACATATAAAGTGAACAGAGAATATAAAAATAATAAAAATATGTGATATATTAATATAAAATTATGTCAAAAATATAATATATATATTTTAAATTAAATATTTTAAATTTTTTTAACATTTTTTTTATAATGAGTATTTGAATTTATATATACATTTTTTATTTTTTGATTTTTATAAAATATATTTTGTATTGTTTATTATTATTTTTGGACAATTGCAATTAAAAAGTAAGATTGGGAACAAAACAAAGCAAATATATATAGTTCAGTATATCGTAGGATTTTATTTATATAATTATTATAACAAATTCTAAAATTGCACGTTTTATTTTATTTTATTTTTTTATTTTACCATTAACATTATAAGTAATAATAATAATAATTATTAAAAATATGAGGAAAGTTGGGACCCACTTGATTGATGGGACCCACCGAGTCTCGGCTCGGCTCGACTCGCCACCTTTGTTCGATCCGTTTCTGACGCTTTTGTTCTCCTCTCTCTTTCTCTCTCTCTCTCTCTCCCCTCAAAAACTCTCTCATTCGGAACAGGACACCAAAATCTCAACAACAATCCCCATTTCGCACTTCCAATCTCTATCCATCGCTGCTTTCGGATTCCGTTTATTTCCGGAGATTCTTTACCCTTTCCGCTCTTTCAATTTTGTTATCCAATGGCCAATCGATGCCCGATCTCGAGAGATTGTCGCTTTCCGGTTGCCTCCCCCGTAAATGTATGAATGAAATAGGAGGAGGACTTTGTTTGTGCTTTCTTCGATCAAATTATACATAATGTCTGAGAATTTGGTCGCGAGGACGGGGAGGCATCTGCAGCGCTATGATTCCGGTTATCGCCTCGTCGCTGGGTAATTTCTTCGGCTGTTTCCTGCTCCTTGGGAGTTTTGCGGTAGTCTGATGATTGACAATATATTTACATATTTAAATGTAAATATTAATGTGCTATGTTTAGTGACGCTGTTGTGTATTGTTGGTTTCGTCGCTCGCCAATTTTATGTTAGTCATGCCATGCCTATTGCTAATTTGCTATTCTTACGAAGGAGTTTCGACAAAGTTGTGTATCTTTGTCATTACGATGATGATGTGATGTTAGGCTTTTTCTCTAAGCTCTCTGTTTGTCTCTGTGGTTCACAACCAAACAAAAGAAGAGAAAAGGACACATGCTTTGGTTGGCGGTGTGATTGTGTAGAATGAATCGATTAAGTTTTTATTTGGTGTAGGTTTCATTTGTTATGCATAAAATAGTAAGAGATGATTTCTGTATAGGAACAATGATTGGATTTTAGGTAGTATGTTTATTTGATCGTTAGTGTCTGTGTATTTCAGTAAGTTTCAATTCAAATTCAAATAGGAGTAAAATCAAGCAATGATTGAGTTTGAATGACTTTTGTGGTACATGTAAAGTAGGGACAAGCTATTTTTGAATGATTGCTTATTGAGTGTGAAAGGTCAAAGGCGAGTGTGGAGGCTTTGTTACGCTGCTTTTTCTTGTTTGGTGCTTGTATGCATAATGGTTGTTTATTTATTTATATAATTTGAGTTTTAAATCTTAATGCTAATGGACTTATTTCCTTGATGGTGTCATTTCGAATCCAGTTCACCGTTTACATTTGACAGAAGATGTAGATAGATTTACATGTAAAAATTTGCAATTTCTAATCTATTTTGCAAGATCACTGTTCCTTGATAGTGCTATTTCGAATCAGTATTGTGGTTTCAGGTTTCCCCATAAAATTTCAGCCATAATTTAATCTATTTGGCAGAGTTATAGCCTAGCAACTTTTATCAGTAAAGCCACGATTGAAACCTCCTATAGGAAATTTATCTGTTATGATTGAGTGCCACAAGGTTTGTTCCATATGCATTTTTGAAAAGAAAATCCTTGTAACCTAGTACTTGTTCTTGAAATTTTTGTGACTACTCTTGAGGCTGTATTGTTTTCCGATCAGTCATATTTAAGGGACTGAAACTGGATTGGAATTATGCCTATGTTTATTGTCAAGACTGTGGGCACTGAAAGAGATATAACTCAGCAGTATAGTACCACCTTATGTGGTCAAAGCCATTATTTCGAGCCTAATAATCCCAAAGTCCAATATGAATCTTTCTATTGAGTCTGGTCCTTTATCATGATTCTAAGGGAATGGATAAGAGACTCACAGGAATGGCATGGTGGGCAGAGATGACAATATTTTGTCTACCCCCAAATTTGAGCAAAAATGTAAGAACCCCAGATTTTATGGTTTCAAAAGGTTCATTTCTGTACATTTTGTCCAACCCCAGAGTTTACTGTTTATTCCATTTCATACTTTCCAAATCCTCTAATCAAGCAGCCATAAATTGTTCAAATAGAAGCAGGCCATTACATTTTTGAGGAATTTTATATCTTAATGTTATTATGTAGGACCCCTGGCCCCGAAATTGCATTTCATGATTTGTTATGTATTAGTATTTAATTGCAAACTGTGGGTCCAATGAACCTTTGGTGATGTTACTTCTTTACAGAGTAATTTCTAATTTGGCTCTTGTCAGTGTCTTCTTTAGTTTCTTTCTGTTTGTTTTTTCTACCGATTGTGACAGCATTTTGATAGATTTCCGGTATGCATTTCATGTTAAGTCTGTAGCACACTGACCTCAAGTTCTAATCATCCAAATTTTTTATGTTTGATAACCTACCAAATATTCACATATTTTCCCATAATTGTAAAAGTTCTTTATTGTAACATTTCGCGTCTATGCATTCCATCACAGTGTTATTTCACTAACATTTCATCCTCCGTTGTCGAATGTTGGATGTTGCGTGCCAGGTGCATACCGTATAGGTACAGAGATTCTGATGAATGCGGCGGTAAGAATTCAAAGAAGGTTGTTGAGGTGCTAATGATTAATTCACCTAGCGGCCCGGGACTTCTGTTTCCTAAGGTACTTATGCTTCATTGACATTCTCAGCCATGCTGTTCCTTATAGTAAGCATTTGTCCCTTACCTTCTGCCATTCTGCATTTGTGGCATAAATGATTTTATTTCACCATGCATTTTATATAAACCTTTTTTTTAATTTGTCTTTTACTTGTTTGAATATGCATATGTGTGAGGATATGGAAGTGAATTTTTCTCTCAACTAATGTGTTGTTTTCTAGTTGTATTTTGAAAGTATTTTGGTGTTTTGGATATAAAAAAAAAAAAATTGAATGGGGAATAGGCGTTCCATGTGAACAAAAAAAAGAAATAGGCCGTAATGTTTTGAATAGAAAATAAGTATTTTTATATGAAAAAATAGATAGTTAAAATATTGTTTTTAAGAATAGAAAAGAATAATACATTTTTTTTGATCATTGATTCTAGCTATTTGTTATTATCTACAAGGACAAGGGTTTGTTTAAGAATTGATGAATAAAATGCAATCATTGGTTTGTTTATATATTTATCCATAAGGGACTCATGGAATTTATAGTTTGTCTTTACCCCTCATTCACCAGGGTGGGTGGGAAAGTGATGAAACAGTTCAAGAGGCTGCACGCAGAGAAGCTATTGAAGAAGCCGGCGTACGAGGGAAAATAGTGGTGAGGAAAATCGACAACAAAACATGGGAAGGCTATTTGATATTATTATTATTATGTATTTGATTGTGTTGTGTTGGTTTGGGTTCAGAAATTCTTGGGATACTATGAATTCAAGAGCAAAACGCACCAGGGGAAACACAGCCCCGAAGGCTTGTGTAGAGCCGCAATGTTTGCGATGCTGGTGGAGGAGCAGCTGACGAGGTGGCCGGAACAGGACACCCGCAGCAGAAAATGGGTGAGCATGGGTGAGGCAGCCAACTGTTGTCGACACCCGTGGATGAGGGATGCTCTTGTCGGGGGGTTCGCCAAGTGGTGCGATGAAACTAATGGTGGGGGAGTAGAGTTAGAAGATGATCATGGTGACGAGAATATGAGATGATCTTGCTGCTGCTGCTGCTGCTGCCTTGCCTTTTCTGGGGTGGGGGGGAGGGGAGGGGAAAAAATAATTCAATGGGTGGGTGGGTAGGGTAGGGTAGGATTAGAGGCATTTTGATTGATCTACTGGAATGAACCAATTAATAAACAACTACCTAGTTTTCTTCTTCTGTGACTTGCCATCTTGATTGATCTTTGTCTTTTTGAAGTTTTTGTTTGATTTGCAGAGGCAGACACTAGCCCTACTTCTGTTTGGTTGACAAACAGTAAGTAGTAAACTAACTAACTAACTAACTAACAAAAATGACAAATGTGAAATTCTTTGTATCTTCCTAAACAGCTTTGAATCTCTATATATATGTGTTTGTTTCATTAGCACTCCTAATTTTGCATCATTTCTGATATAGAGGATGTGTGGAGTGTAGAAAGTCACCGAATTAAATACAAAACTGCAAACCATAAAAGCTCACAAACAAAACAAACTGCAGTCAGTATAAATAAAAATAACAAATCATCTCTCTTGCTCCCTCCCTCCCTCTGTACAAATCAAACCAAAAAGATACAACACCACACAAATAAACAAAACATCACCATCATCATCATCATCATCATCTACAATAAACCTACCAATTAATAGTAAATAATAATATTTATTATTATACTGCATATATATATATATATTTATTTATTTCCATATCATACATATATACTCTACAAGATAATAAATAGATCCCCCCCAGTCTTCCTTCCCCCTCATCACATGGCGGTAGATTATACTAAGAAATCAATCAATGAATCAATCACCACCACCACCAACCTCATCTCTCTCTCTCTCTCTCTCTCTCTCTCTCTCTCTCTCTCTCTCTCTCTCTCTCTCTCTCTCTCTCTCTATATATATATATATATATATCCTCCATCGATTCAGGGCAGTACGGCAGGCAGGCATATACATACAGATACCTGTTACCCGTCTAGCTCGATATCCGCCGGGTCTCCAATCCATGTCCTCTCCTCGCGCCACTTGAACTTGATCCGCAACTTCCCATTCGCATCGACCCCAACCACCTCCCCCCTACTGGCATGCGTCTCCATACCCCACCCCCACCGCGGGCTCACCAGCCCCCCCTTGATCTTCACCCTGTCCCCGACCCTAAACGCGCGCACCCTCTCCATCTCCCACACTTTGCACAGCCACAGCCGGTCCGTGAAGCAGAACGCCACCCACAGATCCTCGTCCTCCATCCGGTGCACGACTCCGACGCTCGCATGAGACGCGTCCCCCCAGTGGTGCGTCGGGTTCGACACGCTCCCCTTCACTCTGACCCAATCATTTATGCGGACCTCCCTCTCGGCAACGACGACCACTTCCGTCGGGTCCAGCAGCCACACTTTCGACCCGGCCGGCGTGTATATTCTCAGCTTCCCGTCCGCATCGATCGCTGATACGATCCCCACGCTCGCATGGCTGTGCCCCGACCACCCGAACCTCGGCTGCTTGATCGTCGTTCGAACTTTAACTCGCTGCCCGACCACAAGGCGCTCGACTTTCTCGAGATCAGCTGCGCTCCCAACCCACAGTTCTTGCTCGCCGCAAAATCCGACAGAAATGTTCCCGTTCCACTCGTTCTCTTCGTAGACGAGACCTTGTACGACGCCGACGCTGCCGGGCAAAACCGACTTCCAAGTACTCGCGCCGTCTCTCAATTTCACCCATTCTCCGACGTCATACGTCTGCTCGATTTCTAGGTCAGCAGGATCGCCTCGCCATAGCCCTTGGAGACCGCTAAATGCGACCCGTACCTCACCCGTAGCGCTGACGCTAATAATAACGCCTCGGGAGATTGGTTGTGCGCCTCGCCAGCCCCATCTCGGCTCGACAAGTCCTGCTCTAAATTTTACATGCTGCCCGACTTTAAATCCGGGCACTTTTTCAACTTCGGTGTAGTGAGTGCTCGATTTTCCCCTCCAGAAGCAGCAAGCAAGTTCTAGATAACCGGTTTCCTGTACGCTATGTACGATGGCTAGACCTTCCTTTCCGATGCTGCCCCAATCGTAACTCGGTCGAGCGCCGAGGCTCGGTTTTGAACGGACCCAATCGCCTACTTTGAAACCGGGAAGTTTTTCTGCGTCACCCGGAGATACCTTCCATAGACTATGCCTTCCGGAAACTTTGACCTAAGAATGGATCATTCCAAAGCCAACTATATTAGAACAAAGAAATCATTGAAAGAAAAACTATGAAAGATCATTTTCCAAACGGCAATGGAAGATACTATAAACAAAAGAGTGAAGGAAAACTTACGTTTAAAGCACCATCCATGTCAACCCTCACAATCTTTCCAATAGATGCTGGCGTCTCATTAGACCACCCGAGACGAGGCTGAGTGACACTCGGCATCATCCGAATCTCTTGTCCTAATTCGAATGCAGGGGCCTTCTCAACATCTGTTACGGAACAGGAAAATAGTTTGCTCCGGAAGCAAAATGCGATTCCCACGTCCCCATCCTCCTCCAAACTGTGGATTATGCCTATGCTGTTTCTTGTGACGTCCTCCCACCCGTATTTCGGTGATGGAACAGAAGATTTTACTCTAACCCAATCACCTACCTGGTTAAGAGGTGGTACAGTTGGTCAGGGCGGACTGCATTCAAATAATAACATTTTTACCTACAAGCTATTATTAGTACCTTGAAATTGTCGAGCTTTTCCATGTCAGATGGATCTGCCTGCCATGGGATAGGCCGATTGGGAATTTGAATTACCAAAAGACCGTCGTTTTCTATCTCACTAATTTTTCCAACACTATGATGTGTTTCGCCACCCCATGCATATCTGGGCTCCGCAACAGAACGTTTTACGCAGACCCGGTCACCAATCTAGAGAATTACAAACAAAAATATATGCTTAGGAAAACTAAAGAAAGATCAATAATCTGTCATGCAATACTTCCAATAAATATTCCTTCACCTTGAAAGGTTCCACAAGTTCTGCCTCTTCGGGTTCACAAAGCCATGGAGCAGGTAGGTAGCATAACTCCAATAGTAGACTTTTATCAGGTCTGATACTCCATACTACACCGACGCTCCCTGGAGTCACAGATCCAAGTCCATGTTTAGCTGTAGTCAGTGTGGGGCGTACACGGACCCAGTCTCCAACCTTGAATTCCTCAACTCTTTCCATTTCTGCAGGATCTGCTTTCCATCCTCTAGATGCTCCAGGGAAACCAACCCGCAAGATTCCGTCATCATCAACACACAAAACTGTTCCAATGCTGTCGCGCAGATGATCACGCCACCCAAATCTGCAATTGGCAGACAGAGAAGAAGAAAATACACTTCATACTATCCTGGCATCCTTTCCCAATGAATATTAACCACAAATTGTTTAACAAAACCAACATGCAATCCTAATTGACCTACATATACAATTACAGCGTTGAATGGAAATTTAATCAAGAAGGAAAACATAGTGAGACATAAAAGATGCATACGCCATGCTTGATCAAGGACTATACTAAAAGTGTACTTACTACTAATGATGGGATTACCATTGTTAATTTACATTTTAATGATTATTTTATACTGTCAATTTGATAGGACATAATCACATAATGATCATATAATTTAGGTATTTGCCCGGGTGGTTTGAGGATAATTGCAACCTTAATAGAGTAAATCAACAAGAGATTGGAATGGATAAAATAACCCTATCCACCCTAATTGCCCATAATAAACACCCCCTAATAGCAAATCAAGTGGGTAGATTAGTCTCATGGGCTTACAATCATATCAAAGAACTATACCTATCCTAAGAGAGCATTACCATATGAAACAAGACAAAAGTATTTGAATGCCACAACAGCCAAATTAAATTTGACTTACGGTTAAACTTAATAAGAAAAGCACAAGAACACATTATAATGAGAACCCAGGAGGCCCGAAAATTCAATCAATTTGACAAATAAAATTGAACTCAATAGTCAAGAATGCCCATGTTGGATGAGCTCATACCTTGGCTCTGTGACGTCAGACTTAAGTTGAACATGTTGCCCTCGGTCAAGTGGTATCACTTTCACAACTTCATTCATGCGTACTTGAGATTGAGATTCTCCAGAACAAAATGATACAATGAGATTGTCGTCTTCCAGGACCTTTTGCACAAAACCAACACTCTTATGTGATGCACCTTGCCACCCATAGGTTGGTTCTGTAACACATTTTCTATATTTCACCCAGTCGCCAACTTGATATCTGCACAATGGTTCAACCAAATGAATATATGCACAATTAGCCACAACCACCACCTTGGGCAAAGGTAATAGGAGAAAGCACGGAAAACACTAAGCGGTGATCTGATACACACACTGTAGGAGACAAATGGACTCCCTTCTGCACCAGGGCTTCCATTAAATCTTCAGAAATCCATTCCCGTGGAAGAGCTTCCAACGAATCAAGGAATGTCTTGCCACTGTAAAGCATTCATAATATCTGTTTATTGTGCTTGGCAACAGATTATACAACAGTGTGTATAAAAGCCCTGGTAACTGAATAATTTAATATGGTTTATATTATAATAGAAGAAAGATTCAGTCATATGAAACTAGCCTGTGATTCCTAACATTAACTGCAGCATTGGGATATCTGAGCATAACAAGAATCCAATCCAAATTTTCACGGATCATCTTTGCCCCATCAGCTGCTATATGAAAAGCATTGTCCCCATCACTATCCTGAAAATATATGAAAGCATGAGTAATAGCAAGCATAATAATTAGACCACAATGTATCAAAAAAAAATAGCAAACATTTCAGACAAAAGATCCAACGGTGGACAGACCTGCATGTTGCAATTTGCCCCAGCTGATAAAAGCAATCCAACACAAGATTTCGCACCTCTAGCCAATGCCATATGGAGAGGTATAGTATTCTGACAATTTGTGATGTTTACATCAACACCAGCTTCGAGTATAACCTACAGAAGAGTTTTCAACAAAATCAATTTTGGGGAAAAGCAGAATAAATCCACTGGCACTAAAGTTGAATGATCTGAAATCTAGCATGGGTAAAGAGTGATAATGAGGCCGACGTTGAAGATAGATTCACCCTACCCTCACTAATTCAACATCATTAGCCATAGCAGCAATGTGCAAAGCAGTATGGGAACGACAGGGGTCTTGAGCCATTGGATCTGCTCCAGCAGCTAGCAATATCTTTACCAATTCTCTACCCTCTAGACGATTACATAAATTTGAAAGACAAAATAAGGATATATTTAATAAAACTATTATAACCAACAAATAAACAACTTGGAAAAGTAAGATCTAACTTCTACCAGATTCATGATCTTTTGTCAAAGAAGCTGCCATGCACAATGCTGTTCCTTGAGGGCTCTGGATATCAATAGCTTCATCAATAACTTCTTCTGTTGCAAGCTCTAGCCATCTTTTGACAACAGCTACATTACATGTCATCACACATAAGTGCAGTGGTCTGCAAAGAAAAAAAAATTACTTACAGCTGCCCATATATGGAACAAATAGCATAAGCAAGAAAGTGAAAAGATGTTCTGTATTTGACAATTCCAGAATAATATCCATTTGTTGCATAGAGTGGATAAAATAATTGATGTCTTAGAAAGTATTGTTGACCATACAACAAGAATAGTAGATACATTAGTTTCACCACTCAGTCTGGATTATCTTTCAAAGACAATCCACAATGACCACCAGTTCAATAAATTGGCTGCCAGTGGAATGGATGTTACCTTTTGATCCTTTAACAAATCTGTGATATATAGGCCACATCTCTTCTGGGCTTCCTTGTAATGACACAAGCGTGATTAAATTGTACTTCGACTCATTTACTCAAAATTGTGACCTGACTTATGTTTAGCAGGACTTGAATATAATTCTTAGACTGTAGAAGTTACTTGTATTTTGTATAAACTATTGTATCAACCAAACTCCCAGATGATATGATATGTAGTTACAGAGGTAGATTCATGAAGGATGCAATATCTCCCATGGAAAAGTAACCTATTGCTAAAATTTACTTTTTGGTATTATCATAGGACATATTCATGTACTTAAGAAGATCCATTCGAATCGTAGCAGGATGCACTTATACTTACGTCAGGTCTTTTGAGTTCAGGATACTCATAGATACACAGCCACCATTTTCCAATATGACAATAGCACAATCAGTGTATTTCTTTGTAACAGCTCTGTGAAGCACAGATTCTCCTTCATCATCAACAACATTTGGATCAGCGCCCGCCAACAACAACTCCTATCCACATCAAAGATAAAACAAACAGATCACAATATTATGCAACATTATCTGAGAATAAATCTTGAACAAATATAGATATATATACACCAAGTTGGATCCTGCAGTATTGATGGACATGAAGTTGAGTAAGACAATCAGGCATTATTTTTTACAGGTCCCATTCATTTTTGAAGCATTTGGTCCATGGATTCTTACGTAAAGCCCATTCACATACCCTCATGCAATCAGGTTGGCCATGGTAAGCACAGACATGAGCAACTGACGGACCAAGGCCTTCCCTTAACCTTGACCTGACATTAGCATTGCATTTTATGAGTGCCCGGACACATTCAGGTGACCCAGCTGCCAAAGCAAATACCAGAGGGGGATCACCATCTTTGTCAAGGACATCAACATTCGCCTCTTTGCACTGCAAAATAGCTTCAACAAGTTCAACACTTCCACGCCTACAGGCGAGGTGGAGAGCAGTTTGCCCATCAGCATTCTGTGCTTCTAACAGAGAGCGCAATAAACTGTGACCGTGTATTGAAGCGGTCTTTGAAAGTAATTCTCTGCATTAACAAGACAGCTGAACATGAATCTGCAAGAGATGAATTTATATCTAGCAGCAAAGATAAAGTTATAAAGTAAAAGTAAACCCACCTAACTCCATCTAAATTGCCTTCAGATACAAGTCGGTGTAGAAGGTGGGGATTTGTCACTGGGACTTCCAGATCAGTAGATGGGATTGATGACATCCCATTCATTACAGGGCTGGCAGGCACATCACCCCTTGAAAAAGAGCAAATAAACATGAAATCATTAACAGGCCAAAATGACAAGTAATAAAGGGAACACATCTAGATTTTATAGGGCTGAAAATAAATTGGCGTCAACTTTTCTAATGCTTAAATTAGAAAATACACATAATACGATTCCACTTTGCAAAAAATAATAATATAATACTCTTAACTCCATACTTGTCTGGGCTTGTAGGTGGGCTTCGAGGAATCTCTTGCAAGTGTCTAAGAAATATTGCTAACATTGATTGGAAAGTTGGTCTTTTGGATGCCTTGAACTGCAGGCAATTGCCGATCATCTTCCACAATTCCATAGGTATTCCAACACCAACAACACTTGCATATTGAGAAGGCTGCCGTTTTGATTTGACAACAGACTGATAGATTTCTTCAGCACTTAAGCCAGCCCACCTGCAAAAAAGAAATAGGTCTCCTAAGTTTCCCCATTTATTCGGTTTCAAGAAAACAAATCATGAGTAATAAAGTAAATTAGTTTAAATAGTAATAATGTTTTTACATACGGGATAGATCCTGTGCACATTTCTACCAAGGTACAACCAAAGCTCCATGCATCAGACTCTGGAGAAATACCAATAGCATCATCCCAGAAAAGATGTATTGATTTTTTAACTGGTTCCCAAGCTTCTGGAGCAGTATAGTTTGGGCTCAGCATTGTGCAATCCATACATGAATGAATCTTTGGGGATTCGCACTCTTTTCCAGCTTTCCTGCAATCAGGCTTCTTCAAAATTGCTGGAAGGCCATAATCCGAAACCAGGGCATGACCATTTTCATCCAAGAGAAGATTGGAAGGCTTAATATTCATACACACAACACCAGCTGCATGAAGTTCAGCAACTCCACGGGCTATATCTGCTCCATATCTGTGCTCAATTTTAGAAGATACAACATGACAAGTCAGTTCAAGCTTCTGTACTTCGGAAAAAAAAAAAAGGGGGACTAACAATCAAAATGGACAGCTGATAAAAAGCTAAAAATCTAGAAATCAATGTACAGTGCAGCATAATAACAGTGGAAAGCATCCATTAAGCATTCAGCAAACAATCCACACAAACAAAAATATAGAAAAGTGCCTTGGTTTGTGATTGACATAGTGCATCCAAATAAAACAAGTCCGAAAAACTCACCATGTTAAACATACAAGGAGTGTTGAATATCTAATCAAATAGGTCTGTAATACGATTTTGATGTATTTCCTAATGCAGTATTGGTCTATTGGATTTAATAAATGTATACAAGTTTAGGATTATACAGTATTCAAATTTAAATGTTAGGTTTTCTATACTGATCCTATATCCATTATAGCCATTTTCTTCCCCAATCCTTTAAAGGGATAAAACAAATAACAATGCCCAACGAATCGAAGAGGCGGTATATTAGGTTTGAGATAAGTAAAGTAATACGGATTTCATGGTTTTCCGAGGAAGATGAACATTAAATTAGCAAATTAATGTTATGAAAACCTATATAGAAAAAGAAACCAAGTCTAGAGAATCATTTTTTTCTTTAACCGCTAAATATTTTTCGCAAGCAAATCCCGCAGAAAGTTAAGCTATGCGATACATGATTACGTCAAACTATACCATCAAAGACAATCAGATATCCCCCAGACGCCTTTTAATCTCCATACATTTTGTCGTCTACTGAAAAGATAACGCCCATATTTCTTAGGAGGACAAATACACCTCACATAACACACGAAAATCGTCATAAAACTAGCAAAGACAAAATTCCTACACACGACCTAACAGAGCATTTTTTTCTTCCTCTCAAATTCCATTAAAAGAAATACTTTTTACCAATCAACATCCACCCTTTATTCCTCCAAGCAGGTCGAACATTGAGACCTGTTGACGAATCCATTCATTCAACTTCCGACAAAAGCAGAAAATTTCTTAACTTCTGATGCAATTAAAATCAACAAAAGATTTGTATTGTATATCTCTCATTGCAGCAACTCGATAAAGTGACAGCTCGAAAATAAACACACAAACACAATTGGGTAAGAAAATCAACAGCAGAGCACATAGGTAAACATGAAATCAAAATAACACAAACAGACAAAGAAATAGACCTGAGGATCTGCTCGAGAGTGAGGCGCCCCTCGTTCCGCTGCATCGCAGTCTGCACCGAACCGTGGCACCTATCCATCACTAAATACAGGCTATTATCCATCTTCCTCGCCCCATGGAAAGTACACACATTTCGACACCACATAGATTTCCTCCTCAACTCTTCCAGCTGCCCCTGCATCCACACCACATCTGTCCCGTCTCCGATCACCACTTTCTTCACCGCCATCTTATGTTTACACCCTTTTCCCGACAGCACCGCCGCCCACATCTCCACACCGGCGCGGCGGCTACTCCCTTCCCCGATCCTCCTCACCAGCTTCACCTCCTTGTGCGCCACCAAATCAATCCTCCGCCCTCTAAAAGCCTCGTCCACTCTCCGACTCCCATTGCTGTAAACACAACTACCGCCGCCGCCGCCGCCGCCGCTACTGCTACCGCTATTGTGATTACTATTATGATTACTATGATTGGTGTTATTATTCCCACAACAAATTCCATCGATACCTGCAAAGCCTCCATCCTCCATCCCTGGTTCATTCCCCTCATCCTCGTCGTCCTCCTCGTCGTCGTCCTCCTCGTCCCCCTGAATCAAAGACAGCACCGAATAATTCTTCTTCAGGGCGGAAACGGAATTACCGACGGTGGAGACATGGCGGCAGCGAGGGCAAGAGAGGGAGGAGCCCTGGGAGGCCAGGAACATACGGGACAAGCACTCGCGGCAGAAGCAGTGGCCGCATTGGAGGAGCAGCGGGCACCGCTCATCCTCGTTGAACTTGTTCTGGCACACCGAACAGCACGGCACCTTCATCTTCCTCACCGGAAAAAGTAAAGCAAGCAAAACCCTCCCACCGCTCAACCAACTCACAAGGAAATAAGAATCGATGCGATCAAGGGCAAAAAGAAGGCGGAATTGGAAAATGGAGGACTGGAAATCGCAGATCCATGGAGAGAGAATTAAAAAGGTTTGGCGGTGGTATGGGATGGGATGGGAAGATGAGCTGCTACTGCTACTGCTCCTGCTCCTGAGAGAGAAGAGAGACAAGAAGAAATACGACGAAAAAACAAGCTTGAGCTTGACAATGGGGTTTTGTTCTCTCTCTCTCTCTTGTTTTTGTTTGTTTTTCATTTTTGAGCGACCTTCGTAATTTACCTAAAATACGTGGGCTTCCCTGAAATATAAAAGAATTGTCCCTTCTTTTTTAATACTATATACTCATCTATTTTTATTTCACTCCATCTATTTTTCTCCCTACATATTTTTAGGTTTATTATCAATAATATTTATTTAGTATCATTTTTATAATACTTATAATACTCTTGCCATTTACAATTATTAGTATTTTACAATAGAAATACTTAGAAATGTAAATACTAAAAAGCACACTCCTTTGACCTATAATTTTTGTATATTTGATGTTATGCATTTTTTAGAATAATTTATCTTTTTTTTTTCAAATTAATTTTTGTAAATTATTTACAAATCATCTAATTTTAAAATCTTGTTTTAGATAAATCAATAAATGAAATTCCATGGATTTATGTCTATTTTTCTTAGATTTTTTATTATATTATTTTAAAAATAAATATATGTAAATAGGACATTAATAAATTTATAGTTTTAATGACAAAAGATTGTGGCAAGTGACTCAAACGTTCGGATTTGAACCCATGACTTCATGATCACACGTGCAAATGTTGTATTTATACTAGATTAAGATAAATGTTGCATTAAATTAGAATTTCATCCTTAGGAGGATTGAAATCATTCTTGAATTATATTATATAAAAATAATATATGCATTTTTATAAGAATCAAAATGATTAAATGATAAAAACTCTAAATTAAATGCAACTATGATATTTTTCGTATATATTCGATATTTTTTTAAAAAAAATAATAAATTAAATATGATGGTATTTTATATAAACAAATAAATATTAAATTGTAGTATTATTTTAAAAAATAATAATAAATCGGATAAGACAAAAGAAATAGAGAAAATAGTCAAAATCAAGAACCACGCTTGTTGACTAGTTTTATAACTTTGAACAGTAATTTTGAAGAAATCTTGTTGTGTTCTCACCAACAATTGACCCTCAAATGTTTCTTGGTAAAATTTTGAATGGAGATTGATATTAAAATAATATTTGATGGGATATTATTATAAAAATAAAAATATATATTTTTTTTTTCGAAAAACGCAGTCCAAATAATAAAATTTGAGGTAAAAAAACCCTTTTCCCCTCAATTTTCAATTTAAGGGTCAGATCAGATCACAAAAGTACAAAATTCAAGCCGGAGAATAAACTAAGAAATATCACATTCTATCAATAATAATAATATCATAATATGAAGCATCCTAAACTTTTCAGTTAATTCAGTGGAAAATTGGAACAGGAAAAAAATTTCTATCAAGAACAATGATATTACTGACGAAACACAAAAAAAAACTTGAATCAATACAACAAAAAACAGTTTAGTTATCAAACTCAGACCGGTTTTGGCGTAAGCGTAAAAGAATCGCATACCCGAATCAAGCTCAAACAAGACTCAAGACCTGAACTTAGCTCGATACAATCCGTCCAAACCACATTGTCATGTAAACATAGATATCCGAAATAGCGCAACAGAAAAATGATAAGCAATACATGACATAAAAGTATCCTCGAGAGGGCTTTCGATACCGAACCAGTTTGGAGAGACACAAAACATAAGTGGCAATTGAGTCCAGAGAGTTAATTTAGAAAAAAACAAAAAAGAATGAAGAAAAATAAAATTTACACCAACCTCATACCCCGTCAGGGAAAAACATAAGGAGATCTTGCAGAAGTACCGTAAACTCTTTCAGTTTCAAACCACCAGTTTGAGTGTAACATTCATATGATGCATATACAATGACAATGCTGACAGCAATCAGTTTCTGGAAGATGGAGGACGGCCGATAAGTCTGCATTGTTCCGGGAGCAATGAGCAGATCACTTGACCACTCACAGGAAATAGCTCGCCATCGATGCCACATCCATTGGTCATTTGCTTTCCAGGTTTAACTTTAACGGACTTCACCTGTACACAGTGCATTCCCAAGTCAAATGAATCATCTTATACATCAAAATTAATTTATATATTAAATTTCTAATCACATTGGAAAAGGTTACCTTAATATATTCGACATACGGCAAGGAGAGGTGTTTGCCCATCTGTAGACGCAGGAAGAATCTCAGCAGTTTGAAACGTCCAATCCCTCGAACGAGCAACAGATCCAAGGTGTTGTCATCGTGTTCGGCTTTAGGAGCCACCACTTGCGAGCTCAAACTCTGGACGGTTTTACATGAATGGTTGCACACCAGGACACCAAGGAATGGCCCCTTAGTGGACACCCAAGATTCTTCAGATGTTGGGTTAATTTCCTTATTATCGCCCGTTTCTGAGCTATCCACTGGACCTGGCAGTTCAACGGGATTTTCTAGGTTCCAGTTCGGCTCAGAGTCCCATCTAGGCTCGGATTCCCAAATTGGACCAGGGTCAGACATTGTCGATGAAATGTCCTCTTTATCATATGTATTTGTATTCGCCCAGGAAGCCCGGGTGGGATCATTCTTTGCAGTCAATCCACCCCGACCTTTCTCCCTTCTCGACTTGGATCTCGTCCTGGGCCAGCTAGGTGTGACGGAATGCGGCATTTGAGGATGGACAACTTCTGGTTCAGATGTTACATTACTTCTTCCGGCTGATAGTCTTTTGGATTGTGGATCAATAGCACGTACATATTCTGATGGTTCATTGCTGCCATTGTTGTTATCAAAATCAGCACCCGACATCCGGCTTGGGGTCATTATTGAATCAATACTCGACAGGCTGGAGGCCCTAGGAAGCCCTTCCTTGCTAGATCTCCGCATGATGTCTGTGTAGAGCTCTGACATGTCTATAACTTCTCGATCGGATGGATCCTGTCCCTCACCTGCTTCTCTCCTTGCAGGAAGATATTCTACTTCATAGCTGTACTTTGGAAGGCACAAAAATTTCAGAACACCGGCAACAAAGTATCGTAGAGGGCCAAATCGTTTCTGATACTTCTCGGAAAGCTCCAATACTGTAGCAAGTGGAGAAAGATAAAATTCAGGAAAAATAAATATACATAACAGTAACAGTAAAACAGCATTTCCAACAGTCAGCAACCCTAATGTACACACGCATACCACAAAAATATATATTAATATAATAAACATGGCATAAGAAATAAATCATTATGGTTTTACTAAGCAGGCAATGAAAGAGGTAGATATATCTAGTCAAAAGGTCGAAGAGGAAGATGCTTTCAGTATAACATGAGATGGCATAGTCCAAGAAGAGGCTGTCAATTTTTTGTCATTAAGTAATTGTAATATGCGGAAAGAAGCAATGAGGATAGAACCTTTATGTGAAGCGTACAGGATTAAAACCGAGTAGAAAGGAACAGAACTGAGGCCTCTAGCATGCAAGGTCAAGAATTTGTTAACAAAGAAGATCACAAGAAGTCAACAGAATAAGTTCTAGAATTACGACTATATCTTCAGATCAAACAACTATTCCAATCCAAACGTCTAAACAAACACACCAACAATCAGAACAGCAACTTCGAACATAGGCTTTAGTATATGAGATTAAATTTGCAACTTCCCAAGACAAATATTTGTTTAGAAACCAAAGTGCAAATATATTACCATCACTAATAAAACCGAAGTATGTGACGGTCATCCCAAAATGAATAGCTCCAGTATGGATCCATTCAACAGCAAAAACATCAGTGGCAGTAAGACCTCCCTTAAAACAACGAGAAAATGTGTCAGATATCAGATATGTCATGTGCAATAAGTAAAATTACTCAAAAATACACAGTAAAACATAAGTTAAAAGAGCCACGTAGATTGTTGCAGAAAGAAACATACGACTTTCAACCTTGTCCAAAGCAGTTTGTGTGGGGGCCAAAAGTTCAATATAAAATAAAAATACAACTATACAGACCAAGATACCAATGGAAATATGCTGTCCATCATATCATGTACTCGTTTGAAAAACTTGAGCAGAATAAGGGATGAATACACAAGCAATGGGAAACTTAGCAACTGAAGCACATTTTTATGGGTGTGGATATGGTAAAATTTACGACTTCATAGCAATAATGATATCCTAGTAAATAATTAAAATATAGGCATAAAACTACTTGCACAATCACAACAATAACCTACTTCTTAAGATTATAATATATCATCATCAGTTTAAAAAATAAAAATAAAAATTGTCAGACCTTTAAATTAAAAACACAAAAACAGTCGAACTGAATCAGCAGAAACAAAATCATGTTGTGAAAGAAGAATAATATACCAGTCGAAGATAGCCATTTCATGAGGGAACAGTAAAAGGTTGTTATAGTGATTATGCAAATAACCTGGCAAAGCAATTACTATGACCGGTGTAATAACAACTGAGTAGTATAAATTTGAGAGGTGCAGATAAATGAACTAGTTTTTTCAAGAGAAACAATGCTTCTGAAGGAAAATCATGCTAAAGCTATGGGAAGAAATGCTCATTGAATTAGAGGGTGTGGTAAACCACATATTCATTACATATTATAAAATATTTAAAAGTGTTTATAAGTAATCCCAAAACAATTGTAGGAACTTACAGGCTCCTCAAGGAAACAGTAAAATCAAGGGAATAACTTGGAAAATAATCAGCCTAGAGGAAGAGGTGCAACAACTTTGTGAATGTTTATCTAGGTGTAGCAGCACTTGTAAGACTGCATAAACACTCTTGGTGGCAAAGACAGACACAAAATAATCTCATCATTTAATGTAATAAAGGCATAAAACTCGAATCCTGAGTAACTAGAACATAGCCTGCACACAATTAATCTCCAACACCAGACACATGTGGAAGTACAACTGCCACTTCTTAATAGGATGACTACATCCAGACATCACATTCTACATGCGTAATCTCCAATACAATATATATATATGTACAGTTAAAATTGCTCTGGTGAGTAATTCAATAATATTGAAATAAGGCAAAACAAAGTAAGCTAAAACAAATAAAACTACCTTAACTATTGCTATTGCCGCAGATACCGGATCTCTGACCCCAAGAACAGTCCAGACTAAAGAATTATCAGAACCAGCAGGTATGACTCCAATTGGGATTGAAATAGCTTCTTTCTGGTTGTCTCTACTAAGTAAACCATTCAGAACCTACATTGTGGAGGTAATAAAACGAAATAATGAAATTCACAAGCTTCCTCCTAAGGTGCAGCATGAACCATAATCAGAGCCAGAAGTAATTTCATTCTTACATGCAATTAAAGAAACATTTAAGATATATTATATCTATACAGCCTGACCATTAAAA
This sequence comes from Andrographis paniculata, assembly GCF_009805555.1. Classification (NCBI taxonomy): domain Eukaryota; kingdom Viridiplantae; phylum Streptophyta; class Magnoliopsida; order Lamiales; family Acanthaceae; genus Andrographis; species Andrographis paniculata. Next base: position 479,222 of record NW_026137563.1, on the reverse strand, counting down.
ACATATTCAAATACCCCAACAAATGAGATATTTCAAAATGTAATAAAAAGAAAGCATCACATCCAATCATGCTGAAAAAACAAGAATTTTAGGTACAAACAACATTTAAGATATATTATATCTATACAGCCTGACCATTGAAAACACATTATTCAAATACCCCAACAAATGAGATATTTCAAAATGTAATAAAAAGAAAGAATCACATCCAATCATGCTGAAAAAACAAGAATTTTAGGTACAAACAACATTTAATAGGCAAAAAATTATTTCCAAAAAATCAATAATAATAATAATAATAAAACAATAATGATAAATAGGAAAAGATTTTTTGGCAGGTTAGATGGAAATCATATATCCTGTCTCAAGAGGTCCAAAAGACTTGAAGCTCCTACCAAAACATTTTAAAACAAAATAGACAACAACAGAAACGTCAAATTAATGATTTAGATTAGCAATTATAGTATATAAATCTCGTGTGTAATACCCATCCATTACCAACTTAATTAAAATGGAATGACTTAAATTTCAGAAGATAATAATGTTTATATTGCAATTTGGATATTCAATACTGTTCACCAACTCTTGTTGTGAAATTCCACTGGGTTGACAAAAAACCGTTTATAAATATAACATTAAATCCCTTAGATAAGAGTTCCTTACAACAACCAGAATAAAGATGCACATGGAAGAAAAACAGTGACATATACAGACCTCATTTACAATACCATCACCTCCTACACATATAATACCTGCAAGGATAGCAAATCACAGAGGCAATGGTTTAATGGATTAAGAAAACGGTATGAAATAGTTTTCAGAAAGCACAAAAGAAATATGTACCATCAGGACAAGTACTGAAATCAACACTGGCTGCAAGTTTCCTAGCATGACCAGCAGATGTTGTTTTGACAACCTCTAACTCAAATCCTGCAAGCTGCTCACCATATCACAAGAACAGTACTATCAGATCCTATCACAGATGAAGATACTGAAGCCAGAATGCTAGATGTATAGCTATGACATCCAACCACAGTAGTTAAAATGACTTTGAATCGCATCCATGATAAGGTCCTAAGAACAGTACTATCAGATCCTATCACAGATGAAGATACTGAAGCCAGAATGCCAGATGTATAGCTATGACATCCAACCACAGTAGTTAAAATGACTTTGAATCGCATCCATGATAAGGTCCTAAGAAACCACCAAAAAACTTCAAATATAATTGAGTCATACCTATGATCAGGCAACATACTCATCTATAAAACTTAATTTGATTTTAAGATTTTGTCATTACCATAAGAGGTTTACAAGTATTATCGATGCCACGCGGAGCATATTTTATAACATACTCGATTACATAGATTATGCAAAATTGGCAAAACACCAGAACCCATTCAAGACATAGAAAAGAATCTGTGTGTGGCTACTTTATTAACGGCTGCAGTATGATTGCATAATAAAATATCTATACATAATGAAAACAATCAAACATATATAACACTAATTGCAATTCAAATTATACATTTAAGCTTGAATTTGTACTAATCCTTCAAGGAGACGTTTACTGTTTACTATGGAGGATTTTTTATACACAAATATTAATAATCCTTCATAGTAAATGCACCCTAAGTCTATTGCTACGTTTAATTTTTAGCAATTATATTTATAATCCAAACGGCTATTTAACAATCGAATAAATTTGAAACTGAGTCATTCAAACAGATGAATGAAAAAGGAAGGAACAAGTAACAAAACAGAGAAGTAGTGAAGCCAAAAGAAAGATGACAAATACGTGAGAATGGAAACTAAAATATAAAAATGAAAAATAGAAGAAGAAAAGAAGGAAAACAAGAAAAAGAACAAAAGCAAGGAGGAAAAATAAAAACTATGTGCGGAGTCACATTCACATAGGAAACTAGAACCTTTATCACTCCATCATTGTCTAATAAGAATATAATAAGTAAAGGGTTCATTTCATAAAGCAGTCACATATGGTGCAATGGCATTAAGCAGAAAGTCTGAAGGCTGTAGCTAAGGTACGCACCGTGATGAACACAATAGAAACAACAAAACCGTATTGCCTGTTTTCTACATATTATTCTTCATCAACAATTATTCAGGTGAAAGATCTCACAGATGTAATATATTTTTCCTATACTTCTGAGAACAGATAATAGCTACCGGTTCCCTATTAATTTCAGGATCTCTACAGGAATTTTCACATAGAATATTATCCACTAGACTAAAATATAAAATATGAAAAGTGATGAAAGGTCAATGTGACATTGAAGGGTGGGGTGCCCAAATTTATTGCTCCTGCAATACAGGCATAGTCATGCCTTGTTTATCAATTTAAGAAACAAAATAAAATTTCAAGTTGCAATTGACAGAGCACTGGAAAGTACTTACTTTAAATATAGGTTCAACCAATCCTTGAAAAACTTTGCTTGAACGACCATGCCCTGACCGTGGATTTAAAATGACGAGCATTTTAGATGGAATTTTACATCTTACATATGCCTCAGGGGGGAATTCGTTGAAACTTAATTCTGAACTCTGCTTCTTAGAAGCCATGGGGTGAGGCAAGATATTTACATAGCATTGTTGATCTGCAAATGCATTGACCCATTGGATTGCATCTTCCGAGGTAGGGGCAAAAAATCGAAAGTCTTTCCGAGTTCTCCCACTTTTCATAAAAAGACCACAAGATCTTTTTTGTACGGGATATGCATGGACGGTAAAATGTCTAAGGCCAACACAGCAGGATAACTGCCATAAGAAAGATAAGTTATCACCGATAGCAAAGAATATCATTATTTTAAAGACTATCCATATATTTGAAGGACTTTACCGAGACCACATCCTCTAGATGCAGCACCTTAGAACCCCAAATCAAAGCCTTGCTGGTCAATCTAGCATCAATGGCATCTAAGTTTGTGTTATCAGCAGTTTGTACAACAGAAGTCTGATTAGTTTTTCTCTTGTCCAGTGAAAGTTTCCCAGAGAACAATTCATATCCAAGTAAGTTAGATTTCTCATCTCCAACATCAATTCGGTGTTCCTCCCTCTTAGCTCTATTGGAATCATCATTTTTGACACTGTTTTCATGATTTTTGGTGGCTTTCCCTCTACTGCGTTTCTCAGGAAAGACGACTGGAGAAGTTTGTTGTCCAGTTTGTGATGGGGAGCACAGACCCAACCGACGAAGAGACTGCTGAGTTGCAATTCTCAGTGATCCATTCTTGGATAAACTTCCAGTCTTCTGCATGCTGGCTTTTAAGCACAAACTAGGAGGTAGTGAAGAAACCTGTAGTGGAAGACTAGAATGGTTCAAAAATCCAAGCAGAAGATGATCCAGGGTCTGTGTGAGAATATTCACCATTCACCATAATAACTATGCCTGCATTACATGTCAAAATTTTCAACATCATCCACACTTGGGAGGAAATAAAGCTTCATTCTTAAACAAGAACAAATTTAAATATGCAAGTTGCAGCAGCATTGCAACAATAAGTACGACCTTTGCAACGAGCATGCAGCCATTAATGTGCCATATTTTCTACAGGAAATCATGTTGCATACACAATTTCACCTTAACCAAAATAAACAAATATTTTTTGAGGTTATCAAGTGACAACTTTACTGGATAAAAACAACCTATTTCATCATTTCCCTCATGATAACAATCACGAATTGCAAGAACTAAATATGGTCAGGTTCTATATTAGTTCAAATAATGCATGCATGAGTGGCCTCTTGAAAAGGTAAAAGCTTGGTATGCATTTGAAGGTATAAGAAAATTCTTAAGATGTTAAATGTGTTCTTCAGTAAGTTAACAATCTTTTATATTTAAGACAAATTGAAGTGCACCACAAGGCAAAAGAGAATGTCAAATCATTCAGATAGTTCCAACAAATTCTTCCTCCTAGATTTGAAGCCAAAAGACCAAGTCCTTACTCATCGTAGATGTGCATACCAAAATATAAACATCAAATTTTATTCAACTATAAAAATCTCAGAAAACAAATGAAAACTTTATTCGAACTCAGTTGACACCCATGGGATTGTTAAACCACAGGACTATGAAAGGTAAAAGTTCCAAAAGAATCTAAAAGGCATCCAAATTGTAAATCCAACCCTTTTCGTGTTCAATACATTGTATCGGATCAACACTACTAACTCAATGTATTGTAAAACTTCACCAAATGCAAATTGATAATTAACATGACTGCAATGATGTTCATCAAGAATGCTCTATGTTGGAAGCAACTTCGACGAAATTTTTTTAATAAAATTCTTACAATAGGAATCTGCAAGAAACAACAAACTCCACACAACATATCAGCTGTAGTTCTTCCTCTACTCTTACAGAAAGTACATTATTGACTTTCGACCTATAAGAGGTACACGCATGTTTTTTGCATACGAGATCATAATCAATTTCCCTAATCATCATCCTATCCTACTAAATTAATGTGGTTAGAACTTAAAAGTATACCCCATCGAAATTTTGAACTAAGCAGGTTAAACCCATTACAGTCGGAGAATTAACTGAAGAAATATAGCAAAAGAGAATAAGTTTTTTAAGAAAAGAAACTGTCCATCATCTTGATACTAGGGGGTCGGATCACTTCCAAACAGTAAATTGAACTCTACTCGAATTGAGTGGCACAAGATTGATCACACAAATGGATCAGATTCCGGGAGCCGAACGGATAAACTCTCAATTGGATCGCCCTAATATACGAAACTATTAAAGCATTCAAAACAGGCGCAATTTCGCATATAACTCTAAAGATTCTCTCGATACGAGAAAGAAAGAATTCAAAACCCTCAACTAGACATCCTGGCCGAATCTAACACATCAACAGTGAGAATTACCTGATCAGCATCAATAACCAAGCGGAAAAGACAGAATGATTCCAGAATCGAAGAAAGGACTCACTAGCCGAGAATAAGCGCAAAATGTATATGAACATCTAAGTCAAAGAAAGGGACACACCTTATGTTCTTCCTTGTGGAAAATTGATTAGTCGTATGGTGGTGGTGGTGGCGGTGGCGGTGGCGGCGGCGGCAGGTGGCGGGCGGTGGAGATCGGTGGTGGGTGGGGTTGGTTTGGAACAGCACAACAAGACGGCGGATGAAAGAGAGGATTTCCGATACTATTATTTTTGTATTTTTAACGAATTAAAGTAATTGCCACTTTTTGAAAAAAAAAAAAAAAATTAAATAATTAACGTATCGTATACGTGGGTATTTGTCCTTAATAAAATTAAAATAATAAATATTTTATTAAAATTAATAAAAATGAAAAGATAATTGAAGATATATTTAAAAGTTTAGTTAGAATTTAAAAAAATTGAGGAGAAAGAGCTTAATAAATATTGTTATATTTATATTTGTTATAAATAAACGTTAAATAAAAAATAACAGTTAAATGTTGAAAGTACATGTTTATTTAAATTTTAAGGTGATTTGAAATGAGTTATATATTTTTAAATAGTATTTTAATGTAATATTTTATAAAAATAAAATAATATATTTTTATTAAAAAATGAATAAAATAAATACTATTAATTTTATTTTTTTAAAATGATAAAAAAATAAATTGAGTATTCGGTTTCATTTAAACACATATGCACGCTATGGTTATACATTACTATCCGATCTTATCACTATAATACCTTATGGTTATGATAGTATAATTATTTTGTTTTTAAGGTGAAAGCACATAATACTAAAAAAAAATTCATACAAAAACTTAAAAATAAAAATAAAATAAACTATTAAAAACAATAAAATTTAAGAAAAGGAGAGAAAATAGTAAGAGTTACAAAATTTTAATTCATTTTACAATTTTAAAATTTATATTCATAACAACTTTAACCCTAAATATTCATACCAATAACCTAAGTTTAAATTTATATTAAAATAATATATAATGAAATGTTTTATAAAAATATATATATATTTTTCGATAAACGTAAAATTTAAATAATAAAAATTTAAAATTTGAAGTTAAAAGAAACAAACAATTCGAAAAATCGCTCTCAATTTTAAAACCGTTCCAAATGATAATTTTGGAAGAAAAGAGGGGTGTGTTCTAAAGAATCAAATATTTATGATGCAATGCTGATGTAATATATATATATATAATACGTAACCAATTTTTGGTAATTTCTACCAAGACTATATAACATACATATACATAATAAGATAGAGTCGGTTGCAATTCTAGCTTCTTCCAAGCCCTAACGAAGAATCGGCGGAGGACCGCCGGCGGCGGCGGCGAACAGTCTGGCGATCTCGAGCTGAGTGTTGGCGATGATCTCCGTCCGTCGGAGGTCCATTTCCCCTCTCTTCTCCTCCGCTTCCGCCCTCATTCTCTCGATTTCCCTCATCGTCTCCAGCCGCGCTTCCTCCGACCTCACCATCGCCTCTGCGATCCACCGGATGCTCTCCCCGATCGCCCAGCACTCATCCTCTCTTCGCCGCTTCGTCGTCGCCGCTGCCATGCCGCCGCTCTTCTTCCTCCTTTCTTCCTTACCTGTATTTTGTCCGGCTTTCAGATTCGGGTTCGGGTTCGGATTCTGTTGAGGAGTGCTGCTCCCCGTGTCGTCCGTTGGATTCTTCTCGGATACTTGATCCAACGGCTGCCCACCGCCGTTGTTCTCCGCTCCCTTAAAGTGTCACTTTCATAATTTATTTAATTTTTACAATAAAGTTATGTAAGTTCTAAATTTGTTTTTACAAAAGTTTATTCAATTCCAATTTTTTTTTTTTTCATTTCTAAAAATTTAATTCAACTGGGTATAAAATAATACTCCAAAATTTGCTATGTTAATTTTTGTTATACATTTAAACAAATTCTAAGAGTTTTGAAAAATTAAAAGACCAAAATTACTTAACAATCTATTGGTTATTTAAAAAGTTTGTACCTTTTTTTTTATATATAATTTTAAATTTACATTTTGTTTTTTTTTTTTACCAAAATTTTTTTTAACACATTTTCCAAAAAAATACTATACTTATTCATAAATTTTTTAAAAATTCATAAAATAAAATAGTCTTATAATTTTTTGATTATATACAATATTTTTAAAAAATAACAATTAATTCATCACTAATTTTTAACTTATCTTATTGTTTTTTATTACTTTTTTATTATATTATATTTTACTTTTTACTTATTTAATTTTTATATCAAATACTATTTCTTAGATTTTATATCCAATCAAATAAACAATATATAAGTAAGAAATAAATAATACTTTGTATTAAATTATCAATTAATTGAAAAAATATGTATATATTTTTAACAATATTCATCTAAGGAGTTTTATAATTTTGAAAAAAAAAATTAAACTTTTATTATTTGATAGAAGAATATTTTTTTTAAAAAAAATTACTTTGTTTAGACAGATCCTTAAGATGGAGCCATAAAAAATTATAATCACGAAATTGAAGATACCTTGGCATTCGACCCCTGGGAATTCTGCGGCGGCTCACTGGTGGCCGGAACCGCCGCCGTCTGGACAACAAACTCCGGCGGCGGCGGCGGCACGAAGCTATCGATGGGCGGCGTAGCGTTAGCTACGCCGGGGTGCGGCGGGACTCCGGCGACGGCGGCATTTCCCCGCAGGAGGAGGTGGAGGCGGGAGTAAAGCGGCCAGGACGGCGCGTCGAGGGCGGAGGCGGCGGCGGACTCAGAGCGGTACCTCTTCTTCATGGACTCGATCTTGTTCTTGCATTGGGTCTGCGTCTTGACCGACTTGGACCGGTCGGACCGGGCCGAGACGTGCCGGGCGACGTCCTCCCAGTCGTGGCCCTTGAGCTTGGCCCGGTTCCGGAGCGTCCACTTGGCCTCGTAAGCTTCTAGAAGGCTCGAGATGGCTCCTTCGCTCCATTCGTCTCTCTTCACTCTCTCTGTATTATTATTATTATTATTTGAAGATATTAATATTGGAGTTTGAGGGCTGATTTTTCTTGGGGATTGTTTGGGACGATGATGATGGTGATGATCTGATGATCTTTCCATGGATCATATTCTGGAGTTGAGTTGAATTGAGGATAATGATAATGGGGTTTTGGGTGGTTAGAGTGAGATTTTAATGGCGGTAGTGATGGGTTTTTAGAGGGAGAAAGAAAAAGGTTGAAAGATGGTTAGTGGGATAGCACTGTTGGTATTATTATGATTAGGGGAATGTCTTTTATATATGTGCAATCAAGAAAAAGCTTGTTTTGGGACTCCCCTTTTTGTAAAAATTAAAAGAATAATAATTTTGAAAAATAAATTGTAATAACAAGACAAGGACCATCACTGATTACAAATTAATTAAAGAAATTAAATGCATGTATATACTAATCAATTAAATAATTAAAGCGTATGTGTATGTATATGTATATGTATATGGTGATGATAAGGCACTACTAGCTAGCGAGGAGAAAATGGTTCAAGACTCGTTATCTTCTTGTCATATTTTTGACAAGCAATAAAGTCATTTGATTCTCTTTCATCATCATTCTAAAAAGGAATTCCATTGACCAATATGTCTCTTTCTATGCATATATCTTTTACCACTTATTTTTAAATACTTTTTCCCTTCTCCTGTTACAAGAGTCACATTTGTATAATATATTATAAGTTGAAAAAGTATTTATTATGACAATCTTGTTTTGAAACGAATGAAAATAGAAAACGATAATCTTTCATTCAATGAGACAGAGAAAACATTTATTTTAATCTTGAAATTTGTGTGATATATTATTTGAAATAAAATATTAATTTTAATTTTTTATAAATAATATTTTATATAAAAAAATAATATATTAGTATATTTATATTTAAAACTATACAAGATAAAATGTTAGTATCATAAAAGAATAAACCATTTGGTTAAGGGCGGGTGCTTAATTCCAAGTTGATGGAGAGCTTTATTCTATTTGACACGTACGGGTGTGTTAATTTGTGATAGATATAGATAATATACATATATGGAATAATTAATAAATTCCAAAATTAAAGAAAAATATTCCGAGGAAAGTCAATTGATTCTAATTCCACTTATTCTCAAAAAATAAATAATAAATTGATAATGTGTGATAGGTGGACGACGGACGTCCACCGTCAGTGGTGGCGCTGCCGTCGTGGCGGCGGCGGTGGTGGTGGTGGCCATTATTACTCACGAGATATTGTCACCCACTAAATATTTCTCTCCTTAATTATCCTTCAATCCTTTTTCCTTTTTACTCACAATCCATTAACAAAACAAAACCCTAACTATATATACATATGTGTATATATTAATTTCTACTACTTGTTAATGGCCTCAAATTTCCACTACCTACTACAATAATACTATTAATCTCAATGGTAGTAAGAAAATATATTATTTATTTATTTATTCATTTGAAAATAAATACAATTCAGTGTTATTTACTTACTTTTTATTATATAAATCTCAATTTGTTTCTAAACCAATCAATAATTTTATTTTGAAAACAATAAGATATAAAATACAAATAGTAAAGTAAACCAGTTTATGGTTTTATAAAGAATATATATATATATTTTTTTTCATAAAATATTTAAAAATACACATTTCTACAACTATCCACTATACTTTCACAATGTTCTATAGCTAATAACAAAATCTTCAAAAAATTTAAAAAAAAATAATTAAAAAAAAAAAACTCTAAAAAGAACACTATTGCTCAATATGGGCCTCCATTGGGTCATAGGCCCAAAAAACTTAACAACCAACCATACAGAATAATACTTCATATAGACAACAATGAAACTAAACTATACAACAAATACAGCCGTGCTCATTTTGGAGTTTGGAAAAAAATTGAGAATAATAATAAAAAGATAGTATTTAATGTAATATTTTGTAAATATATATATATTTGATGTGATGTATTTAAAAATAATAAATAATGTTAAAAAATTATAAAATATAATACTATTGTGTAAACAAAACCATAATATTTGAGTAGTAAATATGTAAAATATAAAACAAACACAACCATAATATTGAGTAGCAAACATTATAACTATTCAATTCAATAATATAACTTCCTCATGTAGCAAACTACATCAACATATATATATATATATATTTAACCTATGTGGCTCTGTGCTATAAGTCAAATTTTCCATATAGTTGAAGACTACCAAACAATGTGTGTTCTTTTATGAGTTGGTGGTGGCGCCGCCACCGCTGCCGCCGCCGACTTCAACTTCTCCGATCGTATCCCAGTTCGGAAGGTTCGACGACGCCTCGTTTATAAGCTTTATCAACGACGCCTGCATTTCACAACAACAAAATGAACGAACCCCAGCGATGAACAAGCGTTCGAAACTCATGAGAGTGCGCACATACCACACTTTGAGGAACTTCCGGAGGCGGCAAAGACAGATTCCGGGGAGGAGGGAAATCAAGAAAATCCCTCTTATCAAACCGCCATTCGCCTCTTTGTCCGTAAATAAGTTTTCCCTAATGATTCACCATCATGGACAACATAAACATCATCGTATTTTTTTAACATAGCCTGAGTGTAAATAAAGTTGAATGCTTTACCTTCATTGTATAGTCGCAGCCGTACGTAAAGTGAAGAATATATGCATTCGTCGTTCTAATGTCCCACGGAGGCTTGAAGATTACTCGCTCGAGTTAGAACATTTAAAATAAAATCAATCAAAAAAAACATTAGCATATTGCCGGGAAGCTAAACCTGCAACATAAAGTCCTTTCGAAGGATATGGCGCACGTTGTGTAGAGCCGAGGCCACAGCATAAGCATACCTCGACAGATAGAAACATGAAGGTTAGATAAAATCAAAACCAAAATACAAGGATGTTTCTATCGTTGCATTCTTGTAAGAACAATACTTACATTTCTTGCACCCATCCAAGCGCCTTATCAGTTTCCGGGTCATGTTTGATTTTCAAAGAGATATTCATCCAAGTAGGCGCAATTTCCGCGAGTAGTTCCTAAGCATCAACTCAACAATTGCTAGAGTCAAATATTTTTCGCTATGCGCAGAATAATAAGTTCACTAACCTTCTTGATGATGACAGGGGAGTTACCAATCGGATCAATGTTTGTAATCGGGCCCATCTCCTCAGGATAATACTTTCTCAAGAGTCTCTCATGTTTCTTCGGTTTGATGTAGAAAAAGGGGAAGGCGACAGGATAATCTTTGTAGGACAAGTTTGGCAACGGCTTTAGAAAAATGTGATCCGGTTCCGCCATCAAGATGTATCTGCGAAAAGAAATAACGGGATTCATGTTCTTATTCAAACATTTAAATGCCAAAACGCTGTCTCAATCAAAGAACCCACTCTTCTTCAATTTTTGCCTTTTCTAACCACTGCACAAACGCCCATGGTCGATGCAAGACGACGTAGCCCTACACAGAACAACTCTGAATCAAACTTTATTGCAAACATAAACTAAAGAAAAATGTAGGTCGACGAAAACTCTACAACAACAATCATTGTTTTGTTAATTCACAAAGCAACCATTTGATCAATAAATAGAGAATTAAAATAAAATGTAAGCTAATTTAATTTCCCCACCTTATCAACACCATCGGGTAGAGGATCAACCACAAAGGTTGGAATCTCGTCCATGAGGTTGTCGGGCAATCCAGTGTGGAGAATTCGGGTGAACTTCCCCATCTCCGAACCAGGCAAGTCCATCTTCTTCTTATACCAGTAGTACATAATCCGGCACTGCCATCTGCTGTACGGGGAATCTGTAGCCGTCACAGCAACGTGAAAAGGCGACCTCTCCTGCCCCAACTTCTTGGTCCTCTCCGGCATCTTTGTCACCGGATCAACAAGCAAACGGCCCTCCCATTCCTCGGAAGCTAATTTTCGCGGAGGAGAAACTGTTTGGTGATTAATGAAAGCTGTAGTGAAGCTATACGTAATGAACAACGCCCCGATCGACAGGAATGCCAAGAAACAAAGCTCTTGCCTCCCTAATTTTGCTCGAACTGACATTTTCCGAAAACTATGATTCTCCCTCGCCGAACTAATGCGTTCTAACATGTTAGATCGAGCCCCATTAATCAAACCGAGTTCAAACTCTACCTATATATATAGATATATATATATCTTTAGAGATTAACATAATTCCTTCTTCATGTTAATACAAAATCTGATTATATATATAACGCATATCCAATTCACCAAATACGATTATCTGAATAAGTTGACATAAAAAATTCATGAATTCAAAAGATGATACAAATCATGCATGAATTCGGCGGAAAGAAAAGGAGAAGAAGACTGCAACGAATTCATTACATGAAAACCAATAAAATCGACATAATCCGTGTAATTAATTATATTCAATCAATTCAACAACGAAGATAAACCAAATTCCACCATCACCAAACCAATCGAACCATTTGAAAAACAAAAAAATGCTCATCCACCATACTGCACAAAATATTTCATATAAATCTTAAAATCAACCAACTTCACTCGACTCCACAATAATCAAAACATAATCACTTTCTGAAAAAATAAAAACACAAGTAAACAAAGCGCCCTTACGAGGAATCAATCCTCAGAACACCAGAAATTTAAAAAAATAAAAAATCAGTTATTACGAGAAGGTGCAAAGAAACTAACAAATAGATGGATAGATAGGTACAAAAATCAGTGAATCGCGACACAGTGCAAGAGGGGGCCACAGCCGCCACATGGAAAAGAACAAATGCCCACGCAACACATACCTTTAATCAGAAAAAAGGGAGGGAGCAGAGGCGGAAAGGCGCGAGAGACAGACAGGAACAAGTGAGGGGTGACAAAGAAAGGAACTTCAACAAGATCGACATCAAAATGGGAGTCGATTCAAGTGCATAATATAAAAACCCACAATGGATTCTGCACCAGAGGCAAAGCTGTGTTTTGGGGGGTTTTGATTTGGGGATTTTAAAAAGGGTTTAGAACAGTTTTTACGTTTGTTGTAGTCTGAAAGAAAAAAAGGGAAAATTTTAATTATGAAAAGTAGCAGTAGTCATCTCATGATTCATCAATATTATTTATTTCTTTATTTTGGACTAAGAGAAGATTGTGGCGTGGTGCTTTTTTATTTATTTATTTTTACTTATGTATATCACTGATGGCCTTTTGGAATTTGGGGTAAGATGAGAAAATTGCAGTTGCAGTTAATTTTATTTAATACACAATAATACTTATTATGGAAACCGATATTATTTTCATTCCTATATATGCTATAAGGCCACGTTTCTGGATTGATTTTGATACCACATTAATCTTCTTGCCCTGGCCCATTTTAAAATATGTCTTATATATTTTTTATTTTTTATTTTTTAAAAATATAAGTATACACTGTCATAATTACATTAATAGACACAGAATATATGAGACGGATGGAATATATATAGAATTTTTTATAACTAGAATCTTTCGTTGTTACTTTTTTAGTATGTAATTAATAATCTGCAAATTGGATCCAAGACAAATTTCATTAGACCAATCATATTTAGCATAAAAGATTTAGAGCTTCCAATAGACCGGGCCGGGCTGAACAAATCAGGGTTAGAAGATGTTTATTATATTGAAGCACAACCCAACCCTGGCATACTACCAGCTAAATGGACTTAGCCCATTTAAAATATTTAAATGATGAAAATCATAAATAAATTTTGGAATATTTGTTTTTTAGTCAATAACTGAGCTAAAATCGTCTCGTAAATATATATATATATATATATTTATTTATTTATTTTTAATAAGTTATCATGAATCCATATAAAAAATAACTAAAAACAACCAAACAAGTACACTAGTATTACTCCTTACGCCTCCATTTTAAATAAGCTCTTTGCTGTTATAATAAATTAAAAATTAATCATATTTTATCAGAAATATAAAATATATTTTGCTGATAAATTAATACGTGTAATAATATGTTTATAAATTTAGATAAAGTTAAAAATATTTTAATATTAATGTATAATTATTTTTACTAATATAATACTTTGGAATTTTGAAGTGAAACTAACAAAAATAGAGTAAAAAAATACTTTGAATTAGTGCCAGAAGTATAATTTATTTTTTCTTAATTTTAAATTATGCTTCTTTATAAAATCTATTGTCCAATTCCAATAATGTCTCACAATTAATTTAATAATTAAAAAAGTTATTAATTATGGAGTATTTTAAAAATGTTAAAATATTTTAAAATTAATCTTTAACATAATATTAAAAAATATATATATTTAATATGATATTTTTTATTTTCTTTTTAAAATTAAAAAAAAAATATATGAATGAACTTGTATAGTATAAAAATTTGTGCTGATAATATTAAAAATAATTATTTTTTAATTAATTTTTTTAATAATATTTATGAAAAATGGATCATGAAAAAATATAATTGAGTTAAAATAGTAATAGTAAGAACTTGTAAAAATTTTAAGATATTTTAATTTCAAAATAGCAAAAAACATTTAAGAATAATGGACAAACGTTGCGATTTAGTACGGTGTGGAGCCACCCTACCCTACCCTACCCTACCCCATACTGCAATTTGAGGCATCTAGATACATGTCTACATATACGGGAGACTGTTGACCTTTTATCTTTTGAGTTTTGGCTGTCAATAGGGAATTTCTTATTAGTTGGGTTAAGTCTAAGCTGCAGTGTGCACTGAGATTGCGAAGAAGACAATCCATGGCGGCATCCGTAGCTTCCCCTCCAGTGATCAAAGTCGCTGCGCTCTGTGGCTCCCTCCGAAAGGGCTCCTACAACCGTGGTCTCCTCCGTGCCGGTACTGATTTATTGTTTCTCAACTCATTTGGACTGGATTCCTGTGCATTGTTGTTTCTGGTTTTTGCCTTCTCGAGCTGTGAGGTAGAACTGCGCAGGTGCTTCTTTCCGATTTTGAGTGAAATCTGTTCGGTCTTGTTCTTTTTTCTTTTTTATTTTCCGTTGGAGTTGTGTACTGCTTTGTTGTAATGTGGTATAGTGTTTCCTGCTTTCCTGCACCTTCTAGAATACAATTAAATTGTAATCATTGCGTTTGAAATTAGGCAGTGATCTTGTATTTAATTGTTCAGCTCCGATCCGAACATTTTGGAACTTGTAAGATCAGAATTGAGTGTGGAGGTTCCCGCTAAGATAGAGTATCAATTGGTAATTTGTCGAAGAAATCGACAGTAGTTTTAATCCAGATTCGTATTATAATGGTGATCAAACTTGTGATTAGATGATGTTTTCGAACTTGATTCCAGTTTTCCTTCTTAACGGGATCCTTCCCCTTAATGTTATCAATGAATAATTTGTGGATTATGTTTGCTTTCAAATGACTATACAGTAAACATCTTTTTGATATTGTGTTATGTATTGATTTATTTAGCAATAGGGAAATTATATTTCAATCTTCCTAAGCTGATCTTCTTTGTATCTGTCCTGCTTTTCATCATTTGCTGTTGGCCAATGTTGTACTGGAACTGCTGGGAATGAATCAATCCATATACACAGCCATAGACATTTCGAAGTCCATTAATGGTTTGGAGATCGAGTATGTGGATATATCACCATTGCCGTTTGTCAACACTGATCTTGAGGTTAATGGGACATACCCGCCTGCAGTAGAGGCTTTCAGGCAGAAGATTCTTGCCGCCGACAGCATACTCTTTGCTTCACCGGAATACAATTATTCAATGACCGGTAACTTTTATTTACATTTATGAAGCATATGGTGTTCCATTAGATTCTTACATTAATTTAGTCCATACTTATTTGCTATAGAACAAAGTCTAATGTGCTCTTAATTCATAGAACCATTTGATGTCAACATATCGGAGAGTTGTTAGCTAGAAAAGTAATCGTTGGACAGAAAATGGGAGCTCTAATAAAGAAGATATGATAATGCCACATACAATTTGTTTTCTTGAAGACTTTTGAAGTTTTCTTTGCTAATAATGTCGAACTCGCCAGGTCCTTTAAAAAATGCAATTGATTGGGCATCTAGGCCCCCGAATGTTTGGGGGGACAAAGCAGCAGCAATTGTAAGCGCCGGAGGAGGGTTTGGTGGCGGCAGATCTCAGTATCATCTCCGCCAGACGGGAGTGTACATTGATCTGCATTTCATCAACAAGCCCGAGTTCTTCCTCAATGCATTCCAAGCTCCTGCCAAATTCGACAGTGATGGGAACTTGATCGATGAATCGGCCAAGGAGAGATTGAAGGAGGTTCTCTTGTCGTTATACGCCTTTACCCTCCGGCTCCAAGGTAAGTCTGCTTAAGCTTGCTCGAACTTTTATTATACAGAATGAGATTCTTGTGTGATTGAATAAAATCCATTGTACATCAAACTTGGAAAGTGTTGCTTGCCTACCTGAAGTTGCTATGGCTTGAAAGTTGAAACCAACTGTTCTGGTCTTTTTTTTTTTTTTTATTGCATAACTCTCTATCTTGTGGTGATTTCAAATGCCAAATCAGTTCTTGTTACCATAGGTGTTTGAGACACTCCTTATGTTTATTCGTAAGATTTTAATTTTGATTTTGATTTTGATTTTTAGTTTTGAACAGTAAAATTTTAAATTGAAATAGTTATTTGATGTGATATAAATATATATTGAGATGATGTTTTGAATATAAAAGTTAATTGTAGTGTAATATAGAATAGTAAAACCGAAAATGAAATCTGACTAGTATACACAACCTAATTATTTTGTTTAGATAAAGTTTTTTTAATTATTTTTGGATTTTTTATTTGAATAATAGTTTTGATGTAATGTATATATTTTTTTAGAGAAAATACGGAGTAGTATATTTTTACATAAATGTATCTTTTTAGATTTTTATAATTTTTACTCTATATTCTTGGAAAAATGTACTCACAAAATATTACTCCCTCCGTCCCACATACAATGTTCACGTTGCCGTTTATGTCTGTCCTATGTTTTGTTTTGGAAAATGATTATACACTTTAATTTCATTTTAAACTTTTTAATTTTAATTAAACTAATTAGTTATTTTAATCTTAATTTATAATTATTTATATTATAAGATAATTATTTTCACTAATATATTCTTAATTAAAAAATATATGTATATTGTTGATGAATTTTATTTTTTATTCCAATCTAAGGATGCAATAACCTTGTCATACAAAAGTAGGTATATTTTGCAAAGTAAATATAGCATACGATTTTTAAAGTATAGCAACGTTCGGCCCAAAATGCTTGGGATAAACTAGCCCAAATTTCATCTATCTAGTCCGGCCCACTTTTATATTATTTGAAAATTGAAGTATTTAATTGTTCTTTTAGTGTGTATAATTTTTTTTAAAGATTTATAATTGTGAAGTATAATTAAAATATTTTTTTAGCAAAATTTAAATATTTTATTAAAAATATAATACTATATATAATACAATAAATTTAAAGGCAAGCGCACCCATGATAATTTTAAATTTTGCTATTACAACAAATTGGGTTCTGTTTATCCAATACATTATTATCACATTAAATATATATTAAATTTTTAAAATTAATGGCACATTACTATATTATATAATTAATTATTAATTATTTTACATGATGTACAATCAGATACTAATAAATATATTTATGCAAATATTAATTGACACATACTTTTGACCAAAATAAATATATTTTTATTTTATTTTATCTTATATGTACCAATAAATATAAGTAAATTTAATAGATTAATTTCAAAAAGTATAGATTTTATATTATAAATTATTAGTAAAGTTCTATTTCGAGATATATTAGTATTCTTTGCACTAACAAATAAATCTAAATATTTTATTATTTTACTATGTTAATTGTCCATTATTTTAATCATACAATTATAAAAGGTAAAATAAATAGATAAATAACTAAGAGTGAAAAGTCGGATGTATTAATTATTTCTATTGTATATTACTTCAATAATAGGCGAAAAAATTAACGATCGAAGAACCTAACGAATAAAACAAATATTGCTCTTTCACATAAAAAAAAATAAAAAAAAGTTCTTCAAAGATGAAAATAATCAAGAAAAATTCTTATATTATAAATTATTAGTACAATTGCATTTCGAAATATATTAGTATTCTTTGCACTAACAATTGAATCTAAATATTTTTTCACTATTTAACTGTCTATGTGTAGGTAAAAGTAATAAAATGACATTTTTGCCTTTTACTTTTTTGGTATAAAAGTAATGATGTGATGTAAATTATGAGTATTTGTGGAAAAAATAGGGTATTTAATGAAATTGTTACTTTGTAATTGGACGTCCCAAATAGAAATATGTATACTTTCTAACTGGACGGAGAGAGTATTAATTTCTTTATTTTGTATTATTTCAATAATAAGCGAAAAAAAATTTAATGCCAAAAAAAAACATGATAGAACACAAAGATTAGTCTTTCACTAAAAAAAAATGTTCTTCAAAATGAAAATAATAATAATAAAAAAGTTCTTATGATTAAATTTGCTGTAATAATAAATTAAATTCCACTAAAAATAAATTTAATATTATTATATAATACAATTAATAAAGTTAATATTATTGAATGAAATAATTGTAACAAAATAAGTAATTATATTCATATAGTTTATAGGAAAATGGTGAAGAATAAAACAAATTATTAGAGTAAGAGTATTGATGTAATTTCATGTAGCCAATAGAAATTTAAGACATATATACGTTATAGGGCTATGGATCAAGCAAGCAATTTTAACTCAATATAAAAGTGCATTTTATTTGTAATTTTCTTTTTTTTTTTTTTAAATAATAATATTACGTGGTATTTTGTTAAAAAAATAATAATAATAAAAAACATCATGGATAATTAAAAAATTGCAAAAATAACAAAAACAGAATATGGTAACTCTTACCTATGTTGTAGTGTCATTTGAAATTTGAATAACCTTTACTACATGCCTCAATTGCTGCAATTGAATTCAAATTGAATGATAAAGTATAGTGTAATTTTAGTAAGTAGGAAACTTATATTTATTTATTGCAAATTGTTTATTAATTTGATAATCAAAGTGGATATTATTCATAATAATAATAATAATAATAATAACAACAATAATAATAATAATAAATAAGGAAAAAAATAATCATTTTTGTTCAAATATAACAAAAATTCATCAATTTTGGTCACAATATAAAAATTTTATCAATTTTGGTCTCAATATAACCAAAACTCATCATTTTTTGTTACAATATAAATTTTTTTATCAATTTAAGTCCTAATATAACTAAAACTATCAATTTTTTGTCCAAATACAATCAAACTTTATTTTTTTTGGTGACAAACCGACGAAAAATGCTGACGTGGACTTGCAAAATTGTGTAATTTCTTCAAATATAAATATAATGTTTGATATCTTTTCATGTCAGCATTTTCCGTCGGCTTGTTGACGGTGTGACAAAAAAAGATAAGGTTTGATTATATTAAGACCAAAAATGATGAGTTTTTGTTATATTGGAAAAAATTGATAAAAAAATTTTATATTTATGACCAAAAATGATAAGTTTTGGTTATATTGGAACAAAAATGATAAGTTTTTATTATATTGAAACCATAATTGATAAAAAAATTTATATTGGGACCAAGATTGATGAATTTTGATTACATTGCGACAAAAAATAATTTTTTCCTAATAATAATAATAATAATAAGATAGAAAAGTGGCTCTAGGCTCTAATGACTAATGCTTAGCCTCCAAGGAAACAAAAAGCCATTCTTTCACTCCAAAGTAACACTTAAAAAAGCTATCCACAACACAATTAAAATTACAAACTATTGCAATTAATATATATATATATATATATATTAAATCCTTTTCTTTCTTATTTCAAGAACTAAAATAAAGAAAATTCACAGTCTCGTTTTATTCATATTCAAATGGATCGAACCCAAAATGGTACAATAAATTTTTTTAAAAATATATTTTACTTGTATATATATATATATTTGATTTAATACTTGTTTTTTCAATTTATTTGAAAAATAAGTAAACAATCAAAATATTTTCTACCCAAAACAATAAAGATTATAATTTCATCAAATTTCATTCAAAATTAAAATCCGAAATTAACAAAACTTGATACAATAATTATATAATCCGCATTAAATCAAATAGCGATATATGTAACTTTAACATGAAACAATTTTGAGCCGACATAAAATATCTCGAATTCGAACAGAAAGGGTAGGCATGAATATGATTATAGTCATCGTCGTCATTCAACGTAATTCAATCGGTACAAACTCGACTCGACTCGACTCGTATGACAAATTAGAACAGCTCCACATGCAAAAATCAGATCTGTTAAGTATATATATTAGGTGACATCAAAAGTTTCACTTACCAACTATATATAATTAATTTAATTTATTTTTATTTCATTAAACAAAGAGATCTGTTTGTTGTTTGCATATGCAATATGACCCCACAACGTGCCTAATTTTTTTGTTTAGTTTGAGGGTAGGTGACAAAATTCATTTGTCTTAATCATTTCTAGATATTTATAATTCATATAAATTTATTGGCATCGATTGCTATTAATTATTCTGTGCAATATAAATTTTTAATTAATTTAATTAAAAATCTAAAAAAATATAGATTATAAAATTAAAAATATAATTAAACTATGTAATCCATTTTTCTTCTTACATATCGAACACAAAAATTGAACCGACACCAGCAAGCAGCAATAGTCCATATAACACATATTACAATATATTAATGCAATATAAAATAAATAATACATGCTAACAATATAGTACTCCCTCCGTCCCAGATACCATGTCCACGTTGCCGTTTCTATTAAACTAATTAGTTATTTTAATCTTAATTTATAATTATTTATATTATAAGATAATTATTTTCACTAATACATTCTTAATTATCTACTAATTATACTCCTTCTAAAATACAGTGTAGCGGTACCTGGGACGGAGGAGTATATAATAGATATTATATTAATTCAAGTCAGTCAAACTATTCTACATGTTGATTGGGCCCTGACGACTTTCAAATTTGTTACATTTGGAACTAAATAAAAGTTTCAAACTTTAGATATAGAATTAATTAAGTTACCAAATTCAAATACATTAGGGAATTTGAGCCTATTTTATAAATACTAATAATTAATTTGATCTATTATTTAGATGATTAAATTACTTCTAATTCAATAATATTATTTCAATCACTTTTGATGGAAAAAATAAAATAAACTATATATTTATATTTTAAAGTTCACTTTTGCACATACAATGTATTTATCATTAAAGTATAAATAAATAAATATGATTTAATAACCTTACACGATTAATAAACGAGAAATGAAAAAATAAAAAATTACGCACTAAAAGTTTTCAATTTCCATTTAATACTTAACCATTACAGGTAAACAACTTTGAATTTAGTTCATTAGAGATTTTTAAAAAATATATATGTTCGTATTTTTTAACATAAATTTTAATGTAGATGAGTAATAAACAATATATTTTATCTTTTATAGTAAAAAAATGGATAAAATATATATCTATTTTTCTATTTTAGTCCGTTCGATAACAAATATTAATTTCATTTTTTAGTAACTGTACTGTCTACCTAACATTACAAATACCCTTACAACTAACAATATTTTACACAAACGTCATTACCTTTATATCACACGTACTAAGGTTATTTTTTGTCATTTCTGCTTTATTTCTACTATATCTCAATATAATACTAATATTTCTAAAATTACATGCAAAAAACAAATAGATATTTACTTATATGAGACGGAGGGAATATATAAATATTTGTTATCTTGTTACTATTATTATTATTATTATTATTATTATTATTTTACAAAATATCACTCAAATCATTAATCCAAACTCAAAAATAAAAAGAGTGTATTTAATTCATATTTTCTAAGCAGTAATTTAAATGTAATATTTTTACGAGAAATAAGTAATACTTAAAAAATAATATTTCCTCCGTCCCACTTCTTATATCCCGTCTCATTTACTTTGTTATTTTTTTTTTTGAAAAAAAATTATACATTTTAATCTTATTTTAAAAAATTTAATTTATAATTTTTTTAATTTTAATTATATTAATTAATTATTTTAATCTTATTCTATAATTATTTTTATTATAAAATAATTATTTTTATTAATATATTTTTTATTATTTATTAATTACATCCCTGGTAAATGCGGACAAAATATCGTAAATGCGGACAAAATATGGAAACGGAGGGTGTAATAAAATAAAGATAGGCAGAATAGAAAAACAATTAAAGAGACACTGAAGTAATGTAAGGTGGCAAAGGGAACGACCAAGTCATGTACTATGTCAAACAACAAGAGACAATATTGGAACTTGGAAGGCCTCATCCCTATCTGGGGCCCCTTTGTCATTTCTAATACTATAAAATACAGTATTACTCATATGAATAAGAAAATATTATCCTTTTAATTTTAAATTTTAATTTAAATAATATATTTTATTGCCAATCTGCATTCAAATTATAAAAGTATATTATTATTTTACATGATTTCTATAAATGTATATTATTTATATTTATAAAAATATTATACTTCATCCGTTCCAAAAGAAATGTCTTGTTGGGAGTTTGTACATGAATTAAATAATAATATTCTTTTCGTCCACACACAAAGTAAGTATTTATTTTTTACGTCGTATTTAAGAAATAATAATATTTTAATTATAGTGGGTAATTAAAAGTAATGTAATGATATTTTTGCCTTTGCTTTTTGGTGTAAAAGTAACGATGTTGATGTAAAGTAAAGGTATTTGTGGAAATGAGGTATTTAATGAAATGTTTAATGTCCCAAAATAGGAATATGTATACTTTCTAACTTTCTAACTGAATGGAACATGTAATATTTAATTGAAAGTGAATATATTATAGAATGTAAAAGACTAAAATTCTTTTGTTTTTGAAAGATTTTAAGGAGTATGTTAGAATAATAATTAAGAGTAATTTGAAAAAGTAAGAATTAATTTTTTTTATAAAGTGAGGACCACTGCAACTAAATATGGAAACATGAAAATTATTTTAAAACAGATAAAAATAAAAAATAAAATAACTCTTTTGAGACTGATGAAGTATTAAAATATCATTTAAACGAAAATCCAAATTATAAACCTAATTTTAAACCTAAATTAAACATACATTGATATTTAGTGAAAAAATATATTTGCACCGTTCCATTGAAAGGTTACTATTTTCCATTTTCGTCAGTCCCAAAACAAGGTTATAATTTCCTAATTTAGTAATTGTACTACCTACTTCACGTAATAAATACCCTTTCAACTTACAATTTATTATACAAATATCATTACTTTTATATTACACCATGCTAATAGGGATATTTTTGTTTTTTTTTACTACAATTTAATATAATACTAATATTTAAAAATCTACGTGCAAAAAACAAACACCACCCTTATTGTGGGACGGATGGAGTATTTAATTTAATATTTTGTAAAAAATTTATTTCGATCGTATTTAAGTAAACAGAACATAATATATTGATTTTTTGCACTTAAAAATATATTTTTAATAGCATGTATTTATTATATTATTTGAAAAAATATATTTTAAATTAAATATCTAATTTTATTAAAAAACATCAAATTAAATAATGAAATTTTTAATTTTATTAAAATTTTCAAAATTCTTTGGGTTTTAAGCAATAACATGACATAAGCAGAGCATAAATTAAATAATTACTTAAAACAAATAAAAAGTGAATGGATACATGAATATGCACACAAACATTGGATATTATTTTATTAGGTTTATTAAAATAATAATAATAATAATAATATTAATGGACTTTAAATGTAATGTAGGAAAGTGTAGTTGTCACAATTATGATTATGATAAATGTTTGTACTAAAAAATGAGTTGTCTCCATAAGGACAAGTGTTACCTTTTGCACTCACTTCCCTCCAATTACATCTCTACACGTGGACGTAATCCCACATATATAAATGAATGCTGTGTTATTTTTTTACAACTTCAAAAGCAATAAATTTAATAATTTGCAGTACTTCAATACACATCCGTCCTAATATAATAGTCATGGTTATTATTTTTATTTATTAAAATAATAGTCTTATTTTCATAAATAATAATATTACTATAAAATTATTTTTACTTTTTTATTATCATTATACAATTATCACTACTTTTTACACTGATATAATTACAAAAGTAAAAAAGTATTTTACCTATACTTTTTACCTACTACCAATATAATATTAATATTTCTTAAATCTCGTATCGAACACAACTTAAACTATAGTTTTGAGAGGGACAGAGTACATTATTTTGGATGAGAAACAAATAATAATATTTTTATTACTTTATAATTTTTTGGCCAATTTTTTTTTCCAATTTTCTTTTGAACATTATTTTATAAAATCGGTCAAATCGTTAAGACTGAAATGATATGTATAATGTTCAGGATCCTGTGCTAATTTGGCAAAATCAATATGATACTGATTTCATCAAATCAACATATATCATATAGATAAGCGACATATATTTATATATATATTATTATATGTTGTGTTATAAATATACTAAAATATGTATAATTATATGCTGGTCGCGCTATAACATAGGTTGATCCAATCAAATCAGTATTATCCTAACCTGAGCGAATCAACTCTTGATCCATGGCCATTGTAGAGAGTTCTTCGTACATCTTTGTAGACGTACTTTGAAATAAATTTACCGAGATTATACCATCAATTATTTTAGTAATATTCATCTAAAAATCATTTAAGAACAAAAAAAAAAAATCCTTAAATATTGTGTTGGATAGAAAAAATAATTTGAACAAACCATTTCTTTAATTAATATTCTACAATTATTTTTCTAAATAAATGAAATTAATAAATATTTACAATATACAATATAAGTTGTAATTCATACTGTGATTGATTTTATGGATTTATCCATAATAGGCAGTGGTTGTGGTTAAAATTATTAACAAAAAAAGTAAGGATCAAAAGTTTAAAAAAATATAGCAATAAATACTCCCTTAATAAAAAATTTACCCTTAACTTTTACATTAGTACAATAATAATATATAATTTGATCTTTTAGTATATACTAAAATAATTTCGGTATTTTAGTATTTGTTACATCGACGTATACAAATAATTCAATGTATTGACATTCAAATTATTATTTTGAATTTTACTATTTGAATATGAAATGGTATATATTAATATTGTATCAAAATTTTGGTATAGTATTAATATATACATTTATCATATTGATTTTTTAGTATATCAAATTATTTGCTACAATACTGATAAAAAAAAAAAAAAAAATTAGCCCATTTTTGTTCGAATTATGGTTACGCCGTGTATGTTATTCACTATTGAACTATTACCAATTTAATTGAATTATAAATTTTGGTAAAATAACACCATATAGTATAAGTTAAGGGTAAATTTTGAGTGCTTAAATAAATAAATAAATAAAATGTAATAAATGTAATCCTTCCAATTGTTAGGTATGTTAGAAGAATTAGGAGCCAAATCCGGAAACTCAGCACACCACTCTCCTCTGTCTGCCTCTCTCTCTCCTCTGTCTCTCTCTCTCTCAGGCTCTCTTCTCAACTTGCAAGAAATTTAAAAATATGGAAGAGGGCCTGAATTTATTTTTGTTGGTTGATTGAAAAATATGGGAAACAAAAAAGCAATGAGAAAAACCCTGTAAGAAATTTTTACATATATATAAAAACGATAATTGTAATAATTATTATTATAAGATATTAAAAAATAAAAAAAGTGAAGGAGAGAAAGGGGGCCTTCATTGCCTTTTGGTTTGTTTGTTGCTGTCTCTTTATGGTTCTTTTTTCCTGTTTTTCTGTCGATCCTGAGCACAAAATAATTCTTTCTTTTTTCTTCTTAGTTTCAGGAAATAATCAAATTCAATCAATAGAGAGAGAAACAAGAGAGAGAGAGAGAGAGACAGGTCACCATTTTCAGAGGGAATCAAAAGGGCAAGAAGAAGAAGAAGATTTCTATTGTTGTTCGTGTTCTTCATTTGGGTTGGGGTTTGGATCAATCGATCATTGCGAATTCAATCTTCAATCCCTCTTCCCCCCTCTTGGTGGGAATGATCGATTGTTTCTCCATTTCTTCCTCCCATCAAATCTCGCCTGTTTATCGGAAAATTTGAAATTCTGTTTTTGGCCTAAACTGCACCAGATTGTCTCATCTCGTCTCGCATTTGATCCGTTTCGGTGTCTCATTGTCTGTTCATCTTGGAATTCTTTTCGATTCTCTTATTTTGGGAAATGTGTGTGGTGAATCCGCACGCAGCGGCGGCCGGAATCCATGGCTGGAAGAAGGAGCATTGATTTTGGGGGGAAGGAATTAGGGTTTGTGAATTGGGGGCGGAGAAGGGATAGATAGATAGATAGATAGATAGATAATGAACAAAGAATTCCTGGGGCTAACAAAAGTGTGGGAAATTAAGGTTAAGAAGGTCCAATCTGTCGCCAGGAAGAGACCCCCCAGCCTATTCGCGACAATGTCCGTTGCCCACGTCGACGACGACGACGACGAAGACGGCGGCGGCGCCGCCAGTGGCCGCCACGTCGAGAAAAACTTCCCCAACGGAGACGTCTATATGGGCCAATGGGCCGACGATCTCCCCCACGGAATCGGCAAGTACGTCTGGGCCGACGGCTGTATGTACGCCGGCCGGTGGTGCCGCGGCCGGACGACGGGGAAGGGAAAATTCAGCTGGCCGTCCGGCGCCGTCTACGACGGCCACTTCAAGAACAACTACATGGACGGCGAGGGCACGTACACCGGCTCCTCCGACGACACCTACTCCGGCGGCTGGCTCTTCGACACCCGCCACGGCAGCGGCGTCCGCCGCTACGACAACGGCGATCACTACGAGGGGCTATGGCGTCGCAACTCCCCCGACGGGAAAGGGAGGTCCGTACAACACGGCCGTGTTGAAAAATTATCCATATCATCGATTTCGTGTTCATTAAATTTACTCCTAATACAGGTACCAATGGAGCAATGGCAACCAATACATCGGCCAATGGAGGCTGGGGAAGATGCACGGCACCGGGACCATGATCTGGGCCGACGGCAACCAATACGACGGCAATTGGGCCGACGGCTTGCCCTGCGGCAATGGGAAATTCCGGTGGGCCGACGGGAGCTTCTACGTTGGCGTATGGAGCGAGGATCCGAAGGATCGCAGCGGGACTTATTATCCACCGAACGGCAGCGCCGGCGGAGGCGCTGCCGCCACCGGAAACCTCGATTGGGATCCTCAAGACGCTTATTCGGCGAGCACGATCGATTTCCGGATAAGCCCCGGCGAGAAAATTCCGATCTTACCTTCGCAGAAAATGTTCAGCTGGTCTTGTAAGAACGGCGCCCGGTCGACGCGGGAATCCGTCGACGCGACATTGACCGAATCGTTGGGCTCGGAATCGGATAGCGTCGGAAGTTGCTCTGAGTTCGATGGCGCGACGGCATCCGAAGAATTATCGGATGCGGCGCCGGGTTATAAACGTCCAGTTATGATTATAAAGCCGGCGAAGCGGCAAGGGCAGACGATCACTCGCGGCCACAAGCATTACGATCTAATGCTCAACTTGCAGCTCGGTATTAGGTATCGAAACCTTTCGATTTTTCGAATTCTCAACTAGAATTCCGACAAACGATATTTGATCCGAGTACAATGCAGGCATGCCGTGGGACGGCCGGGGCCAACGGTGTCGATCAACGCGAAACCGTCGGTGTTTGATCCTAACGATAAGGTTTGGACTCGGTTTCCTACCGAGGGATCGAAGCACACGCCGCCACATCCGTCGTGCGAGTTTAAATGGAAGGACTACTGCCCTTCCCTCTTTAGGTTTGTTCTTACAAAAGGCTCGGCTCAACTCGGCTCGTTTAAAAATGTTGAGATGTGAATAAAAATTGCCTCTTTTTCAGGACACTCAGGAGATTATTTAAGGTTGATCCCGCCGATTATATGATGTCGATTTGCGGAAGCGATGCCCTCCGGGAGCTCTCGTCGCCGGGAAAAAGCGGGAGCTTCTTTTACCTGACTAGCGACGACAGGTACATGATCAAAACCATGAGGAAATCCGAAGTGAAAGTGAGTTCGATATCAATCGATTGATTCCATTAACCTCAGTTAGATAAATGTTCGAACTCAAATTCACGACTCGATTTCGATTTCAGGTGCTTAAGCGAATGCTTCCGGCTTACTACAACCACGTTCGACAATACGAGCATACGCTCGTCACCAAATTCTACGGCCTTCACTGCGTCAAGGTGAGCGGACCGGCACAAAAGAAGGTACGGTATGCAACTCGACGCACCCTTATCGACATCGTTAATTCAATTTGTCGTCTAAAGATACTAACTCTTGCGATTCATCTATCGACAACGACGATGACGACGACGAGCAGGTGCGGTTCGTTATTATGGGAAATTTGTTCTGTACCGAATACGCGACTCATAGACGATTCGACTTGAAAGGTTCCTCCCTCGGCCGCCTCACCGTTAAACCCGAATCCGAGATCGACTCGACCACGACCCTCAAAGATCTCGACTTGAACTTCATTTTCCGACTCCAAAAATCGTGGTTCCAAGAGTTCCGCCGGCAAGTCGATCACGATTGCGAGTTCCTCGAGAAGGAGAGGATTATGGATTATAGTCTCTTGGTCGGGGTTCACTTCCGGGAGATATCATCGTCGGGAGAGCCTTTAATCTTCAATACTCGATCGATGGGTGGTACATTGTCTCCCCGCTAAAATTCGATACTTGTTCGCTAAAACCCTTACATTGATTAATCATTTTCGAAACTTTCGTAGGGAACAGAAACAATCCGAACGAAACGATGGATGACGGCCGAGATCCTAAGTGGTACGTCGATCACTCACTCGTGTCGACGATGACGACATTGATCGAATAATCGAATCCTTAACCTCGACATTTACTACTTGTTTCTTGCAGGCCCGCGTCGATTCACCTCGGTTCGAGCATCCCCGCGCGGGCAGAACTAGCCGTGAGGAAAAACAACGGCGAGACGCAGCTCGTCGGGACGCCAACCGGCGATTACTACAACGTGGTTCTCGTATTCGGTATAATTGACATTCTACAAGACTACGACATTAGTAAAAAGCTCGAGCACGCGTACAAGTCGTTCCAACACGACCCCGCTTCGATATCGGCGGTTGACCCGAGGCAGTATTCTAAGCGATTCCGCGACTTCATATTCAAAGTTTTCACCGAAGACACTTGATCGATTGCAAAACGGTATAAATTGGATTAGTTTCGCGGAAGAATCCGAACCGATCGACCGATCTTATCCCCGTTACGTCGCAACAGAGCTTCCTCTTGTCCGATGAGGGTGCCTCGATTTTTTTATATATCTACAAATTTTTTTTCGTGCCGTTATATTTGTCGATCGAGAATTATCGGTGTCGGATCGACGAATTAATCAGCACGAGATTTCTACGAGAAGGTTCGGAATAAGACGGCCTTGTCGTGGACGAACGGTGAAGGTAAAAAGAGGCATTGAAGAAAAAATGAAAGGAATGTATGTATCTAATGTATGTATGTATTGTTTTGTACTGATAATTTTTATCACACACGAAGAGTTGCATGTCGGAAATTCGGACTACGTCGGAATAAGGTTGTATAGACTCAAATGTAAATGCAAATGACAATGGAATGCACATTTCAATCAACTTCATATGTATTTGGCATATTCACATCTCAATGTGTATAAATTAATCAAGTTCAACTCAAGCATTAATTTGTAAAAATTGTATGATTTTTAAAGGAATTGAAATAGTGCCAAACACGCAAATATAACAAATTTCTCAAATAAAGTAATATATGACGACCAAGTATACGATGGCGGTTACGGTGATGATTCTCGTATTCAGCATTGTACTGAATAGCACATAGGTAACTAGCAAATAATATACCGTAATATTAATGGCAACACATTAGTTATATTAATATAATACAAATATATCACATGAACTAACAAATGATATAGGTTCACACGTGGTTCATTTCAGCACATGATATATACTTATACATCACACATTGTAATTATAAACAAACACTACATATTATTATTACAAATATTACGTGTTCTTTCTAATAAAGACTTGTAAAATACTCTTTTTAATCGACAAAATTAAGTAATTTTGATTGGATGTAAAAATTAAAAAATAATAATTTATCTGAAATTACATATTTTATTATTTTTGTATATTTTCCTCAAAAATATATGTTTGTAATGTTGATAAATTCCCATCCAGACCTACAAAAGTGCATTAACAAAATATTACTGATAATAGTACTTACTTTTATATATATATTTTTAATATTGTCGTTGTTATTTATTACAAGTAAAAATGGTGGCACGATTGATATTGCAAAGCACGTCTCATATTTATCTTAAATTACAATAATATCTGTATCATTTGCGGCATCACACATTGCACGTTCAATGGAGTTAAACCTAATTTTTTAAAATATAATATTTTAAATATGAGGTAAAATAAAGTGAATTTAAAAAACAACTAAAACAGATTGATTTTACCTTTTTTTTTAAAAAAAAATATTTGCCTTCAAATTCTAAATAATAATTCGAAAGTAATTATAAATACTATTCAAATATCCAATAAAACCACATTTCAAACATACAGATATATGTATAATAATGTGGTCTGAATCTTTATAAAATATAGAAAAACTCCATTTTTATAATATATTCATAACTAAGAAGAGCTAAAAAACGAAATTAAAAGTGACAGTGAGGAATGGGACAATACAATAATGTTTATTTATTTAATTGAACGTGGGAGAGACCATTTTGGCAATGTTTGTGGGGTTTTATTTTTATATCATTTTGTCACATCTAATTTTATAAAGTTGAAATTGTATATATAATTTATCATATTAGAATGAATGTGATTTCTGACTTTTAACTTTGCAATTTGACAAAGAATTTTTATTTATTTATTTATTTTTTCTATTAAGAAATTGTATGTATGTTCAAAATTATAGTTCGGTCAAAGTTCAATAGACAACCCCGGCTGAACCTGCAAACTAGGCCTGGCAGGTGACCAGAGACGTCTGAAGTTTGAACCCATAACCTCACTTAATAGTACTGAATTTTAAATTTAGCATTGTTCACTTAATATACTAACAAATACTAATACATAATTTTACTATTCACAACACATCATTTATATTAATATAATGTAAACGAATCACATAAACCAACAACACATTATATGAATATTGAATTCAATATTTTAAATACATAACGGCTATAATGCCTCCTTAAGAAACAGTAGAAAGACAACGGTCATCATCGCAAAATTCAATTCAAATTCAAATTCAAATATTTTGATAGGAATAAGACCGTAATCCTCCAACATACGTAGCCTCCACAAAATTTGCGTCCATGTCCATTTCCATGTCGTGAAAACCTGTTGCAGATAGCACCACAAAGTCCGCCATTTTACCGGGAGACAGCGATCCAACGTCCGCATCAAGGAGGCTCGCCCGCGCAGCAGAAATCGTATACCTTCCAAGAAGATCACCAAAATCAACACGGAACCATATACAGTTAAATTTACTGTCCAAATGCCGGTGATCATCGAAGATACAAAAATAAATAAATACCAAGTAAACGATGAAAACATGCTTTACCCGTTCAGCGCATCGTGCAGACTAATACATTCGGATGGAATCCAACCATGATCCCAGCCGGGAGGCACTCTATGCATCGCCGTCTTTATGCTACCTAAAGGATTTATGTCTGCAACCTGAGGCGAAGAAGTTAGAGTCGATGTCAGTCCATAGAACCGGTGATTGACACAGATGGATTCAGTGAACTTACTGGCCAGTCAGAGCCGAGGGCCAGCTGTGTGTTGGAAGAAAGCAGTGATTGGAATAAATATGACTCTTGATTCGCCCTCTCAACCCCGAGTTTTCTGGCGGCAGAATCAGCATCGTCTAACAGATGATCAGGCTGCCGCCCAATATACGCATCAGAGTTAGAAAAATTTAAACCAACAATTGTAAAATATATCAACAAGATTCTATTCTGAAGAACTACAAATTGTAGTCTATAATTATTTATAATTCAAACGTTAACATAACGCTAGAAGAACCTGCACAGAGGCAATGACTCCTTGTTCGCCAAATCTAGCTGCAGCCCCAGGAGCCAAGTGCTGAGCATGCTCGATCTGCCAACATTTTGCTAAAGTTTTGTAAACATGTTTAATCAAGTGGAAAGGAAAACAAAGATGTAAGGGTTTTAACTGTAGAAATATGTTAGTGCTTGAAATTACCCGAAATCTTCGGTCCCTATCCCCATTCTTCGTAGCCACTGATTTATACATGTCTAAGATCAAGTCGTTGGCCCGGTCACCTATGGCATGAATAGCAACCTGAAATGAGCTACGAAATGCTACTATTATGCAAAGACACCTCCCGATGATACAATGCAATGAGGGCTGTTTATAGAATATAGAAATGCACCTGAAGGCCAGCTTTATCCGCAGAGATAGTTGCATTATAAAGTGTGTCCGTATCCGTCACTTGCAAGCCGAAATTGTTGTATTCATCGATGTATGGCTACAAATACATGAGACATGTGGTCATTAATGTTGGTACTCAACCAAAAAAATACAAACAAAAAAAAGTGAAGCAAGAAGCCAAATCATCGACGTGAAAGACCATGTGCATATATATATATATATTCTTACCTCATGAAACAGTGCACTGTTAGATCCCAAAGATCCGTCTGCAAAAGACTTTATGCCGCCTATATAAATCCATTGGCTCAATTTATGGCCCTCGCTCTTTACAAGTTCCTACATAATGAACAAGAATCCCCAAAATCACAAAATCCAAACTCATGTTTTGAGCATATTCTTATATATCTTCTGATTTCATTAAAAATTATAGTAGACAGCATACAAAAACTAAGGAAAGATACAAAGAACATGGGATTACATGCAATCGTGTCCATGTCTCCATTGGAAAAAACAAGCAAGCTCTAATCTTCATCTTCCCTGACGAATCGGCCCATTTATAAACATCTGCAAGCACCCAAACGAAACTAGTTAGTTAAATGAGAACTCAATAACATGTATAAATTCTTTGGAAGTGATCATCAGATTCACTTGTTGGTTGTGCCTTCCTGTATGCCACAATGTACTTTCTGCTGTTTCATTCTTTAAATATATAAAAGGACTCATTACAAAGACAATAAGCATGACCATATTTTATATTTTGACAAATCGGCACAATATTGTTCATTTTAGTATGTTAAGATTGTAGGTTGTAAGAAAAGCCGACATAAGGCCAAATAAATATGGCTGCACGACCTAATAAGTTTCATTTTCTTTTTGTTTGGGTTATGCCGCTTGAAGGGTACATATAAATCTATATTCCCATGGCTAAGATAAAATTGTAAGGAGAATTTGCACATATAATACAACTTGAAATAAATTAACATAAATGATGCATACAAAATACCTGATAAGTCTTCCCATGGGGATTCGGGTGATGCACCCGGAAAATAACGGCCAACGTCAACAACTGTAGTGACACCTTTAGTCAGAGCATATTCACTAGCTCGTAAAAGAGCTTCCCTTCTCTCCGCCACTGAGACTTCTGGAACATACTTAAGGACAAGTTCCATTGCTGAATCAACCAGCAAACCAGTCGGGTCTGCATACGATGACCAAGTCGTAAATAGAATCTACTAAAAGTATTCATCATTGTTGGTTCATATAAATTTAAAACATTAGAGCACAAGGGATTAGAAAATATTCTCTCGAAAAAAGGTGTTCTCTACAAAGTTTAGGCATTCACCGAAATACCTATTCTTTTCAGAACAATGTAAACTGTACCAAGAAACACTAGCAATGACAGAAAAAAGCACCTCCATTATTGTTTCTAATCACAGCTCCGCCATCTGGATCGACCATGGACTTAGTTATTCCAGCAGTTTTTAGTGCAACTGAATTGGCCAAGCCCATGTGGCCATCCATTCTTGTCAGCCAAACCTACACATCACTTTAAATTAAGTGACATGCTAGTTTAACCACCGAAGCATGTTGAAAAGATGAACTGAACTTATTACAGGATTGTGTGGAGTACTATCATCAATCCATGATGCTGTTGGTAGCTCTCCTCCCCATAGATCATTGTTCCAACCACCACCCAGCAGCCAGGATCCCGGTTGCATATCTATACACTTCCAAGTCAAGCATTAGGACAGTGATTGTAATGTAACTCGCAAAAGATAAGCAGAATAAAGTATCATTGCTCGAATTCACTTCCTTGCCCGTTGCCGGATATTTGCAGCAATTGCAAACTTGAATGGGAAAAGCATTTTATTTTTTATTCCTTTGGAAAAGAAATTCTTGTCCTCTCAAGAATCCAATCCCTTGTGTATGTGCACTAGTTATCTCTTGTAACTGATTTTGGTCTTTAACAGAGTAAGGTAAAAAACAGAAGCTTTTGAAAACACTTGCCGGATTTTGAAAAAATGTGGACAAGGAAAATAGCACAAGTTTAGATAGGCCATTCTAAATCAATTTGCAAGATGCAAAGGATGCAAACGGAAGTTAACATTCAAGTACCAAAGCCTTATTAAGAAGCTAGCACTCACTTGATGCTGCCTCTTTAATCCTTTCCACAAATTGTTCTTTTTGGTTGACTCCATGGAGCTGAACTCGAGCCATCTGGATGATTCACATTCCAACAATACGGTAAAAGATGCAATCATTCATTTTAGTTCACTCACTTTTCTTTATAAGAGGCAAAGACTTAGCCCTACAATAAACTTAAATGCTCTGAATATTCTAAAATTAAGTGGAAAAGAATAGCCAGAAGAATAGCAAAGTAATCATCGAGATATTGTAAACCATAAAGCTATAAACATCTGCACAAAATCAAAGGGCAAGAGAAGAGCAAATATATACAACCAAATTCTTGAAATGTTAATTTCTATCAGTGATTAAAGTTCAGTATTACAAAAATAAAAAATGCAATGGGAAATGTCAAATTAGACCATTATAAATTAAAGGACAGAATACAAGTATTGGGATTTATTTTTATAGTCATGTAGAAAAGATCCATTACTTTGTTTGGATATTTGCTATGCAAGATGACGCACTTTTGTAAAGTTAAATAGTCATAATAGTGCAAAATGCTATGCTTGCAAGTATTATACATATATGCTCTACATATGTCCAGCTATATGTTACAAATTGACAACCATTTTCATATGCCTTTCTGATATATATGATATAATGATATTATAATTTCAGTGAAGGATAAGTTCTCTTATGCTAGAGCCCGTGCGTGCGTGACAATGAAGACAATAGTTAAATTCTTTGGCACCATAAGCAGTAAACAAATAACTACTAAAAATAAAATAAAATGGGTAAACCTGTAATCCTCCAGCAACCATGTGCACATGAGAATCAATGAATCCAGGAACCACCAGTTTCCCCTGCAGATTCAATGTTTTAGTTGCGGATCCAACCAAACCCTGCATTCAATAACATCATGTATAAGTGAGGCCAGTGACATACACTCGAATCCAAAAGTTGAAACTCAACAGTATAATTGTAAAATCACATGGGGAAATCAAATGGCTATACCACTAATATGCTTCAAGAGAATACTCAATTTGTTTGATTTCCATTTCTTGCTTGATATTCACATCTATTGACCGAAAACTTGCCAACATAACTTCATCCCAATTGTTTTGTCTAAAGGAAATAGCAAGAAAAAAATAATAATCATAATAATAATAATATTAATATAATTCAATTATGATTCAATCCAACACTTTGTATTCTAATTCAGTTAAGTAAATTCACTAGTGTAAAAGAAGAGTGTTTTCTGAATGATGAACAAATGTTAATTTTTTTAGCCACAAAAATTCTTAGATAAGTTCTCCTGGCAATTCAGAATATTTGAATTTACTTCAAATTATTTAAGCCAGTAACTAATAAATAGTAATATCCACAATCTTGCAATACAGGCAATGGCAGAAATTGAACGAAGTGCCTCCAGAATGAAATTTGGGAAGATGAAAGGAGGCCAGAGATGGAGCAATAGATAATAGACCTGAACGGAGGAATAGTTGCCAACTCGGAGAATCCGACCGCCGCGAACCGCCATGGAATCAGCAAAAGGTGCGGCGGCGTCCGCCGTGTATATAGTCCCATTTGTCACCACCAAATCCGCCATTTCTCCTAAACACAGGAAACCAGAGAAACAACAACAACAACAACAATTCAACCACAACATAAAGATAAAATGTAAATTCGATGAGCTCCGACAAATTATTACGCGAAGAAGCTTGAAATCGGAAATAAAGAAGTGGTATCATCGATAAAAATGATAAAGAGATGAACTAACGGGATGGAAATAAGAATTGAGTGCGGAAGTTGTTGAGTAGAGCAGGTGAAGTGACGGCGATGGCAAGGACGACCGCCGCCGCGGCGGAGAGGAATATCGCCAGAGCGGTGGTCATTGCTCAATTTAATTAGCTTCCCCCGCCGGCCTAACCTCTGAGTACTTCGGAAATCACGGATTCCAAACAGGCGCCTCTTCTTCCCAAGCACTATTCCATTTCCATTGCAGCTGGCTCATTCAAATTGATTTAACTGCGCAATTCCAATTTTATGGTGAAGATCCTAAACCCTAAACCCTAAAAATTACAAATTCAGTTACTAGAAAGGAAGATACTGACAAACACAAACACACTGCATTGTTCTTCATCAAATTCTCGTCATGCAGTAAATTTGTATACTGTGTAAGGTCCTTTTTTGGGCTTTCATGTTTTGGCCCATTTACAAAAGTATTAGGCCCACCCCTTAACTTTGATATAAAATTAATGAATTAGGACAACATTTGTCCACAAATCTTTTGAAAAGTGTTGGAAAATTTTCATGTGTATGAGAATAAGGTTAATGATTCTATCATACGTCATTGCATACGTGTTCAACTATTATATTTGTTAGTACTACTATTATATAGATATAAAAAAGCACTTAAAAAAAGAAAAAGGAAAAATAAACTTTGTTTTTCCACTTATATCGACAATTTTTATTAAAAAAATATTATAGTTTATTCAAAATATATTTTTCTATTTATTTACTTATTTTCAAACTTACTTAAAATTCTATGTCACACCAATTTTTATTTTTATTTTTTTACATATAATAATTTTGGAATAAAAATAAAAACGGATTGGAATGGAGCCCATGTAAATATCTAAACTCCATTTATTATATAAGTTACTAATAAATGCATGTTCCTTTTCGCAACAAAGTATTATTTTTTTTTAGTAACTGTATTGTTTACTTAACATTACAAATATCCTTACAACTTAAAATATATTACACAAATACAATTATATTTATATCACACGATACTAATAAAGTTATTTTAGTCATTTTTACTTTATTCTTACTATATCTTAATATAATATTAATATTTTTAAAATTACATAAAAAAAAAATAAACGGATAGATAATTATGAGACGGAAAGAATATTAACAAATATCAAAAAAATATATATTTTTTATAAAATATTAATTTTAATGGTCACAAGCTTACGTTGCACACCATTTACTAAAGGTTAAAAATATTTGTGCATTCTCAACATGGATTAGGTCAAAATAGTTAATCAATTAGGTATCAATAAAAAGTTAATTCGAAATATTTTTAAAATGAAATGTTATCCACCATCACCATCGAAATAAAAATAAAATAAAATATATATGAAATTTGGATGGTAATAAATAAATAAATAAATAAATATAAATAGCTGATCGTAATCCAATTGGAAATCATATCACACGGATTCCAAACAACGTTATCTCTGTGCACTACCACTTTCCAACTCACAAACACACACACATACACATATGGAGTATATAATATTTAAATAATAATAATAAATAATAATAAAAATGGTACGTACAGCCGCTGGATCTGATCATGTCCTTTTGTACAGAACCAAGAAATATTTATTTGCCTTTGAATTACTTGAAGATTTCAATGAATTTTAAAATAATGCAAAATTACTATTCTTCCTTCTTGCCGTAAGAATGAACCGGTGGCGCAGGTGATTTGCAGGATATTAGATTCGATCGAAGATTTACTCAACGTGCATTTTCGAATAACGATTGCGGATTCTTGCGTCGTTAAAAAAATAAAGGAAAATATATCTTTAGTATTATTTGTGTATTTTTTACAAATACAATTGGAATTTTATAAGATCACTAATAGTAATAGTGTGATTTTTGGAATAAAATAGAATTAGTGTAAGAAATATAGGATCTATCATTAATATTTGAGTAACTAAATAATATATATATTTTTATAAAAAATTAGTTGTATTTTTCATTAATAAGATATGAGTATATTTTTCATAGAAAATTTAAAACGATAAAGTGAACAAACTTTTACAAGAAAGAGAGAATATATATGCATAATATATAGAATGTGATTATGTTTATTTTTTCAAATAAAAGTAATTCATATGTCACTAAAAAATATGCTCACTTTTTTTATTTTTTTTTATTTTGTATATATGAAAAAATAGATTTTTTTTTTTTTTTGGTCCGGCTCAAGATCCAACCTTAATACAGATAGTTGACTTGATAATAGCCGGACTCGATTATCAGAAATCGACCTGAGATATACCTGATAGACCCAAAATATTTTTGAAAGTTATAAGAATTTAATTTATAATTAGATCCAAACCAAATTAGGAACAAAATTTATACGACACATTTTATTAAAAAATATTACTCCGTCTGAGTATAGAAAATATGAATGTTAGTATCGCTAATAAGTTTTTGATAATGTGATTCACAATTAATATTATAAAACATGCAATATATACACAACATTCACATAAAACGGATATATACAATCTATCGATTCACAAAAATTCAATATGTATAATTTAATACAAAAAAAAAATATTATTTTTATATTATCGATATTATTCTTTATAAATATATATCTAATATGAAAAATATGTACATCTAAAAGGACAAATGGAATACACCTTGTGCATGTGTATTTTCGTATAATATTGATCGAAAAATTGTGTCGAAAATACTTTTTTGGAGTGATCATATTTACAATTTTATTTTTTATTTTTTATTTTTTTTTATCATCATTTTATATACATTTTTTCTTTTACCTGTTTATAAAAATATTTCAAATATTAAGTCAATATAATTAACAATAAAATCAAAACATGATATATTTTTTCAAAATGTATCATTTTTTTATTATTTTAAAATAATATATATGGAGTCGGTGATTTGAAAAGATTCTTTGTATATGGTTTTCTTTTTTAAATTTTAGATTTTATTTTTAAAACATATATAAATTGAATGATAGTTTTCAGGATTTATTAGAATATTTATTGTTAGATGTTATTGTAAATTGTGAAAGTATATATATCTTTTAGGATCATAACTTTGTTTGAGTGAAATTATCTTTATTTATTTTAAAATATTTTACGAGAAAAAGAAAATATTTTTATTGAATAAATGATCATTACATTTTGGATCAAATAAAAAATATATATATACATATATTTTAATAATCTACTAAAAATTGTTGGGTGACCATATTCATTTTATAAAACATAAACAATTCATTACTAAATTATAATCATCACTTATTATATGTAGTTTAAAATTTTAAATAATTTCCACATATATGAAAAGATTAAATGAATAATCTCTACCTAAATTACTTAAATAGAAATATTATAGAAAAAAAAAAAGTTTTAAACATAGATATTATTTCATTCAAATAATAATAAATAAAAAAAATAATATGAGCATAAAAATGTGGACGTGCATGGGATGAATTAATATCATCTAGTCATGTTATAACAACAATAATAACATCGAAATATAAAATAAATTTCATATTATTAAAACCAACATAGATTAATAAAAAATAAATAAATAAAATAACTAAATGAGTAATACAGAGAGCTCTTAGGGATGTGAAAGGGCAAAAGAATCTCTCCACTTTTCCACCAATATATAAAATTTCGAAAACCCAAATGAATGAATATTATTATATTGAAATTAAAATTGAAATAATTTAATTTTAGAAAGTTCATTGCTGCTTCTACAATTCAAAGATCAACTTGGGAGATCTTGGAGATTCTCTCATTGATCTTTCCAAACTGTCCAAATCTTTCTGTATCTCTTTTATCATTATTCAAAACCCTAATCAATATATAAACATAACATTCATTTCATTTCATTTCAATTCAAATCAATTCCCCCTATTTCTTTCAAATAAATAAATAAATAAATTAAAAGTTGCATCTTTCTTACCACATTCTTGATTCCCTCCAACAATAACCAATCATCTGCAATTATCTCATTGCAAATTGGCAGTTTTCGATAGCCATGGAGACATCACAGTTTCATGTTCTTGCCGTCGACGATAGCCTCATCGATCGAAAATTGATCGAAAGGCTTCTCAAGACCTCCTCTTATCAAGGTATCATTTCTTTTTATTATTATTATTATTTTTTTGTGATTCTTTCTTTTAGGGTTAGGGTTTGAATTGGGGAATTAGGGTTAGGGTTTGTTCGATTCGATTATATTCGATTCAATTTGAATATTTTTAATTAATTAAATTGTGTTGTATAATGCAGTGACTGCAGTAGAATCTGGTGTGAAAGCTCTTGAATATTTAGGGTTACTTGATGACCATGAAAATTCAGACACCAACACAGATCATGTAAGACTTTATTTTTATTCTTATTATCAATTTAAACTATTAATTAATTGATTATTTTGATAATTATTTGATCATTAATATTATTATTTTTATTATTGTGTAGGAATTGGAAGTAAACCTGATCATCACAGATTATTGCATGCCAGGAATTACCGGATTCGATCTTCTCCGAAAAATCAAGGTAAAAAAAAAAAAAAACAAAAATTAAATAATTAAACCATATACATTAAAAAATCTAATCTTTTTATGAATAATTAATTATGTTTTTTTTTCGCTGATTTAGGAGTCGACATCGTTGAAGGACATCCCGGTGGTGATAATGTCGTCGGAGAACGTTCCGTCGAGAATAAACAGCTGCTTAGAACAAGGGGCTGAAGAATTCTTCCTGAAGCCAGTGCAGCAATCTGATGTTAATAAATTAAGGCCACATTTGATGAAGGGAAAATTAATTAAAGAAGACGAAGACGAGGTCGAGGTCGAAGTCGAAGAAGAAGAAAATGAGGCAAATTGTAATAAAAGAAAGCCAGATGAAGAATGTCTATCCCCTAGTAGATTAAGGACAAAATTTCAATAGTAATCATAAGAATAATTATTATTATTAATTTATTGACAAAAGACTTGTAGTTAGCCCTTAATAATTATAATATATATATATATATGAAATATTGAGAAAAGTAATGTTACATTTTGTAAATTTTGATATCTTGTTGGGAATTTTTTTTAAAGTGCTAGATTGTATAGCCTTATTTTTATTTTATTTTATTGTAAATTACTTGTCTTCCTGTATTTTTAGACTTTGATTACTATATATATATATATATATATAACAAAATACTCTCTTCGTCCATAAACTAATGTTATTCTATTTGGAACATCCAACAACTATTGTCCTATTTCTTTTTTTTAAACACAAATTTTATATTTTTACCCTTAATTCATTTATTACGTTTAATCTCTACCATACAATTTAAGGGCAAATTTGTCAATTTATAACAAAAAGACAATCACCTAAAAAAATCGTATAAATATACTTTAGGACAATAGAAATTGGACGGAGGAAGTGTTACATATCATTAAGAAAATAATAAATATTTGAATAACATAGTCCTTAATAACTAACAAGAAGATAAATGAAACAATAAATATTAGTGTTTTATAATTTTTTAAAAAATAATATATATTTTTATTAATTTTCATTGGAAATATCAAATAGTTATTTTATAATTATAATTTGGGATTGTTATAAAGCAATAGAAATAAATAAATAAATAAATTTAAAATTAAAATATGTGATTGTAAAATATCTCAAATTTGGGATTATTTTGACCTAAACCTTAACCATGAAATTTTATATTCAAGAATATTATTGTGTTACTATATATTTGGACTACATTCAATGATCTTTCTGATAATTATAAACATATATATATTGATGAGATTGATATTGTTTATTAAATTATTATTAGTAGCAGCCAGCAGTCATTGACCTACTTGTAATTTAATTAATTAATTAATTAATTAGTTATTATTATAATTAATGATGGCAAATAAAATAAATGATGGAAGAGATATGAGGGAACATGGCAACAATACCCTAGCTACTGACCTATTGATTAATATAAAATTCCAAGGGAAGATGCACCTACACAAAATTAATTAATTTAATTTTATAAATTATAATAATATTTATATTTTAAAAGTCAAGAAATTTCAACAAAAGTAACAACCCCACAACTAGTTTCTGTTTGACCTAACCCTCTACATGGTCTCTTTAAAATAAATAAAAATAAATGAAGAAGTTATACAAGTAAATTAGTAATTTTATTATTATTATTACTATTTGTTTAGTGTTTTAGTTTTTGGTGATTTTTCACTAATAAATTTTGTCGATAATATAAAAAATTATATCTTGTGTTAAATTATTTATTTTTTTTGAAAAAATAAAGTATATATATATATACTTATATTGTGCGGATGTATGTATCTATAGTTTGTTAGTTAGTTAAATCAAAGAAGATGATGATGATGATACCAATTGCCTACATTTAATTTAATTTAATTAATGGATTATGGTAGATACTATTAGATGAATGCAATTATTACGGGCACGTGCACTCCAAGTGACAGTCTTAATTAAATGTTAATTTAATGAACATGCTCGATTAATTAATAAAAATACGATTATTACTATACTCAATTATATAACTTGAGTAGGCAACATATGATATAAAGAAACAAAGTAGGTCTCCATCCGTCTCATAGGTATTCGTTTTTTTTTTTTTTTTGCATATAATTTTAGAAATATTAGTATTATATTAGGATATAGTAGAAATGACTAAAATAACCTTATTAGTTTTGTGTGATATAAATGTAATGATATTTGTGTGATATATTGTAAATCATAAAAGTATTTGTAATATTAGGTAGATAGTATAGTTACTAAAAAAAAAAAAGAAATAGATATTTTGTTATGAGACAAACTAAAATGGAAAAATACATAATTTGTTATGGGACGAAGGGAGTATAATGGGTGCAAACTCCGACGGATTTACCCAGAACGCACCCGAAGGGTAACAGTAGAAATATGTAAAATAATTTAACATTTTTATCCTTACTAATTTATTCCTGACTTGCCTTGTCGGTCTAGTTTGCAAAATATTAGGTTTGACAGTAAGTTCATACTAGTGAAGTTTATTTGAGACTTATAAGGTGTGATTTTTCTTTACAACTTGGTAAAATTGATCATAACTCCCCTGTGATTTCGAAATTCAGCGTAAAATCCCCCTGTACTTTAAAAATTGCATGTCACCCTCTTATACTTTCAAAAACGTTGCATGAAATCCAATCATCATGAAAACTCCCTGATATGATGAGAAGATGATTTCTTATCTGTATGTTTTGCATAACGAGGGATTTCATGTAATATTTTTGAAAGTATAAAGAGGCGCCATGCATTTCTTTAAAGTAAAGTGCGGTTTTACGCTGAGTTTTAAAATCATAGTGGGGTTTCATGTAATATTTTTTAACGTATAAGGAGATGTCATATAATTTTTAAAGTAAATGAGAGATTTACGCTGAATTTTGAAACTACAAGGGAGTTATGGACAATTTTGCCTTACAACTTTCAATGTGGGACTTATGTTTGCACCTCAACACCCTACGTGTATATATTTGAATATTAATTATTAATACATAATACAAATTAAGAGAAAAAAATAAAATTATTTATATTAGTCTATTAGGTGTATAATACAAATATAATAACATTTATAGAGTCAATTATACAAAT
The DNA here is from genome assembly GCF_009805555.1 of Andrographis paniculata. Taxonomy (NCBI): domain Eukaryota; kingdom Viridiplantae; phylum Streptophyta; class Magnoliopsida; order Lamiales; family Acanthaceae; genus Andrographis; species Andrographis paniculata. The sequence continues at coordinate 435,016 of NW_026137563.1, read as the reverse complement.
ATACAAATATTTTTTAATATTAAGTACAATAATACAAAAAAAAGTAAGCGAAACCTTTCTTACGAGACAGAAGTAGTAGCATTTTTGTAAATTGATAAAAATATAGAAGTATTTTAGTATTTATATAAAATATTTATACTTTATTAGGAAAATTTTTTTTTGAATAGGACATATAAAAATATTAAAGAAAAATACTTTTAACTATACAATACATATACAAATAAGTATGAGCTAATTAACCACACATGACGTTCTAAATAAATACTATATGTATTCTCTACTTGTTTTTATATATGCTCACATTTTGATTTACTCCATCAATCAACACAGTAATGATTTACTAGATACAAATTAACAAAAATCACAGGGCTGTGTTTGTTTGGGATTGAATTTTTAATACACTATTCATCCCATTTTTTTTTCTTAAAAAATATCAAATTAAACACTTATTTTTTATTTTTTATATTATACTAAAAATTAATTTTATATTCAAAATATCACATCAACGTCTATTTATATAACATCATACAACTATTCGAATTCAAATTTTTTACTATTCAAATTTTAACTCAAAATTCAAACCTCCAAACAAATACACTGCAATTGCACATAAGTAAAATGAAAATAAACACATAATCTAGTGGTGCGAGAGTCAAATTTGTGATATGGATCAGATTATCGGTTTAAATTTTCTTGACGTCATTTGATCTTATCTATTATACATGATTCATCTAATATAATTCGTCTTGCCAATTATTAAATTTGATCTGAGAATTTAATTTACTTATAATAACGGTTGCAAATTTTATGCTATAAGGAAAAACAAAAACATGGAAAAAAAAAAAAAAGACATATATATCAATACAAATCTTTTTCTCCAGCAATCAAAATATATATATATATTATTCTCCATAATCATATTAAATTTGTTAACTTGTAGTATTTTTTCTTTTACTATTTTATATTTTAAATTTTGGAATAGTAAAACATTATTTTGTAAATTAAATAGATATCTTCAAAAGAAATATAATAATGAAATATAATTACAGAAACCTGAATAAACAATTATTCATTCAGCTCTTCAAAATTGTCAAAAAAAATTTATCCATTGAATTTATGTACACTCTTCTGTTTCATTAAAAAAAAATAAATATCATTTTATATTTTTATTCATTCCAAAAATAAAAAATATCATCTTTTAATTAAATAATAGTACTGTTTACTTAATTTATAATATATTATAGAAATATTATTATAAGAACATTTGTTTTTACGGACGGAAGGATCATATTATTTTAATAAAAAAATTCAAAATTTAAAACCTAAACCCATGTTCAAAAGAGAAAAAAAAAAAAAAAACACTTCTGACTCACATATGACGCACATTATAAAACCCCGGACCGCAGAACCAGACAAGTTGCCACCTCACACTCCATTGTGGGGCCTACATACTTACTGGTTTAAAAGAGACCGGACCCGAGGTCCCAGGACCGTTAAGTACCTTCTTTCCAGAACCAAACGAAGGCAAAATAGAAAATCTAAATAAAAATCTAAAACAACGAAATTTGAATTTTTTTTAAAAAAAAATAAAATTCCGAAAAAACAGAAAAAAAAAAAAAATTGGGTCCAAAAATCAAAAGGCAAATCCCCTCCCAATCTACCACGCCCCGCTTTGCCCCCACCGCCTTGCGGTGTGTCGTCGTTGGTGAGTTCTCTCCTCCCCTCTCCTGCATTTCCATTTCCATTTCCATTTTATCATTGTGATTCTATTCTGCAAATCCTCTCGTTGTTTAATCGTCTCTGATTATCCAGAAAATTTGGCAATCCACGATTCATTTTTCCGGCGAGGTCACAATTTTATCCGATCAACAGTCACCGGCGGCGAACATTCCCAGCAACAACACACTTTTATCAATATTCAAGCCTCCATTACCGATCGGGAATGGGATACACAACAAATGGCGCCAAAACCGGCGCGGCTCCGGCGTTCAATCGATCGGCATCGGTCCATTGCACCTCGCCGGCGGAAGATAAAACATCGTTGTACAGCCTCTCGATGTTCCAGCGCAACGGATCCGTCAGAAAATCCTCCGGCGTGAATACCTTCCACGGTAAGGTGAAGAAACTCTGTTCGATCTTCGAATCCCCTAAGAAAAATCCCCAACATTCTCATTCATTATCGTTATCCTTACCTTTCCCTACCAAATCCCTAACCTCGCCGTCGGAATCCCCGAATTCGACCCCGAAACACATCTCCTCCATCTTCTTTGAGTCTCCGATCAGACTTCCTGGCACCGAGGACAGAGTCGTCGTTTACTTCACCAGCCTCCGCGGAATCCGGCGGACTTTCCAGGACTGCCACAGCGTGCGGATGATCTTCCGAGGCTTCCGAATAAACATCGACGAGCGCGACATATCCATGGATGCAGCCTACAAAACCGAGTTACAGAAAGTGCTTGGAAAGAAGCGTTTCGGATTACCTCAGGTGTTCATCAAGGGAAGCTACATTGGCGGCGCAGATTTGATCAAGCAGTTGTCGGAAACCGGCGATCTCGCGAAGCTTGTCCGGGGGCTTCCTCAGCATTCGATGAAGCCTTGCGACGCATGCGACGATGCGAGGTTTATACCTTGCACGGATTGCAATGGCAGCCGCAAGGTCTTTGATGAGGACGACGAGCAGCGGCGGTGGTGCCGCGAGTGCAATGAAAACGGCCTGCTGCGCTGCCCTCTGTGTTGCCCATGAGCGTAATCGATTTTCTTCTCATCTTGAAGTTTGATAGTGATTCGAATGCTTTCAGTTTCTCGCCGAGGAGCGTAGATGTGTGTATAATGTATGTAATTTGGTTGGGGATCGATCGATCGGCTAATTCATGCTCGGGTATGTGTATATACATGTAATATATACGCCGGCTTCGCAGTAGCTCGGGTGAATATTCATGCATACGGCGTTGTGCTGAGGAGTGCATTTATGGTTGCTATGATGTATGTGAATTTTGTGGATTGTAACATAATGTAATGAATGATGATGGCTTACCTGATTTGAATGAAGTAATTCCTTTTCCATAGAACAATCGAAGCTTGATTGATGAATTCTTCTTCTTCTTCTTCTTCGAATTCTTCTTCTTCTTCTTCTTCTTCTTCTTCTTCTTCTTCTTCTTCTTCTTCTTCTCCTTCTTCTTCTTCTTCTTCTTCTTCTTCATCATTCTTGTTGAATTTGAGCTATGGAGATTTGGAGAATGGTAAATTTCTGTCGTTAAACAATAGGTGAGATCGATCATCAATCACACAATTCTACAACCTATATCCTTGTCCTGTCAAATTTCACAACAGAACTTAACCAAGGCTAAAGTAAACAGGACGACTTACCGTTGCCGACAGATAGCACCATGAGCGGTGGCTCAGCGGCGGCGGCTTCCGGCGATGAGGAGTGCGACGGCGGCGAGAACAGGTGCAGTGATCATGAGCAACGCCTGAGTGAGGTTTGGTTGTGCGATTGCAGGGAATAGAATGCTACCATATTTGATTGCAGCCGCACCTGCAACTGAACCTCCTCCTACCTTCACCAGATACCTCAAATCATCCTGCCCGCTCATAATTACACAAACTCGTATTATAATCATTTAGGATGTAAAATCATTCATTATTACGCCAATTGAGCACGCGACTCACCTCAGAAACCAATACTGCTTTATCCAAATCTGATTCACAGCTTTTTCCTCGCGGATCCGGAGGAGGAGAAGAAGAAGCGCGAACCGGAGGAGAAACTGCTGCCTTAGACGAAGACGTCGCAGTGCGATTACGACGCTGCACGAACCAACTGAGATGCAGTATCTGCTTCTTCTGGCCATCAAAAGATGAAATCGAAGGACGATTCCTTGAAATCAGAATTCCCGACGACAGAGATGTGACTGCTGCCATCGGCTTATCTTCAACCTGCGTCGGAAATAATTGGCTACAAAATTCCACCCCAGCCCTGCGTTTTAAAACTGCTCTACGGGCCGACCCGATTACTGAATCGGATCAATTTGACCCAGGTTTAACCCAACCCGACCCGACATTTCTCCATCGTCGTCATCCCAATTGAAGCCGCATGAACAGATCTTTTCCGAACTCGTCGAAGAGGTAGACGAAGACGTCATACTGCATATATGAAAGAAAGTTTAAAAAGAAAAAACTACTGTTTACAATCTCTTAAAAATTGAAGAATATTACTCAGCAAATGCAATTTCCTGTGTCTCTGTTAAATTTCTCATTTCTAATGACAAACAGGTAATCAAGGTAGGTAGGTAGCATTGGCACAAGTTTGATCATGGAAACTTTTGAATCTATCTAGTTAGAATTTGTTCGACAGAAAATGCAGAACTGAAAATGATGAAACTAGAATCTGACAGCAATTGACTGTTCAAGACAACACAGGAAATTTTAAAAACCCTAACACAGGGATTCAAGAGAAGCACAGCTGAAAAAAACAGCAAAAGAACTGAAAATTGAAGAAAGGGTAGACTTAGATCCAATCCTTACATGTTTATATTTGGAAACAGTTCAAACACAGAATTTCTTCTTCTTCAGAAAAACTGGGGAAATCTCGTCGACGATTTCTTTGGGCTTCCTCTCCTCTGCCTCTTGCCCTGAAACACACAAATCTGATGTAAATGAGGACGAGCGTTGGATCAAATGCAGAAATGGCGGAAGGAGGAGGAGAAATGGCGACAGGATTTCACATTTTCACTCCCCGCGGCCCGGCCCGATCCAATTGTGAATTGGGTCCATTTAAATGCGGTTTAACCCGACCCGAAAAATCCACGGCGGGTGAGGTGAGGCCCAATCCAATTACTATTTTTTAATTTGTACGTAGGGAAAGCAATAAATATGATGAATTGCTGGAAAAATCGTGACCGTCCATTTTTGTTGATTTTTTTTTTTTTTAATTTTTTTATTTATTACTATAATTTTGGTAGCCTTTTAAAACTACGAATTTATGGAAGTTTGATTTTTGGCAAGTCATTGTATGTTGAATCCATGCAAGTGATTTTGCCCAACGTTGACGCTGCTGCATTCCGATAATCGAAATGGCTCTCGATTTCATCCTCGCCGACGTCATTGCATTACCCCGATTCTGTAAGAATTTCCCGTTCCTGTGATTTCTAGGTTTTGTTTTGTATGATTGATATCGCTGCTGGATATTTATTTGGATTGAACCTTTTTGATCGTGGTTCCTATTTTAGCATTTGGAAGAAATTTGGCAATTTGATGATTCGGTGATGTGAAATTTGTGCGTGAATGTTGCAGAGAACAGAGGCGATTGGTGCCGGAATATATATAGACGTATATATATTTTTGTGGCTAAAGATGTCGATCCAACACGATAATGCGGAAGCTAAACCTCTTTCAGGTATTTCGTTAATATTTGTTTTTGGTTTTATTTATTTATTTTTTTTCTTATAGGTTGTATTTGTGAGCAATTCGTTGTGGAGATTGTGGATTTTGCGATTGAAATTGGATGAGATTAATTTAGCTTTACTGAATTGGATTGAATTGAATGTGTTGAATATGATTTGTTTTATCTAGTTTCCTTGAACCAAATATCCCCTAAATGAACAACAAAGGAATGGTGGATATCAGGATATGGCTTCATGATGAAACTATCAACCTTCATTTTTTAATTTCTCTTGAAGATAGATTGCTAATATCTTCCTGTGTTTGGTCATGTGTCGAGAAATTGTGCTTCATATAGCTGAATGACAGGGATTTTAATTATCAGGTAGTTGCCTTTATGACCTCTTGCATTCAGAACCCTCGTCAAATTGTGGTGAGCATTCAGGGGAATGGAACATTTCATTTTCCAGTAAGTAAACTTATATGTTCTTGGTCTTTCAAGTTTGGTGTGTTATCATGCCTATTCGTCGAGATCATCATAATTTTCTATTAGAGGTCATCATCAGATTAGATCTTGGAGAACTTATTCCCTCAGGACTATTTGCATTTGTGTTCTCATTGCATTATGTCATTAGCAGTTTCAACCATGGATATTTGCAGTACAAATCTACTCATATTTTGTGCTCGCTATCTTTAGACGATAAAACAATCCATCTGTTACTAATTTCTTGAAAAATCGAGTGGAAAGCCTTAAGATTATTTCTACTTTGTGCTTTTACAGAAGAAGGTCCTCAAGGGAGGCTGAACAGTCTGTTATCCGAAGCTGGCAACAGCATTTGTGCAGATTGTGGATCACCAGATCCAAAGTGGGTGTAAGTATCATCATTCTCATCCCAAATTCCTGAGATTTCATATTTTCTTAAGTATATCCATTAAACAAATATGGGAATGCTCTGAACTCTTCAATCCTAGTGAACTTTTCGATTAGCTACTGCGACTGTAAGACTTGATAACAGCTCCTAAGATTAAACAGCTCCATTGTTAACTATGACCAGATCGTTGAGCATTGGAGCTTTCATTTGTATCAAATGCTCAGGAGTGCACAGAAGCCTCGGAGTGCACGTATCAAAGGTTAGAACCATCATTGATGTGTTAATTTAAACATGAACACCAACAGATCTTCTAAATTCCATGCTTACACTTTTATTTTTATGGAGCCATTATATATCTCGTCATGTTCATGTTGAAGGTCCTGTCAGTGAAGCTTGACGAATGGACCCATGAGCAAGTTGATGCATTATCTCAACTCGGAGGAAACATTGCCGTGAACTTGAAATATGAGGCGAATGTGCCCACTAATTACAAGAAACCAAAACCGTATTCTTCCACAGAGGAGCGCACCGATTTCATAAGGCACTACATATACAGCAGAAACTCATACATTTAATGATAGTATAGCTTTCATATACTAACATTGCAACTCTTTTTTGATGGTCAGGAGAAAATACGAACTGCAACAGTTTCTGAACCAGGATTCTCCAGCAGCTTGCCCATTTCCGCTTTCGTCACCACTTTCATCAACCTCCCAGTGCAGCCCTTCAACCAACTGTTCTCCATCGCCCAACGAGAAAAGACACTTGCACAAACATCAAGCCAGTAACCGCATCTACGGTATAGGACAAGCGTTTCGTGTTAGCAAGAGACGAGCAGAACACAAGGCTTCCAAAAAGAGCAACTCCATGTCCATGGTAATGATATATCTAACAGCCAGCATTTATATGAATTGAGATTGAAATTTCCTTTTAACTATGAAATCACTTTATTTCAAATATCCATATTTAGCTTTTTTCTCTAGGATTAGAACACAATGCGCAAATATTACAAACTACTGCTCCTACTTTTGATTGTTGTTAGAAGTAGTATCTCTTGCAATTAGTTTTTTCATTTCTTTTCTTTTCATTCTTAAATGCTAAAGTGTTGTTCAATTGATATCATTGAATTGTTCTTCCGGTTATGTTTGGTATTTACAGGCAGGTATGGTGGAGTTTGTCGGACTAATTAAGGTGAATATCATGCGGGGCACCAATCTGGCTATACGAGATATGATGACAAGTGACCCTTATGTCATTCTCTCGTTGGGAAATCAGGTATATCTCTTCTGTTTGATCTTTTTCTGATGTTTGCATTAATGCAGCTCGTGTAATTTACCACAACGTTTCTATTTTTGTTTCGCAGTCAATGAAAACTCGGGTTATAAGGAATAACCTCAACCCGATCTGGAATGAAAGCCTAATGTTGTCGATTCCAGACAGCATACCTCCTTTGAAATTGGTAAGTTCAAATGCATAAAAACTTTTAACTTTTAATGTTGTGTTTGAGCTTTTTTCAACCATTTTCCAATAAACAGACAGATTTCTGTTTAACCTACAAGTGCTTGTTCTTTTTATTTTTTTAAATATTTTGGTTCTCGTTATTATTTAGATGATAAAGTTATTGAATGTGACATTCTGTATACAAAATAAGTATAATATACTTTTATTAGAACGGTAAAATTGCATAAACAAAATAACTACAGAAAAACTAAAAAAGAAGAGAGTCATTGTCTCAATTATTTGCGCAATATATGCATTTTTATCTTTTTCATCTAGTTGTTTATACTTTTTCTTCATTAGTATAATGTTCTTTTTTTTTTTTTTTTTTTTTTTTTTGTTCTTGTATCATTTGCATAGCTGGTCTACGATAAGGACACATTCAAGAGCGACGACTTCATGGGAAGCGCAGAGATCGATATCCAGCCACTCCTCTCTGCTGCAAGAGTTTCGGAGAACACGGCCAGCATCGTGGAGGCAACAACAGAGTTTGGAAAATGGGGAGAAAGAAAAGAGACAAAAGCGGTGAAAGATGGCGACATCTGCATGCAAAATGGTAAGGTGAAGCAACACATATCGATCAAGTTGCAGAATGTTGAGCGCGGGGTGTTGGAGATCGAACTCGAATGCTTGCCACTCTCACAGTAAGAGGAAAGTTCTTTTCGACGAGGGATCGAGATCGAGCTAGAGAGAGAGAGAGAGAGAGATATAGAGATGATCCTCTCCATTAACATCAAGAGGCAAAAACACACAAAGGTACTCTAATAATCTCTCAACAATTTTTAAGTTTTAATTTTGGTTTTCTTTTTCTTACTTTTCATTCATTCATTCATTCAAAAGTGGCAAGATTTCAGATTCTTTGTGTTGTTTTTTGAGAAATTGAGCCACTTTCAAATGTTGTATGTTGTATGAATATGTGGGAACTTATATATTTGCCTCTTTTTTTGGCAATATTTATTCGAATTATATATATATACACACACATATGCAATAAATATATTAGAACCTTTTCTTTCGTTTCTCCTTTTTTTTTTTTTTTTTTTTTTTTTTTGCGTATTAATTTTTTATATTAATGATACATATTTTAAAATATAATATAAAGATTACCTCAAACAAACACACTCAAAATTCAACCCAACACGGAAAGTTTAAATGAATGGAAAATTCGAGTTTGTTTGCTTGTGTTTTCAATCAGTTGTCTCTATTATTCATTTATAATAATTTATTTATTCTTTTAAGAAATGACACTATCTATCCGGGCCAGAAGAGACAATGTTTACTGAAAGCGCTGGACATTTCAGAATTTCCCAAAGAGAAAGCGTGTTTCACAGAATTTACGCAAAAATAAAAAGAGCGCCGTTGCCGGGGATCGAACCCGGGTCTCCCGCGTGACAGGCGGGGATACTCACCACTATACTACAACGACTTGGATGCCTAACATATTAGTTTAATTTTATTTATCATATAATATTTTCACAAAATATCTTCCGGAAATTCTAAGCTACAGCTTATTTTGTTTCATGGAATTGGAACATAAAATTCACGATTAAAAAATGGCCAAATTTAATTCCAAAATATGCCTCGAGGACAAGACTAACGAAATGAACTTGGCATAAAATAACAAGAAAAACATAACAGACAATAGCAACAAATTGAGGTGTGCTACTGAAATTTACTCCGAATCATAAAAATAATAATATTCTAGTGAAGTCCATGCTTTGAAAATTTTTAAAAATAATAAAGAGGTTCGATATTTTATATACTAAAAAATAAAAATCACTGAATAATGTCAAGACCTAGGGAGTTACCAAATAAATGTAGTACTTAAATCTTAGAGAGTTACCAAGACAGAAGTTACAAGAATCATACATACATAATATACTATACTAATAAACACTCCATATATCCTATTCTAATCTATCCTCATTCATTTATGTCGTCATGTATTTTCATTCATTCAGTTCATCAGCAAAGTGTCTTTGCTTCTAAAACAAAATACATACATGACACCAACATTCATTTTAATCCAACTTACTGTTCTTTCCAGATCCTCCCCGTCACTCGCAACTTCAGCTCTTTCCTGTCACCCCCCGAGAAGAAGAGAGCCATATTTCGTTGGATCACAAGCCCGTCAAAACTGTCCCGAACCTTTCTGTGGCTATCCCGAATGCTTCTAGGAATTCCCTGCCACGTCATCTTCCTCCCTTTGCCCCCAACCTCCAGGCTGTAGCTGTAATTTTTTGCATCATCATCATCGCCCATGAATCGCAGGAATGCAATGTAAACCGGTGCCATCCCGAGCTGGAACGCTTCGAAATGTAGACAGAAGTACTGTCCGAAGCAGCTGAAAATCTGAATTGCAGGAAAAAAGGATGAGTACTTGTTTATAATAAGTGTGGTATATATATAGCAGCAAATGGATCATTTAAAATTTACTGTGAGCATCCACGTTGCGTTTTCAACTTCATGTGGATTGGATTTGACATAGCGGTGGTTGAAAGTACTGCCGCTGTGCATATCCACTTTGTGATCGTCTTTCAAGTGTGCGACGAGGAACGGGATATCGCCGATAACCGGGCATTCGGATCCGGCGTATGGGCAATTGTATGGTCTGAAGGTACATAGAGACTCGTGCTTGAGTTTACTGTAGTAAGGATAAATGCCCATGCACCCGAATTCGTGATACTTGCAAGGGAGCTCGAGGGATGCTGCAACCTTTTCCAACGCCAAGCATCGAATGTTTCCAAGTTCGTGCCTGCAGGTTGGGCAGCGGTTGTGCACCCTAGGTTTGCAACCAGAACACAAGGTGTGTCCGTTGGAACACTGGCAAGGAAAAGTAGAGAGATTAATTAACATATGTAGCGAAAATATGTTGGGATGGCAAATTGTGAAGCATCGAATATTTTATTGCTACAGTAAATCAGAGGCGGAAGCTTATTCTAAAATATTGAGGGGTTTTGGTTTCATTTACAGAATATAGATCATATGGTAAAAGGCATGAGCAGGATGTGTAACAAAAGTTCGACAGAGGCATGGCATATGGTGCACATCTGCTAGATTAAATATACATAAGAAAAATATATCTGAACGCACTTCTAGTAAGTTAAAAATACACAAACATATAAATCATCACATCAATAAGAAAGTAAAAGTTCAAAGTTAAACTAATAATGTTCAGTCTTAGATTGGTAAAGTAAGGCACGCTATCGAAGATATTTGTCGATGAGATAAGCAGATAAGCACTGAAAGCATTTGTGACTTCTAATCTATTCAATCGCATTACACATATATATATATATATATAACTTTGGGCACTTTCAAGGCAGCAAGAAAGGGCATGCGCCTCTTTTGCCTGCATAAAATATTTCGGGGCAAAAGATAGGTTCTTCAGAATGGCATGCATTGCAAGGCCTGTATTTTTTGCAATTATGGACTCGATACATTGAAGTTTCAACCAGTTATTAACATCTATAACTAAATTCAACAGTTACACTAAGGTTGGGCAAGAAAAGAAAACTGATCCATCTTAGTTCCTCCAAAAGCACATTCACATAATATTTCAACATATAGTGATCCATATTTTACATTTCTGAAGCAAATGGTCAATAGATTTCACTTAACTCAGTCCACAATTACAAGCCGGACAAAAGTAAAAACATATAGACATCTGATCAAGTTAACAAAACTAGTTGCATAAATTTGGCTTATGTAACAAAAAATAGCCAGTGTACACAATAATGACAAGATATCCAATGTATCTTAAGATACCTGATGAATGGGAGGGTACATAGCATTCAGGCAAACTGGACACTCCAGCAGCTCACGGACATCAGTCGAGACAGTCACATTGGATTTTAAGGAATTCTCAGAAGTCTCTGTTGCGTTTTCAACAACATCCAACATGTCTTCATTTTGAGGTGTGTCAATGTCAGGTTTGTTTCTTAAGTCATCAATATAAGAGGTTCCACTAGACATTGGTAGCTTGTATTGTAAATAACACCTATACAATGTCAATGTTAGTGTTGAAATGAACCAAACTTAAATATAATTACATCGATGAATGTAGAATAGAACAATATTATGGAACTATAAATAGGATACACAGACACAGCTCAATTGTTGCAGACTAACAAGCATCCACCATAGCAAAGAGGTGCAGATTACCATTGACACAGCACAGTCCCTCGTAACCACCATGAGGTTTCGAGATATTCCACAACAAGAAAATTTTCTCCAAGAAACAATGCTTGGGGGATACAATTTTAAAACTAATTTGAAATTCTAGAACTCAAATCAGGTTTTTCAATTTTGAATTCGTGGAATCGAGACAATTTTGCCCCAACAAATTTTAAATTTGAAGTTCTGATTTAAATTCATATATAGTATGCTTATGTACAAACATATAGTTCTAATCATATTAAGATTCAACTAAAAACAACAAAAGCCAATAATGAAAACAAGGTCCTACTCAATCTAATAAATATAAACTCAAAGACAAAGAAGGAAAACACAAGATGGCCATGGAGAAATTTCGAAACTCACTCATATATACGATCCTCAAGATTTCACCTACTGTAAAAACAGGCTACCACATGTTACATAAACCACATGCTGCAAAAGCATAGGACCATTTGAATCTGCTATGGCTGCTGCTCAATCGCAGAAGCCATTAGCTCGAGTTTAAAACTTTCTACCCATCAAGTTATGAGTAATTCTCAGCTTTTCTAACTAAATAACCCTTCAAAAAATAGAACACTCATACACTCAAGAATCTTAACCAACAGGTGAAAACCAAAATTGGCATCCTATTCTGTCATAAACAACTCCAAACTTGGCTTGGAAAGTAACCTATTCAGAGACTCGAAAAAAATAATAATCAAAGATCATGCTTATAACATTGGTTTAGATATCCACTCATGTGCTGAATAGAAGTTCTCAAGATTTCATAACATATTTCACTAATCATCCCGATCAAAATTCCAAACAACAAAAACTAGTAAAAACCACTTCAATGTACCTCCACATACAAAAGTCTGGACTGGAAAATGGAAACAAACTACACATCCAAGTTATTAAAACAAACTGAAGCAACAGGAGAAAAGGGGGTAAAATAATAAAACACCACCGGACAACTTAACCTAAACGACGAATTACAGCAAAAACAAAATTAAAGGAAAACATGGAAACAAACAAATAAAAAATTACGCGTCCGCAGAAATGACCTCGAACTGGTAACTGTATCGAAATCAAACCCTCATCGATAATAACCACGAAGAGGATCCGATCCTTTCACTTGGGAGTACCCGATGATGATCCGACTCAGTCAACCGAGTGAAACATCCGAGAAAATCCACCGAAATTCGAAAAAAAAAGGAGTGTAGAAGAAGTCAATCGCGTACTTTGGTTGTGGAAGAAAAGGAAGACTAGAGAGAGAAAGCTGATGGTATGCTGCAATTCAAATTAAAGCTGTTTTGAGGCGAGCGTCTCTGCCATGACAAGGAACGCGTGTGTGTCAGAGTGATAGAGTGCGTGTGTGTGTGAGAGAGAGAGAAGAGGGAGAGAGAGAGATACAGACAGTTGTATATATATATAATATATTATAGATTAAATTGCACAAAATAAACTCGTGTTTCATAAAATTACACCAAATTTTCACACTTTTAAAACTGTATCAAACTTCATAAACTTTGAGTCTAACCTAGTCCTTATTTAAAGGTATTTTTCACCTAGCGGCTCAAACTGCAAATAAATTTTAGAATATCAATTTATAAACCCCTAAAATTACAAATATATATATTTTTATATTTATCCTAAAAAAAATAGTAAATATACTTAAAAAATAATTGTTTTTCTTATGTTATAAGAGTTAATTTTTACTATTTTTTTTTAGACTAAATATATAAAAAATAAAAAATATATTTGTAATTTTAGAGATTTAGAAATTGAGATTCTAAAATTTATTTACAATTTGAACGCGTTTATGAAACCACGACGGAGTTTAATTTTAGAAGTACGGAGAATTTGGTGCAATTTCACGAAACCCCGGGGGATATGTCTAATTTAGCCAATATTATATGTGAATCACATTAGCCCAGATAGAAAAGGTTGTTTGGGCCCAAATATTATTAAATAGGCATTTCAGGTAATCCAACAAATATTTATTAGGCCCAATCGAAGGACCCAAAAATAAACTCGGCCATTAAGCCCATATTTCATTAATTTAACTAGCCCAAACACTACACAAATTTAGGGTTATTATTATTATTTTTTATATATTTCTCAATTAATATTATAAGAAATAATATATACACAAAATATATATTACCTCCGTCTCACGTACCGGTGTAATTAGTAGATAATTGAGAATGTATCAGTGAAAATAATTATTCGATAATATAAATAATTATAAATTAAGATCAAAATAACTAATTAGTTTCATTAAAATTTTAAAAAAAAATTAAAAATTAAAAATGAGATTAAAGTGTATAATCATTTTCTAAAAAAACGAAAGTAACATGCTATGTGGCATAGACATGATATGTGAGAGGAAGTAATATATATATATATATATGCTTTATTGATTAACATAAAAACGCTGAAAACTCAAAACACAAAACAAATAAATCCGTACATATTTTGGCTCTTTTTATTATTATTATTTTTTTTTAAAAAAAAAAAGTGTAAGTAAACATAAAATAATAATTTGAAAGGTCCCAGTCCATTGGAATTGGATTAATATGAGACAGTACAATACTACAAAATAGAAACCCCCAAAGTCACAAACCAAATAAATAAATAAATAAACAAGGTCACGTGAATGGATGCATGAACGCCCGTGACCGACAACAACTGCAACACGACGAACAAACCTTATTAGCTGTTATGCAAATCATTATGATTGCCAATGCCATTCCCTTCTCATCTCATTTTATATACAACAAGCCGGCGATACTATTGATAGGTACTTGAGATTTTAAAGACTACTATATATGATTAAAATATGTTCAATTCTTCCAATTAAGGACAAACAAATAACTAACAATGGTTGCTACACTAAAATAATATATATACATATATTATGAAGATTTTAGCATGCAAGAAAATACTTCTTGAATGATGCATCTCATTTCATTGTCATGGATAAAATTCATTTAGAAATAAATAAAACCCTTCACATGCTATCACTACTATATCATAGGGTCACCCATTTATTTGCCCTTCTATCTATCTATCCATTTATCTATAAAAAAGAAACCATCATTACTATCCTTTAGGCAAAGGCATCATTCCCATTCACAAAACAAGAAATGCATCTCTCATCACTTCTTGCACTATTCTTCTTCACTTGCCTCTCCATACTTACTACTAATGCTTCTTTAGACCCATGTTCCGGTTCGGGTTCGAGTTCGGACCTATCCGTAATCCACATTTACGGAAAATGCTCACCGTTCGACCCGCCGAAGCCTTCTTCGTGGGTCAATACGGTACTCAACATGGCGTCGACGGATCCTAAGAGGTTCTTCTACTTGTCGAGTCTCGTCGACCAGAAGCCCAACTCGGTCCCTATCGCCCCGGGTCAAGTTATAAACATTGGGAACTACGTCGTCCGAGCGAAAATCGGGACGCCGGGTCAGCTCATGTTTATGGTCTTGGACACTAGCAACGACGCCGCATGGCTCCCTTGCAGTGGCTGCACCGGATGCTCTCCGACCGTGTTTGCTCCGAACACGTCGTCTAGTTACGCGCCGTTGGAATGCTCCGTCCCTGAATGCACCCAAGTTAGCGGGGTCTCGTGCCCGACAGGCGGATCGGGTTCTTGCAACTTCAATAGATCCTACGGCGGGGATTCCTCGTTTTCGGCCACGCTATCGCACGACGTTCTAACGTTAGGTAACGATGCGATTCCAAACTATGCGTTCGGATGCATCAACGCCGTCTCGGGAAGCTCCATCCCGCCGCAAGGATTGCTCGGCTTGGGTCGAGGCTCCGTGTCGCTCCTCTCGCAAACCGGACCTCTCTACTCGGGAGTGTTTTCGTATTGTTTGCCTAGCTTCAAGTCGTACTATTTCTCCGGTTCGCTCAAACTTGGACCTCTTGGCCAGCCGAAGAACATTAAAACCACGCCGCTCCTCAAGAACCCGCGCAGATCTTCTTTATACTACGTGAACCTCACCGGGGTCAGCGTAGGTCGGGTCAACGTCGTCCTTAACCCTGAATTGCTATCATTCAACTCCAGCACCGGAGCTGGAACCATCATCGATTCAGGGACAGTCATAACACGGTTCGTCCAACCCGTGTACGAGGCAATCCGGGATGAGTTCAGAAAACAAGTGGCCGGTCCATTTAGCTCGCTTGGCGCATTCGACACATGCTTCTCTGTAACACATGAGCAGATTGCGCCAATCATTACGTTTCACTTCACGGGGTTGGACCTGAAGCTGCCGTTGGAGAACAGTTTGATACACAGCAGCTCAGGCACGCTTGCTTGCCTCGCTATGGCAGCTGCGCCGGGGAATGTGGACTCGGTGCTCAATATTATCGCAAGCCTGCAGCAACAGAACCTCAGGATCTTGTTTGATACAGCAAATTCACGCCTGGGAATCGCTCGGGAACTCTGTAATTAGGGCATGGATTATCATATATATATATGTATGTATGTCTTACCTTTTGTCAATTCTGGATTTGGAACTTGTGTGCAAGGTTGAACCTCTTAGTTCTGCTCAAGTTTGCAGCTAAAAGGACATGTAATGGAATCAGTTCGACTAAAGATAAGGCAATAAAGTGTGCCAGACACAGGAATTGCTCTCATACGATGAAATTCAAACTTATATGAACACCTAACATAATTCACATATAATTCAACTTACAACCCAGATGTTTGTGGTTGTGCATCTCCCTTTGTGATATAATGCTGCGTCGACAAAAGATTTATGTTGATTGAGGGAACGCCGGCTCTCAATGGAAGATCTGCGAACAGAACAACGGACAATGCAAACACAAGCTAAAGATGGCTCCTAATTTCAAAGATCTTGCTCGATAAGCAACTGATTTGCCAATGAGGGTATCAATTATAATCATCAGAAAAATAAACCTACAGTGATGAATATTATTCTAAAACTCCTACTATGGCTGGGAATTAATATACAACAATACAACACATCATGTAGCCCTTATAAAACAGATGACGCAAGACAAATGAGAAGCGACAACAAAGTAGCCATCCGAGTTCAAATATGGGTGGGGGTACAAATGTGTAAACTGAACACCTACCAGTTAGGATACACCTTAGTTGTTAATGGTGATCCACATTGAACCAGAAGAAGAGGGAAGTGCGGGTACATATGACCCTAACTTGCTTCAGTGAAAGAGTTCCTCTTGTCAGCACAGCTGTGGCGCCTCCTTCGATCCTCGTTCGCATCACAGAAACACAATTCTTTTGTAGGGGTGGAATCCCATCAGGAGTGGTTGCAGTGGTCACAATGGCATGAGAGAGATGGTCCAATGGATTTGACTCGCACTGCAGAATACAGCCATCGATTGTGAGCCTCCCACTTCTGTGAAGCAAGCAGCAACCAAGTTCGGCCCTCACAGTCAGATTAGCAAGTTTGCACGTGGACATGAATTCCAGGGCACTGGTTCAACACAAAGTAACTAAGAATTAGTTAATCGAAATTCAGAAGATATTCCACTAATTCCATGAACCCTCTAAAAAGTGTGCCTGATGACATTTCCACGATAAAAAGCCAGATACAAACTATATGCTTGCTAGATGAGTACAGAGATACATATTCTCCCAACCTTAGTATATATGATAGAAGTACCAGCAGAAATTTATGGGTTTTTTTCACCACAACCTGAAAAGCGAGTTTAGAAGAAAGTTCATATATAAGTTCATTAGTATACCTCTCCGAATCTCGGGAACAAATGAGTGTTGTGTCATCAGGAAGTTCACCTGCACCAATCTGACAGAAAGAAACATTTCAAAAGGACATTCCAATCAAATCATGGAAGTTATATGTGAGAGATCAAAGCATTTGATTCAACAAAAGCATTAGGAATTCCACATATGAACCATGCATTTCAGTGGGCAGCAACAGGAAGTATAAAAGCTTACTGACATGAGAAGAAAATGCAAACTTTATAAAAGGAACTTGAATATTACACACATATGCTGTCATAAGCTAGCTATGACAACCGAAATAATAAATACAAACTCAGTTGTGAAGGAAAGAGCATACAACACAACACATTATTGCCATTTTATTATATACTCTTTGCAGTAGGTTCTGATAGGGAAAGAGAACATCAGCATTCCATTAAAGCTTTTCCTTTAGAAGTTAGTTCTAATAGGGAAAGAAAAGGATCAGGGTCTTCCCGTACTTATCACGCCATCCCACGACTTGGACCAATTATGGAAAATTCAAACCACTGTTTGGCTCCCAAGCAAAAGCACAAAGTGAATATGAACGACCATAGCCAGATAAAGATATTCTCTGATTTTCAGAAAATCATGTTATGGCTCGAATCAACAACACTACACCCCGTTTATGATGATGAAAGAAGTAAATAAACACCCATACAATGTCTGAATTATATTAAAGTCAGTGACAACAGAAAAATGTAGAGATTTCGCAGAAAATACGGACCCATAGTAGGAATGAGGAAGGCAAGGCAATAGCTTTGAATAGATCAGTCCCAAAATTGTGACCCGACTCTATATGATCTGAATTGTAGGTCAATTGGTTGACCAGCAAAGTTGCCTAAGACAATTATACAACATCATTTGTTCGTTTAAAGGATTTATCCAAATCCTACTATTCATCCAAATTTTTTCCCCCAAAAACATCAAATCAAACACCAATTTTTCATTTTTTATATTATATTAAAAATTAATTTTACATTCAAAATGTTTATATTATACTAAAAATTAATTTTACATCAACACCTATTTATATCACATCATACAACTATTATAATTCAAAATATTTACTATTCAAATCCCAACTCAAAATCCAATCCCTCAAACAAACACACCCTTAATGGTATCCAAACCTACCCCAATCTGACCCAATCAAGTCAATCATCTAAATCCACTCCCATTGAAATTTAAAGTTTAAATAAAGAAAAACAATGTTCTTTATGCTAAAACCTTATTATCAACATAACAAATTATGTTGTACAAACCCTATCACGTTGCCACCCCAAGATTTAATCGCCAATTCACAAGAAATAACCCATAAATTACCAGGCAAAGAGGCTTTTTGATCTGAATATTGGATGTCTGGTGGATACCTCCAGCAGCAATCAATACAGTGTCACCAGGCCTGCAAATCATTGACTCACAAGGGTTCACCTTTTCATGCCGAAACACAGAGCAAGCATATCTAGTGTCACAGACCTTGCAGCACACACAGCTGTCTCAATATCAGGGTAGACTCCAGGTTCTGATAAATCTTTTACAGAACGGTCCACTCGCAGCCAAAGACGAGGGTGACATGCCAGGAAATGCCACCTGTGGCACACAAGGGCAGCATGATGACGATCTGCAAACCCAAAAGAAAACTGTAACAGAATACAAAAATTTCAAATGTAAGCTTCCAAAATGTAACCAAGATACATTAACCCAATTGCTTAGCAGTACCAAACCAATTAAACCCAAATCCAAATTTCAAGAATACCAGCATATCTCAATTTAGCAAGAACATATTCTATAGAACATAATAAGTTCCGAGGATTGAATTGATGATTCCAGATAGTAATTACCCAACAAGAATGTTATTCAGATCGTCATGGTTAATAAATCAATTAAAAAAACTACCCAGACAAGAGGGGAAATAATTAATGATTGATGTACTAAATGTTTGTCCTATGCCAATCAAACGAAAAACGCATACTTGGCCTTCCATAATGAAGTTTTCACAAATTTAAGCTAAACGGTCAGAAACTTCACATTCGAAACCCTCGTTGAATAAAGCATGTCCGATAATTCAGCCAATTAAAGACAATACATAAACAACGTTTAAAAATGAATACAGTAAAAACACAAACCTGGAATGGGGGAGAGGAAACTGAAAATGAGCATGAGACACCCATCGTCGAGATTGTTAATATGAGCACCGTGAGTATTCTTCGATTGCCTCGCTATTTTCCCAAATTTGGGTTTATCTGCCTCCATGGAATCGAGAATTTACTCCCAAAAAAATTAGGGATTTTTTGGGAAGAAAAGCGGTGGATTCTTCCACAGTAGTTCCCTCTCCCTGGAGCGACCATAGAGCGAAAGATATATATACATATATGTATATATATTAGTATATATATTATTATAAATTAATTAAAAAATTTATATTTGTTATTTGGGCTTTCAGCTTCAGCCCATTTGTTATATATATGTATGAAAGTTTGCAGAGTGATGAACTTCGCGCTTGTTGAGGGCTGTCATGGAGTTTGTAAGAATCTTTCTCTTTCTCGAATGAATTTTGGGTTATACTGTTTGATTAGCTTCATTTCTGAATGGTTTGGTGAATTTGTCTTTTGCAGACTTGCTTGAGCAAAGGCAAGGGTTACTATTTCCCGCCATGCCATATTTTGGATGTGTGTGGTTTTAGGATTCTATTTGATTGTCCTCTGGACCTTTCGTCTCTAGCAGTGTTCTCTCCTGTTCCGAACGATGCAGTAGCTCACGATGAGAGGCGAAAAGCAGACAAGCCTCTGGATGCGGGGAGTTTAATTTGTGCCGAACCACGTTATAGAACTGTGAAGAATTTGCTCCTATGGAATGTCTCTTTTATAGATTTAGTGTTGATATCGAGTCCTATGGGGATGCTAGGGCTGCCTTTTCTTACTCGGAACAAAGATTTTTCAGCCAAGGTGACGAATTTAGCTGCTGCTGCTGCTTCTTCTTTTAATTATTATTGTAAAAACTGGATCCGATTTCCAATTGTCATCATAATTGTGCCTTAGGTGTATGCTACTGAAGCTGCTGCTAAAATTGGGAAATTCATGTTGGACGACCTTGTCAATATGCACAAGGAATTTAGGCAATTTTACGGACCTGAGGAGACTGAAGGTCCTAAGTGGATGAAATGGGATGAAGTTGAAAAACTTCCGTTTGAATTAAGGCAGGTTATGCTAGGTACGGATGGGTTGAAGTTCGGTGCTTGGATGCCATTATACAGGTATTGCCAAGCTATTTGTGCTGCACTGTTTTGCAAATTCAATCTGGCATTGTGTTTTGTGTCCCTGTTTATATTTTATTTATAGTTTTTATTTTTGCTAGCATCTATGCTAGGTTTTTGTCCAAACTCTTGATTTCTGAGATTCAATGGCTCCTTATTGAATTGGTTACACTATCGGTCGGTAATATTGTGTCAACACATTCTCTATTTACTGCATTTTCTATTATTTCCAGTATAATGAGTGACTATGGAAATTGGAAAGCTGTTGAGCTTGATTCATGAGGGCCTAGGCCAAATGAAGGGTGATAGGATTGGTGCCTCTGTTAGAACTAAGAAATTGCCGAAAGATGCAAATTTGTATTTTGAAAAAATATCTGCAGACCAAGTAGGAGTCCTGTTATTTTTTTGTGAAGCTATCACATGATACAAAGAAAGAAGTTCAAAAGATTAGTACCAAAGCATACGCTTAGAAAGATTCTAAATATGATATACAATGACAGTAACTTCATACTAGATGAAATATTACATGTTGGTAAAAGGAATTTTTTCTAAAAAGTCATACAGCTTGGCCTGTTGTTTATAAAGGGGCCCAATTAAAACTTGCCATTTGATATTCTAATAGACTCAATTGCACAGATGATTTCTCCTCTAAAAGTTTTTTGGTAAAGTGCGTATGTGATTTCAATGCTATTAATTTTTTTTGAACTTTATATACTTCTATTATATATGTCTGAAAGAAGTAATGAGGGATATTTCTCAGTGCAGCTGATGTGAAGGCTTGCTTGCTGAAGGTCATGGCTCTTAAATATGCTGAAGAAGCTTGCTACAATGGCATATTGATCATAAAAGCATTTAGTTCTGGTTTAGAAATAGGATCATGCAATTGGAGCATTACTACACCGAAGGGAAACATTGCTTACATGTCAAGTTCTGTTTTCTCGCCCGCTACAGCAATGAGTTTTGATTACAAAGCATTTGAGAGAAGTGATGTGATTTTATTTTCAGATTTCTCTTTTTGCAATGCTCCAGAAAACTTTGACAGTGGCCTAGATGGCAAAAACTTATCAAATTTAAGGTGCTTCTACATTTTGATTTCTGCATGTTTATGTTCCTGGATGTTTTGCAACCATCTATCTCCATCCCTTTAATAAATGAAGCAAGATTCATCTTTAAATTGTCAGTCATTCTTGTGTTATTTCCATTGCAATATTTGAATCTGATTGAGCTTCGTAAAGTCTCTTGCAGTGAGGATGACATGCATTTAGAAGCAAGGTCTGTACTGATTAATGATGATGAGTATCTGGAAGAGATGGAAAAATTGAATTTCATATCCTCATGTGCCATTGATTCCATCAAAGCTGGTGGTTCAGTTCTAATTCCTATAGGACGACTGAGTATCATTCTTCAGCTGCTGGAGCGATTTTCTCAGGCCATGGCATCTGAAGATAGGAAGGTACATTTACATTAATAATGGGCAATAGTACACTTTATGGAGACATGATGAGGAGTGTAGTAGCTTCTAATTTGGAGTTTATTGAATTAAATAACTTAAAACCCTGGTGTGTTCTTTTGTGTTTTGTTTTTAAAATTTTTGAGGTGATAATAGTTGATTGATGGGATGTTTTTGTGAAAGAAATGAATGTTGGTGTGATGTTTATAGATGGAAATAATAATAATAATAATAATAATAATAATAATAATAATAATAATAATAATAATAAGATAATGAAAATGAAACTGGAAACAAAAACACAAAAGAACACAACCCTTGATTCTTGGAATTTCTCCTTTGTTCTTTTTGTTGAAACTACCATGTCGATCAGAGTTTCTATTTTTTTTACTTAAGATTGCAGTTTGGTTTTAGTAATTGTTTATCACCATTCATTTTTCTTTCCACTTTCTCTCTGGTACAGATCTCAAGCATTTGTATCCAATGCTAAATTGTGGGTGATTGGTGGATAAATTTGAGAAATTGTACTATTGAAGTGATGCTGTACTCATACAAAAGCCTTTTAAGTTTTACTAGTACTACCACTTTAACTGCTACTATGTGATGCAGGTGCCCATTTATGTGGTTTCTACTGTTGCAGAAGAGCTTATGGCATATACAAATATCATTCCAGAATGGTTATGCGAGCATTGGCAAGATCGTGTAAGTTGCATTCAAGATGCCAGAAAAAAGTTTAGGAGTTAATGGCTCTTAATCACAAGCACATTTTAATGCAAATGTTTATTCTTTCGATTTTGCAGCTTTACTCTGGTCAACCGATATTTGCTCATTCAGAGATGCTAAAAGATAAAAAGCTTCATTTGTTTCCAGCCATCCACTCACTTGAATTATTGTAAGATATGCTTATCCCCTTGACAATTCATGGCTAGAAATGCACACACACACTTTGAGAGAATACTTTGCATGGGGTTGGGGGTGGAGGGTGATATTTAGATTTGACTAAAAAGTTCTGATATCCATCTAGCTTTTTGAAACATCTAGAGATGGTCCACAGTAATCATTTTATTGTTTCTATTGTTTATCAGAATCTAGTTAGTCATTTGACATATCAGCAAAAGTTACTACTTACTCATGAAATGCAATGGGTGGAATCAGTTATTACTTGGTATATGTTGAGGAATAAAATTAAAGGTTCAGAGTTCTAGTAACTTCAGGAAGATTCAATAGGTTTCAAATTCCACCAACAGAATAATTACATTTCATATATCCCTGCTTGAAGAGTTCTGATAAACTGTTCTTATGTGCACAAGAACAATTTGGCAGGAACCTTGCATAGTCATTTGTCCTCACTGGAGTCTGCGACTTGGTCCTGTTGTTCATTTGCTCCGCCGGTGGTGTTGGGATCGAAATTCACTACTTGTGATGGAGGTACCTGATAATACATTCTTCTATCTTATTTTCTTTCCTTTTGCTATGGTTTGTTAGGCTCGTCAAGTAAGTTTGTATAATAAATACTTTTCTTACTTCATTTATACTCCGTATCTATAATTATAGGAAGGGGTGGATGCTAAATTGGCTCTCTTGCCTTACCAGCCAATGGCAATGAAAGTCCTCCAATGCTCTTTTATTTCCGGAATAGAGTAAGTTGTGTTCTGTTCCAACTAAAAAGCAATTTAGTTTCTGCTTGAGCCTTTCCTGCTAAGTAATATATTTTCTTAATTTCTTGTAATTCGAAAATTGCATCTTTTGGCGCTTCACAGTTGGACATTATGGATGTATTCTTTTAAGATTTGGGTTTGAGTTTGAGGGTTGAGAATAGTAAACATTTAATTTGAAATAGCATTTGATGTGATGTTTTAAATGCAAAAATAATTTATTTGTATATTAAATGAAAATTAGGTATTTGATTTGAGGTTTTGGGGAAAAACATTTGATGAATAGTGCAACGACAAATTAAACCTTAAAGAAACAGAGCCTTTTTTTTGTGAAGAAGTTCATGGTTTGTTGACATTGATCAGTCTCAAAACATGGTGTTGTACATCTATTTATGATTTTGTGGTTTTGCAGTGATCTTATTTCGGTGTTCTTTTTTATTTTATTTTCTTTTAACAGCATGCGAATATGTCCCCGCTTACTGAAGATGCTGCAGCCTAAAAATGTTCTGGTACTGTTTATTTCCCATGAACACACACTGCTCTTTTACTACACACCCATCGGTTTCACACACCGACCACTTGATGCTAAACACACAGCATACTGCATTTTATCTTTTTAAACATGTCTTTGTTTTTGGCTCTCGCAGTTTCCTGAGACATTGAGGCAGCAGATTGTTCGTTTGGAAACTTCCCTTTCGTTCACATACTATTCTGAAAATAAAACTGTATGTTTCCCATACCCGAAGGAAAACTCAGAACTGGACATTGAAGTTGAATTGGCCTGTCGGCTACATTACACAACATTGAAGCACCAAAAAGACATGACTGTCGCGAGGTTGAAAGGAGAGTTCACGATCAAGAATGGGAGATACAGGTAGTTGAATAAACTTTAGTCTCGTAATACAAATATACATATATATGTGATATTTGCATACGGTAGGATTACAATAATGATTTTATTTCCCTGTGTCATTGTAATTTCAACACAAGTACATGATCATTTGATTTCCAATGCAGTTTAATCTCCAGGAGCCGAGAATTAATTGCTTCCCAGTCAAGGCCACAGGTTTACTCTGGCCACGTCGATACAAATGCTCTGGTGACAGCACTGCAGATGATGGGCATGGTTACTACTGTTGAGGAAATGAAATGTGTCGACGGATCTCACGAGGGATCACTGATACACGTCGTGGAGCCCCGCAAAGCCGTTGTCGAAGCCACAAGAACACAAACACTGATCAGCACTGGAGATGAAGATGCAGCTTCCCTTATTTCGCAGGCGGTACGTACCATCTTGGATTGCATTTGATTCTTGTTATTTCCCTCATTTTTTGCTGGAAAATAATTTGTATCTGTAGTGTAGTGTGAAGTGAATTTGTAATGATTTGTTTAGCATGTCTTAACTTGACTGGAAGAGTAGAGAAAATTTGTTGATGAATTTGTAATGATAATGTATTTGAATAAAATAACATCTCTATATATATACATATTTTTGTAAACTATTAATATAAAATTTCACATTCAAAATTTTATTATTAAATTATGTACTCAAAGACTCAAACAAATACAATTCATGATTCATGACACTTTGGGTTGACAACATTTCAGAATAATTAAAATTAAAATGAAATCAAATAGCTTAGAATATTAATATTATCCAAATCCTTTAATTGAAAAAAAAAAAAAAAGTACTGAAAAATACTTTATATGTGAAATAGAAATTTAAATACCTTTGTGTGTGTTTTTAAAATAATGAATATATGTGTGTAAATTATATTGTATCTATATATTTGGATTACAATGGATGTTTAGGAATTTATAATGTAAAACTTTGTAAATTCTAATAAACATTTTACTATAATTTAGATACTCTTTAAATTTAATTTGCAAATTTATTGGATTAATAAGTGAAAATGCATTTCACCATTTTAATGTTTGTTTCAACCAATGTTGCATATATACTTGGGTAAAACTATGATGTGTGCCCACTTCAAATATAATTAGTACTATTCGGTCTCCATAATTTTTTATAAAAATAGATTATTTTATCTAAAAAAATTGCTATATAAAAATGATATTTAAATAAAAATTCAAATAAAAATATCAGTTTCAAACCAAAATCAAACAAACCCTGCAATAATCATATTTGTAAGATATATGAAATATACACATAAATATTGTAATATTATAAATGTGTTGAGTATATTGCAAACATATTCTAATGGTGTATGGCTTTCTAATTAAAAATTGGTATAAAAATATATGTATAGTGTTTGTTTGGCTGTGACTTCAATAAAAATATATAATTTTCTCCGATAAAAATATTACATCAAAATATTATTTAAGCAAAAATTTAAATTAACACTTCATTTTCAATCAATTTCAAATTACGGATAAAATAAACTAAAGTTTTAAACCATTTTTTACTATTTGTGATTTTTAATTAAAATATATTAATTTTTTTTTTATAAAATATTGCACCAAAATATATATTTTAATCAAAAAATCAAATTTAAACAGAAATCAAACAAACCCTAGGTTTGTATTGATTTTTACTTAAAAATAAGCTTTTTCATACTTTGACTTTGTATTTTTATATTTAAATAATTATTGGATATGATATCTTTTCAAATAAAATAATACTATATTTTTATATAAAAAAGAAAAAAGAGATAATAATCATTAGAATTATATAGCTTTAAAAAAACATAATAAAAATCAAGGTGAATGTTGTAACCATGCACTATATTAATTAAAAGAATAATTTACAGTAAACCCTAACCCTAAAGTGTTTCAACAATATTTCTCTATTTGAATTCTTCACATCTATAAAGCTGTTTTTGTTTGATTTTGTGTCGATGATACGAAGATTATACGATATAATCAATATGAAAAATAAATAAATAAAAAATTTGAAAACCCTAATTTTGAGTAAAGAATGACATGAATTGAAACAAGAACCATAATGTATCTATAGCTTAAGAAGGCCATTTAATTTCATATTAGAAAGACAAAAGAGTTGGAGTTACATTATTCTGGCCGTCACTCCAACACTAATAATGATAAAAATGTCTTTTTCAACTCAAATAAAATAAATTCGAACATTCCTTCCTTAATCGCCCTTCGATATCTTCACCATCCATTGTTGTAGACTTCATGACCCCAATTGTTAAGGCTTCCATTATTCTCCACAAAAGGCATCTGCAAAAAAAAAAAAAAAGAAAAAAAGAATCGATATTTCGAAAAAGAACAAAAAAATAAGCTCATTTACAAGAACTTAATAAAAGATAAAGAAGGGTTTACCTTAGAGTGAACTTGGTCTTGAACTATCGACTGCAAAGTCCCATCGCATTCCATTCCGAATGTTGGTGGCATGTTTTGGAACATAGAATCCATGTAAGAAAAATCCAAGGCATCCAAGGCGACATCCCTATAGTTGGTCGAAGAATTTGTGCTAGAATTCCCATTTTGGACATTATAGATTATAGGTTCTTCCACGCCAAAACCTTGTCCGACCGGTGC
Organism: Andrographis paniculata; assembly: GCF_009805555.1. NCBI lineage: Eukaryota > Viridiplantae > Streptophyta > Magnoliopsida > Lamiales > Acanthaceae > Andrographis > Andrographis paniculata. The sequence continues at coordinate 407,469 of NW_026137563.1, read as the reverse complement.
CATATTGACCGTTTCATTAGGTTGAGCGAAGGGGTTGTTGACATGATCCTCAAGAACTTGCGGGTAAAACGAATTATCAAAAATTCCTTCATTGTTAACTCCGGTGTTGTTGTTCATCTGTGGTGGCAAGTCGAGTACGAAGTCTTGTTGGTTGTCTTGATAATCTTGGATATCAAGATTCAAGTTATTGTCGTCATTCTCATCCTCGACGCGAGGCATGGTTCCAAACCTCATTGTTTTTGACCTTGGAGCTTTGTTCCTTAGGTTCCCCGGCCTCTCTGCACCTTTAGACTTTCTTTTGTTTGGAGGAAGCCATTTTGCATTGCGACATTTCTACATATTTAAGAGAAAAAAAAAAAAAAAAAAAAAAAAAAAAAAAAAGAAGAAGAAGAAGAAGAAGAAGAAGAAGAAGAAAGAACAATGCACATTAAAAGGTTATCGAATATAAATTGCATCAAAATAGTAAAATTGTAAATTAGTCGCTAATCAAACCTGAAGATGGCTAGCAACTTGCATTCTTGTAAGTCCAGGCACGTTCATAAGCTCAAGAATTTCTTTTGGATAGCATCCTATTCTCACACAAAAAAAGTTGACAATTATATTATCGCTCGCAAAATTGACCAAAAGTAAGAAATTAGAACGTACTTCCTTCTCCAAGTTGGAGGACGGCGCTCATAAATTTCTCGTGAAGTTGTTGAGTCCACTCCGTCCAAATCTTCCTTTTCATGAACAACGAATTGCCAAGTTGTGAATTTTCCGAGTCTAGATTTGTAACAAAGTTCCCCATGGCATTGAACATGCCATCACTCTCGACACCGACATTATATCCATTTTCTTGAATCACAAGATTTTCCTTCTCTCGAACCTCTTTCCTTCCTTTAAGTTTGTTAATTTTGTTTCTCATCGCATGTTGCCACAGACACTCAATTATCTCCATCGTAATTGGTTTCCTTATACAAAGAAACGCGCCGTGCTCCAAAGCCCAAAAGGTCGTATCCACGTTAAATTCGTCGCACATCACTATAACAACATAGAAAATTAAATGAAGTTCATTTTCATATGTATCTATATATAAATATGTGTGAATAGAAAACCAATGCTATGAATAATTGAAAAATGTTCCAAGGTGAGCAATACTTACATATGACAAGTAACTTCATGTTAACAGTCTCTTGCAAAAGATGAGACATGTGAGATGATTGGCATGAAGTTGTATCCACTATGACAAGGTCGAACATCTTCTTCTCGGACAAGATCGAAGTAGCCATGGATGCAAGATTGACATCGGTAACTGAAAAAATAAAAATAAAAAATGATTAGAATTGTAAAATAAAAAGATTTAACTAAGAGAAAAAAAAAATGTGATGTAAACTTACACAAAATGATAAGCAATAGCTATATATAATGTCAAGAATAGTTTACACGTGTTGCTACAAGTTAGGTATAACGCAGACGTACAAAAATTGATAAACAATAATTTCAAATACGGCGTTATAACGATATAAACTATATATTTGTTTTTCGTTATAACACATTTAGTCGATCACCTAACACGATTTGTTTTTTTAAGTTCGCCCCGAGATTTGGAGAGTAATATTACATTTATTTTTCAATAGTCTCTTCATAATAACACTCAAATAATTTTTTTTGGATGGGGGAAGAAAAAGAAAGAAATCCATAACACATTTAGTCGATCACCTAACACGATTTGTTTTTTTAAGTTCGCCCCCGAGATTTGGAGAGTAATATTACATTTATTTTTCAATAGTCTCTTCATAATAACACTCAAATAATTTTTTTTTGGATGGGGGAAGAAAAAGAAAGAAATCCAATCAACAATCCTTTCAATTACAACTATTTTTCACAAATCTGAAATCCAAAAATGAAACAAGCATTTATAATACATTTTGAAGAACTTAAATCGAAGTTCAAGCTCAATTGACTAAATATAACAAAATAAAATAAGAAAATTGAGTTTACAAAACCCTAAAACTATTGTAATATTGAAGAAAACACAACACAATTTATATTTTCCCAAAATTTAGTCAAAAACTAAAATCGAATAATATTTTTGAAATATACTCAAAATCAATTAGATCTAGTTTGTCGGGACTTACCTAACGATTTAACTGTTCTTAAACTGAATTCACACATGTAAGTTATAATATAAATACATAAAATCACATCTTTTAGCTAAAACATAGAAATCTCATGCCCAAAATAAAATTTATATACCTTTACAGGCGAATCTCTCGAGCATATTAATAGTTATTTCTTTATTTTCACCCTCGTGCTCGACCAATAACACTTTAATTTCTTGCGCCGAGTTTGGCGAAGATCCCTGCGCATTAGGTAAAACTTCGAATGCAGAATTGTCCATATCTACCTGAACCAAATCGAATCAAATCGAAAAAAAAAAACAGATTAAACAAAAGAGTAAACAAAGAGTAAACAACAGAGAAATTATACTGTGTCAGTTTCAGTAAATATAATAATACCGTGACCCCAATACACACATAGAGAAGGCTTTTTATAGAATAAATTACCACGTTTTATTTTTTTAATTTTATTACCTTCTGTGGTAACTTTTTGGACCACAGATTTACTTTTTACCACTATTGTTATTACTATTATTTTTCTTGTAACGTTTGGCGTTGAATTTCAATGACTTTCAAAATATTACGCGTGTGGGTCCCACGTTGACCGATATTTTTTTAAAAGAAAAATAAATGCAAAAAGTTCACTACATTAAAAACTATTTAATTTTTTTTCACTACAATCTCTTCTGGGTTATAATGTGTAACGTTGCAAGCATTTAATTAAAGTGATTTTTAATAATGATTTATTTTATTGAGATTATTTGTGCAATGATTAATAATGATTTTGAATCGAAAAAAAATTTAAAAAAAAATCAGACGTATAAACTTTAGGGTGAGGTTTTTAAAAGAAGTAAAATTAAAAGGGATAAAATAAAAGGTAAGACTTTTGTTTAATTAATATTATGTTATGATTTATTTGAAAAATAAATTAAAATAAAAAGGCTAAGCTTAGTAACAATATAATATAAAATAATTTAAAATTAAGAAACGTTTTTTTTTAGATACTGACAGATTTTGGAAATTATAGAATATAAAATAATATTACATTTTACTTTATAGTAAATTGTGTGTCAATATTGTTCGAATTTTATGTAACAGTAGTGTGAAAGAATAGTTATGTATAGTGAAAGTAATAAAAATAATTAACTGAGATTTATTCATATTGTAGATGGATTTTTTTTTAATTAAATATATTGAAGGATTTGTATTGTGATTTTTTTATTTTAAATTTTTATTTGGGACATAATTTTTAGATTTTTATTATATTTATATAATAATTATGTTTAAGTTTTTGGTAATAACTTTTTTTTTTCCCCTATTATTGCATTTAACATATATTTTTATTTACATTAATACATCTCTTAATTTTGCTTTAAATTTTTTATAATTTAAAAATACTATTGCATAATTGTAATAATTTTTATTAGAACATAAATTTTCAAATTTCAAAAAATACAATAAAAAAGAAATATGTCATAATTAATTTGGTAGACGATATATATTATCTATATCATATTATTGTTTAGCACACAGTTTTTTAAAACAGGGGATATAAAAACCTGTTTCTGGTTTATTAGTATTTTTATGATATTATGAACATATTATCTAAATATATATATTTTAAATTTGATACAAAATATTATTAAATAGTGAAATGAGAAATATATTTACTTAAAATAATTTCTGTAATATAAATGTTAAAATGAAATTTTATATTAGAATATTATGCAAATATAATATAATATATAAGAGGCTTGGTGTGAATTTGAAATAGAACATTCTAAACATTATATCTAATACATTAAAGATTTAAAAGAATAAATAAATAAAAAATGAAATAGTTAAAATTTAAAATATTTGATATGATATTTTTATAAATATTAAAGTAACAATTATTTAATAATCAAAACTTTCAAAAATATATTAGTAAACATAGTCTTGTAAGGTGACATTGATTTTTATAATATTATTTTTTAATTATTTATATTATGAATAATTTTTTTATAACATTTTTAACAATGCATGTAAATTCAGTGTTGATTATATATTATATATATATAAACATCATATTTATAATTTTAAATTAAATAATTAATTTTATATAGAATATATTGTTTAAATAATATTGTACTTACTATTATTTCATAAATTTAAAAAAGGCATACAACATAATTAGGGGCTGTATTGCAATTATTTAAAATTGTGAAATGTAGTGTAAATATTGAAATATGAATGACCACATGGTAATTAAAGAAGAAAAAAAAAATGGAATTAAAATACACCTTCGTAATTTTTTTTAGTCTTTGGAGAATTATGATGCAATAATGATATATTAATGACGTAAGCATGGTGATGCAGTGATGACGTAAGCTTATTGTCAATGGTGAAGTATAATAAATGACATAATAAATTGCGAATTTACAGTTGGAATAGTAATAATATGAATTTAATATTTTTGATATAATTCAAATAACAAAATATAATTTTATATATTCAACATATTGTAGCAATATAATTTTGGAATATGTCGTTACAGGGTGTGTTTGATTTTTTATTTTAATTGAAATAATAGTTGGATGTGATAATTTGTGAGAGTAAATAATATTTTCATATATAATTATAAAAAAATAAAATAAAACTATAACTGCTATTAATTTTAAAAAAAAAAAAAAATAAAAATAAAAAAAAATTGAAAGAATGAAGCAATGCTGAATTGCATTGGATCTTCATTTTAGGACAATTATATATGAATTTGAATTTATATCTAATCATTTGTCACTATTTTTTATTACTATTAAATGTACCAGTAAGATTTGTTAGTTTATTTTTTATTTTAAATTTAAATTTATACTATTAAGTTGGCATAATTTTTAATAAAAATAAATATACTAATATTTTCTATTACAAAATATTAATTCAAAATATTATTATTAAATCAATTAATCTCAAACTCAAATTGAAACCAAACACACCATTTTTTTTTCTATATTAATATTAAAAATCTAATTTTTATTCAAAATATGCATATTCATATTCAAGTTACATGACACAACTAATATCATTTTAGTTGTCCCTAATTGCACTATCAATATATTTATTTTTTAAAATTTGTATAGATATTTTGTATGTAACATGTAATACTTTTTTAAAAATAAAAAATAAAAGATTGAATAACAAAGAAAAATAAAAATAAAACAAAAGAACAGTCTTAAGTCTTTGTGATAAGGTCGTTATTGTTTATATTATCACAAAATCTTCTATAGTATATTGCAATATCTAAATTGGTCACAAGATATAACATATGTCTCTATGTTATTTGTGGTACTTAATTAATAAAAACTTCTTCCTAGTTCAATACTACAATGTTCGAAATTTTCTACAATTTAGTTTACTTCAATATTAATACATGTGTATATGTAATTATATTGACTAAGTTGAAATATTTTTAAAACTAGTGTTCACTCAAGAAAAAAAAAAATGGCACTGAATTAATATTAATAAAAACTAAAACATATTCACATATCAACAAATGATATGTTTTTATATTTGGTAAAACTTACTTATTTAAAATATATTTAACAAATATAAATAAATTTAATTAACTTTATAACATATAACATTATATATTTCATATGTATATATAGGACCATTTAAAAACTCTTATTTCTATATTTATCTTCAATAAACAAATATTTTATTTATATTTAAATTTTTATTTTTATAAAATTAATTTATGTTAATTATAAATAAATAAATATTTTATTTATTTATTTTTATTATATAAAAGTTTATCACCAACAAAATAATATCTATATTGCATATATTTTTATTAAAAATATAGTTTTAAAAAAATTCAAATACATATTCTAAATTTTTTTAATAATATACATCAATTCTTATTTTAAAATTACTAACAATATCTTTTATATAAAAAAATAATAATTAGTATCATAACTAACACCTTAAATATTAAATATAGTGTCTATAATCAAATATATCATTTATTTTGGAAAGGAAAAAAAATATATATATATAATCTACATTTTCACAAAAAAAAAATAATAATTCAATATAATATATTCATTCCTTGTCAACTCAACGTATCAATTTTATTATTTTTCATCTATCTAACAAAAAATACTTATTTTTTTATTATAATAAGTATGAAAATGCAAAGGTATCAATATCATTGTATATATTTTCACTAACCAATAAAATATTCCTTCTATCCTAACATAATACATTTTTTAACATTTTCATCTATTCCGCTCAAAGATATCTATTTTGTAATATAGTAAAAATAATGAATATGCAAATACAAAAAGAAGGGCTCCACTATAATAATAATAATAATAATAATACTATTAATAATAAAGGTCGGATGTGGGATATTATTATTTCTTAATCGATTACAATCAAAATAAATAAATATTTTTTGAAAAGGAAAAATATTTTATTTTTTTTGGTATTAACTATATCTTTTCTCATACATAAATATAAAAAATATCTCTGACCATAACTTAGTAAACAATAATAGAGAAAATATCATGAAAATGGTAAATAAGTTTTAAAGTTAATATTGATAACGTTGTGCTTGCTTATTATTTTTTTAATAACTATCGTATTCATAAGTTCACAAAGAATTTAGCTATAGAATTTGACTATGGCTGGGATAAAATGGTAAATGTTGGTCCAATTTTCAACGGTTTTAGTTTGAAATTAAAATTATCATTTTCAGCCCATGTTGTCTTCAATAAAAAAGAAATGTTTTTTCACATAAAATATTCTTAAAATATTACTTAAATAAAAATAAAAACACTTAAACTCAAACTAAACAACATAAATCCTAAGAAAATTCATTTCTCAATTTGATTTTGTAGTGAATTAAAATATTCGGATGGTTTTAGCCTGCGCTTACTTTCGAGACAGCGACTGCGAGTTCTTCGTCCAAAAATATATATATATAATTATTTTTTATAACATTATTTTAATTTTTTTAATTATTCTATTTAATATTATTCCCTTTAAATTATGGTACCAGAAACAAATATAGGAAACATGTTGGGAAGGAGGAGGGAGTACAATTTTAAATTCGGTGGTCATCTTCCTCGAGAGATGAGAGAGAAGAGAGCTGGAATTTTATTGTTTATTGATTCATTCATGGCCGCCGCCGTGATCCACAATGCAACGGAGACCAAGTCATCCTCCATTCACATCTCTTTCATCAAACGTCCCCACGAATACGACACCGCAACTTGCATTTGTCTCCACACGACTCTCTACTCCAACCAGAACCAGCTGCAGGTCAGGTCTTCCTTCCCTCTCTCCTCTCCCCCAGATTTCAGGTTAATTTCTTCCATTTCTCCCTCACTACTATATAAATGTTTGTGGAATACTGATTTCTTCCGCTATGGTGCAGAGAGTGAAAGAGTTCTTCAGAAACCCTAATTTGCAGCGACCGAGTGTTTAAACTGAAATTTGTGTGCGAATGCGTCGATTGATGGATGGATTCGATTGCTCGAAGGTGAATGCGCTGTCGCTGTCGCCGTCGTCGGTCCAATCGGAAGCCGTAGCGGAATTCTCCGTCTTCATCGATAAATTGAATCCAATCCTAACTGAAATCAAAGGCAGCGTTGACGTCGCCGATTTGCCGACTATCCAGACCGCCGTCGACTCCCTCGAGTCCGACTACCACCGCGCCAAGTCGGTCGTCGAATCCGCCGCCCAAACCGTCCGATCCTCTCCGGCGAAGCAAATCGAGCATCTAGCACAGAATCTCGGCCGGTCGCTGGGGCTCGTCCTCTTCGCCAGCCACGAGGTACCGATCGCTAACAAACGTAGGATTGAGGAGCTCTGCAAGGAGCTGATGAACGTACGGTTCGAGTCGAGTTCGGACTCTGAGTTCGGCGTCGAGGAGGAGGAAGACGAGACGGAGGAGGAAGACGAACCAGAGGAAATTGCAGGGGAGAGCACTGTAGATGAGGAGGAGGAGGAACCGGAGGGAACTGCAGGCGAGGGCACTGTAGAGGATGAAACAACAACAACAACAAAGCCAATCACGACTGTCTACGAGGCTATTTCAGAGATCAGATATGGCAATGAACAGAGGCTTAGAGAGGCCCTTTCTGTGCTAAATGGATTCCTAACAGACGGAACGACGTCGTTCGACGACAGCCTCGTCCAAGAAGACGTCGTCCGGGTTCTATCCAGCCGATTGAGCTCGTCTCAGGGCGACGAGAGAGTGCTCATCATTCGAATTCTCCGACATTTTCTTCGCGAAGATGATCGACACAAGGTACTCGAATTTTATAACATTCTCCAATATCCACTCGTTCCGCTACCACTTGTTAGAATTCACTTCGTGACGATGTTAACATGCAAGTGTGCAGGAAAAAATGAAGGACATGGAGTTCTTGTCGACATTGGTGAAGTCGCTTATGCGAGATTCAGACGAGCAAAGCGAGGCCGTGGGGCTATTGTTGAGTTTATCTGACGATCTTGGCGTTAGGCGAAGGATCGGGAGGATACAAGGATGCATCGTAATGCTGGTCGCCATCTCAAATGGCGACGATCAAGAATGCTCCCGCGATGCGGGAACCTTGCTAAACTACATGTCGGGCAACACGCAACACGCGCTCCATATGGCCGAGGCCGGGTACTTCAAGCCCTTGATCAAATATCTCAAGGAAGGTAAATTCGACGATAAAATTACGTTACGCGCTGCATGTATGGAGGATCATCGTAGCGTCGTCGTAACGAGCAATTTTTCTCAGGTTCAGAAATGAGCAAGGTTCTAATGGCTACAGCCCTCTCAAGATTGGAACTCACAGAGCAAAACAAAGCATCCCTCGGCAGTGACGGCGCAATCGAGCCCCTCGTCGGAATGTTCTACGCCGGGAACTTGGAGGCAAAGCTCTCCGCTTTAAACGCGTTGCAACGATTATCCAACTCGAAGGCGAACATACAGCGATTGATCGACTCCGGCATCGTCGTGTCCCTGTTGCAGCTACTTTTCTCGGTGACGTCGGTGCTCATGACCCTGCGCGAGCCTGCATCCGCGATCCTCGCAAGGGTTGCGCAATCGGAAAGCATTCTTGTCAAACGAGACGTCGCATACCAGATGCTCTCGTTGCTGAACCTATCAAGCCCGGTGATCCAAAACCACTTGCTCGAAGCATTGAACAACATCGTATCTTACGCGAACGCGTTGCGAGTGCGTAGGAAGATGAACGAGAACGGCGCGATTCGGCTTCTCATCCCGTTTCTTGCGGAGCGCGACGCGAAGCTCCGAACCGGCGCCCTAAGGCTTATGCGATCGCTCGCCGTGGATATACAAGGAGTCGAGCTCACCGAACAACTCGGGTACCCTCATGTTCGAACGGTTGCCGGAATTGTTGCGACCTCGGCATCGGAAAACGAAAAGGTTGCGGCATTGGGGTTGCTCGGGTACTTGCCGGTGAGCGACAAGAAAGTAACGGACATACTCAAGGACGCGGACATGCTACCGTTGATCGTCTCGATGATGAGATCGAGCCACGCAAATCCCGACCTCTCCGAGACCATCACCGGCGTCGTCGTCCGGTTCACCATCCCGACTGACAAACGACTCCAGCGATACTCCGCCGAGCACGGCGTGATCCCGGAGCTTCTCAAGCTGCTGCTGCAATCGACCCCGTCGCCGAAAGCGAAATCCACGGCGGCGCTATGCCTGACCCAGCTATCGCAAAACTCACAGCATCTAGCGAAGATGTCGTCCCGGAAGCTCAAATGGCTATGCGGGCCGGGCCCGTCGGCCAACGGCTTCTGCCGTGTTCACGACGGGCAGTGCTCGGTGAAGGGCACATTCTGCCTGGTCCGGGCCGGCGCCATTCCCGCGCTCATCGGAGTCCTCGAAGGGGACGAAATGGGCGCGTACGAAGCGGCACTTGGATGCATTGCGACGCTACTTCCGGACGACACGTGGCAGCACGGATGCGAGCATCTCGTGCGGGCCCGTGGAGTGGAGGCAATCGTAAAGATTTTAGCCGAAGACGAACATAAATTTTGCGACGAGGAAGAAAGGAAGGTGAAAGAAAAAGGGCTATGGATATTGGAAAGGGTGTTTAGAGTAGAAGAATATAGAGAGGAATATGGTGAGAGTGCAAAAGGGGTGTTGATAGATGTTGCATCACAAAATGGACAAGAAACATCATTTGCACCACTTTTGGGTAAGCTCTTTGCACACCTTCAACTCTTGCAAGATCAATCAACCTACTTTTGATTTCTTCCAAAAAAAACTTGACTAGATTTTTTTTTTTTTTTTTTTTTTTGAGTTTTGAATGGGGTGTTTTTCATCATCTCTCATTTTTTTTTTGGTTTTGGAAATGGGAGGAAATGAGATATGGTTTGAAGATTGTGTATTTTTTTTTTTTTTTTTATTCTTTGGTGTTTTGATAGAATGTTTTGGATGATGTTTGTTAGATTATTAAATTGATTGAATCGAGAATTGAACATGTGTTATGATTGGTTGTCATAGAGAGCACTAATCTAGATGTAGTAAATAGAGCACGGGTTCCACGTGCTTCACACAACCTTATCAAGTAACAACCAAAATGTATATAATTGGGGAGAGTAACGAAAAATCAATGTCGTTCTAATTTTTTTAAAACAGTACTACTGCAAACTAAATTTGCAGTCGCGAACTATGTATAACAGCAAACTTAGGCGGAGACAGCAAACTTAGGCGGAGTTTGACTTTACGATCAAGAGTCCACCATCAGACAGACCATCCTTACGAAACAACTTATCATGCAGTACAACATTAAATGTATTTGTATTCATCACTTTAACATCAACCTCTATCAATATATATATATATATATATATATTATATAAGGAAACTACTAGTTTTAAACTTTAAAGTGTTTAAATTCTAATAGAATGGCCTACATGTTAGCGTAGTGTAAATTGGCGTTCTGATTCAGCTGTTGGAGTGGAGATGGAGGAGACGACGATGGTTTGGATTCAGGTACAAAACTTGGAAAGAGATTTTTAACAAAAAAGAAATGGAGTATATAATGAAGACAAACATTAACATCACGAGTTCAATAGATCATTTGTAAAAGCCTCGCAAAAATTGGTCACAAACATTGAGCAATAGCTACTACTACTACTACTACTACTACTAAATGAAACAATACTCTAATCTAATGCTTGCTTGATTGAATTCACCCATAATCATTTAACACACCATTCTTGTCCTGGATTCCGATTGGATTCGAGAATTAGTTCAACACTCTTTATCTTATGTTATGTTATGTGCCAAATAAAGAAGCTTCATGAATGCAGCACCCGTCAACTCAATCCACAAAAAAAGACAACACCTTTTCGAACGAACACACAATCGTCGACTACAAGAACAACATTAATCGAAGCTAGAGGAACGGCTCCACCTACCTCGCAAGTAGTCCTCCACCAACACATTCTGCTCGCTGCTGCTAACCGAAGTCGCGTCATCTTCCAAATCAAGCAATGCAACATTAATGAACGATTGGATGTCTCCATTGATCTTGTCTTCACATGCATTACTTTCTTGCCTTGCCCACTCTATAATTTCCGGATCCCCTTGAAGGAGCTTCGTAACCTGGTACCAAAGAATCAAACAGCAGAGATGTATTTCGACTTGGGACAATCTTATTATGATGGTTCTTAGAACTGGATAGGGTAGCAAGAACTCGCTTACAGTGCTAATCACAGGACGCGATTGAGAGGCATGTCTGATGCAAAGGGTTGCAGCTAAGACCATTCTCTCAAATTGATCGCCGTCGTATGCATTATTAGCTAAACTGGGATCTCGCAATTCTGAAAGTTTTCCTTCCTTTAAAATACTTCTTGCCTGAAAGCATTCGCCACACATTAATTTCGGGAAAGACATGAATTTACTATCCAGATACACTACATGGAAAAAAATCCAAAATTTCGGGAGCTGATAAATATCAAAGTTACACCATGAAATTAGACACTCACCCACATTACTAAGCTCTCCTGCCCCTTTGGATGTCCGTTATCTATTGGCTTCCTACCTGATAGAAGCTCGAGGAGAACCACCCCAAATGCATAGACGTCAATTTTTTCATTCAGTTTCCCGTGCATGAAATACTCGGGGGCCAAGTAGCTGTCGCAAAAAGAAGTGTCATATAGGATATGCAACTACTAGTGTCTAGATAGCATGAGATTGTGTGAAACTTACCCAAATGTTCCAGCAACATCAGATGTATCTAAATGATGTGAACAGCTTGAAGCCCAGGTAGCAAGTCCGAAATCTGATAGCTGCAATCGTACAAAAATGGGACAATGACAAAAGGATTCAATGATGAAAGATCTGCAAGTCTGTCTTACCTTTGGTTCAAAATCATCAGCAAGTAATATATTGGAAGATTTAACGTCTCTATGAATAATTGGTTTTGCTGCGTCGTGTAAATATTCTAGTGCCTCAGCAACTCCCAAAGCAACCTTATACCTCTCATGCCAACCAAGCAAAGTTCCAGATTCTGGAGTGTCGAAAGCATTGAACAAGGGTTAAGAGATAATACTGTCATCAGCATCATTGAAAGAAGCAGGACTTACCATAAAGATTCTGTTCCAGGCACCCTCTTGACAGAAGATTATAAACCAAGAGCAGTTGGTCTTCGTCAAAACAGAAGCCAACTAAAGATATTATGTTTTTGTGGTGCAAAGTCGTAATGAGCTCAATTTCTGAAATAAAATGATTCAACACATCCACCGATGGCTTCAAAACTTTGACAGCTATCTCCTTTCCTCCCAGTTGATGTCCTTTATAAACCTGGCTACTTCCACCCCTTCCAATCATATTTTCTGAAAGTAACATTAGGTATAACTATAAAAACCAACAAAAGATGTGAGAGATAGTATTTGAAAGAACGATAAGAGAACAAACCGAGTGAAAAATTATTTGTTGCTAATAGAAGCTCCTGGTAGCTGAACAATTGGCATGCAACTGTGTACTTGTTGACTAACTCTTTAAGTTCCTCTTGGATGATCTTTTTAGGATACGAATCAACAATAGTGTCAGCAGAATGTTGTACAACAGCACGCTTCTCATCATCCAACTCTAAACAGTCATCTCCATTGGATGCACTGATCTGTTTTGGATCAGAACAAACAGTTCCCATAGAGGGTTGGTTTTGTGACTGGAACAACCATTGCACTGTCGAAGACTTCTTAGTAGAAGAAGAATCCAATACTCTTCCACCATGTAGAAGTACCCGACGAAGTAGTGTCCACCTAGATCTGTATTTGGGCATATCTCTGGTTTTAACAGGCTCCGAGTTCATCAACGACATACTCTTGCCTTCATTGCTAAATGATGATATAACTCTCTCAGGGGGCAGGGAACTTATGGACAAAGTTCTCCTCTTCTTCTTATTTGGTTTTGATGCATCAAGAGTACCATACTCAGGTTCAATCGAAGCAGGCGACCCTGTTTGGAACAAAATCTTGCCATTGTCAGCACATATAACAGAAACATTCTTTGGGAGACTCTTGGCACAATACTTGGCAACAGAGATCCGGGACCGTATAGTTCGATGACCTTCAGAAATCCCAACTACCACACTTGTTGCACCACACAACTTCGCCTCTAGGAATAGGATTTTACGAACTGGAGATCCTTGACAGATCTTTAACTTCAGATCCACCTACACAATTCTTACATCTTAGCTTGCCCAATATATTGAATATATATATATATATATTAAAGGAAACAAACACCAAGCTACGGTTACAAATTTAGTTCTCCTTGGATCCTTTGGACCTACCAAATGGACACAAAAAAAATGAACTTCTGATAACCAGCTTACTACTTAAATAAAAATTTTACTGCGCAGGACAATAAATTAAGAATCCGCAGGTAGATGTGAAAAAGTATAGATCATAAGAGGAAAATAGAAATAAATAAATTATCAAGAACAATCCCCACATGTTGCATGCCATAATACTGAATGTATTGCCAATGGAGTGCTGAAAATTGGAATGTGAGCTAAGATTAATTTAGAAAGGTGAAGAAGTAAACCAAATGAATGAGCTTGTGCTTCTACATTTGTTCGTAATTCAGAAAGTCTGCGAACTCACAAATCATGAACATCGACACACAAACTGAGAAAATTTAAAGCGAATATCCATAACTACCTGTTTCAGGTTGCAGAAGCCTTCATAAGCAGCTAACAGCGAGTCAAATGTCTTCACTAGCGAAGCCATACTCGATTTATCTATAAAATATTCAGATTCAAAGCAAATTGGAAAAGATTAAGGCAGTACCAGACCGTCAGAAATCAAATTGAAACACAAGATAAACGCAAACATAAACACCCCAAATTTCAATGGAATCATGCGTAATGTCTAAATCCTTCTCCCCACCCGTCCGCTGTCCTCTCCTCCTCGACAATGAATTCCCCAACCGCACGCACACAATTATGAAAATTGCACAGAGAAACAACATCACGAACACGCCGCGCCCGAAGAAAAAATAATTAAATAAAGAAATAATTATCTCACCAGCTTCAGGATTGAGTACGTGGAGCGCAATGACGTGATCGCCGGACCTCGCTACCTTCACCAACGCCCATGTCAGCAACTCCTTGCTCCGCGAGTCGAGTCTCACCCCCACCACCACAACAGCCACCCCGCCGCCTCGTTCCGGAGCGTCTCCGGCACCGCATTCCACCTTTTCACCGCCATCCGCCACCAGTCTCATTGTCGACGGCGAGCAGAAACGACGACGGCGTATTCTGCTTCGTGTCCTGTGCGGCATCAAAGTTGTGAAAGGCAGAATTACTTTAATCCTTAATTTCGGGATTAATTAAAATAAATAATTAAATAAACAAACCCACCAAATTCATAAATAATACTACTAGTAGTAGAGTACTAATAATAATAATAATAATTTTTACAAGTGGCCATAAAATGGGATAATTATCTGATGCGGTCAAGTCTACTGGATTTCCGTACGCCCCTCCAGTTGGAATTTAGTTATAGCAAAAATGGGGCTACTAGTAATATTTTGATGAGAATAAAATAAAATAACATTTATTTATTTTTCAAATTTAGTATTCCTTCCATCCCACGTAATTTGTTCTTATTTTCTATTTTCGTCCGTCCACATGACTTATTTCTTCTATTTTTGAAAATTTGTTCTTATTTTTTATTTTCGGCAGTCCACATAACTTATTCCTTCTATTTTTTAAAATATAATTATGCACGTTAATTGCATTTTAAATTTTAAATTTTATAATTTTCTTAATTTTAATTAAACTATTACTTATTTTAATTTTAATCTATAATTATTTTTACTAAATAATAATTATTTTTAAGACACTTTTTAATTACTTATTAATTATATTTTACCTAAATTTTTGTATATTACATGGGACGGAGGGAGTAATGCAGAGCTAATTATAAAATATATATATTAATATGTAATTAATATGTATTTTGATGAGCAAAGTTGTATTATGAGTTTAGGGTCCAAACTGATTATAATTATTTTGGGTATTATTAGTTTCGATAATTCATTGCCTAACCCTAACCCTAAGGGAGCCCCTCCCTAACAAGCAAGCTGTGCCTTTTTAAATAATAATAATAATAATATAAATAATTTATTTTCTTAAAGTTCATATATATTTTTGTTGAGTTGAACGAATATGTATTCATTTAAAAATAATAATAATGAAATAAATAATTAAGAAGTTTATTAGTAAAAATAATTAAATATTAAAATTAATATGACTAAATAGTCTAATTAAAATAAAAATAATTAAATTATAAAATTTAAAATGTGATTAAAGTGTATAATCATATTTAAAAAAAACAATTTACATGGAACGGACAAAAATATAAATATAAGACAAATTAAATGAGACAGATAAGGCATATATACTGTCATGGTATATCCTATGTATTTTCATTGTATAGATTAACTGAGTCAAATAAACTCAATAATTTGATCCGTTTAATCGGTTTAATTAAATATATTTTTTTGTCCCACTGGAATATACTCCCTCCGTCTCACGTACCATGTCCATGTTGTTGTTTCTGTCCCTCGTTTCATATACTGTTACTTTTTTTTTTTTGGTAAATGATTACACACTTTAATCTCATTTTAAACTTTTATATTTTATTTTTTTAATTTTATTTAAACTAATTAGTTATCTTAATCTTAATTTATAATTATTTATATTATCGGATAATTATTTTCACTAATATATTCTTAATTATCTACTAATTAAACCTCTCCTAAAATACCTTGTCTACAGTATAGCAGAGACACGGTGTGTGGGACGGAGGTAGTACTATTTTGTAATTTTACTATAAATTTAAAAATATTATTATTTTATTAATTAGTATAAATATATAAAAAAAAATCTTCGATTTTATGTATATATAATAATATTTTTTAAAAATTTAAATAAAATTAAGATGTTTTAATATTAACGTATAATTTATTTTACTAAATAAAAAATAATTTTTTTTAAATAGAATATATAAATTAGCAAAAGTAATATTTTGAGTACGGACGGTGGAAATATATGTATGAATATGCAAATATAAGTAATGTAACTAACTTTTATATTATACGTCAAAAAGGGAATTTTTGTGGGACACATATGTTGCAATTATTTCATAAGTTAATAAAGAGAACAATTAGTGCAGTTTGACTCATTTTGTCTTGAATTTGATATCAATAAACGTACTTATCAATCAATTAAATAATCGATTAATTAAACTATTTTGGTAAATTAAATAATAGTATTAGGATAAGTTTAATATAGATTTCAAAATGCACGTGGCAAGCATGCGCCTTCCTTCCCCTGCCCCACCAGTCACAATCAATGTTGTGTGTAATACCTAATCCAATTATTTATTACCGTCGTTTTTTTTTAATCTATTTATTAATTACTCTATTTATCCAACTTAATTTAATTTGTCTATTATTTTTATTTTTGTTTATTCAATATAATTTATTTTTTAAATATAATTAAATTTTTTAATTTTTTTTTTAATTAAACTAATCAATTCGTCTCAAAAAGATGTATTATGGGAAGTTAGCACAAGAATTAAAGAATAACAATATAATGTAATATAAATAACTAAAATGTCATTGTTTTTTTAAAAAATTTAAAGAGTATGTTAGAGTAATAATTATGGATTGTTTGAAAAAGTACGAATAATTTTGTTATAAAGTGGGGACCACGATTATTAAATAAGGAAACATTACAATTGTTTTGGGATGGACGAAAATAGAAAAACAAGATAACTTTTTTTGGGCGGAGGGAATATATAATTATTTTAATATTTAATTTATAATTATTTTTACTAATACATACAATATACAATTTAAGTGAGATCAAAAATAGTACGCGCTCTGTCCCAGATATTTTGGGCTTATTACCGTAGACACAAAAATTTAGATAAAGTATAAATTAGTAGGTAATTAAAAAGTGTATTAATAAAAATAATTATAAAAAATTTAAGATAATTAAATAATTTAATTAAAATTTAAAAAATTTTAAATTTTAAATTTTAAAATGTGATTTAAATGCATAATTATATTTCCAAAATAGAAAAAACAAATTACGTGAGACGGACGAAAAATATAAAATATGGACAAATTATGTGGAATAGGAGAGAGTAGTATAATAAATGGTTCGTACGTCCAGTGTTTTTATTTTGTTTTTCAACTTTATTTTTACTACGAAGTAAGTATCGAATAATCCATATTATGTGACTGATAAAGCATAGAATACGTTGTGTGTGGCTGCATTAATAATTCGGGTGTGTTTGTTGGGGCTTTGATAATTGTATGATGCGATATAAATAGATATAATATTAATTTTTAGTATAATATAAAAAATAAAACACAAGTGTTTGATTTGATAATATTTTTTTAAAAAAAATTGAATAAATAGTAAAATTTTGAGAAAATCTTTGTGACAAAGCTTGAAATTCATGAATATATATTACTATGTAAATAAAAATAAATTGTATTTAATTAATAAACAATAGAATATGTGATGATAGATGGTCCAATAACCATCTAGTAGATGAGACATTGTTGTCTAATTTAATTTCAGATTGACAATAATATGTGTATTATTTATTTCTTCTTGAAATGTTTTACAACCACATGAAATTTTCAATTGATGATTAAATTTTATATGCCATGACTTGAAAGTTTAGAATTTGTATATTTGACTCTGGATTTGTTCACTTAAGCGTATTTTTCAATTGAGATTTTCAAAAATTAATAATAAATAATATAAAATAATTTTTATAAAATTATAAAATAAAATAAAAATCAAAATACTCATTATAGGAAGTCAAAAAATCTAAATATTCAACTTAAAATAATATATTTTTATATTTGACATAATTTCTCATTACACACAGTAATTTTAAATAATGTAAAAACACTTTTGCTCTTTTTTATTTTTTTGGTATAAAGTATGCTTTGAAAAATATACACTTATAATACCATACCCCTCATGTTTTTTTTTTTTTCAAAAAAATAATTATTTAAATTTAATATTTTATAAGATTATATATATATTTATACAAAATTATGATATTTAACCGTTAAAAAAAAATTTACAATCTCCATGAATAATAATTGGGCCTGTTTCTGTTGGGCTTGGCCCGTTTACCTAATGTTGGGCTTTGGCCCTATTAGTACTAACCGGGCTAATAGGCTTATTATAAAAACATTCTCTCAATTCCGCGTAATTTGGTCATTTTATTTGGGTGTGAAGATTAAAATTTTATATTTTAAATTTATAACATAAAAGTGAAGCATTTCGTTTGAAGAATTTTACCAAAATTCTACTATTCATTCAAAATTTTTTTTCAAAAAACATCAAATTAAACACCTATTTTTTATTTTTTATATTATACTAAAAAATCAATTTTACATTCAAAACATCACATCAACACCTATTTATATCACATCATACAACTATTGAGATTCAAAATTTTTACTGTTCAAATTCCAACTCAAAATTCCAACTCAAAATCCAAACACCCAAGCAAACACACCCTAAAAAGAAAAACACAAGTATTATGATAAGTTTATTAAAAATTGATAAAACATGTGATGAGATATATAAAAAAGAAACAAACCTATTATTAATTATTAAAATATACTGTAAATAATAAAATTAAAAGTAGTTAAATTATTTATTTTATCTATGTCAAGTTATTAGTTTTTATGTTTTATATTTCATTTCAATTTATATTTTTAAAAGAATTATAGATCTTAATTATATTTTATTTTTTAAATTTATAATTAAATTAATTATTATTTTTATTTTAATATATATTTATTTGTATTATAATAATATAATTATTTTTACTATTATATAAATAGAAAGACGACCTTTTAGCACTATGACGTGCCAAAAAGTTTATTCAAATGCACTAGCTCACAAAACCTCAAAATTTCAGTAGCTAGCGCAAACGCATTTATGTATTTTTTATCATTATTATTAGTATTATTATTTATATAATTTGTTTAATTATAATTTAAAATAAATTTAAAATAAAATGTTATTTTGAAATTAAATAAAATAACTTATATTAATCTTAAACTGAAAAAAAAAAATCCATAATTTGCATAAAATAATAAATAATTATTCAGATAAAAATAATATTCAAAAGAAATTATTAATGGAAAATGGAAAAGCAGTTCCCGCGCCTGATGATGAGTGGTGATTGGAGAATTTCCGCGACGAATTCTGTCCCAATTTCGAACCCTAATCTGAACTGAAATTCCTTGGGGCACCCTGCTGGAGGTAGACTGACTATCGGAGCTTGAAGATGGCGGCCAAGGTTTTCAAGGGGGCAAATGTATTCATGTCTCGGAACCTCGTTCCGCCGGAGCTCTTCGACGCGCTTCACGACGCCTTGAAGCTGAACGGCGCCGAAATCTTCCTCTGCTGCGACCCGTCGCGCAATGGGCCCAACGATTACCACGTCATCTCCTCCTCAGTGCATGTACTACTGAGCTACGCTCAAGAATCTGTGCCCTCTTTTGAACAATTTCGTATTGAAGCTGAAATGGGGTTTACTTTGGTGGTTGTTGGTTGCTTAATATTAGGGCTTTGTTTTGCAGGAAAAGTTTGAGAGCCTTCGCTCAAAAGGATGTAAAATGATCGGTATATTTCTGATATTTATACATTTTAATTTCTTTTGGTAGCTACTGCATTTTGGAACTTGATTAGTTAAATAGAGGGGTTGCATCTAGGGATGCAAGAAGCTCTGATCTCACCAACTGTATGTATACTTACATTCACATTAGTAGAATAACGTTGTTAAAACTTAAAACAACTAGGTTTTTAACTTGTAGAAGACAGTCTAATGAAGAGATGACTGATAAGAAGGTGGGTTATTGGACATATAGTTAAGGAGAAACAAAAGCTGCAATCATCTGGGGAACCCAATATGTATATGCCTTGTTCAATTCATTGATGATAACTCCACAAGCTAAAAATTAAGCATCATGACAGATAACTATGAGTTATGTGTCTGGAGCCATGTTAGCTATAAGTCTAATTACAAAGCTAAAATACCAGATAATGCAATCTGGTTCCAGTCTTAAATTCTAATGACCAAATCTCATACTCAAAAAAATGAAATGACAGTTATTTTTAGTGATTGACTCATGCATTAAGAACTCAGATTTTGAATCTTCTTTGATGAAGAATTACGCTGTGTGATGTCTGCCAATTATACTATAGGTTTATTTTTCGTATCTTTAGATTGGTTATCTGAACAGATTTCTTGCTATTCCAATGTGGTTTTTAAGTATATTCATAACATCCAGATTGCCCTTATGACGTAATTAGTCAGTGTCTATAATTGTTTCTTAGTGGATTGATTTAAATCATGGAGACATATTAAATGCTTTTGATTTCAATTTTCATCTTTTGTTTGGTAAAATGTAACCATTAAACTGGTTTAATATGGGCAATATTTTGTTTATGGTTGATATTTTCTTGTAGCTAGGTCCACAGTGTGTGTTGACCTGTTCCAAAGAACACAGAGTACTGCCAAATCAGGGTTTCACATGTTGCCTTGCGATGGATGGCGTCAACATACTTGCATCTGGTTTTGAGAAGGACGAAAAAGTATGGTACTTGTGAGATATCAAACTTAGGGTTGACTTAAGAACTTTCATTTTGTAGTCTTCTGACCATAAATTACAACTTAGGATGATTATGGATAAGCTTAATTCTTGTACCGCAACTTATTTCTTCTATTAATAGTTTCTCTGAATATGCATGACATTCTCTAGAATTGCATTGATTAGGATAGAAAATCTGGATCACACTTACTGAACATGAAAATGGTTATATCTTTGATGTTTATTTTTTTAGATTTTATCAGATAAAATATGTGTAGTCCTTCTGAAAAAGATAGGGGTTCAATCCAGTTAAAATTTATGATGCCACACTATCTAAGGAGTATTTACTCTTGTTTTCATACATTTCATGCTTGGTGAACTCTTGATCAACCATCATTCATGATTTCAGCTGCAGCAGTTGTTTCAATTTGAACAACTTCCTTGTCAAGTCCTAAATGTTATGTCTTAAACTCTTTTTTTACCCTATAGCCTTTGGGGTGTTGACAGGGGAAAGTTGACATTCCACATTTATTGTCGTAGTGATTTTTTCAAGTATGCCATTTGTGTATGCACTAGAGGAGAGCAGAGCTTGTAATGTGAAATACAAGCCTTTGAAATATACTATATTTGGATGGTACATCAGCAAATATGTTAGAGAGCGTGTAATAATGCATCCTTAAGGGTTTTTATTTTTTCAGTATACTCCATGTGCTTTCTAGGTAAGAAAGTCATTTTCTTTCATTAGAAACATTTACCACATGCAATTTGGTCTTAGATAATTACTTATCTGGGACTCTCACTTATTTCACCATTTTCTGATTGCATTTCTGTGGGATTCTTGAAGGTTGAAATTTCCAAGATGGTTACTGCAATGGGAGGAGTCTTGCTTGCAAAAGCATCGTCAGATGTCAATTTTGTTATTGTGAAGAATGTTTTAGCGCAAAAATACAAGGTTTTCATTTTGTTATTTATCTCAAACAATTAAAGATTCCTTGATGCATGTCTGTAAGACTTAAAGAGGAAATCAGTATATCACATCTTCAAGTAATCATGCTTGATAAATTAATATTCTTTGGATCACAACCTTCCCTCCAAACAATTTTTATACTTCTCATTTCTGTGTATTATACACTTCTGCAGTGGGCTCTAAACAATCTGAAAAAACCTATTGTTACACAAAATTGGCTCTCCCAGTGCTGGAAAGAGCATCGGGTGGTTCCTCAGGATGCCTACAGGGTTCTCCCTTTTTCTGGATTGATTATATGCGTTAGTGGAATTCCTGCAGGTTTGCGCTTCTGTTGTTATGCCTTTTCTTTTGATTGAATCAACAAAGATTTTTTCTGAGGATTGCCTTTCTTGATGGTTAGATGAGCGCAAGGAAATTGAGAAGCTGGCTGTGCAACATGGTGGCAGTTATTCAGGAGAGCTAACCAAGCGGTGTACACATTTGATCTGTGATATATCCTTTATGTTTTCTTTATTCAATGGATATTGGATGGCAATTAACACAATTGTTTTCTGTCTGACATGACCAATTTCAAAGTCAGAATTCTGGTGTCAGTTTTCTGATTACTTCTTGTTTGTTTCTATTTTACTCTTTACATGATAGAATTTGTATTTGTTGCTTTGTTTGATACCTGGTGTGGTTGATTTGTACTTATGTTGCTTAGTGTAGTATTTTTTACTTGCAGGTAATTTAGCTTTAACCATAATGATATCCTCCTTTTTTTTTCAATCACTTGCTGCCTTCTTATTATTTAATTTCACTCTTCAGACAGTGTTGCTGTGGCTTGAAGTGTCACTTCGCTGCTTTTATCAATTTCCTGTTCTACTTGGCCTTTTTTGTGAAGATGTTACCTCTTCTATTTATTTATTGCATGCAAACTATGCTAATATTGCATTTTTTACTTGAGGATAGTTTTTGACTTGGGTGTAATGACTGTCCTCGTCTATACTTGTTTTATATTTGAATTTCATTAGTTTTATCCTAGCATGCTCATCATAATATGTGGAACATTGTTATCCTTAATTTGTCATAAGCCCCTGAAGGTGACAAATATAAGGTTGCAAAGAGATGGGGGCACATCTCCATAGTTACCAGGAAATGGTTCCATCAATCAATTGCCAGAAAAGGTAAAATTTCGTAGTGCGAGAAATTTCTGCTCGTATTTCTACTATTATACAGTTTCTTTTTACTTGAGTAGTTTGCTCGTGATTCCTGATTTGGTTGATATCTCTTCCTTCTCATGTTATTGTTGTCTGTTTCTTTGCCACCTGGTTGAACAGCATGCCTTAATGAGGAGTCCTATCCAGTTCAAGGTGGTTTGACACCTTCGATGAGTACAAAAACAATGGAGCAGCATAGTCAAGGCAAGGGGATCAGAAATCCGCAGCATAGCTCTTCATCTATGGCCACTGCCCTTGATATGGAGCCTTCCTTTTTGGTTCAGGATACAGAATCTGATCTTGAATATTCCATGCCAAATATCTATCCTACATTTGCTGAGTCTCCTCAGTCACCTAAAGAGGGAACTAATCCACCTTGTGATAAGCCAAAATCTGATTTAGATTGTGATCCTTGTGTTGCTGATGATTCACAAAGTGAGGATGATGCTCTGTACCTATCTGAGTGTAGAATTCTACTCGTAGGCTTTGATGCTTCTGCACTACGGAAGCTGGTTGACATGGTTCGTCGAGGTGGTGGGTCTCGATACACGTCCTTCAGTGAAAAATTGACACATGTTCTAGTTGGAAATCCCAGTGACAAGTAAGACCCTTTATCATTATAGCAGTTTCATGTAAAGAATTTCCAGCCTCTGTTCTCGAAATCATTTTGGACTACCAAAGGGGAACATGCACATATTTTATCTTACATATTTTTGCATATGGATTATGGATGGGTTTCTATTAGAGTAACTTAAAGTCTTAAATATGCGACAAATACTGATATATAATGTACAGAAATCTCTTCCTCCTGCTTTTGGAATAAGTTGAATCTATCTTATGGCTCCTTGGTGATTGTGTGTCTGATATTTTATACTTTTGGAAATGTCCTAAAGACTTAAAATAATAATAATAATAATAATAATACAAATAAAATAAGATGTTTTATGTTTTTGCTAATCAGGATTGACTATGATTGTGTGTCTGATATTTTATACTTTTGCAAGTGTCCTAAAGACTTAAATAATAATACTAATAATAAAATAAATAAATAAAATAAAATTTTTTATGTTTTTGCTAATCAGGATTGCTTATGAATATGTTTTTATGATCATACATCCTCAGCAGTTGCTGCTAATGTGTCTCCTACCAATGATTGTTGTGGGTGGCTTGTCTAATTGATAATGTCTTTGCAACATATGATAAGCTGAGTATTGTATTGATATTGTCTGTCTTGCTAATATATATTTGTTTTTTCATCTCATGCACAATAGGATGCAAGATGCAATAGTAACTCAATTTCACAAATAGATTAATCTTTATTTTTTTGATGTAGTATTATTAGTTAGCTAGACAGGGTTTATGCTTTTTGCACATTTTACTTCTTGGGTTCTTTAGTCTCCTTTGAAGGACCGGTATGTTACTTTTAAATTTGTCAATTATATAGTTAGATACCTTGGACCCAGTAACTTGTGGTTAGCATACTATCAACAATCATAAGTTACCAAAATCCATTCAAGTCTAAGATTATGAATCAAGTAAATAGTGATTTTTCTATAACATCGTAAATGATTCTGCAGTGAACTCAAAGAAATAAGGAGCCTCGCAGCCCTTGGGGTTACATACGTGGTTAAAACAACATGGCTTGAAGAATGCACCCAGAAAAAGAAAGAAGTTCCTGTACTCAAATGTCACATTGCTTATGATGTACTACTCCCAAAAGGTGAAAATTTAGTTTTACTATTTTGCTTGTATTTAGCTCTTGGACAGGTAATTGTTGGATATGCGGCCATTAATTGCCCTATATGGATTGAACCTGCATTCTAACTGACTATGTTTGCTTTATATTATTTGTAGATCCTGTAATCTTAAAAAAAACCACTACAACAAGCATGATTGGTGTCAAGCAGGGGAAGTCATCTGCTTCTCAGTCTGTTAGCAACAAGGAAAACGGAAATTTTCAATCAGAAGCTTTATGTAGTAAGCATAAAAAGTGGAAATGTTCATCCCTACAAGCAACTCACCAAACATGCTTCTCAAAACCTGTTTATGTTTATAGATTTGAAAGATGAATCCAAGACAACTTTGCAAAGTGGAGTGAGCACTGAGATTACTGCTTTAAAGCCTTCGATGGTATTTAAAGGGATGCTCTTCCGTTTTTCAAGCACTTTTCCTGAAGAACAAGTGAGCTACTCTGTTTTGTTAATTCTAAAGTTATTTTAATGCCAGCTTTCACTTCATGCCTGTCTAAATCCTGAAGGCTGAAACTACGTTAGAGTTTACATTTTTATGCCACCAAACTAATATCTCATTTTTGTTGCGGAAGCCTGATAAGATACTTGATCCAACAGTTCCATCATGCTTTAAGTGATAATGCTAATAAGACTTAGTTTTCTGATCTTTAAAATCACTTCACTATGACATGACCATTTATTAAAAACCCTTTGGGAGGATTAAATAGGGCAGGATGGGAGGAATTCTGGCACTACGATTTCCAAGTGACTAACATGTATTAGCAGGAGTTTCACAATGCTACGGATCCATGGGCAGAGGATCTAATTAACC
Source organism: Andrographis paniculata (assembly GCF_009805555.1). Taxonomy (NCBI): domain Eukaryota; kingdom Viridiplantae; phylum Streptophyta; class Magnoliopsida; order Lamiales; family Acanthaceae; genus Andrographis; species Andrographis paniculata. The sequence continues at coordinate 381,471 of NW_026137563.1, read as the reverse complement.
AGCAGTTTTTGCCTTGTGGCTGATGACAACTGAAAATGTCTTTTTAAATTATTATTACAAAGTGAAGTTCTGTAACACTTTGTTAATCTTGTAGTTGTAGCCTATTGATGTTCTAGAAAGTAGGCTACTTCTGCTGTAGTTTTTCTTGTATTGTCTCAGAATACTTGTATGTTAATTTACCTCAATATACTCCTTTTCTGTAAAAGATGAATTTAGTCCACCAACATGGCAACATGTATCACTAAGGTTTTGGTTTTCTTTTGGCTTCTATATTCTTTTTGTTCTAGTGCTACTCCTAACAAAAATTTTCATTTTCCTGTTTCAGAGATCTGAAATTGTGTTGTGGGTTAATCAAGGAGGTGGAGAAGTTATTATAGATCAAAATGAAAACAATGTGAACTTCATTGTTGAGCGTCATGGTGTGCCCTGTCTGACAAATAATTTTGGGAGTACATACATAACCACTCATTGGATTTATTCTTGTCTAGAGGTAGTTTTCTATTACTAAATCCTGCCTGTGTATAAGCTCCATTAGTTGAAAACATCAAAACACAGATTCCATTGTGAGGCTCTGTTTATCCCATAACAACCTGTTTTTCTAGTTTAATAACTACATCTTTGTTTTGCTCAAAATCTTGCTTATAATGAAATAACTGTGGAGTGCCGGGATAACATGTAATTCATGGGAAGTGCTTTATTTTATCAATTTTTTTGCATTGGGGTGAGCAAGTTGCCGAACTTCTCTAGGATTTTGCCATTATTCCTCGTTTTATAAATATGCTGATTGTAAGGTTGTCCTTTACTTTATCTGTTTTACTTGTTCTGGCGCATGCCTGCAATTGTGAGAGTTTGGATTGTACATCTGAATAATCTTTATGTTTCACTGAGGTTTTGATATGTTCTCAAATACATTTTCATTACATATATATATTATAATTTCTACACTATTAACAATTTCTGTTTTTGTTATATGCCTCTCAAATGTTATTATACACATTTAGTATATGAATTCTGAGTGGCACATGCATCAATATGCTTAGTGAGTGAGTGTGCTTGCCCAAGTTCACGGAAATTATACAATAATCTAGTTGATGTTTTCCTATACATTTATAAACGTCAAGATTTATTTTAATGTCTTGTTTGAAGGATGGCTGTATGCTGGATGTTAGCAGTCACATTCTCTACTCTCCACTGTCTTGTCAAGTTCCTTTACCCGGATTTGAAAGACATTGCCTGTGTGTTTCAATGTATGACAAGAAAGAAAAACAGCTATTAAGAAATTTGTGCTATGTTCTTGGAGTGAAGTTTGTCGAAACACTGAAGAGGAAGAAAGTCACCCATCTATTATGCAAATTTACTCATGGCGAAAAATACGCAGCTGCCTGTAAATGGGGAATACCTGTAGCTACAGCTGAGTGGCTATATGAATGTGTCAAGCAGGTAATTTCTTCATTTTTATTTTGTATCGGTTTCATTTCCGAGTCTCTTGCATATACTCACTGCTGACACTGTTACAGAACAAGGTTGTTGATTCACAAGGATTTCACCCTAAAGAACCTACACCACAAGACCAAGAAGCTGGATTACATTTTGTGAGCCAATTTACCACTCAATCTGCTACGGCAACATCTGCAGACAATGCCTCCCAGAATCCAAGTCTGTTTCAGGGTCTGGGAAACATGCAAACCGTTGCTTCCATGGGGTGTGTCACAAGAGATGACAACAGTAATGTGAGTAGTGGTAGTAAACGAAAAAGGCTTTCGGGAACTGAAAATGTAAAGCATCCGCTACCATGTGTCTATGCTGCTGAAATTTCTTTAAATAAAAGCCCTTCAGAGAAGAGTTTTTCTGATAATGGTAGAGAAACTTCTATGGCTCCTGATGTTGCTGCAGCTATAGAAGATTTGTTGGAGCAGACAAGAAAGGTAAAATGCCGACCTATCATTTTCTTATAAAACAGCTGCTGCATTTTTCTCACATTTCCACTGGTCCTTGACTAGATCCAAGATCGGAAGCCTGAGGAGACAACTGTCTGCCATGAGAATGTAACCTGCAAGTTTGCTTGAATTTTTTATTTCTGTAAGTCAAAGTTTTGCCCATTGAATATTCTTTTCCTTTATTTGAAACAGTTTTTGTCCTCTACTTCCACAATGCTTGCTCAAAGGCATGTTGATCCCCTACCTGATCCAGGGGAGCCATCTAAACATTGGACGACCAGGTAACTACCATGTCCTGGTATTCTGATTCTTTTTTTGCCCATTGATAAATGAGAATTAATTGTCATTGTTCTGGAAACATGATCAAAGCACAGATATAATAAAAAAAACTTAAGGAAACCACTAGCTAGTTTTTCTGTTTCCCAACTTCACACCTTCTCAACTACTCCGTCGTTCAAATTTGTGCTAAAAAATGCAATTTAATCTCTTAACAGCACGAATCTTTGCTGTAGTGCACATTCAAACCCACACACACGCACATATATATTATATCTGAAGATAGCACAACAGTTTATCTCATTCTAGTAAGTAGACTTGTCATACAGATTGCAGAATGGTTTCCTGCTCGTTTACATAGGAAATCAACTTAGGCTGTATGTAGCCGGAAATGGAAGTTCTCAATCTTACTTCACCAACCAAATTTGAATGCTGCTTATTTTAGATAATCCCACTGTGCCTGGATTGATCAATGAGCCATATATCTATCCTCACATTCCTAAAGAAACAAATATCTATATATAAATATATGTATGTATACTTATTTAGCATCTTCTTCCAAGTTCCCAACTTGATGGAGAAATTTTCTTTATTTCAGGTTGGACAAAAAGAACGATGATCCTTCTACAGACACTGCTGCTCGGGGAATCTATGATGGTTTTAGTGAAACGCAAACTGATTCTCAGGTTTCTCTGCTTACATTTCTATTATGTCGTAACCTTTGCTCCCTGGAATTTATGATGCATGTGGTCATGTACAGTCTTTACCGGTCTCATGGGGAAGCAAAGTTCCAATTTAAATCAGGATGTGTACAACTTTTGTATGAGCCCAATTTAGTATTTGACATTTTCTATGTCTGCTTATCCGAGCTTTACTTGCAGGTTGTCGGTTATGAGGAGGATTTATCCGGCAGACAAATGATTATTGATAGAGTTCGTACGAGGAGCAGTATGGCTTAATACCTTTCATCTGTTGGTACCACTTGTTTCAAATCACCCCAGAAGCAATCGATGAGATTGAATCCAAGAACCCAATGTCCTTCGGCTCAAATGTTACCTGCTTCATGATGTACATGATTGTGCAGCGCATAAATTGTCGAAAGCACCTGAAGGATTAAACTGTAAGGTTGTCTAATACAGTATGGCTTTAACTTCTATGGGATCATATCATACTTTCTTTTGGCAAAAATGTAAAAATGTTGAAAGAATCATGTAGTTAGATAAATCTGCTATGAATTTGATATTATGATATGTACTAGACATTGCTTTTTGTTGTGTATTTTGGAACAAAATAATTTGAATTTAAGTAATATTTAATTTTAATGTAAACCATTATTGTCATATTTCAAATAGAAATGTATTTTAAATAAAAATAAATGTTAGATTTGTTATACAAGTAAATGTTTTGGTCATATGTAAATTTTTATTTTTATTTTTTCACGCACACACTTCCGATTGAACTCGGGTCATAGCTCCGTGCAGTTACTGATATATAATACTTGGTGGTAAAAAAGTATATGCATCCACAGAAATACTAATAATCAGGTATTTAAAATAATTGATAACTGGGGGGGAAAATCTACACAATTTTACTATTTAAACTCAATTTCACTAATACATATATATATATATATATTATAATACATCACATTAAAAGAACACTAGGATGATAATTAAATTGAGCTCAATATGCTAAATATATATATATATATATATAATTTTCCCTAAACAAGCGGTAGAAGAATAACACATTCTATTTCTCTACATTGTGAAATTTAAAAATTCCGAAGTACATCGCAAACATAGCAACACTAGGCTCCAATTTAATTACCAAAACTTTCTTACTGCAGCCACAAAATCGACTCCCGCCACCACCGCTGCTGCATCCACGCTTACCATCGACAATTCGCCTGACCAAGACTTGCGTGGCTTCCAGAGGCAGATAGATTGATTAACTCTGAATCTCCAAGCGAACATTGATAACATTACCCTAAATGATAAATTAGTGTTAGAGATTCTCAATCGGTGGTCCTATTGCTGTTTGTAGAAGAGGACGTAAGCTCTGTCGTGCAACACTTGGTTTGTGCTGATTGCAGCAACTGATGCATCATCGAACCGCAACCACTGGCCATTTGGGTAACGAACATCGGCAGTGTAGTGCCCTTTTGATGCTTCTCTTCCGTGGTGAGTTACTGTCGAAACAAGTTCATACTTTCGCCCCTGTACATTTGAACAGATCATGTGAGGAGGGATACAGAGTGTTTGCTTTATTTGTGTGGAAAGTGGATATACGAAGAGTTTTTGTGACATAAATTTTGTACAGACAAGTTTGGTTCTCAATAATATATTTTTGAAATGTAAACAAAAGTTACCATGACACTCTAATGCTCTATTCAATACTTTAAATTATAAAACAAGCGATATGGACAGAAAGCCGGTAAGATTCAAACAGTAAAGCCTGCTGCAAATATTGTCCATCAGGAGAAATAAAATCCATAATTATATGATACCTTCCCAAGTCCCAACTAATGATCTGTATTAGGAAGCACAAGTAAATCATGAAGAGGGCAACATTACCTCCACTCCAGAAGAAACAAGCAAATCACGGCTCAAAACCAGTTCGAGAGGGAAGTGTACAGGCTTATGCAATTTGGTGCTCCCATGGCTGCTGTAGCCAAATCGCATCAGATGTAAGATCATTATCTTTGGAAGTGCCTGAATTTTGACAGATTTTCGGGCAGCAACAACCCCTGCCTGAAATTCCATAAGATAGCATCATCATTAGAGACTGCTGTTTATAGTCAACTAGTGGGAATATTAACCTACATTAGCACCAGGGAACATTTATATCACCGATATCTCCTGATCTGAATTCCAAATTCATCTCGCTTGAAAGTATCCAACCCAAGAGAATTTATCTGACGATTCAAACTACATCTAAATACTGTAAATAATTCCTCAATCTAATACATTTAAAATATGCAAAATTTATTGGTTGGCGTCGGGGGTGTGAGGCAGCTTTACTTGGCCAACCTCTTTAAACTAGCAAGTAATTTAATTCAATAAACCTATACAAAGAAAGAAGTCCCTGCAGTCTAATTATTTTTAATACTTCCGTCAAAAAGTAACTTCTGCAATATATCACAGTTTCTTACAGCAGCAGGAAAGATTTGTTGCTAAATCAATCAGAACAACCAATCTTGGTATCAAGTGTTTCTTCAAATAATAAAAATCCAATTCAAAATGAAAGAATCAATATTTCATTATCAAGGATCAAAATATGAAGCTAGCGGGAACAAATTTCTTCAGAAGAGATTCGAAGAACAACAGGAAATTAGCATCAGTAAGAACATTGATATGCCATTTCTACCTTTCCAGCTGTTGATGCTCTGTACTCATCAAGTGTTTCTGGTGCAGAGAACACACGAAGGGCATCTTCAATAGTTCGAATAACTTCATGAGAGATCTCCAGATGAAGCAACAAAAATGGCTGAACGGTTGCAGAGGCTTTGTTTCCTGCATATAAGAAGACATTAATTATTTATAGTATTATATTCCGTTCATGATATATCCAAAATTTTGAGCCACTAATGATACAACACCAATTCAGGCTCAAAGCATAGGAATGCAGTTCTTATTGCCTGCATGTCTTATATAACCAACATACATACCAGTTTAGACGAAAGTTATCATCAACTAGACATCTCATGGTTTGCCAACCAGATGATTGACGACAAGTCTCATTAAATTGCATTTGGTATTTAGAATTTTAGCTTTAATTCTAGAAGGATATCTATGTAGGTCAATTAAATAGATGTAGCGAATTCATATAAGGTCTTCACTCTTCATACTTATTTCTTGAATTACTATAGTTATATTCATGGGTCAGATTCATTACATCTTACTGAGCAGATTCTACAAGAACAAAAATTCATTATAAATTCATGATAAGTACCTCTAGCCTTCACAACACTTCGCAGTTGTCCACCGAAAATTGAACTGAGCTCAGAAGGAACAAAACTCTGTGTTCTAGTCACAGCAGATTTATTCTTTGGTCCAACTGTTTCCCACTCATCATCTTCTGCTGTGGAAACCAGGGAGGATGTATTCATCCCATCCAACTGGGATTGACCTTGAAGCTTTAGTAATTCATCATGCATTTGATCCATAATAAAACTTAGAAACTCTTGTGCATCCTCTTGTCTATGTAGAAAAAGAAAATGTATGATTTTTTAAAATTTTCTATAGAAGAATATAAGTAAGAAAAAACAATGATCCAAAAAAGCATCATTCACAAGCAGGTTTAACTATAATTTCAAAAAAGATAAATAGGCAATTGCCCTCTAATGCCGACATTATTGTAAATCCATGGGACATTAGAGTGACTGAAATTTTAACAGAAACAACATAGAACAAGCTGCAACGAGAATATATACATGCCTAAAAAAGCTGTCATCTGAAAGGAAACTAAGAAACATAAGTAAGAATTAACAGACCTTGGCCTTCCTGAAATGCTACTCAATACATCTGGAGTAAATTTTCTTAACACACCTTCAAACATGGTAGGTCTCAAGGGCCTGCCAGTTTCAAGGACAGCTTTATCTTTCTTCTTTTCATATGTTTCACTGACTGCATCAAATTCGCCAATGAACTCAGCAAATGCAGCTAATGTAGGGCAGCCAGCCTGAAAACAAAAGTTGATATGCTCGCATAATTTACATTTGCATATAAAGGATTGATCAAATTATAACTGATTAATAGTATTAAAAAAAATAGAGTATGGAGATATTTGCATTTAGAAAAGACAAACCTTTGGAATGTTGCAATGTCTTAGTCCTTTCAAAAGATGAACAAATGGAGAGCAGGACAAAAGTGCCTGTAATGTGGCATTGAGAAAACACAAATTTCCGGAGTTGACCAAGCCCCGAGGTAAAAGATCTCGAGTATCTAAAATGGGCACATCCGTCTTTGACTGAGCCTCCTTATGAGGCACTGCAACTGTGGATTCGCTGATTGTGCCATTGAATTTTGCACCTTCATAATTCAAAAGCTCAGAGGTTGGTATTTCATCTGATACATTTAATGCATAAAAACCGATCCCATCAGTTACTTCTTGTTCTTTGTGATGAGAAGGACTGTAGTTGTTACTTTTCCCATTCTCTAACAAAGTGTGTGTGGAATGGGTAGTTGATTTCCCACTTAAGTTCTTATTGTCTTTATGGATAACAGATTTGAGATCATCTCCGGGTCCATTAGGAAAAGCAACATTTGAGTCAAAAACAGCACTAAAACTGCCAAATGCCAGTTCTGGTCCAAGCTTTGGGGGATCGGCATCTAATTCTTTCTCTTCACAAGGCTTTTGGGTATTTGTAACTGACTGGTTTAGCAATGAACGGGTTTCGTCCTCGGAGAATGACCCAAAAAGTAAGACCTGCAGAGATAAGATTTAAGGCATTCAGTAGTTCTTTAACCTCATTATTCCACTCTTCAACATGTGGCGCATTCAACAAACTTTCGATCATATTAGTCAACGTGTTCCAAAACATTCAGCACTGATCACATAACATTCTACATTTAGTTGGCCAAACAATATCAAAAACCTCTATTCGTCCTATAAGGAAACAAAATTAAGTTTCAAAAGGAGTTCTCGTCCATTGCAAATTCAACGAATGAAGATTAACACACATAGAGAAATAAGGAAAAACGCCAATTTCAAAACAAAAACTCATCAAGAGACTCTACAGTAGAAAAAACACAAAACCCATAAAAGAACAGAGCACTGCCTAAGTGGAAGTAGTTCGACATAACTGGATAAGATTCTTAACAGAATGTGATGCCTGTAGCCAAAACTGCTATTAATCAACAACCTTTTTAACAATAATATCTCACTTCACACCAACATCAGACTGCCCACAAGTAATAAAGCCAAAATTCTATCTTAACAATCAACAACAATAAAGAGCACGCACATAAAGCAATAGCCCAAATACCAAACAGTAAATCATCACCCGCACAAAAATTTAAGAAACGGCAATCTTATATATCCATAACTGAATTAACAACATACACACCTTAGCAGGGTCACCCATGGCCAGAAAGCAGTTAATGCAACAACCCGTCAATAATGAAGGTAGAACGCGCCGGGAATATGAAATAAAGAAGATACGGTAACCTGCCGGAAAAACAATAAATTAAGAAAATCCCTGAAGCTTTGACAGGGAAACGAGTCGTATACGAAATTGAGCGAGGGAACGAGACGATTGAAGAGAATAATATGGTTTGGGGAATGGGACATGGATCGGAAAATTGGCGTGCGGAGATTGAGATTGGATGTGGAATATGATTGGATTGGATTTTGGGAGAAGTGCTGCAGTGCAGTGGTAGGGAGGGTTTGAATTGAATAGCCCTTTCGGTTTGGGCAGCAACAACAGCAGTTTCAGTTTCAGCTTCAGTTTAGGTTTAGGTTTAGGTTTAGGTTTAGGTTTTACATAGCAGACTGGTTTCTTCTTTGATTGTTTTGCTTGTCCACTTAATTTGTTTCTATTCGTTAGTTCCACATAATATATATATTTTTTTAAAATAAAAAAATTAATTATATATTTTAATTATATTTTAAAATTTATAATTTATAATTTTTTAAATTTTAATTAAATTATTTATTTATATTAATTTATAATTATTTTTATTAAATAATAATAATTTTTTAATAGTTATATTTTATCTAAATTCTTATATTTCGGTAACATATTCTAGAAGGGAGGAAGTACCTTTTTAATCTATTAAAATTACATTCATACACAATTCATTAAATAATTTTATTACAGTATTTACTTTATTACCATCAGATTTATTTATTTATTTATGTGAAACAATATGAATAATTACGATCATGTAGCAAATAGTCGATAATCACTCTATACAACAATTATTTTTAAAATATTTTCTACATATATTATATTATGAATCTTAAATGATTATTTAAATATATTGTGTGGATCATCCGTAGGGTGCGTTTGTTTTGTTTTTTAATATTTTTTTAGAAAAAATATATTTAAAAAAAAATTGTTATAAAAACAAAGCAGTAGTAGGACCTATGACATTAGTATGAGAATTGAACCTATGACATTATAATTATAAGTAAACTAGATGATCTAAACATTAGATTAGGGGTGAGCAAAATATCTGAAATCCGAAAATTCAATCCGAATTAAATCGAAATTTAAAATTTAGTTCGGATTTTTCGGATTGGATCGGATTGAATTTTTAACAAATTTCGGATTTTCGAATCGGATCGGATCGGTATACTTAAAATTCGAACCAATCCGAAATCTGAAATATAATATTTTAATATATTTTATTATTATATATATTTAATATTTTATTAGAAAATTTTATATTTTAATATAAAAAACTCAAATTTATTAATTATATTTTAATATATTTTAATTTTTATATATTATATATATTTAATATTATAAAATAATAATAAAATATAAAAGAATTTAAAATTTTTTAAAAAATAATAAAAATACTTAGAATTTCGGATTTTTCGGTTTGGTTCGGATTTTTTAGTTCGGATTACAGATTTTCAGATTTCGAATTTCGGTTATTTCGGTTCGGTTCGAATTGTATTTTTCAAAAATTTCGAATTTTCGCATCGATTTGAATTTGACAAAATTCCGAATATCCACCCCTATATTAGCTTACACTCTCATTTTAAAGATAAATTATTTTATTAATATATTTATAAAAGTATTTTCTAAATTTATATTTAATTCTAAAATTGGGTTGGGCGAGACTAAGTCAGGCACGCCCCACTTTTATCCGGCACTGGTCCAAAAATTTTCAAATATAATTTTTTATATCCAAGTACAATTTGTCTGCTCTAATTGTTACTGTATGTCATACTAAAATAAAAAAATAATTAATATACTTTATTTTATCACACTATTAAAAATATATATATATATATACAATTTTTTTTTTTCTCGTAACATCACATAATTTCCACTTAATTTACCAACTTAAATTTTCATATTGAAATTCAAATGGTGTATTCAATTGGATTTTAATGTATTTTTTTAGATTTTAAATATTTTATGGATTTAGAAAATCCATACGATCTACTTTGATGAATTTTAATAATTAATTTAGATGAATTTTTATAAATTAGATTGAATTTTTTGCGGATTTATATGGATGTGGATATAGATTTTTACAGATTTAATTGAATTCCTGGTAGATTTATATATATTTCATAGAATTGAAAAATAATTGTATAAATCTATATCAAAGACAAGTTTTATAAATAAAATACATTTATATTTAAAAAGTTATTATATATTACTTCGTATGTATGGTTAGAAAGTATACATATTTATATTTTTTGACATCTAATTACAAAATAAATATTTCATTAAATGTCTTACTTTTTTTTTTTCACAAATACCCGACTTTACATCACATCATTATTTTTTCAACAAAAAAACAAGGATAGAGTATTATATTTTTATAAAATTAATTTAATTAATAAATAATATAATTATTAATAATCTAAAAATATTATAACATATATATCACTATATTGTATATTAATGTTTTTATTTTTATAATTTTTTTAGTACTATAATATTATCATTCAATATATTAAATTATTTTTATATTTTTTATTAATTATTATTATTGTTTATATATAATTTTTTACATTAAAAAATAAATATGTATATAAATAAAATAAAAAATATAATTTACGATTTTTAAAAATAATATTAAAATAAAAAATAAATAAAATATAAATTAATGATTCAACGAAAAAAATATACTACATATAAATATTTATTCCATTGTCACCAATATGACGATATATTGTATTCGATTATTAAAAAAGAGAACGACACTTAGGGTGTGTTTGTTTGAAGGATTTTGGAGGATTTTCACTATTCATCCAATTTTTTCCCCCCAAAAATATCAAATCAAACATCTATTTTTCATTTTTTATATTATACTAAAAATCAATTTTACATTCAAAACATCACATCAAACCCTATTTATATCACATCATACAACTATTCAAATTCAAAATTTTTACTATTCAAATCCCAATCCAAAATCCAAACCCCCAAACAAACACACCCTTAATATATTGTAGTATTTGGTATTGAAAAGAAAAGATAACAAAAATATATATATTTATTATGATAATAATATTTTTTTAATATTATATTTGTAATATAAAAATATATATATTTTTAAAAAATTTGATAATAATTCGTTAATATATTTTATTTTTATATTATTATTTTTATTATATAATAACATTAATGCATATGATCATATTATCGTATGCTATTAGTATTATGTTTCTAACAAAAATTGACGTCTTTATTAGTATTTTATTTAAAGAGTAATATTATTATATTTATATTTATATTGTCTTTATAGTTAATTGCCCACTAATTAACCCTTTATTAGGGTTCGGATGAAGCAGTACAAAGTATGTTTTATATGGTAAGTAAATAATTTACCATTTAATTTTGTATTACAGCTGGCAATTGGCATTGTATATATGGTTACAGCGCACTAATTAATTCCTAACGGTAGGATTAAGACGATATACGTAGGCAGCGCGTAGGTATCTGCCCTTCTACACTTCACACCAGGCAGGCAGAAGAAGTCCAGTGACGATTCTGGACGTTTGAGATTTGAGAATCGAGAGCGAAGCCTCCGCGTTGCTTCCTCCTCTGCTGTGCTGGAGTTAATCTCACCGATTTTCTTGAGCCAAATGGTGTCGGTAAGTTTAGAGTCGTTTTTTGTTGTTTCTTTTGTTTTGTACGCAAAGCCCTCTTTTTTTTTTTTTTTTTCTCTGTGAGGAATGTTGGTTCTTCAGAGATCAGATTCGATTATCAACCCGATCTATGTGGTTGGGCTCTCTCTCTCTCTCTCTCTCTCTCTCTCAAGTCTCTCTTTAATTTCATTGCCTGGATAGTTTTATTATTTTCTGGAATTCATAATTCGTGTTTTGACATACTCATTTTCTTTATTGATTTTTTCTTGTCGGTGAATTACAACGCCTAGATGATTTCTATTTATGGATTTTGTTGGGGAAATGCTGTGAGGTAAACATCTGCACCTACCATCTTTGCCTCTCAAGACGCGGTTCTTTGGTACGGAATATTCTCTAAACTGTAAATGTTTTTAATTTATTCTCCGCTGCAATTTCCATGGTTTTTTCATCAGAGGAAACCTCCTTTCTCACTGTCTCCTGTAAACCATTTTTTCCTCCTACAATTAATTCCTATTCAACTTTCTCTTAATCTTTAGGGATTAATTACTATGTTATGCTATGCTATTGGTGCTGGAGATTTACATATTTATTCATACTATAAGTTTATTGCACTGAAGTATGTGAGTTGTTTTTAATCTTTGGTGGGCATGTGTCTAGTTCCCTGGTTTTGGTTATTATTATGATTAATCTTATTACTCCATGTCCAATTCTTGGGATGGTTCTATGCCTGGCTTGGGTTTTAGTTTGTGGCTGGTTTGGGTTATGCCTGCGCATGGCTGGTCTGGGTCGGGTCGGGTTTGGATCCAGGTTTGGAGCTGGATCAACTTGGGTTGGATTGGGCTGGGCCTAGGTCTAGGTTTGGACTGGGTTGGGGGTGGGCTGGAGTTGGGTCTGGGCTTGGTCAGGTTCTGGGTTTGGGTTGAGTCTGGGGCTGGATCTTGGTCTGGTCTGAGTCCGGGTCTGAGAATTTCCTAGGCGTGGGCTTGGTCTGGGTCTGGGTTTGGTTCTAGGTTGGGCCTGGGCCCGGGTCTTGCGTGGGTCTGGATCTTGGGCAGCGCTGGGTCTGGTCTGGAGTTGGGTTAGGGTCTGAGTCTTGGTTTATGCTGGGTTTGTGTGTTTTTTTAAGGGCTACTTATAACATAATTTCATCTTATTTTTTAGTGGAATAATGCATTTATTATCTATGTGTTCTTTTACAATTCTTCTTATCAAACATATTTTTAGTTTTGATGGTAGATGATTGAGTAATTCCAACAAGCTTGGTTTCTTCATTGATTTCAAGGATTCATAATAATTCACAACCACCAAATGTCCCAAAAGATATGTCTTAATTTGTAATTACAAAACATTTTTTATGAATTTAATGGAAGCTGATTATGTTATCTATTTAAGTTTGAATTTGCTATGTTAGTACTTAGTAGCATTAGATCATTTCTTTATACTTGTTAAATTTAGGTTATTTAGTTTATGTTTTAAGTTGTTTAAAATTTGATGTTTAAGTGTTTAATTGTGTATTTTGTTTTAGTTTACGCACATATGGTTTTCCAAAGTAGCTTCTGTTATAAGTTTGCTTTCTATCCAAAATTGGTTTTGGCCCCAAGTTTTCGTATTTTTTTTTGCCTCTATAAAAATGGAGTTGTAATGATTTTTTCTTTTTTTTTTTTTCAAAAAAAACTTGGGTCTGTAATCGGTTGGGCTTGAGCTGGATCTTGGTTTAGTTTGTGGCTGGTATGGGTTTGGGTTATGCCTGCTCATGGCTGGTTTGGGTTGGGTTTGGATCTAGGTCTGGAGCTGGATCTAATTTAGGTTTAGGCTGGTCCTAGGTCTGGAGCTGGATCTAATTTAGGTTTAGGCTGGTCCTAGGTCTGGGTCTAGACTGGGTTTGGGCTAGGCTGGGTTTAGGTCTGGGCTTGGTTAGGTTCTGATTTGGGTCTGGACTGGGTCTGAGTATGGGTTGAGTCTGGGGCTGGGTCTTGGTCTGGTCTGAGTCTGGTTCTGGGAATTTCCTAGGCATGGGCTTGGGCTGGGTCTGGATTTGGTTCTAGGTTGGGCCTGGGCCCGGGTCTTGTGTGGGTCTGGATCTGGGGCATGGCTGGGTTTGGGTCTGGTTCTGGTCTGGTTTGGGTCTATTCTGGGTTTGGGTTTGGTCTGGGTCTAAGCTGGTCTGGGTTTGGGTCTGTATCTTGGTTTGAACTTGGTATGGATCTAGTTTATGCTGGGTTTATGTGGTTCTAATTTCTAAAGGGTACTTATATATTGTAATTTCATATTTTTTAGTGGAATATCACTTTTACATATGTTAACTATGTATGCTTTTACAATTCTTCCATTTCAGTTTAGGCTCTATATCTCCAACTTGTATAAAACATGTTCTTAGTTTTCATGGTAGATGATTGAGTAATTCTAACAAGATTTGTTTTCATCACTGTTTTCAAGAATTCATAATAAACCACAACAATCAAATTTTCGAAAAGGAATGTTTTAATTTGATTTTCATTTGTAACTACATAACAATTTTTCATTTTTTATTTAATGAATTTAATGGAATTTGATTAATTTTTCTATCTAAGTTTTGAATTTGCTATGTTAGTAGTATTAGAGTATTTCTCTATGCTTGTTAAATTTATGTTTTTAGCTTATGTTTTAACCAGTCTAAAACCGAGTTGTGTTCTTTTTTGGGTTTTACAGCAAATTTTTACTATTCAGATTTTTTTTAAAAAAAATATCAAATCAAACAATTATTTTTTAATTTTTTTTTTTTTATATTATACTAAAAAATTATTTTACATTCAAAATATCACATCAAAGAACTATTCAAATTCAATTTTTTACTATTCAAAAATCCAAACCCACAAACAAACACACCCTAAAAAATATTGGAGTTTAACCTGTTTAATTTGTGTATTGTGTTTTAGTTTACATATATATGGTTTTCCAAAGTAGCTCTTGTTTTAAGTTTGTTTTTTATCCATAAGTGATGTCTACGCCCCTAAGTATTAGTATTTTTTTACCTTTATAAAAGTGGAATTGTAATGAATTTGTTTTTTTCCACTTGGGTATGTGGTCTTTTGGGCTTGAGCTGGTGGATCTAAGTTAGGTTTGGACTTGGCCTAGGTTTGGGTCTGGATTGGCTTTGGGGTGGGCTGGGGTTGGGTCTGGCCTTGGTCAGGTTCTGGATTTGGGTCTGGGCTGGGTCCGAGTTTGGGTTGAGTCTGGGGCTGGGTCTTGGTCTTGGTCTTGTCTGAGTCTGTGTCTGGGAATTTCCTAGGCATGGGCTTGGGCTGGGTCTGGGTTTTGTTCTAGGTTGGGCCTGAGCTGGGTCGGGTCTTAGTCAGGATCTAGGGCAGAGCTAGGTTTGGGCTGGTTCTGGTCTGCTTCGGGGTCTCTCTGGATTTGGGTTTCGGTTTGGTCTGGGTCTAAGCTGGTCTGGATTTGGGTTTATTTATTGTGTGCTTATTATTTATTAAAGGCAGGTGTGCCAGAATCTTGTATATTTATTATAACTATGTGTTTTTTTGCTGTTTGAGGGCTAGTGTGGTGAAAACTTATATCTATTTGGATTATGCTTACTTTTTGTTGGGGCCATGTATGCCTCAACGCTTGTATATATGTAAAGAATGTGTGCTCTTTGTGTTGGGTTTGGTCGTGCCGGCCACTATATACTATTTTGAGTGTGTGCTGATTTTCTTTGGATGCAGACTTTTGTCTATGTGGTTAATATCTTTTAATGGAACGTGTGCTTGAACTCTTTCATAGTTGTATTAATTATGTGCTTATTACTTGTTGTTCGCAAGTGTGTTCAAAAAGCTTGTATTATACTATGTTTTGTTGTGTGTATTCCGGTCTGAAAGCTTGCAAGCCTTCTCTGAATTTGTGCTTGAAATCTTGCACAGTTGTATTAAATTATGTGCTTATTATTCATTGTTAGCAAGTGTGTTCAAGAAGCTTGTATCATACTAAGTTTTGCTGTGTGTATGCATGTCTAAAAGCTTGTATGTTTATTAGTTATTGTCTGCTTATTAATTATTAGGACAAGTGTGCCAAAAGCTTGTGTATTTGTTATAACTATGTGCTTATAATTGTTTGAGGGTTGGCATGATGAAAACAGACATATATATTTGGATTGTGCTTACTTTTTTTCGGGGTCATGTATGCCTCAAAGCTTGTATATTTGTTTGGAATATGTGTTCTCTGTGTTGGGTTTGGTCGTGCACACTATATATCTATTTTCAGTGTGTGCTTATTTTCTTTGGAGGTAGTGTTTTTTTTTTTTTTTTAATGTTTTTAATATGTATCAATGGAATGTGTGCTTGAAATCTTGCATAGTTGTGTTAATTATGTGCTTATTATTTGTTGTTAGCAAGTGTGTTCAAGAAGCTTGTATTATACTAAGTTTTGTTGTGTGTGCATGACTGATAGCTTGCATACCTTTTCTGAAAGCTTGTATGTTTTATAATTTGTTTTGTGCTTATTAATTATTAGGGCAGGTGTGCCAAAAGCTTGCGTTATTTTTTTATAACTTTGTAGTCATTATTGTTTGATGGCTGGCGGGGTGAAATCCTACATATCGATTTGAGTTTTGCTTACTTTTGTTGGGGCCATGTATGCCTCAAAGCTTGTGTATTTGTTTGGAATGTGTATTCTCATTGTGTTTGGTTTGGTTGTGCCCAGTCTATATTTATATTGAGTGTATACTTATTTTCTTTGGAGGTTAGACTTGTTTCATTGTTGTTAATATCTATCAATAGAATGTGTGCTTGAAATCATGCATAGTTGTATTTATTCGTTGTTAGCAAGTGTTATTGTACTATGTGTTTTTGTGTGTATTCATGTCGGAAAGCTTGCATACCTTTTCTGAAAGCTTGTATATTTTAGTATTTATTGTGTGCGTATTAATTATGAGGGGCAGTGTCCCAGAACGCTGTGTATTTGTTTTAACTATGTGTTTATTATTGTTTGAGGGTTGGCATGGTGAAAACCTGGATTGTGATTAATTTTTGTTGGGGCCATATATGCCTCAAAGTTTGTATTTTGTTTGCAATGTTTGCTCTTTGTGTTGGGTTTGGTCGCGCCGGCCACTATTTAGTATATTCATTGTGTGCTTATTTTCTTTTTTTGTAGGCTTTTCTTTTAATATGGTTAATATCTATCAATGGAACTTGCGCTTGAAATATTGCATAGTTGTATTAATTATATGCTTATTATTTGTTGTTAGCAAGTGTGTTCAATTAGCTTGTATTATACAATGTTTTTCTCTGTGTAGAAGTTTGCAGAGGCATTTTTTCTCGAATATGTAGTTGAAATCTTGCACAGTTGTATTAATTATGTGCTTATTATTCGTTGTTAGTAACTGTGTTCAATTAGCTTGTATTATATTGTACTGTGTTTTTCTATGTTCTGTACTATGTTTTTCTATGTTTTTTTTTTTTTTTTTTTTTTTTTTTTCCTATGTTCTTCCTTGTATGGAAGCTTGCAGGCCTTTTTTGTTTGTGTTTGAAATCTTGCACAGTTTTATTAATTAAACTTGGATGTTTAAGTGTTTAATTTGGTTTACACACGGTCTTCCAAAGTAACTCATGTTTTAAATTTGTTTTATTCCCTAAATTGATTTCTGCCCCCAAGTATCCTTATTTTTAATCTTTATGAAAATGGAATTGTAATAATAGCCTAAATCTCATTTATTTTGTTTCTGTCACTAATCTTAAGGCATATGTTATCACACCAATAAAATATTTGAATAAAAATGTGTAAGGAATTCATACAGATTGGTAACATATTCAAATATGCCTAGCCCTCATTTGTGCTTATAAAATGAATATGTTCAAGTGTTTTTCGTTTGTAGTTTAAATAGCTATTTTATAGATTATTTAGAAATAAAATTTATTTAATTAATTTTACTGATCAAGTACAATAGATCTACAAAAGAGGAGGTAAATTCCCATTATTTTCATATCTTTTAAGATTTATAGATTTGCATCAGAAAATACACTAGCTGAGCTCAATAATAATATAACGTTTTAGCCTTGGTTACATTCATGTATCAACAACACTAACAATGAAAAAAATAGAACACTTAAGTCAATTGCTAAAAGTATTGTATCGTTGCCAAGGTAAAGTTTTGAATTTAATACACCAATCAAAATATGAACATCGTCATTCTTTGTTAGTGATTCATCACTAACATTATTCAGATATACCTCAATGTTCCATCTACTTGGTACATAAGGGCACTGTTATGGAAATTTAGTACACAACAAATCATACTTTCCTCCACTTTTCTCCGTCTCAATTTAAAGTATTTTTATTATCATTTTTATTTTCAAAGTATTTTTTTCATATTTTAGATAAAGTAATTATATATTAATACTGAAATATTCTTAATTTTTACTTAAACTTCAAACATACTATTACCAATACAATTATTTTATACATAAAAGAAAAAAGACAAACTCCAAATGACGCATGTGATTTGGACCGGGAGTAATTCATATAGCCGATAACTCTAGTCGAGTGAAAGGAAATTTGTGTACTAATATAACAAGAGTAGAATCTTAATAGCATCATAAGTCAGTCACTGTCTTTTTTGGAATCTTAATAGCATCTACTAGCTCTTTGATTTAGGCATGAAAATTGAATGTAATATGCTAGTTATATCATATATAGAAAATACTTAATAATTTGTCACAAAAGACATCTGAAATAACTGGAATCTAATTCCAAATTCATCTATGAATTAATCAAAGCAACATAACATTATTGTACACAAAAAATAACACATCAGAACCTTTACATACATGTATGGCCAAACACAGGCAGATCTCACCCAGTTATCAAAATAATACATATTACTAAAATGTACCTATAAAAAATGATAAATTTCTGTGCACATTGTATAATAATTATTTTCCTGGGAACAACGTGAGATAAACTATATACACTTGTACCAGCCGAAAAAGGATGAATGGTTCGTTCGGGCACTGGATTACTCACATGGAGATTTACTCACATTGACATATTAATTTGGTATACATACGACTGCTCGGGAAGATGTCCTTAGTTATTTGAGTTTGGCTGGATATCTGCGGGAGAAATCATACAGGCGGGACCTTAAGATGCCCTGTTAAGAATGTAAACTGAACCAAAGAATCAGATATGGTTGCGGCTATAACATGAAAACATTTAATTCTAGCCCAAAGCCCCTCCATTGAAAATTTCTACTATTAAGTGTTAAATGGATTTCACACTGCCAGATATAACAGGGATTTGTGACAGGGCGAGGCTAGATATAACCGTAATTACAGACTTACACAAAGATATAGCAACAGGGATAAGATTTCGTACCGGGTTTAAAGAAACTGCACAAGGGCCTCGATCATTAGTTCATACCAATCACAGATGGATATTCAGCAACTGCTCGTCCATCCTATTGATAATTCCACAAAAAATCAATGACATTTTAATCTCAAATAAGGAAAATATAAAGGAACACTTCTGATAGAGCCCAAAGTGTAGATTTTCCATAATAAAACATACGAAGAAAGAGTTTTGGCTCAGGTTGCATTCCAGGTTGAGTACAAGTACCCGCCTATCTGTGAAGCGAGGCAAAATAAAACCTGGTGACTCAAAACAGTTCTCGACTACTTTATTCTGAAAATTTAGAGAAACAACAAATTGGAAATTCTCGACAACTCACCTCTCGCACTTTTCTGAACATAAAATTAGAAATTTCTTGAGTGTAGGCATGGTTCACCCTGATAAGAGCATAGAGCCCTTCGCCTTTAGTTTTGACTCCAGGCCGAAGAATTTAATCCCAGACAATACCAAATCTGCAGTAGTCTTTTTCATGTGGTCTATAAGCATATCATCAAAGACTACTACATCTGCTTCAGTCATAAACCGCGACTCCCTCATGGCTGAGAAAAACTTCCTCGCCTCTTCGATGGTTCCGTGCTTGCCCATACCATATATAACAGCAGCATACACAATGCTGTTTGGCAGACAATCTTGTTCTGCCATTTCATTCGCAACGTCAACGACCTTTCTAGCGTCATTCAACTTACAGACATGGATTATTGTGAGAGCATACTTGAATTCCATTGGACCATTCGTCACATTAGCCAAGCAGTCGCGAATGAGCATCATTGCTGCATCGACCTCTCCAAAACATGAAAGTCCCTTAACAAGAGAATAATAGGCATCAATTGATGGAACTGAGGACATTTCTATAATCTTGTTATAGCATTTGCACGCCTCCGGAAGATTCCCAACTCCAACGTAACATAAAATAGCATTACAGTAAGAGGATGTATCGGGCACCAAGCTATAGTCACCGAGTTCATCAAATAGTTCTAATGCCTTCTTTTCCTTACCAATCTTGAAAAGGGCCTCCATAAGTACATTGTAAAGTGAAATAGTTAGAAGCTTATGCATTCTCAAGTACTCAAATGCTTCCAACGCCATGGAGACTCTATCTTTTTTTTCAACCATGGAAGAAAGGAATTCCAGCAGAACATCAGCAACAGAAAATCCCAACATTTGCATATGCTCGAGCAATTTATGAAAATCTTTCATCCTTTTTGACTCCACATAAGAGAGTAACATTGGATTAACCGTGTGGAAATCCGGCTGGAGATCCTCCCGAATTGTAGCTAGGAAAAGTTTATACGCCCTGTCAACCAAATTTGAGCCGCACAATCCTTTGATAAGGGAGTTATATATTGCCAAGTCGGCTCTATATCCCGAATCCATCAACTCTTTGAGTAAACCGCAAGCTGATCCCACCTTCCCATCCTCTACGTACGCTTCAATCAAAGATCCATATATAGCCCTGTCTATCAAAATTTTTCCTTCTTTCATTTCGTGCAACAATTCAGAAGCCTTCTCGACCCGGCCACATTTACAAAGGGCCATGAACAAAGTCGAATAGGCCATCACATCTGGCTCAACCCCATCCTTTTTCATTTCATCCCACACCTTTAAACAACCATCCAAATTTCCATTCGAGACCAACACTTTTATCATCGCAGTGTATGCAAACACGTCTGGCTTGCATAAGTTCTTCCTCATCCGATCCAGAAGGAAAAATACTTCATCCAAACGTCCCGCTTTACATAAACCCTTAATCAAAATCATGTATGTGACATTCACCTCAACCAAACCATCCTCCTTGAAATCATCATAAACCATCAATGCCAAATCTAAATGATCAGTCTTAACTAAGGCATCCATTATTCTGTTAAATAAAAAAACACTCGGCTTTACCCCGAATTTCTTCATTTTTTCGTACACGTAGTGTATCCTCAGACCCCTATTTGCATCGGCATGCATTCTAATCAGGATTTCAAACTGTTTCTCACTAGGAGGCTTCCCTTGCATGTGCATCAACTCAGGCACCTGATCAGCATCCCGAAAATGATTCGCTCGATTTAGAAAATATGCATATGCATTGTAACAGGCGAAATCATGTCTATAACCCTTCTGCTTCCCTGATCAATTGAAGAATAAGCAAATGCATTTACAAACCCCTAAAAGAAATGCTAGCAACCCTAATTGAAATATGAAATGATACAATGGCTTTAAGAATTGCAACCAAAAAAATCAAAAGTGCAAAAAATAAACACAGGATGAGATACTAAGGATAAAAAATGCATTTTGGTGCTTTGGGATGTTTTGAATTTGAACTTTTTTTAACAGAAAACAGATATGATGTTTTAAATAAGAACTTTTTTCGTAGATTGTATTGGTGTGTATTGAAAGGATATCAAATTGCTGCTTGCTTACCAGCCCAATGGAAGAATCTGGAGGAGATCCGAGGGTCAATATCGGGAAACTTCATAACCTCCGCCACCAGCTTCGGTGTCACGCGGCGCAGCCGATTGAGTTCCTCCACGAGCTCTGGCCTCCACTGCTTATGCTTCCTGAATGCGTCCACTATGTATCTCGCAATAGGGGAGAGGTTTTTAGCCAATGCGAAGAACTTCTCCGATGGATCCAGTCTTCCAAACGGAGGATTTTGGATCCTTTTCTCGTCGGGATCCCATCTTTGTAGGTCGAATGGCTCGCCGGACGTTGCCGTCGGGCGACCAGCCTTCCTAGGGTTTAGAGTTTGGCGGTTCGAGAAAAGTCCTCCACGCACCGCGGGACGATTCTGAGTTGGTTTGCGGTGGCCGTAGAAGAAGTAGGGTTTCGCCGGTCCCCGCGACGGCGGCGGCGGTGGCGGAGGCGGCATTCTCAGACTTCACCTTGACCTATCCCGCCTCATATTTTGCTGAATAAATAACGTTGGTCTAATTAAAAATCTAAAAATAGATTTGGGGCGATTGTGTAATATTTAGAAATAGTGAACCGGACCGAGTTTTTTTTAAACACCTCTGAGGGTAAACCGGTTCTCTAAGATCAGTACTATGCGAGCATTTGTCCGTTAGGGTTTTTCTGTGTTTAAATTCCTTCTCTCGTCTGCCGCTCCGTCGCCGCCGGCGATCCTTCACCGGGTAATTTCTGGTCATTTTTAGCTATTGCGTTATTGATTCTTATGTATCCCTGTTTTGTTTGACACTAATTGAGAATCTAATTCCTGGTCGAGATTTTTTGTGGCTTCTTCGTACCCACTCTGCTTGAGATATATGATCAACTGATAACAATGTAACCTGCTTCTTATTCAAAGAGTTCAATATGCATAAGCAGTTACGCACATGTGCATCATTTTGTGAACGATAATCGCTACGGTGAATGTGTTAATTGTGACGCAGGTATCCTGTTGATATTGATCTTATAGTATTCATTTTCGTTTTTTACTGTCCTCAAGTTTTTCCTTTTTTTGTCCTCACTTATTTGAGTGCCCTTCGATTTCTGCCATTTAATCGTTTTTATAAACGTCATGACTTAATCTGTACGCCAGAAGCCACCTCCAATCTGATTCCTCATGTCTCGAGCATAAAATTTTGATTCTAATTCGTGGGTGAAATTTTTAGTCAGGCTATGTAATGTGGATTTTGGGGGACTGTTAGCATGAAAAGAGATTTAATCTTTGGGCCATAACAATTTTCAGTTTACATTTATGATACTTCTTTTAGTTTGTATTCAGATTTTGATTCATTTGTTTCAGTTTCTTTTAGTTATGGTGGGGCTATCTATTGGAGAGCAAAACTTCATAAAGGGTGGAATTGCTCAGGATCTGCGTACTGATGGTCGAAGGAGACTAACATACCGGCCCATTTTTGTTGAAACTGGTGTCATTCCTCAGGTATGGAAGTCTGAATTGGAAGGCAAACTTTCTTCTGTGCGTGTAATCAACTTTATGCTTACTGATCTGCTCTTTGGGGAAATAAAAAGGCAAGTGGCTCTGCGAGAGTGAAATTGGGGGCAACAGAAGTTATTGCCAGTGTGAAGGTATTTTATTTTCAGGCATTTCGAGTTTATATTTAATTTTTGTGTTGCTGTGCATTTTTAAGTGACTGGGAGTTATTCCTCATAATTTAATATCATTGTTCTGATAGAAATTGAATTGTGCTCCAACTGTTTCAATTTTCAGGCTGAGCTTGGAAAGCCAAATCCATTTTATCCCGACAAAGGAAAAGTTTCTATCTATATTGATTGCAGCCCAACAGCCGAACCTGCTTTTGAGGTATATGAAGTTTATTTTTTGTTGCATATATATGTATGTGTACTTTGTGCGTATATCCACGATGCATACTCTCTATATCCCTTTATATACAATAATCATATTTGGCCTCCAATGAATTACTCTTGGGCTGCCATTAATGCTGTTTGTCTTAAACTACAGGGAAGAGGGGGTGAAGAATTATCTGCAGAGCTCTCTTCTGCACTTCAACGATGTTTGTTGGGTGGTAAGAGTGGGGCAGGTGCGTTTCTGAACGGGCTAGGCAGATTTCAAGATGATTTTGTGCCATCAGAATCTTGTTACTTACAGCTAACTTCTGCTTGTATGAACTTTGCTGCAGGAGCTGGTATCGATCTCTCATCTCTGTCCATCGTTGAAGGGAAAGTATGTTGGGATCTTTACATAGATGGTCTTGTTGTCAGTTCTGACGGCAATGTCCTAGATGCCTTGGGAGCTGCCATCAAGGTACATTATTTTTCATCTCAAGCTTTCATCAAGCACGAAACCCATTGGAAACCAGTAATTTGAAAATGAAGCTGCCTTGTGAAATTGTTTTATTTTTCAAATTTGATCTTGATCCAAAAAACTTCACTCAATAACCGATTGAATTCTGATTGACAATTTAAACCAAGTTAGGCTTTTATGTATAACAGCAAATTTGTATACTCTTACTGGATTCTCAAGTAAATGAAATTCCGGAGAAGCAATCTGTCGGATCTTTTAGATTTTCATCAGTATTTTCTGCTAAAATTGCTAACCATCTTTGCATTCTTCAGGCAGCTCTAAGCAACACAGCTATTCCAAAAGTCAATGTTGCTTCCAACGCTGCCTCCGACGAGCAGCCAGAGGTTGATGTGAGCGACGAGGAATTTCTCCAGTTCGACACCTCTGGAGTCCCAGTCATAATTACTCTAACCAAGGCACGGGATTCCCTTTTTACCCTAGATATCGCCACTTCACTTGCATATATTTTGCGCCAATAAATACCACGGCTACATTGGCAGGTCGGGAGGCATTACATTGCGGACGCCACTTTGGAAGAGGAGTCCCAAATGAGCTCGGCTGTCACCATCTCTGTCAACCGGCAGGGGCAGATATGCGGGCTAACAAAACGGGGAGGCGTGGGACTCGACCCAAGCATCATACTGGACATGATATCCGTGGCCAAACATGTAAGTGAAGAGTTGATCAAGAAATTAGATGCAGAAATAGCTGCAGCCGAGGCTTGCAATGAGGAAGATGATGATCTTGATATCGATTCTTAGCTCCGCTACGGGTAATTGGTCCGTACATGTTGAACTTTATACAGCGATTTTGAAATTTTAGATATAACGAGGAAAAAAATTATCTGATGTGATGTTTTTAGAATATTGAATAGTGTTAAAGTTTTTAAATTTGTTATGTAGACAGAACCTAATTTTTATTAGAATCTTATATTCAATACAGTATTTTATTTAAACATACCTATAAATAACACAAATAAAAATGAATAAACCTAACAAGTAAATAAAATCTTCTGTAATTTCATTGTTTTAAGGTAAATAGATATTTTGTTATTATAATTCTTAGAAAATGATGATGATAATAATAATATTGTAAATATTTGTTTCATATACATTTTTGAATTTTTTTTAATACCAATTGAAACTAAAAAATATTTTATGAAATAAAATATTAAGGATTTGTATAGATGTATTTTTTATATTATATTAAAAAATTATATTAATAATATAAAAAAATATTTTATATTATTTGCTTGTGAGTAGATAAATTATCATGCGATCAAAAACACTAATTGAACAAACTGCACGTTTCCATCCCTGTTAAATACAAATAAACAAATCCCAATAATTGTTGTATATGTATTTCTATTGATCAAATAATTTAAATTTGACTTAAACAGTTGAGTTGTTAAGAAATGTAAAATGCTCATGAATGAAGTCATATTTAAATTAATAATAATAATAATAATAATTAAAGAAGACAAAAATAATCAAACTCAAAATAAATTCTTACAGGGGACAGATTTATTTTTTAAAAAATACCAAATAGAATGGAAAATAATGATTGATGTTTGATTAAAGAATCTGATTAATTAATTAATTAATCATAGGTTTTGACTATTGACATTATCCTAAAGTCAATAATGCTCATAGCCTTTTTTCATGTCTCCATTACTTAAAATTATTACTACGTGTCGTCCCGACCAATAACGGTCGGCTTATGGAATAATTATTAATTCTTATCTCATAAAATATTAATAATAAATTTTACTGTTGGCAAGTATATTTTCTTTATTATTATAGTATGAAAGCAGTACTTGTTATAAACACATACATAAAAAAAAAAGGTAAATTTAAAAATAATTTATATTTTTAAATAGATAAATAAATAAATAAACGAGGGTTTGACACAAATTAAAGTGCAACACGTAATAATCACGGTCGGTGACTTTCTAGAAAGCAAATAATCAAGATTAGGTTTTTATTTTTATTTTTTTATCCCTAGAGAAAGAAAGAGTGATGTCACCATAAAAATTCATTCCCCAAACATTTCTTAAAATTTTTAAGGTTCTATTTATAAATATTTTGAGACGTCTTAAAAATATATAAACACAAAAGATTATTGATGTGGCGGTTAAACCATCACAATTTAGGCATTTAGCATAATTTATTAGTAATAATTTTTTCAAAAAATATTACATGAAATAGTTGTTTTTTTCTAAATCACATTAAATACCTAATTTTTTACTTTTACTAATAATTTTCTAAAACTTCCAAAAACTCTTATTTAGTCATAGTCTAAATCTTATGATTGAGACTGTTGGGAAATCCCTTTGAAATGCATTATTTCTTGTCTTGTAATGCACAAACAAAATTTCTGTGGTCCTAAATGGACAGTTAGTTACAAAAATAAAAAGCAAAAACAGCCACAACTAAGGGTATGAAAATGAAAGACTAGAGTGAAATATGTCTTCATCTAAGAGTATTACAAGTAAAAGTAATAGTAATTTAATAAAAAGATTATAATCAAATATATATTTCTTATTTAAAAATTAATCTAGAACTACAGCAGGCATCAACAAACATCACACTTCTGCCTATGGAACCCATAAACTCTCACAAGGCAACACTTGTATTTTCAAACTATAGTAAATCTATTTTTATTTAATAAAATTTATCAAATCACATCCTAACACCTATTTTTCATATAAACTTTCACTATTTTCTAAGCAATTCAAAATATTAGAATACATCTAAAACAGAACTAAAAACTCAATACCAACCAAACAAGCATGCCCATTCTATGCAATAACAAGAGAATTGGATTAGAAAAATTGGTAAAAGAGAGCAAGAAAAGAGATGTTACCTGTGTGATTTTACAACCAAAGAACAGAAACAACAAGAGGAGATGGGGGCCAAAAAGAGCAAAATTCCTCGAAGGTTTTTCGTGCGAAATGTCAGCAGTCAGCTCTGCCTGCCAATACCATACAAGGAAGATCTATCAGTCGGTCACTCCCTCTGGAAATCTAAAAGCTAATCTAATCTAATCCAGATTCGGCATTTTTGCTCCTTGACAGAAAAATGAAGATGATTTTGCATGGATAAAAAGATTGATGATTACTTGTCTTAAATGAAGAAAGATTAGACCAAAAATGTGTAACAAAAAGGTGCAAGTGTGTGTGGTGGGAGCCTGTGGATAAAAAGCAAGATCTATGAAATCATGCATCTATCTATCTTCTTTTAAACATGGCAGATGTGTCAACAAATTACCCCATGAAAAAGAACTCGTAAATCATGAACCTATTGGAACAATCTACACAACCAACAATTTTGGTTTGACTCCAACAGTCACTCTCCTGCCCCCTCTTTAAATTCAGTCTCAGCTCTTTTAGCTTTCCTGCTTACCTACATACAATTCACCATTTAGTCTCCTCCTTCAACATATATGAAAAAAAGCACATTAAAGCACACTATAACATGACAAAAACGTCTGCATGTTCTGCAAAAAATAAAAACATTCTTCTTACCAGAATCTTTGTTGTATTGCTCATGCGCAGTATGGACATCAGACCATGCTCGTCTCTTGTGCAAGAGGGACCTTTAATGAAGTCGCTTAGCGTCGAAGGCCATTTTACCTTTGATAGGAATGAGTTCGCAGCAATGGATTTTGGCAACCGGTTTCATTTTCTACCTTCCGCAGTTCTTCACCCAAAGAACACATTGGATATAGCAGCAACAATAAGGCATGTTTGGGAAATGGGGCCTGGTTCAGAACTGACTGTTGCAGCTCGAGGACATGGGCACTCACTCCAAGGCCAAGCACAGGTATTGCATGGAATTGTGATCAATATGGAGAGTCTCAATGGGAAAGAAGTGCAGGTCTATAGGGGACGACTGCCTTATGTTGATGTCTCTGCTGGGGAGCTCTGGATCAACGTCTTGCATGAGTGTCTGAAATATGGGTTGGCGCCCAAGTCTTGGACAGACTACCTGCATCTAACAGTTGGGGGCACGCTCTCCAATGCTGGGATCAGTGGTCAGGCCTTTCAACATGGCCCCCAAATCCAAAATGTACAACAGCTCGAGGTTGTCACAGGTTCGTGCAATAAAGCAATACCTAATCATGAAATGATGAATATTTTTCAGGATATGCAAAACATATTTTACTGTACGCCTTACATGTATGAGCTAAATGTTATGAAGGAAAAGGAGAAGTAATAATTTGCTCGAAGGAGAAAAATGCTGACCTCTTTCATGGGGTCCTTGGTGGACTTGGCCAGTTTGGTGTAATAACTCGTGCAAGAATATCACTGGAGAGGGCACCGAAGATGGTAAGTTAACTATGTCTTAAACTGTGCATCTATAAAGACCAGTTCATACAGTGCACCAGCACCTTGATGATCTAGTTTCAACAGGTGAAGTGGATCAGGGTGCTTTATTCAGATTTCAGCACATTTGCTGAAGATCAAGAACAATTGATATCCATGGAGAATGCCTTTGACTATATTGAAGGTCTGGTGATCATAAACAAGACCGGTCTGGTAAATAACTGGAGGTCTTCTTTTAATCCAGAAGATCCGGTACAAGCCAGCAAGTTCATCTCAGAAGGAAGGACACTATTTTGCCTGGAATTGACAAAAAGTTTTAATCCACATGAGATTATGAAAGTTGACAAGGTAAAACAAATGAAAGAGACAGGCAAGTATTTTTGTATAAGTTTCACGATAACTGGATAAAATTTTACTTCTTTCTATGTTTTGTGTGCAGGAAATCAGGTCCTTGTTGTCTCAATTAAGCTACATCCGCTCAACACTATTCGTTACAGAAGTTCCATATGTGGAATTCTTGGACAGAGTTCATGGAGCTGAACTAAAACTGCGTTCGAAAGGATTGTGGGACATTCCACACCCATGGCTGAATCTTTTAGTCCCAAAAAGCAAAATACATAGATTTTCTGAAGTCGTTTTCGGCGGAATTTTAAGAGACACAAATAATGGCCCAGTCCTCATCTACCCTATGAACCAATCAAAGTAACAGCTTCACTTGAAAAAACAAATATAAGAATGTCCAAATTCCTTATAACTATGTTGATATAGATTTTCTGTTTCAGGTGGGACAATAGAACTTCTTTCGTGACACCAGAGGAAGACATTTTCTACCTCATTGCATTTCTTCACCATGCAGTACCCTCATCCACAGGAAGTGATGGATTGCAATACTTGCTAAGTCTAAACAACAAAGTGTTAGATTTCTGCGAGAGGGAGCACTTGGGAGTGAAGCAATACTTGCCGTACTATACAACACAAGAAGAGTGGAGAGCTCACTTTGGTCCAAAATGGGAAGTGTTTGCAAGGAGGAAGTCAGCTTATGATCCTCTTGCAATACTTGCTTCAGGACAGAGGATTTTCCAGAAGGGAGTGTCCATTTTATGATAGATAACTTCACTAAGAAACAAAGAACGAACTATAACATCCTCAGGAAGTTTGAAAGCTAGGATTAGATTACTAGCCACCTTGGCAGTGTTTGTTGATTAAAAAAAAAAAATGATCTAAGTATTTCCATCTTTATTGTTCATCGTCACTCGTCAGTAACTGTAAGTATGAAGGTGGGGCTCCAGGCATATTGTTGTAATTGATGCATGTAAATTGTTGTATATAGCAATAAATGAGTTAATTATGAACTCTTGTATAAGGATGTCACATTGAATGATTGAATTATCTGATGTAATTAAAGTTGGTAGTTTCATCAATAAGGAAACAATTTTCTGCTCTGCGTAATTCAAAACTAGTTATCTGAAGTGTGCAGACATACAAAAGCTTTTCCAAACAAGAAAAGAACATATTTGCACGAAGCAAATTGGATGTGAGTGGTCTTAGTCTGCCTAAGAAAATTGATAAGCAAGAGGACCACGGGGATGAAAACAAGGCCAAAAAAGTCAATTATTAAAGTTGGTGGTGCTTCAAAAACCTACTTCTGAAAGATCTCTAAGAACTGTGTGAGATAGATTATGTGAATGTGAAGATGAAGATGAACTAAATTATCTTGAATGGAATATTTACAACAACATATTACATGAACTTATAGAAAACCTAAAAGGAGGGGGAATGTAGAGAAAATAAGGGGATGGAGAAGAAAAACAAAAAAAAAAAAGAAAAAATTAGAGAGAGAGAAAATATAATATTTCACATATTACAATATCCAAAAGCATAAAATTATTTCAACATTTTCTTAGGCTAGAGTTAAACAGGAAGAAACCCTTTTTAAATGATCTCAACTTGACAAGTTTATTCAGTTGATGTGTCTCCATAAATGATACAAATATACTATAAGCTTATACCCAGTGACACAAATTACAAAATAAGTTACTACTTGATATGCTCTTGTGAAATTCAATGATATCCATGCATTCCAGAAAGTTTAGAAAGGGCAAAAGAAAATTTTGTTAATTTCCATGAGCTTAGACATCCTTATTATGTCTAGGGGGCAGTAACTTATGAGTCTAAAACTTAGGTCATCCATCCAGGAACACACACCATAGGAGGCTTAAGTGAAATAAATTTAGTGATTGAGTCTTGACTATTGAGATCATGTGTCCGCCACAAAAACTTAATCCATAGAGTTCATTAGTCACCAACTAAAAACCTCCAATTTAAATTCGATTTTCCTGTGTGGGGTGTATTCATATTTCATACCTCAGCAAAATAGCTTTAGTTCTGTGATGTTGTAGCTTACGTAGGTAATCATTTATCACGCCTGAATTAATTGTCACAGTGGTGCTTCTTCAATATCAACTCATCAAGTAATGGAATATTATGTCGGCAGCAATATAATTGAAGTGGATCCATATACAGAATATACCAGTGAAACAAAATAACATATAAATTTGGCCACTAAAAAGATATAGACAGCATCATGGGCACTTGAACAGATACATACAGTGCTCTAAAATAGACATTTCTGTGGAATGGTGTTTGGCATATTTCAGGAGATTCTTACGGATCAAGATCCTTATCAAACAGCCATTCATATGGCATAATTTGTTCATGTGAAAAGTAATTCCAAACAGTGATGCTTATCAGTAATGTAACTCAAACCACTCATGAAATTATAGTGATGAATAGAGAAACAAAATTCACATCCCACTTGCATTATGTCATAAGGCACTCACACAAAAGCACAGACATAAAACAAAGGTTCGCATCAAAAGCTTTTGTGCATTTACACTAGTGCCTCATATAACGAATGCACAGACATAAATTGAACACGTACAACATCATGGTTTGGTTACCTCAGCAGAAGATTGTTGTCTTCTCGTAAAGTATCTCTCCATGACTTGTTGCTTTCATGGTGACGGAATAGAACAACAATGATTTAGACAACAATGAGATATCCCCAAAACCCTCAAAACCACAGGATTGGAATGTCTTTCAAAGTGGCCAAACTGCACATGCGACAATGATGGACAACCGAAAACATTCAGTGGATGGTTGGCTTCAGACATCAGAATACTACATTCAATAGCCATTTCCACGGCCCACATTACAACAAAATGTTTTTATGCTGCAAACCAAAAGGAAAAAAACAAAAGCAGCTCTTTCAGTGCTTACGAAACAAAAAAGTTTTCATCAGTTCTGGACTAGATCCTAAAGTCATTATCTATGATCATTCTTTTCTATCAACAATAATTCTCCTTCAGCACTAAATGCCTTATCTCACTCCGGAGCTTTTGTCAGCAGGAACATTCAAGGCAGTTTCAATCACAACGGTTTTCGTCCCAAGAAGCATCCAGAGAGTTAATACATAACGATAAATATATCGACAATTTGACCTTTCGGCAAAGACTCCTAAGGCAAACCAGAAACATCATCAACAAAGTTACAGCACTACGAAAACAGTTAGAAAAATAAATAAATTGAAGCACCGATTACACACAACATTCCCAATTCCGCACACACACTCGATGAAATACGAGCTCCTAGAACACCATTGTCCGCGAATATCTTCGCAATGTATGAGGTGGAAATGCAACATTTGTTCAAACTCGAATTTCTCCGATAGTCAGCAATAAAAGAATGGAGATGCACATCCCCTGAACAATATTAGCTTATTTAGTACCTCAATTCGAATAAAAATCACCACACTCCCGCGCGTAAACGCAATCCGACTCCAAACATCTTATCCCGATTTAACATTGATGTATCTATCGAAATCGAACCCGCTCAAACTCGCACTACTTCTCATTAGAAATAGACCAATACATAATGGGCCGTAATGGGCCAAATGTGATGGGCTGACATAGGCCCGTTTTCCTATATTATAACGCCTTGTTTAATATAATTGGCTTAAAATTTCATTGTACATTTGCACTAATAATATCTTATATAATTCAATATTATATATATTTATATATATATATCTGAAATTGATTTATTTTTTTTTATTTTTTACTTTGGAATTTGGTTTTAAATTTGGTTCAAACAGTGGTTTGAACTGTAATGTTCTATTAATGAACAGTAGAATCATCAAATTAAAATTATACAATAAATAAATTGAAACTAATTCAAATAGAGAGTTAATATTTTCACTATATAAGATTAAAAAATATATATAATATATATCATAATAAATTAATAAAAACACACAAAACTATTCCTTGTACATAAAAATGTAATAATAATAATAATAATAATAATAATAATTACGCAGAAAATATGAACTTTCACGATTACTTGGTAGCATTTTATCAACCAATCATTGCATGTATGTGTACGCAGAAAAGATAAACTTTTAAAAACTGTGCACTCTAATTTTGACCAATTTCGTGTAAATTATTGGTTTATTACACAAATTCTAAATTGTGCAGATATTACAAGGGGCCCATAAATTTACAAATTTAAATTATCCCTTTCTTCTTCTTCTTCTTCCTTTTTTTTTTTTTTTTTTTTTTTTTAATGACGTGGGAACTCGCTACAAAAAATACGCACTGAATAAACCCCGTCCGAATTTAATATCCTCCAAACCAAATCCGACGAAAAAATCACTGGATACAATGATTTATGTATCTTCCTTTTACACTGTATTTTATTATTTTCAATTCAATATACTTTTATTATTATAAAACTAAATTATTTAACTATTATTTTACATAAAAATAATTAATGCTTTTGGTTTAAATTTCATATTTAAATTTGTATCGTTTAACCAACATGATATACTTTTTTAAAAAAACATAAAAAAAAAATTACATTAAAATAATCTTTAAATTAAAAGTAACATTCAAATTTAAAGCCAAATAAAATATAAAATTTGAACTCATGATCTCTTAGTTACAAGTCCGAACTAATATATTTTTCCTTCTTTATGTACATACATGTTGTTTAATATTTGTATTTTGGATCTAATATTTTTTAATTAAAAATGATTATTTAAATATATTACTTTAATAAAGAATATATATAAAAATATGACATTTTTAGAATGAAAACAAATATATGTATAAAATAGACACAAGCACCAAAGATGCATATCACTTTAGCTGTATTTGTTTAGTATTTTAATTTAAAATATATTTTTATATAAAATTTGTATTGATAATAAACAAATAATAATACTTATTTTATTGAATATTAAATTATTATAAAGAAATATAATACTCTCTCCGTCCTGGTAGAAGGATGACGTTTGTTTTTTTCACGTAAATTTTTTAATATTAGTATTATATTGAATTGTAGTAAAAAAGACAAAAATACCCCTATTATTAGTATGGTGTAATATAAAAGTATGACATTTGTGTAATATATTATAAGTTGAAAGAATATTTATTATGTTAATAGGTAGTACAATTACTAAATTAGAAAATTGTAATCTTATTTTTGGACGGACGATAATGAAAAATGATAACTTTTCAATGGAACGGAGAAAATATATATTATATATATTAAAATTTATGTCAATAAAAAAATTATTGAGTAAATAAAAAATTTCATTTTTAGTGTATATAAAATTTGTGTGTTTTATATTTTTATTGAGATTTTTATGCTAAGTATAGAAAACACATGTTAATATAAAAAAATAATTATTTTATGTCGAATACTTTATTTTGTGACTGTAGAATATATATTATATAATTGTATCCTAATATGTATATATTATACGAGTTGAGAATACATCCATAGAAATTACTTGAATAAATAATTTTATTATTTTTTACATAAAAAAAAAGCACATTTTTTGAGGTTGGGTGGCTACCCCTAGTCCTCACATGGTTCGGCCCTGCAGATAAATGTTATGTATATAATTTAATTTAGGATTTATTTGTTTTGTGTAATAATTTGAATGAATATTATTATTATTATTATTATTATTATTATTTATTTATTTATTTATGTGAAATATGAAAAAATATATAATAATATGATAATAACGAATATATGTAATATATTAATATTTTTTAAAAATATATATATAAATTAAAGAGTAATTTAATTTAATTAGAAAATTAACAATATCAAAATAAGCACGTGATTAAACAAGAGTTGGGTTCGATTCCATGTCCAGCATAAATAACGTGATAATTATTAATCAATTGTCTTATTAAAAAGTTAAACCGATATCAACATATAGATATTTCATTTCTTCAGAAAAGGAAGGGTAAACAAGTAAAAAGACAATAATATCCTCATTCCATGTGACGATAAAATTAGTGGTAATAATAGAGTATACAGTACACCTGAATCAACCTTGGTCTAGAGTCTACTCTATGGTTTTGTTTTTTTTCGCAATTCAATCTATGCCATTTTATCTATTATTATTATGATTGTTATTATTATTACTTCTAATAAAGTATCAATTTTTTTATTTTAGTCTGTCTTATAACAAAATATTCATTTTTTTTAGTAACTGTACTATCTACCTAACATTACAAATATTATTACAATTTATAATATATTACACAAATGTCATTACAAAAGAACAAGTGGAACGGACAAAAATAAAAATAATGGACAATACTCCATTCGTCTTTCAAATCTATGTTCACTTTCCTTTTTGGGTTGTCATTGACAAATATTATCTTTACATTTTTAAGTAAAAAACTATTATATTTTTATATATGTTTTTACTATAAAAAAAAATAATCATTATTACTCATTTTTATATCCGATGAAATGAATACACATTTGTACGGAGGGAGCAGGATTTATATTTGCCATTTTCTTAACCCAATTATAATAGCAATTGGATTCCAGTATCATTCCAATTCAACCAATCACTGCGGAATAAATGATAGGGGCAAAAGTGTAATTCCTTCCACAAGATATACATTTTCATTTTATCAAGTGGGTGGAGGATGATGAGGACAGTGGAAGCCTGCCTGTCATTCTATAAAATAGAAAAGATATAAATAACCATAAATTACGTAACTCACTTTTTGCATTTTTTTTTAAAATCTCTCGTGTGTATATATATGTTAAAATTTTATTTATATTTATTATTTTTATATTATTTTTAATAAAAAATTCCTATTTCATAAAATAAATATACTCTCACTTTTTTAACTTTTATTAATTTGGTAAATTTTTTATAAATTTAATATTCAATTCATCTGTCTCATTTATCATTAATTTACATTTAAAAAATTCAAATTTTTAAAAAATACAGTCATTAATTTGTAAATTCGGAAACGAGACTCCCAACATTTATTTAATATGATGTAAAATCATATGTCAATTATTTATTTATAGAAAAATGTTTTATAAGAACTTTTAAAATGACGAAACATTATATGAAATAATATACTTTTTTTTTAATAATGATATAAAATGAATAACAGTGATTTGATATTAAATTCAAACCAAAATTTGTTTAGAGAATATTTTTAAAGTTTTACTATTTTTATTAAACAATAAAAAAAAATAATCATTATATTTGCCAAAATTATGTCAATATTATCTTCTGCTTTAAATATATGCACATTCCACTTATAATAAATAACTTTATAGAACACCACCGTATTATTTTTATTTTAATAAATAATAATAAATTTTGTCTTTATTTTTTTCATCATTAATTGATAAATCTTTTGTAATATTTCAAAACTATTATTTATTTATATATATATATATTTATTATCAGATGGAAAAAAAATATAATATGTGATTAAAAAGTTAGTGTAAAAATTTTTCAAATATTACTTACTCTGTCATTGAAAATTTTTAAATATAAAACACTAATTTTAATAAAAATAGAACTTTCCTTCAAAAAAAAAAAAAAAAAGAGTTAGATACGAACAAAATTAAGCTAAACATTAATTATTGTTCCTATATATTTTTTAGACTATTTATACTCTATGAGTTTTTTTGAAAATATAAGGCTCGTAATTTTTATTATTTATAATAATTTATTTTTTTAATAACATAGAAATCCGCAGCTATTAGAAAAAAAAATTCTTTTAACTATATTTTAGGAGTTCCTAAAAACTTAAAATAAATGATAATAATATTTTTTTATAATAAAATACTTTTTTTTAATATTTTAATAATATGTTAAAATTTATAATTTTTTTTAATTTTAATTAAATTATTTAATTATTTTAATATAAATTATTTTTCTAATATATATTTTTAATTACTTAATAATTATATTTTACCTAAATTCCACTATTTTTATGTATACAAATTAGCTTGGATGATGAAATAAAATTAGACTATATTTTAATTATATTTTTAATTTTAATTTATAATTATTTTTACTATATGTTAATTATTTTTACTTATATTATTTTTAATTAATTTTATCTAAATATCTCTATTAACGTGGAATATTTAATGAGAACGGATGGAGTAAGATACTACTCCATTTACAGAATAAATAATCATGCAGCGTTCATCAATCAACCTCACTTAACCCAAAAAAAAAAAAAAAAAAAGAAGACCAAAGTAGAAGGGAGAACATAAACATGGAGATGATGGCTACGACAGCAGCAGCGGCTGAGTTTTGCACCTCTGTCAGTGTCGTGTCAGGTGCAGAATAAATGCAATCAACGAATCAATCTGAATATGAATATGAATGAAGCTGAGTTCTGCACTCTAAACACACACATTCTTCAATTTCAATTTCGATTTCAATTTCAATTTGAATTTCAATTGGATGATCGATCTTCAACCTGCCTACAGCATGAATCTGAATGATGAACAAGCTAGGGTTTAATCAATGAATTGCTGCTAATAGACATATAATCTTATAGTCACTTTCGAGAATTCATTCACTCATCTGTAAATAGAAATAGATAGCGAGTGTTTATATTTTGTTTTTCCCATACTGTTTTCTTTCTTCATCTTGCTGCTGCTTTGTCTCTCTGTCTGTCTGCCTGTCTGTCTCTCTGTCAGTCGTCTTTTTGAATATTTTAATGGAGAAATTCAACTCAACCACCGTGCCATGGCTCAACTTTTCAGCAATGTTTTTTTATTTTATCCCCTCCCCCTTAACTTTCTTCACCCTTTCTGGATTTCTGCAAATCTCTGCTTTCTTCGACAAAAACTAAATTTACAGAAATCTAATATTGGTTGCTCCTGCAGTGTTGCTACACTGAAGAAGGAAGGAAGGAAGGAGTGGAAGGGCGATAAGGTGCTGTTTGTTTGGGCTTTGGAGGAGTGAGGAACAAATTTGAGAATGGATGCGTATGAAGCCACCAAGATTGTTTTTGAAAGAATCCAAAATTTGGATCCAAACAATGCTTCCAAAATCATGGGGTTTCTTCTCATCCAGGACCATGGCGAGAAGGAGATGATCCGTTTGGCTTTCGGCTCTGACTCTGCACTTCAGGCAGTGATTTTGAGGCTCAAGAAGGAGTTAGGTTTGCCGTCGCCAAACACGCCCTTAACGCCCACTCCCCCTTCTTCTATTTCTTCCCCTTTTGCAAACCCTAACCGTCGCCGGAGTTCGTCTTCCTCTGCTCCCTCCAGGCTGAATATCCTCACTCAATCCTCCAATCCGGCGTCTTCCTGGACGAATTCCGCCGGAGATTCAACCGATTTCCAGACGGCGGAGGATTTGATTAGCCCTGCCGCGTACAGCGGCGCGTCGCGCCACTCGCCGTTCTACGCGAAAGGCGAAATCGATTTGATTGACGAGCTTCAGCTTCAAGATCAGCTGGCGTTCCTCAACGATGGAAACTCTCAAGTTGCAGGGAAAACTTCCGATTTCAATCTCTACCACCGCCACCAGGATTTAGCGGCCAGTCCGACCGGAAACGACGCTATGTTCTTCCCTCCTTACACCGCCGCCGGCGCCGGCGCCTCCCACCGCCGAAGCTGCTCGGTGAACGAGGATGATCTGAGCGTAGGATTTGGATGGAAGCCTTGCTTGTTCTACGCTAGAGGCTACTGCAAAAACGGAACCACCTGCCGCTTCCTCCACGGCGGCGGAGACCTCGGCGGCGACGGTGCTGTCTGTAACCCTAATTTCTCTGCAACCAAATGTGTGAATCTTCTCCAGCAACTTCCGTCAGAAAGCCCTAGGTAACCAAATCAAATCCATTCCTCTTACCAGTTTTCCGATCTCTCAAAAATCAACGATGATAATCAATTACCTGTTTACATTACATGCTTTAGATCTCTGATGATGGATGGAATCCATAAATTCAGTGAACTGGGGATGAATGGTATGAACAGTCCAGGCTCTAGACAGATATACTTAACCTTTCCTGCTGACAGTTCTTTCAAGGAAGAAGATGTGTCCCATTATTTCAGGTCTGCATTTCTTTGCTACTAACATTAACTTACCTGTTCATTCAAAAATCCATAGATTCATTGCCATGGTTGTTCTTCTAGTGATTGTTTGCGGTTTCTTGTTGCAGCAATTTCGGTCCTGTTCAAGATGTAAGGATACCTTATCAGCAGAAGAGGATGTTCGGGTTCGTAACATTTGAATATCCGGAGACTGTGAAGCTCATTCTTGCAAAGGGCAATCCTCACTTTGTTTGCGAAGCTCGTGTTCTCGTCAAGCCTTACAAAGAGAAAGGGAAAATCCCCGACAAGCTTAGGTTCCGGCAATTCAGTCGAGTTTCCATTTTAGATCGAAGAGCTGTTCTTCTTTGACTGTTCTAATCGAATTTTCGCTTGCAGGAAACAGCAGCAGCAGATGGAAAGGGGGGAATTCGAATTCTCCCGATGTGGTAGCCCCACCGGAATCGAAACTCGGGATCTCTACGATCTTCCAGTTGGTAAGCTATACTATACATTCATCGAACTTGAAAGTCGAATCGATTCTTAAGATATGAGGACTGGTTTTTGTTGGAGTTGGGTGATGAATGAGCTTGAATTCCTATGAGATTTACAGGTGCAGGAATGTTGTACAAAACGTCGGAAATGTTATGGCGGAGAAAGTTAGAGGACGAGGTGGATTTGCAGCAAGCCATCGCGCTTCAAAACCGACGACTTATGAATCTACGCCTTATCAACATCAAACGAAACAGCCACCAACGTGCGCTTTCAACCGGTGCCGTTATCTCATCTCCAACGTCGTTTTCCCCGACCCTCAATCGAAATGTCGCTGCTTTCACCGCCCACGGCAGCTCCGAAGTTAAAGGTTCAATCTTTTTTCTCTTTACGGAATGTTAAATTGGAAACATTACGATCGGAGTTGTAATCCAGGAAGCGATAAATGCCATTGCAGAGAACGTCTTGGCCGCAAAAGACGACGATGTCTCCATCGAGAAGGAAAACTACAGCAAGGATGAATCGAAAGGAAGCGATTCACATGAAAGGTATCGATCTGATTATCGAAGCGATTGTTTCGTATGATTTCTTTTAAACGATTCGAATGCAGGTTCGAGCACAACTTGCCGGACAGTCCCTTCGCCTCGCCAAAGGCACTCGGGAGCTACGACGCGGCCGCCTCCGCCTTCTTCTCCGGCAATGTCACGGAGGCAGAAGGTGGCGGCGATGTAGAAGAAGTCTCGACGCCGTCATCTACTAACAATAACTTCGGGCCGTCTTTATTTCCCATGACTCCGTCGTGTTTCTTCCAAGCGCCAAGGTTGTTAATTTCCGAAAACATTCGATGTTTTACGTATATATTCTCGAACTAATTTTCGATTACTTGGTCGATCACAATGTGTATAGGCTGGCGTCGGGACATGAGACAGTTGGAATGTAGGGATCGGTGCGAGGCCGGTCTCGTTGGCTTTCCGGTGGCTCGGCCGCCGTCACGGCGGCGCTCACCACCCCTCCGCCACCAGTTGAGTACAAGAAAAGAAGGGTAAGTTAGGCATCCTTCTTGTTGTATAAGTTTATTATTACTTATTATTATGTTTCTTTGTTTTATAGTAAGAAAGAAAAAAAAAGGGATAACGTCAAAATAGTCATTATGTATAGACACACACAATGACACAAAATATAAGAGATCAAAGAAGGATGCAAATCAACGGCTGTGGTTTTCCCTCTCCTTTGATCCTCACCGTTGATTGCTTCCCCACAGTGTATAATTCTAATGTCTTACATACACATGCTTACATATAAATATATATATATATATATAGAGAGAGAGAGAGAGAGAGAGAGGGTCATTTGTATTTGTATAGGAGATGAAGATCGAAATGAAGAATTTTAAATTTGTGATTATTATTATTATTGTTATTGTTATTATTGTGATTAGATGTATTATGTGATTAGGGTTTCACATGTGTATTGTCTCTTCTTCTACTGTGCTAGTAATTAAATAATTATAATAATGCAAAGTATACTACCTGACAATAATTTTCTAATGTTATTTATTTAAACATGATTGGTGGCTTGTCCTTTTTATAAAAATCATTTTTTTTAAGAGACAGGCAGACAGACACGATGATGGGGTTTTATTAATCTTTTATTCATCACAGTTTAAGGGTGTGTTTGTTTGGAGGTTTGGATTTTGAGTTGGGATTTGAATTGTAAAAATTTTGAATTTGAATAGTTGTATGATGTGATATAAATAGGATTGATGTGATGTTTTGAATGTAAAATTGATTTTTAGTATAATATAAAAAATGAAAAATAGGTGTTTGATTTGATGTTTTTGGGGGGAAAAAATTGGATGAATAGTGGAAATCCACCAAAATCCTTCAAACAAACACACTTAGTGTATTAAATTTCCAGATTTATTACAAAATTTGTGAAATGATTGGGCTTTTAATTTAATTTTTTAATGTAAGGTGATGACTGAGGAAGGGACAGACCTATCACATGGGGGTGGGGTGGGGTGGGTGACAAGGCAAGTAGGGCCCAGTTGTTTTGTGGGTCCATTGCCAACGCCATGTGATTGAGATTTGACCATTCTCATTATTACACGTTAAGAGCTTTGTTTACTACTTACGGATCAATATTGGAATATGGTTTGTTTATAATGATTTATTAAAATAAGTGTTCATATTATTTCATGATAGTTCTAATTCTTTATAAATAATTATAAATATTGTTAAAGTAAATGTACTTGCCTTATGGTGTGCTCATATGAAAGAATTTTTGTTTTTATTTTTTATTTTTTTAAATCATATTTCAGATATACTTTCAAGTATAACGAATATAACTGTTTTTATTTGAGTATGAATGATTGAATAAAGCTATTCGCGGCAAACTTTGTATATATATATATATATTGTAATTTATAGCTTAAAATATTACTATTACTATACACTAGGGGTGTGTTTGGTTGGAGGTTTGGATTAGATTTTTACTATTCATCCCATTTTTTTCTCTCTAAAAACGTAAAATCAAACACTTATTTTAAATTTTTTATATTATACTAAAAATCAATTTTACATTCAAAATATCACATCAACACCTATTTATATCATATCATACAACTATTCAAATTTAAAATTTTTACTATTCAAATCCCAACTCAAAATTCAAACTCACGAACAAACACACCCTAGGTGTCTATGTAAATGTGTGTCTTCACTTTGTTGACTAGTACAAAAAAATACTCCATCGGTCTCCCGAAAAAGATAGTCATTTTGTTTAGATAATGTAGGCTATTAAATTATTAATAATAAATTATGATAATATTTTATTATTTTTTATATATGTAATATTGTTGGTATTTTAAATATCTTTAGAATTATATCTCAATAAAATATATGCATGAATATCATTTTGTAGACCATAAAATTTTATAAAATACAAATGAATAAAAAATATAGTTATTTATTTATCATTACCATAAATTAGTTTTATAAAAAAAATGAGGAATTTTAAAGGTAGATAAAAATATTTATTAATTAAAGAGAAAGATAGAAATAAATGAATTTTGAGTGGGTCACGTAAGATGTTAGAAATTTAATCAAATTGATTTATATTTGTTAAATATGTTTAAGATTGATAAACTTACTAAAAATAAAAATGTGTCATCTTTTGTGGGACATACCAAAAAAAAAAATTGGGTCATCTCTGGTTGGACGGAGGGAGTATTACTTCATTAGTTTCAATTCAAAATATTTTTTTATCATTTTCATTCAACAATATCTTTTTTTAAAAAAATTATTTATACACTAATATTAAAATAC
The DNA here is from genome assembly GCF_009805555.1 of Andrographis paniculata. Classification (NCBI taxonomy): domain Eukaryota; kingdom Viridiplantae; phylum Streptophyta; class Magnoliopsida; order Lamiales; family Acanthaceae; genus Andrographis; species Andrographis paniculata. Next base: position 338,811 of record NW_026137563.1, on the reverse strand, counting down.
CTTTAATTTTTATTTAAATTATAAATATATTATTACACATGCAATTACTGAAAAAATATCAAAAATTTCTTACTCACTTCCACTAACCAATATAATAGTATTATTTCTTCATTGACCATTTTCAACTGAAATCAAAGGAGTATTAAATTGTTAACTCTTTTTAGTAGATAAGATATATATTACATTTATTATGTTAATATGTATACATTTGGTATTTTTTTTAATAATATTCATAAAAAATTGTATCACCCAAATATACAAAGCCAACATAATAAAAATAGTCTCTATTTGCACAAATATTTTAATTTTTTTTTATATTATTTAAGAATAATATATTTCATGGAGTTATATGTAACTGTTTTGACATTTTGTTTTTCCAACTCAAGTACATCCGTTTTTTGATAAAAATTTCATTTTAATAAAAAATACTCATACACTTAGTATATTACAAACAATATCATTAAAAAGATAAATGAGTTTAAAAACAAACTATATACACATATATTTTATTATACTATTATTTATAACATATTAATATACTAAAATCAACGTGAAAAAAAAGAGATAAATATAACTCGAACAAAATAAGTATTAAATATTTTTTCTCAAAAAAAATATTACATGTTCAATTTTTTATTATTTTAAAAATTTTCCAAAACCGCAAAAAGTTTCCAAATTTCCTAATTTAAAGCTGGTTATTTTTCATTTCACTTTATTCTTTAATGTTTACTTCCAAACGTATATGATATTTGATGGATGGAAGAAGTACTAGCCAGATTTTTTGGTTTTTAAATTTATTTTTTCTGTTACTAATGATATTAGAGACGAAATTAGAGATGAAATTACGTTAGCTACGTGAACTTTATGAACGAAATTTCGTTACAAATATACTATTTTTTTTTATTGTTAATTAGATAGAAAAATTTTAAAAATAAGTCAAAGTAGCCACACCTTAAACAACATTTGTGTATAAAACTAGTTAGGAACATATTAATAAAAATATACTAATACTTAATTCTGAAATGATATCATTTCACATATCTTTCAGTATTTCATATCATAGAGACCCTAAAATTAAAAAATGCCTTCCATAATTTGTTTAAAGATAGACTGCACTCTTTCACTATCTCACAAACCACAAAGTTATTTGTCATTTGTAGAAATAAGTAGTAGAAAAACCATTGCATGAATTCAATTCAATTCACTTTCAGAATTTGATGAATTGGTCTTGCTATAATCAAATCAGCTAAAGCAGACACTATGTACCTAATATATATATATATATATATTACCAAAAATAAAACTTTCAATAAAAAACACAACCTTATTTGTTGCACATCCACCCTAAAACAAACCTGACTCAAAAATGTACCATAAAAGGTTCTATAGGATTCAAACCCTACCAACCATTCTTGGTCGAGTTTGTCATATAGGATTTACTTTAGAGAGCTCCAAGAATAACTACAGTCGATTCCAACATTATTGAAACAAAAAGTGTACCTTAGACCCTAAATTTGATTTATTTTACCAAATGACTAACAAGCTATGTTTATCTAATATGCTATGCTAAAATTTAAAGATAGATAATGTAAATAAACTCACCGAGACGAACCCAACCATTCACGGCCAAATCTGTTTTTTGTAATTTTATCCATGTACAATACAATTAACATTTTCTAAAAAACCTTCCCTATAAACAATATCTACAACATCTATTTTCCGTTCTAAATATTACATCTAACACCGATTTCTTATTAAAGTAAGGTAAAGAAGAAAGGAATTGACAGTTGTGATCGATGATGATTCTTAAAGTTTAAATGCTCGACACATCACCAAAGGAAGTTATTTAAATTCAAGATTATAATCTCAACACAAAACGATTGAGCTAACAACAGACGTAAACTACACACAAGGCATGCAATTAGGTGCAATTAATCACAGCAAAAGATCGTATATACCTCAAATAGCTAAATCCCTTTCCTTTATATACACTATCACATATATATATATATGCATGTATGTACCTATATATGTGTGTAAATATATAGACATATCACGTATAATTTCATGTACGGCATTATTATCTAACATCATCCATTAGGAAAGCATAAAGCATACCTTCACTCTGGGGGAGCCGAGTCCTGCAAGCATTTCCCAGCATTTTCTACATAGCTCAAACTTCCAGGATGATCCCGAACAGGAAACAGGTTTCCATATCCATCTACACTGTTGGATAGAATTGGTGCGCCGGGGAGGCTACAATCTGCGCCATTCACCTGTGGAGGAACCCTACATTCGTCCTCCCTGAAAGCATTTACAGTATTAATACTACACTGTTTTTGGAAGGGGAAATCAGTCAGTTCATCGTCAATCTTTTCTTTAAGATGGAGGAGGAGAGCTCTGAGCCTCGAAGCTTCTTCTTCGAGAACCGTCTGTTTCTGTAACTTTCTCATCAGCTCCCTGTTCACCATTCTCAGTTTCTTTACTTCCTCCTCTAAATAAGCTGTTTGGGCCCTCTTCTTCTCCCGATACTTCCTAACGGCTTCCCTATTCCCGGCCGGCCTCTGAGGCTTCGAAACCGGAGTTTTTTTCCCATCCTGTGTCCCGGCAATATCTTCATTGGAAGGGATCACATGAGTGTGGGTATGGTAACATGTGTGGGTGTGTGTGGCGTCTGGTCCCGGTGGATTGCAGGTGTGAGTGTGCGTGCATGTTTGTGCAGTTCTCAACAATCCGTCGAGAAATAAATCTGATGAGAGTGTTGGTTGAATACTACTTGAAGATTCTGAATTCAGAATCAACTGTTGGTCTGAGAGCTCAAGCTCCCCATCATCCATGGTTTCTGAAGAAAGCAATTGTAGTGGTTCGATCCTACAATAGTTCAACAGTTTTTTTCCCCCAAATATACTTTAAGAACTGATGATTCCTAGCCAATCTGAAAGTAAAATTCTATCCAAAAACTCCACCAACAACAGGAGATTCCAATCAAAACACGGTCACTCTGCAGAAGCCTTTCATCGAGAACTATATGATAGTCAAATTATATACAGTATCTTATTCGGCCGCGAAATTCTCCATAGGTCCTTCAATTGAATCAATTGAATTACGCACAGACAGGCAATATATTAAAAGCCAAAATTAAAAATCCAGTTTACTGCAGCAACAAGCATCGAAAAATCAGAAATTCCAAAAATCCTTATATAAAACGAAGGTCACATCTACTTTCCAATTTGGTAAACGGTGTCAAAATGGAGTCGGAACACCAAAACAGACATCTATGGACAAACATCTCACAGAAAACACAGTCCATCTACCGCGGCAGCCTACAGCTGCATGCCTGTTGAAATAAGCGTGCTGTATTACCTGATTATGAGCAGAATTGTTGTAAGATTCGTGACGATGTGCGAAGGAGGAAGACGAAGAACTGCTTCTGGTTCTTCCATTCCGCGTTTTATTATTATTATTATTACTATTATTGTGGAGCATAAAAATGTCAACTTCACAGTGATGTTTGATATGGGCCGGCCCACCTTAAAAATGGACTACACAATCGACCCTGTCCGTGGGCCTCATGTACCTGTCTTAAATTATTATTATTATTATTATTTAGAATATATATATATATATACTCATACTTAGTAATAGTAATAGGTTACGAATATTGTAATTTTATTATTTTTAGATGGGATAATGGTTGAATGTAAAATTTTACATAAAAAATAATGTGTTTGTTTGTACAATTTTAATTATGATTTTACTATTTTAAAATTTTCTCCAAAAATATGAAATCAAACCCTTATTTTTTTATTTATTATATAATATTAAATTTTTTATATTTAAAACATTATACATATTTATATTATCAGACAACTATTCAATTTAAAACTTAATTCAATGTTACTTAGTTTATTAATCTAATTCCAGTTATTTTTTTTTTATTTTTTTGTAATTTCTCTAAAATACGAATATAATTATTAGTTGAGCACAAATTAAAGAATAGATCATCTTTACTTTTATTAGTAGATGAGTGATACTTTATTGAGAATTTATAATATAAAGATACACTAATTAAGATGCATAAAAATTTTAAATTGTTGAAAACATTAAAAAAAAAAAAAAGGGAATCAAAATTGTTAATTTAATTATAGTATAAATTGAAATTATAATTTTTAATATAATATTTAACTTACAAAATAACATTATATGTTTTTTAAGTGAAAAAAATATATATACAAAAAAAATCATGAGCTCATACATAAAACGCCAAATACAAATTAATCAAAATTGCTACTACATTTACTTACCAAAAAAAATATTGTTATTTTTAAACCTATACGCAAAAATAAGTGCAATAGAAGCAAAAAATTGTAATTTACCCATTTTTAAATTCATCAATAAATTAGTTTTCATTTGTTTTGCTTTTTACTCCCTCCTTTCCGTCACCTATCTCATGTTATTTTGTTTTTTTGAAAAATAATTACACTTTTAATTTCATTTTAATTTTTCTAATTTGATTTTTTTTTTTTAAATTTTAATTAACTATTATCTTAATCTATGTATAATTATTATAAGATAATTATATTTAAATTTTCGTCTCTTCGGTAACTCAAACATCACTGAGACAAAGAGAGTAGTAAATAGCAATTGAATGTCGATGCGAAAGAATAATTTTATTGAAAACCACATAATGATGTGTGTTTGTTCGGGTTGACATGATATTTTGGAGGGAAAAAAAATCGATGAACAGTAAAAATTCTAAGAAATTTGTCAAACGAAACATTGAAATTTAAAATTGAAATTCAAACCAAATACTCTATAATATAAAGATTAAAGACGAGTCGAGTGTTATTGCCTGATCGACTAACTGTTAAGGAACATAATAAAATATGAAGAAAAGATACATAACCAAATTAGACATACTTTCTTTCAAGTCCGATCAATTTTCTGGCTCACCCCAATCTACGTCCTGCATAACGTAGAAATAAAGTTAGGGTTATTTGTAATTTGTAAAAGGAAGAAGAAGCAAGTTGCAAAAAGATATGTCATATCTGCAGTTCGATTCTGTGAAAGATAAGAATGGCACTTTGAGCAAGAGCGAGACTGACCTGCTGCCCTTCTTTGATGGGACGACTAATCCTCTTCTCTCCAGGTTCTTATACCGATCTCTCACGAGGGTGGAACAGCCCTGCTATCCGACATGGTTTAGGAACGTTGTTCGTATATAGCAGATAAAAACAAACATGATAGTGCAGGTGTAATTATCGGGTTGGTTAGAATGTAAGTCGGTCAGCGACAAACCTTCAACTGACGAAGCGAACCAGTTTTCTCTTCCGATAAGAGGACTTGGAGAGGAGCAGGCTCGAATCTGAAACAATGAGATGGTTGTCAAGGTTACTATAATAGTATCAGTAAAGAAGATTTATTTCGGCGCATGCACATAGATAATAGATATGGAATAAGGAATGGGTGTTTGTTTGAGGAATTTTGCCAAAAATCCACTATATATCCAAATTTTTTTCCCCAAAAACATCACATCAAACACCTATTTTTCATTTCTATATTATTCTAAAAATCAATTTTACATTCAAAACATCACATTATTATCTATTTATATCACATCATACAAACTATTCAAATTCAAATTTTTACTATTAAAATCTCAATTCAAAATCCAAATCTCTAAACAAACACAAGTGTTCTCAGTCTAAGAGGAGCTTGAAAAGGGTAGACATCAAATGTATGTATACATACTTGTATTTTCCCAAACGGGGCGGATGAGTTTTCAGCCTCTCCTGTTTTGCAACAACGCGCCGGAGATGCCGTTTCCGCTTCTCTTCATCCTCTTCTTCTATTTCTTGGATTATATCTGATATGCTATTTGGACAGGAGCAAGAGATATTGGTACAATTTAACTTAGTAAAGATGTTCATTTAAAATACGAGGGACATTTGCATAGTACTGTCAACTTGGTACCTGTCAATGTTCTTGGAGAGTTCCTCTGCTTTTTTGGCCTCTGCTTCAGCTTTTAATTGTTCCTTTCGCCGAGCTCTCCGATTCAACTCAACCCGTGTTACCCTTTTGGTTATAAGAGGCCTGATCAAACCAAGAGTGAAACTTTCAATAAGATGTCACTTTATAAGCTCATGCTTTAGGTCAGGCAGATAAATGTCAAATCTAAGTTCAAGCAAACAGAAACTATATTGTTTTGGTGCCTTCTCGCAACATAATTATATGTTGTACTTAGCAAACAGTACACCGATCAATTCATCAAAATCTTCGTAATGCCTAACTATTATAGTGAAAACGTATATAAGAAATGACAAGAACATTTGAGCATTCAAAGGTGAACGGAATGCACCTCTTCTCAGTATCTTCAGCACCGTTATCAGTCAAATCTTCATTTTCTTGGCCGTCATCATCATCATCTTCATTATCTGCCTCAAGGAAATACCTCTGGTAGAGATAGAACATGTTAGAAACCGAATACATAACAATAGAGTAACAACAAAGGGGAGATTCCATTTCTTCTGAATGATCAGTGAGTTGAAGATAAGACAACTACCTCTTCTTCATCAATTGCTTCTCCAGGAGCAACTAAGGGAATGGGCTCAGGTCCCAGTTCATGTTGATAAATTTTCTGCATTTCAACAGCAACCGCACAAGCTAATGCATCCTGCAAATGCCATCACAGGTGTAAGGTCCAATCCACACAAGAGCAAGGTAAGAAAATTAATTTAAGAGTGGAAAACCATAAAACCTGGTGACTATCAGGATCAGGGTTGAAAGAACAACCAGGAGGTTCAACCACAACAGCAGGTACGGTGGAAGATCTGGTTTTCTGTCATTAGCAACACCAAGTCAATCAACAAAGCTTGCGAACGCTCATTTCTACTTACTACAGAAGTAATTATTATGCATGTACATCTACATTACATTTGTATCTGTCCCCTCCTGACCATCTTTTCAACATCAAATATCATATGCCGTCTAATATAATGAAACAAAACTTCACCAGTACCCAAGTAAAAGAAAATTAATGTTTTACCCTCTTATTCTTTTTAGAAGAGTCTTCTCCTGCAAGGATAAATGGTGAACTCCATTAAAATTCTCAACAAGTCAACACAATCATTAAGGAAATTTTGTTGCAAAGAAGTTACCTTTCTTCTCCCATAAATCAACAATTTCAGAATCAGGTCCACTTTCATCCTGAAATGATTAGCAAAGATGAAAAAAAAGGCATAAGCCTACTAAATTGTCAGCTAACTCACTCTGAAACATATTCAGAACAGCTCTAACCTTTGGGGTCTCTTGTGTGACATATGTATCTTCCTTTATATGCGCAGTATTACATCTTTTACTGGATTTCTTTTTCTTAGTTATCGAGGAAGGAATTGGTTTAACAAAAGGATTTCTCTGCAACAGACTATCACATCGCAGGACTTTTTCTCTGCTTTTCTCAATCTTCCGCTTGACAGAAAGATCTGCAGTGCATGGAAACAAACATAACTCCATTATATTTACTTCAGCACTGGTTACTGGAATTCCTCATAGATTGGTATCCCCCGGATGTAGATTTGTTTATAATCGAACCGGGTCAGCAATCACCTTGTCTTATTGTTGTTTTATGTTCTGCATTGTTTTTCGTTTTAAAAATAACTGTGAACCGTCCACGCTTAGGGAGTTGGCCCTTTAAAGTGTTCGAATGTGTTTTGTTTGATAAACCACATTTCCCAACACACAATACACAAATACATATTGGAAGAATGATCACATAGATAAAGATATCCGATCATTCAATAGTAAGAACAACTACTAAGCTTTGCTGATATTCTGACTCGGCCGAAGTGTCCATGAGTAATAAGAAAATCCACAACTTCTATAAGTAAAGTGGCAACCCTACACTATCCCGCCTATATTTAAACAATTGGGAGCTGGGACAGAACCCATCCATTGAGGCTGTAAACGTAAGGTAAGTTCTACAACCTCCCATCACTCTTATATCAGCTAAAGAGTATCAAAGCATGTAACTTGTTCATCAAATTCAATTTCCAAACATCCTATCACTGTTACGGCCAGAACAAATAAGCCAATCAAAATCCTAGTGATAGAACAATTAAACCTAGGCAAATCCTCACTGAAATTAATCTTCCATAGCCAAACCCTTTAACCCTTTAGCTACTTGCCCTTTCCGATCAGTTTCACTAACAAAAAAAGGGTGCAGATTGCCAAAACACGTTAGAGAAATCCCAAATTCTTCCCCCGAAAACCTCAATAATAGAATTACTAGCAAAAAAACGACTCTAAGAATATGATCATCATCATGCTTGCTTTTTGGATTCACCTATAAAAATCAAAGCAATTGAATCGAAGAAAATTCTTTTATGGTACCTCTGGACTTATCCACGAAAAAGAGGGAATCGCTGGGGACATCAGCCAAAGAACCGCCGGATAGAGCGTCCTTGGTAGACTTCTCGAAGTAGTCCTCAATGTCTTCGGTGCTTATGTTGGCCCTCCAGGCCTTCTTCCCCTTCCTCGAGCCCTTCGCTTTCTTCCCCATTGATGGTTGCAGGACGTCCGTCAATAGCTTCCGCTGGGACAGGTGCAGCGGATCAGAGGACAACTCACAGCGAAAAAACCCTAATTTAAAGGCACGTGAGGGATGCGTGCGTGTCTCCGGTCACCCTTTTTTTATTTTAGTTTGGATAGATTTGATTTGTATTTGATGTAATGAATATATGATAGAATACTTTTATGAACAATATATATATCTATATATATATATTTCTTTATTTTGAAATATAAAATACGGAAAATTAAACTTCAGTGATCTTGAATAAAATCATACACATACACTCATGTAAAGTCTGTTTGTTTACCTTGATCTCAAATTGACATTATTTTTTCAATTTTTTTTTTTCCTAAACTATTTGTCTCCCATTTTTTATAATAATTTCGATATTTTTTTTAAATTAAAATATATTTAACAAATATTCCCTTCGTTCTAGAAAAAATATTTTGTTGGGAGTAAACAAGGGAATTAAAAAATAATAAATAATAATATTTAATTGAAAGTAGGTATAAAATAGAAGATAAAAAGACTAAGATACTCTTATTTTTTTTTATGATTTTAAAAAATAGGCTAGCTGGTAGTTTGAAAAAATATGAATAATTTTATTATAAAATAAAAACCACGGTTTACTAAACAGGGGAAACAGGACAATTGTTTTAAAACGGACAAAAATGAAAAAACAACACAACTCAGTTGGAACGATGGGAGCATAAATTAAAATTACCTAACAAATATAAATTAATTAAGTAACTACATAACATAACATAGAGTAATATCATAAATCTCATTGAATTTACTTAGAATCTCTTTGTTTCTATTTTATCTCTCACGAAAATAAATATTTTTATTTACATTTAAATTTTAAATCTTTTATAAAATTAATTTATGATAACTATAAAAAAAAAATTATTTACTATAAAAAAATTTTATTCTTTATAATTTTTATTGCGATATAAATTTTAAGATATTTAAATATATATTATAATATTTTTAATTATATATATTAATTTTACTTTAATAATATTGATATTATTAATTATATAAAAATAATAATAGAATAATATCATAATACAATAATATTAACGAAAGAGTTAAAATTTTTGTCATTAATTTTCATTTATTATATGTATGAAGATATTACAATTTAAATATTAATTTTAATAAATCAGAGCGAACCCATGATTTTCATAGACCCGAACACAGCCTATATAATTTGCATGATTTACTTTAAAGGTTCAAGTATGATTTTTTTATTAAAAATACAATTTTTTAATATCGAATTTTCAAACTATTCCTATTTTTATATGTTCTAATTATATTGATATAAAATTCATTCAAAATTTTTTTATTTAAATAAATAAATATTTATTTTTATTTTCAAAATCATATTCAATTTTGACCTTTTTGACAAATCGTTTAAAAACTCTATTATTGTTTCTTTATCATAGACAACAATTACGGCGTCGATTGCAAGTAATCAACACCATACATAATATCCGAAATATAAATGGACCGTAAATATATTAACTAATATACATATAAAATATTAACAATCTGCGCAACACATATTTTTTTATTATTTTTAATGACGCAAGAATTTGCAGCTTCCGGCTGAAATCAAAACGGCAATAATTTGTTACCAGCTATATAAGTGAGCATAGGCTGTGATGTCCAAATTGATCATAGAGTTCAATCCAAACGTTTATTGAAATGAGACCATACCCAATTCCAGATCGAGAATTTGGAGCCATGGAGCTTCACCCTCATAGATTTCCTCTCCCCTTCTCTGCTGAATTCCAAGTCCTCGGCTACCTCACAGTCTGCGATCTCGGCTAAAGGCAGCGCGATAGAACCCCTCGACTCGAGATTCTTGATCCAGCCTCGAAGAAGAAAGTTAACAACCTACCGGCATTGTTAAAAAATTCAGGAACAAAAAGTATCTTCGATGTGCATCATGGATACCCATGAATAATGTCACAATATTTGGCAATAAGATAGCTAAATGTGTACGTCTAGTTCACTTTGTAGTATCGCACTTCCTTACCTCAGGAGCTTCGTCATGCGGGCAATGTCCCGCGGGGCTTATCTCGTAATATGGAGCATCAGGAACCCGTCGCTTCACCTGCAAGCCCCACACGGGCCTCACCCATGGATCTTCCCTACCGTACATGAGACAAATTGGTGTCTTGTTTGTTCGACACCTATTATTTTAATGAAGACGGTGTTAAGGGAAAACGGATTGAATATGCAATGGGATATGATCATTGCAAGTTTTTTATTGAACTCACTGAATTAGAGCTTCGTCAAACGATAATTGTCCTTGAGGGGCAAAGATAATCGAGCCAAAGGATGCCGCAGCAGCTGGATGTTGTGTCGTCTCCAGGATGCGAGCATACACTTGTTCGATTTCTGTGGAGTGATCGGCGTAAACTTGCTTTAATACTTCGGAAATGCTTTGCGGATCACTTATTTTCGCCCACCTACAAGAAGACAATAAAATCTACAATAAAAAACTAAAGATGAAAATAACGAAGATCTTATTGACATACAAAGGTATAACGTCTAACGACTCACATAATTTCAGTTAATCTTCGGATTCCAGGAGGGAAAGGGAAAGTTCCCGCCCATGGGAATGCCCTCGATAATCTTGGAGACCTGTTGCGGTTAGGGAGAAATCCCCAGAAAGGTGTGGCGTTGAGCAATGTCACACCTTTCACAAGCTCAGGGTTGCATGCGGCAAAATAGAGCGCGACAAACCCTCCTAGCGAATTTCCGACTAAATAAACAGGTTCTTTAATCACCTAAACAATATAAATGTCAAATGAACGATAAGCATGTTTGTACCATACAGAAGCACATGTTTATGACTATGTAGCTTAAAAGTTCGACGACTAAAGACAACTCCAACCGACTCCATATTTGAAGAAATTCTCTATATATAAAAATTAATAAAAAACTAAAGTTTCCGGGTACCTCTTCGATGAAATAGCGCACTTGATCCCTCCATAGGTCGATCGAGAAGACTAGTTCTTCGGCCCAAGTCTCACTTTCATCTCCGAACCCCCACGCATTGTTGCCTTCTCCATCTAATCCGGACGAGCTCGAGGTTGGATCTTCACATGGCAATGATAAGCCCTGGCCAAGAAAATCGAGGGCCCAAGCTCGACACTCCCGACCAAGATCCTTCAGCTGCTTCTCATAATGAAATGATCCCACGCCGAAGCCAGGAAGGAATAGAACCGCCGGTGAATCTACATTTTCCGAACCTGCCGTTTCGTAATGCACAGTCAGCTTCGGCTTCCATTCCCAGAAGCGGCTACTGATTGAAGCTACATTGTCTTCATCAGGCAATCCAGGAATTGAGATCTTCGACGTTGTCTGGCTGCTGCCGGAGACACTGCTCCGGTCCTCTCCGCCATCGAGTATGTAAGAAGAGTAACAGCGGCGGCTAACCGCGCTGGAATTCTTAGAACTTTGAATTCTTCTACGGTATCGGTGCCATTCGAGCTTCTTCAACCTCAAGCTATCTCGACCAAGCACAAGGCGACACAATGCTTCACCTCTTACTCTTAACAGGGGAAGTTTCCATGGATGTGAACTCGAGTCCTGTAATCCTTTATCGTTTACGACATAGCCGCGATACGAAGCGTGGCAAAACACGATCTCCATCGGAGATATGCCTGTCCAGAAAAAGCAAAACTTCTCTCATAAAAGCTTAAGGCAGTAAGAGTTTACAGAAACAAACAGAAATTTTCCTAAGGTATGCAATGGAAAGCACAAACAAACCACAAGCCACATGAACCAATTGAATCTCACATAGTCTGCAATTTTCCTACAACAATAATCAACTTCCTAAAAGCAGAAAAGATGACGAAACATCCACAATCTTCGAGAAAGTATGAACAAAATTACAGCAGCAATTCTCGCTTCTCACAGTTTTCGCGCACAATACTCGTGATAAAAACAAATTAAAGTGAAATTCCTCCACCAAATCACACTATCGCTGATGGAGAGCTAAGAAAGCAGCAGAAATAAAATAAAAAAACAGAAAGCATGAAAAACATATAATCAGTAGAATTCCTCCTCCTAAGAATTTCAACCTCGAGAAATCCGAAGACAACGCGTCCGGTAATTTCTTCAGCCCAGAATCTACCAGAACAATGGATTTGATTGCTGCTGTATCTTCAATTGGTTTTTATAAAATGTGCTGGAATTTGAATTGGCTTAATTTCGAGGAAGCGATGTCTAGCAATTTGGTACCTGAAATATTCAAGAATATCTGAATTAAATATATTCACAGAATATTCAACTTCAATCTCACGTTTTCAACCTCCATAGCGTTTTTCTCTTCTGTCCTGTGTGTTCTCAGTTTTTGGCCTTTTTTGCTCTCTGACATATATATATAGATATTTTGTGAACACATTTTTTCCAGGGACCACAATGATATATCATGTGATTAATATAATTTCAATTTTTTTAAATTGTATTCCTTCATTGGATTTGATTTTTATTTTTTTTGGTTAAATGGTTCAATTTGATAGTTAAAAGTCACCATTAGCATTCTGATGATGTGTTTATAATTCCTGCTACAGTTAAAAACCCTAATCCCCAAATTACAGTTTCCAATCTCAGATGCTCACCGGGTTCTACTATAATCACCAACATTTTGATTTCCTAATTCAACAGGAGGATTGTGCTTATCGGATGGGAGCTTGATCTTCCCCATGGAAGATCGAGGCCGGAGCTTCATATTCTCGCAGTTGCAGATTTCGATCATGAATCCGTCCGGATCGTTGAAGAACAGCTGATCGATCACTGGAACTCCGTCCTCCTCATCTCCCACGGTTCTCTTCAGGTAATTCACGCCTTGATTTTTCAATTTCCGCACCATCTCCTCCATGTCCTCGCACTGGAACGAGATGTGGTTATCCATCGGATCCAGGTGGTCTCGATCCCGAGGCAGTTTCTCGTCGTCCTTGCACTGCATCAGGTGGATCCCCACGCCGTAGTTGAACAGCCACGCGCCGTCGAAGTCGAAGGATTCCGGCCGCTCGATCAGCACGAAGCCTAGTATTTTACTGTAGAAGTCTACCGACTCAGCCACCGATCTGCAGACTCGAGAAACGTGATTCAGCGCCATTATCGGCGTACGTCCTGTGCGCTCCGGGTCCTCCCCTCCGGCGTTTCGCCGGTCGTGTCTCTCGCCTTCGCCTCTGTCGACCTGCATTTATTCGAATTCGTTTATGCGGTGGTATTGTCGCACCGCCGCTGGTCATCGGCCTACTTATGAGCAGCGGCGGTGGGCGGCGGATGGATTGGAAAGCCGACGCGTGGCGTTGGCACGCGTGACACGTGTGATTTGGGAAGGCGGTGCTCTTCGCCTCACCTCGTCACCTGATCGAGTCCAGTTGGATCATTTTGGAGCTGTTTATTATTAAAAACCATCTAGGGTCTGATTTTTTTTAGTGAGACTGTTGGAAATAATTTATTTATTTTTTATTTTATTTTTTATATGTGAGCAGGAATTGCGTGGAAAATATAAAAATATTAAATATATATAGTGTATTAATATTTTTGAAAAAATATGTAAAAGAATTGTAGAAAAAACAAATTTTTAAGTGTGTTCCTTTATTTTATTTTTTTATAATGTGGGAATCCAGACCTGCTATCCGAAGGTGCCACCAGTAAACATCGATCTAATATAATACGTTTCAAATTAGGTCCGACAAAATAAATAGGACAAATTAAGTATGATAAGTGGATAGGAGTTGACCTGGAGGTCCTTTGTTTACATTATAAACTTTCACTTATTTTGTACTATTCTCTCGTAAAATATTAAATCAAATAATAATTTTTTTATTTTTTCAAACTTCTAAAAATTTCTGAAAACTTTCAAAAAATTTTATTTAAACAAAGCAAAACATTGTTTTCAAAGGTTATGGGTTAGATTTATTATTTAAAAATTTTAAATTATTGAATTAAATTTTTATTTTTATTTATTTGTATTAGATAAAAAAAAATTATATTCAAAAAATTATATTAATTCCTATTTATATAATATTAATAATTACTCCCTTTGTACTTTAACAATATATCTATTTTCTCATTTTGATTCGTCCCATCACAGCGTATTCATTTCATTTTTAGTAATTGTACTGTTGGAATGGAAATAAGTGCTACTCCAATAAATCCTCGTACACTTATCTAAATGGGCCAACTCCCGAAGCATAGTTATATCACAATTATAATACTCATTTGTCAATGAAATAAATGAAAGGATTTCAAAGCAATAAATGACAAGTTAGTTGTTTACCCGGTTCGGATATACCTCCGGGGATACCAATCCAAGAGATCCATTAATCAGTGCTGATTAATAACAAAGCACTCAAACCTCCACCAACCCAAACTACAAATTAATTACCTAGGAAATTCCCTCAACAGGCATCAGTTGTTACAAACGCGTACTAATAACTGTCATATAGTTGGGCTGCACAGAGTTCGAATGTTCCCCTGATTGGAACTCCGATCTTCCTTCAATCTCCAAGTTTCTCGGGCAGGAATACAGTGTAAATCACTCACTTAATACATGGAGGTGGAAGGGAAGTGGTTGAGAGGATAAAAACAATAATTCTCTTACTACTCAATCTCACAAAAATCACTCTCACATACTACTCCCCACAAAACTTCAAGCTAAGTAAAACACAACCACAACAGCCATGAAATGACATGCAATAAATTCCCTTTAATCCAACCAATGAATGATGTTGTATCAAATCAATTCTGATCACAAAAGGACAAATTCGAGATGCCCATTTTGTCTTTGAGCAGCCACCAAACTTGAAGGGACAAAGTGGCTGCTTGATTGGACTTTACCAGCAAGTTCAATTGTTGTTTTTGAAAGCCAACGACCATAGAAGCAAAAAATGGTTTTGTCACTATGCCAAAAATAGATGTTTAGGTTTGAGATTATCTTAACATGTACTATCCAACTTAATATTACAAATACCCTTCCAATTTACAATATATTACAAATATCATAACATTTATATCATATTTCTATTATATTCTAATATAATATTAATATTTCTAAAATTGTAAAAAAAAAAAAATAGATAGATAGAAAATTTTATTATTCAAAATAAAACTACACAAACAACCCCAACCTTAACTATTTCAGAGAATGTTATTTTTTGAGCCGAAATTTTGTTTAAGAAAATATTTTTTTAGTTTGAGAAATTTTAAAAATAATAAAAAATTAATATTTGATACCATTTTATTTTTTTTAAAGAATTATTTATATATATATTTTTTTGTATCTCTAAAAAAATATTAATTTTTATTATACTAAAACTAATTATACATTAATATTAATTTTTTTATTAATTTTTATATAAATTATATATGTATCATTATATATACAATTAATTTAAACATAAAATAGTCACTTATTGATTTACCTAACGTAAAAAGTATTTTAGAAAATATGTAGTTAAATTAATATAAAAATAATAAATAAGTGTAATGCATTAATTTTCTTAAAAAAATATATATAAAAAATGAAAGTAAACAACCCCTATGCGTCTTGCAAATATATATTGCTCTTTAGATATCTTTTATTTATTTTTTTGGATTCTTAAAATTTTAAAAAATTTGTAAAAAAATACTACTATTCAAATTTATTTTTATTTTTCTATTTAGTAAAAATATTATCTTTTTACACTTTTTTATCATAAAAGAAATTTTATTTTTACTCATTTTTTAAAATTCATGTCCGATCAAACAAGCATAAATTTACGAAGAATGTCATATGATAAAAAAAATATATTTAATTTAATATTTTCTAAAATTTGAATAGTGTTAAACTTTTAAATATCAAATAATAATAATAATAATATTTTGAACAAAAATTCCAATATGGTCCTGATAATGTTCTCCAACTTGACTTTATGTCTTTACCCATATACCATTCCTCGATTCTTTCCAGAATTGCATTTATTTTCAAATTTATTTTTCCAATAACAAATTTCATATTATAATATTTTTAAAAATAATACTAATAAAATTAACGTTTATTTTCATTCAAAATATATTTTACATAACAATTTTTTTAATATTAAAGTAAAAGCATAACAAACACCCCAGAATTAATAAACAAACACACGTGGTGGTTATTCGCGTGTCGTCATTTCTGAAAGAAACGCTATTTAGGAAAGGACCAGAATGACGACTTTAAGCCAAATCCCCATATTCCTCACGCATAAGTATGTAAGTACCTCGCGCTCCAACACTTGTACTTATGGTCCCCTGTACAGTATGGTGTTGCATTTGTACCTCGCTCTTCAACACTTGTACTTTTGGTCCCCTGTGTAGTATGGCGTTGCATTTGTACCTTGCGCTCCAACACTTGTACTTATGGTCCCCGCTGCATATTCCTCCGTCTCTCTCACACACGCACTGCAGAGGCGTAGAACTCACTCGTGTCCTCCACACCAAACCAAATCCCTCTCATCTGAAAATCCGCAAACCACCACCGCCAACCGCCGCCATGTTCCGGGACGTGTCGGCCTGCAACACCTACAACTATGGCGACGCTCTCTACTGGGACGCCCGTTACGTCCAGGAAGCCGACTGTGGCTCTTTCGATTGGTACCAGCGCTATTCCGCGCTTCGCCCTTTCATCCGCAAGTACGTCTCCCCCAATTCGCGAGTCCTCATGGTTGGCTGCGGGAATGCTGGTGAAATTCTCTGTTCAGCTCTCAATTCAGTTGCTTCATATATTTTGCATAACATACGAGTATATACATATAATTGAAACTGTAGAGGCATTTCGTATTCTGGTTTGCTGACAGTAGTTTTAAATTGAAGTTTTTGAAATTGTGGCTATCAACAGCTTTAATTCTCTCGGCCGTAGGTTGAATCCTTGTTATTGTTGTTGTTGTTGTTGTTTTATGCTCTCTCTGTGTGATTTCTGTGCAATCAGTTACATAGGTCCAATAGCACATATTTTTCAAATCTTATTCTCCATAAGAAAATTTAAAATTCTAGAACAAGATGATACCAAAATAGTGATTTGATTGAAACAACTTCAAGTCGAAGTTGTAATAGACAATATTATGAGACTTGGAGAAAATTTGTGTTCCCCTCTACACAAAACCTTCTTGGAGAGTTCGTTAATAGTCACTACAGTATTGACGATTTCGATTACTTTAAGCGTGTGTGGGATATGGAATTTTCTCATGATCATATCGTATGAACTTTGTTTCGTGCAAGTACGTGTAAATGTAATCTAGTATAAGCTGTATTGGAGTGCTAAAGTTGTATGGGTAAATTATGTTCTAGTTATATCAGAGGACATGGTGAAGGATGGTTTCGAAGAAATAACAAACATTGACATATCGTCAGTGGCTATTGAGATGATGAAGAAGAAGTATGAAAACGTTCCTCAACTCAAGTGTATCCTTGTAAGAGTGTTATGGGGGATTTTTTTTTGTCCGTTTATTTCTCCAGAAATTTTTTCGTACATTTCTCTCCAAAAATCCAGCCATCTCTGGTTGAAATATATCAGAAATTTTTAATTCTGGATGTCCTTACAAAGTTTCCTAGATATGCAAATGGATGTTAGAGATATGAATTTTTTTCCTGATGATTCGTTTGATAGCATCATCGATAAAGGTAATTGGATGCTCAATTTCCTATTCCGTTCTTTATGCATTTCAAATTAAAAAATTTCTTCACTGGTATGTAATGATTTAATTCTCACATATTGGCCCTATGTCTTTGGCATGAACCACTGATTATATTAACAGGGACGCTTGACTCGTTGATGGTGAGTTACATATATGTTTATTCTTCTCCTTATCTCTTCTTGATTTTGTTTTCTAATGTCTTTTCTTCTCTACAATCGTTGATCTAAAGTGTGGTACCGAAGCGCCAATTAGTGCTTCTCAAATGATGGGGGAAATGAGCAGGTTCGTGGATTCTGAATTGAAGAATGCCACACATAAATTTAAATTAAACAAGTAAACCTTTTATGCTTAAATATGTTCCATTATTTTACATTATGTAGGCTTCTTAAACCTGGAGGAGTTTACATGCTGGTAAATTTATGCTTGAAGATGTTCTATCTTGTCTAAGACTGCAAACGGGTCAAATCAAGAACCTTTTACCAGAATTGAGCTCGACAAGCTTTACTAGTGACTCGATTCATTTGCAACCATGACTTTCATGTTTATCAATTCAGGTTGTGAATAAACATAAACTTTCCTGTTTTGATCATTTTGCAGATAACGTATGGTGATCCTACAGTCCGGATGCCCCACATCAATCGACCAGTTTACAATTGGAATATCGAACTGTACATCATACGTATGTGAACCGTGACTCCAAATTTCTTTTGTTGCTTTAGATTTCAAGAATATTCTGTATGTATTTATGTTTATTTAAGCATCCTGTATTCCATGGTCGATGCAATAGCTATTATGCCATCTGGTTGTTTTGCCTTCAGTCGTGTCAGGTCGATTTCTGATTGCTACCCCTAGACGTTTCTATAAAGTGCATAAATGGTACACAATAATTTTCAACTTATTATACCCTTCAACAATGTTTACAAAGACTGATAAGTGTACATGCTGTCTTTTTTCTTGATCTTTTTTGCAACTATAATGTATCTACAAACTTTCTTTGTAGTCCGTATGCAGAAAATACGTCTCCTGGCTAATGTGACCTTGTTTCAATTTCAAATACCAATTGGATGCAATCTGTTTGAGCATCATATGTGCTGTTTCTACATCTATATATTTTCAGCTGGTTTTGTTTCAATATGCAGCGAGACCCGGATTTCAAGCGCCAGCTGGATCAACTCAGAAATCCCACTTAGAGCCCATTCCTCTCGGGGATAATGGCCTACTTCCGGCAGACTATGTAATGGAAGATCCAGATTCTCATTTCATCTACGTGTGTAAAAAGTTTGTACCGGCTGATATAGAAAGCAAATCTACAGATCCTTTGGGAGACGACAACGCAGTACAGAGATGACAATGCAATACAATAAATTCCATCAGGGTTTGCTGATAGATAGATCTCTTTGCTTTTCTGTGAGCTGTTCGGGCACACCCATTATTTCGAATCTTGCAGGCCATTTATCATCATAATCGGCGTCACTTGGGGTCCTTGGAGGTTAGAAGAGATAAACAGAAAGAGACGAAGCCCCGAGGATATCGTTTACCGGTTAGAAAATACAAACTCAGATTTAATTTGAGGATATGTATGTGTGCGGTGTTGTGTTTTTGTTACCAAACTGATGGTAAATATTAGGATACATACAATTGTTGCTGTGCTAATCTTGATCATCATTATTGATGCTACCAAATAATGCCAAAAAATTCATGACTATTTCTTTGTCTGGTTTTGAAATTGATTTGAAATACACTGTTATTTAAGTTTTTATTTAAATAGGATTTTAATATAATATGTAGTCAGAGAAAATAATGTATTTTTATTGAAAATCGTACAGAATAAATACTATTGATTTGGATCTGAAATAGTAAAAGAAAAAGCTGTTTTATAACCCGATCAATCATTGTATGTGCTATTTGTATTATGTTATGTTGTCTATCGTTTATTTGTCACCTCCGATTGTGTTGCTAGTATTGTATTGAGTTGTAAATATCATAATATTCAATATATAATAAATATTTAATTTGATATTTTTTTTTAAAGAAAATGTATATATATATATTTTTTATTATTTTATGCACAATTTTTAATAAAAATATACTATTATAGTGTAATATACTAGGGTTGGGCCGATGGTAGGCTAATTCTTGTGGATGAGCCGGTGCTAGTCTATTCTTGTCAACAATGTATATATTTTCTTTCGGAAGTGTACTGACCATCTGGGAAATCTATGAGGATGCACGTCAATCTACGATCTTGGGTATCACATTTAGTTTAAACTATATTTTAAGAGTATATTATTTTTTAATATATCATATGTTAGAAAAGATATTAATTATGTTAATTAGGTAGTACAATTACTAAATTGGGACGGACGAAAATAAAAAACGGTAATGGAGAGAATATTTTTATTATAAACTGTATGAATAGAATAATATTGATTCGTGTTTCAAATACACCATTCGCCATTCAAAACTCCAAATTTGATCTTGAATATTTTGCATGCATGTTTGAAAGAACTTTTTCAACATTATATTTTATGTATCAGTAAACCGGTTATAAATAGTTATATAATATTTCTCTGTGTATCAAATACGTATTTATTTTTCTTTTTTATCTTCTTCAACCGAATCGTCGAAATGACAATTTCAATTTAATTTGTGTCCGATTCCGATTTAAATCTTAACCGCCGGATTCGAATTGGCGGTTCCAAACCGAATGGACATGTCTAAGCTCAACATCAGCTATTTTTATTTCTACTTTATATGCATACATACATATATATATATATATCATGTCAACTCAATTCCAACACCAAAATATTAAAATCCAAACAAACAGGTCCCTAAGTTTTCAAAAAGTTGTTTTTGTAATATTTATTTAACAAAAGCCCAAACACCGCAGCCAATAATAGCACGGCCCGCCTTCCATCATCCCTGAAAAATCGAAGAAGACGACAACGAGTCACCATCACAATCCGACCTACAGACTGATGGGTCGGAGGAAGATCGAGATGAAGAGGATCGAGAATTCCAAGCAAAGGGAACTCACCTTCTCCAAGAGGCGGGCGAGTTTGTTCAAGAAGGCCAACGAACTATCCATCCTCTGCGAGGCCGACGTTGCAGTTGTTGTTTCCAGCAATGGGAAGCTCTTCGATTATGCTAGTTCCAGGTTTCAATTTACCTCTTTCCCGCCTCTGCTTCCCTCTTTTCAAAATTTAGGGTTTTTTTTGGGACTCTTTAGGGATTTTGGTTGCATGCTTTTGGTGCCTGACGAATTCATGCAATTTTATTTTGTTTCCTACTAAGTGATTATGGTAGTTCATGCGTGCTAATTCATTAGGTTTTGCTGTTGATTTGGGAATTTCAGAATTCTGCATTATTTGATTTCTTCATATTGTTAAACCTAGGGCATTAATCGCGTTTCCTTCATTTACTCTGTGTGAATTAAATTATTTTCATGATATTTCAGAGTTAGTCTATTAGATTGCCCTGATTTTGTAGTGGTTTGTTAATATCACTCTCCATTGATTTCGGCTAGTTTATGTGACATTGCAACTTGTGCTAGACCTTTTAGAACTTTCGATTTTCCATAGTTCTTTGTTATGAATGTTGTTGTGGTTATTACTTCTCTGTTATTTGTAGTGCAAAGAAGATTTTGTTGAGGTATAAGAAGTGCTTGGAATGGCAAAAGAATCCTGCCGGAGCACCTAAACCTGTGGTACATGCTTCTTCGGCTTTTCAACCTCATTATATGCTTACTATTGTCGTCAAACTCGTCATGAACTTCGTTGCCATACTGAATAAACACTTTACCTTAATGTTTCAATCGATAGGAAAGTGTATAGATGCTTAACTGTGATATTGGTTTGAGTGGCAATTTCTTGAATGTTTTGTCGATTCATTAGTTTTAATTCCTAGGATGATTTATTCTTATAGTTTAGTTAATGGGATTGGTGTTATCTCTTGCATATTATGTTACTAGATCGATCCTGGGGTGGATGAGGTGGAGGTTCGCAAAGAGGAGGTTAAAGAGCTCAAATCAAACCAAGTGTATGATTTACTCTGGCATTTAATTAGTGATATGAAGTACATGAAAAGGAATATATGTTGTTAAATTTTTCAATTTTCTGCGATGATTAGGCGATTATTGGGTAAAGAAATTGCGGACATGGACTTTCAAGAACGGTGCACGGCTGAAGGGAAACTAGCTGAAGGCATAATCTGGGTGAAGCAGAGAAAGGTTCATCAGTTAAATCTACAAATTGCAAAGTTTTCGAGATCTCTATATCGCGATTAAGTAAATTTAAATTCTTGAATTGCAGGAGCAACTGCTGCTTCATCAAATCGACGAAGCTATGATGCAGGTACAGAATATGTCGTTTTGTTTTCTTAGAGAACAAACATGATTTTGTCAACAACTACTATACCTCTGATTGTATAACTCTGCCTCTACCTAAAAGTTGTAAGTCGATAAGAATTATAATTGTTTATATTCAATTACTACAACACGCGCTATTGATTCGCAGGGACAACACGGTGCTGCAACAAAAATTTGCAGAGACAGGCAAGAACAACTTAGTTTTGGAATAATCTATTTGCTTACTTGTTTCCTTGGATTTCTTTTTCCACTTTTGATGGCAAATCATTTGGTTTTTGATATAAATTTTTTTATATATCTATTTGTAGGTTGTCGATTATCAATCCAACCTTATCAAATTGAGTGAACATGAAACTAAACATTGTATTGGATTCCCATTGTCGACTCACACTATTCCTACAGAGAAAGACTCTCAAAGCCTCGAAATGGTACACAATATTAGAGTCGTGGGCAATGAGTCGGATGTAGCCTTACACTCGTATGTAGCCTTACACTCGTGGTACTTAGTTTCGATGCATATTTCTGTTTTGATTTCATAATATCGTGACATTTATATTTACCTTCAAATTTAAACATTTTTGCTCTCATTAAATTTTATAGTAGAGACAAAATTATTAGAAGTTGCTAAATCTTGAGACGTATGTAGATTTATGGTTCCATTTGTTTAGTTGTGTATTGGCAATTGTAAGCCTGTTTCAATTTTCGAATTTGATGTTGAGTGTTCAGGTCTATAGAGAAAGGAGAAGAAGCATGAAGAACAAGTGCTACCAGGATTTTTTTTTTTTTTTTTTATTTTACATTTCAATTTTTGTAACATTAACCCTATGCCCTTTAAATAAACCACGAAAAACTGGGCTGGATTCATTTTTTACGATAGTATATTTGAATTTTTTTTTTAATTTTTTTATAGAAGTTTGTACATTTATTGGTTGTATGTTGATTAAAAGATAATAATATTTATATTTGATATATAAATATGGTAAAATTAATATATATTTTCTCCTCCGTCCAAATCATCAAGGATATATTTTAATTGATTTTTTTTTAGATTTACATAGAATGTTATATTTGTGAAATACATACAAATTTATATGAACTATAAATGTATATGGATCAATGTAATTATACAAAATATTTTTAAAAATACCAAAAAAAAATATTAGTTTTAAAAAATATAATTCATCATTATTATAGTATCATTTTTCTTTTATTTTTTTGGCAATCTAAACAATCTTTTATTATATTATCATTACAAAAATATACTTTTATCCAAGTACATCTAACTCCAATTCAACACGACTCTTAACTTTATGTTGAATTATTATCTATAAAACTTGATTATCAAGAAAGAATATCTAAATAAAATTGAAATTAAAATCAAAAGTTTTTTAATAAAATTGAAATTGAAAAAAAAGTGAAAATTAGAAAAATAAATAAATATAAACTGACAGTTCCAACTGAAACAATATAACCGGAATCAAAACCAAAACAAAAAATAAAAGAAAATTACAATTTAGAATCGTGATTTAAAAAATTTAATTCAAATTTAACATTTCAATAATACAGACAGTTTGAACAGTTTAAACAAATTTATTTTGTTATTTTAAAAAATATATTTATTTATTATTTTTGATAATATGAGATCTCACAATTGCTACACTAGCAGGATCATGTGTGACAGACAAAATTTGAAAAAAAATAAATAAATAATGATTAATACATAAAAATTAAATAATTCGTTGATAATATATATATATAATCAGTAAATAAAGATTGTTGATTGATTGCATGCATTTACAGAAATGATAGAGCAGCAACCCTTTTTAATATTACAGATAAACTTTATCTACATATAGATCTATTTGCTATGTTTATACTAAGGTGGTTAATGATAGTACTTCTCATCATGCTGTAATCATGGAATATTATTTATGGTTTTTTTTTTTTTGGATGAAATTTTTTCTTTTATATATAATATTTTATATATTAAATTGCAAATTATAAAGAAAGAAAGAAAGAAAGAGATTATTAACTATAATTCATCATTTGTATGTTATTATTAATTTTATAAATATAAAAATAAAATAAAAAATAAAAACTTTTATACTTTTACCCAATGGTGTATTTAAAATTCATTTCACCTTAAAATTTGACAGATAAAAAATGTCTTTTAACTTATATACAAAGTCATTGTCATATCAATTAGCCAGCTCAAAAGTATGATTAATTAATTAATTAATAATCCATATTGTAGAAAATGTCGAGTTAGTTGGGAAATATGACAAATTTTGGGTACAATAACTCTATCAACTTACTAAATAATCAAAACAATTTCCTTTGTACAACATTTTCACTTTGTTTATAAAACATAACTTTATATATTTATTTAAAGCTATAGCTTTATCTCTTTTGAAAAAAAAAAAAAAAAAGAAATATTTTTCATTTATAATTCGAGTAATTCTTTTTAACTATTGATATATCATTGTATTACTCTTTACATTTAAAAAATAATCATAATTTTTTTCATTACTTTCATAAAATTAGATTTGATCGTTTCTATTACAGTATTAATGCTTTAGACATCAATGCTGTGCTAATAGTACTCTGTAGAATAAAACTAAATTTGTATTTACTTATTTATTTTTTCAACTAGTGCTATAAAAAAAATATGTGGTAGTGTTCTGTATAAGTATGTTGGTTCTTTATAGAATATATATTGTACTTTATACGAATATATTTGGTGCTATGTAAAAATATATCTAAAGTTCTATAGAAGTATGTCCCGTGCTATATACTGTATTGTTAATTCCCATATAACATCAATTAAAAAGTGTAAAATACAGATTAAGAATCCATAAAACACAAATAAATAATTTAGAAGCCACCGATCAAAAATCTAATCCAAAAAAACATGTGTTTTAAATATTCTACATATTATCTGGATTCTTGATTGATGCTATATAAACAATTGAACAATACATTCCGGAAATTTGATGTATGCTATATAAAAAAATGTAGCACAATATTGATGTTTCTATATCAATACCGTAACCGTCACCAAATTCGATATATATATATATATGGTATTTTTTACTTTTATTTTTATAAAAAAAAAATAATAATGAAAAAAATCAGTTGAGTTATGAACAAAAATGGTAATGTATACACTATAACAAGTGATCAAATTTAAAATCATATCAAATCAGTATGGTGTTGATTTGATCTATTAAGGGTGTGTTTGTTTGTCAGATTTTGATAAAACCCTATTATTCATCCAAAATTATTCCTAAAAAAACATCAAATCAAACACCTATTTTTTTTATTTTTTATATTATACTAAATATTAATTTTACATTTAAAACATCACATCAATACCTATTTATATCACAGCATACAACTATTCAAATTCAAAATTTTTACTATTCAAATCTCAACTCAAAATCTAAACCCCAAACAAACACACCCTAAAAGTTATGTTAAAATCAAAATGAAGATGATTTAATTAATTTGTGAAGGTGCAAATCGAAATGGAAGCCGGAAATTTCCAAGAAACAGTGATGTAAATGTTTGGCAGTGAGAGAAGCGATACACCGTATCATCTTCGTACAATACAATTTTTAAATTAATCATTAATTTATTTAATTGTGTCTTCCAAATTTATTTATTTAATTTTTTTGCTATCTTTCTTTGCACATGCCCTAGTTGACTTATATATAGATATCATATTATATATGTTGTTAATATAATTTTTAGTGGATATATATATATATATATATAATACTTCATTCCCATATGAGAGTTACATTTATATTTTTGTCATTCTATTTAATAATAAAAATATCTTTATATTTGTATAATATTTTTTTATGTATATAAATATCATTCTATTAGTACTGTAAGACACTAATCGAAGTATTTTTGCATTTTTTTCTTAATTTGTATTATATTTTGATTAATAATTAATATTCAAATATTAACACGCAAAATGTAAGTGAGATCCTTAAAGTCGGACTGAGGCAGTAATAATCAATTTAATTAAATGAGATATATATATAAATATATATATATATATTAATTTCTCTTTTTAATAAGTGAAGATTCTATTATTTATATAAATAATTTTTTATCTATATTTATTTACTTTAATATTATTAGATTAATTTATACATTATGGACAAAATAATTTTTACATATAAAAATACTACAAACTCTATTGCTCTACTATGAAATTAAATGCGTACTTTAATTTTAGAGAGGACATAAATAGATAATTGCATAAATATTTATATCAAATATTAATGAACGCAATTTATATAGTGAAGTTGTTATAATAAAAATAAGTTAAAATTATAAAATTAATTTAAATTTGAAAATTTTGTATTTAATTTATATGATATCATTTTTAATAACATATATATATATATCAATGTATTTTCCATATATATTAAGTATAAAATAATCCATACAAATAAGTTAATGTCTGAAAAAGATTAAAAATAAATGCAAATATATATGGATAGTGGTTTCGTTCATGCACTTTAATTTACATGTAATAATAATAATAATAATAATAATAATAATAATTATTATTATTATTATTATTATTTCGTAATAAATATATAATTCCATTAAATTTTATAAAATGTCATATGAACAAAATGAAATTGAACTTTCCGTAAAAGATCATGAATGTGTTTGATTTGTGAGATAATTTGAATAATTTATTTCTTATTTGTTATTTTTTTTATATATTTTTTATATATCTTATATAAAAATATATATAAAAATAATAAATATGTGTAATATATTAATATATATATATTTTTTATCGGAACCGTATGCTCCCTCTGTCCACCGTCAATCTATCCATTTTGTCATTTTAATCTGTCCATCGCAAATGTATTCATTTCCTTTTATTAGTAAATGTATGATCTACTAAAATATAAAATTACTCCACATTTTATATAATATTATACAAATATCATCAAATAACATCACTTAATATCATAAATATTAAGGGCTATAATAGTCTTTATTTATATCAACTATAAAATCTACTTGGGACAATATATTTTTGGTTGAAAGAACACAGGCCAAGAGGTTTGTTTGGTTTTGTCTTCCCTTACTCACTAATTTCTACTGTTTATCAATATTAATTTACTTTTTTTTTTAATTTGATATATTACAGACAAAAAAGTTCTCATTTAAAATATCTTATCAAATAATTTTTACAATTAAAATTTATTATTCTAAAAATACCAAAAGACATCCAAATTTTTTTTCCTTAATTCCTGATTGATCGGTTAAAATATCTAACCTGTAGCTTAGAAATAAAAACCCAAGAGTATTTGGAAATAAATTAACTAATAATTTTAATTAGAATCCGTGATTAATTATTGCGTTTAAAATAAACAGACTTCTCGATACAAGGGAGACCCATGGACCCCCGCTCCATTGCCCAGATGGATCTAGACGGTCATCTATCCGGTGTACAGGTCCATGGAGCTTCCACGGTTCCTCGAGTAACATGCTAGGCTATAATTTGTGACATGTGCTTGTATGCATAAAATTTATTCAGACTAAACTATCTGTCATAAATCTTATGCCACCAATGAACACTTCATAATAAAAAAATATATTTTCTATATCACAATATACCCATTATTAAAAAAAAATTAAAAATAAAAACAAAAAAAATTAAAAATAAAAACAATACACACAGCCTATAATTTTAAATTAACACAAGGGACACGGAATGACCATAATGCCCTTCAGATTGCGCCGTTTACAGTCTATAAGCAAGGCCATTCTTGTCCAGCCAAAAGTTCTCAAGGTTTGTTAAGACTATCACATTCACACACTACATACACACACACACACATATATATATAAATCGATGGATCGATCACATAATCACACTTTCTTCTTCCTCAATGGATTTCAAAGCAGCATCTGCAGCAATTGTAGTTGTTTTAATGGCATCCCATTTCAAATGGGTGCTTGAAATCGATGCGAAGAAGCACAATGATCAGATCAAAGCCCTTTCTCATATATACCAAGAAAAGTTCCAAAAACCTAATGGGATCGACCAGAGGCATTTCAATGGCAGCCATTCTCAGTTCCAGGCACACAAATTAATCCACCCACAAAAAAATATAGGGCAGAAGGAGAAGGATTTCATCCCCAGATTGCCCGGCCAGCCTGCCGGCGGCGTTCCGTTTAAACAGTACGGCGGGTATGTCGCCGTCGATCCCGCCGGCGGCCGGGCCCTTTACTACTACTTTGTTGAGGCTCAGCACCCCAAGAAGTCCCCTTCACAATTGCCTCTTCTTCTTTGGCTCAATGGAGGTACATATACATATATATATATATTATATATACTCTCTATGTTAGGTAAAATTAGACCAGAGCTTAAAAAAAAAAAATATTTTATTTAAAAAATGATAAAAATAAAAAGTAGTTCAAAGTTTTAAAAAAAAAAATTTAAAGAAAATAAGAAGAGATAATATAATAAAAATAGTTACATTTGTTGTAAATAAGTATTAAAGGGAAAATAATAGTTAAATTTTAATTTATTTAGCGATTGATAAATTTAGAGGATAGATTAAAACAAATAAAAATAAATAATAAATTTGGGTGATTTATGAAATATAATAATCAGGGTATATATTTTTTTTAAAAAAAAAAATTCACAAGATTTTTATTATTTTTTTATTTCTTTTCTTAAAAATATAGTAGCAAATAGATTTAATTTTTATTTTTTTTATATATTATAATAGAGAATAATTTTACATTAGTAACACCACTTCAAATGTTTATTATATTACGTCAAACAAATAGTTTATTTATTTATTTTATTGGAAGTATATATTGTGCATATGAATATGATGTGGGTTTCAAGTTAGGTGATCATTAGGTGGACTTTGCTTAAGATTTCATTTTTTGTATGGTAATTACTTTTATTTTAATTTTATTGGAAGGAGGCTCTGTTCTAGATTTTACTTATTTTTATGATTCATTTTACAATTTATATATATATTTCATCTTAATTATAAGATATAATTTAATAAAAATTCAAAAAAATAAAATAAAAAATAATAAAGTTAAAGAGAACCTTGTTTCTTTTGAAAAAAATTAGTATTAAAATAATATATGATGACATATTTTGTGAGAGAAAAAATAATGTATTTTTTCGAAGAAAGTATAATCCAAATAATAGAAACATGATGTTTGACGACAAAATAAACAAACCAAAAGGTATGATTTGAAGATATAAACATGGCATTTTTAATTAGGTGTTGTGTCTGTCTGTAAAGTTACTTCCCTTTTAATTTATTTTAAAGTGAAAAAAAAATTATAATTATTTTGTTATTTAGCCAATGTCATCATCCGTGTAGGTATATAATTATCAATTTATTTAAAGGCTTAGGCCATATTTTACTTTGAAATATTAATTAATCCTAATAAGGACTGTTTATATATATATATATATACACACATATATAGTTACATTACTTGTTCAAAGTTTTTCTATTGCATTTAAATGTTACATAGATTAGTGTTAATAATATAATAATCTATAGATATAGCATATACATTATAATTAATTAATTAATTAATTAATTAATTCTCTATTATTTTATTATAATGTGGACGAATTTTCTTGGAAACCTCACTAGTTGACTCTTATCCCTTGGCTTTATTCATGCATGAAATTTATTAGCCAAATTCCAATTTTCAAAGTCCTCTAAATTTAACAAATGTCTAATTATAACAAAATTATTAGAAAAGAACAATAATTTCTACTCTCTCCTATTCAATTTTATTCCTTTTTTTTTTAATTATCAATAATATTTATATTTATTTTATATATATATTTTTTACTATAAATAAAAAGTATTCACGCGTACGTGTATCTAAAAGTATGAGCACCCAATTGGATAATCGTGGGAATAAATCTTTTTACTCATATAAATTATTTAATTGGTTTACAAATTACCAAGCTGTCTACTTGCATTATTTTTCTAATGCTATATATATTTGTTGTCTTTATTGCTCCAATACTTTTCACCTATAAGTAATATATATATATAAAATTTTAATTATCAATCACATGGAATTATGTGTGACAAGAATAATTTATTAATTACTTTAATTACTGATATCATATTTATTTATTTAAATAATGGTTAATTGCAGGGCCAGGTTGTTCATCACTTGCCTATGGAGCCATGGATGAGCTTGGCCCTTTCAGAGTCCATAGTGATGGCAAAACACTTTACAAAAACAATTTTGCTTGGAATTATGGTAATTTTATTTATTTATTTATTTTTAAATTTTATGATGATTGAATGATTTGATGAAAATAATTAATTTTGTAATAACAATGTGTGCATTGTATAATTACTACAATTTCTTGCATACATACAGCTGCAAATGTGTTGTTCTTGGAGTCGCCGGCCGGAGTAGGGTTTTCATACTCGAACACAACAAAGGATTATGAGAAATCCGGAGATCGGAACACTGCCAAGGATAATTACGCGTTCTTGTTGAATTGGTTCGAGAGATTTCCCGAATATAAAGGTCGTGACTTTTACATTTCCGGGGAAAGCTATGCCGGACACTATGTACCTCAGTTGGCGCACGTCGTCCATCGAAACAATTTGAGGGCTAACAAGACTATCATTAATCTCAAAGGCATAATTGTAAGTCAATTTTTCTAATTCTCAATTGAAAATTTAATTTATTTAATTTTTAATATCTTAAGATTGAAAGTTTAATTATTTTGTGTGTGTGTGTATTTTAGGGTAAAATAATTTGAAAACTATCAATTTATTTATGTCTAAAATGAAGCTATCTATAGTGTAGCATGATGATAAATTTAGATACAAGTGATTTATTTAAGTTTGAGTATAATTTCTTGATATGGTATTTAATTTGTATCCTTTTGATGATTAATGGTTGGAGAAATTATAAGTTGGGCTCTTTTTTTTTTAAAAAAAAAAATAAATTCAATGAGTGTTATCACTACCCTTTGGGTCAATTCATAATTATTTGATTACATAATTATGGGCCCTAATAATTATTTTGCTTTATAAATTTTTGTTATAATGTAAAGTAAAGTAACCATTAGTTTAGTTTTCTTCATAATAATCACACCTTTTTCAAAAATAAAAAATTATGATTGTATATATCTTTTTTTTTAAAAATAAAAAACAAATAAAAATAATTGATCAAGATTTCAAGAACATTTACTCAAAAGAATCATATGTTATGTTTTTGGATTGAAAATTTGCCCCATGCTCTTTTTTTTTTTTTTTTTTTGTTTACAATTCTCTATTTTTTATCCATAGATTGGAAATGCAGTGATCGACGACGAGATGGATACAAAAGGAATGTTCGAATTCTTCGAAAGCCATGCTCTAGTTTCGGAGGAGACTACCGAGCAAATATTCAAATATTGTAACTTCTCGCCCAAAGCCATCGACCAGTCTACTCGATGCAACACGGCTTACGAACAGATCAACAGCAACATCGACGACATCGACATCTACAACATCTATGCTCCACTATGCTCCAACCCTAATGTCACCAAAAAACCCAAAAGGATTTCGGTAAGATATATAATTATTAGCATCAATGATCAAGTAATTGAAATCAATAAGTTGATTTTATTAAATAATGATGTGTATATATATTAATCCAACATATTTAATTAATTGATTGATTATTATTATTTTGTGACAGGATGTGAGTGATCCTTGCAGTGACAATTACATATTTGCATATCTCAATAGGGCTGATGTTCAAAAGGCATTACATGCAAATGTTACTAAACTTGATTATTATTGGCAGCCATGCAGGTTGTTTAAAATTATTTATTTATTTATGATAATTGTTGAAATGGGCTTTATTTATTTATTTATTTATACTATTGCAGTGATATTATCAAGAATTGGAGAGACAGCCCAACCACAGTCATCCCTTTGCTTAAGGAGTTTCTGGCTGATGGACTAAGGGTTTGGATATTTAGGTATTTTAATTTAATTTAATCATATATTAACTAATCTTCTTAATTAATTTCAAAATTAATGTCGCAAATTTATATTTAATTTTTTTTTTAAAAAAATAAATTTGGATTTAATAAATAATACAGTGGGGACATAGACGGAAGAATACCGGTGACGTCGACGAAGAAGTCCATTAAAAAAATGAATCTTGACATCAAGGTTTCTTGGCACCCTTGGTTTGTTGCTGGAGAGGTAATTAGTTAGTTATTTATTTTTTTAAAAATTTAAATTATATATTATTAATTATAAAATAATTTAATTTAATTTTGAATATATATATATATATATATATACAGGTTGGTGGATATACGCAAGTATACGAAAAGAATATGACATTTGCAACCGTAAGAGGGGCAGGTCATCAAGTTCCAAGCTACCAACCTCAAAGAGCACTTTCCCTAATTATGCATTTTCTTGATGGCACTCAACTCCCTAATTCTGACTCTAATTATAAATAAATAACTATTATTATTATTATTATTATTATTATTATTATTTAGTCATTTTTAAATAAATTAGTTATATGGAATCTCCAAGCGAATTTAATTATTACCTTTACATATAGATCTTGTTACTATTTGATATCATTAAGTTGTCCAAGATAGAATGAATCCAATAAGACAACATAGGTGACAAGCACGATAAATTAAATAACATTCAATTTATAATACAAAATTAAAAATTACATATTTTGATACATTAAACACATTTAAATACATCATCGGGTTTGTTCACATAGCATTAAATATTAATAAAATATTATTAAAAGAATATAATATACATATATTAATACAATATATATACTTTATTTATTAAAAAATTAATAATTCAAAACAAAATATTATTTTTATACTACCAACATAATTATCGTACAATATACCTGAGTGAACAGAGCCGATTCATTTTTATAATGTTCATATATATATATATATATATATATATAGATTTTAAAACAATTAATTTTTTTAAAAATTAAATGTGCTTTCGGAGTTAGCGGCCGAGTGTCACAATGAACATATCCTATTCGTAACATCTACTGATTTGTGCAAATAAAAAGTTGTATAGTAATAAATGAGGTACTACATTAATTTGTATTTTGAATTATTTATTTTTATATTTGAAAAATAAAATAATAGTTGGATGGGCATATGTTGAATAGAAACTTAATGTTATGTGTGTTTCGTTTGGATGATTGTTTGTTTTTTATTATTCATATATTTTTATTTATTTATTACAAATATTATGAATCAAGCCTTGGGAGACAAATTACATGTGACTTGACTTGGCTACCTCTCAAAAAGTTTTTCATTATAGACATATGCATATAGCCATAGTAAAAGCATAACAATATCAATAATAATAATAGGAGAATGTTGGGGTGTTGGGCTAATCAACATTATATTAATGAGTTCTAATCAATGATCTATTCTTCAATGCATGACTTAATTAAATCAATATATATATATATATATATATCATGTATTTCAAATTTATGCTATATATGTGCTGTGTTCACATCAATTGAAATATATATTGTGAAAACTAATATAATATATATTATTATATTATATTTATGCTCATTATACTCTTTATTACATGTTGATTAGTTGTAATCTAATGGCCGCCGTACTAATAATACATAGGCAGGCCAAGCCATTAAAGAGAGTAGTAGCAGTAGCAGTTGTAGTATAGTAGAGTTAGTGTACTGTACTAGTAACTCATCCCTTCTCTTCAATCTCTCCAAATTCCTTTTCTAAATTAACAATGACAGACAAACAACCCCTAATCCTCTTCACCATTATCATCATCATCATCATCTTCTTCTTCTTCAATTCAGCAGCAGCAGAGAAGCACACTGATCGAACCCTTTCATATCCCTACAGGAGTGAGCTGCTGCTGAAGAACAGTCTCGACACCGCACAATTCTGCATTGACGACATTGATTCTTTCGTCCATTTAGAGATCCAACCACACCAAGCTTCCCAGCTAAGAGAGAACGATCGGATCAAGAGACTACCCGGGCAGCCGGAGGCTGACTTCGAGCAGTACGGCGGGTATGTCACGGTGGACCAGGTAGCAGGCCGGGCTCTTTACTACTACTTTGTCGAGACGAAGACCTCTCAGAAGCATTCCTTACCCCTTCTTCTTTGGCTTAATGGAGGTAAGCCTCACACACGCATATATATATACATATATATACACACACACACATGACGATTTAACAGAGAAGTGATCGGCAATGTTGAATAGGCCCGGGTTGTTCTTCTTTTGGCTACGGTGCAATGCAAGAACTCGGGCCATTTCATGTCTGCAGCGACGGGAAAACACTCTACAAGAACAAATTTTCCTGGAACAATGGTATGTTGCCCTCCCTGGTCATTATATCTATGTGTATAGGCGCGTTTCGGACTTCTTTGGAGCCCTGAGCAAAAACGAATTGTATGCCCTATATTATATGTATTTTTAAAATAATATGGCCGGCGTTGATGTCGGCTGGATAAAAAGTTGAAGGCAGCGATTTTACGGTGTCGAACTTAATTATGTGTATATATGAATGTCAAACTTTTGCAGCTGCAAATGTGCTGTTCCTGGAGTCGCCGGCGGGTGTCGGCTTCTCCTACTCCAACACCACGGCGGACTTCACTACCGGAGGGGACAGGCGAACCACGATTGATAACTATGCATTCTTACTCAATTGGTTAGAAAGATTTCCCGAGTACAAACGTAGAGAATTTTACATATCCGGAGAGAGCTATATCGGGCACTACGGGGCAATGTTGGCACAAACAATTCTACACAACAATAGAAAGGCCAAGACTACTTTGATTAACCTCAAAGGAATCATTGTAAGTCTCACTTACCCAAAACTTGTCTCTTGATCTCGAGAAACAAGTCGTGTAGCTTTGCGAGTAAACTTACCAACCCAAAGTGGGTTCCGTCAGATTTACGCCACATCTAAATAGTGGTGTGGACACAATGCAGATCGGGAACCCATCGTTAGAGGATGAGGCTGACGACAGAGGTATGATCGAGTATCTTGGAAATCATGCCATAATTTCCGGGGAGACTACAGCACAAATTCTCAAGCACTGCGATTTCCCTATAAACATCGATAAGGGATCATCATATAAATGCCTAGAGGCTCAGGAAGAACTTAATACTAACATAGCTGGTATTAATCCGTACAACATCTACGCACCATTGTGCTTGAATTCAAACCTCACTGAGAAGCCTAAGAAGACTGCAGTGAGTTTTAAATCAACTTCAACTACATTCTCTATTTCTTGAATTCGTTTTACTAAAATTTTCAATAATATGAGAATGTACGTGCAGGGAAGGGATATCGATCCATGCATCCTCAGTTATGTGAATGCATACCTAAACAGAGCAGATGTTCAACAGGCACTACATGCTAATGTTACTAAACTTCACTACGGATGGAGCGGATGCAGGTAAGAACAAATTCTGGCAGTTATCGATAGAGTTAAGTCATTGATAACAGCATATCTACGAGCATATAAAGGTTAAATATTTGAAAATTAATCAGAAGTCTTCAAACTAATTAACAAAGGCAGCTCATTTCGAGAAACACAAAATAATTACAGTGTCGTCATCAAGGAATGGACAGATTCCCCATCAACAGTCATGCCCCTCATCAAAGACCTCCTTGGCAGCAATCTTCGAGTTTGGATATATAGGTAATTCTAACTGCATATTCTGGTAACTTTCTTATCACTTAAGTAACTCAATTTCATCATATTAACGGTTAGAATCTAGTGAACCACTTTCCCTCACAATCCCGTATATATTACTGCTTGTGCATATACATAATACAGACAGACACAAAAGTGTGTATCTTTATTGGTGTAAAATTACAGTGGGGATGTGGACGCAAGAATACCATTTACTACGACAAATCTTTGCTTTGAAAAGATGAAGCTTCACCCTAAATCCGCATACCTTCCTTGGTACTCAGGAGGACAGGTAATACTTATTCAAACTTTGCTTCTAATTTATATCACTCAATCAATACAACTACCGGCACACTATGGCATAGTCATAGTGCCACTAGTTTAGCATAATACAGTAGTGTTGAAGCTAGCACTATTTTCACACTCTGGCACAAGTGATTATTATTTATATTATTATTATTATTTTCTCTAAGAAAATCAGAGATTGTATAAGATGCTTGAGGTAGTAGTTCAAGTAAATTCACATAACATTATTATTATTATTATTTCAGATTGGAGGGTATACCCAGGAATATGAAGGCAACCTAAGATTTGCTACGGTAAGAGGGGCAGGGCATCAAGTGCCAGCCTACCAGCCTGAAAGAGCTCTCACCCTCATTCGACATTTTCTTGCTGGAAAAGATCTTCCTACTAGAGATTGAATAATGCACACAACACAGCATCATTAACTGTTTTTCATATCTTCCACCCAGAAAACAATAGAGATGTTTAAATTCAGCTATTCTATTACTTTGCAGATAAGTATTCTATGATTATTATTTGACTGAATAAAGCCCAATAATATTTCTCTATCTAGGTGCTAGTGTAAGATCCTGGCCCCTCTCCAACCTCTGTTGCAAACCAGGTGTGCTATATAATAATAAACTGGCCCATAAATGAAAAATCAACACATACCATTTTAGCACACTTTGCCCTCACACACACACGAACTCTAAGAAACTTCCTAAAAGGTAACCTATCTTGAAATTCCCAAACCCAGCATGCAAAACTTTGGAGTTTTTACTAGAGAACTTCTAAAGGAAGATGCACCCTAGTGATATAGGTGATCTAATTTATCATCATTCAGAACTGGGTATCACATTGTGTCCGAAATAATCTCATGCCATCTCCCGAAGAGTTCAGGCATATGGACAGCATGGTTTTCTTTCTTTCTTCTCTTTTATTTATTTATTTATTTTATTTTTTTGGAGGGGGAGGGGGAGGGGGGGGGGGGGAAGGGGTCATTTCTTAACTGACATCCAGGATTCAAATTACCCACAGAAAGATACGAATGGGAAACAAGCATTGACTGGCACAAAAGAGTTAAAAATCTCATTTCATTTATATCTGTGTGCAAGAAAATCAGGTTTCAACATAAAGTGCAACAATATATACTATTCACCTAGCTAATAATTAATGAAATATGCACGATGAAAACCGATCATAATTTACCAAAACGACAACATTAGCATGAACGCACCAAAATCATACACCTTAACCTCTCATAACGGGCATTTACTTCTTGGCATCACTCGAGGAATCTAACTGGGGTTTAATAATGCTCAATTGGCCACCGTCTTTGTTAGCTAGTGTTGCAGCTTTTACCTCATTGCAGTAATTTATAAACTTGGTCACTTCCTGTCAAAAACAAAAACAAATTGCAATCTTCATAAGATTGCTTGGTTACTCCTCATAAATAGGTGAGCCTGATCTGATAACCCCACATATCACCAACCTCATGATCATCCTATACTCTCAATGGGAGTAATTTTAATGTAATATCTATCGAATAGTTAAAGGTTAGACCAAGTTCACCAATTCCTACTCCGTATACTCCCTAGGGCCTTGGCTATTGAGCGCCCCATGAAGAGGTTATATATCTAACTCAGTATAATGTGTCGAACACATTCAAGCCGAAAGATAAAATAATTTTCTAAGCAAATTGTCATTGTTTATGTTACTTGGGAGAGTTCAAACAATAAACACATACAAAACGGAACTTGTGATTTGAAGCAATTAAGTTTATTACCTTATCAGAACTCATATTCTTGGTCACCTTCGATGGCTTCACCACTCTCTTCCCTTAACCAACAAAAAGAAAATCAACAATCAGATTCGCTATAAAACGGAAAATCAATGAACTTGTGGGCTTCGTGCCACGAAACTACCTTTTCGAGTCTGGGAGACTTTGCCGTGGCGATTGGGAGGAATCGATTTCGCTTTCTTCTGGCCCTTGAACAGGCTCCCCTTCTGAGTCATCTTCCCAAATTTGGTTTTCCTCGGAGGGAGAAGAATTTGATTTAGGGTTTATAAGCTATTCGCCTCAATCTAGGGTTTCTATGTGAGAGAGCCGAGTTTTAAATCTATTATTAATAGGTTTAAAAATCGGCGGTCTATCGGGCCGTGTTTGGTCGCGGGTCTTTACGTGGATATTGAGATTTGAACAGTATAGTTGTAAAATTTCATGATTTGATTTAAAATTTTTATGAAGTGATATTTTGAAGGTTAAATTAAATTTTAATATAAAATAATAAATAAAAAAAAATTGATTTAATTTTAATTTTTTAAATAATTTTATAAAATAAATATGTATAATATATTAATTAATGCGTCGTTATTGTGTATGTGATACGAGCTTGACCCAAATTTAAAGTTAATTTTTTTTTTTATTGAGGTATAATTTTGTTTGAAAGTGTAACTAATTAGCTATGTAATTTCAATATTAAAATTCAAAATTAACTAGGCCTGTGTAAATTTCAAGCCAGCTAAAATAATTTTATGAGATTGTTTGTTTTGTATTTTAGTTTGAAAGAAAAATTATGTTATGTGAAAAAAAAATTGTTTAAATAATATAAAAGTAATGATTATATTTAATATATTAATATTTTTAAAAAATATATTGAATGTTTGACAAAAATAAAAAATAAGAAAATAAGTCATTTTCTACTACTTTAATTGAATTTATTTTTAATACTCCCTCCATTCCAGTAAAGTTTTGTTCATTTATTTTTTCCTATTTTGTAATCGTAATCTTATTTTATAACAAATATTTATACTCTTTCAAGATATTTTAATTTTAATTTAGGAGGGAGTACTACTTACCAATTTAGACAAAATTCTACTATTCATCTAAAATTTTTTTTCCAAAAATATCAAATCAAACACTTATTTTTCATTTTTTATATTATATTAAAAATCAATTTTACATTCAAAACAATCCCAACTCAAAATCCAAACCCCCAAACAAACACACCCTAAATTTACACTTAAAGAACCGACTAAACAGTAAAATTATTTAGAATCAAAACCAATCAACCCATACATAATATCGATATATTTTAATTACAATATAGCATCGAGTACTTTAAATTCTATTTACAGCTAAAATCAGTTATGGTAAGAATAACAAGAGAAAAGGGCGTTATATATCTTTATCTACATATATACTTCTCTTGCAACTTGCGATAATTCCCCAAACCTTAATGCGATTCCGATTCCGATTCCGGCCTGTGCAAGTTGTGGAGAATGTACAGAGAAGCCGACGACAAAAATATACAGACTGAGTAGCTCAGCAAGTCTGTCCCGGTCGCGATCGTCACCATCTTGCTCCGTTCGAACATCTTCACCAGAAGGATCATCACTATCACATGCCCCACCTTCGTCTTCAGCTCGTCCAGCGAGCTGATCTTCATCCACTTTGGCCTCTCCTACACATTGTTTTCAAGTGTATTCGGCTATAGACACAATCGAAAAAAAAATAAAAATACTGACCATTAAAAGTATACATATAATACCCTTAAAGCAAACATCCCGAACAAGGAAGATCCCTTAAGAGCACGATCGGTAATAGGAGCCACATTGGGAGGCACGTTGGAGATGAATAATCCGTACAAGCCCATGCCGAATATTAGCATGACTGTCCCGGCTAGATACACATCTGGAACACGAGGAAGTTATTAGGAAAATTGATGAATCAACGTGAAATATAAGGTCAAATGAGCATCTCAATGTAAGAACATTCAACGTACGCAAACATTATATTGATCGTGTTAAAAATGTCGGTAAGAACTGAGAAACTAACTCACCTATGGCTTCAACCAGTCGTAGGACCATTTGGCCGGAGTGTACCCCCTTGATGCAGGAGGTCCAATATAGCTTGTATGCGTCGAATATATATACACATCCCTACAAGAAGTTCTGATTTTTGTGAAGCACAGGAACTTGTCTATGTGAGGTGCAATTTTGAATCCAGTTAGTTTTTTTTTTCAAAAGGTTTGGGAATAGCATGAAGACGGATCCTATTTACTTGACCAACACGAATCTAAACTACTTTTGCATCCTCTGATCTAACGATAATAACATCTCAATCATTAACCAAATCTTTTGTTTCCATTGATCACGAACAATCAGCCAACCATGATGCAGTAAAGGTCTTTTGAAAGGATAGATTTAACACAAAAATCACAGACAAGAATTCGGAACATCGATGGCCTGAAATTTCATAATCAAGAACTGTAAAGGAGTCGAGAATTACATTGAGAAAGCAAAGCAGAGAACCAGCAAGTGTGCCCCCAATGGCCAGAAGTGCCAAAAACCTAAAGTCGAATATAACCTGCTAAGATTAAACTCCTTGTTATACAAAAAATCGATATTAAAGCTGGAGTAATTCTGAAGAAATTACAATACCTTCTCAATGGTGGACTCAGTAGACTGCAGTAGTTGCACAACTGGGCTAGCCTTCGGATTTCCCCAATTATGGTTATACGACAGCTCCGGCGGCTTTGAGGCCTCAGCATAGGGCCCTTTAAAGGATGACCCTTCTGCTGACACACTGAAATTCTCTGCTTTATTCTCTGTTTTTGTGGCTGACGATAAGGGCGATGATTCATTCGAAGCTGCTGCAGAAGGACTTAAAGAAGCAAGTAAAGGTGAGAATTTTCTTCGAAGTTTTTTGGTAGTGTATGGCGTAGATATGCAGAGGGAAAAAGGGTTGGCTGAGAGGGCAGCCATTGATGAGCAGTTGAAGGGGTAAAGTAAGAAAAGGGATGAATGGAGGAGAAAAACTTGTGGGTAGTAGTAACTGAGAAAGAAGAGTTGTGTACCTATACTGCCTTGTCAAATCAGCTTCTTGGCAGTTTGTGGGACTTTAAACCAAAGGCTATCCTTCTCCCTTTCTCCTCCTTTGTCCTGAAATTCAGAGTGCATAAC
Organism: Andrographis paniculata; assembly: GCF_009805555.1. Taxonomy (NCBI): domain Eukaryota; kingdom Viridiplantae; phylum Streptophyta; class Magnoliopsida; order Lamiales; family Acanthaceae; genus Andrographis; species Andrographis paniculata. The sequence goes on along the minus strand of NW_026137563.1, from coordinate 297,178 downwards.
AAAAAGTAAACCACTTTCAGTGTAACTGATTTGAATTAATGGTTCAGTGTCTGATGGTTATTTGATATTATCCGAGCCCAAGAAAGAATGGCAAGTTTCATACAAAAATCATGGCAAGAAAAGTGGCTTGGAAGACAAATTAACACTCAATCAAATGAGGGCTATTAGGACTTCCTAAACCTGACATAAGTATCAAGAAAAGGGTCTCCAAAACCACATATTTTCAGATGATATATGAACAAATAACAACCAAATTAAGCAAATGAAGTGCCAGCAATTATTGGATTCATTGGATGGTCAATAGCAAGAAATATAGGCATACATATATATATATATATATCATCTACTCTCACTGCAGATCAAATATCATTACAAATTCTTAGTTGTTTTCTATGGATTCAAGAACTCAAAACTAGAAAAGCCACAAAGCTCTCCATTAAACCATTAAACAACTACACAGTGATCAATTCCATAGAGCTGCTCCATTACACCATTAAAACACTACCCAATGATCAATTCCATAGAGAGCTGCTCCATTACACCATTAAAACACTACCCAACGATCAATTCCATAGAGCTGCTCCATTACACCATTAAAACACTGCACAATGATCAATTCCATAGAGAGCTGCCCCATCAAACCATTAAAACACTACAAAATGATCAATTCCATATGGCTGCTTAAATTTCAGAAGTAACATTTCAAGGCGGCAAATTGCGAATCATTCACAGCCCTCAAGCAAGATTGAAACTTAGATCACTCAGACCGTCAGACGCAAAGAAACGGGCCATTGACGAGCAACACCACCATTTCTATGCACATAACACACATATGCATTATAATATACAGCAAATCAAGAAAATAAAACGATAACATGCAATACTACAAGAAAACTAATTCATTTCCATGTATGCCCGAAAATAAGCAATAGAATGGTGCGAATCCAGAATTTAGTAACCAACTGTGCTGGATCTCAATAACCTTAATCAATAAAAATTATTCATGAGAAAAACCTCCATCATAAGTACAAGCTACAATATCCTCTTTGATCAAACCACCAAAGACGCAAAGTTCACTAAAGACCATTAAATCAAGCTCCCTCTTCGCTTCTCTCTCGCATTATCTCAACCCGCTCTCAAAATTCAGAATACAACGCGAAATTGAGGCGCGTCGGAGCCGCTCGCCGGTAAGAGCTCCCACCGGCAAGGCTCCAGTTCGTCGGAGACGGGGCAGTACCCCGCCAGCGTCACCTTGTCGACCGAGGCGGCCACCGAACCAAACTCGAAAACCGACACATCCGCTGCAAAAGTAGCGGGCCTTGGAACCTCCACCGCCCCATTCATGCCGGGCACCTCCACAGCCTGTGGCTTCGGGTCCGGCTTCGCCGCCGGAGCCTCTTCCTTCTTGCCGTTGCGCCTGCCTCCGCCGAACCAAGATAGAATTCCCATGGCTGTCGATCACCCAGTCCACTAGGGTTTCTGTATACAAAATATTTCAGTAAATTTATCGCAGTTTACTGTGGAGGGTATTTTAGTAATTCCGATGTGCAGTATATATAAAAAGCCATCAAACCGATTTCACTCGATTTGCGTTTTTCCAAAACCCTGAACCTCTCCGCCCCTACACCTACGGTGGAGTTCTTCGCCGCCGCAGCTGCCGTCGCCGCCGTACATTTATTTTCCGCAAGATTGTGAAGAGGTGGACAGGATGGGTATATTCGAGCCATTTCGAGCAATCGGATACATAAGCACCAACGTCCCCTTCTCGGTTCAGCGGTTGGGCACCGAGACGTTTGTCACCGTCAGCGTTGGCAAAGCCTTCCAAATATACAACGTAAGTGTTAGGTCTTCCAATAATGTGGATATGTTATGTTTTTATGGTTTCAAAATTTGGAAGAATTTTTATTTGTTCTTCGGTTTGAATCTAACTTTGTTTAGTTGTTTTTTTGTTTGTTTGCAGTGCGCGAAGCTCAATCTAGTCATTGTTGGTAAACTTCAGCCCTTTACTGAATGTTCGACTTATTTGTTAGTATGGAACTGCCTGCTTATCTGAAGCTTGAGATACTTATTATGCCTTTTCGTTTTTCTATTAGTGTATATTAGTTTGGCGAGGAAGTATTCTTCGTTAAGTAGCGGCTAGAATATTTTCTTTGAGATACGAACATTGTGCTTTTCTTCCTGATTTGTATATTATAGAAAGTCTCTTCGTACGGTTCCAATCTCTTTCACACTCCAGTATTGTTGATTAGTCTATGATTACATTATCCTGTTTTCTGTCACGTTGAATTGTGTGTAACTATGTAAGTGCATGTGGAGTGCAGGTCCGCAGCTGCCAAAGAAGATTCGGGCTTTGGCCTCTTATCGCAACTATACGTTTGCTGCATACGGACAGGATATAGCTGTTTTTAAGCGTGCCCATCAGGTATTTTGATTTCTAGGAAAGATAACATGAAATTTCATTTGTTCTTTGAATTTCCTTATTTGTATTTCTCAAATGCATCCCACCTCGTATATGCTTATTTGAGATATACTATTTCTGTGAATAGTAAAATTTATGATAGTTACTTGAAGGCTAGAACTGTAAAAAAATTGCCTAAGCGTTTTTTTTTTCACAAGCATGATAGGATTCTTTTACCAATCAGAAATTGTTCTCTATATATGTGTGTGTGCGATTACTTAATTGATTAACATAATCAATAAGCATGGAACATCAACTTTCACAGGTGGCAACTTGGGCTGGCCATAAGGCTAAGGTAAATCACTTACTTCTCTTTGGTGAACATATCTTGAGCACTGATGTTAAAGGCAATGTTTTCATCTGGGCCTTTAAAGGAGTGACTGAGAACCTTTCTCCAGTTGGTCATATTTCACTAGAAAGCAGCTTCACGCCGAGTTGCATAATGCATCCTGATACTTACCTGAACAAGGTACCTTCTCTTCATGATTAACATAATCGTAGGAATGTCATAGCTAGATTGTATACTTATCCTACAACTTTTAAATTATATCTGGACCAATTTCTTATAAAAACCTTGTTACCAGGTAATTATGGGAAGTCAAGAAGGTTCCCTGCAGCTATGGAACATTAGCACTAAGAAAAAACTTTACGAGTTCAAAGGGTGGAATGCAGCCATATGTTGTTGTGTTTCATCACCAGCACTGGATGTTGTTGGTGTTGGTTGTTCTGATGGAAAGGTTCATGTTCACAACATTCGATATGATGAAGAAGTTGTTACATTTAGTCACTCTACTCGGGGTTCAGTGACTGCCTTAGCTTTCAGCACTGATGGACAACCCCTTTTAGCTTCTGGTGGTTCATCCGGTGTCATAAGTATATGGAATCTTGAGAAGAGGAGACTTCAGTCAATCATTGGAGAGGCCCATGACTGTTCTATAGTGTCCCTACACTTCCTCGCAAATGAACCTGTACTGATGAGCTCATCTGCAGACAACTCTTTAAAAATGTGGATTTTCGATACTACTGATGGAGATCCTCGACTTCTACGATTTAGAAGTGGACACAGTGCTCCTCCCTTGTGTATCAAATTCTATGCAAACGGAAGACACATTCTATCTGCAGGCCAGGATCGTGCTTTTCGGCTCTTTTCTGTCATCCAGGACCAGCAAAGTAGAGAACTTTCTCAACGCCATGTGTGCAAAAGGGCAAAAAAGCTCAAGATGAAGGAGGCCGAAATAAAACTCAAACCTGTTATTGCGTTTGATGTTGCTGAGATTAGGGAGAGAGACTGGTGCAATGTAGTAACATGCCACGTAGATACACCTCAGGCATACGTTTGGAGGCTGCAAAATTTTGTGATTGGCGAGCACGTACTAACGCCCTGTCCACAAGATCCAACCCCTGTTAAAACCTGTGCCATCAGTGCATGTGGCAATTTTGCAGTTTTAGGGAATGCAGGTGGTTGGATTGAGCGATTTAACCTTCAGTCAGGAATTAGTCGAGGAAGCTACATTGATGTTTCAGAGAGAAAGCCATGTGCTCACAATGGAGAAGTTGTTGGTGTTGCATGTGATTCAACAAACACTGTAATGATAAGTGCAGGTTTCTATGGAGATGTGAAGGTTTGGGATTTCAAAGGGCGTGAAGTAAAATCCAGATGGGAAATTGGTTGTTCGCTGGTCAAGATTGTTTATCAACGTTCCAATGGTCTTTTAGCTACTGTAGCTGATGATTTTGTTATCCGCGTATTTGATGTTGTCTCATTGAAGATGGTTAGGAAATTTGAAGGCCACTCTGACCGTGTAACAGATATGTGCTTCAGTGAAGACGGAAAGTGGCTTTTGACATCCAGCATGGATGGGACTCTCAGAATATGGGATGTAATCCTTGCTCAACAAATAGATGCCATACATGTTGATGTGTCTATAACAGCGCTGTCTCTATCGCCAAATATGGATGTACTAGCAACCACACATGTGGATCAGGTTGGGGTTTACCTATGGGTTAATCAAGAAATGTTTTCTGCTCCTGCAAAAGCCGGTTCCTATGGCAGCGGCAATGAAGTCGTAAGTGTCAACTTGCCTTCCATCTCATCAGTGAAGATGTCTACAGACGGTGATTCTGACAACTCCAAAGTAAACTCTGTAGAGACACATGATACTTATCACTCCATTCCAGACCAACAGATACCCAACCTTGTGACTCTTTCACTGTTGCCCAAGACTCAGTGGCAAAGCTTGATCAATTTGGATCTTATAAAGGAGAGGAACAAACCAATCGAGCCACCAAAGAAACCTGAAAAGGCCCCTTTCTTCTTACCTTCAATTCCAACTCTTTCTGGGGAGATTGTGTTTAAACCTAGAGAATCTGCTGACGACAAGAAAGATTTACAAATTGCTGAAACTGAGAAGACACAGGAAAAATCTGATGTATTAGTATCTCAATTTCTGCAGTACCTTCTGTCCTCAGCAGAGAAAAAGAATTGTAAGTTCCCATTTCACCATTTCTCATGTTAGATTTGATTTTTGAGTAATGATAATTTCTTTTGAGGTGGAAACAAACCTTTTTCATCCGTGCTTGCTTCAATCTGTACAGTTGCAGCATTTACGGATTATGTTAAAGGCTTATCGGCTTCAAGCTTGGACATGGAACTCCGTATGCTTCAGATTGTAGATGATGATGACAGCCAAGAGCCAAGCAATAGGCCGGAACTGCAGTTTATTGAACTTCTACTGGATTATTTTATACAAGAGATTTCATTTAAAAATAACTTCGAGTTCCTACAGGCTATGATCAGATTATTCTTGAAGGTATCTTCTTTGTTTTTTGGGTTATTTTTGTTACTCTCAGATTACTGAGTAGTATTTAGCAGGTCAAACTTAAGGTGAAATTAAAGTTCCTTTATTAATTCATGAACACCATAAAAAGAATGAAAGCTAAATTTCATTAATTATGCATGTTTTTCTTGTTTGATTGGTGTAATCTTGATCTGAATTTAATACCTTTCTTTTGTGGTCAGATTCACGGTGAAAGCGTACGCCGCCAGCCAGTTTTACAGCAAAAAGCATGTAAACTGCTCGAGATTCAGTCCACTGTATGGCAAAGTATAGATTATTTATTCCAGAGCACAAGATGCATGGTCACATTTCTCAGCAACTCACAATTTTGAGTATAATTGGATGATATATTTTGTTGTAATTCGACACTACTTTTGAATCAGATTAGTTAATGAGGATTTTATATCCTTGCTATATTCCATGTAATCAGTTGATGACTGGATGTGCAACACATCTATCTTTTTGTTCTTGTGAGTGATACTAGTCCTCTTGCATGGTAGTATATTAAAAATGTATTGATTTTTGTCATTGGCGATTGGCAACCGGATATAATGAATCAAGTTGTTTATTACATTCTTCATGAATATTTCTGTTTACTGTATATACTATATGGCAATGCAACAAATGAGAGTGAATCTGAAATCACTTTGATTGTCAATTCTTGTACCTCTGGGGGTTTGTAGAATTCTTTGGTGCCTTTCATTGCAGTCATGGTAAGTAATTGCTGCTCTTCATTATTTGATTTGTTTCTTTTCCTCAATTTTTTTGAATATGAGCAGTTCTTATCTATTTGAGCCAAACAAATTTGCTACACACTTATCCAGAAAATCGGAGTACTTGTCGCTCCATGGCTTCTTCATTGCCAGTATGAGGTAAGGAACAAAAATCCCAGCTGTGAAACCCAATCCCAGACTTAGGTAAAACCAGTTATCAACTAATCTATTGTCGTGCTCACTGCTAACATCATTCTCTTTGCCTGTATCTTCACTAGGGCAACTTTCCAGGGGGGTTCCACAGAGCTCGGGATTCCCCTGAAATGCTTCAGCATCAAAAGTTGACATCTGCCCCACATATGGGATCTTTCCAGAAAGCTTATTATTCGACAGGTTAAGATACGCAAGAAATGTCAGCGAAACCATGCTTGCTGGAATAGGCCCGGACAGGTCATTATTCGATAAATCAAGTGATGCCAGTTGCCGTAACATTGATATGGTTTCGGGTATCTGTCCACTGATGTGGTTTCTTGACAGGTTCAAGACCATCAGGCCATGCAACCTTGTTATATCGACAGGTATTTCCCCTGACAGGTTGTTTCCGGACAGGTCTACAGCAGTCACCAGCGACAGCATCTTGGTGAACTTCTGGGATTGGTTCTTCCAATTCACAACCAGGCTTTCCTCATAGTAAACACCTCTGTATTTCCCATATAACAGATGCTCGACTGTCCTTTCCTCCTTTGCCATGGCTTTAAGGTCTCCGATGCTTGTTGGAATCCTCCCTGTCAGGTTGTTTCCGGCAAGATCAAGCACCTGGAGTGCACTCAAGGTAGCAAAATTGAGCAAGATCTCCCCAGAGAATGCATTAGCCCTCAAGTTCATAATTCTGAGAGCAGTGAAGCCCTCACCAAGCCATTCTGGCAAGGCTCCTCCCAACTTATTTCTTTCAAGATCTAGAGTCTCCAACCTGGACAGGTTCTGCAAAGAAACGGGCAGGTTTCCCGATATCAAGTTTCCATTCAAGTGCAAGGATCGAAGCTGATTTAATTGACCTATAGAGCTCAGGACTTCACCAGACAGTCTGTTGTTTCCTAAATCTAACACTTTCAAGTAAAAACAATTGCCTAGGCTCTCAGGTATGCTTCCTGTCAGGTGATTTCCTGAAAGATCAATCACAGAAAGGTATGACATGTTCCCTAGCCCTGATGGAATTTCTCCAGTCAGTTGGTTTCCAGCAAGAGAAAGGAAAATCAGGTCTGGCATCATGGTACTGATGTTCTGAGGAATCTGGCCATGGAATTTATTATTCGAGAGATCCAACAGCTCAATGGGGACATTGAGAAGGGGAATTGTTCCCTCAAACAAGTTGGAACTTAAATCTACATCTGCCTGAGGTTTAACCCGAATGAAGCTCGAGACCCGACCTTGCAACTGATTGTTTGAGATGTTTAGCAAAGAGAGGTTGAAAGTGAGGTCCCAAAACCAGCCTGGTATTGAGCCTGAGATGCTTGCATTCGATATGTCGAGGAATTCGAGCCCAGTCTGAGACTGAAGCCATCCTGGGAATGAAGGACCTAACTGACACGACGCCATGTTGAGGTTCCGGGCTCTGAATGTGGGACTCCACCGGGAGCTTACATTCAGGGTTAATGAATTGAAAGCTAAGTTCAAGATCCTAAGATTTGACAGTTTGGAGAAATGAGACTCGGATAATACACCTGTTAAAAAGTTTGAGGCAGCATCGAGACTTACCAGCTTTGATAGGTGCCCGATACCCGATGGCAATGTGCCATTCAGTCTGTTATTTGCAAAGCTCAGATTAGTTAGGTTTCCAAGCGAACCTAGAGAGTCAGGCAAATGGCCTTCAAACATGTTGGAATCCAAAGAGAGCTCCTTCAGATTCCTGAGCTTCCCCAGCCAATCTGGCAGCGAGCCTGTCATCATGTTCGCGCTCAATCTTACAGTCTCTAATTCAGGCAAAGTATCGTCACCTCCACACTCTTCACCTTCCGTAAGTTCCTTGGGTAATGCCTCAATCATCTGATTTCCAGAAATGTCAAGATTCACTAACTTGCAGAGCATCCCAATCGTGGTTGGGATGCCACCGGTGATATTGTTGTCGAACAGGTTCAAGTCAGTCAGGGATGTCAGGTTCCCAATGCCTTTCGAAAGCCTCCCGTGTATTCTGTTGGAGGCAAGATCAAGAACTTCTATGCTTTGCCAGGCGCCGCCGAGTAGAGTGTGAATACTGGCAGATAAATTCCGGTTCAAGGCAAGGTTCAAGGATAGAAGCCCCTGTATGTTGCTCAATCCAAGTGGGATCCTTCCTCGGAGCATACAATTGCTGAGATCGATATCCACGAGGCTAGTGATGTTGGCAAGCCAATCAGGGAAGATCGAATCGAAGCTATTGAAGCTCAGGTCTATTACAGCAAGTGAAGTGAAGTTAATATGATCGTCAGGCAAAACCGAGATCGAGCCTGTCAAGCCGCACCCCAAGAGATGCACGTCGGTTAAATCAGGCAACAAATTCAGCATCCTAAACAACCCGGAGCTCAGCGACGATGACAAGTCTACACCATCCATCCCAAGATATTTTAAAGAAACCAGCCCCGTTACCCACCGGAAGTTGTCGACAGCCACGCCCGGAAAGCCCTGATTCGAAACGTCGAGATACTGCAACCTGGACAGGTTTCCAAGCCCCGGCGGGACTGTCCCGCCAAATCCAGCATTCGATAAGTTCAGATACTCGAGATTCTCCAACGAATCGAGAAATCCAGGTATCTCGACACCTTCGAATTCGCTATAGCTCAAATCTAGGTGCTTTAATGATCTAAGCTGAACCAGAGAAGGTCCGATTTCTCCTCTCAGGCCGTGGAGGCGAATGCCTGTAACAGCACCGGTGAAGTTATCGCACACGACTCCCATCCATCGGCAGCAGGCTGCGCCTCGCCACGACGAGAGGCTGTTGTCGGGATCGATCAGGCCGGACTTGAAGTCCCGGAGGGCTCTCCTGTCCCTGGTAAGACACGTTACATTATTATTATTATCAGTTGCTGCATTGCATTTGCATGTTAGTATGGTAATAAGTGAAGTGAAAATGGTAATAACAACGTAAGTATGGACGACATGTCTCTCCATTTGAGGTGGGAATAGAGAGGTTTTTAGGCTTTGGTTAACTAACAGCTTAGGTATGTTTGGGCAAGGGGGAGAGGACACGGTATAAATTAAATATTCCTTCTCAATAAATAAATAATGTAAAATAAAGAAAAGAATAATAAAACATAAAGTTATTTAATATTTGGAATGGTTGAAAAATGGCGTTTGGAGATATTAATGTTTAATACAAGTGATGCGACACGTTTCATCGTATCAGATGATCATCGCATGATCGCATCACATGCTTGTCAAAAATTACGTGCTGTACGTGTTGACTTTATTTTGCGTTGACTTCATGTTTTAGTGTGTTCTTTTCCTTTTGTTTTTTTGAAAACTTTTCATTATGAGTGAATTATTTAATTTATTTTTCAATGAATTGAATTAAAATATTTATATTATTTAAATCTTTTTTAATGTGATCAGTCCACAAAATATTGATTCACCAAGTTAATAATCGTATCTATAACAATGAGCTACGTATGTATAGTTAACGGAAAAATTGGAGGTATTTTTGTTTTTGATTGAGGTTTTTTTTAATAATATTTTTATTAATAATTAGTATATAAATTAAAAAACGTGAATGATGTTTGGGGCTAAAACAAAACAAGCCTAGACAAACCCTAGGCCCAGACACTTGTTGGAGGGCCAATAATAACTAGTTAGTAGTTTCATAACTGGACTCTGTTGGCATTATAGTACTAGGTGACTAAAAATTTGGCTCTGTTATATTTTCTTTAAATTATCTTTTAGTTTAATAGTTTCATTTGAAATAAATATATTTATATACAATACAATACATTCCATCTAGTATTCAGACTAGTTATATTAAATTAAATAGTTTCTTATTACTAATCTCAAAACTTAATATACCTTCAAAACATATGTAACAAATAGTTTTGTCTTGTTCAACTGAGGAAGGGAAATTGATTAGGTCAAATTTATTTGTAATCACTTTGTTGATACACAAAATATTTAAGGATAGTTTCGTGTTGTGCCACTAATTAAAATATTTGTTAAGTCCCAAACCATGCCAAAATACGATGCTTTCAATGCATAAATAAAATATTACCATAAAAAATTAATATAAATAAAGAAATCCAATGAAAACTTAGTAGGTAAGTTCAATAATAATAATAATAATAATAATAATAATTGGTGATAGTTTAATGCTAAGCAGGCGGTTGAAAGCAACGTTGCCTGGTCTTATTCACGGGTTCTTTCGATTCTCTTCTCATTGATATTTTTTTTATTAAAAATAAATAAATAAATAAATTTGAATGAAAAAAAGAATATTTTTATTTTTAATTTTTAATGCTGATGTCCCAATGCATTTAAATTAGATTTACTGGTAAGTATACAATACACAGAAGCAAAATACATAAACATAGTAAAGATATGAATTCAGGAGAAGGAAAAGTAGTATGTGTAACAGGTGCATCAGGCTTCATAGCTTCATCCCTCATTCACCTTCTCCTTCAAAATGGCTACACTGTCCGGGCCACGGTTCGGGACCCGGCCCGGGTCGACTATCTCAAGGCATTCCCGGGTGCCGAGCAACGCCTCTCGCTATTCCAAGCCGACCTCATCGAACAAGGCTCCTTCGATGAGGCTGTCCGAGGATGCCACGGTGTCTTCCACACGGCATCCCCTGTCCTATTCGGAGATATTAAGGATCCTCAGGCCGAGCTTATCCGGCCTGCAGTCGATGGGACCTTGAATGTCCTTAGCTCGTGCCTCAAATCCCCGTCTATCAAAAGAGTCATCTTGACGTCTTCATTGGCTGCTGTTTTGGTGAATGATGAGGTTATTGGGAGCGAAGGTGTTGTTGTCGATGAAACTTGCTATTCGGATCTCGCCTTTTGTGAGAAAATTAAGGTTCGCGTTGTATATGTTAATAGAATACGACGAATGATTTATATGGTTTGAAGTCATCAACTTAGTGTTTTAAGTTAAGAAACACTCGAAAACTTAAGCTAGAAGTCGATCTTAAATCTTTTATATATATATATTGATCAGAATAGATTGTAAGCTGAATCTAGTTATCACTACCTTGATTTTAAAAGAAATATCTTTATTGACTTAATTACTTTTAATTATTTAAAAGTTATGATTAATTCTGTACATACGTGCTGATTTTAATTTGCATCTCAGCATATGAGAAAATTTTGGCATAATCCATAATTTATTTTTCAATCTTATTATTAACGTCGAATAAAATAAGAACCTTAAGTATAATATGAACTCAAATTAGTAAAGATTATTAAGTTTGAACTCAAGTTTAAGCAACTTTTAATTAAATTTTATGACTCGAGTTCGAGTTTGGAAAAACACTATTCATGCTTTTGAAGCTCGGCGCTACTTGATATCGATCCTAACTTGCATTCGATTTGGCGAAAAAGAAATATGATATCCTAGAAAATTATGTGGATTGTTAGGCATGGTATTGTGTATCGAAGACATTAGCCGAAAAAGCGGCATGGGACTTTGCAAAGAGCAACGGGATCGACTTAGTGGTGATAAATCCCGGGCTGGTCATCGGTCGATGTTTACAGCCGACTCTCAATTACACTTTCAATTATTTTATTTCGCTTATCACGCAGGGTATGCGAATCGATCTTTTTTTTTTTTTTTTCATGCTATATAATATATATATATATGTAAGAAAAATTTTAGCCCTCATAATTAAAATTTTTGATGTACAAACTTCATTACAAGGAAATTCCACGACGGGGGCTTTTGGATTCATAAATCCGGTCGATGTTAAAGATGCGGTGCGTGCGCATGTCCTAGCATTCGAGAATCCTTCGGCAAAAGGGCGATATTGTTTGGCTGCAACTACAATGTACCATTGGGAAGTTGTAAAGATTTTGCGCGGGCTTTACCCGACCCTCTGCCTTCCGGAATCGTAAGCATGTCTTTTTCTTTCTTTCTTTCTTTCTTTGTTTATTTCTTGGACTTTGATGAATTATTACATTGCATTGTAGTGATGAAGAAGAGATTAAGGGAGGAAAGGTAATAAAAGTGTCGAAGGAGAAGGCAAAATCCTTGGGCATCATTTCTTACATTCCTATTCATCAAACTCTTCAAGACACCATTCAAATGCTTAAGGAAAAAAACTTGCTTGTTTTGTAACTCCAACATATCTACCCCTCATTCTCATTTACATATGTTATAATAATAAGAGGCGTAGCTATATTTGCATTTAGCTCTAACTGGTTTTTTTTTTTTTTTTTTTTTTAGAATTTATTTTGGATAAATATCTTATGAAAGTTAAGAATCTGTACATTAGCGCTGGATAAAGCAAATCATATTAGACTAACTATAAGTAGCAGTTAGAGATGTTAAATAAATCGAGTCGCTTGTGAATTCAGCTTAATCAAAACTCGTTCGAAAATATTAACGAAGCGAATCGAACAATATAGACAGATTCGTAAATGAACGAACCCAACTTTTGTTTGCGAATGTTTATTAAAATAATATATTTATTATAAATATTATATATAAAAAAATATATAATTTATAAATAAATAAATAAAATAATTCCAAATTTCTATTTTAATTTATATATGAAATACAAAATCTCTAATAATAATCATAATAATTTTAATTTCAAATTTAAACTCTAAAATAATCCTAAACATAATACTAAAATAATATATCAAGACACGACTGCAATAAATTTTTGTCTTGGGAAGGATTCTTTTCATATAAAAATTAATTTTTATTAATAATATGTTCATTTTCGACAATAATTATTTCATGTGTTTGTATTTGTTCTTCGTTACACTATAAATTATAACACAAAGAGTTGAACTAATCCATCCGACAAATATTTTTATATTTTGTTCAAATATATGGTATTACGGTCGTTCAGTCTCTGTTTTAGGCTTTAGTAGGTTTTTTCATCAAAAATTCTATGTTAATAAAATTTGAATGCAAACAAATAAATTAATTTGTTTGTTTAATATTATTTACCATTGTAATTATAGTTTTGAAATTACGTGTTTAGATTAAATTTGTGCTGAATTGTACTGAATTATGTTGGATTAAATGTTCGTTGGAGCTATTTGATCTTATTTTTGTTTATGAATTATGATTCATGTTCCTTCTTATTATAAAAAAAAAAGTGAGACAGACGAATTTAATCAAAGTAAAAAATGAATCCAAACAATAAAAGTTTTTAAGGAGCCGATCAACATAAAAATCTTGTTTAGTTCGACTCGTTAACAATTTTAGTGACAAATAGGAGTAAGAGGCCGTTTAAATCTGTAATTTTAAGATCACAAGTACATCTCGTATCATGAAGCCATCCTTGGGAAGTTAGTCATCCAAATTGAGCCACGGTGTGAAAATAAAAATAAAAATAAAAATAGAGCTATAAAGAGGTGTGATCGTTTGTTTCTACAAACTATATATTGTTTGTTTTTACTTAATTTTTTTTTTTTTAATAGTAGTTTCCTCCATTCCGTTGTCCTAAAAATAATTTTAGAGAGGAATTGAAGGAGGTATTGAATAATAATTTATCTTAGCGTGTTTGAATAAAACACCTTGTAATAATAATAATTATTATTATTATGAATTTATATTCTGAACGGTTGAATTTTTTTGAATAAATCATAAAATTAAAGAGCAAAAGAGTGCGGATATATATTTATATTTATTTCCTCCTGTCTCACGTTTTATGTTTATGGTTTTCATTTTTGTATTAATTAATAAAACTATATATATTAGTATTAATATATAATTATTTATTTATATAATAAACATAAATATATTTGAAAGTGAAGTATGAAAATGATGAAAATAGTAAGTTTGACTAACCCAAAAAGGGTAGAAACACACACAGCAAAAGAAAACGACAAAAGTAACAAATACAAAGGGGTTAGGTCATAGGTGAGGTGACGCTTCAGTCAGAGATATAAATAAAGAAAGACACTAGCACAGATGAGTTGAGAAAACAGTCGCCGAGCAGTTAGGAAAATTCAAAAGAAAGAAAGGGAAAAGACGAACTGTGACAGCACTGTTGCGATCGATCGCCAATGGCGGGAGGAGAAGGCAAGGTTGTATGCGTGACTGGTGCGTCAGGCTTCATAGCCTCATGCCTCATCGAAACTCTCCTTCGCAGAGGCTACACTGTCAAGGCTACCGTCAGGAACGTCGCCGATCCAAACAAGGTGAACCATCTCAAGGCGATGGAAGGGGCTAAGGAACGGTTGAGATTGTTTCAGGCGGATTTGATGGTGGACGCCTCCTTTGACGCTGCTGTGGACGGCTGCGATGGCGTCTTCCACACCGCATCGCCCGTCGTTTTCGACAATATAAAGGATCCGCAGACGGAGCTCATAGAGCCTGCAGTTAATGGAACTCCTAACGTCCTTAGATCCTGCCTCCGATCCTCCTCGGTGAAACGAGTGGTCTTAACATCTTCGCTCGCTGCTGTTGTTGTCAATAGGAAAGGTTTGGACGGAAACGCCATAGCTGATGAAACTTGGCAATCTGAGCCAGGATTTTGCGAGGAAACTCAGGTAGCATATACTAACTTCATATCTGCACTTCCCTTCCTAATCCTATTGCCAGATCGAGAGATGAAAATGAAGGAGAGATTATTTTCAGGCATGGTATTGTTTGTCAAAGACACTGGCGGAAGAAGCCGCGTGGAACTTCGCAAAGAGCCATGGAATCGACTTAGTAGTGATAAATCCTGGCCTGGTTATCGGTCGTTGCCTGCAGCCAATTCTTAACGTCACATTCGAGGAATTTCTACATATTATCACGCAAGGTTTCACTTAGTTTCTACGCAAAAAGAGAAAGGCATCCTAGTTTAATGTGGATTCCTGTGAACATTATATATATTTTTTGAGTTTTTACAGGGACGAGCCCGATCGCAGCTATAGGAGTAGTTATACTAGTGGATGTAAAAGATGTTGTCCAAGCACATATCCTCGCATTCGAGAATCCTTCGGCTAATGGAAGATACTGCTTAGCTTCAGCATCGTTGTACATATCTGAAGTTCGTGAGATTATTCAGCAGCTCTACCCTACCTTCACCCTTCCCCCATGGTAAGTGAATTTCTAAGACGATATTCAGAAACATGAATTCTGATTATTAACCTTTTCTGAGGTTATACTGCAGCGTTGAGAACGATCGGCTAAATGGAAACGCACTGCAGATATCGAAAGAGAAGGTGAAATCCTTGGGCGTTGATTTCGTTCCTATCGAACAGAGTATTAAGGAGACTATCGAATTTCTCAAGGAAAGGAACATGCTAGTAATTCCATGAAGGTACGTAATTATAACTATAGATCTACACATCATCCATTAAGCAAGCTCTTAGATCGATGCGCAGTTCAACTAGAAGAAGAAATAAACGATTGAGAATGGAGAGTAGTTGGCGTACCTCGAAATTGAAGTAGTTTGATAATTTGCTTCTGTATCGATCCATCTCCAGTTTCTCCTGTTGTCAGATGTTATCATTTTCATGATCGTATTATTCAACTGTTGCCATTGATGTCGTCAGTTGGATGTTCGCAGAGATGATTCTCACCACTTCTGCTGCTTCGATTTGCTATTCGAATTCTTTTTTTGGCGCTCCTGAAAGCCGAAATTTATGCAGAAACTTGAGGAAGACCTTTGGTAATTTATATAGGAAGAGAATAACGTGGAAGATCATGTAAATAGGAAGAGAATCATGTTGTCATGAAAGGGACCTAAACTAGAATTACTGTTCATATTATACTAAATTTTTAGAGTTTTTGAGAGTTTTAAAATTTTGAAAAATTTAAAATAGCAAAACTTTAATATTTATACGATTTTTTTTTTTTTTAAAAAAAAAGATAGAATAGTATCAAACACTTGAAACTAATTTTTAAACAAAGCATTAAATGTATTATTTGATATTTTGGTATTTATTAATTTATATATATCGATATTTCACTATATTAATAATTTTTTTCTAAAATTTAATTTAATTTTTTTATTTTATTGTTTCAGCATAAAATCGTATATGCCGCATGGGCAATTAGCTCCGTCAATTCATACAATATACTCCCTTTGTTCCATAATAAAATATTCATTTTTTCATTTTAGTCTGTTTTATCCATTTTTTTTTAAGTAACTTTACTATCTACGTAATGTTACAAATACCCTTACAACTTACAATATATTATACAAATGTCATTACCTTTATATCACACATACTAACAAGGTTATTTTAGTTATTTCTAGTTTATTCCTACTATATCCCAATATAATACTAATATTTCTTACGTGCAAAAAGTAAATAGATACTTCTTTTTGGGACGGAGGGAGTATGTAGTATGTTGTCTCATGTATTTTTATTGTTATATGTACTGAATGAAAATAATCAGTAATAGAAATTTTAATACAAAATGGGACATATAGTTTGGCATAATGTACCAAACCACCCCTCTGTTCCATCCATGTTCGTAACGTGAGAAATATCTTATCATGATTCAAAGCAACGAATTAACTTTGCACATTAGCATTAGGTGTAAGAAATACCGATGGTAAATAGATGAAACCTTGTGATTACAAATTTCAAAAATAAATAATCTTTTATTCTACCATTTGTAAAATCTAAACGACAGATAATTTAAATTCTTATAAATTAAAAAATGAAGAATTTATTCAGTTATTTATTTATTTATTTTATTCCAATAAAACTATTTAAAATATTTTACCCATTCAGTTTATATAATACTTGTCCTTAACTTTGAACAAGGAGTAGAATATTTTGTGTATTTTAATAGAATACCAAGATATCGAAATCTTATGTAATAAATAAAATTATCATTTTAATATAGGATACTTTTGATATTTTTATTTTTGGTGCTTTATGTATGCATTAATTATAATATAATGATATATTTATTAATTTATATGAAAATCAAAATATTTTGATATTAATACATTATTATTTTTATTATAATATATATATATATTTTTTAATAAAAAAAAAACAAAAAACAAAAACGAATAAAAATAATACTCCTTCCGTACCAAAAAGTATAGTCTTGTTGGATTGGACACGAAATTTAAATGATATTGATATTATATTAGTAGTTAATAAAAAATAAATATAAATGATTTTTTTGCCCTTGTGAGTATATTAGTGTAAAAAGTAGCGACAATTGTGTAATAATAATGAAATAGTAAAGATAATTTTATGGTAATATGATTATTTTGAGACGGACAAAAATAGTAAACAACACTATTGTGTTGGGACGAAGAGAGTAGTTTATTTTGAACAAAGAAAATATATTTTATACATTTATAACAAAATATAAATGAATATCATAAAATTAAATTCAAAAATAAATTTAAAAATAAAATTTCAAAAGACTCTGATTGTAGCGACAAATAAGTACTCCCTTTGTCCCAAAAAACATGGGACTATTACTGTACATACGAGAATTTAGGTAAAGTATAATTACTAAATGATTAAGAAGTATATTAGTAAAAATAATTACTCCCTCCGCCCCAGATACCGTGTCTGCTACATTGTAGACACAGTATTTTAGGATGGGTGTAATGAGTAGATAATTAAGAATGGTGAAAATAATTATCCTATAATATAAATAATTATAAATTAAAATTAAGATAAATAATTGGTTTAATTAAAATTAAAAAAAAATTAAAAAATTTAAAATGAGATTAAAGCGTATAATTATTTTTAAAAAAATGAAAGTGACATGATATTTGAGACGGACGGCAACGTGAACATGGTATTTGGGACGGAGGGAGTATCATTTAGTAAAAATAATTATAGATTAAGATTAAAATAAGTAAATAGTTTAATTAAAATTAAAAAAAATTATAAAATTTAAAATTTAAAATGTGATTAGAGTGCATAATCATATTTCAAAAATAGAAAAGAGGACAAATTACTTATGACGGATGGAATACCGCATACCAAGGAAGGGACGTCAGTTCCATAACCTCCAGTAGTTGTGACAGAGGTCACTTCACCACGTGAATTGTATCCACACATCTAGAACTTTCGGAGATGTACGTAACTTATCCCCTAACAGCCACATTCACAGTAGTGATAGCACAGTTAACTGCAAATGGAGAAACGTGAAGAGAAGGTTGTATGCGTGACAGGTGCGTCAGGCTTCGTAGCCTCATGCCTCATCGGCACTCTTCTTCGCAAAGGCTACACTGTCAATGCTACCGTCAGGAACGTCGCCGATCCGACCAAGGTCGACCATCTCAAGGCGCTGGAAGGGGCTAAGGAACGGTTGAGATTGTTCCACGCTGATTTGACGGTGAAAGCCTCCTTTGATGCTGCTGTGGACGGCTGCGATGGCGTCTTCCACACCGCATCGCCCGTCGTCTTCGACAATATAAAGGATCCGCAGACGGAGCTCATAGAGCCTGCGGTTAATGGAACTCTTAATGTCCTTAGATCCTGCCTCCGATCCCCCTCCGTGAAACGAGTGGTCTTAACATCTTCACTTGCTGCTGTTGTTATCAGTAGGAAAGCTTTGGAAGGAAACGCCATAGCTGATGAAACTTGGCAATCTGAGCCAGGATTTTGCGAGGAAATTCAGGTAACGTATACTTCATTTCTGCAGTTTAATTAATTTCCTATCTAATCGTATTGCTAGATTGAGAGATGAAAATGAAGGAGAGATTTATATTCAGGCATGGTATTGTTTGTCAAAGACACTGGCGGAAGAAGCAGCGTGGAACTTCGCGAAGAGCCATGGAATCGACTTAGTAGTGATAAATCCTGGCCTGGTTATAGGCCGTGCCCTGCAGCCAATTCTCAACGTCACATTTGAGGAATTTCTACAGTTCATTACGAAAGGTTTCACTTAGTTCCTAGGCAAACAAGCAATGGCATCCTCGTTAATGTCGATTCCTGAAAACATATTACATATATTTTGATTGTTTACAGGGACGAGTTCGATCGTTACAGCCGACGGAACAGTTATACTAGTGGATATAGAAGATGTTGTCCAAGCACATATCCTAGCATTGGAGAATCCTTCGGCTAATGGAAGATACTGCTTAGCTTCAGCATCGCTGTACAAATCCGAAGTTTATAAGATTATTCGGCATTTGTACCCTACCTTCACCCTTCCTCCATGGTAAGTGAATTTCTAAGATGATATTCAGAAACATGAATTCTCATTATTAACCTTTTCTGAGGTCATGTATACTGCACTGCAGTGATGAAAACGATCGGCTAAAGCGAAGCGCACTGCAGATATCGAAGGAGAAGGTGAAATCCTTGGGCGTTGATTTCGTTCCCATCGAACAGAGTATTAAGGAGACCATTGAATTTCTCAAGGAAAGGAACATGCTAGCCGTTCCATGAAGATAAGTTCTAACTATATATATAAACAGATCTGATCTATGCATCATCCATTAAGCTTGAAGTAGTTTGATCATTTGCTTCTGTATCGATCCATCGCCATCTTCTCCCTTATCAAATCTGTTTATACAATATTTTTAAAAACTTTGATACTATTTTTAAGAAATCAAAATAAATATATTTTAGACATGGCGTCATCCATATCATACCTATTTTATACTGTATTTTGATTTGGACCTGGCTATGTGCTTTGTTTAGACATGAGACTTTTTAGAAACTTTGAGGATCTTAAAATTTTTAAAATAATAAAAATTTAGTATTTAATATGATATTGTATGTAAAAAATAAATAAATTATATTTTATGTAATATTTTAAAAAAAATATGAGTATGAAATAGTGCCAAACACCCAAACTTCGTGTCTAAACAAAGCTCTATATGTTTGAGGTAGAATTTGAGTATTTTATTTTAGTTTTAATTTAATATTTTTAAAAAATATATATACTTTAATTATAAATTATATTGATTGAATAGTAAAAAAATTATTTTAGTTAAATAACCAAATGTATGTTCCTTTTGTTCTTAACCTCAGTTTCATTTCATAATCAAGTTTTTAAACTAATTAACATTGATTAAGCATAATTATAGGCTTTGTTCGTCGAATTTTTTTTTAAAATTGAATATTTGATTTTTTAATTTTTTTTAACGAGTATTTGAATTTTTTTTACTTTTTAACTTTTATACTCCCTCCGACTATATTCATTTTCCTTCTTTGGATTGTCATAAAAAAACAGTCTCTAAGTAAAAAATTATTATATTTTTTTTACTATAAAAAAAAGTAACAATTATTAGATATTTATACGACGGAGGGGAATCCCAATCTACAAATTAGATTGGGTGAACAAAGCCTATAATTCAATTTATGTATTTTTTTTTTATCTTTTTTGGTTTAGAAGTTATGCAATTAGTTTAAGATTGTATATAGATTTTAAAGTATTTTGGGATGAATTATAATACACACATTTTTCATTTGTTTCAATTATATTACACAAGTTATGTTAAGAGATTTTCCCTCCATCCAAATAGCTATGCCAATTATCTTTTTCTTGCTATTGCTATATTTATTATGCATAGTTTATTTATGATAAATAATTCACATTTGCCAATTATTTATGTAATTTTTTTAGCTATTGCTATATTTATGCAAAAAAATAATGGTTTTTTTTTTTTTTTTTAAGTATATACTATTATTTTTTATTAACAAAATATAAAATACTTCGTTCGTCCCATAACAAAGTATATATTTTTCCATTTTATTCTGTCCCATAACAAAGTATCCATTTTTTTTTTTTTTAGTAACTGTATTATCTACCTAACATTATAAATACTTTTACAACTTACAATATATTACACAAATGTCATTACCTTTATATTACACATACTAACAAGGTTATTTTAGTCATTTCTACTTTATTCCTATTATATCTCAATATAATACTAATATTTCTAAAACTAAGTGCAAAAAGCAAATGGATTCTTCTTTTTGGGATGAAGGGAGTATTAATTTTCTTTATTTTTTTTAAGTATCTATAATTTTTAATACATTAGTAATACTTCGTATTTATATTTATTTGTATCAATATTTCTAAATTTTACAGATTGCATTCACAGAGCATTTTTTAATGACATAATTCTTTATAAATATTATTTAAAAAGTATCAATATACACAAACATTAATACTGCCTCCGTTCAGATACCATGTCCACATTGTCCAGATACGAAATGATTACACACTTTAATCTCATTTTAAATTTTTAATTTTTTTATTTTTATTAAATTAATTAATTATCTTAATCTTAATTTATAATTATTTATATTATAGAATAATTATTTTTACTAATTACATCCGTTCATTATAGCATATCTGAAACAGATGGAGTATAATATATATTATCCACTTATAAATTATCAATCATTTATTTTATATTGCTAACACAATCTCTGAACTAATAAATATTTACTTTATAAGTGACATAATATACATTTTTATATCAATACTTTTATAATTTTACAGATTGCACGTTACATTTCATAAAAAAAAAATATGAATATTTACTTTTTCAAGTGGATAGATGGAATATATTTTTTTTAATTATGATGATATTTTTTTTTTATAATGTGAGAACCGAACCTAATACCTAGGCGGAGGTGTCATGGTTTAAACAAATAACCTCATAGGTACACGTTCAATCTCTGCACCATCAGAGCATTTTTACTAGACTAATTATGTTGATGCCAATAAATTTAGATGTTTTTGTCATTGGATTCTAATTTTAAAAAAATAAAAAATACATACTCTTAAATTTATATGAAGTTTTAATAAAGATATATTTTTTATTAAAATATATTTTGAATAAAAAAATTTAAAATTTAAATGAAAAACTGATTGTGTTTGTTTTGTCAAATAGTATCGAAATTTGTATAATATAAAAATAATGAATATATAAAATATATTATTTTTTTAAAAAAAAAAGATACGAAAAAGGTGTATTTACTTGTAAGTTTTTTAAGGTGATTTTATTATTTTTAATTTTTTTAAAAAAAATATCAAATTAAATATCTCTTTTTTATTTATTATATTATACAAAAATTTATTTTTATATTTAAAATATCACATCAATACATATTAATAACACATCAATAGTTATTTTAATTAAAAAATTTATTATTTAAAATCAAAATTCAAAACCAAAATATTACGAGTAAACACAACATCAACAAACAAGGCATACAAAGCGAAAGAGAAATGGCAGTTCAAAAAATTTCACGCCAAGTAAGGGTAGAATAGTCCATATAAGTCCAAAAGCTCCTAAAATGAATCATTTATTCCGAACCCCTGGATCTCAAACACCAGATAAATCAGGACCCTTCCTCCTACCCAAAACCCAAAAATCAACGGTACAAATCTAATCTCATCTGGAGTTCCAGGAGCTTCGCAGACTCCACCCCTCACGCGTATTATTTCCTCCATAATATTTTGACTATTGTAATAATGCAATAATAATTGTTCAATAAATTTGAAGCCTCAATTTCAAATTTCATCTCACTCTATATATAAACCACCAAACCCTTCATTCAAACCCACCAATTTAATGGCAAAAAATAATTTTTGGGACACATTATAATCCCCCTTTCATTATTTCCCTAATTCCTTTTCTTTTATTTTTTTTTTCTTGAAAAAAACAAAAAATAAAAAAATTAGGGAAGTTATAATTTTCATTTATGGGGAAATATACTGAGCTTTTAGATGCAGGTGTAAGAATCGTTTGCAGATTCCATTCACACTGTCCCCAGACGGCCAAGATGTATTACCATCCGCCGCCCACCGGAGCCGCCACCCGCCGCCGTGATGAAGGGACTTCCGCCACCGCCGCCGCCCCGGAGGAGGCGGAACGTGATCGGCTGAAGACGGAGGCTGCAGATGTTATCATTTATGCTGTTGTATGAGAGTTGAGAAATTTTTATTGCAATGATTGGATTTATCATTTATATTACACAAATCATGATTCAAACGTAACGTGATTGTGTTTATATATATATTTTCATAACATTTATTAATAACATTTTTTTAAAAAATAAATAAATAAAATACTTGTGTTTTTTTTTTCTATTCTCAAAATTAAAATATATATATGTATATATATAATTCTATAACTTTCAAAATTATTTATGTGTTCACTCTGGAATTTTTTTAATGTATGTTATGTTTTTTTTTTTTTTTTTTTTTTTTTTGAATGTATATAAAACATTATTTTATCAAACATTAGTTTTAGGGTTTTAAACAATAAAACTTTAAATTAGAATACATGTTAATGCAATATAAATAGGAGCTGATTGTGATATATTTAAATATAATATTAATTTTTAAAATAATATAAAAATAAATTTTTGATTTAATGTTTGAATGAATTAATAAATAGTAAAAATTTGTGCTGAAAATCCTCTAACGATAAATTATTATTAATTTTAAAGCCGCGTGAAATAAATAATTTTAAATTTTGACCATTTTAAAAATGGAATATATATTTTTGTTCATGCAAAATACATATATACTTATTTTTCTTATTTCTATGTAATTTTTTATTTAAAATATTAATTCAATAATTTTTTCTATGTATAGACAATTTATAATCCTTTTCTTTCTGTACAATTTCACATTTTAAGAATAAATTATAATTGACACTTATTTTATATTGAAAGGCATATAATTTTCAATACTCCTATAAATTAAAACAAATTCAATAAAGTAACTACTACTCCATTATTTTGTTAACATAATTGAGTAAAACGTTGCATTAATGGCCGGTCAGGTCAAGCGCCTGGAGACCCGTAAACAAGTCAACCGAACCGAACTTGTCATGACTCGAGCTCACTTCGTGTTCGTTCGTTAAGAGATACGAGTTAAAATTTTTATTTGAATTTGACTCATTTAATAATTTTTTTGTTCTTGTTCGACTCGACTTGTTAAAAAAAATATTATTTATTTAATTAATTTGTTAAAAATAAATAAATTTAGTTAATTATAATTATAATTTTTATTAATAAATTTAAATAAAAAATAGAATGAAATATAGTACTATTTATAAAGATATATATTAAATATAAAATTATTAATTTAATTTTTTTAATAAATATTATCGAACGTTCGCGAACAAGTTCGAGGTCGTTTGTAAATATAACGAGCCAAAATTTATAATTGTGTTCAGCTCGTTTAGCTTAACAAACGAGCTTTTAACGAGCTCAAACGAGCCAAATCGAACAGAACTCAGCGAACAATTTATTTGGTATACAGCTCTAGGCGCGTGACAGTAAATCAAAGGCTGGCAGGACCGTTATACTTATAGCAATTTCATTTTAATTTATTTACCTATTTTATTTCTTTTCATGATATTTTAAATGATATTTATTGGGCAATATAAATGAATATAAATGTAAATTAAAATATAATCGTATTTAAAAGATTTGTGTTTGATAAAAAAAATGCAAAAAGAGATTATTCATTAATCTTATACAGTTAATACTGTCAAATAATTGATTTTCCAATGTTTTAAAAATAATAATAATAAATAATAATTTACTAAATATTCTAACACTCGGTTAATCAAATCAATTAATTGGTGAAACAACTTGTTATACTCTTTTACAAAACTTTGCACCATTCTTTCCTTCATCTGCAAACTATATTTTTATGTTAAATTATTTAAAATAATTATTTCATTACATACTTTATTTTTTTTTAAATATATATTTACTTTAACTTCACAGTACCACATCATTGTTTTTATACTTAAAAAAATAAATAAATAAATTTGTTTTTAATATTATTTTTATTATAAATTTAATTAAAATATTATTATTTTTTAAAATTCACATAAATTTATTAGATTATTAATTTTGAAGAATCATCAAATTTATTTTATTTTATTTTTATTTTTAATTTGTCCCATAAATTTATTAGATTATTAATTTTGACCAAATCAATAAATAATATTTAATTATTATTTTCATTCAATACTTATTTATAATAAACACAACTATATTTATTATATTTTCTCTGGTCATTTATTTTCATTTCAATTAAATTTCTGAAAATTCGTAACTATTTATTATTTTTTAATAATTTTTTTTTTAAATTTTGTATCGGATCCAAATGAATTGAAATTTGAATCATTGTAAAAAGTAATATAAACATGTATTGATATGATATTTTGAATGTAAAATTAATTTTTTTAGTATAATATAAAATATAAAAAATAAATATTTAATTTAATATTTTAGAAGATAAAAAATAAGATAAATAATGAATTTAAAATCCAATCTCCCAAAGCAAACACACCCTTAATGGACTGAAGGAATATTATTTATAAAATTTAAAATATAAATAAAAATAAGGTAAAATGAAAAGAAATAAAAATAATGGAGAAATACTCCGGGGAAATAAAATTGATAACCATAAGATAAATTGATTATGAGGCAGCAGTTTGTATAAATAAACAGACAGCCTCATGCATTCATTCTGCAACAAAGGAGACAAAAATGTCTTCCTCCGCATTGGCCAACCAAAACCTCAACCTCAACCTCAACCACAAACATATATATAAACCCTAACTCTGACTCTACCCAGTGAAGAAGAAGATGAAGAAGAAAAAAAGGATGCAGAAACATAAAAAGGCCAGAAAAACAGAGCATCCCCCGCATTAATTAAATTAATTCATTTTCATTTGAGTTTCGGGAAGACCCGGACCTCGTCAAGCACGGGCCCACAGAGGGTCCCATAATCATGGACCCTGGTGTGGTAGAACGAGCTGAAGAAGGTGAGCCTCGTCCGATTCGACACCGCCGTGAACTCGAACGCGTACGTCTCAAACTTCCCCTTCCCCTCCGACTTGAACGGCGCTTTCATCGCCGCCTTCGCCGCAAACGCCTCCACCATCATCGATCCATGGCAGTCGTTCCTTGCGTCCCCAACGCTGAACGACAGTTTGTACGCTCTGTTCGGGACCGTACGGACCACCTGCGCTATGGCGCTCTCCCGTCCCGCCACCAGCTCCACCGCCGCCTTCCCGGCGGGGACGTTGAAGTGCGCCGAGTCGATGAACTTCACGGCTTTTAGCGACTCGATTATCCACCCTGGTAAGGGGGAATTCAGGTCTAATGGCTTCGGCGGGAGGAGGACGCCATGGGAGGAGTTGTGGAGGAGATGAGGTCCCTCTTCGAAACCGCTGTTCTTCACCAAATTGCCTGCGCAGAAATTGAAAAGTTTTTTACATCAGATCTGGAATTTTGAGAGATCCGGGAGCGTTACGCCAGATCCGCGTGTAGTGGATGATGAGACCCATCCGGCATTAGACTCCCTGGACCTCTCAAGCAATATAAGAACGCTAAGGTATTAGCAGCTCCTAGGATCCCAACTCCAGATAGATCTACACCGTAAATGAAAGGAAACCCTAAGCATCGAACGGTCCAGATCTATCCGGCGTTACGCTCCCATGACCTCAATCTATCTTTCTCACCTCTAACCATGGTGGGAGGAGCCAATTCTTTAATGGCGACAGCATCGAGCAAGGGGCCGCAAGAGGCGTCTTCCTGCTTCCCAGGATTGTGAAAAACGACTCTCATAGAATCAGCGGTGGCGCGGAATCCCCAGCCGTAGGTGTCGCCGCCGTAGCTGCTGTAGAGCGTGTGCAAGGGGAGGTCTCCGGTCTGCTCCGGCGAGACAGAAACCCTAAGCACCTCCTCCTGCGCGCAGGTCCTGGACGCGCCGAAAGTGAGGGCGTAGAGGGCGCCCTTCTTGAGGGGGACTGTCTGGGAGACGGTGGCGAGATTGCCGAGGCGGACGGCGTGGACGCCGTGGGCGACGGGGAAGTACATGCCGCCGGGCTGCGGGCCGCCGGAGATGTACTGTACGAGGCCGGAGATTTCCCATTTGGGGAGGGCGTGGGGGCCGAGGAGGACGGTCTTGCGGAGGTCCTTGGGGCTCGGCTGCTCCTCGAAGTTGCCATTGGCCAAAAGCCCTGCAAATCAAAATCCAATAAAATTGAAAATAAAATCGAAAATGTGAGTTGTTGCAGAGAGAGAGAAGAGATCTGGTGAGAGAGAGAGAGAGGGATGGGGGAGGTTACCTTCTAATGGAGGAGGTGGGGATAGAGATAGAGCGGCAGAGGCGGCGGAGAGGAAGAGAGCTAGCTGGTAAAGCAGTGGCGCCATTGGAGAACAGATGAGCAGAGCAAAGAGAAGAAAAGATGAAGAGGATAGGTTAGGAAAGGGGGAATTTATGGAGAAAGGGAATTGGGTTTAGCTACCTGCACTGCAACTGCATTCTTGATTATTGTGCGTGCGTGTCTGTATGAGGAGAGAGAGAGAGCATGTGGAGTGTGAGGAAGGGTATGGACAATTTCAGGAGTTGAATGTCGTTTTTAAATTTTTTAATAAATTAAATAAAATTATAGTTTTTTACTTGTCAGATTTTATATTTATTTTACTATTTTTATTTTTTATTTTTTATTTTAAAAAAATATTAAATTAAATATTACATTTTTATTTATTTTATTATATTAAATTTAATTTTATATTCAAAATATTACATCAACACATATTTATATCACATCAAACAATTATTTCAATTCAAAATTTTATTATTTAAAATTAAAATTCAAAATTAAAACCTCACAGATAAACACAATTTTTGTTTCTTTTCTCTTGAAATTCTATATATTTTTATATTTAAATTTTTTATATTTTTTAAAAAAAATTATTTTATTACATATTATTTTAATATTAAATTTAAATCAAAATTTTTTAAAAAACATAAAAGAAACGTACCTTGTATGTATATGACCCTCTGTGCGTAGATAATTTTTACATTATTTAAAATAATAATGTTAAAAAAATATTATATAAAATATTACTCATTCAGTCTCAAATACTCAGTATATAATTAATAATTTATTAATAAAAATAATTATTATATAATAAAATTAAAAATAATATAATAAATGACCATACGAAATAAAAATAAATATAATAAGTGTAAAGATGAACATTATAGATGAGATGAACAATATTTTATTTTTTATTATTCATAAAAATATATATATATACATTAAGGGTGTGTTTATTTGGGATTTGAATTTTGAGTTGAAATTTAAATAGTAAAAATTTTGAATTTGAATAGTTGTATTATGTGATATAAATAGGTGTTGATGCGATATTTTGAATGTAAAAGTGATTGTTAGTATAATATAAAAAATAAAAAATAAATATTTGATTTGATATTTTTTAAAAAAAATGAAATGAATAATATAAATCCAATCGAATCCCCAGCAAATACACCTAAGTATCTATATAAATGGATCTTATATTTATCAAAAATAAATAAATAAAATTTAAAAAGTCGGTGATTTGTAATTGGGTTGGGTCCCACATTTAATTCCTTGATTAATGCAATCTTGTTGGGTCCGTTCACGGTGATGTGTTACTGTTACGCGGCTAAAATCCTTTTCTTTTCTTTTCATAGCTGTGTCTAATTGTTAAAAAAACCTAATATATAAATATTAATTTTTTAAACAAAAAAGGTACTCCATTAAATGTAATTTTTTTTTAAAAAAAAAAAATAGTGCTAATAATAAAAATTTGTGTTTAATGTTTGGATTATTTTTTTTTTAATATTGTTGCATGAAATATAAAAAATATATATAAATTAATTATAGGTACATGTTATGAGAAGAAATAAAAAATAAAAAAATGAACATAATCGACCTGAAATCTTCTTTCTTGTCCAGACAGTCTTGGGACAAGTTTTACATGATTCATTTTTTTACTAGTAATATTAAATATGTTAATATCTACAAGAAAATTTAGGGTGTGTTTGTTTGGGGGATTGGATTGGATTTGCACTGTCCATCTAATTTTTTTTCTCCAAAAATATCAAATCAAACACTTCTTTTTCAATTTTTTATATTATACTAAAAAACAATTTTATATTCAAAACATCACATCAACAACTATTTATATCACATCATACAACTATTCAAATTTAAAATTTTTACTATTCAAATCCCAACTCAAAATCCATACCCCAAACAAACACACCCTAATGTGTTGCTATTATGTGGTCAAAATTTATTTGAGTCAAAATTTATTTGAGTGGATAATACCTTTCAATGCATTGAAGAAGATCAAAGTCTTTCAGGAGTTACTTCGTTCATCCAATTTCTATTGTTCTAAAGTATATTTGCACAGTTTTTTAGGTGATTGTCTTTTTGTTATGAATAGACAAATTTGTCTTTTAAGTGTATGATAGAGATTAAAAGAATAAATGAATGAAGGGTAAAAATGTAAAATTTGTGTTTAAAAAAAAAAAAGGATAATAGTTGTTGGACGTCCCAAATAAGAAAGTAGGACATTAGTTTGTGGACGGAGGAAGTACATTTGTTTTCTATGCCGAGTAAAAATTCGTAATACAAAAATCAAAATTCTTATCAATCATAGATGGTTTCTAGAGGTGATGTATTAAAATGTTTTACATTTTTATTTGTATAAAATTTACCATTATTAGATTTGTGTTTACAATTAAATATCAGTATTAGCGGTAAGTATTCGAATTTTCGGTTTGAATTTTGCTATATCCGAACTGATCCGAAAATCCGAAATTTTTGAAAAAATCAATCCGAACTGTACCGAAATCCAAAAATCCAAAATTCGAACTAAAAAATCCGAATCAAACCGAAAAATCCGAAATTTTAAATATTTTTAATTATTTTTTAATTTGTAAATTTCTTTTATATTTTATTATAATTTTATAATATTAAATATATATATAATATAAAAGTAAATATATTAAAATATAATTAATAATTTTGAGTTTTTAATATTAAAATATAATATTTTCTAATAAAATATTAAATATATATAATAAAAAAAATTAAAATGTTATATTTCGAATTAGTTTGGATTTTAAGTATACCTATTCGATCCGATCAGAGAATCCAAAATTTGTCAAAAATTCAATCTAAACCAATTCGAAAATTCGAACCAAATTTTAAATTTCGATTTGATTTGGATCGAATTTTCGGATTTCGGATATTTTGCTAACCCCTACCCAGTATGCTTTATGCTTTGTGTAATGATTTGAGTGTTTTAAGTTATGTGTAATTGAATCTAAGAAATTAATTATAATCTAATAAATAATTTAAATATCTCCATAGAGTTTAACCAAACATATATTAAATAAAATTAATTGACGTTGACAAAAAAGCTAACCACTTCGGCTATAATTCGTAATAAATACTTCATCAGAAAAAAATAATACTCACTCCGTCCATAAATTAACGTCTTATTTGAAATATCTAATAATTATTGTCCTATTTCTATTTTTATACACAAAATTTACTCTTTTACCCTTACTTTATTTACTCTTTTATTTTCTATATACAATATTAAAGGCAAATCTGTCATTTTATAACATAAACCATAATTATCTAAAAATACATATAAATATCAAATAAGACATTAGAAAATGAACGGAAGCAGAGAAAACTTTTCAAAAGTTAATGCATTAATTATTTTTTTGGGTTTTGTTTTATTCTGTTTTATCCCATAAATATACTATAATACTAAAACATTTCTTTATAAAATAATATATTTAAAATTATTTTATTAAAAATATCATATAATAAAACTATAGTTTCTTAAGAATTATTCAAATGAAAAAAAACCCCATAAAATACTTTAAAAGTGTATTTATATTTTCAATAAAAAAATCAAAATTTTAAAATAAAATAATACTATATATATATATATATGTGTGGTGTGATGTTGGAATTCAAATTATTGTCAAATATAAATTGATAAAGGGTGTGTTTGTTTGGGATTTGAATTTTGAATTGGGATTTGAATAGTAAAAATTTTGAATTTGAATAGTTGTATAATGTGATATAAACAAGTATTGATGTGATGTTTTGAATGTAAAATTGATTTTTAGTATAATATAAAAAATAAAAAATAAGTGTTTGATTTGATGTTTTTTGAGAAAAAAAATTGGATGAATAGTGTAAATCCAATCCAATCCCCAAAACAAACACACCCAAAAAAAAAACTCTCTATGAAGAATAAAATTAAGGCTTTGTTTATTATAGTTTTTAGCTTATATCTTTATTATTTATTTTCTTTTTATATTATAATATTTGTTAGTGTTACTTTTTATTCAAAATATCTCATATAACAAATATTTCACCTCAAAATTTTAATACAAAAACACAAAAATTACAAAATGTATATAAATAAGTAAACGAATCTTAAAAACCACTCAAAATTAAAAATAATATATATATTTATTTGATATTTTAAACAATTAAATTAATTTAGTTATGTGGTACTATTATTATATCATTAAGTATTTGATAGATACTATCAGTAAAAAAATGTAGAAAAATGTTATATAAAAACAAATATTTACTCTAATATATATTAAATGATAAAATTGAAAAGCAATTTAAATTATTGAATTATTATTATTATTTGTTAGAAACATATATATATATATATATAACTCGGGCGGGCCCCTAGCCCGGAACGAGTAATACCGATCCTACGCCGTGATTGCCTCATTTGTTTGTCTTCCCATGTGCAATTTCTATTTAAAATATAGGCTCTGTTTGGAGATCAATTATTTAAATATAATTATTTTTTAAAAATAAAAATAATAATAATAATAATGCTAATCCATACTATGTAGCGAAATATGCTCAGATTTGCTTGCGTGGCTGCAACAGAGCAACATGTTGTGTAACGTTTTTTTTTTTTTTTTTTAGGTGCTGCTATGCGAAAATGCACAGATAAATTTCGGTTAAATTTAATATTATATAAATTAGCCCCGACAGTCAAATCACACTAGGTGAACTATAGTAGTGCGATTTTTATCTACATGAACGTTGCTACGGTACAATCCTTGCATACTAAGTCACACAAAAATGGTAATTTCTCTATTTAGTAACAAGCAATATCATTTTTATTTTAGTTTGTTTCCAAAAAAATGCATTTTATCCAACAAAATTTTCATACTTGTAGTATTTATAATTTTAGAAAAAACATCAAAATTAATTATCTATTTTTTTTATGTATTATATTATTAATTTTATTTTCAAATTATCACACAAATATCACTTATATTATATTAAATAATTGTTTTAATTTAAAATTTTACTGTAAAAATATAAAATAAAAACTCAAACCATACAAACAATCACACTCTAAAATTTTCAAAAATTTAAAAATTTTAAAAACTTTAAAAATTCAAAAAACTATGACAGTTTACATACAATAATACTTTAGAATTTGATACTATTCAAATTTTACAAACTATCCCATTAAATATATATATATATATATATTCTTTCACTAAAATCACATACTAAAAAGCATATTGTATATATTGCACATATACATATATGTACTTCAATTTAGTTTTTTTATTTATGCTTGCAGCCATGCTTATAAATTATTGATTGCATTTTGTTACTTAATCTAATAAAATAATCATATACACATAATAATTTCAGTCATCCAAAACCCCCCTCCAAAAACTTTACAATCCTATAATAGCTTTGGAGCTTAGAAATTTTAAGCATTCATTCACATGGAAAAGAGGATGCTCCAAGCCTAATAATACACCAAAGATTCAATTTTTGTTTACAGAATAATAGCATTTATATATCTCTCTAGACTTGAACATCATCCACATAAAACCGATCATCGAACAGCCTCTGGTGCAGAGTTGCAATACGGCGTGTGCAAGCACACAAGCTTTGTGCATGTTAAACACACCGTGGCAAAGCCTACACCGACAACAAGCCCGACCACACTCTTCTTTTTATCCAGCTTGACCGCTCGATTCGCAATGCTCCAGAAACACGGCAAAAGCCCTCCGCAAGCAAAGACCATCAGGTGGTCCAATCCGCTGTAATCAATCCCAACAAGAATAGCTCCTATGGCAGACAATGGACCCACAAACCCGATCATCGCCGCAGACAGGAGGGACCCGTGCCAGCTGTCGGTGGCCCCGAAAATGCAGCTAGCCACAGCTGCGCCCCGCGGGAATCCGTGGAGAGAGACCGGCAGAACCATGTGCCTCCCTAGCCCATACGCTTTTGGAGCAGCTACACCCAGTGCAAGCCCCTCGGCTAGGGCGTGGAGGGCAATGGCTAGACAGGAAAGGACAGATTGGAGAGTGAGCGCGCTTACTGAAAGCCCCGTGACAGCCGATATTGCCTGTGCTGAAGTTCTCTTGCGGGACCCGAGCTGTGTGGCCGTGGATATGGCGAGGTGGATAATGATGCATCCGAGGGCGAGGAGGAAGACGAGCGGGAAAAGCC
Organism: Andrographis paniculata; assembly: GCF_009805555.1. Taxonomy (NCBI): domain Eukaryota; kingdom Viridiplantae; phylum Streptophyta; class Magnoliopsida; order Lamiales; family Acanthaceae; genus Andrographis; species Andrographis paniculata. Next base: position 263,734 of record NW_026137563.1, on the reverse strand, counting down.
CCATTTTGGATGAGAGTAGAAGTTGGAGAGGTCGCCAGGCGCTGAGCACAAAGGCGATGCCGGAAGCTATGCCGGTGAGGAGGGCATGTTGGAGACGGAAAGTTAGGGCAAATGCAACGAGGGAAATCCCGCCGAGTAATGGACCTAGGCCGAATAGTAGGGAAACAAGGAATCCGGATGTGTCCTCTGGGCTGCAAAGTGAATGATCGCTTTGAGAGATTGGGAAGGAGGATATTGGATTATGACCATAGTGTTGGGATTTGGTGGCTTACTTGTAGTTGTGACTGAAATGCTCGAAAATGGTACCGAGAGCTTCCATGAAGGCCACCGAAAGGGTAGCTGCAGATGCAACATGAGATGGGGAAGCTTCCTGCAGTAGCATAGATTGCGATGATTAACAAAAGCCAATGTTTTGTATTCAAAGAGAAGAATAAAAATAAAAATAAAATGGTTTACCTTGAAAGCATCTGGAAGGACTTCGGCAACGACCATCCAAATCATACACCCTGCAGCAAATCCCGTAGCAAATGGCAGGAACTTGTTGAATGTATCAGCACATATAAATGAAGGAACCGCCACAATAGGCTGCATCAACAAATCACACAAAATCACTAAGTTTGCAATTTATCACGCATCACAATGGGATTGGAAGTTCCTACACCTCCCTCCCCGTTAATCACCGCTCACCCTTCTAGTTTTATGGACTCAATGGTTTTAAACACAACTTTTCTTCCCAATTTAAAGATCATAATCACAACTCTACACTCTGCATCTAGTAAAGCTTTGGTGGCTAATATAAAATTTACTGACCTGCGGAAGAGATGTAATAACACTCCATAACATGGCATTCTGTGGAGATACACCTCTTGATGCAAGGACCATGCTAACAGCCAAGCCCTCGGGGATATTATGGACAGCTATGGCCAAAGTCACCAATAATCCCTGAGATAAACCTTTGGGGCCAGCAAATGAAACTCCAACGCCAGATCCCTCCCCAAAAGAATGAAGAGTCATTATCCCAACTACAAGAATGGCTTTGGCAGCCTCTGCTCCCTTTATGTCCAGCATGCTTACTTCGCCGTATTGATCAAGAAACTAGGAATTGAAAGTAAAAATGATATTTTAGAAATGAAAAACTGGAATTTCCAGAAACAATATGACAGAATTCTGCGAGCTTCCTATTCATCAGAACATGACAAAAGATATATATATATATATATTTCTTTCAAACATTGAAACAAAACAAAAATCTATATGTTCTTGGCCATATGAAAGTAACTGAGGTTTCAGAATATCACCTCGAAATAAATTATGAACATGAAATATATATATATATATATATAATTGTTATCTTACAGAGTAAGTTTTACCATGACATAAGAAAATGCCAAAATTATTGGAAAAGTTAAAGGGACTTCAGAATAGCCAAAAAATTAAAAGCAAAACAAGCTGATATTTTGATCACAGAATATGGCCGATGTTGTAGTAGAACAAAGACAATTCAAAATATAATTAGAAGTCCAAGAATCTCACCTTCTTGCAAAGCCATATGAAAATCCCACCGGCAAGGATACCAAACACAACCCAACTGCTGCTCCCGTGGCCTTGTCCTTCCTGTATAAGGTCAAAGCTGGCAGCCAGCATCACCCCTGCAGCCATTCCGTTACATATTCCAGCCCACTGTGCATCAAGCTCCACAAAAAAGAATGGCACGGCACCTAAACCAGTTGCTGCAGCCATTGCAAGAGTGGAAATTGCAACTGTCGACAATGAAACTCTATTACTCCCAACCTGCCACTGGTCCATTCCATTATCATTCTTATCCGAAAGAAAAATGTGCTCTCTACCAGAGCCATCAATCACAACATTCCCTGCATTTCTTTGTGGAGCAGCTCTTACTCTTTGCAAAAATTCGTTCTCTTGTTCAGCAGTAATGCTGTGACTGAAAATTACTATTATAGAGAGAAGAAAGGGCAGAATGGCCAGCTTCACTCTTAAACCCATTTGTACTTTAATTACTATCAAATCACTGATTCATTATATGATCAAGGAAAGCAAGGTGTTCTAAGTCTCCAATGGAAGAACAAGATCACAGCCAGAAAAGTTATTCAGCTGTATTTAGGGCTGGCGACAATAGTTAAAGCGCTCTCTGTGCTACAATGTCATATATTTGGAGTCTGAGCTGCAGTAAGAAAACAATGTATGTTAAACCAATGTAAGACAAACCCATGAAAGAAGAAACAAAGACAATGTATCAAATCATATAAATGTTGCATCAATCACATTACAGGGAATTCACAAAGACAATTTATCCTGGTCTAGTAATTTTGATTGCTCCAAGCTGTTGATTCTACCCAAAAGTGTTTTTGAAGAAAAAGTTATTACTTAAGCATACGTGGTAAACTTTAATTTCATAGTCTAATCTTGAAATAATGTTAAGATATATTGAATTGTTGAAAATGAAATAACAAGCATACTAAGTATATATACACAAGCATGTGTGTATACATACCGGTGGTGTTTGGTAAAAGGGATAACTTAATGTGTGAAAAGTTACATACGAATATTCATATATCTATAACAGACATCCCCATATCATACTCTTCATAACTATTTAGCTTTGTCAACATAAGCAAAATTATCAAGCCAAAATACACTGGCAAAGTTCGTAGAAAAGTCATTCTCTCAGTGTTCACTGCAAGGTTTGTTTTGTAAGAAATCACTTCTCTAGATGAAGCTGGAGACAACAATACTATCACATAATCTCAACCAAAGGTGTGCGAACAGTTAATCCCCAAAATTCAACATCAATAATACGTGCACAGAACAGCTTAAAGATTTACATGGACCTAACTAACAAATTGAATCTCCTGGTTTACTAATCTAAAAAAGTTGGATTGGTTCTTCTCGATGCTCTGCTCTGTGTAAAACCGCAATGCAGAAATTGATCCGCAAAGACACACACACACACACATATATATAATCAATTCCCTATCACAATACACATGCAGAAATCAAAGATCATCATCCAAGAACAATCAAATCAGGGAAAACAAAATAGGCCGCACACCACCAGGAAAAAAAAAAAAAAATCAGATCTCGTCAAGACACCATTCAATTGAACAAATCCATGGATGAAAAGGATTGCTAACACAATTATCTTGACCCGAAACGACAAGCACACCCCTAATCCAATTCACAATCTTAAACCCCCATAGGAAAAAAAATTCATAAATGCGAAAAAGAAATCCCGCGTAGAAAAAAGATCCAGAATGCACCTTATTTTCCGCGAGGAAATCGCGAATTCCGAGGGTTTCTATATCTTGTATGCAAAATCAAAGATCGTTGCTCGAATTCCTCCTCACGATTTTTGAGGTGGGTTGTCGAGAGAAGAGTTGAAAGAGTAAAAGCATGAAGAGGATTGACCTACACAAACCCACCTCCGCTTCCCAATTTTCAAATCGCTGGTGACGAAGAGACGACCATCGGATAATCAACAGCTGATGGTGGGTTTTTATAAAATTAAAAAAAAAATCAGCGAAACCGTGGACCGAACATAGTTTGTACTACATCAGAATAATTGATGGGGTTGTACCACCACAACAAAAATGGTAATCTAGATTAGGGTTTTGGTTCTTCCTTCCCTTCGATTTGGGGCAACCATACTCAGAAACCATTATCGATATTTGACTAAAAAGTCAACATATATAAGAAAATAAATTTTCATTATTTATTATTGTTAAAACTATCTTTTTATTTTAAACTACATTATTTTGCATGCTCATCTGGTTTAGTAAAATTTTTAATTTGAAATTAAAAAACCAACACACTACAATTTTTATTTTTTCAAACTACATAATTAATAGTTTATAATTGTTTGATTTAATATTTGACATGATCTTATGCTTTAGTCACACTTTATATCCTTTATTTAGCATAATTATATATATATATGCGATTTCGATTTTGATTTTATTATTTTAATTTTTTTAAAAAAATATCAAATTAAACACTTTATTTTTATTTATTGTATTACACTATAATTTAATTTTATATTCAAAATACAACATCAATATATATTTATATAACATCAAACAATTATTTCAATTCAAAATTTTATTATCGAAAACCAAAAACCCAAACCGAAATTCCAAGAATAAACACACCCTAAATTATTATCCACAAACTTTCGTTTAGCCCATTTTTTAATAATCTTTTAAGCCAAAATAATGATAATCTAATCAACTAATTGTTAGTTTAAAATGATGTTATTGATATTCAAAATTAAACTCAAAACATTGGTTGAATTCTTCCAATAAAGTTTGGGTTATTTTGTTTTATCAAATTACAAAATAAATAATATATTTTAATACGATATTTATGAGAAAAATAATGTTTTATTTAAAATTAGATTGAAGGAAAAACCGTAATGTTTAAAAAAAAGATGTGTGTGGCTAGAAGTCAAATGCTAGCTGTTGCCAGAAAATAAACATACTACGAGTGAGTCAAATGTAGCAGTTACTCTTCACTTCAACATTTTAAAAGGAAAACCGAGGCTTAGATGAACACTGTCATGATAGACATATTTTGATTTTTATTTTTATTTTTATTTATTATGAGAAATATATTTATTTTTTACTTTTTTATCTTTAAAAGTACATTTCTTTTGAATGTATCCATCTCTTGACCTTCAAATTTATATTAGTGTCAGATCTATTTATTTTTATATCTAATGATTTGATGCATAAAAAAGGTGAATTACTGATATGAAATATAAAAGGAAAAGTCTTAAAACAATTTCAAATGACACAAAGATTAAACTTAGACAAAAACTTCTCCAACTATTGTTCAAACTTCAAACTCTAATCTCTACTCAACAAAAAAAACGAACAAATTTCGAGCAATATTGCTAATCTTCATCCATCCAAAACCAACTGAGTTCCACTCTTCCATATATTACAAAAGAGTCGGCCTTCCACATTGACCTTGCAATAGAGCTCAACAACAAACTCACCGAATCGACAATGTCCTCAAAAGTGGTCATTAAACTAGATAGATAACCAACCGAAGGATGCACACTTCAATGCTAACATAACATGAGCGAGTTCGTTCCATGTATCATTATGCAGACAAGATCAAGAACATAAATGACGAGACCTTATGCATCAACAAAGAAATATAAATTCACTCTTCTGTGCAAATGATGAATAACCGCAGCCACAAGAAATTTCTACTCCTACAATCTCAAGCATCAAAAAGGGCCAAAACAGAGTTGTATACTGATTCCTAATTCAAATTGCAACATAGGAATGGGGGATCCTAAAGTTTTCCAACGAGCACTGCCATTGAAAATTTCAACTTCCAAATGAAGTATCAAGCAAGCTTACTCATCCATAAGTTAGCAAAAATGAAAAATGCTGCTGAATTCTCCCCACAGCTCAATAACTTCAAAATTGATCACTAAAATAGAATAGGACGAACAAGACTTTCACAAGTACAAGATCACACACAAGGGGCTTGCCTTCGAGCACCAAAATCAACAATTCAAAGTAAATGCTACACCAACACTGATCTTATTCACTCCAAGTTCAAGAATCTTGCACAAGAATTCGAAATCGAAGATTTCTTGAAATGTCAATTCACGTAGAACGCCAATGTAGGGATGCAAACAGCAGTTTATTTCTACAATGTGGTACACAGATTTATATATCTATATGCACAATGCTATCATCATCATCATCATCATCGTCATATCCAAGCAAAATTGTAAACAACGCTCCAATAAGAAACAAATAGTCGAGCCATAAAAATCAGTCCAGAAACTCGAATTCATCCCCCCTCAAATGCGCAGAAAACTTCACCGGCTTACCGTCGCGGCCGGACGCATCCTCCGCCGTAAACTCCACTTTGTAGGGCAAATTGGCCGAAATCCTTTTCCCCTTGTAAATCGCCACGTACTGCTTCAACACACCCACTTTCCCCGCTAAGTCAAATTCCGGCACTTTGGGGACATGGTAAACCTTGAGCGGTCCCTTGACGCGGACTTTACAACCGATTTTCGACTCGGCTCGTTTCACCTCCTCGTCGTTGATGCTGTCCTGGTCGAGAGTGATCGAATTGGTGATTGCGGCGGAGTTGCAGGAGCCGGAGGAAGAGGGAGAGCAATCGCCGATTGGAGCAGGAGCGGGGTTGATCGACAAATGCTTTTTCCTGAGGGGGAAGTAGATCCGGGGGAAGCCTACGTCAGTGTTTGCGATTTTGGAATTGGGGATGTTGAGGATGGAAGAGAAGAAGGCGGGGGAAGTAGCCATGATTGTAGTATGGAGGCGGTAAAAACTAGGGTTGCGGAATTAGAAATTCCGATGAAGTTGGAGGAGGGGATTTTGGTGTGGCTATACGTTTATAGATTCGGGGAGGGGGGAGGGGGGATTTATCCGATTCATATGGCTGTGGAGCGATTGGGGATTTGGGAAGATGACAACATTGGGGGATCGTCTACGATGGGGCTGACACGTTATCCCATCCTCACCTACCATTGGAGCAGATGAACTTCGGGAAGATGGACAAATTTCTTACCTTGCTGGGCCTGATTTTTGGGCCTCACTGTTACGATCCGCCACATCACACTGGGCAAATTTGAAAAAAAAAAAGAAATTGCTGGAATGAAAGTGTAGTAGGCCAAAATGAAACATATTTAAAATCTGAGGAGCGTTTTCTAAATTTGTAATTCTCAAGTAACGGAATGCAATTTGTTTTTTCACGGAATAGCCAAGTCCACAATTACTTAAAGCTCCGAGGACTAAAATCGAAAATTTTCACACCCTAATACAAAACCCTAGCGCTCAAATCCCCATTGGTTATTCATATCTTTGCGCCTCGTCTCGTCTCGAGTCGACTCCACCCATGTCTTCTCTTCCATCTTCATTTCCTTTTCCGGATTAGTATTTTACAGTCCAACTAATATTAAAGAATCCATCTTTAACCCCCGATTCTCAAACCCGAGCTCGCTTAAACACCCCCAAAAAGTTAAGATAAAAAAAGGAAATTGAATAATGGCCTTCCATGTCGCCTGTCCAATTACCTGGTAAGCAGCCACTCCAATTTCCTCACAGAACCCAGTTCGGGTTTACTGTATCAATTTCTCTGTGTATCTCTTTCTCTTTGGTGTTTGTTTCTTTTGTATGTCAGTACGCTCAATTGGTTTTTTCCCCTTTTCAGCCGGAAGATATGTTTCTGCGAGTTGGGTTTTACGGGGAAGCTGCGGACCGAGAAGGGCAGGAAAGATTTTTTGGAGGAGGTTGCAAGGGTTGAGCAGTTCTTGAACGACCCGTGGCTGATCAAATCGAGGGAGAATGCCACGATTCAGGTTAAGGTCCCGAAGGTGGTTGTTTCCCAGGCCCCGCCACCTCCGCCGCTCCAATTGCTGGGGGCGGGGGATGAGGCGACCTCTGTGGAGGGAGGCTCGGCGCAGGTGAAGAGGGCTGCGCTGCAGAAGCAAGCTGCCGCGGCGTCAATGGTGGCTGAGGATTACGCGAGGCGGTTTGAGTCGGGTGATTTGAAGGTGAGGGTTTATTTATTTATTTTATTTTTTTAAGACTATTAAGACTGTCTGTTTATGCTGGGGTTTATTTTGTATGCTTGAATTGTTAATCCATGTTTTGCTTCATGCGTTACTGGTTTTGATGGTGAACTTCTATAGATGGTGTTACTGCATATTCTGATTGTTTGTATGATTGGGTCCATATTGTCTGTAATGTTCTTATGTTTCTGGTTTTTGCTTGCTTGCATCAGTTTGCTCATGGCCGTAATTTGCAATTATAATTTTTTCAGTCTAATAAAAAGGGTTAGTAAAATCAATCCTTCTTCATACATTCTCCATTACAAAAGGAGCCGCTTCCAGTAGGTTCATCATTTCTTTAGCCCAGAATGTATTATTCCGTTAAGGGGTACATGCCTACATGAGCTTCTATAGTCTTACTAGATAAATTATTAAGTCGGGAACTTCTGGTCCACCAAGATAAACTGGTGGTTTCTTGGTCATGACTACAGCTGAAGTTCCATTAATGAATGTTTCCGCATCTTAGCACCTCCTCAACCAATTACTTATGGTTATATATTGCTATGTCCATCAGTATGAGTTTTTTAAGTCACCTACTTTTGTCTTCTACCAACTTATAGTGTAGTGGAATTTTTATATTGGCAAATAAAGTTTGGCTTGCATAGGATAAATGTCTTTTTAGTTGCAACTTGCCAACCTGACGTTCTTGTTTTCAGTGCATATGGCATATTGACAACGTGTGATTTTGTAGGTTTTACAAAGCTACTGTCAGCCAATAGTTCAATATTTTTGCTTGAATCCTTAATTATTGCCTAAACTGGAAAACAACAATAACATGCCAAGAATAATATTTTTACGAGTTTGCTTTCCACAATAGTTCCATCTGTCTGTGTTTGATGCCTGAAGCTTCAATCTGATTTGATTTGATAGTTCTAACTGCCCTATCAAGAATGTAGATTATACTTTAGATCTCTGTCTGTTCATTTGGAAATTTCGGACTAATGCATTGATATTTGCTGACTTAGTGTAATTTGAATGGAAATTACAAAGACTTCACCTTCTGAAGGATACGTTTGACTGAAGTTACATGAGAACTCTTTGAGATGGTCTTCCTTGAGGCTTTATTTGGTGTGCCACGTGTTTGCTATCTTTAGAAAACCAGAGTGGCTTTGATAATCAAACAAATAATCCGAGTTCATATTTTTACATTGGGATTCATGTTTTCATTTTGTTGTACTTATATTGCCTAACCATGAATCTGTGATTATCACTATCTCAAATATTGTATTGTCAGGATTCCTGTCTTTTGGTATTTGGCTATACACACTCCTTGATGATTTTCCTGTTTCTTAAAGAATATTGATTTTGTTCAACCCTGATTACTTCGAGCTCCTTCTAAGATTTTTTAGTTGACTTCTTTAAGGATGTTGCTGGAGAAGAGCAAGGCAATTCCAGTGCCAAAGTAATGTGCCGGCGGTGCTTTACTGGTGAGACAGACGGAAGTGAGAGAGCAAGAAAGATGCTGTCTTGCAATACTTGTGGCAAGAAGTATCACAGAGGTTGTGTGAAAGTTTGGTCTCGACATAGAGGTAGTGTCTTTGGCTGTCAGATAACAATGATAAAATTCTTGTGTTTACTTTGACAAAGTTCTTGTCCACAGATCTTTTTCACTGGAGTTCATGGAAGTGCCCCTCTTGCCGTCTATGTGAGGTGAAATGATTGTCTTCTTCCTTATATGCTAAGAATAAATATTTTGAAACCAGTTTGTGAATAATTGTTGTTTGAGATGTCAAAGGGTGCTAGTGGTGCCTCTTTCACAACCAAATTTGATTTAGTAGTTGCTCAAGGGTCCTCACTTGCACCTGATTCCTTTGAATGTTGTGCTCTTAGGATTTATGTATTTTATATTTATATTTACTCAAGGTTTGCCGGAGGACTGGAGATCCAAATAAGTTTATGTTCTGTAAAAGATGTGACGGTGCATATCACTGTTACTGTCAGCAGCCACCACACAAGGTTTGCTTTGGATTTTCTAATACATCTCATGAATTCTTACTGTCAATTAGCTTATATATCTTTCTTTCAAAACATGCAGAATGTTGGCCAAGGGCCTTATCTATGTCCAAAACACACCAAATGTCATAGCTGTGGTTCTTCTGTCCCAGGAAATGGACTAAGCGTAAGGTTGGGCTTTTCTTCCTGGTTTGGATGTTTTCACTTTGTTGCATGATAAAATGCTTTTTTCTTTCCCACAATTTATGGTATTTGTTTGTTTTTTATTGGCTTATTTTTTCAGAGGGAAAAGCTCATGTTAATATTTGTTTGATGTTATAATTTGGAATACTACTGTAGGTGGTTTCTGGGTTATACTTGCTGTGATGCGTGTGGAAGATTATTTGTGAAGGGAAATTACTGCCCAGTTTGTTTGAAGGTGCAACCTAGTCCCCTGCTATTTATGGATTATTTTATGCATTTGGGTTCTTTGTGTTTCTCATCATGATGGAATACCAAGTTGTTGCAGTATTTCAAGTTGATTGCTTAGATATGGCTTTTACCTTGCAGGTCTACAGAGACTCTGAATCAACTCCTATGGTTTGCTGTGATATCTGTCAATCCTGGGTGCACTGTCCCTGTGACGGGATCAGGTTTTCTTGCTATAATACCTGTGTTTTTCTTAGGCATTAATTTCTCATATTCCTTTTTGAGTTGATTACTTTTTAATGTGTTTGGGAGAATATTTTCATTTACATGTTATCAATGTTGTATAGGAAGAAAAACACTATCTGTTTGGTTTTGATTTGAGATGTGGTTTAAATAGTATTTTGCGTGAGATTTTGTGAGAGGAAGTAATGTATTTTTATTAAGAAAAACCTCATAATTTGTCCTTGTGCACATAACACAAAGTTAGAGGTTTAGGAAGTAACCTAAGTTATGTGGTAAATCCATCAATTTATTTCTGTTTTCTTCTGTTTTCTGACTTCTACTTTCTTAGACCTGTTATTGACAAGGTCCTTTGAGTTCCTCCATCATCTGATCAACATTCTGATATATAGTAGGTTCCGTTCTCTACTAGATTTTGATTCATTGGTTACATTTTCTGGTGACATTATTGCAGTGATGCAAAATACATGCAATTTCAAGTAGATGGCAATCTCCAATATGTTTGTCCTGCATGCCGGGGAGAGTGTAGCCAGGTGTGCTTGCATTTGCATTTGGTTTAAATAAACGGATGTGCCCCATGCGTATGGTTGTTTCAAACTCTATTTGTACATCCGCCCTCATCATGTCTTCCTCTGTCCAGATCAGGAATCTCGAAGAGGCTGTTCAAGAGCTTTGGAGACGAAGAGATGAAGCTGATCGAGACTTGATATCAAGCTTGAGGGCAGCTGCTGGTTTGCCCACTCAAGAAGAAATTTTCAACATTATGCCCTTTTCAGATGATGAAGAGAGTGGAACTTTGCCACCTAAGAATGAACATGGCCGTGCATTGAAGTTTTCTGTTAAAGAGTCGGGTGATAAATCCCCCAAAAAGACCAAAGACTATGGCAAAAAGTCCTCGAAAAAGTCTTCCAAGAAAAAGGAGAATATTGTGGGAGAGGATGATGCGAAAGCTAGATATAGTGCTGTTGACATTAAGAATGAAAATACACAATTATCGGGTGAACCTGCAACCTCTTCACCTGCTATTGGAAGGACAACTGGAACCCTTCTGGAAGCGAATGAGACAGTTGGTTCCAAAAGAAAAAATGTTGATGAGGTTGCACCTGCCAGTACCGCCAAGGCACCTAGAACTATCAGAATAAAGAGCAACAAATCTCAAGGCTCAGCTAACAAGGATGAAAGTGAAACTAATATAGCTGCTCCAAAGGCTGCACAGGGTCCAAAGCTCGTTATACACTTGGGCGGGCGGGGCAAAGGTTCTGAAGTTTTGAGCTTGAAAGGCGGACAGGATTTAACCTCATCAAATGGTATGGTGCTCTTTGTTGCATATTCATGCCTTTATTTTTCATTGCAGTGGAAAACCATCTAAGGCTTCGAGTATACTCTTCTAAAATGTCATGGGTATGGACGGGACACTAGTTGTGTGACACGATTGAAAAGTGTTCCAAAGTGGAAAACCATTTAAGGCTTCGAGTATACTCCTTTATTTTTCATCTTATGTCATACCTCAATGCATTCTGCTCATGAATTGTAGGTCAAAAACTGGACCAAATGGATCAAGCAAAAGGTTCCAGGCTACGAGAAAAAGACAGGGAATCGATCAAGTTCAAGATGGCCAATTCAGAAATCTCAAAACAGAGTGAGGAAGAGTCTGCTGCAGGTGAAACAATCGATGACAGTAGCAGCGTCCCTTCTGCTTCAGAGGCTCCAACAAAGGACCGCAGGCCCTTTTTAAAGTTTAAAATTCCCAAGAACCCCAGCACGGGAAACCAAAATGTTTCTACTAACTCAAAAACTGGAAGCCAGGGTGAATTTTCTCTTGCTGCCAAGGATAAGATGGCTTGTACCAGGGGTCAAAGGTCAAAGAGGAGGCGGCCGGCGCCAGGTGATGAAGAGGCATCCCAAATTCATGGAGATGATACAGTTAAGAATTTTGCTGATGCCAATTGGATACTTGAAAAGTTGGGAAAAGATGCGGCTGGAAAACGAGTTGAAATTCATCATCCATCCAATGATTCCTGGTTTCTTCCTATTTCCTTTCTCTGAAAATATTTACTAGGAAAAATCTAAAAAAATTTCATGTTTTTGGTCAAAGGTATTAATCCATAGCGCTTGCATTCTAAGTGTTTCAAATTTTTGTTTTGTTTCATCAGGCATCGTGGGACAGTGATAGAAGTCTCTGACCGCACCTCCACAGTTTCTATTGCTCTCGATGATGGACAGACGAAGAGCTTCGAACTTGGCAAGCAAGGAATTCGATTTGTTTCTCAGAAGCAAAAGCATTGATTCTGTGCTGGTACATTATTTCATAGACACCGCATAAGATTTCCTAATTTATCCCTACCCCATTAGGTTTCTGCAAGACACTGCTTGCGGCACAACATGGATCTGTTGTTTCAGGTTATAGCCATGGTCCGATGGTCATAAATTTCAGTAGTTCTTTTTGCATTCAGTCTGTCTGTATATGTGCTTTCATGTAGTAGTATACCTCTGGAAACATTAAAAAAAAAACCTTCGAAAAATTCTATAGCTACATTATAGAAAAGAATGTAGTACAAGCAGAAAGCAGCCGAGTATGCACAGCTTCACTTGCTTGAACCTTTTATCTCCCCTTTCCCTATCCATGATAAATAGTATTCAGTAACAGTTTTTTCCCTCAATTACAACTTGGGATTGAATTCTTCTTGCTGACGATGGCGCTGCTGCAGAGTGCTTCAATCTTTTCCCCTTGTGTTTGGGGGGTGAGGTTAACATTCTCCAGCCTGAGATTCTTGCAGGGGACTGTTTGACTGCAGTTGAAGTTTATGGCCACTTTTGATGCACTTGTGCCCCTGATGTTCTTGTACACTATCTTCTCTACTTGCACTCCGGATTTCTGCAGGTTTGACATCCATTTTTATTAGTAATTCTTGCCCCAATTTGCGCCTGTTTTTTCGATTAAATGCATGTGGAGGGTAAAGCAGTTTGTTCTTATGTGAAGAACAAAAGAACCCCCTAATCTGTACATCCTTTTTTGTGGTTTAGTTTGATTTTTAACAAGTGCCATATATGAATCAAATACCTTTTATTATTATGTTTGAATTCTGGAGTGTTCTTAAAAATTTGGAATATGAGGTGGGGGTTACCTCTCTTTGGCAATTCTTTTTCTTGTCACAGTAGTACTGATTGATGATTATTGGGTTGTGAACATCCCTCATTTCAATATCCTCAAACACTATGTTCTTTGCACTTCCTCTCCCTCCCTGCACAGATAATAGATAGCCATTTGTTGCTGATGATGCAAAGTTCATAAATATTTGCAGAATTGATTTAATCATTAATGTAATACATACTTAAAAAAATTAATATTGTGGATTGATTTATTTTATTTTTACCTGCCAAGTCTTGATTCTGGCTCCATTGGTTGTGCCTATCAGCTTCACTCCCTTCACAAATACAGCTGATACATAATTCTCTGTATTGTCTTCACCCAAGCTTCCTATGCTGCATTTCACATATCATTTTCAACCTTAAATATATCTACATTTATTTTATATTTTTTACTTGAAAAATGAATGTTTATATATTTAATGGGATCTTAAATAAAAAATATATATATTTTTTAAGTTTAAATATAACGTATATAAGTATACCTTATTCCATGACCTGGTCCACACACTATGTTTCTCACACCAACATTTCTTGATCCATTCACTATGGAAACACAATCATCCCCTAATTTAAACCGAGAAAAATGAAAAAGGTCAACATTTAAGATCTCAAATAAAATGAAGTTATTATTGCAAATAGAGTTAATGATTTTACTTTCATAATTTACTTATGTATAGATTGATTGTTCTATGTGCGAATTTCATTTATATTATTATACGTGATTGTTAAAACTATGTAGCAAATATATAATACTAAGAAGAATGGAACCTGTCTGAATTAAGGCATTTAGAATGTTGATGTTTGTTGTTCTTGTGACATGAATTCCGTCCGTGTTAGGGCTTTCTTTTGGCGATACCACGGTAAGCCCCGAAGCCTCGACTTGGTTGCAATCTTGAAAATTTACATGCATTTGTTGTGCATTTAGTAGCCTCAAATTGTTTACTCTTAAATTTGCACAATTCTTGAAAGTTAGGGCCTGAAAAATCAAATATCATATCAAAATTATTGTTAAAAATCTCAAATTATGTGATCCACATATAGCTATACTCAGATGTTGGATATCTTGGAAGAACATACCGTGGGTGCGTTTTGGCTCTGACATGGCTAAGAAGAGAAAACAAAAATAAATCGTCAATAAATAATTCAATCTAAATATATATATTTTTGACATATATGTCAAAAATGAAATTAATTACAATGACGAAAGTATGCATAGTATTTCATCTGAAATAGTTTTATAGAAAATTAATTATACCTTTGTTTTCTTGATTTTGCAAGAGTTCTTCCACCATATTTCTCCATTGCCATCCAAGGTTCCACCTCCAAAGACATTAATGTTTCTTACATCCTCGAACATGATCCAAAGCCTTCTTGGTACATCGTACATTTGAGGGAAAGCCTTGATTGTACCTTGGATCTGAAAATTCAATAAATATATATATGTCATTTACTCTAACATATATAACAATTATATATTCTTCAGAAAAATGATCATCGATAATAAGCGCACACACATATATATATATATATAAACTCGCCTCCATAGAAATATCCGAGCGACAAGGTCCAGTGAAATTAGCATGCTTCACGTAGTATGTCTTGTCTCTTGGCACAAGAATCTTTGTCGATCGAGAGGACTTACATGCCTTGTCCCATGTTGTTTTGAATGCCTATACACAAAAAGGGGTTAGTAATTAATGGATTTAGTTATTTTAGAGATTTTTTGAAACAAATAGTGTTTAGGTTTTGGACAAATCCCCTTGTTTTTGGTAAACAACCTTAAAACTACAAAGCATCCAACCACAATATAGTGTAGAGAATTTTAAAGACAATAGGGGCAAAAAATCGACTTAATCCAAGTATGTCATATTATATTTCTAGATATTTCAACTTGAAAGTATTGTCGCAACCATTATATTTTTTGTTAGAGTCCATCGCCCAACTTCATTAGCTTGTAAGTTGAAAAACTAATTAGTATGTGTTCTTTTGCAATTTGATTTAGCAATAATAATTTGAATGCGATATTTAAAAAAGAAAATTTGTAATTTTTTAAAGAATGATAATTGCTACGTAGTACTAGTAATATTTTTATTTATTATTACATAGAAAAAGTCGTAAAGACAATTTCAACTATTTAACATTTTAGTGAAATGACATCGACTAAAAAAAAAATCGACATTATACTAATTTATTATTAACAAATACTAATAATAATAATAATCCCCATATATATGAACATGAATGGAATCGTCTGTCCCAGACAGAATCCTGTCCCGTTGTCGCATGCACACATTGTGTATATATGTCATTTTATACAAACACACTATGTATGTAAGGATAGGGGGATAGAGTTTATTTTGGGACAGGTGATCCCATGGGGATATAAACAACACTTACTTGAAAATTGTTGGTTTTTCCATCAGCTTTGGCTCCAAAATCTTCAATATTTAGGACATCTAGGTATTGTCCTAATCTTCCATGGCTGCTGCCTTCGATCAACCTGGAATTATTGCGCCGAGGTTGATGGTGGTGGTGATGGCGATGGCGATGATGATGATGGTGACTTTTTTTGCTCGGCTTACAAGAGCAGTTGCACTTTCGAGCAAGACACGAGGAACAAGACAACAAGGCGATCAAAATCATTGCGACTAAACATGTCGTAATTCGCCTCATTTTCACACTTGTTGCAATCTTAATACAACCTTAATATTCCTACAGAACACACACATATGTACGTGTATATATATATATATATATCTTATGGAAGTGATGCTTTACATGGAAATGGAAGACTGACTGAGGAAGGAGGAGGAGGATATGTCAACAAAAGGCAGAATGGGAATTAATGTTGAATCTTAGGAGTGTTCAACTGATCATTAGGACACAATCCAATGAAGTTTGTTAATTTAGGGTTTATGCTTGTTTACCAAAATTCCATGCATCATCCAATTAATTCATTTTGTCCATAATCTGCCAAAACATATATATAGTTTTAATTTAATTTAATTTATACAAATGAATATTTAGAGTTAATTTGCATGGAAAAATTAAATCCATTCGATTTTAGTCACGATGATGATGATGATTATTATTATTTTATTTCTAATTGTATGGAGACTATATAAAGGCTCAATTGGCTTATGTTTTCGATTTTTTTTTTTCGACATTATTCATCAATAATTAAATTATATCAAATAGCTACTTTATTTATTTATTTATTTAAAATTTTAGGCAAGAAAAATATATTCTCTACCGATAAAATATCATATCTATTATTTATTTATATTACATTAAACAATAATTTTTTGTTTAATTATTTTTTTTAACTATAGATATTTTCTTTTTAAAACTTACAAGAAACGTTTACCTTTGACCTTCTTGAGAAAGTCAACCACTATCTGCTGTATCTGGGAAAAAAAGTTGGGGAATTCCACATTATTTGGAGAATAAAATAGAAATTACTTTGTCTTTTTTATAAAAATAAAATAAAAGGTGAAAGTGTTTTGACCGTGGAAGGATGGATGAATTAAGTAAGAGGCTGTTTGGTAGAAAGTTAGGGAAGGTAGCAACGAATTAGGTAATTAGCAAATTGTGCACTTTGTTTGCTTAATTAGTGAAATCATAGATCCCTTCAAGGATATATTTTAATTTCTATAAATATATAATAATAATAATTTTATTGCAATTTTATAAAGAGCAAGTTTTATGAGTTTCTCTATGTGAACTGAAAAAACACAAAACACTCAGATTAAAAAACAAAAAACACTTTTTTATTTTCACACATTATAAAATTTTAGTTGTACCAAAAAAATAAAAAACTATATTGAGCATGCTTTTATCAAATTTAAAAATTCAAATAAATAATTATATAATTAAATCTTAAAACTTTTGATATTAATTATTTTATATTGATTCATTATTACGGATTAAAATAATTAATATCAAAACAAGTGCAAAATAATTTTTAATTGAGAACCCATGCAGCTATTCAAAAATAAAAATAAAAATTTCCTATCAATCAATACAAATTAGGTCCTGCAAACAAGTCACAATATTGACCGCTGGGCAGTGACCTACAAAGTAACTTTCAAAAATTTTGTCTGAACAAGCGTTAGTACAGGTGATTTCTTTATCAATGGAAATTAAATAATATATCCAATTTCCAAGCAATAATATAATAATATATATAATATATCAATGAATCCGACGGTCAGATGTGTGGCAGTGTGATGATGCATGGATTCGTTGTTCTGGTATCATATGGCCTCACTGACACCTTCATTATTATAACAAATAATTCCAATCATGGACATGGTCTACCCTACCTTCAACCGGAGCCAGGGGGAATCCGTCCGCCATTTGACTTGGACGGTACTGTACTATGTCTATGGAGGAGCAGAAAGCCGGAGGAGTGGTGGCGGTGAATCCGCAACCTGCAAATGGATGGGCGGCGGCGGCCGTGGACTGGCTCGAATGGGCGATTGTCAAGCTCATGTACGACGCAAAGAAGCAGCAACCGCTGCACTATCTCTCCGGCAACTTCGCCCCCGTCGAGGAGACTCCTCCGCTCGCCGATCTTCCTATTAAAGGATATCTCCCGGTGAGTGATGTCAAGGTGTTTGTGAAAATTACTCAGTGAGGATTTGGCGTTAGGTCAGACTCAGAGAGATGAAATTCTCAAAGCCTCAGAAGCATATCGTTGATTCTCTCTGTATAATATTGTTTATGCAGTAGCTAATTGACACTTGTGGTAGTGGATTTAAACTCAAAGGTTTGTAGAATTATTGTTTATGTAAGTTGGTGTTAGATGCTTTCCTGCGTTGGATAATGGATATCTGTCGTTAATCTTCCTTAGCTTAGTCTTAAAATATGATAAAACTTTTCTTTGCTCGAATGATTAAATATTTCCAAAATCTCTACTTGAGTTAATCTCTTGTGAGTGGTTTTACTATGAGTAGCTTGCTCCACTTCATATCTTATTTGCTCGTAAATTATGGAGTTAGTTTGATATGGTGGAAGTTATCCTATTTCGCAACCCAATGTACTTGAGTATTTTTGGGTTTAGCCAAATCAGTTAACATATGTGGATACTTCAATAAATATGCTTGAAATTTAAAGTTGAACTTGAATCTAAAAGTAACTTTGGCATTATTCCGCTGCTTGAATTTGGAAGCTTTAACTATACATGGAAGGAAATTATGATACCTACTATATTACCCGAATATCATTTTAAGTCCATCATGTATTCTTTTGAATTGAAACTTGTTGAGGATGGACTAGTTTTAGAGACTTTAATGTATTAGGACAAATGTGAATCCAGGAGTGCATGAATGGGGAGTTCGTGAGAGTTGGCCCAAACCCGAAGTTTGCTCCTGTTGCTGGATATCACTGGTAATACTTTCTTGTTATTCAATTGCTTAAACCTGATCATGTTCTTCTCTCATTCTTGATTATAATAATCTTCTTATTAACATAACATATGTGTGTAATTTAACTGTTTCCCTGTTTCTTTTATGAGAGCAGGTTTGATGGACATGGGTGCGTATACAACATTCCTATTCCATATTTTGGGATGAAGGACTCTATCATTTTTACTTTTTCAACGGGAAAATCATTCTTTAGTTCATCCATATAAGCCACGCCATCAGTATTAAATATACCCTCTTCTTCTTGTTTCTGTTATAAAATTTGTAATTTTCTTTGTGCCTCTGAGTCTTGGGCATATGTATACGAAAACACATTTGAAGCAATGTCACACTCGCTAAATTAATGTATTGCTACATTGCAGAATGGTTCATGGTGTACGCATAAAAGATGGGAAAGCATTATATGTTTCCCGATTTGTGAAGACAGCGCGTCTTAAACAAGAAGAATTTCACCATGGTTCAAAGTTTAAGAAGGTACAGATGTGAATTAGAAATTTTTTTGGAAGTTCTTTCTTTAGCCCAAACTCATCTATTTCTTCATTATAGATATATATATTCAATATTTGAGCAACTAAAATACATGCATTTAAAATGAAATATACATCTCTTATGATAGAAAATCTTAAATGAGATGATCATTTAAGCTATCTAACTTGGTGTTCTACATAGCTGGAAATATTTTTTCTTATAAAATGACACATATTATTTTGTAATTTTTTTTCAATTATTAATTGAAAATCATGATCATTTCTTTCAAACAGATACCAAACTTTTATAATTCTTTAAAAATTATTGTCCCATTCTTAACAAATCTCTAGTTCTATCGAATTACATAATAACAAATCGTTAGTTCTATCGAATTACATATATGTAAAGTTTCTATTGAAAAATTGCTTCATGTTTGCAACTTTTAATCCCATCCTTTGTCCTAACATATGTGTTCATTAGTTAGTTGAGAAAATATAGATCAGTTCTCGAAATTAAATAGCAATACAGTTTTCACAAGTCAATTCCTTATCTTGTTTCAAGAACAATATTTGATATGTTTTTATCATGTCTATATGATTCAAGATTGGTGACCTCAAGGGGATATTTGGACTTCTCATGGTTTACATACAAATACTTAGAACAAAGCTTAAAGTACTAGATTCCTCTTATGGTGATGGTCTAGGTATTTCATGACTTTCTCTTTGTCTCTCACTCTCTGTGACATATCATTTTCATCAATCATTTTGTTTTTCCTTAGCTAACACAGCTCTAGCGTATCACAATGGGAAGCTCTTGGCACTCAACGAGGCAGATAAACCTTGTAAGTTTGCTTTCCTCTTTCTGTTATTCTTGCTTGAAATCGTCAGGGTGCGACATCTGACCAGTTTTTGCAAAAAAAAATACATATATTTCATATGCTTTCGTAAACAGCATCTGCACACAGAAAGAAGTATTGTAACAATTGAAAGAAAGCTAAAAGTAAAACTTAAGTGATGCATCTGATAATAGTTTAAAATTTTATGTTCAGCTAATACAGATTTGGAAATGTTAATTATACAAGGGAATATTTTCCAATCTACAAAGTACTGTGCAGATGCCATTAAGGTGATGGAAGATGGAGATTTGCAGACCATTGGTATGCTGGATTACGACAAAAGATTGTTGCATTCATTTACTGCTCATCCTAAAGTCGATCCTCTTACTGGTAAGAGAAATTCCCTGAATTTATGACGACAATTCGTTGCCAAGTTTCCAACATTGATCAACTTAACTTTTACACTAATTTGTTTTTGAGATTCTTGTGTAGTTTTACATACACTTGTCATTTCATGCATGAAATATGTGCTGAACTCCTGAAACGTTTACATTTGTTAACGATACACATTTGAAGTATTTTCGCTTCATGATTGAAAGTTCAGTCTTTTATTTCCTTTTTCTTTCTAAGTCATACAGACAAATTATAGAAACTTTGGATGCAGGGGAAATGTTTGCCTTTGGCTATTCAATGGAACCCCCATATGTCACATACAGAGTTATCTCGAAGGATGGCACTATGCATGAACCGGTGTCAATAACAATACCGGAGCCGGTCATGATGCACGATTTTGCCATTACAGAAAATTATGCAATTTTTATGGATCTGCCATTGTACTTCAAACCAAAGGTAAATTTATTTTGCAACAGGCGCAGTTATATTTCTGTTTTAGATGGGATATTTTTAGCTGCAAACATTAGTGTTGTTCATTCATAGTTTGATATTTGTTTGTCTCGCATGTGGCGTTCCCTAAGCTTCCCTTGTTATTTTGTCTCTTTAATTGCCATGAAAATAATATGAGAGTTCTAGGCGTGTTTAATGCTGGGGGATAATCAAAATTTGAATTGAAATATAATAAATTTTGATTTAATACTTTGTTGTATTTTTGTGTTAAAAAATGAAATTGGATTTTTTTTTTTTATATTTTTTCTGTTGATTTGTAGTTAACTATACAGGCTCATGTATTCTCAGCGAAGGAATTTTATTTTAATTTAAATTAATTTTGATTTAAAAAATTAGATGTTATTCTTAATGTAAAATTCTCGAGAAAAGATAATTTTATATTAATTTGATTTTAAGGAAACACTGTTACTTTATGTTTATATTTTCACCTTCTTCCAAAACTAAAACATAACAAAACATTTTATATTCATGTGAATATTAAGGTGTTGATTAGGATCATGCTCATTAACCTTAATAGGCATATGGTTGAAATTAAAACATAATTAGCATATAATTGGAATTAAAACAATATCTAACGTAATGTACTTTATTACCATAGTCATATTATACAACAATCTGTGTTATCGATGTTTGCATTGTATTAGCTAATCAGCACACTAACTGTTGCTTATATTCATATAATTTCATCAGGAAATGGTGAAGGATAACAAATTTATCTTTAGTTTTGATCAAACAAAGAATGCACGATTTGGGATCCTCCCTCGATATGCAAAAAACGAGCTTCTAATAAAGTGGTTTGAGCTTCCCAACTGCTTCATATTTCACAACGGTGAGCAACTTTACTCTTGCTGCAAATACAATGCTTTCTTATGTATTCTTAATATAATGAGCACATACAACAAGAACCCTAATGAGAATTCATTCACCAAAAACTGTTTCAAACACATTTACCGACTCTGAATTCTTTGTCAGCAAATGCTTGGGAGGAAGGAGACGAAGTTGTTTTGATCACTTGTCGATTCGAGGATATAGATCTCGAAATGGTCAATGGTGCTGTAAAAGAATCCAGCGAGAATTACATTATTGAATTGTAAGACAAGCTGAGAAATGCAGATACAATCTTCCCTGTCAGAAAGTAAAATGAAATAAAGATGATGCTGATCATAGTGGTCCTACTGCAGGTATGAGATGAGGTTCAACATGAAAAATAGCCAGTCTTCACAGAAAAAATTATCCGTGTCGTCAATCGATCTTCCTAGGATTAATGAGAACTATATTGGCAGGTAATATTGTAGAGGAACTGTCTTATTTAAAAAATGTGTCGTGCAAGTAATGTTTCTCTTGTAACAGTAAACCGATATCTGTGGTCACATATTCAGGAAACAAAGCTTTGTCTACGGAGCAATACTGGAAAACTTTGATAGGATAACTGGAATTATCAAATTTGACTTACGCGAGGAACCGGATCCTGGAAGAGTTAAACTTGAAGTTGGAGGCAATGTCAAAGGGATCTTTCATCTTGGGCCAGGAATATTTGGATCTGAGGCCGTCTTTGTCCCTCGTCAGCCTGGTACTTCAACAGAGGAAGATGATGGCTACTTGATTTTCTTCGTACACGATGAGAATACAGGGTAAGATACCTCTTGCAGTCTTACAGCTTTTTTTTCATATTTTTTTCTATGAACTCTTTGACCACAAGCAGCAGAAGGGTAAGTATTGCATTGAATTTTCTGCATCACTAAAAAGTAAGTAATAAAAGTGCTATACAAAATCGTGGTCGAATGAACTTCAAAAAATTTACTAGTTACGGGCGAGGACAGTAGTGATTTTTACTTTAAGTGAAATGTCTCCTCATTCTTCTCCTAGTTCTTCATTTCAAATATTCTAGTTTAGCAATAACTCAAGCTTCGACTTTCTTTTTTAAAAAATGGGTTAGTTACCAAACGTCATTCTTATGAGTTAACATTGATTTGGGCAGAAAGTCAGCAGTGAACATAATCGACGCAAAAACAATGTCAGCAGATCCTGTTGCTATAATCGAATTACCTAAGAGAGTTCCATATGGTTTCCATGCCCTGTTTGTTACTGAGGTTAGTACTCTGCTTTTGTTGATCTTATTGATCCCTATCCTATGTTCAGCTAAATCCATGACAGAAAGTAAATGTCGAGATTGTAGAAGGATTATCAGTGGACATTTAAGCATACGGAGTTTCTTACCATTGAAAATTAATCCTTAAGAAAACATAAGTTTGGATCAGTGGATTTGCATCAGGATCATGTTGCACTTTCAATTTTGGTGTTGATTTTGAACAGGAACAGATTCAAGAACAAGCGAACATGTGATGCAGCAACCGAGCCAATGTACTGCCTGTGTGTAGTAATTCCCCAGCATCATTTCTCCTGCCCTACTAAACAGAAGACAACAAACGTTGTATAATGTGCTCGGTACATTCTGATTAAGTAATACTCATATGTTTAACATGCAAAATCATTGTAAATATAATCTTTCAATATCCTGATATGACGCGAAACATTATGGTCTTTACATACTTGACTTACCAAGTTTGTCTTCAAGAAACATTTGTATCCTCTTCCAAAAGCAATTCAACTTGCTACAGAACACAGCAGCACATCACTCTCATATACAGAGATACAGTTAGGAGATATTGATGTGGGAATTGGAAATAAATGCTTGCAGAGATTTACAGCAAACTCGAAAAGACCTACTACTAGGGTGTGTTTACTTTGAATGTTGGTATTATAATCACTAGTATTATTTCAATAGATTATATAATTAATTACTATTATGCTAACTTTGTTTGATTACATATAGTAAAAATATAATTAGGTTGGATATAATATTACTATAAACTAATCCAAGCAGAACCATTTTACATGTGTAGTTCTGAAAGGAATTAGGAATAAATAAAATATGCAAAAGCAAGAGCAAGAGCAAGAGCAATGAACATTGACATCTTGAGGCACTTATGTATACTCTTAGAAGAAAATAACTGTAAGGAGAGATGGAGTTCAACTTCAATTATGGAACATGTAAGAAAAGAAACTGCAAAATCTATTCTTCCATATAGATAGATACATTGAACTAAAGAAGAAGTTGTGAATACTGACTGCCTCACTGTAACCAGCCTACATGTTAAATAACACTAAGACAAAAGAATCAAAGATCTACTACAATGTCTGTAATTCCTTCATTACCTTCACTTACATTAGTAGTAACCCAGTCATATTTTGTTGCAGCTAATTCAGTTACAATGATGCAACATCTCAATAACGTTTGAGCCAAAAACAACTGAACCAGTTCAATTACAATAATGCAACTGCTTATTGCATTTTGAATGAAAAACAACCGAAGAAAATCTACCATGAAATGTATATTAAACCAAATGAGAAATATGTCATTCTGGCTTTGCTCACTTATGTTTTCATCATCTTTTTCGCACCTTTTCATTCTACAATTTAAAATAAATACATAAAATTTCATGCCCATAAAGCATCATTTTCAACACTGTAAACTCTATAAAAAATATATCACATTCAACCAACTCCAAAAAATTCCAATCCAAAATACAAGTAAACATACCCTTAGGTTCATTTAGATGTTCTTTACAGACATTTTGGTGTTTTGGAAATAGAGGGAAAAACAATAATAAACTTGAAATAATTTTTGATGTAATGGCTTTGAATAGAAAATAATTTTAATGCAATATCTTAAATGAAAATAAAGTGTTTGATTTGACTTTTTTTTTTTTTTTTTTTTATGGTGAGAAAATAAGGTTGAAAACACAATTAAACAATCCCCTCTATGTACCTGAACAATATGATGACGGTAAAGCTTAAACTAACTACAAAAAAGTAGTCAGAAACACCTTCTTATTCAGTTTCAGACATAAATTACTTGTCTCTCAGCTCAAATCTCAGCAATATTCAGAAAAATAAAAAATCATTACGTCACTAAAATGAATCAAACAGAAAGTAAGAACAGAAATTTTCATGTTAAGATGCAGTAACATATCCCTCAGAAATGCCTATTCTCTACCTGGCGCAATATGAATATACATACATGGCCACTCAACCTCCTTGGGGAGGGAGCACCAATTGTGCGCAGCTTCAGATTACTAAATGTTTCGTCAATGGGATATGCCCTAACATCGGATTACCAATAAGCAAACTTTTCCAAATTTAACATGACCAAAAAAACCACATTACGCACACCGCAAAGATCTCAATAATCACCATGAATCATAAAAGCTACATCCGATATCTAGCTCCAGCTTCGAATCATCGCCAGAATTTCACCGAAATTGCAGCGCAAAACTGAGGCTCACTTATTCATACATCAAGCATGGAAAAAAGAGTACCAAAACGCAGAATCGAGCACGCATTTCCAGAGAAAGAGGGGAGTTTTCCATGGCGAAGCAGCGAGGAAGGACATCGCAACTGTGGAAGAGACTACTCCCCCGAGAGCTGCAATTAGGGTTTCTGGTTCTCTATTATTGGTTTTGCCCTTTCTTCACTGCCCCTTATTTTCAAGGTAAATTTCATAAACGCCCATGTAGTTTTAAAATTGAAAATTCAGACACCAAACTTTTCCCAACAGAATTTTCTTGCACAATTATTGCATAATCTTCTGGTGTTGGAATCAATTTTCTTAACTACCAAACAACAAAAATGCAAGAAGCAACAACTAAAGGCAAATGGAGCAATACATATGATCGATCATAATAAAAAGCCATAGCTTTTAGTACACAACAAACGAAACAGACAGTAAATACCAGTAACAAAGTAATAAGCAGCAAACACTTCTTGTCCATGCTTACACACAATCGGGCACACAACAGTAATCACAAATGTCGTAAACTTACAGTCGGGACGGGACGGGACGAAACAGCCAAGAATGGCAAACAAGTCCCAACTAAAGAACCACTCCCAATCCCTTCAAGAGACACAAAGTAACCAAGCCAAGAATGAATTGCCTGACAGAAAAAGATTTCATGCCAGAAGAAGCTATCCCGGGTGGCTTTCGATGCACCCACCCAACTAGATAGCTTCTCAGTTGCCGGAGGCAGGCCCCTGCGGAGATTGGGTCACCAGAAAGTTCCAGTTACTGTCACTGAAATGTGGGTCGTTGTGATCTCTCCGGGCCGGCAGCTGCTGCTGCTGCGAATAGTATAACTTCAGGTCATGGATGCTGCCAAACTCGTCCGAGTGGATCTGTTCTTTACGCATTTCTTGATGTGTATTGGACTTGTTGTCTTGTTGTTCAGATAACATGTTGCTATTGCTAGACATGTTTGCAGATGACGTAGGAGAGGGTGGACCGTACTTTGATTTCTCTTCGGAACTTTTGGTTTCGCTGTTTGAATTCTTAGTGTTGAGGAAACGCCCGCCAGAGCCCCTTGCCCTCCTCATCGCATGCTTGTGTCGGGATTCGTGAAGATAAGGCTGCAGATATTCGGTATTTAGAAATATAAGTTAAAAGTAGACAACAAATGCAGAGGTTAGAACGTAAACTTAAAATTTTTCGATGAAGTACATGTTCGATTCAATATGGTGTAACCAAATGCCCAGTGTATTGGATATCAATAAAGCTCATTCGATATCAATAAATCTAAAATGATAATCTTTACCGTGTTTTAAACTTATAGTTAAGGCAGTAAGTTATCGGATACTGTTGTCATTTGAAAATTAAGATTGCATATTGGAAGCAAAAACCGACAAATTATTCCATACCTTTCTGTTTTTGACTATTTTCTTGTCCAGCTCTGCTTTTGCTCGGATTTGTCTTCGCCTTAAAATCCCATGGTACTGTTTCGCATTCACATAGACGGGTTCTTCTTCCATTTCAAGAGGTAATGGCATTCTTGCCGAATGATACCCAAGGAATTGAGGATTAACCTAGAATCAAACCAGCAGGGTGTTTTTCGTTTTCCAGACAAAGAAGAAAACCTTCTAAATGTTGAAAACTCCATAAGCATTAAACAGAACTGTTCTTTATTAGAATTGAATCTGGTTATAATAAGATGACTTGCATATGAGATTATTATCTTACCGAAGCCCCATAAGTGAAGATTCCTCCATATTGTGGTTCGGAGTATGGATATGGCGCCAACATCTGTAAATGAAGATTTAAATTATAACAGACATGGTGTACGACTGGAGTTGTAATATTCAAATGTTTGCACAGTAATCAAGTCGAGCATGTTCATATAGAGAGACAAGTGGTGGGGGTCTTACGACGGAATGGCCGACAAGTTCCATTTGCGAATTTGCATCACGGGCAGCCCGCTGTTCATGTCCATTGTTAATGCTTCTGCTTAATAACTCTACAAGAAAATTACATAGACCGTAATCAGACAACAAATGAATATACACGGCCGTAAAACCTCAGCAATACCATTCAAGACAGTTTGTCTTAAATCTTCCAGACGATACTTAAATACCAGACAATACAACGAGACAACATCAGCTAACTGCAGATATTTAGGAGTTTGGTTCCCCGTACAGTCTACATACACATGCCTGAGATAAATTAAAATGCTCAAGCTTGATGATATCATTCACTTTACAAACAAGTATTTTCAGACTAGTTGAAAAGAACATAAACAAACCAGATCGAAGAGTTGCATCAGTTTCTTTGTCCTTGGCAATCCCTTCAGAAGTGCTTTGCTGGTGAAGAGTTCCCGGACTTACAGAACCGTTTTCCTGTCCAGAAGAAGGCATGTCATTGTTCCCAGGACTCTGCCACCAATGACGATTAGATGTTGAGATTAAGAGCTCGTCGTCTGGCGGCTGCTGATTCTTACTTTTGGCTAGAGTTGGCATTATTGTTAATTCTCCCCAAAACGGTTAGTGACCTAATCATAATCTGACAACAACAATTGATCTTGTAAAAACAAGAATCACTCAAAAAGTAAAATCTACATACAAAGAAGAACAAATTTTGAGCAGAGATTAAGAAAAGCTTCCAAACATTCATTGTCATTTATTTTCTTTAAGAAAGTTAATCCGTAACACCAAGATCACTTTCTAATCATAACTGTGTTAATTTAACCAACATCTATCATTAAAATTACCAAAAACAAACCATAGCACCTATCACTATCGAGAGGGACTTCAAGGGAAAGGGAACCATCAACGGCAAATATTGGAGTATTATTGAACATATAATAAAAAATAACAGTACCCATTTCCCTATCAGTTCAAACTTTTAAGTGAGAATTTTATTCCTTGTTCAACTCCCCACCATCATCCATTCATGAAAACTTACTTCAAGTGTAAGACTGTATCTTAGCATCAAAGCTACCAATTCAAAATCGAGTACAATTACTTTGTTGGATGTGATCATAATTCAAAGTACTATTTGGAATGATAACTTTATCCCTACCTAGTTGGCTTGAATCATTTAGCACATTATTAAGCTCGATGGTCGGATGGTGGTCATTCAATCATAAATCGTCTCATTATGCATCGTAAGTATTTGATTAGAATAGATAATGTAAACATACATATAAAGCATACCGACAATGGGATTAAAATGCATCCTAAAAAATTTCAAGGATATCAATATCCTAACACCCAATCAAAGCACCAAATGAAAATTTTCATACAAAAATAACCTCCATTGATTAGATCAATGCCTAGAAATCACATACTCACAACAATTCCACTACATTCATACTCTAATTACACAAACTCTGCAGTTCAGATATATTTCTACATCAAAAGTTGCCATATCATAACAACAACAGAAATTCTACAATAATTCCAAAACATACCCAACACAACTGAAATAAATAGCCACTAATTCTCGAAAGCCAACGAATAAGGCATTCGTTAATTTCATCCCCAAATTCAACTTCTAGGGTTCCATTCAAACTCTGATAATTCAATCGACCTAAATCCAAAACCCTAAATGAGAACACCGGATTTTTCGGAAATTAAAGAAAATTACCTTGAAACTTGTACGACGTCGGAGGAGGAGACCCCGGCCGAAACTCAGCAATCAGAAATCGCTCATTTTCCCACAAGTCGAGCAAAGTTCAAATCAATCGGCTGACGAATCGACCCCAATAAAATAAAAAAACGTCTACATCATATACTTAATCTCTTCTTTCCAATGGGAGGGGGAATTAATAAAAGAAATCTTCAGATGGAGAAATGAATAATTTTAGTTTTGAAATCTTCAATTTAATTATGGCCTGTCTCCAATTTGTTTTTTAATCCTCACGCCATTGTCGCCCTCCTTGTCCCTGTTGAGGAGATAACATCCAAACAAAAGCTTTCTGTTCATAATGGCCACAACGTGTTGGCTTTTATAAAATGTCCTAAATGCCCCTCCATTTTATTTTTTTTTAAACATCATAAATTTGACAAAAAATACAAAAAAAAATATATCCTTATTAAATTTGGCGAGACGGAGAGTAATATAGTAGTATTTTATTTTATTTTTTTTTTGTTAAATTTATATTTAAGGTGTGTTTGTTTAGGGTTGAATTTTTTGAGTTGATATTTGAATAATAAAAATTTTGAATTTGAATAGTCGTATAAATATGTAAAATTAATTTTTAAGTATAATATAAAAAATGAAAAATAGGTGATGAATAGTGTATTTAAAATTTAATCCCTCAAACAAACACACCCAGTAAATTCTTTTTTTTTTTACAAATAATTATAAAATTGTCACTATTTTTTTTATGTTTATTACATTTTTCATTAAATATTTAATAAATATTTCATACTATTTCCTTATATTTTTTTTATCTATACTATTTTTATATAAAAATATTATTCTATCTTTATGAGTATAATCATATCATCATATATATATATATATCTTTATTCTATCTTTATGATTATAATCATATCATCACATATACTTAGGGTGACTCCACTTTCAAATTTTGCAATTTTGCAATATCAAAATTTAATAAGAATGTAATTTTTTTATTTTAGTTTTAAATGTGTGTTGTTTTTTGTGTTACTTTTCTAATAATTTTTATACTTTATTTTTGGTAAATATAAAGATGAAAATATTATTTTTGTTTTTTGTACAAATAAAGATGCAATTATTAAATATGTGTGATTTTTTTTCAGATGTCATTGTTATAATATTTTTTCACAATTTTTAGACATACAGAAAATGCAAAGATGATAAAGATAACAATGCAAAGATAATATTTTTTATTATATTGCTTTTGATTTTTTATGTTTAATTTTATTATTTTTGAGAAGATATCTATGAGTATTTGTTTCTACTTTTTATTATTATTATTATTATTATTATTATTATTATTATGTATAAATAATTTTATATGAATTTATTTTAATATATTTTATAAATACTTCAATTGTACATGTTTTACAAATTAATTAAAAAATAATTTATTTTATTTTATTTTTTATTAAATTTTACAAATATTTTAATTGTTATATATTTTAGTCATATTTTAAATATTATAATTTATATTTTTAAAATTTTAATTAAATTAAATAATTATTTTAAATTTTAATTTATAATTATTTATATTATGCAATAATTAATTTTACGTGTTTGTTTGGGATTGTTCATCTTATTTCCCCCTCTTCCAAAACATCAAATCAAACTCCTATTTTTTATTTTTTTATATAAAATTAAAAATCAATTTTACATTCAAAACATCACATAACACCTATTTATATCGCATTATACGACTATTTAAATTCAAAATTTTTACTATTCAAATTTCTAACTCAAAATCCAAACCCCCAAACAAACACACCATAATATTTTAAATCATACATTTTCTTGAATCTCCGTATCTAAATTTATATACTGAACAAATGGAGTAAATTTCTAAAGATTACACTCGTAATTAGTGTGGAAAAAAAATATCGGAGGGTTAAATACGTCATTTCGGAAAAGATTGGTAGTTAGTGTGGAATAAATCATGTGGGGCCACCACATATTTGGTGCTGGAAGTGTTTCCCCGGGCCCACAGACACGTGGCCTATAACGGTAACGGCAATTTTCCGTAGAGTAGTCGTCATTGTCATTGAGAATTGGAGTTAACGGCGTTGAATCCAGCACGTGAAACTACGGGAACTCGCAGATCGACACGTGGTAGTTAATATTTATAGGTATTAAATATATATTGATGTATTTATTCCTTTCTTTTTAGGCACTAACCTAACCACTACTAAAATATTTTAATATCAAAACATTAGAATTAAATCAATAATTGCGTAAAAATATCATTAATTAACAATTAATAATTAACATTAATTCACAACTTTCGGTTTAAAACAGTCAAATATATTATATATATATATTTTTTTATCAAGTGACATGAGCTTCTATAATAATGGTGACATGATGAACAGAACTGATTGTATATTCCAGCCCAAGTAAAGTAAGTTGGGGTGATAAGTAATATATATATATATATATATTTGCATGATTGCTTGCACTTGAACATTCTTTATCAGGTCCACCTCTAGATTCCAAGAAGCAAAAATATCATTCATCAGACTTTTGATTTAAATAGTAAAAATTTAAATTTAAATATTTTTTTATGTAATATAATATAAAAAAATATATTTAATTTGATTTTTTTTTTTTGAATAATAGGAATTAAAAAATAACCCCCAGACGAACATGCATATATGAGATCACACTATCACTACCTAATTCAAAACTGACAGGTCAAAGTATGTTACCGCCCTGGGTGGTCCCTTTAGATTATTGTGCATGTATATATTTGTATTAATTCATAATATTAACATAGCATGTTTATTGTTGAGAATATACATATTTACATAACCAATCACTATAGGGTTTCAAATCAGCACTACTTATTTGTTCACTTTGAATATTATTTTAAGTTATTTACTATTAACCTTTGTAATATATATATATATATGTTTTATTTTTTTAAAATAGTGCATTGATTTTTTTTAATAAAATTTTTTTAGCATGAGTATTCCTCTAGTAGTTTTTGCAAACTAGATCAATACTATATTAAATGATACTTATTGCCGTTTCTCTCCGACTTGCCACGTGCCCACCACGTGCCCGTTAAACCACACCAATCCATCTCTTTCCTGGAGATTTTCCACACATTTTCCTTCGACAAGTGCGGGCACGCGCATTCCACGCGCCAACCCCTGTCCTGTCCACCGGGAAATTTTCTGTTCATGTTCCCATGGTTAACCGCTCATTTTTCAGGTGATCACTACTTAATAAGTATGAATGGGTGATATATCCAAATTTAAAGTATATTGAATTTATTCTACCAAACAATATACAATTTACCCAAAATTTTGTATAGTTGTCAAGGTTTTTGATTTTGGTATATGTAAGCTCCAAATGCTTGATATACCATCTCATACCAATATATATATTATTATTTTTTCTAATATACGGTATACCAAAAAGTCACAAGTTTAACTCTCGCACCACTAGACTACCTCATGTGGGGTTTAAAGGTCATTCCTTTGATTCACCTAGAGTACGAGTTTATTCGATATGAACTCTATTCCTTTATATCTACTGGCTCAATTAAAGCATAGTGAGAAAAACAAGAATGATTGAATGTAAGCTGAGGATCTTCTTAATTTCCTATGAATCCAAACACAAAGATGCTCCATAAAGAAGGGGAGCCCTTAGCGGGATGATATAGAAGATTAGTCGGGAAGTTTTAGTATTTCAAATGTCACTCAACTAGATACTTCATATGCAGCAATAAGTATGGTGAATCATTTCTTCACTCGCTGTGTGATTCTCATTGAAAGCACTTCTATGCATTAACAGGTACATTAGCATGGCCACTCTAAGAAGATTGCTAGGTATTCGAAATTGATTAGACATGATTTCCGGTGAAACAATAATTCTGTGACGTAACAAGAATGAAGTTTTGGTACAATAATAGTCCAGGCAACACTATATATTATACAAATCCATTATTTAATGAGCAAACGAAGCATATTGAAATTATTCTTCGTTCTTCATACAGAAGATGCTATTTGGGTGTGTAAATAAAAAGTATGTCCTCAAATGATTAACTTGCAGATATATTGATAAGAGCACTCCGAAATTATAGGTCTAAAGAGTTCATATTGAACAAGTTTAGCTTGAGGTGAGCTGTCATATTAAGCCCATTTAGATTACTTTGTATATATCTATTTTTTTATAATACAAACTCACTGTAACTTAAAATGTTGACATATATATATATAAAGTAAGAGGCACAGTACTAGTTATTTTTAATTTTATCATAAAAACAATACATGGCCATCTAACAAAAAATACCCATTATTTGCACATTTACAAACAACAGTCAAATGGATATTCTCTTTTGATACAAAATTACCAAAATAAAGTTGGGACAAGATGGCTTACCTTTCGCTTTGAGCAAACTTTGACAAACAGAGCATATACATAAATCCATCCATCCATCTATGTTATGGGAACATTCCTTCGAGACATTCGTCAAAGTTTTCATCATCCTCTGTCTTATCATCAGCATTTGAAATCGAAGCCTTCTTTCCTGTGAAATGAAAACAGCAAGTCT
Organism: Andrographis paniculata; assembly: GCF_009805555.1. Taxonomy (NCBI): domain Eukaryota; kingdom Viridiplantae; phylum Streptophyta; class Magnoliopsida; order Lamiales; family Acanthaceae; genus Andrographis; species Andrographis paniculata. The sequence continues at coordinate 230,164 of NW_026137563.1, read as the reverse complement.
CTGAACATGTCTCAAGTAGTGCCTGAGTAAATCAAATTGTACTGCCATCATACCTTTCCTTCTGTCTTTGCTTCTACTATAAGCAATGTCTCCTTCGTCATCACTTTCATTCCTATCCCTGAAAATATTGGAATTTATTTATAGCCTAGGATCAAGAATCTGAACAAACATCGGCACCCAATAAAGGAGGTATTGAAAATATGTTGCATGACATTTGCCGTAGGCTAACCTTTTCTTTCGGTGTTTTTCAGTCTCCTTCAGTTTTGATTCTTCCTTCTCTTTCTCCTTCTGCTTCTTGTAATATAGCTTCTCTGCACATCTATTTCGGCACCCCCGTTCCACAAAATTTATATTGTCTTAGATGAATTTTAAAAATTCAATAACCTAAATCTAACCAGCAAACTTACATCCAATGATATTTTAGCTTCATATGAGACAGACACATTCTTAGAAAAATAATATACTATTAAATAAAAACCGAGACTATTTCATCTAAACAGTCCAGAAATACATAAAAATGATGGTGCAGAAGATAAGTGGCCCGAGAACTTTCAGAGATATCATGGTTTTCCTAGGGAAGTTATTATATCACCCTGTCTGTCCTTCGTCATAAGGCATATCTTGTCCAGTAAACACCGCTTAATGTCAATGCCTTTACTTCAATTACAGTTCAATGTTGGTTCAATGCATGATGCAGTTCACTTGTTATTACATCTCATTTCTTTCCTCTACAACAGAAAGGTTAAGAATTTCAATTCTCGCATACCATTTTACAGGAATGATACAAAAAACAGCCAGATGGACAGGAGGTGCCAGATTGTCATACACACCACAAACAAACAGATGAATCAAAAGAACTGTTTCTAATAATTCCCATAAAAGGCATATCATGACCATCAATTGGTTTTGCTTTATTTATCCGACATGTATTTGCATTTTCTCAATCATTTCATAATTGAGACGAAATTTCTCTACATATTCATAAAGATATAATCTAGCCTTAACCAAAAACAAGGTGAGAAAATTATATGCGACACTTGCATGCTGAGAGTTGTGCCATGCCTTAATTCACCTATTTGCTTTTTAAAGTGCACATCCTTCAAAGATGCTCAAATAAAGATGGCCTAAATGAAGGGCTGATATTGATAATGATAAAGCCAGAACCATGCCTCTATAGTGTTCGAACGCCTCAAATACTGCAAGATATCGACAGCTAAATCAAAAGAATCAAAGCATTGCTGACTCACCTCTCACATACTACTAATTTGACCAGAGCCTGTTTGTTTTCTCCAGCTTCAAAATAAGAAAAATTTACCTGCATTTCAATTAAATTAGTGGATGAAGGAAAATTAAGAGACGGGTGTTGTTTCAAAATCTATAACACAATCAAGAATATCCTATATCTCTGGAATATAATAACTCACAACTCTTCATTCACAGAAAATGTGTAAATGTTAAACTTCCACTGAAGCTAACCTCGTAGCTTGACAAGCCATCTCTTTTATTGCAATGCTTATTACCACATTCAAACTGCCCTGACAACCAAAGTGTTTTTGGTTAGGCGTAATCTTAAGATAACTTTAAGTGGAATATAAACCCTTAAAACAGTAACAGAAAACCAAAACCACCATGCACAGTAGACGTGTTGAAAAAGCAGTTTACAAGTAAGCTTTCTATTTTCCAAGCAAACAATCCCTTGTTATCAGAATACAGTTAGATCCAGACTATGTCAAACAAAGCTAAATAATGCAAACTTGTATGTTTTCACTTGAACCTAAACAGAATAAAACTACACCTCTAGATCAAAGGCAAATAATGCTCTAACTGTACTTTGATAGAACCATGCTGCACCTCTAGATCAAGGCAAATAATGAACTGTAAGAAAGTCAGTGCACGATTTATCCAAGTGTCTCCAATCAACATGCCAACTGCCAAGGACAAATTTAGGCAGGATCCTAAGGATTCCTGCTATTCTCAAATTGCCAATTTTTACTTCGCTTTCACTTTTCCTTTAAATTTGGGCAAGCCACATTTTTATTTCACAATGACTGTCTTCGGGTGCAAATAAGGTACTTACAAAGTTACAATCTTTCTCTGGATTACAGTTTTTACTAACTCAGTGCAAGACTGTAATAAATCTCAATTTTCTGAAATCAGCCATAAATTGATGAATTGAAGGGTGTGTTTGTTTGGGGGTTTGGATTTTGCGTTTGGGTTTTAAATAGTAAAATTTTGAATTTGAATAGTTATTTGATGTGATGTAAATAGGTATTGATTTGATATTTTAAATCTAAAATTGATTTTTATTGTAATATAAAAGATAAAAAAATATGTATTTGATTTTAGATTTTTGGGGGAACAAATTAACGAATAGTGTAAAATCTTAGAAAACCTCCAAACAAACACAACTGAAGTATACTGTAAACTAAAGGCGATCATTTGTGTATCCATAGATCAATAGATAGTACTTGTTAGAATAACTACCTTATCAAAAGTTTAAGCTGATATAGTAACATACCATTCTATATAAAATTTTATAAATTAATTCATCTAACACACTTTGAAGAGTAAACAAGATTCAAGGAAAGAATGGTACCTTTCCCAGACATCACCTCCTTTTCAGTTCTCCATCTAAGACCAATCTACAAAGAGTACATGCCATGGTTCAAGAAAAGGATGCAAATTGTTAACAAGAAATAAACCTGAAAGGCCAAAACTAACAAATGTTTCAAGACTAACTAAATTAGGGATGGCAATAGGTCCGGTCCAGCCAAATCCAAGACTCGACCCGAATACACATTTTGTTGGACTCGAAACCTGAATTGAAACTGGCTATACTCGAACCCGATCATACCCAAACTATACCCCATAAGACTTGATAGACCCAACACACCCAATTTTTTTACAATAATTAAAGTTTAACTTAAATTTGGACCGGGACCCGACATATATTAAAATTTATATATTGTATTAAAAAATATTATAATAAATAAAATAAATAAATTAAACTAAAAAAATATTTTTAATTTAATTAATTTTATTAGAAATTATTTTTTCACATATATAATTGATATATTATTAACATATTAATCAACTCTAGTCGAATCCGAGTAGAGTCCACCCTTAAACCCGATACCTGATCTAGACTCGATAAGAGTATACAATATTCAACCCATACCCGATCCAATATCCGTACAATTGGATCGACCCCAAATAAATAGGTCGGGTGTGGGTCGGGTCTACCCGGACCCATTGCCATCTCTAAACTAAATCATACATCCAACAACAATTATCCATTTACTTGTAGCCTCATGTCATGTGATGCATTTTAGCAAGAATCATGTTTAAGTATAAGTGATCTTGCTTAACTGTTAACATAATCATCAAATAAGATAAGATTTAGGTAATCAAATTAATAGTGGACCAATTATCTCCTTTGTAAGCAACCAAAGCGTAAAATCTTCGGGTTATTGTTATTTCTTTAAATCAAAGTTAATTAGACCTTGACAGGTATTCATTGGAGGCAACTTTTATGTTCTTTGACGAGCATTACAGTTACTGTTAGAAGGACATAGGAAGCAGAGTTTATATTAAGACATAATTAGATAAATTTTGCTTCCAAAAGAATCAATATAAATTCCAGAAGCATTATGGAAAGAGCATCTAACAAATCATGAGACTCTCAAACAATCATACCTTGCCCGTCTTGTATTGAGACATATCAGCTATGCAGTATCTTTAATAAGTTAAAGAAAAAAATGAAATTTTTCTTGTTATAAAAATAGCAAAATAACTAAGCCACGCATCCATGCAGAATGTCATGTGATATGACTCACTTTTCTGCAATGACCGTGACCCATGTCCCTGTCAATAACAAAGTAACTTCCCACATCACAGTTCAGAAGTTTTTTATTTCATCAGGCACAAGCCTCAATCAATTTCCTAACATGAAATTTCCTATTATAATTTGAATTACAGCCTCATCATGTATATGTGAAAAGCAGAACGGAAGTGCTTGTTCTAAAAAGCAAAGCTTTCAGTACAGACACAATTAAAATGCATGCAGTATTATTGCTTCTTATGTGATGCACCATGACTCCTGAGTATGCAGTATAGCAGTGTCCTTAAAGTCAAATGAACCCCGAAATTTTAGCTTGTCATAGAATACCATCTTCTATAACCCATACCTACACAGGAAATAAAGGCAAGTAATATGCCTCCTCACACAACTCTTAAAATAGAGCTGAAACACCTTTATGAACATGAAATTGTCAAATCAAAGATAGATTAATACATTTATACATTAATGACATAGTAATTCTTCTGCCCTTTACTATCAACATGCTATTTAGTTCCAATTACTTGCAATTATCAATGTGATGGAACTAGGTTTTATTGATCAACAAAAGTAATCATTAGTGAGGAATTACAAAAAAAGACAAAAGGAAAATAAAAACTCAAAGGTGGGATCCTCCCAACAACCTCAGCTAAAATATTCTTCAAAAGCATGAGAAAACTAACAATCCCTTACCAATTAGTATAAAGAGCAACTCATGGGCTTAGTCAATGATACAGAGTAAGGATATGCATATTTTGAGTGCTTGAGACATGAATTATGTATTTCTTGCAGTATAAATCATCATAAACTCAGGGTGTTTCTAATCATATTTCAAATCAGCAACATCAGGGGGGGGGGGGGGGGGGGAGGGGGAATAAAATCACAATGCAAAGGATACTCCTTGAAGAGCTTGTCATAGTATCGCTTCACCAGCCTTTGTTCCCAAGAAGGATACTTGTCATCCTCCTCAGTTCTTATGAACCTTTTTGAAAATGATGGCAAAAAGTGCTTAAGACAACTTATTTGAACAAACAAGAAATTGCTTCTTTTTCTTTTCTTTTTTTTTTTGTACGGGTAAATTATTAAAAAATTGAAATCAGAACACCATAACATTAAGTGGTTCAACCATATGGCCAACATTGACAAATGAAATGCCCAAAGCTATCACATTTGGGCTTTATGAAATGGAATGAAATAACCACACAGGTGATGCATAAAGTCGGATTGAATATGAATAACCAAAGCTATCAAATTGACATATTTGAAAACAAGTATAAAAATGGAGTAATACTAGCATAACAAACAAATGTATAAGACTGAATCAAGAAAGGCAGCAGCCATACCTATATCCTTCTCTAAGGGTGTCTTGATCAGTTCTAATAGGCAATGCTTCTCGAGGAGATTTTTGCTTCCCATAATAATCAACTGATGCAGTGTTACATAATTGGAATTAACCATAATGCACACAGTATAGGAAATGTTGAACCAACCAGAATATGGCAATGACCGTATGTTAACTAAAGGTGTAGACTGTAGAAATAAGATTAACAACTATACATGATCAATTTCACTGATACCCTACATCAAATTCCGAACAGACTCTGGGAAAACCAAACAAATTCAGATAAATTCTTGTACTTTAAGAGAAACTTGAACTTAAAAATCGCCATAAAGCCCTCAATAACCCTATGACTCCATCTAATTGCCTGTTTAGCAGCCAGCCAATAAAATAAAAAGCGAAGAAGAGCTTACTGTAATCATTCAAAAATTTCTTGTGGCGATCGAAGGCATTGAGGCCTCGTACATAATCTTGATACTGCCTGTTTTGATTATATATACATACGAATCCCCATTTAGAAAATCAAATGAATCTCCGTATAGCTTCGTCTGCATTCTCACAAACTATATGACGAAAAAGATCAATAGAAACAAAAGCTTTTACATACTGCTTTCTTGCTTCTTTGTCGAAGATTGATTGCTTTAGAGACCCAAACGAAGCCATCGCCAATGGCCCAACTCCTCGGCAACGGTAAATAAAAGCCAGGGTTAGGAAAATAAGGCTTAACCTCAATATAACTAAATAATTTAACTAAAAATTTTTTAAAAAATAATTAAAATATATAATTATATTTTTAAAAAATAAAAAATAAACTATACTCCTCAGATCAACTAATTTGCATAGGAATAACAGTCTTAGATATTATATAATTAAAAATATATATATTAATAAAATAATTAAATAATCTAATTAAAATAAAAATTATTATAAATTATAATATTTATAATTTAATTAAAATATATAATTATAGTTGTAAAAAAAATAAGAGAAATGGAGTACAAAATAAATTAAAATAAAAAATATAAACAATTTATATAGAATTAAGAATATTAGTTTTGCTTAGATATGAATTTTTTTGGAGTTTTTTTAAAAAATTTTAAAAAAATATTTAATGTAATATTTGTGAAAAAAAAAAATTTAATTTTTTTAAAAACATAAATAATAATATATAAAAAGTATGTAATATAAAAAAAATCATTATTTTTTAATTTCGAAAATTTCATAATAATATTAATAATTATTACAGTAATATCACGAAAAAATTTTACTCGGTTAAGTGAGAAGTCACATCGCGACAGCGGTCTTCCACAATATCCAAGGGTAGCTTCGTCCAAATGGTACAATCATTTGAAGCAGGGAGAGAACAAACTTCGCGGGGGTACAGCCACCCTCAGCACACCGCCGGTGGGCATTGCTGAGGAAACGGAGTTCCGCTGTCGCTTTCTTCGTTTCTACGCGTAATAATTGTATTTTAGTCCCAATAATAAAATGATTTTCCTACGTTTTATCTATTTACGTCAATAATAATTAATGCGGACCCAAAACGCACGCACTGTCAGTGGCAGCTATGGAAGTGAAAAGACGATAGAGATTGCCGAATGGTATAGAGACGAGCCGCGTACAGCTGGTGGTTGTGGCGGTGGTTCTTAGTCTCTCGCCGTCTCCTTTCGTCTCGTTCGCTTTTGCTTTTACAAATCCGCATTTCATAGAATCGATCGCCTGGTGTTTCAGTTTGCCCGTGTTCGTCAGCGTTGGTGAATGATTAGTTGTTTGCGAGGGAGAGTTTAGCGTTTCAGGAGACGGAAGCTGTGGTGGCGATTTGGGTTGCCATGTGAGTTTACGATTTAGTTATGTATATGCGCGTGTTGATGATTTTGGGTTCCTCTTCTGCGCCTGTGTGGTGTTGGCGGAGTGGAGATTGATGTCTCTGTTGGTTTTAGCGATGGATGTTTCTGTGGACTGAAGCGTTGTTGAATATCGTCTTACTTGATTGCATTTGTATGAGATGCTGTGATTCTCTGCGGTAAAATGTCTTGTGGATTGTTGGCAGGCTTGTTTATCATGTTTGGTGTTTCATTGTTGGCATCCGCCCCGGTTTTTCATGTTAGGTGTTTTAATTTATCTATTTTATTTATTGCTATCGTTAGACCATATGTGTCGATCGATGAGTTCTAAGCTTGTTGTTTGCCTTCTTTCGAGTAAAAGTGCTAAAGACGAGTCATGTTACAGCTCTTTTCAGGGGGCCTCTTAGCAGCTTGGGGTGGGGATGTTAAATTCTGTTTGAGGCTTGGAGGATATAGCTGATTGTGAACAGACCAGTAACTCTCATTAGAGGTAGCTAACTATGGAATCCGATGCAGAAACCAAGGTTAGTAAGAAGACCGCTTGTCAATATTATTTTCACAAATTGATTAAGAAATGCTTTTTACTCTAGAGTTTTTAGTTGTGTATTCACAATTTTTTTTGGGGGGGCAGTACTCATAAAATATATTGACATATATATTATTTTTTTACCTTTTTCTGGTTGTTCTTTGGTTCCCTGGTAAATCTGTCCTTGAAGTGGTGTAAAAATTATATTGAGTATGGGCCTTAAATCGTAAATCTCTTGTAACCAAAGTATCGTGCTCCATTTGCTAGATGAAGAACTTGAAGAATAAGGGCAGTCAGGTCTGTCAAATCTGCGGTGAAATCGTTGGGCTGACGGTTGATGGTGAGCCATTTGTTGCTTGCAACATCTGTGCCTTTCCAGTCTGCAGACCCTGTTATGAATACGAGAGGAAGGATGGGAATCAGTCTTGCCTTCAGTGCAAAACTAGGTACAAGAGACACAAAGGTATGATGAATGCCCTGATGTTTTTCCTAAATAATAATCCACTTTAAATGAAATGTGGGTGAATTATCTAATATTAACTATTAATAGAGCAAATGGCTTTATACTTGTAAAATGATGCAATCTAAAATTTTCAAACCTTTTAGTTATTCACTTGCAATCAATATGGTTTTCTAAAAGTAGAATTCTGCTCTTAAACAGGAAGCCCTGCAATTCGCGGTGATGGAGAGGATGATGATGTTTCTGATAATGGTGATGATCTCCATTATGCAGAAATCCAAATGGGCAAGCAGAAGATATCGGATCACAGCTTGAACTGGCACATGAACTATGGACAAGGGGAAGGTGCTGCACCAAAGTATGATAGAGATGTTTCTCACAACCCCGTTCCCTTTCTTACAAATGGAACGGATGTAAGTTTCTAAGAATTTATATGTATAAATTCTGTTGGTTGGAACACATAATACATTTATATAATAGATTAACTCAAAAAGTCTTTTGGTTAGCAGGTTTCTGGAGATCTGTCTACAGCATCACCATGCCACCCTTCAATTGCATCACCTCCCCCTGGTGGTGGTGGAAAATGTAGATCTCTACCTCTGCCTGAATTTGGTTTATTTTCTTATCTTCCTCTGGAGTCTTTCCTTCCCAAGGTCAACTATATTTTTTCTCCTTGCAGCTAGGATTGTGGATCCTGTGAGGGAGTTTGGATCTCCTGGCTTAGGCAATGTTGCCTGGAAAGAAAGAGTAGATGGATGGAAGATGAAGCAGGAGAAGCCTGCTATTCCAACGTCTACTAGTCATACTCCTTCAGAAAGAGGAGTTGGGGATATTGATGCAAGCTCAGATGTTCTTGTGGATGAATCTCTCCTGTGAGTTCTACTAATATCCTAAAACCTATGCTAGGATTCATGCTACTTTCTGCCTGCTATTGTATTCTTGAAGTACATACATGACTCTAGAATCTCCACTTCGGGCTGCCTAATACCTCACAAGTTTTATTGGAGAGAAAGTTGATTTTCGTTGATGTAGACAGCCATTCTTCACTCTGCTTAACTTTCTTCATTGATGCAGAAATGATGAAGCTCGACAGCCACTTTCTAGGAAGGTTTCTATTCCATCCTCAAGAATCAATCCTTACAGGATGGTTATTATGTTGCGGCTGGTGATCCTGTGCATTTTCTTACATTATCGAATAACAAATCCTGTACCCAATGCATATGCCTTGTGGTTGATATCTGTGATTTGTGAGATCTGGTTTGCTATATCCTGGATCCTTGATCAGTTCCCCAAATGGCTTCCAGTGAATCGTGAAACATATCTGGACAGGCTTGCTCTCAGGTATGATCATATTCAGCTATATTAAGTTTTACACTGTTTTTGGCGACCTCTTAGAGTGCGGTGCTTTTGTTTAACTTCCAAACACTGCAAAATCTACTTTTATTATTATTATTATTATTAAATCTCAGCCAACCCCTGTTTTCAACTAAAATTTCCCATTTCCCTTCTATGCTGATATGAAAGTTCACTCTTCTCTAATTTGTATAACTACATGATTATGTGGAACAGATATGATCGTGAAGGAGAGCCATCACAATTAGCTGCTGTTGACATATTTGTCAGTACTGTTGATCCTCTAAAGGAACCTCCTCTTGTCACTGCTAATACTGTTTTGTCCATTCTTTCGGTGGACTATCCGGTTGACAAAGTATCTTGTTATGTGTCTGATGATGGTGCTGCTATATTGACCTTTGAGTCTCTATTGGAGACTGCCGAATTTGCAAGGAAATGGGTTCCTTTCTGCAAGAAATATAATATTGAGCCAAGAGCACCAGAATGGTACTTTGCTCAGAAGATTGATTACTTAAAAGATAAAGTTCAACCATCCTTTGTCAAAGACCGCAGGGCTATGAAGGTTAGGACTGTTCGGCAACAAGATAATTGATTTGACCCATAGCATCATATTTGATCATCCTTTTCTTCTTCTTCTTCTTTTCCCCATGACAGCGAGAATATGAAGAATTCAAAATTCGTATCAATGCACTAGTGTCCAAAGCCCAAAAGGTTCCTGAAGAAGGTTGGATCATGCAAGATGGTACACCATGGCCTGGAAACAACACAAGAGATCATCCAGGAATGATCCAGGTGATTAGATTCTTATAACTGTTCTAATGGCTTCTCAAAGTGTTTAGACTTGATGTACATTTAACTGTTTTTGTGATTCTTCTGGCTTACATGTGAAATGTATATCCAAATAAAATTTGGTTGCTGGTCATTGTTCTATTTTATTTTATTGTTTAGCAAGAGCAATTTTTATATTAGAAATATGCTACCTACTGTGTAGTTTATGCAAATTTCTCAAACTTTTCCTCCTAAGTATGTCTCATTAATATTTTCTTGCTTGCAGGTGTTCCTTGGCCAAAGTGGAGGTCTAGACAGTGATGGCAATGAACTTCCTCGGTTAGTGTATGTTTCTCGTGAGAAACGTCCAGGGTTCCAGCATCACAAGAAGGCTGGTGCCATGAATGCACTTGTAAGTGGTCAATCAAATGCACAAGTTGCAGTTGGTACATTTGTTTTGCTTCAAAGTTGACATTGATGATACACCATTACAGGTTCGTGTGTCAGCAGTTCTCACAAATGGACCTTTCTTGCTGAACCTTGATTGTGATCACTACATTAATAACAGTAAGGCCTTGCGGGAAGCCATGTGTTTCCTAATGGACCCAAATCTTGGGAAATATGTGTGCTATGTTCAATTCCCACAAAGATTTGATGGTATAGATAAGAGCGATCGATACGCCAATCGTAACACAGTCTTCTTTGATGTAAGCTCACTATCACTTCTATTGTTACGCATATTTCTAATTTTAAGTTGATCGTGAAATGACTATACTACACATTATGAATCATGACATCAAGAAACCTGCTTTCCTAACTTTCTTGAGTCCATGTTGGCTGGTTAACTGGTTTTGTCTCTGTTTAATCAGATTAACTTGAGAGGTTTAGATGGTATTCAAGGCCCTGTATATGTGGGTACTGGCTGTGTCTTCAACAGAACAGCTTTGTATGGTTATGAGCCTCCTCACAAACCTAAAAATAAGAAACCTGGGTTGCTATCATCCTGCCTTGATGGAGCAAGGAAGAAAACTTCTAAATCAAGTAAGAAAGGGTCTGATAAAAAGAAGTCTAGCAAGCACGTTGATTCCACTGTTCCCATCTTCAGCTTAGCGGATATAGAGGAGGGCTTTGAAGGTATGATTCCTCTCATAAGAACTATGACACATTGATTACGATCACATTGCTAATTTTTGTCCTTTCATCATTCAGGTACTGGGTTTGATGATGAGAAGACACTGCTCATGTCCCAGATGAGCCTTGAGAAAAGATTTGGCCAATCTGCCGTTTTCGTTGCATCTACCCTTATGGAGAATGGTGGCGTTCCTCAGTCTGCCACACCGGAGAATCTTTTGAAAGAGGCCATTCGTGTTATCAGCTGTGGCTATGAAGATAAAACGGAATGGGGAAGTGAGGCAAGTTATCTGATGCACTAATCATTCCATTATTATTATCATTGCCAAAAAGCTCATACTGGTGAACCTGTTTTGTCAGATAGGGTGGATTTACGGTTCTGTTACAGAAGATATTCTCACGGGATTCAAGATGCATGCACGTGGCTGGCGATCAATTTACTGCATGCCACCAAGACCAGCCTTCAAGGGATCTGCTCCAATCAATCTTTCTGATCGTCTGAACCAAGTTCTTCGGTGGGCTTTGGGATCTGTAGAGATTCTATTCAGCCGACATTGCCCGATATGGTACGGTTACCATGGAAGATTAAAATGGCTAGAAAGATTTGCATATGTCAACACCACAATTTACCCCGTAACTGCCATCCCTCTCGTCTTCTATTGTACATTACCAGCTGTCTGCTTGCTCAGTGGGAAGTTCATCATCCCACAGGTTAGTATTTCTCATCCCAATGTTAAAATAGTATTTGGCCTTACATAATTCTATGGTAACTTGATTAGAAACATAATATATATCTAACTGAAAGCTACATTTTCCCAATTTCAGATCACTAACCTTGCAAGTATATGGTTTCTATCCCTGTTTCTTTCCATCTTCGCCACCGGCATTCTGGAGATGAGATGGAGCGGCGTCGGAATAGAGGAATGGTGGAGGAATGAGCAGTTTTGGGTGATCGGAGGCGTCTCCGCCCATCTCTTTGCCGTCTTCCAAGGCTTGCTCAAAGTGTTAGCCGGAATAGACACCAACTTCACCGTCACATCCAAGGCCTCAGACGAGGAAGGCGACTTTACTGAGCTTTACATGTTCAAATGGACGACGCTTCTAATCCCTCCGACCACTCTGCTCGTCGTCAACCTTGTCGCCGTCGTCGCCGGAATTTCCGATGCCATTAACAGCGGATACCAGTCATGGGGTCCCCTGTTTGGGAAGCTATTCTTTGCATTTTGGGTGATCGTCCATCTCTACCCTTTCCTTAAAGGTCTGATGGGTCGGCAGAACCGAACCCCGACCATTGTCGTGGTCTGGTCCATTCTGCTTGCGTCGATCTTTTGCTTGCTGTGGGTACGAGTGAACCCGTTCACGACTAGAGTTACTGGCCCTGACGTGGAGGAGTGTGGAATCAACTGCTAGTGTTGATGGATGGATGAAGTAAGGTTATTAATGCATGGAATGGAAGGAAGTTGTTGTATAGTGGTGTGTGATTGTGTAAAGAGGTAGGCTCATTTTGTAAAGTGAGGTTATCGTATTTAATTATATAATAATAATAAATAGGGCTGATCGATGAGGTACAAGACAAGACAGAATGGAAGGGAAGTCAAGAAAGGGGACGGCGTGTCCGTGTGTATTCAACGCTTCCAAAGTTGAGTCTTGGGAGCACACGTGGATGCAGGAGGCCACGTGGCGGTCGGAGAGGTCATTTGATCATCTCATCTTTGGAGCCCGAGCCTGATCTTAACCGCCCTAACTAGTTAACAATTCTTCCTTCCTTTATCCACGCGTACACATGGACGTCTGTCTCTCTCCATTTTCATGCCCATCCCCTCACTGCACTATCCATACATACATATATATATTTATATATATATGTGGTTTTATCACGAGCGAACATACACTTGATTGCGAGATAGGGTTAGTAAGTAGAGGGCGGCTGTGCAATCGATCGATCGATCGATCAATTTTGTTAATCAATCGAGTTGTGCTTGGTCGGAGTTGGATATTATATATCTAGATCGAATTGAAGCAGAGCAGAGCAGCATATTATTCGTAAATCAATCAAATGTCAGCTGCAACAGTAACAGCAACATCACGTTTGGGGGAAGAAGCTCCAGCGCCGGCTGATCCTGCTCCTCCTCCTATTCTGTGCAGGTTCAATCGCCTCGACCGCATCGTAAGAGCTACTTCTTCGTCTTCATCCATCCATATGATGATATCTATGATTTCATGATTACCACGGAATTAATTAACAGTTGAAGCAACTGGAAGACATAAAGAGCAGGAGGAGCTGGAGCGATTGCCATTCTCCGAAGAGCTATTACTCTTCAAATTCATACGCCTCTTCCGCCAACTACTCCTACTCCCCCAGTCCCGATCGCCATCACGATCACGATGAGGATAAGCAGGATGATCAGCTGCGATGTCGCCCCGTCGACGAAGTGCTCATGGAAGTCCACCAGAAAGGCACCTTAATCCAACGCCTCGTCCGCGCTGAGGATCGCATCTTCAAGGTATGTATAGAAAACTATTCATTCATTCATCTCTCTCTCTCTCTCTCTCTCTCTCTCACACACACACACACGTGTAATATATTGTTGGTAATGAGTTGGTTATTATTGATGCATATGTATGGATGTATATTGTATTTGTGCAGCTGTGCCTGCAGATGGAAGAAGAATTAGAGAAGCAGGGCGAGGGTGAGAGGCACGATAGCAGTGCGAGTGCAGGTAACGATCTCCATGACAGCGGCCACAAGAGACATGGAGGACTGAAGAAACTGGTGAAGTCATGTGTTGGCAGATCGGGAGGAGGAGCTAAAAGCAATAAACGACACAAGAATAAGAACACCACTGCAGGAGGAGGACCACCACCATAATCTTATCATGTAGTAACTCCATTTAACTTCTGGATCCACGACCTATATACATTAATTTATAGTTTTTTTGCTTCATCGATTTTGCTGTTTGGTTTTGTTTATATTGTTGTGTTCTCTACGTTCTATCTTTAATTAATTTCCTTGGCTCGCTCGCTCGCTCGCTTATCAGAATTCAGAATTAAGGAGTGTTTTGTGTTTGTTGATTCAAAATTGATCAACAATTATGATACGTGTGACTCTGAATATTTAACCATTAGTTCAGTTCTCTCTTGAAACAAGGGGGCCTCCATGCTTATATTATTATATCTCCACTACTACTATTACTTATTGAAATCAAAATTTAATTATTTCATAATATTAACTATAATATATATCTTATAAAATATAACATTAAATAAATAAAAAAAAATCGTAATAAATTTTAAAATTAAAAATAAATACATCCTACGTGAGTGGATGAGTGTATGGATGACTATTGATATCATATTGACATTATACTATTGTCAATCATCTGATTTGGTTTACTTGAACCCGGCCAGTTGTGCCCTGAGCCAAGACGGGCCTTGATTTTGGATATCTTTTGTTATTTTGTATTTAAATTACTTTTATTTAAAATATTAAATTAGATAATTATTTTGATTTTAAAAATTTTAAAATAGAAATATGAAGAATACATAGTTTTGTTATATAGATATTTTTTTTTCATTTTAATTTTCTAAAAAGACATTACAAAACATTAGCACCTTTGTCATTACATAAGATATCATACAAAAACTTTCTTATTATTTTTAAAATTTTTGAAAATTTATCCTCAATTGTGATAGAAAAATTTTAACTGATAATTTCACGAGCAGAAATCCACACGAAACTTTTCATTTATTTATTTATTTATTTTTGGATAACGCGGAAATCCGCAGCATTATCCGAAAGTGCACGTTTGGTAAACCCCCGGTCAAACCTACTATTCTGCAAACCATGGTCGATCGAAACTTTTCATTGTTGTTACTAATAAAAGGTGTTTGTAGCTTTCGATCATATTCAACTTATCCCGTCAGGATTATGACATTAATGAAATACTACAATGAAATGTTTTTTTTTCTTTTTTTTCTTTAATACTATTTCATCCGTGTAATATGGGTGTATTACTGTATACACAAAAATTTAGGTAAAATATAATTAGTAAATAATTAAAAAATGTATTAATAAAATAATTATTATTTAGTAAAAATAATTATAGATTAAGATTAAAATTAAGATAACTAAATAGTTTAATTAAGATTAAAAAAATTTAAAATATGATTAAAGCGTATAATTAATTTTTTTTTTTAAAAAAAAGGATAAATTATGTGGGACGGACGAAAATAGAAAATAGGAACAAATTATGTGGACCGGATGGCGTAATAAATTGTACTCCCTCCGTCCTAGATACTATGTCCACGTTGCCGTTTCTGTCCGTCCCATATATCATATCACTTTTTTTTAAAATAATTATACACTTTAATCTAATTTTAAATTTTTAAATTTTATTTTTTTAATTTTAATTAAACTAATTAAACATCTTAATTTTAATTTATATATAAGGGGACGGAGGGAGTAATAGTAATAAATCAGCGCTACCAAACATGTCCGTCCTTGTCTGACATCTTGTGAAATTCCAAAACTACCCTTCATTTACTGACGCAATCTCCTCAAGGTGGATCCCACAGCCACCGCCCTTGACTTTCGTAAAAAAATATGTCATCGAGACCGACTTTCATTTGGCGTAAATTTCAAGCTCATTTCACATTCATTTCGAAAACCGCTCCCCTAAAACACTCTCTCACTCCTCAGTCGTCACTGATCTTCGCTCTGCCGCCCTCTCGCAGTCCTTTCCTGTACGGATGACGTTTGCCTTCTTTATGTAGACGACAGACAACGCTACGCTTAACCTGCCTGCCGCATGTCGAGGATTTTTATGGCGCCGTATTAATTTTAGGTTTTTTTGGTTTTGCGTGGCCCAATCGGTGGATCGATGATGTCTGTGCTACGGATGTGATGATTTTGCAGGTCTTTGGCAGTAGCGTCGATTTTTGGGACCATTGGTGAGTTTGATTCATAGGTTATTTTGTGCGTTGACTTTATTTTGAAATGATTTCTACTGTAATTTGTGAGCTTGTGTTTTTTGCTGCACGAAATTGATTTGTTCTTTAGGTTTACGATGCGTTTTAGCGATCTTTGTTAGCTGATGTTTTGGTTTACAGAGATTGGCAGCTATTTAGATGGCTGATTCTGGAAAACGTATGTACGCGACGATTCGTTTTTGTCTAAGTATGATTGATGAAACATTTTGGAGCTATTTGTTATCTAAGTCTAAACGTAAAGATATATACTAATTTTAGCAATATGCATATTCTCTTCCTCAAAAGTTGTTTACCTGTAGTCGGATTTGGATGACGTGATAGCGAATTGGTGGATAGGTTGTGGCGTTGTCGATATGTTTTCCCTTCTGTCTTCGGATAAATTTCCCGTAACTCTCCAGATCTTCTCTTTGTGGTTGTTCGCAATTCTGTCCCTTGGAATCGTGCTACGGTCGTAATTTTTAATTGTGGATGGCATACCTAAGCCAGACTTGTTCAAGTGTTGCTATTGCTATAGGTGCATGCCTAAAATCCACACTTCTTCCTATTTTTGATGAATTTCATTCGACTAATTACGTGTGATTCCTTCTATATGCTATTTTTATCTATGATAACGTATTTTAGAGTGTTCAAAATGTTTAAAATGGTGTTAGTTTTTGTTGAGTTGAATGGTAGGAGTAGTTTTCGTTCACAATATTTCTGATTTCCCTTTTAGGCTGAAGAATTCTGTGAATAGGATTAAATTTACATTCGAATAAAAGTAGCCAAGTTATCAAAGAGAACAAAAAATCGGGGTTTGTGTTTTAATTTGGAAACATATATCCTAACATGTATGGTTGGTTCACAATTTCATGTACCTAAATCTTGATAACAATTAACAGCCACTACAACTTTAGATCTTTTTCTTTTTTGTTTGATGAATTTTCCTTTTCGATCACAAGATGTCTAATCTGAAGTTGCTTGTTTGTGGATTAACTAATCGTTGTTATTTTCTCTACCAGGTAATCTTAAGATATGAAGGATACAAGTACTTTATCTATGGCTACTGAGGAATCCTTTCCGAGCTTACATGAACTAGCTGCCAACAATGATGTTGAAGCATTCAAGCGATCCATTGAGCTTGATTTTTCCGGGATAGACGAGGCTGGGCTATGGTATGTCCGTAAGAGAGGTTCAAAGCAAATAGTCCTCGAAGAGAGAACGCCTTTGACGGTGGCTGCGTCATATGGTAGTGTCGATGTCTTGAAGCTGATAGTTGCTCTACCTGAGGTTGATTTGAACAGATTATGTGGCCAAGACAAGTGGACTGCACTCCACTGTGCTGCTTTTGGAGGGTCTATTAACGCCTACGACGCTGTCAAAATTTTATTATCTGCCGGTGCTGATCCGACCGTCGAGGATGCCTGTGGTCTACGCCCAATTGATGTGATTGTAGTTCCTCCGATGCTTCCCGGTGCTAGAACTGCTCTCGAGGACTTGCTCGTAAACAGTGCTTCAAATGCATCTGCCGGTGACTGTAGTAATCTACGAGTTTCTGTATCTGCCTCCAACGTGTCTTCGCCCGTATTATCATCTTCTCCGGACCCATTTTATCAGTCTGATTCGGAATATTCTCCAATGGCCTCAAAGTTCAACGACGTTCATCCTAACTCTGCCTCAGAGAAGAAACATTATCCCGTGGATCCGTCCCTACCCGACATCAGAAATGGCATATACTTAACAGACGAGTTCCGCATGTATTCATTCAAGGTCAGGCCGTGTTCGAGAGCATATTCCCACGATTGGACCGAATGCCCGTTCGTTCACCCCGGCGAGAATGCCCGCAGAAGAGACCCGCGGAAGTTCCACTACAGCTGCGTCCCGTGTCCCGAGTTTCGTAAAGGTGCGTGCAGGCGAGGCGACATGTGCGAATATGCGCACGGCGTGTTCGAGTGCTGGCTGCACCCTGCTCAGTACCGAACAAGAATGTGCAAAGACGGTACGAGCTGCGAAAGACAGGTCTGCTTCTTCGCCCACACCCCCGACGAGCTCCGCCCCTTGTATGTCTCGACTGGGTCGGGCGTTCCTTCTCCTAGATCAGCTGCCTCGGCTGCCGGCTTCATGGACATGGCTGCAGCTTTGAGCCTCATGCCCAGCTCGCCTACCTCGATTATGCCTAATCCCGCCGCGTTCAACCAGACGCTGTCGCCGACTCCGAACGGGCTCTCTCATTCATCCGCGCCATGGCCTCAAATGAATGCACCTGCTCTTCATCTTCCTGGTAGCAATCTCCAGTCCAGCCGCTTGAGATCTTCTATCAGTGCTCGTGACATTCCGCCTGAGGATCTAAATCTTTTGTGCGAAATTGACGCCGATTTGACATATTTCTCACCCTCGCATGCGAATCTTTCGATGCTGAGTCATTCTGGTCGATCTCAGTCTGCACTGGCTCCTTCGAACCTTGAAGAGATGTTTTCGGCTGAGACTATGTCTTCTTCGCCGAGATTTTCCGATCAGGCTGGGGCTTCGGGGATTTTCTCGCCCACGCACAAAGCTGCCGTGTTCAATCAGTTTCAGCAGAGCAATTTGCCGCCGGTTAACACGACGACGGTGTTTTCGCCGAGAAATAATGCTGACCACTCCTTGTTGCAGGCTTCTTTGGGTGCCTTGTCTCCGAGGATTATGTCACCGAGAAGTCTAGAGGCTTCTGCTGCTGCTTCAATGAGTGGCGGTGCTCGTCTCTCGGCCTCCGGCCTGCGCGGACCCGTCCGTTCGCCCGTTGGGTCACCCGGCGGAGCTTGGTCGAACTGGGGATCATCATCTAACAGAAAAGTTGATTGGTCTGTGGGTGGAGACGATCAAGATTGTCTAAAAAGATCGCCTTTTGGCGAGCCCGCCGGAGAAATAGCTGACCCCTTGTGGAGTCGGCCTCTTGGTCGGGAACCACCGATGGAGATGGCGGCGAACAGGCAAGCTCCGGCTGTGTCTGGTGAGTGCGTGAAATATAGTAATTCTGAAAGTGAGTTGATAGATCATTCGGTTTTAGGGGCTTGGTTGGAGCAGATGCAACTGGATCAGCTCGCGGTTAAGTTAAACTAAACTTTTTACCGTTATTTATTTATTAGACTTAGAGAGACGGTTAGGAAGTGTAATTTTTGTGGTTTTTTGGAAAGAAAGAGCAGCAGATGAAAATGGCAAGCGCAGGCAGCCGTTTTGAAGCTCTCTATAATTATGGCTATATTTTTACTATTATCATTATTATTATTGAATTTTTGACTTTACTTCCCTCACTCTAAGCACAAATATGTATTGGACTTGGATTAATTTTTTTATATACTTGTATTGTTGATGATTAATTACAGGAGTTTCCATTTGTTATTTTTAATTTTGGGTTTAGATTATTACTCCATATTTTCAAGATATAGACAATTGTTTTTTAAGTTATATGTTTTTGTGAAAAAGTTGAATATATTAATGCTATTTTTTGAAAAAAAAATAAGATTAATATATTTATAACATCAAACAATACACTAAGAAATTAAAAACTTAAAACAAAACAGATTCAATTTAACCAGTTCTACATCTCAACTCAAACCATCTATATATCTCAATCTTCCTCTCTATATAATTTATCATCATCATCATATATGGTTTGTATAGATATATACTGAGATATGAAATTTCAAATCAATAAACGACACTCCCAACAAATAAATATATAAACATAATCAATCAATAAAGGATATACTATGTCGGTAAGGAATGACCTAGTGGTGTGAAAAATAAACTTGTAACCGTGAAATAACGGATTCAAATCCTAACATCTTCAGGTTCACCTACCATGTGTGACTTGCTTATCAGATTTAGTTTGCAATTCCCACGTTATCAAAAAATAAATAAATAAATAAACGAAGGACGCACCATCCATTGCATTGATATTCAGGTTAGGCAGCACCAGAAGCATACTTATTTCCAAACACGAGTACCTGCAGCTTATCATAGCCGGCAAGCACACCCGCACCTGCAATGCCTCTAAGTATGTTGGCTCCGCCCCCTTTGAACAGCGATCGCATGCCTTCCTTCTTCACTATCTGCGACAATGCATCCATCGATCCCTTGTATTTCACAGCCTCCCCTGACGTCATCATCATTCTTCTCCTCACCGTGTCGATTGGGTACGACGCCAGGCTCGCCCCTGTCGTCACCACCCAACCCAGCCCAAAGCTAGCCATAAAATTATCCTGATATTCAAAGAAATCCCACCACATATTACTTATCTCTATATGGTTTTCATCATTGATGTAATAGTACATAGTGCCATGCATTGTTTTAATTAGAATTGTCAAAATGGACCAATGAGGCAATCTGTTAACTCATAACTTACTATAACTTACTATTTAACAAGTTAGTCATCAGTAGTAACCACCGTTAAAATTAATTCAATATAACTCTTTATATTTTTATATTATGAACAACTTCTTTATATTTTACATAAAAAAACATTTCAAACTAAACTATTTAAACAAATCCTCTATATTTTTTATAACTTTTTAACCTGTTACATAGATTTGAAAATCAACTCAATAAATTTCAAAATATTTTAAAGAGTTTGTCTAGTTTAGATATCAAACATTTTTTTTTACTATTTAACACATAATTTTTTTTAAAAAAATATACTCTCTCCCACCATCAAATTTATCCTTTGTAATTATTATCCGCCAAGAGCATTTATTTTATAACTTACAATTGAAATATTCCTAAATTTAGCAGACTTATATCATTTATTCTCACAAAAAGACTTTATTAAAATATTATTTAGGATAAGATTTTATTAAAATATTATTTAGGATAAAATTTAAGGAATAAATAAACATAACCAAATAAATGTTAAAATTATTGGATAAACCAACTCACCCTACAGCTATGGTGGGAAAATGTTTCAGACCAAGCTCTTTATTAAGGAGTAGACAAAGTTAACCAATTTCAATTTTAAATTATGCAACTAAGTGAAGTGATGCACAGCAAAACAGAGCATACACTAACTAATTAGATGATACCTAGAAAGAACAATGCACCATTTTATCATATTTCTGAAAAAGAGGCTCTCAAGAATGTGGTTTATAATTATAACATACCTGCAACTTCCCTGTGAGAACAACGGGCTTCAAAGAGTCATACATCCCGAAGTAGAGGCCTCGGTACACGATGCTTCCAAAACACGATATATAGAATCCTCTGTATAATCCAGCAACGCCATCCGATGCTAGTGTCTTCCTATAAACATCAACCAGACCATTGAACTGCCTCTGCCCTCCCGACTGCACGGATTTTGCATCACTAGACAGCCGAGTACGAGCATAGTCCAATGAATAAACAAACAAGGAGGATGTGGCGCCGGCTGCACTGCCAGAGGCTACATTGCCTGCAAGCCATTTCCAGTACCCATCCTTATCTTTCTTGAAGTTGAACAGCCCTTTGAAGTAATCCTTGCATGCAAAATTTATGGCCTGGAAAGTAAAATTATCAAAAGATTTTACTATCTTTTAATTCTTAAACATAAATTGGAATGAAAATGCACCATTGTATCAATTTCTAGTTAGTTTTCGATCCTATCAGTTGAGTTTTTCTAACTTGTTTCAATTTTCAAATTCAGTCTCAAAAGCTGCTGTGAAATCCCCCAAGGCATATTCATACATCATACATTATGCTCAACAATCTGAATATGCAAAAAATCAAAATGCAGCAATGAGAATGGAGAGATGGATAGAAGCAAACCTGAGTGGGGAAGTAGCGGATGACATTAGTGGTGTTTCCTCTCCACAAAGAAGCAAATCCTTCATCTCTTACAGTCCTCTTGAAGCAATCCCCAATTCCTTTGTAGGGTTCAGATAGCCTCCCATTTTTTATCATTTCATCCTGATTTTGGATCAGAAGTTTCACACGCTCCAGAGGAGCAGCAGCCGTTTTAGTCACTGTCGCCGACACTCCACCCATCAGGAAATCCACCGCAAATCTGTTCAGTCCCCTCTCTGCTGGAGCTTGCACGAAAACAGGGGAAACCGTTTCTGTGCCTGTGATTGTCGGCCATGGATGTGTCTCCGTAACTGCCGTTCTCCGATACTGCAACACATTAGAGACCTGAAAAACGCGATTTGCGGTCGGATACTGTGACTGATTTGCACTCATCTCGTTTTCTCTCAGAACCAAGCAATTTTCACCTGTGGATCATCGGAAAGCAAAATCATTTCTGTTAGAGAAACATGAGTGCAGTTGGGGAATAAAACCAACTTAATTTGACTTGATTATATATACTCCATTGTTTGGAAACAGATCATATCAAACAGACAGAATTCAGAATCATCTTTTACGGCGTAGAACGTCGCACAGACATGCCAATGAGAATTGAACATCCAGAACAACATTATATATATAAAAACCCATAGTTATTAATTAAAATCCGGAGATGTTGGAGAAGACGAACAGAATCAGAACAATTTCAATTAACTGAGCAAAACGAGTTCCAGTAAGCTGTAAGTAGAATTAAAAAACACTAATAATAAGTTGCAGGAAACGACAAAAGTAATTTAGATGAAAGACGAATTGCAACCGAATAGCAGAAAATCTTAGATCGATAGGATCATCCAAAATTGAATCTAAGCACAAAAATGTACCAAAAATAAGGAACTTACCGATTAACAGAACACCAAGGAATTCAAATTGCACACAAATAATAAATATCTCAACAAAGATGAAAATCAAGCGCATTATATAGAGCGGAAATAATCCAGCAACAAAGGAACGAATGAATTTTCATACCTCGAAGATTCTCAGAAACTGTCTTCTTCCGTTTAGACGTCACCATAATTAGTTGGACTGAGATAAGTCGCCTACAAAAGATGAATATGTGCTTTTCATGTATATTATGATTAAAATAATTAAATACAGTATGATCCCAACTACTATTATTATTATTTTTTCATATTATATTAAAATTATGGGTGAATATGTTATATCAAACACTTTCTTATAATGACATTAATATTTAATTTCATTCAAAATTTTATTATTCACTTTTTGGGGGTTGAAAGTGCAAATACAATCAAAGCTTGACTGCGGTAGGAACGCGGCATATTTGAAATGTCGTTGCGAGGGTTGTTATTGTGTTCTTTGCCGTTGACAAAAATGATTGGCTGACTCGCCTGCCTGCTTGCCTTCGAAAGCTTCTTCAAAATATTGAATAATTCTTTTATTTCCAATGTTGCAAAGTTGGATTTTACAACCAAAGCTATGCAGTTTGTTTATTTGATCAACCTTGGGAATATAAAAAATTTTGAGTTAAAAGTTTATTTAATACGATATTTTAAATAAAACATGTTGTTATGTTCTTATGAACATTTTTTCTATTCAAATTATCTACTTTTTTTAAATATATATTATGCCAAAGACCAATTTTCATACATATAATAGTTCATTTTTAGGACCAATTTTCATACATATAATTGTTCATTTTTAGGTAGTTTCGTAAGGCATCCCTGATGGGGCACGGGTTGGACTTGGACTTGTGACTGTGACCGAACGTGGGTTTATTCCGTGCGCACTTTCGGATAGCTTTGTATTTATAACATTGTATATCATGTGTTAGTTCATATGTTATATTTGTATGGGTTATAACAACCGTCATGTATATTATACTACCTCCTGCTACACCGTAGACACCGTATTCTATGAGGGGTATAATTAATAAATAATTAAAAATATATTAGTGAAAATAATTATCCTATAATATAAATAATTATAAATTAAGATTAAAATTTAATTAAAATTTTAAAAAAAAATTAATTAAAAAGTTTAAAATGAAATTAAAGTGTGTAATCATTTTTTTTTAAAAAAAAGTGACATAGAATGTGGGACGGACAGAAACGGCAACGTGGACATGGTATGTGAGACGGAGGGAATATATATATATATATATATGCATATATAGTATGTGTAACTTGTGTAGAGAGGGAGAAAACATGCACATTGTTAATAATAATAATAATTGAAAAAAAAAATGTTGCATGAGCAATTGTACATTGAAGCTTCATTGCAATCACCCCAGATTTCAAAGTAAAGCTAATCAAGAATCAAAATCCTATGCTTCTTCACATTGATGATATTATTACTATTATCATTAAGCAACCAATTGTGCCAAAACAAAATGAATTTCTTGAGCTTACCGACGCCGGCGGTCCAAATGCCGGAGGCGGGAACTGCCCTCCCCCGCCGATGCTTGAATTCAGACTGCATCCCAAAGTATAAACCCGGAAGAATGTTAAAGGCTTAATCAAAATGATCAAAAGAATGAACAAAAACATCGTGATTACGAATAAATCTCGACAGGATAGTAATTAGGCACAGGCACTAACCTTCCTGTGAATATACATGAGCCATAGCCTGCAAAGAAGCAAAAAATACCAGTAAAGTTCTGCAATAATGCTTCTACACCTCAAAGATTTCGAGGAAAAGAGAACATAATCATCGACAAAAGCATCAAAAAAATACTTTCGATGAGAAGGCATAACTGAACTTACTAGGATCGACATTGGTTAGTGTAGCTGAGCCCCCAAAGTCGCAAGTCGCACCGGAGCTCTGCTTTTTCTGATAGTAGTCATTATAAGCATACGAAGCATGATTTTCGATAGTGTTCGGTGTGTAACAAGGCTGCCCTTGCTGGATGGCACTGCAGTTAGCTTGACCAGGCCCGCAAGCCCAGTCGAGTCCACTTTGCAAGGAACGTTCATCCGCGCCTGGTCTTGCCACACAATACCCTGTCGATGAATTAGCGCCGAGACTGCCACTACTGAAACTCACATCATAAACATTAGTCCCATTGGGAAACAGGACTCCCCAATTTCTCTCCGAAACCGGTCCAGGCTTCTTGTCTTCATTGAGCAGTTCATATATGTATGCATTAATGGGAAGTCGAGGTTGACTGGGCGTACCAGAGTCATTCGATGCACGCCTAATCAAGTTATTGTTGTACATCTCAGCATTAGTAACAGTGGCATCAGGTTCGTTAGCACCACCAAACCATGGCCATCCAGTTTCAGTAACAACTATAGAAATCCCTGAAAAGTTGAATGCAGCAATAGAGAAATAGGCAGCATCCACCAAAGCATCGAACATACTGCTGTAGTGAAAAAGGGTGTTCGGATCCACAATTTGCTTGACCGAGGGAAGCGGTTTGAAAAGGGCATACTCCAGAGGGAATATGCCGTTGCCTTTGACATACTCGTAGTAAGGGTAAGTATTCAGCATGAAGAAGGAATTAGTGTTCTTCAAGAACTGCAGGATCCGGTAGACAGTAGAGTTCCAAGTCATGTTAAAGGATGCAGTCGAAGGTGGAAATGGCTGAGGAATAATGTCCATCGAATTCGGGGTTGATACTTTGACAACATTGTTTAGATTTGAAGCAACAAGAGCCTTGTAGAGGAAATTCATAGCAGGGACTAATCTGGGGGCTGCATTTGGGGTCGAAGTAAGGACTTCACTGCCCACAGCAATGGCAGTGATGTTAGTTTTGGGCACATAAGCTGCCACATTTTTATTGATCCAGGCTGCAGCGGCTGAAGCTGATCTTCCAATACCGATGACTTCTTCATTTTTGACACCAACCATAACCTCAATCCCAGTGTTTGAGAGGGCATTCAGCATGCGAGGATCGGCATCAAAAAGTCGCACATGATTTATTTGTTGAGCTCTAAGAATTGCAACTATCTCAGCAGCTGAAGGAAGATTTGATATATCAGTTCCAATATTTACCCCAACAAACAAACCTGGACACAAAATGATGTTATGATTAGAAACTACAAGAAGTTGAAACTGATTATTCAATACAGCATGTAGTGAAAATGGGAAAAAGCAAAATATAAGCACATACTACAAATACCCTACAATATTCTACATGAATTTGCAATGTACAATTGAATATGACATGATCACTATATACATCAAAAACATGGTGATTTGGATTCTAACATAGCAAATGATGTTCATACCATTATGCAATCTTTGGATAAGAAGAAATATAGAATAAGAAGCTGCCTAAACCCCGAAATAGTAAATTAACTATATCTTAATTTGGAAACCAAATAGCACAAGGGTAAGCAAAATAATCTATAGTAATTTTCATCCTATTAAACTTAGGAAAATATATTAAGACTTTAAAACCCAATCTATAAGAAAATTAAAAAAAAAAAAAAAAAAAGAACAATTTTGAACAAGCTGCAAAACTAGATCACGTTGCAGGAACCACCTAGTGTATTGAAGAACAATCCGCACCACAACACGATAGCTTGAAGCCATAATGCTGCCTTCATCAGCTACAGAAAGTGAGTTCCACTTATCAGATAATTTTTACTACTTTTCAGAAGACCATATAAAATATTGCCTCAAATGGAAAGAACTTGCAAATATTGCCCTTCAGATGATAGCCTCAGCAAGCAGAAATGTCACAAGCACCTGCATCAGTACTTTGGGAGATAAGCTGTCCCGTCCATGTGTGACAAAAATACACATAAATCTATCCTTATAAGCCAGCAATGCAATGTAATGAACAGACTAGCCATATACATGAATTTAGTCCAATAATAACCCAAACTTGTATAACAAACAATTAAAACCCATTTTATCATTTTCTGCCAATTCAGAGCTTATGCAAAACAAAGGAACAGATTGTTCTACAATTTTGAAACTAAAATAATGCACTAAACCAGTATCAGAAATCCCTAAAATCCCTCCAAAGCACCTTATCCAACCAAGCACCCATGGGCATGCAAAACAACGGCATCAGAGTAAAAGTCAGATGTTGGACGACAAAAACAAGCAATTTAGTTCCAAACATGGAAGGTTAAGTGGATAAATCTCATCCCAGGTCCCTCGTATCGAGCCAGGTACAAGAAAAAAATCATCAAATAGCAAGAAATCAATAACGTAAAACGAATGCATTTCCATCATCCAGAAGACAAACACCTGGAAACTCCACACACAACAGAAATCCAAGAGGAGATACAAAATCAAGAAATTCCTATACTCACACAGAGCCTAACAACCACATGAATCTACTCGCACAATTCGCAACTCTTTCCCCCTTTTTAGCTTGTCGTGAAACATCAACAGAGCCCAAATATATTCAATTCACTACGCCATAGAACTCAAACACACGCCAATTACAATAAAACCATAAACAATTAACAAGCAATAGACCAAACCAACCGCCAAAAACCTACCACTAATTTAAAAACCACATACAGAGACACAAATTCAACTCACGCAGAAAAACACAAAACCGCAAATAGACCTCCGATGGACTGGAGCAACTTCCGGCAACGTATGCAGAGAATCTTCTTGATTGAGTATGAATGACGATGAGAGGTGTGGTGTGGGGGATGCAGCTGAGAGGGCGTGGGCGTTGCAGGAGGGAAGGTAAAGCGGCAGGTCTGGAGGGAGCCTACAGACTACAATACAGACTGGACAGTTTGTATGTATATATAGTCTATATGTGTTTGTCTGTGTGCATACAATATATCAGTGTCAATCCGACTTTGCACGGCTTTTCTGTATTATATACCTGTCTGTTTTTGGAATATTATTTTCTATTACGATTATACCCCTACTTCTTAAAATGTTCGGAGATTTTTCAATATTTTTTATTATTTATTTATTTTTTATATTATAATTAAAAATATTTTTACATTTTAAATATCTATATCTAATATATTTATATCATACTATTAAATAATTGTTTAAGTTTATTTTTTTTTATTTTTTAAATTCTAAATCAAAATTCAAAGCCAAACAAACACATCCCAGTAGACTTAAAAGTGTTCTGTATTTTGCATTTGGGATTTGATTTTTACCGATACTTTATAAATAATAAATAATAAATAAAGAATAAGTACTTAAGCGAATGATTTAAAAGTTAATTTTTATATTTCTTTATCCTCGAAATTTATGTCGATCTTTTGTTATTATTAAATTTATAGATAAATTATTTATAATAAATAATTTTATTTATTTATAATTTTATTATTCTTATATTAAAAATAATAATTAACTGTCACTGTCTTACTAATTTTTTTTTTTTTACCTATTTCATTATTTTTTATTAATTTTATAATAATTTTTTCTAATACTACATCTATTTTATTTTTTAGCCTATTATATTTTTATTGCCAAATAGTATGCCTAAATTTTGTGAATGAAATGAATACATAATATATTAATATTATTAAAAGAAATGTCTATGGAATTATTTCACCCAAATAATATCATGATTTCAAAAATATTTTTAATAATTAATAACAAAAACTTATTATTCTTAAAATACTACTCCTTTCGTCCCAAAAATACCGTCTCTGCTACACTGTAGATACGGTATTTTAGAAGGAGTGTAATTAGTAGATAATTAAGAATGTATTAGTGAAAATAATTATTCTATAATATAAATAATTATAAATTAAGATTAAGATAACTAATTAGTTTAATTAAAATTAAAAAAAGAGATAAAATTAAAAAATTTAAAATGAGATTAAAGTATGTAATCATTTTTCAAAAAAGAAAATGACATGGTATGTGGGACGGACAGAAACGGCAACGTGGACATGGTATCTGGGACGGGGGAGTATGACATAGTGTAAAAAATACTATTAACCAACGTGTTTAATATGAAATTGATTTTTAATATTTATAATATAAAAAATATTAATAAATAGATGTTTAATTTGATATATAAAAAAAATTAATGAGTACTAAAATTCAACCAAATTTGTGTAATACTCCGGTATAATTAAGTGAGTAATTAAAATAAAACGCAATATGATCTTATACAATTTAACATATTTTTTATACTATTTATATATTTAATATAAAAAATATTAAATAAACAAATTATTTTCCAGTACAAAATATTAAGGCTTATACCTATTTACTTTACCTTCAAATACTTTAAATATATTTATTGTGTTTTTCTATAATTTAATTTTTGTTGTTTTTGGTAAAACTATTGTTAATGTAATATACTACATTATTATGTTTGATGAGAACAATACATTTGAGTAATAGAAAAAAAAAAATTAAAAAGAAAAAAAGTTAAAGAAAGAAAAAAATAATTAAAAAAATCCTATATTTTTTTAAAAATTATTTTATATTTTTATAGTATGTTTGCTTTAAATAATTAAAATATCATTTTAAGATTATTTTAATATATTACAAACTTAATAATTTAATTAAGATAATATTTATTTCATTTGATTAATATAAGATACAATTATATTATATTTGATTATTTTTTTTTTTACAAAATAGTCTTTGTAAGCTTATTATAAATTATAATACTATAATTAATTTTATACAATTTTTTTTTCTTTGTAATTTTAACAATAATATTATTTTAACATAATTTAAGTATTATGCTATAATAATATAACAAATTATTTTTATCACCTAACTTATCATACACGGTATATAAATAAAAAATATATATATATAATGAAAGTGTTACAATAATATAAATAATATGAATATGGTTTATTAATAATACCTGCCACTGTTGTCTTTTTATAATAAGCTTAAAATCAAAGCACCAAGCTGCAAAAACAATAGAAATAAAATCTTCCTACCAAACATCCCAACCGCCCAAATTCCGAAAGCCCTAATTGCATTACTCAGTGCCGTATATTATTGATCGGCCTGAATGCTCTCGTAGTCGTCGCCGCTGCTGCCGCTCATCTTTCTGGAAATTCGCATCGATTTCATGTCTAATCGGTACGCCAATTCGACTATATGAACTTCGGTTGGTCATTATTGTTGCAATTTCTTCCAATCTCAGATGATTGGGGATTCGTTTTTATGTTATAGCTTCTATCGTGGTTAAGGTTTTACTGCAGCTCCACTTGTCTTGATTGTTAGAGTTTTGAGAACGCAGTGAATTGTTGGTTGTTTAGATATTCAACGAGTATAGTAAAATTTCTGCGCAAGAAAACACTGAAAGAAATTGATTTTCTTATAGTATGCGGGCAGGTTATTTACTCCATAGCATGGTTTTTTAGTACCTTCAATCAAAACTCATCATTTAGAAATTGTAGAAGAGCTATGTTTTAGATAGTTACTGTGAAAAGTATATTGTGAGTGACTAAACATGGGTTTGCAAAACAAGCCAAGCTGGGGAATGCTTACTTTGTTCTCTGCCATAATACTTTTTAATAATTTTGCATTTGAGAGCAGCACAGAATCATTTTGTAAAGCTGAACATTAGTAAATCATGTAGCTTGCCATGATGCAAGTTAATAATTGGATTTAGTAAATTGTTGAAATTTATCCAGTCATATAAGGTGATAAAGATTTAGTCATTTTTTAAAGCTGAATATAAGTGAATCTTGGAGCTTGCCATGATGCAAGTTAATGATTGAATTTTGTAAATTGTTAAAATTTATCCAAGTGGTATGAGGTGATAACTATATCACTCAAAAGTGGTTGAAACTAAAGAATTTTTGGGGAGCTCTTTATTATTATTATTATTTAAAGTCATAGTTTAAAACTATCGTAACATGGTCTAAGTACAGGAAGGTTTATGATTGGAATTTCCATTCCATAACGAACAAAAATACATGGTTTTCATTTGAGGGTGTATCTGTTGAAGCTATTAAGAATAAATTAATGTTATCCTCTTGGAAGATGAGGCTATTTGCGAATTCAGTAAGCATCATTGCGCACTTGCTTCTTATTAACATTTGATTACGAGGGTTTGAGATATGAGATGTGCAATTGTACATGATACTATCTGAATGCTACAATTTAAGGTAGAACTTCTTACTTGGAGGAATATCCAGGACAACAAAAATTCCCTCCAACTGAAAAGAGGAGTATATCGCGAGATTGGATCTCCTACAATTAATATTTGTTTTGTTTATCGGAGTTTTATGATTGGATTTCCTCAGGGTGCTTTGCAAATTCTTTGCCCATGGGGCATGTCTGAAGGGGGAACATTGTGAATATGCACATGATTGGAGTGCTCCACCAAATACTGTTAAGTTCTTTTCAACCTACACACAGCCATACACTTTTTCTATGTTGTCATGCTGATCTTTACGTCCCACCATTGTTATTCAGATATGTACCTACTATCAAAAGGGTGCTTGCTCATATGGAAGTAGGTGTCGATATGACCATATCAAAATTTCTCGGCAACAATCTCCAGCTTCAACTTCTTCAGCAAACCTTTCTCTTATGCAACAACTTCCTTCTGGCACTGCATCATCTGGTGTCAGTCTCACCACTGATACTGCTGATTATCCAACTTCTAATGGGCCACTTCTCCTTTCTAGCAAGCTTGCATGGTTAAATAATACCGGACAACACAATGAACTACAGAGTGACGATGATTTTGCAGATAGTAGGCCTAGTGGTCCTGCTGACAGGCCAATATGCTCATTTGCAGCTGCTGGTGAATGTCCGCGTGGTGTGAATTGTCCTAACATGCATGGTGATCTTTGTCCCATGTGCAAGAAAAATTGTTTGCATCCTTTCAGGCCCCAAGAAAGAGAAGAGCACCTGAAAATGTGTGAGAAGAGGCAAAAACATTTGGAAGCATTGCGACGTAGTCAAGAAATAGAGTGCAGTGTTTGCCTAGAACGTATTCTCACAAAGCCTACACCATCAGAAAGAAAGTTTGGAATATTATCAGAGTGCGACCATCCATTTTGTATAGCATGTATCAGGAACTGGCGGAGCACTTCACCTTCATCTGGCATGGATGCCAATTCTACATTGAGATCCTGCCCTATATGTCGAAAACTTTCATACTTTGTCATCCCTAGTGTCATTTGGTATTCCTCAAAGGAAGAAAAGCAGGAGATTGTTGAGTCCTACATGGCAAAGTTGAAGTAATATTCATCTCTCTCTCTCTCTCTCTATCTATCTAGTTCTCTCTCTTTTATGTATATGTACTTATCTGGACTCATCGTTGTAACTCTGTTTCAGTTCAATTGACTGCAAGCACTTTGACTTTGGGAATGGAACATGCCCCTTTGGAACCAGTTGTTTTTACAAGGTATATATATTTATTTTATGCCAAGAGTTTTTCAAATTGGAAATGTTTCTCTAATCTCTATGCAGCTTTAGGTTCATAGATGCACTTATGAAAGTATGAATCATCAATGCATTGATCATTCTAACTACCTTTGTATTGTTACTGTTACAATTTGCCTAATGATGAATCTAGCCAGTCAACCATTTAGTATATTTTAGTTTATTAACTGTTTTAATTTTTTGAGTTGGAAGGTTTCTGATCCAAATGCTGGTTTTCAGATGAGAATTTTATAGTAACACCTTTTAAAAAAAAATAAATAAATAAAAATGTGTCTGTATTATACTTGAGGTTAAGTCATAGCCCATAGGATCAGTGCTGCCGAAGGCTTGGCTCTTGCATATTTTTACAGACCATACAAGATACAAATGTTACTCCATGTGTGTTGGAATTCTGATAAGTTTAGGGTTTAGCCAAACTAAAATTGCATTTGTTGCAATGCAGGTTTTAGAAATTACAACTATCCAATGTTACTGATGCACATTCTGCTATGTTTACGGATAGTTGGAGAGCAGTTGGATGGTTGCATGAGATTTTATACATTTATGCTTAATGAATTGAGTTAAAGGGTTCACTAATGCTGAAGTTTTAGTTTGGCATGGATTCCATGAAAAACTGCAATGTGCTAAATTATGAAGCAACTGCCAAATTTTTTAGTACTACTTTGCTATTGATAACTATAAGCCATCAAATGGTTCTTTAATTTAGTAGGTGGCTTGATTTGTGCATTTATGAATAGGATGATTCATTCTTACAGAAATTATTCCTGTTAGAGATTTCCCCTATTCATGTATTAATGTGGGTTTTGCTTTTGTAGCATGCATATCGTGATGGTCGTCTTGAGGAAGTGGCTCTTCGTCATCTTGGAGCTGAAGATGGAAATACTGTTATTGCCAAAAATATCAGGTTTCCTTTCGTTCCCTTAATTTTCTTGAGATGATTTAGTATTTGATTACCAATGTTCCAATTCCATCTTATTTGTTTCTTCTAATGAGTTCATTATGATACTTGCAGGCTCTCGGACTTTCTTAGTAATTTACATTTAAGGTGATTAAAGCCTTACAAATTCATTAAGTGGTAAGGTATGAATACTAAATACCCCACAGAAGTAACTTTTGAGTACTTATATGAACCTTCTGTTCATTATGTATTTTCAGATGATTTGTCTTATTATATTTGAGAATGATGCAATGCCTTTTTTTGTTAGGGCCTATTAGACCCTTTAGGAGTGGCATATATTTACCTGATCTAAAAACATGAAAAAATCATTACTCGAAATTACTGGGTCATGTCAAAATTTCATGGGTTCAAATCTGATTTGGATCAAAAGTGGGTCTCCAAAGAAAAAAAAGAATAATCTTGAATCACTTAGTTCTGATCGTATAATGAAAGAAAAGCACAATCACGTCAAGTTGGATTTACATGTCTCTTCTTATATCCAGAGTCCAGACCCCGACTTAAATAGACTTGTCTCTTAACTTATTGCCTTCTTTATTTCCTTTAATGCGTGTTTAGCTTTGAATGGAGGGAAGTCCGGGCACCATATTGAAGCTTTGCCCATTAAATTTTATACTGCTCATAGTTTGTAAGAAATAAAATGTGAAATAGCCCAATAAGGAAGTCGAACTTCTAATGTTAATGTAGAGATTATAAGTTCTATTGAACGGCAGTGCTAAAAATTCTGAGTTAGGCCTTCGCCCTGAATGAGCCTGAGTTTGTCTTTGGATTCATCGTGCTTAATTTATATAACGAGCTTTTACCGAGCTTAAATGAGATAAATTGAGTTTAATTACGCAAGCTTGTTTGTTTTACTGTTCTACATAGGTGCATGCATATTACTAGTGAACCCCCTAACGCCTTTTCATTTATCAAACACCCTAGAAATGAGAAGTTGTACTTCAATTCGTTATGATAGCTTTGGTCAATGATAGATCTCGATACTTTTTTATTTTGTTTAACTTTTTCCATCTCAACTCATTTATTGTTGCATTAATGCCCCTCATATGATAGTTGAATCTTCTCAATTAGCGTTCCAATATGTTCTCTATGTTCTGAGATGGAATTTCCAAAATGACCTATACACATTATATGATGGCAAGGTATATGCCTTCCTGTATTTTTTCTTGTTATCGAATGCTATAAATAAGTTAACTCTGTTGTGGACAATTTCAGGTACAAAACTATATGCATGAATTCTACGAGTGATGGATGCGGATGCGAAACCACAGCTACACAACATTCACCATCCCTTCAAAATACTACCGGTAATGTGTTTGCACCTATGGTTTGATTGCAATTCGGTGGTTGTGAACATTTCGATTGTGTTGGAGCTCAAGTTTGATTTTGGATTGGCAGAATACATTATTGGTATATACACACAGGTCCTCTTTTGAACTGTACAATAAGTGTTACATTTTTAAGAGATGTTTAGTAAAATTTCTGTGCCCTGTCTTCACAATCCTTAAATTTGTAGAAAAGTCCATAGGCATCTAATAATAGAAGGATTATTTGTGGGTAATATGTAGTACAATTCTGGGACACCAATCGAAAATATTCCGAAAATAGAAGGTAATTCTATAAATGGAATGTGACCTTGGCTATATAATGGCTCTTGCAAATTCACAAAATGGAGTAGTAATATATACAAGCTAGCTATCTGCAAGCAATAATATTGATAGATTTTTTACCTGAATAAATAAATAAGTAGCCATGGGCATGAAGAAGATTGCTTTTGCTGCCTTGATTGTCGTCACTGCCGTGAGCGCTGTGGCAGTGGCAGCTGTCGAAGCGGCAGAGGCACCGGGCCCCGCTGCCGGGCCCATCGCTGATGGGACCATGGCCGTCCCGGCTGTCGGATCCGTTGTCGGGGCTGCCGTCATGTCCGTCGTCGCCCTTTACCTGCACTGATGAATGAACATGAACGATGAAGACGACCAATATTAGTAATATGTGATTTGGGATTTGATGGTGTGGAAATAAATTTGTTATTGTGTATTATTATTCATGGATTATAATTTCAAATAGTTACTACATTTCTGTGTCTCTCTTTATCGTCACGTTTGATATGTAAGGATACACATAAATTAACTATAAAATTTGTACTAACATACTCTCTTTAACAAATATATATATTTTTAAATAACCCAAGTTATATATGTATCAACACACACGATAATGCAATAGTTTATAGTATGACATTTGAATATTAGGATTTAGGAAATAGGTTACTGTTAATAATTAAATTAATTAATTTCATCCCACTCACTAAAAGAAGTGATGTGAATGTCAAACACAAGGAACGGGTACAGTTCGACCTCACCCTCTACCCACCAACTTTTGGGGTTTCCATAGGGGTACAATGGTAATTTCAGACCCGCCAAAACCAACGCTGTGCCTGTGCGTTTACTAGGGGGTGTTTGTTTGGAAACTTTTTCAAACTTTCACTGTTCGTTCAAATTTTTTTTCCCAAAAATATCAAATCAAATTCTTATTTTTTATTTTTTATATTATATTAAAAATCAATTTATATTCAAAATATCACATCAACACCTATTTATATTACATCATACAACTATTCAAATTTAAATATTTTACTATTCAAATCTCAACTCAAAATTCAAACTCTCAAACAAACACACCCCTAATTTCATTTATGAAATTATGGTAAAGGTGTGTGTTTGACTGTGAAACTATGAATAATATAAAATTGAAAAAATAAATTTTTAATACGTTATTCTATTGATATTAATATAAAATTTTAATTTTAATATAATATAGTAAAAAAATAAATATAAATATATTAAAGAATAGTAGAATTTTTTTTATGACGTGTCAACTCGCAGCCGTTACTTGAAAGTGCACAAAGTAAGTCTAAGCGAACTATGTTTGAGGTGAATACTGCAAAAATTTTACTCCCTCCGTCCTAGAACTATAGTCTGGGTGCAAAAATTTTACTCCATCCGTCCCACAACAGTCTGGGTTGGGTTTGACACAGGTAAAAAGTAAAATAAAAGACTTATTTGTCCTTATCAATGTATTAGTGTAAAAAAAAAAAAATAGCAATTGTGTAATAATAATGAAAAAATAAGAGTACTTTTATAATTATGCGATTATTAATGTAAATAAGATTATTCTTTAGAGACAGACAAAAATAATAAACAGAATTATTATATTAGAACGGGAGGAGTACTATAATATAATAAATATATATATATTAAAGAATAGTAGAATTATTTTTTTTTCTTTTTGTTGCATAAAATTTTAATATTGTGCAATTGGATACTGCAAAAAATTTTAAAATCCGACAGTTTAATTGGTCACGCTTTTGGAAATGATTATTACTATTATTTGTTACACTTGTTCAGTTCAATGTCAATCCCCCAGTCTTAATTTCAAGATAATAGTTATTGACAACTTTCTTTAAGTTACGAAAGAAGGATTTTGGTGGATTTCCACTATTCATCCAATTTTTTCCCTCCAAAAACATCAAATCAAACACTTATTTTTCATTTTTTATATTATACTAAAAATCAATTTTACATTCAAAACATCACATCAAATCCTATTTATATCACATCATACAACTATTCAAATTCAAAATTTTTACTATTCAAATCCCAACTCAAAATCCAAACCCCCAAACAAACACACCCTAAGTAAATTTTTGATCAAATTTAATATTTTGCAAACCAGCTATTCGAAAGTGCGTATTAAGTAAATCTTTGATTGATTTGAATCCACAGTCTCTAACTAAAAGTACGTATTGAGTAAATTTTCGATCAAATTTAATACCCGAAAGTGTTTATTATAAATCTCCAATCGAACTTAATACCTTACAAACTAGGTCTTGTTATCCGAAAATGAACGCGGATAAACCTATGGTCCAACTTAATAGATGGGAAACTAGCCCTGTCAAACAATTTGATTTTTTCTGCAAGACGCTGTGGTTCCATCGTCATAACCGGCTAAGATATTTTGACCGTTTGAAATGTTTAACAGTGAAATAAAATAAAAAATAAAAATAATGAATTTTCTTTTTTATATGGAACTAATAGTGAAAATTTTTTATTTCTTTTAACCGAGACTTAAAATTAGAAAAATAGAATTTGGCTGGAACTAATTTTAATTTTTGCTTGAAAAAAATTAGTAGTATAAAATATAATGCCTTTAAATATATTAAAAAATAATAATGATAAAAAGACATTCAACCACCGGCAACAAAAATAATACGAATATCACGTCGGAAAGCAATACCGAACAATTAAGAAAATAGAGCAATTTCATAATTTCGGCAACAACAACAATCATCTACTTTTTATAGAAATTTAAGAAAATAAAAATTAAAAATAAATGAAAACACCACGCGCGTGAAGGTTCCGCCGGCGACAAACACACGTCTTCTCCGGCGAAGACGATCGCTGCAACGACACAGTGACCGTCCAATTTTTCATATACCAAGCTTCAGTTTCTTCCACATATATGGAGAATAATCGCCTCGATTATCTTCCCTATATGTATCGGAGCACAGAACCGTTCGTAATTTTTCTCTGTCGGTTCAGATTTTGACGATCTTCGCAGCCTTCACCAAAGGATTCTCCCTGGCGATCAGCTCGCGACCTGCTGTTTTGTAATCATAGCTGCAGTCATGGCGGTCGGAGTAGCGATGCTCGCCGCAGAACAGCTCGCCGCACCGACACCTGAATCCGGTCAAACCGACCTTCCTTCGACAACAGGAGCACCGATTTACCTGTCTCTTCACCTGCGGCTCAACCGACGCCGTATCCACCTCTTCCTTCAGATCTCCGCTCGTCTCCGGTAGATTAAGGCTTTCATCTACAGAAGACCTCTCAGATCTGAAGGATTTCTCTCCAATAACGCTACTCCTCGGCGACGTTGCTGTGGCCGCCGCCGCCGCCGCGCCGATAAAACATTTCTGGCATAAATTATTCGCCGCGGAATTGCTTGCAACGCCGCACTTGACGCACAGCGTGATGGATTCAGGTACAACCTTGAACTCCGTCTCCTCCTTCTCCGTTCTCTGCGCCATAGCTATATGAAATTTTTCGTGCGAAACAATCCAAAATCAAATCAGAAAAACAAAGCGAAATCAGGAAATCGGATTCGTATCGGTGTTGTATCCGTGAATAATTATCCGGTTCAATATAGAAAGGAGAAGGAAGATTTGGAGAGGAAATTGTGGTGGAAGGGTCGGAAGGGAGGAGGTGAATTTGAAGGGAGCGGAGTCGGTAATCGTGAAGAAAACAATAGCCTCGCTTGAGACGCGTATCCATTTTGGGAAATGACGCAAGTGCCCTCCTGACTGTGATGGATGGCGATCGTCGCCACTACGTAGCGTAGGGTAGGGTGGGTGGGTGCTTCTAGATCCATCCGACGTGGCACTTTCATCATTATCGTCTCCATTTGCCACCGTTTTTTAAATAGGTAAAGAAAATTACCGGTTGGTTAAGTATAATAAATACTATGTGCTCATTATTCTCGAATGGTTGAAAATAAATAAAATATGGGTGCTTTTTTGTTTGAAGTAATTTGTTGGATTTCTATTATTTATACAATTTTATTTTTTAAAAAATATCAAATTAAATATTTATTTTTTATTTTTTATATTATATTAAAAGATAATTTTACATTCAAAAAATTATATCAATCTATATTTATATCACATAATTTAACTATTTTAATTCATAGTTTTTTATTATTCAAATTTCAATCCAAAATTCAAAATCTCAAACAAATACAGTACTTAATAATATTATAAATATTTTTAATAATATAAAAAGAATTATATTTATATAATTTATTATATAATTTTTATTATATTTGTATTATAAAATACTAATAAAAATATTTATTTCTTTTTCAAATTGTATTATATTTTGATAAAATAATTAATATTAAAAAAAAGTAAATATAAATTTTAGAATTTGCCACAAACAGTAATATTATACTCTTTATGTTCATGTAAAGTGTTTTTTTTTTTTTTGTTTCACATAATTTATCTTTTAAAATATAATTATATATTTTAATAATATTTTAAATATTGTAATTTTTAATTTTTAAAAATTTAATTAAATTATTTAATTATTTTAATATTAATTTATAATTATATTTATTATATAATAATTATTTTGTTAATATATTTCTTAGTCAGTTATTAATTACATTTTATCTCAATTTTACGCATAGTTAAAAAATTTTAGCTGGACAAGGTAGTAACACGGAAGAAATCCAGCAAAATAAAATAAATTGGTAATTGAATTTTACAATAAACATACTACACACGGTTCGAGAGAAGAAACGCTCCGGGATCACAACTCCCAGCCAAT
This sequence comes from Andrographis paniculata, assembly GCF_009805555.1. NCBI lineage: Eukaryota > Viridiplantae > Streptophyta > Magnoliopsida > Lamiales > Acanthaceae > Andrographis > Andrographis paniculata. The sequence continues at coordinate 190,471 of NW_026137563.1, read as the reverse complement.
CCCACATCTCTCAGGAGCGCAACTCCCAGGAGCGTGTTTCACACAAGACCTCGACTCCGCCGCCTAATTCTGACCGTAATCGGGAACACGTGCTCGTCAACGCGTCAGCTGTTTGACTCGCCACGTGGTCTAGGGGAAGTCCGTTGACGTCGTCTTCGCAAGACCAAATGCAGCGGGCCCACTAGACACGTGGCGCTTATAGAAGTAAGGTGCATGTAATACTGATGGTAATAGAGGCGTAGACGATCAGAGCTCCGGTGGGTCAACTCCAGGTGCCGACGTCTGGTTATTGGGCCCCCCTGCGGCCGTACTAGTGGGGTTTGGTTGGGAATGTCCCGGTGCAATGAGCCAAAATTAAATTTTAATTTTTAAAATTGAGCTCCTTTTGTTTGTTGGGATACAGCGAAACAAAATGTGTGTTTCTTATTTTAATATATAAATATATTTAATTAAAGTTATAGGGCATAGTCTCTAGGTATATTGCAAATATAAAATTGTTTAAAATAGTATTTGGAATAATAGTTTGCATTTTTTTTATTCTGTTTATTGAAATTTTTGTAAAGTGAATTTACTTTTAAATTTCTATAGATATATATATATATTTATATTATATAAAAGAATGGAAGAACTAATTATTTATCCACGTGAACAACAAATCCTATTTTGTAAATGTGACATTCCTAGAAGAAATCATGGATTAAAAAAATAATAAAAAAATTATCTTTTGTGAAATATTTTATTATTTTTTTAAATAAAAAAAATAAAAATAATTATATATTTTTATTAAAATTTGCATTCAAATATTTTTAAACATAAATTATAATAACGGAGATAATCCTATTTATTTTCGTTCCATTTAAATAATTAATAAATATTTTCATAATTTTTTATAATTAACAATAATAAATTTAAAATATTATAAGAAAACTCAATTATCCTATTTTTTAAAAATGTGTAACCATGATGATTATAAAATAAAAGAAATTATATGAAATTTCAATATAGAGATAAAAATAATAATAATAAATACTCTCTCCGTCTCATTGTCACTTTTTTTTTTGGAAAATAATTACATACTTTAATCTCATTTTAAATTTTTAAATTTTATTTTTTTATTTTAATTAAACTAATTAGTTATCTTAATTTTAATTTATAATTATTTATATTATAGAATAATTATTTTCATTAATATATTCTTAATTATCTACTAATTGCATTCCTCCTAAAATACCGTTTGTACAGCATAACAGACACGGTATATGGGAATGAGGGAATAATAAATAAGATAAGATAAAGTGGATACCCAGCCACCATCATTTCCCATCACGGATTCACTGTACACATCGAATACAACATAAATAACTATAAAAATCTAAAAAGACCTCGAGCAAATCTTTTATTATAAAATAATTTGTTTTTAAAAGAAAAGGGAAAATAATTAAATAAATAGAAACTATTGGACCTTATAGAATTTCCTTTTTTAAAAAAATTATTTTTTATTTTAATTTAGATACTAATTTAGATATGGTTATGTTTGTATTCTTGTATGAATCGTATATATATTTATATTAGATGAGAATATATAGTATTTGTTGCATATAATTATGTATTTATATTATATTTTTTTAATAATATTATTTTTGTCCTGACTCTAAAATTTTATTTAAAAATAATAAAATAAATATAAATAATTCAAAATATTTATAAGTTAATAATTTTGGTGGCACCATATTATGGCGACGCGTCACCAGACACTAAATAATAATAATAATAATAATAATAATAATAATAGTAGGGTTGAAGGCCGAAAAGTGGATGAAATTATATATAGGCACGTGTAGAAGAAGACAAAGGATGCCTCTATGGAAAGGCGTCTACGTGGCGTGTTCCAATTGGTTAATTCTTGATATTTCTAAACTTTCTTTTTATTAACTCTAATCATTTCCAATTGACGTCAGTATGACGATCAGGTTCTTGTTCATTCATTAAAATCTTTTACTGCCGCATTCCTAGATAATTTGTCATATTTTTTATTTTCGTTCATTTCACGTAATTTATCTTATATTTTAATTATATTTTAAATTTTAAAAAATAATTTTTTTTAATCTTAATTAAACTATTTAGTTATTTTAATTTTAATCTATAATTATTTTTACTAATACATTTCTTAATTACCTACTAATTATACTTTACCTAAATTCAGGGAGTAATACTCTGTTTGTTCGGAATGAAAATTTTCTTTTATTTTTTGCTTATTCATTTTATTTGTCAAATTTTTTCTATTCAAACCCAATCAATTTTGTATTTAATATAATATTCCTCCCGTAACATATCTATCTATTCATTTATTTTACAATTACTATAAAAAAAATAGATAGATAACATAAAAGACAGAAAGAGTATTATTTTTTTTTCATTCAAAATATAGCATTGAATATCTATTTAGAGCCCATCATATCTTATTTAAATTTCAAATTCAACTTTCATCTAAGTACAAACTTCAAAAGGGACACACCAAAACACAATGTACGGCAAGTATTTTCTTTATATATTAAATATTATAAGCATGCAATTCTCACTATTTCCTATCAAACTCATTATAAAAGTTCAATCTAAAATGAAGAGTTAGAAATTCCCAACATAAATCTCAATAATATAACTTAAGCAAATATGTCCTGAGTGAAAAATGAAGCATCTCTATCGACCATAAAACTCTCAGGCAATTCTTGCAGCTGCTCATAGTTGAGCTGCCTTGAAGCTTCATACAAAGCAATGCCAACACTCACAGATAGATTCAGACATCTAACATAGGTTTCAACCATGGGTATTCGAATAGTACCTCCACCCAATGTTTCGCTGTTACAGTCGGCTAGCGCCTCAGGGGGCAATCCACTCGTTTCTGAGCCAAACACTAGCCAGTCGCCTCTCCGGTAGGCAAATTCCTATACAACGAAAACTCATAGTAGTTAGGATAAAATGCCCCTTTAAATGCCTTTCCTGGTACACAGGGTTCGTCCGAAAAGAAACTTATATGGGATCTCCATTTGTGCATGCATTAGAAGGAAACATTGCATACAAATTTTTTAGGGGTTTTTATACAATATTCTCGTGCAATTTTTGTATAATTTTGTACAATTTTTTCTAGAACACAAGAGAGTCTTCTTATGCAATTTTTAAATCACATAGAGAATTTTTAAACCATAAATGAATTATAAACAATTTTGTCAAAATCATAATCAAAGTAGAATTATAAACATTTGCAGCTATTCTTAATCTCAAGTATTAAGAAAAGAACAATTGAACAGTGGATGGTAAATATATTCTGAATAGTTGTAAGAATATGCTACTCTCATATACTTTTTGCTAACAATAGACATATTTTGCAATTTAGGACGTCTACAAACAATAGATAAGTTTTCTAATTTAGTAGATGTAGATTACATAATATTAACGAAATATCTCACTACTACACATAAAAGTAATAAAAAAATACCCCTTTCAACAGATATTCTTTATTAGATGTAAACCTTTACAATCTGATATAATTTTAGCTTGTACACATAACACACTTAAACTCTATCCTTAATCAACGTTGTATATATTCTTTGTGGACAGGAGTATTAAATCCCCACTTCAAATTTGTAGCTGAAAACTGATTATTTTGAAGTGACAAAATTTAGCAATTTATGGAGCTGCGTTTTTTAAAAACTACAACAAATAGTGCAACAGCGAGAAAAAAGAAAAAAAAAATGTTACTTTACTTCATAATAGTCGGAGATTAGATTCCATTATCGCAAGGCATTTCACCTATTGTTGATTGCAACTTCCAAGTATTCTTCTACCAAGAAAGTATGTAAGAGATAAAATAACAGCACAAATGTACAGAAAAACTTACAGAGTGTATATTTGTCCCTCTTTTGGTAAATGCTAATAACCTCTTTTCACCCTCCTATACAGCAAAAAAGGCCATCTGAATAACAATATAAACAGCACTAAAAATAACAAGTTTTATTTTTTTTGCCCCATAATAAAGAATCATTTGAATTTGAGCTCCAGTAAAATATATTTTAAAATGGAATGCTCTTGAATAACATAATATTAAAATTTAAGCCAAAATTCTGTAATATAGACATTAAAATACTGCAACGGATAGTAACAGATTTAAAACACATGTTAAAAAGAACTTAGAAAAACCTGTCTCATGAAATACTCCCTGAACTCAGACCATGAAGCATGCACCTTCACAACAACATATCTAATGGAAAGTGTTAACTCTTCCAAGAATTTTTCAAGTACTCTTGAGACAACATACTTCAAATCTTTCCAAATATATATATTTTATATATATATATATCATAAAATTAATAAATAAATCCAATATTCATGCTCCTTTAATTCAAGCTAAGCTTGTTCTCAATTCAAGCAAAATGTCAAAATGAGTTAGCACAGGATACGGCCAATAATCGAGTCCAGCTCGCTTTAGCTTTGTATCATCAACCTGAAACCCCAATGGCTGAAGAGGACAGGGGATAGAAAGAAATAAGCTTACAAGAAAAGCCAAGGCAAATAAAGATTGGCATTGCAAGTCCAATTGAAGTTCCTGAACGAATAAATGGTTGAACAATAGTAAATAATTACCTCGACTAAGTGCAATTTGACTGCTGAGGCAGCACAAGTTCGTGCAATGCATCCTGTGTTTCCAGGAATCTGTTGAGGATGAAACAAATCCAACACATGATGGATTCAAGTGACTCCAATCAGAAAAACACAACTTAAAGCTAAAGGTATGGAAGTTTAACAACGCTAAAGAATATGTTATAAACATTCTAGAAGCAAATGGTCTATAGTTGAAAATAGCCCACAACTCAATGCTTCAAATAATTTTATTCAAATGTATCATTTTATAAATTCCTTTGCTCTAGCCTCTAGAATTTTTCTTAACTGGAGTTAATGATTTCCATTCAATCCCACACTTGCTACAAATAATGCATGTTTGTGGATATAATAAAAGCAGGAGTTTTTCAATTTTGCAAAATTTTAGTGTATATATTAACTGTACAATATGACAATATAATGAGAAAGAAATGAGTTGTTACAATTGCAAAAAGATCTTATAAACTATTTAGGTGTTAGATCATATAAGTGGAAATAAAATAAAAATAGTTAATTGTTTTGTGTGACAATTCAAAATAATATTGGTAAATATGTTGCTAAATACATCGACAGGATGCAATGTTCATCATATTTATATCAATGTTGATTAGACCAATCCGATTAGTTAAAATTATAAGTAATTATTGTTGAATTAAAGTAAAACAACAGCTGTCCATTATATATATATATATATCATTCTTTTGCTTAAGAATACTATGAAGCTAATTTTGCCCGCTCGAGTTTCCAATTATTTTTTCTTAAAATTATTACATCGAATATCAATTATTCATTCAAAACATCACACCTAACAACTATTTCATCTTAAAATACATCAAAACTCCAAACCACAAAAAAAAATAAAAGTAAAACACAAACAAACATGCCATAGCTCATGCCTTTCATATTGATCATTTGCTATTGTTGTATTAATAGTGCTTAGATTTGTTGATTTGGAGATTGGGAAGTAAGAAATTGTGAATACATACATAAGATTTACCATTTGCTGATAAGTAATTGTTAATATACTATTAAATATATTAAATAGATTGTTATAGTACATTAAATTTTTACAGGGTCAGCTAGGAGTGGGAGGGAGTGGGTCTGCTACCCAAAAATTTCATGAAACATTTTACGACACAATATTTTAAATACTTTATAGATCGAATACTCATTGTTAAATATGCTCATACTTCTGGGCAAAGTTTTTATGTGCCTAATAATTGACACTTGTCATTTGAAAAAAAATATATATATATAATTTATTACTTTAAAAAAAATATTTTTTATGGCAATTCAAAGAAAAAAATTAATTATTTTTTCACTAAAATTAGATATACTGGTATATAAATTTATATTGCACTTTATTCAATTACTTCTAGGACAAATAGATCATTTAACAAAAACCCAATAAACACACTTTTAACTTCCCCCTACAAGGTGCGGCGACCGCCCTACAGTAAACTAGAAAAGATAAATACTTCAAAATTTCAATTATCCAGAAAACAGCAACCAGCTCAACATGAAACGAAGTGCTAGTACACTTACCTGCGGCGAGACTAGCACCACTTGAAGAATCTCCTTACTCGCTGCATCGCGCGGCTCACCGTCGAATCCATTGGCCACCGCATTCGCTCCACATTTCTCAGCTGAAATTCCCCCAATCATACATCAATTCACGCCCAAAACATCCAACAAAACTAACTTTCGAAAAGTGAAGAGAGATACAAACATACAGGGAGAGCGGAGCTGGGAGAAGCGCAACGAGGATAGAAAAAAGCTGGATTTGACATTACGTAGCAAGCAGCGACGGCGTAGCAGCGGCAGGGCAGCGGAGTGGAAATGGAGCAGCGGCAGGGACGAGGAGGCCACGGCGGTTAGGGCTCTCAGTCTGAGACCCGTTGCGTCCATTTGAGTTTTGATTACTGAATTCCAGTGAATATTATCTCCATTTGAGTTTTCCAAATTGCATATTGCTCCTTCGAATTTTATATTATCATAGTTTTAACCCTTTCCAAAAATCGCCACGGTTCACGTTTGCCAAAGTTCGAGCCATTCCAGAACTAGGTGTCAACGTATGTTAGTCTAGCCAAATTTTTAAATATATATAATATTTATATTTTTTTTAAAAAAAAAAAAGAAAAAAGAAAATCAATAATTTAATATAAAATTATGCTATTTTTTATATTTGACACCAATTTTTATAGTTCATATAAAAAACAAAAGAGCAAATTCAAAGTAAAAACTAAATAAAGAATTAACTTACGAAAATTACTCAAACTTGTCACTGCTTAAAAAACTCCTATCTAATACTGCTCCAATGTATAACAAAAACAGTCTCTGTAATTGCAAATTCAAAGAACCTCAAAAAGGCATGGATTTCCCTAAACTCGGGCAAAATATCACACAGGTCAAGCACATTCCAATGCCTAATTCTAACCCGACCCGAATAGCAATCCGGGCGGGGCGGACTCAGCCTAGGCCCGCTCGCCCCTGATTCTCCGAGCGAGTTGGATGTCCTTAGGCATAATAGTAACCCTCTTAGCGTGGATAGCGCAGAGATTTGTGTCCTCGAACAACCCTACCAGGTACGCCTCCGCCGCCTCCTGTAGCGCCGCTACGGCGGAGCTCTGGAAACGGAGATCGGTTTTGAAATCCTGAGCGATCTCACGAACCAGGCGCTGGAAGGGGAGCTTGCGGATCAGAAGCTCCGTCGACTTTTGGTACTTGCGGATCTCGCGGAGAGCGACCGTCCCAGGGCGGAAGCGGTGGGGCTTCTTCACTCCGCCGGTGGCCGGGGCGGACTTCCTGGCGGCTTTAGTGGCCAGCTGCTTGCGCGGAGCCTTGCCGCCGGTGGATTTGCGAGCAGTCTGCTTCGTGCGCGCCATTGAAGATTATTGGAGGAGTTTTTGGTAACTGTTAGGGGTTATGGCGGTGGGTGGAGGAGAAGTTGTGGCTGGCGATTCTATATAGTTGTAGGGATGAGGGGATGCCGTTGATTTGGAATTGAATGGACGGTGGGGATTAGGAGGTTTCGAGAGTGATCCGCGTGATGGGAGGTCTGACCAATGGTGAGTTGACACGTGGGTTGAGGCAGATTTGGAAGAATCTGCTGCTGTTGTGCGTTAGGATTTTGAAAATTTATGTTTCCCGCGTTTGGGTTAGTGAAATTTTATTTTTATACTTTTAAATCTTTATTCTTCGATTTTAAAATTATTTATTCTACGTATCTGTATTTCTCTTATAAAAACAAAAATAAATACTTATTTATAATCTTCTGTTGTAAATTAATTTGATTTATATTAATTATATTTAAATATATAATTGTATTGGTATAAAATTTTACAATTGATAAAGAATAAGTAATTCAATTTTTTAAAATATATATTCCTGATTTAAAATTAAGAAAATATTACTCTCTCCGTCCCATATATCTGCACTGTAGAGACTATATTTTTAGGAATTGTGTAATTATTAGATAATTAATAATATATTATTAAAAATAATTATTTTATAATATAAACTAATTAGTTTAATTAAAATTTAAAAAATAAATTAAAAATTTTAAAATAAGATTAAAGTGTGTAACCATAAAAAGAAAAGTAACATGGACGGACAGAAACGGCAACATGGATATGATATGTGGGACGGAGGGAGTACTATATTCGGAATTTGTTTGTCCAATTATTTATTCGGGGACACGATTACTGATATGCATCACATACACAATTTTGTATATCTCAGACTAGGTGTGAGATCATTGGTTGAAATCTCGACTCCTCCAAATTTTGTATGCTATACATGATCTAGTATAACTTGTCTTATCAGACCAAATTTGTAGGTTATATTCGACAAGAATTTACCCAAAAATTACGAGTTCCCGTGTCATAAAAAAAAACATAGAGTATATTTGTTAAGTACTTCAGTAATATAAAAATAGTCGATCTATTTTATTTTTAACAAAAAATTAAGATTATCATCTTCAATTTCTTTTTTGTCTTATATACAGAGAGAGAGAGAGGAAAATTTTTTATTTTTAACAAAAAAATTATATCAATTTTATCGTTTTTTTAATAATAAAAATATATATATACACATTATATTAAAACTAGTAAAAAAGTAAATGATTTTATATTTCGATGATAAATGTAGTATTTAGTTTGAGAGAAAATATATTGGTAATGTGAATCTTCCTAAAAATCAAAGTTAGCATACAAAATTTGAAATTATTAGAAATTTGAATTCATAATTTCATTATCCACCAATTCTTTTGAGGATAAAATTGAAATATTTTTGTCATATTTAATTGGCTTAATTATGGGGTTGGAAGTGAATGGGCTTCAACTCCAAGTATATATGCTATGGTTTGTAGCCAAAGTTGTAGAATGTTTTGTGTACTTACGAGAGCTAGCGTACATGCGTGTTTATTTTGTAAGCTTTTTTACATTTTACTATTTAAACTAAATATTTCTAAAATATATATATATATATATATTTAAAATATTTCATTAAATACTCCCTCCGTCCCGTCCCATAGATATAATTGTAATTGAGTCGGGCACGAAATTTAAACAATATTGATATTATATTGGTAGTAGGTAAAAAATATGAAGAAAATAATTTTTTGTCCGTGTGTATATTAGTGTAAAAAGTAGTGACAATTATGTAATAAAAATAAAAAAAATAGAAGAAGTAGTTTTACGGTCACATGATTATTTATGAAAATAAGACTATTATTTTGAGACGGAGAGAATATTATTTTAATATAAATTACGAATAAATTTTTTCTAAACTCAATAAGAAACAATGAACTTACACTGTGGGTGTGTTTGCTTGGGGATTGGATTTTAAATTCATTATTCATCCCATTTTTTTCAAAAAAAAATATCAAATCAAACACCTATTTTTTATTTTTTATATTATAATAAAAATTAATTTTACATTTAAAATATTACATCAACCCTTATTTATATAGCATTATACAATTATTCAACTTAAAATTCAAACCCCAGACAAACACACCCATATAATTTTCTACATTATCAACTAGAAACATTTATTTTGTCAATCCAAAACACATCAGCCTAGTCCTGTAAGAGATTAATGGTGCAGGATGAACTATTGATTTTGTCGGATCATAACTCTGTCTTTCAATTTTGTGTGTCATATATAATTCGTTTTGTATGACTTAACTTTATCAAACTTAATTTATATGTTATTAAGTTCGAAAAAACTTTACTTAAAACTCACTTCAAAAGTAACGAGCACATGTTCACATATCATGAAGGTAAAATAAAATAAAATAAAAACTCATTAGCCTAAGCCCCTAAAAAAAAAGTAGCACAAAATCCAAACCTATCCTTTCCAAATAAAGAGAAAGAGCAACACAGAATGAAGACTTTTTTAGAAGCAGACAGGGAACAAAGGCAAGGTTTATACCTTCCCTCCAGTCATGGCTTTCATGGAGCTTCCCCATCAAACCATTCTTTCCTTCACCAAATCAACAACATTAATACACACACAAACACGTCGAAACTTGGCTAACAGATTTCTAATAGAAGCAACTTTTTACATTGGTATAACTTCACAAAGGAGTCAATCTATCACAAAAAGCAAAATGAAGCTGGTTGTAGAAATTATCGATGCTCGGGACCTTATCCCCCGAGACGGCGAAGGATCAACCAGTCCATATGTAGAGGTCGAATTCGACAACCAACTTATCCGAACCAAAACCATCCCGAAAAACCTCAACCCCATTTGGGACCAAAAGCTTCTCTTCAACTACAACCCTGCAACAAACTACCATCACCACTTCATCGAAGTTTCGGTCTACAACGAAAGAAGGCCTATCCCGGGAAGAAATTTTCTCGGACGGGCGAGGATTCCATGCGCGAACGTAGTCAAGAAAGGCGAAGAACTCTACCAGTGTATCCCACTAGAAAAGAAGTCGTTTTTCTCGGTTGTGAGAGGAGAAATTGGCCTGAAAATATACATTTCATCACATTCTAGTGATCCTCCATCGATCATTCCCGACAAAACTAGTAGTCGTGTTGCTGATGACTCCATTGCATTGATAGAGAATAAAGGCAGATCAATCGAAATATCTTGTAGTGATCATACAGAAAAGGTACCTGAAAACAGATCAGAATCAACTCTTCAGTTTCAGAAGCATCAAGTTATGCAGCAGCAAGCTCGTCCCGTGTTGAGGAAAAGATCCGGCGGGATAATCCAGCCGCAGGCTAATCCGCAAGATCGTCGCAGCTACGACGACGATGATTTTGAGGTGAAAGAAGCGAATCCGCAGTGGCTAGACGAAGGCAGGGGATGGATGAGAGGCGAAAGAGCCGTAGCTCCATTAGACCTCGTCGAGCAGACGTTCTATCTCTATGTTCGGGTCGTCAAAGCCAAAGATCTTCCATCGAGCTCCGTCACCGGCGGATGCGATCCTTACGTTGAAGTGAAGCTCGGAAACTATAAAGGAAGGACGAGACACGTCGAGAGAAGAACGAGCCCCGAGTGGAACCAAGTCTTCTCCTTTTCGAAAGAACGTATTCAGTCGTCAATTCTAGAAGTCTTCGTCAAGGAGAAAGAAACGGCGGGAAGAGATGAATACCTCGGCAGAGTCGTCTTTGATTTAAACGAGATTCCCACGAGGATCCCGCCGGATAGTCCCATGGCACCGCAGTGGTATAGGCTCGAAGATCGCCGCAGCGAAGGTAAGTTGAGGGGAGAAATCATGGTTTCTGTCTGGATGGGAACTCAAGCCGACGAAGCGTTTACGGATGCGTGGCACGCCGACGCAGCTTCCGTTTACGGCGACGGCGTTCTCAGCATACGTTCGAAGGTCTATGTCTCGCCAAAGCTGTGGTATCTTCGAGTAAACGTGATCGAAGCTCAGGATGTCGTTCCGAATGACAGGCATCGATTACCCGAAGTTTTCGTTAAAGCTCAGTTAGGCCAGCAGATCCTTAGAACACCGATATCAACAACCCCAACAGCAAATCCTCTGTGGAACGAAGATCTGATCTTTGTAGCAGCAGAGCCGTTCGAAGAAAATATTGTTCTCACTGTGGAGGATCAAGTGCACCCTTCGAAAGACGACGTTCTCGGGAGACTAGCTTTACCGTTAACTGCTATCGACAAACGCCTCGATCACCGGCCGGTGCAGTCGAGGTGGTTCAGCCTCGACAAGTTCGGATTCGGAGATAATAAGTTTTCGAGCAGAATACATCTTCGAATCTGCCTCGAAGGCGGATACCATGTCCTCGATGAATCGACGATGTATATCAGTGATCAACGCCCGACTGCCAAACAACTTTGGAAGCCTCCGGTGGGAATTCTAGAAATCGGAATACTAGGTGCACAAGGACTTTTACCGATGAAGATGAAGGATGGTCGAGGAAGTACCGACGCCTACTGCGTGGCCAAATACGGGCAGAAATGGGTGCGAACGCGGACAATTCTCGACAACTTCAATCCCCGATGGAACGAGCAGTACACGTGGGAAGTTTACGATCCATGCACGGTAATAACGCTCGGTGTATTCGACAATTGCCACTTAGGCAACGAAAAGTCCGGCGCCGGTAGAGACTCGCGGATAGGGAAAGTTCGTATACGTCTCTCGACGTTAGAAGCTCATCGAGTGTACACAAATTCGCACCCGCTCCTCGTTCTGCATCCGACCGGGCTAAAGAAAATGGGAGAAATCCGAATCGCTGTAAGATTCACGACGCTGTCGTTAGCGCAGACAATAAGCGTCTATGCGCAACCGTTGCTCCCGAAAATGCACTACTATCATCCCTTCACCGTTAACCAGCTCGACGCTCTGAGATACCAGGCGATGAACATCGTCGCAGCGCGGCTCGGGAGGGCAGAGCCGCCGCTGAGAAAGGAGGTCGTCGAGTGGATGCTAGACGTCGATTCGCACATGTGGAGCATGAGGAGGAGCAAAGCGAATTTCTTCCGGGTCATGTCGCTCGTCTCGTCATTAATCTCCATCGACCGGTGGTTTCGCAACGTCTGCGAGTGGAAGAATCCAATCACGTCGGTATTAGTCCATGTCCTGTTCTTGATACTCGTTTGGTACCCGGAGTTGATCCTCCCCACGATGTTCCTCTACGCGTTCCTCGTCGGGCTGTGGAACTACCGGCTCCGGCCGAGGCATCCGCCTCGCATGGACACGAAGCTTTCGTGGGCAGAAGCGGCGAATCCCGACGAGCTCGACGAGGAATTCGACACGTTTCCGACCTCGAAACAGCAGGACATTGTGAGGATGAGGTACGATAGGCTGAGAAGCGTGGCTGGGAGAATTCAGACGGTAGTCGGCGATGTCGCGACGCAAGGGGAGAGATTGCATTCGGTACTTAGCTGGAGAGACCCGCGAGCGACGAGCTTGTTCGTCGTTTTCTGCTTGTGTGCTGCGGTTACGCTCTACGCGACTCCTGTCCGAGTCGTGATTCTTGCGTCGGGGTTGTATGTGCTTCGGCATCCGAAATTCCGGAGCAAGTTGCCATCGGCTCCCGGCAACTTCTTCAAGAGATTGCCTGCAAAAACGGATAGTATGCTGTGAATTGTGCGGATAAATAATTAATGGCTACGTTTTTCTAATTGTTCAAGCGTTTAGATGATTGTTCGAGCGTTTAGATGAGACGATCGTTCTATATCCAATCTAATTTGGTAAGTAAGTTTACATTTGTTTGGTTTTCTTGTGTTCATCCTATGGCTATGGAAAATCTTGATGGATGTAATGTAGACATATGTATACAATAGTGAGGAAGTAAGTATAATATGAATGAACTTTGTAATGGTTTTTCATTTTCTTTTGAACTACAATTTAAATTGTACGATAACCAATATATGGTTTTGTCTAGTCTACAGTATTTTTATATTGTAAATATAAATTTATTTTTAATATAATGTAAAAAAAGTTATTTAGTTGGATATATATTTTTTAAAAATATTAAGATCCAATAAACTATTCCAAAGAAATACCCCTTAAATTTCTCAATAGAATAATAAATACAATTTAAATTTAAGCTTTGCTTATCTTACAAATTTTCACTCTTTTAACATTATTCATTTTTTAAAAAATATCAATTCAGATAGTAATTTTGTAAAATTTCAAAAAATCTCTCTCTCAATAAAATTGTTGACATTAGAATCACCAAAGAACCTGATTTTGTATTTTACAATAAATGTGATAGTGTAGTACATTTTGGCAAGCTCATAAATATCAATTTTCAAATTTAGATATGGCATTGACAATTTTTGAAAAATAAAATTAATATATATTTATGTAGCTTATTAAAATTTTATATGTAAAATGTGGAAAACAAATTCCATGTTATTATGAGGAGATTTATCTCTAAAGAGGAAAATAATAATAAACATTTCCTTTCAATGAGTAGTAATTAACATAATATGTAATAATATGCGTGTGTGTGTTTTTATTTTATTTTTTTTAATATGTGAAAAATTCCGCACGTGTGGAAATTGTTTCTGTACGAACGCAGCGGCACTTCCGAGCGGAGGAAAGGAAAGAACCGAAGGAAGGCGGAACTCAAATCTCTGCGTTAATCCAATTTCACCAGCATTTTTCACGTCCGTGGCGGCACCGTCAATCGCACGCCCGATCGATCGCCTCCGATTTGCGCAGATATCAATCGCGTTTGTTTAGGCTCGACGACGGATTTGAGATCTTCGCGAGGTTTCTCTTCTGCGCTCGTGCCGTTTTGGTCGGATTCTTGAGTTTCGAGTTGCGGCGCGGATCGTAATCTCTGCCCTGCAAAAGCTGGCTATGGATTACGAGCCTTACGACAGTAGCGGTGAGTGATTTCGATTTAAGGGCCCCAAAACATTTTTTTGTTGTTGTTGGGTAATCTAGGTTTAATGGCGATTGGGTTAGTAAATTTTGGGGTTAGGGTTTGTGCGTTGATTCGGGGGTTAGGGTTTCGTGATTAGTATCGTGCATTTCTAATCTTGCGACGTTTCGGTAACTTGGGGCTTTGAAAATTGTGCAGTTCTTCTAAGGAGTGTGAGTTCTTAGATATTGGATTGATGTATTATTGCTCCGACTGGTTAACTTGAAGAGGGGGTACCTTGTCTTCAAAATTTTCAGTTTTTTGAGGTGGTTTTAAATTCAGAACCACATTTCTGTTTCGAGTTTATGCAGTTTGAGTATTGTTTTTGGTGTTGGAAAAGGTTGAAGATTTTGAATTCACCTTTCTCTTGATAGCAATCTTGTCTAGATCTGTCCTGTCCTTGGTTCTTCTGATGCCAATTAATTTATTAGTTTGGTAACACGCTGGAACTTGGTAATGGAGTCACTGGTGACACGTTTTGGAGAATCTGGAGATTTATAGCATGATTGTGTATGTTCTAACCTTGATTCTTTATGAGAAAGGCATGGAGTGCTCGATTGATGATTTATAATAAAATTAAGGTAGGTGTGGGACCTGAAATGTTCATATCTGACCTTGTTCTTTGGTAATATGATATGGTATTTGAAACGTGGCTGCAAAGTATCGCATCGCTCATTAATGAAATCGCCAGCAGCTAATATCTAAATTAAATGCCTGTGTGAGTTCAGCATTGGGATCCTTAGTTATTGGTCATCTTTATTTCATAATGAATTAATTGTCTTTGTGCAAGATCTCCTTGGCTAAGATAGCTTGATTAAATTTTCATAAACTTTTAGACTAGTCAACATCCTTTAGATTGTGTATTAAAATATCAGTATCGAATATTCACTGTGTTGTATAGATTCTAATAGATGACCTTGCACCCTTTCATTGTGGTAGCCTGATTAGCAATCCACTGTGTTGTGAATTTTGTATGATGATTCGTTCATTGACGCAGTCACTTGGGCTCTGAATGCGAGTAATAGCTTGGGTTCATTGACAAGTTGTTATCTTTGATTTGTGATTTTATTTTAGGCTGTTTAGATTTCCACACAGTGTATATTGATTCACTCTTCATTGGATGCTGTTTCAGGAACTGATGATGATTTTCCTCCACCTCACCAAAATCGGATTTCAAGGGGAGGCCGTGTTGCTGGCAATGGAAGGGCTTCTGGTAATGGAAGGCCTGCTGCCATGGGTTCTGTTCCATATCCTGTGATGTATGACGAGGCAGAAATGGAAAACCAAATTCATCAGCTTGAACAAGAAGCATACAGTTCTGTTCTACGAGCCTTTAAAGCTCAAGCTGATGCCCTTACTTGGGTACTGTTTGCACATTGAACACCTGAATCTAGTGTGAGATATTTGCTTGATTAAGTTTTATATGTCTGTAGTCTGCTCAGTGAAACATACTTTCTTTCAGGACAAGGAGGGTTTAATAACCGAATTAAGAAAAGAGTTAAAATTGTCGAATGAGGAGCACAGGGATATTCTCAGCAGGGTTAATTCGGATGAGACAATCAGAAGAATAAGGTTTTCTATGATAACATATTTTCAGCATATCATGCCAAGTTCAACTTAGTAATTTGCCACATTTGCTTTGATTGCAACTTTTGGGAAATGCTACCAGGGAATGGAGATCATCTGGCGGGATTCAACCGGGCGTCCATGTTGCTAATCATGCACTACGCGAGGCAGTGCCAAGTCCTTCTGTGTCAGCTTCACGTAAAAAACAGAAGGTAGCCTCGACGCTACCTTCCCAATCCTTTGGTGGCCCACCCCCTCCTTTCCACACACAGGGAATGGCAGGAACAAACCAACAATCCTCAAAACGAGGATCCATGACAGGCTCAAAAGTTAAAAAGCACAAACCCGTGAGTGATAACTTCAGTCATTAATTTTGCTCTACTGGTAAACTACTACTGCTCATATTCAATATTTCATTCATTGGGCAGGGTCTGCCAGGCTCATCTTCAATGAAGATGCAATATTCCTCTGGTCCAGCTGGTAGAGGTCAGTTTGGTAACCGGTTTGGGACTGGTGGGGTCACTAATGAGGCTGCAGGGGGAGGTTCATTTGATCCATTGATTGGAAGGAAAGTACGTACCAGATGGCCTGATGATAATAATTTCTATGAGGCTGTTATAACTGATTATAATGCAGCTGAGGTATAATATATTAGACTCCTGCTATTGGTGCACTTGTAGTTTTTATTATTTGGTGCCTAAAATTATCATGAATTCCAGGGCCTACATGCACTTGTTTATGACATAAATACTCCAAATGAGACATGGGAATGGGTCAACCTATCTGAGGTAGGTACATAATTACTTGATTTTTAGCCTTACAAGTTGACTGACATACATTCAGGATAAATTATCCATGACATACTTTCTTTAGTATCAGTTCCTTATATAACATGATTGCATTCAATCCTCATTACATAAATTAGTGTGAGATAATTCTCATATTTAAATATGTAGCTCATCTGTGAATAGGAACAATATCTTTAATATCATGTTAGCAACAATTTACATTCAACTTTTGTGTTGTGTGGCGTTTCCTGGTGCTATTTTCTTTTCCGAATTATGTAGTCCAAGTTCATTTTTATCTTCTTCTTGGCTGTAGTTAACTAGTTATACACCATAAAATCTCAATTTATTGATTACTTGGTGTTAGTTTTGCACTGTAAAATCCCTAATCTCTTTTGTGTACCTGTTCCCAATCCTACTCTTTCACCTTTATAGAATGGTTAGCCCATCACTGGTCATCCCAGTTCCAATCCACAATTATATTTTGTTGTTGTTGTTGTTATCCTATGTAATCAAGCTTCCCTAAAAGTAATTGTGAATGCTTAGAAGAATATTGAAGGATCTTTTTGACCAATGAGTGCTAAGTATGCCCTGATGCCTTCAGTATTTACTCTGCAGATTTCTCCTGAGGACATACAATGGGCAGGTGAAGACCCTGTAATTTCTCGCCATGGAAATTATGGTGGACCAGGCCATGGACTGAACCATTCTCTGGGGCGAGATAACATTGCTCCTGGTCCCGGAAGAGGGAGAGGATTGCCAAAAGGTCATTCCAGGAAGGATTTTCCACCTTCCCAGAATGGCCTTGGCAAGAAGGGACCTGACGACATACAGTTGCTTCATACCGAGACTCTCATTAAGGAGGTACACAACCGGGCAGTTTACTTTCTATATGTTCAGAAGATTTGCTTCTAAATATATTTGAACCTTTCACAGGTAGAGCGGATTTTTGGTGCCAGTCATCCCAACCCTGTGGAGATTGAGAAAGCTAAGAATGTGCTAAAGGTTTGACAACGTTTTGTTGGATTTCATATTTTCATGTGCACTCTTTTAAAACATGGATTGGCTTATTGCTTTACTTTTTGAAAAACAGGAGCATGAACTTGCGCTTACGGAAGCCATTGCAAGACTAGCCGATTTATCTGATGGTGAAAGTGGTATGCCTTGTTAGCTTTCTTTCTTCCTGTTTATAAATGGGACGTCGTTTTATCTGATGCTTCTGCCAATTCCTAACACTGTGCTATTCTAATATTGCCTGAAACTATATATGTTAGTGAACCTGAAGATCAATAACATATGGTTTGTCTCTACTGTGAAAGAATTATGCAACTTTGGATTGATGCACCATTTTATTATACTTTGCTAGATCGATCCCTGCAATAAATATAGTGTATGTATACGTAGAAATACAGTGTATGTTCCAACTTGAGCAGCTGTAGTACTTCATTCCGGCCCCAAGTCATTTTCCTTTCACTTTATTATCAATGTTACAAAACAATGCCAATACCTTGCTAGAATTCTACCTTGACACTGTCATACGATGTGTGTTACAGACGAGGGTGGCCGCTTCATCCATGGGCAGGCAATAGATCGAGAATAAATACAGAAGAAGGTGGTAGAAGGGTGACAAGATTGGGAAGGTTTTAGACAAGGTACCTAGCAATTAGGACCAGAATTGAGCGATGAGGTAAGAACCAGAAAAACTGATATTAGGGGCATTGGATTGTGATACAAATGCAATTTGCAGCAGCTGCCTTAAGTCCCCGTTAGCCCCCTAACATTTTGATTGTTTCAGGTCTCACTAAATTAGGGTTTTGTTCTTTCATTAACATTAGTGTTTCTTTTGTAAAATATTGCTGCTGCTGCTGCTGTTGGTGATGATGATGATGATGATGTAAAAATTTCAAGTCTTGGCTGCGGTCTATTAAAGTTTCTCTTCTTTCTCCTCTGCTTTGTCTCTCAATCTTTCATTTCATTGCGACATTGTTTTTTACCTCCCAATTGTCTGTTTGCATGACTTTCTGTTTCTTTTTAGCGTGAAAAATATTTAATTTGTATTTTGTGTTTAAATAGTGATGCAATGTGATATTTTGCTTAGAAGAAATAAAATATTTTATCAAATAATAAGGATTGTATGTTCAAGAAGCTGAAAAAAATTCTTTGTTTTGTAATTGTGATCTCATTTCACTTTTGGTTTTATTCCATCACACTATTTAATCAATTTTTAGTCCTATAGACAAAATTTCATTACAATTATGTACCAATTATATGTCATTCTATCTAAATATTTCATTTTTTCTCTAAATAAATAAATGTACTTAAAATTTTCTACTTTCTAAAAATAAATCATATATAAATATATAGCATATTATTTATTTATATTATATTATATATATTATTACAATAATTTCTTGTATATATATAAATCATAAATTAAATTATAAAAAAATTTGTAAAATCGAACTCTAATCTCCGAGTCACCCGACCACAGCTCTAGCCAATCGGCACGCCACCACAAGACGACGTCGTTCCACGAGCATTCCCCATATGCATATATAAATTATTTGCACTAAATCTTAGCTCAGCATTCAAAATCTCGAAGCTCCCTACGCTTTCAAAAATCTCAAACCCGCGCCACCGCCTATGGCCCCCTCCACACCTCCGCCGGCGGCGGAACCTTCTAGCGCCACCACAAATACCACACGGCCGCTCTTCCAAAACCCTCCTAGACCCCAAACCTCCCACCCTTTCTATTCGCCTTCGCCTCCGCGACTCCCTTCCAATCCTAACCCTAATTACCCTCAATTGGCGCCTCGCCCGCCTCATCTCCACCCCCATCCGCAGGATCCCTCTCACCTTCTCTACCCGGTCGCATCCTCTGGCCGTGGATTCCTCTCCAGGTCCGTCGGCATGCCCGCTGGCCGAGCAGCCTCCCCGCGGCCGCCATTTATGTTCCCTTACTTGGACCAGGGCGGTCAGGGCCTCGTCAGGCCAAACCACTTTTCACATATGCTTCTTGGGTCTGGATCGGGTCCTGCTGCTAATGCTTCAGGTGGAGGGCTAGTGCCTGGCGTGGTTAAAGGAATTCCCATCCCGCACCATTCGAAGGTTTATTTACTCTGTATTTTGGCGTTTATTTGATTGGAAAATAATGCGGAGACAGGTGTTTATAATAGAAAACAGGTGCTCAGATGCGAGCACACACATACTCCACACATTTTTAAATACAAATTAAAGTGCCTGTTTATGGCTGCACTTATATGGTGTTAAGCCACCTGTGAGTTGTGATGCATGGTATATCAACTATGCACCAAACTTTCTAAACCAAGGACTTATATGTGTGTACAGTGCATTTTATTACTCATATTGATATAGATTCAGCATGTAGGCATAGTAGATGTCCAGATATATTTCTGTCAGAATGCTCCTGCAACAACTAAACGCATACCTACGTGTTTATTTTCAAATAATCTATGTTGAATTTCTAGTTTGTATAAAGTAACAAAATTAATAACTTTGTTCTTTACATTTATTCTTCTAACTTATCTATTATAATTTATGGGCTTCTTTAAGGCTGGTCCTACTTCAGCTTCAATGTCAGACAACAATGGCCACAAGGATTTAAGGTGTATATTTACCTGTGTGTGCTTGCATTTGTTCATGCATGAATCTTGTTGATTTTTAGTGCATGCTAGTAATTCTAATGTCTGGCATTTTGGTTGCAGGAATATGAATAAAGACGATGCTTTTGTTACAGTCAAATATAGAAGGGTATACTTTTAGGTTTTGATAGTTTTTCCATTATTGACTTGTGTGTCTTTATACAAGCAATTTCTTGACAACCATGTGATTATGTATAGGATACTTATTGATTTCATTTTCCTTATTGTAGGTCGTATGTGTACCTTTTCAACTATTTTGAATACCTTGTATTTGTGATTTGACCACCTTTTTCACACAGGTTCGAGTGTCTGAAGATGCTTCTCTTTATACCCTTTGCCGATCATGGTTGAGGAATGGTTTTCCTGAGGAGACACAAGTATGCTTCGAGAAAGTCTTTAAGAGCACAATGCAACTTATTTCCGTTATTGTTTTATAATACATTGCTTATAATTATATCGATTCTTGTCAGTCAGAGACTGTTCAATTCTGAAGATTTCTTAAGTTTTAAGGTCAATCTTTGTCATGTTTCAAATATAAAATTTGCTTATCTGTCCTGGTGGATTGAAGCTCCAGGTCGAACTTGTGACATTTTCATAGGAACATAGTGCTTAGCTCTTCTATGCCACTCCCTCTACAACAAGCTGTGTGAAAAAGGCTTAATGTGCATTCATTGTCTTAATGATTTAAATGTTACTTATGTTTCTTGAAATAGTAGGCGGCGTTAAATTAAGCACATTACGTATAATTAGTTTAGGCCTATTTAGGCTATGTGTATTTATAGGTTGTGTGCTATTTAATTTCATTATAACAGAGAATAGAATAAACATTTACATGGTATTGGAGCCTATTATGGTGTAAGCCGTCATTAACACTTCCTAGAAGAATGTTGCATATATTTGGTTGTCTATGTTGATGATATTGTCATCATTAGTGATGATATAAATAGCATCACACGGTTGAAGAGCACTTACACAGCCATTTTTAGGCTAAGGATATGCAGAAGAGAAAGTGAAATCTTCACTGCTACTTATATATCGATGATGGGGATGGGCTAAGGCCTGTTGTTCTCAGGTTTATACTTATTTGTTTGCTTTTCTATTTATATATTACATTTTGAATTGGACTTACCCTTTAGTTATTGGGTGAGCTTATTTTACTTTTAGTGAGTAGGATTACTACGTCTTTAAAGAGATTATCTAGGATTTGTAGGACATCATTATTTATCTTGGAAATAAAGGAGCCTAGTGGTTTTTGGGCAAACAATTGGTATTGTTTGATTATCCTATTACTTTATCTTAGTCTAATGGTAACACAGTAGATTCTCCTATGGTTCCAAATACAAAGTTGTTTTCTAGACAAAAGCCCTAATTGAAGGTTTACTATTTACAAATCACAATCACTCTGAGATCATTTGATATTCAAATGTTGATTTGGTGGGATCTTTCGTTAACAAGTGTTCTACCTTGGGATATTGTGTGTTTGTTGGAGGTAATTTGGTATTTTGGAAGGATAAGAAATAAGTTATGGTTGTATGCTCTATTGTTGAAGCTGAATATCGTGTCATGGTTCTAGCAGCATGTGAGCTTGTCTTCATTAAACAATTACTTTGTGAACTAAGTTTTGTGAGGTGACCGAGATAAAATGTGGTGTGACATGAAGTAACATTATTGCCTCAAACTTAGCGTTAGCATGAACGAGCAAAGCATATTGAGATAGATTGTCACTTCATCAAGGAGGAGAAGTGTTATTTGGGTGTATGGCTTATATCATCTAGAGAGTATATTAGATTAGTGTTGTTGCTTATGATTATTTTAGGCCTGTTTTAGGCTATGCATAATTATTTGTTCTATTATGTAATTTCATTATAATTGGGAATATACTAGACATGATATAACCAACTATAATAAGTTAATAACTTTATAGTTCTTTAATACTCAGTACTCTAAGAGGGGCATGAATTTTAGCTGAGGGATGCATTGCATCCCTTTTTTGCTTAGAATAGTGGTTGAGGATTGATTAATCATAACTTACAAGTCAGTAGGTAAATTTTTCAAAAGTCTAATATAAGCTGTGCAACTTCTCTATTTTGGGAGCTTTGAAAATTTTGGTAGAGGAAATGTAATTTTCATCTTGAGATCTTTGCTAAATGGCTGGGGAGCACACGGTGTTTCATCCTGCAACTATATTGTGTTTTCTCAGTCTAGGACATATATTGATTCATTTTTTGTATTTGCGTATGTTCTGATTTGACATTTTACTTCTTCAGCAGCCTCCATACCTTGACACTGTCAGAGCACTTCCCAGGCCTTTGCCTGCAGCTTCTCAAAATCAGCTTTCGGATTCATCTGATAAAAAGGCAGAAGATAAAGAACAGGAAGACGAGGTTGGTACTTCAATATAACACCCGTGCCTCTTCAATCTGGTTTTTGTTTCTACCCAAATAGCGAACCATAAAACCATGGAATGACCATGGAGGCAAAGAATTGTATGGTGTGGTATGGTCCTCCCCATAAGGTTTAAGAAGACTTGTGGCATATTAGTTAGTCAACAACATCCCTTTCACATAAAACAATTCTTTCATATGATTTTAATATTTTAGAAAGTCATTCCTATTTGTATAGATAATAATCCTGTAATATTATCATTAATGGTTGGACAAGAAGGCAAATTAAATTCTTGACGGTTAAATTTCTTCATAACCAAAATGTTTCGAAACTTCATGATGGATACCCTCATTCTACCTAAGAGCTGACCTAGAAGCATGAAAAAACTATAGTAAATCTATAATGTTTATTAGTGTCTTTAATTGATTACCTTAACATTTACCAACAGAATTAAACTGATTTAACATGCTTACTATTGTATATTTACTTGCATTCAATACCTCTAACATGCCCCTTGTCGGTAGACTAGAGCTATTTTAAATAAAGCCTTACTTTGTGACATAATTGTTCTCACATGAACAGTAATGGAGATTTGAACTAAAGACCTCCCTATACTATTATATTAAATAAATGTAGTGCCTAAAAGCTTATTAATCTTTACTCAAATCCTCTAACAGTTGGTATGGAGTTCTCTAGTTTTCTGTTCATCGTTGTCATCATCTGAATCGTTATTCCAGTTTCCACTATGGCTTTCTAACTTTGTAGTTTCTTCGGCGTTTAGTTATAGTATACCATTTATCTTCATTTAATTTCAGGATAAGGATTCTGTTGAACATTTGTCTGAGAGAGAACTATTACAAAGACACATCAGTCGAGCCAAGAGGGTTCGTTCACGGTAAGTTGCCTTGGTAATTGATATATTTCTTTCTCTAACAATAAAATTTCAAGACAACGTTAGTTTTTAAACACTACATGCATATTTGGAAGTTCATATGCTCAAAGCTACTCCCCCACCCATTTATAGAATTTGTGCATAAACACTAGCTACACTAAAGGAGATATTTTGGAGTTTTAAAAAAAAAAAAAAAAAAAACTAGATAAATATGTTTGACCATTTAACTGAGCCAGTTATTTTGTAATTAATTTTTTAACATTTTACCTCCTGAATTGTTGATCTCTAGTGTGTTTTTTATTTCTCCTTCGGTGCATGCATATCATATGTATATTGGTTCTAGGCAAAATTTACCCTCTTTCTTGGTTCAACATCTGCAGGCTAAGAGAAGAGAGACTTCAAAGAATATCCAGATACAAAACCCGGCTTGCTCTTCTCTTGCCTCCAATGGTAGAACAGCATTTCAAAAACGAATCATCTGGAGCCAACTGAGAAATAAAACCTCACTGATATAGGTCAAGGTCAGTGTCATCTGCCATTCCCACTATTAATCTCAAACAATCTCTACCATTCATTCAATCCATCACGTATAAAACTTTAAACCTTTGTTGTTCGCTGCTTGCTGCTACTCATGGAAGCAAGTCATATATATATATGACTTTCTTGCCATTGAAATCTTATCAGGAAGCCTGACCATCTATTGCTGTAGTTGTCCAGACCAGATTTGGATTGAAGTGGATGCAAAGACTGCGGTGAATTGGAAACAAGTTTGGTTCATCAATACCCATTTCATGAATTATGAGTTTGTGGCATAATCTGTAAGTAACCTAAATTAGATGTTTGTATTGCTCATATGACTTTGTCTGAGGTACCTGTAATTTTTTATTTTATGTGTGGGGGGGAGGGGGGGGGGGGTGGTATTATTTACGCAGTTCGTGTTTCAAGTGAAGATTGATCCAATCTAAAATGCTGAAGAGTGTTATGAACTTGTCTATAATTTGATTTGCATGCAGTAGTAGTCTACATTGAGCTGATAAATGCAGCTGAGCTAAACTAACATTGAAATTGGTTGTTATATCGGTTAGTTTATGTATTCAAGTGTGTTAGATGAGCTCAAATTTTGCACATTCCATTCTAAGGATTATTTATTTTCTATTTTTATAAATCAGATGTCATCCCGTTTTGATGCAGATATCATCCCAAAAACAAACAAGTTAAGCTCTGATTGTTCGGACGCTGATGGTTTTGTACTATTTATTATAATATTGTTATAATTTAAATGTTTACAATTCAATTTCCAAGTTAAGGTCGGAAAGTGCTGTCCGATTTTGTTTTGGACCAATAAAACTTGGTTGGATTTAAAGCTATTATTATTATTATTATTCTTATTATTATTATGTGATATTGTATTTTTAAATGAGGGTGTGATTTCAGGGTTGGCATTTGGCAGGTTGCGAGAAGGCAGCCAGTATTCTTGTAACAGCGTGCGTTGCTGGACATACAAAAATATATAGGTTTATTTTAACCACACAATTTTTAATGAATATTATAAAAATACATATATAGTTTTTTCGGTTGGAGGCTCCAAATCCAACATTAGAATAGAATTGAAGGAATGGTGGTTTGATTATATATCTATCTTCTCAGACAGTCACACAAACACATCAATCAATTTGTGTTGTGGTGTTGTGTTCCCCAAGAAAGAACAACAATAATCCAAAACAAACAAACAAGCACACTCCCAACAACAAAACACAACACAACATCACCTCTTCACAAACACAAAAGTTCCCAAACATAACACAACACAACAAACATATTTCACCTTCTTTGGCAACCACATCAGTCAGCAGTCAGTTCAATCTTCTTCTCCTAGTCTCCCGAGCATCCCGGTTGTCAAATTCCAGAATCCTCGACATTATGCTTCTTCTCCGAGCTCCACCGTTACTTCTTGTTCTCCCAACACCAACAGGAATTTCAGTCGGTTGAGAAGAAGACGACGACGATGAGCCCACTACTGCGCCAGTCAATTCGGGAGGCGCCTGATTAGAATCAACCTGTAAAGCCCGCCCGCTATTCTGCAACAGCCGGCTGTTGATAACCGTTTCAAGATCTTCCACTAGCCTTTCCGCATTACTCAAAGCAGATGTAAGCGACGAAAGCGACGCAACACTTTCAGACAACACTCTCGAAACCTGATGGATTCTTAACCGATGCCCCCCACCTAATTCTTCATTTACCCCTTCCGAAGCAGTACCCAAATTAGGAATCCCACCCCTGTCTTCTTGCCATGCTTGATTACCCATAGCACCTATACTAATCCTGATTCTCCTAAGCGCCTCAGCAACTGGAACATGGGACAACCCTTGCGCCACACGCTGTTGCCTCACACTCTCAACCCTACAAGCTTTGGGCCTCGGGGGTATCTTCAACCCAGTCTCGGTCTCGTTTATGGCCTCTCCATCCCCATTTCCATATATTGGGATCACAGTGCTGTCCGAAACCTCCCCTTTACAAACTGGACATTCTTTCGAATTTGAATCTATAGGCGACACCTGATAGAAGCACGGCCAACAAAACAAGTGGCCGCAGCAAGTCAAGATGGGATGCCTCGCCACATCCAGGCATATGTTACAGTCGTAAAAGCTCCCGCCTTCTTTACTAGCCGGCATCTTCACCGCCTCCAACTGCAATGCCTTTGCTACCAAATGTGAACTGTCCCTTTTACATCCTTTTCCCCTTTCGCCAATCCTTTCCACACTACTTTCGTTTCCGCTTCTTCCACCTAAATCGACCATCAATTCACCAGGCACAACAACATCTCTAATCTCCATGGAATTCCTAGCTTCCCGCCACCGCTGGCGCTGCCTCGCCCGGGCGGTGACGGCCTCCAGCCGTCGAATCCTCTCCTCTATCCTATCGTTCGCACTTTCCAGCTCATTCAACCATGAACCGTACCTTTCAACCCTTTGCAGCGGCGGTGGATCCGTCGGCTCTTGGTTCAAATCGAGAGCCATCAAATTCACATCCACCAAGTCATTATCATCCATCGCTCAAAAACCTACCGGATCTCAACTTCAGCAACCCACTTCAGCTAACAAACCCTAGGTTACCCGAAAACTAGTGCTCATGTATTAGGTATTCAAATTGAACCTTCAATTAGAAAATTTAAGTTCCTACAAACGCGCAAACGGAAAATAAGTCGTCGAGAACACATCCATACATGCGTGGTAGTGCGAATTGAAGATTACCCCAAGTATGAAGAAGGTTCGTACCTGCAAAAGGCGCCGAAATCTGTCCTGCTCGACAGCAATTCTACATTAGCAGTTGGATTTGGTGTTGAAGATCCATTGTAAGGGGCGTTGCTCTAGGAGCAAGGGAGGCGTGTAGCTGGATAATTGTTGAGCGAGAAATCCGGCATTGGAGAGGAAAGCAAAATGAGTCAAAATGGCGCATCTTTGGATTCCGCCGCTGCTGCTGCGGCTGCCTGCTTTGGTGAGGTTATTAAATTCAGTAAATGGCTCCCGCAAACGGCGTCGTATGTAGGGTGGCCTCGATCTTGAATTCCCTCTTTTCTTAAAAGCGCAGCACATATTATGATTTGATTTTGTTTTATTATTATTATTTTATAAACGTCCAGCTAAAGTGTATTTTGGGTAAATTTCAGTTAAATTTAATATTTTATAAATCAAGTTTAATAAAATAAATTATATTAGAAGAATCATATATGGCAGAAAAATTAAAATCAGAGTTTAAACGATAATCTTACCGGAAGTGAAGTTATAAGTCACCCGGTGTCATCAAGACATTCTTATATGACTATTTTTTGTTGTATACTTTTTCCGTTCTTGATGAAAGAATCATTAATGGTTTTGTACTATTTTTTTGTGTACTAAATTTTGATATTTTTGTTATTTGACTTTACATATAAAATAATTGTAATTTAAATAAAAGTCATTAATAGTATTTTACTATTAATGTATAATTATTTTTACTAAAATAAAAAATTGATACACGAATAAAAATGAATACTTGTATGTGCTTTTTTTTTTTATCTAAAAAATTATTAATAATATTGTATTAAAAATTGGGGTTAGAGTGCATAATTAGGCACATCAAAAGTTGAGTGAATTAAATTATCACATTAACTTAAAATAATTAATATTTTTTAATGTCCTTACCTTTTGAGCGTACTGTGAAATAAAATAGTGCTTACTGTAGTATAAGTATATCGGCGTCATTATTGTCTTTTAGGTATTATATTTAATACATATTTAAAAAATTAGTATAATTCAAAAATAGTTGATCCATGTGTCGAAGATCTCTATTACCACTACTTCTTAAGTGTTTGTTCTTTTTTTTAGTACCATAAAAATGTAACAGAAGGTTAATTGTTATTTATTCAAATATATATATATATATGCAAAATTTAGCAATTAAAATTACTAAGATTAATTTATTTTTTAAAAGAAAGAATAAGATCTACCAATATATATCTTTACCATCAGTTTGAATCATTCTCTTGTTAGATAGTATTCGTGTGTTACAAAATTCTTCCAATTTTTTTATACACACGAAAAAATGAAAGTAAATAATAAAAAACAATTAATTTTTTAATTTTGAATTATCAAGCTCTAAAAATATATATATATATATATATTTTCAAATTTTCTATTTTCAATTCTCCTAATCAAACACATTAGAAGTTTAGAAAAATCTCCTAACTATATTCATTTAAAAAATAATAATAATAATAATAATAATAAATACTATATAATATATATTTTTTCTACAGGGAATCACATTAGTATAGCCTTTGAATAATAATTTAAGTATTTTTTTATAAAATTTCAAAAGTTGCTCAGTATTTGAAATAAAATATTGTGTCAACTACCAAGTAGACATAGCTTGTCCATGTATATATTGAATATTTTTGTCCATGTAAGAAAATTGTGGAAGTCCCTCTTAAATATAAAAGTAAAATTTATTTCATATTAATTTGCTTTAAGTTAAAACCAAAAAATATTTTTTAGCATGATATCGAGCTATAGGTATCCTATTGGATAGTGATCTTGATTAAAAATAAAAAAATTGTCATTGTTTGTTTGGGAGTTTAAATTTTGAGTTGAGATTTGAATAGTAGTATGATGTGATATAAATAGGTGTTGATGTGATATTTTGAATGTAAAAATAATTTTTATTATAATATAAAAAATAAAAAATAGGTATTTGATTTGATATTTTTGAAAAAAAAAAAGATGAATAGTGAATTTAAAATCCAATCCCCGAACAAACTAACTTATCTATTTATAATTTTATTATTTTTATTTTAATAAAAAAATAATGATTTTATTTTTTACTTTTCATCTTGTCCCACTATCTTTTATCAATTTTTTTTTTTAATAATAATGTCTCTACTTTTTATTTTTTTTACATACTACTCCCTCCGCTATTCAAATCTATACTCATTTTTTTTTTATTGTCATTGAAAAATATTATTGTTTTATTTTTAAGTAAAAAATTATTATATTTTTGTACTTTTTTATACTATAAAAGAAAAAAGTAACAATTATTATTCATTTTTATTAAAACTCGTGCTTGATCAAATGAGCACACATTTGCATGACGGAGAGAATACAATTTAATATTATTATTAATATATATATATATATATATGTGCGCGCGCTCACCTAATGCATAAACTTCCGGGAAAAAGGAAATATATAATTAAAGAAAGTCCATGTTTTTTGCAAAAGAAAACCGAGTCAAGATCTTAAGCTCACGAGATGCTGTAATAATATTCAATGGAAGAACAACTGTCCATGCCATAAAGTCAACTCATACCCATAACTACAAAGTCAACCATTCATTTACGGTCCACGATATGAATTCTTCTTTGTTGTACTACCATTATTAGCTCTTTAAAAAACTTTAAACATTAATTTTGTTTCTATTGTTAAATGTATTAATTAATAATATATAAATAAGACTTACAAATTTATGTTTTTACTTTATTCCTCTACTAAATATATGGTGAATAAAAAAAAGTCCAAGTAAGCATATTCACATCGTAAATATTTATACACTTAATTTATCCAAAATTCTTTTGTTTCATTTATTTATTCATTCATATATTCTTTTTAAAAAATATTCTCTTTTTATTATGCTATCATCAACTAATACTTTGTCCGTCAAAAGACAAAAATATTAAAACATCTTACACACTTTCAATAATCAATAATATAGTATAATTATTTTTTAATCTATTACAAAATCTCAAAAGACCAATTTCAAATAAGACGAAGAAAATACAATACTACTTCCGTCCACCACCAATCTATTCGTTTACTTTTTGCATGTTAATATTTGAATATTAATTATTATATCAAAACGTAGTACAAATCAAGGAAAAACGACAAAAATATTTATATTGGTGTCTTATAATACTAATGTAATGACATTTGTACAAAAAAATTATACAAATATAAGAATATTTTTAATATTAAAAACAATGACGTCAAATACAAATGGATAAATTAATAATGGACAAAGGTAGTATTATATTCTCCGATGAAATTATGACTCTGATATCATATTAAATAATTTGAATAACCATCTTACTAAAAATTTAAGACCTTAAGAGACGCATCATTAATTTATCCGACCAACAAGCGCACATATTGGATTAAAACCAACGTATATTATAAGGATTATTACTATGTATATATATATATATCAGTTTATACAATAAAAATTAAAGCTAATGAATCCTTATTTGCGTTCTGTAAGCAAAGTCAACTTTTTATAAATTTCTATATATAGAAGTAAACCCTACCATTTCTCGATCGACTATATTGGATCCGGCGATGGCGGCAGCCCCGACGACGTACAAGCATTTCAGCCACGCGCACGCGCTGGCCGTCCACCACACGGCCCCGGGCTCCGACGTCCATTGCTCGGGGTGCAAGTCACGCGCCGCCGGGTGCGTCTACGCGTGCTGGGCGTGCAACTACTTCCTCGACCAGCAGTGCTTCGCCGCCGCCCGGTCCATGCTGCACCCGGCCCACCCGACCCACCCACTGACTCTCCTACCCTACCCCACCTACGCCTCCGCCTCCTTCTTCTGCAACGCCTGCGGCCTCGCCGGCGATGCCTTCTGCTACTGCTGCTCCGACTGCGAGTTCGACGTCCACGTCCGCTGCGCCGCCGCGCACAACCCGAACGCCGCCGCCGGTTTGGGTTACACTCCTCACACCGGTTCGGCACTGTACCCTCCTCCGGTTCAGACCGGTGCTCTTTTTCCCACTCCCATGTGAAATTAAATGTCCTTTTTTAATTACTAACCTTAATTTGAACTATTGTAATACATAAATTAGTTTTCTTGCATTTATTCCTATATATATATATATGATGCGAAGGAAATTTGATGAAATCATTATCTAGCCATTATTTTTCATTTAAATTTATTTTACATAATATTCTCTTACAATAATGTACAAAAATATATATATTTAAAGTGTTTCTTTTATGAATTTGAAAAAAATTCAGTCTAATTTATTTTTTTACAAAATATAATATCAAATTAGACTGAATTTTTTTCAATGCAAAGTCCACCTAAAAACAAAGTTTGGTGGCAAAAGAACAAACCTATTGTAAATAATTGCAACTTAGCCAACTATTGCATTGCCCTTCACATTCTGATCTTGTTTGACAGATTTTTGCAAGATAATGTCATCGGACAAATTTTTGAAAATTTCATGATTTATTTAGGTGAAACATGTTAAATAAATTGGATGTGTTCAATTAATTTAGGACTTGGATCATATATGCTGATGATATAAATTTTGTGTCTGCTGATACTTTCCCTCCATATCCACCCGGCCTGCACTTGTAATTATCAGAAATTCGGGGATTAAAAAGTAATACACGCAAGCAAGAATGCTACGCCAAATGACCATTTCACCCCTCCAAATTCTTTTTTCCAAAATAATCTTTTAAAAAAATCAATACAATAAAAATAAATCAAATAAATAACAATAATCCCTCGTCTCACAGCAATTCCAAACACAAATATATATATGTATAATATACATACACACGTGTGAAATTTAAT
The DNA here is from genome assembly GCF_009805555.1 of Andrographis paniculata. Lineage (NCBI taxonomy): Eukaryota > Viridiplantae > Streptophyta > Magnoliopsida > Lamiales > Acanthaceae > Andrographis > Andrographis paniculata. The sequence continues at coordinate 158,558 of NW_026137563.1, read as the reverse complement.
TACTCCGCCCGGCTGAGCGACCGGAGAAGCCCCTGCGGCGACGCCTCGCCGCCGGCCGGAATATCTGCGAGCGCGGCGGCCCAGCGGCGGATGCTGAGCGTGCGAGCCGTCTTGAAGCTGTGCGATCTCGGAACCTTCGAGAAGACGTTCGAAGACTGGGAAAGGATCAGATACACCAGACCTTGGACGACGATGAAGAGCGCGATTTTCGTCGCCATTCCTGCGAAGCTGCTTTCCAATTCCATCACGCGATTAAGGAACTAATTGATGAGAACTGTAGAAATCGAACCGGAGACAATATTCCTAAATACAGATGAGATGATTGATTGGGATTTTGAATTGAATGATTTTTTTCCGACGGTTATTCCAATCTGATATGCATATTTATATAGAGAGGGGCTGATGTGTTATATTTAACTATTCAGGGGGGTAGAAGTCAAAGAATGACAATTTTGACTATTAGCTTTTCGTATACTCAAATGGCATTCAACAGCACGTGACTTAAAACAGCAATCACGTGTCTCGTGTGTGTGGTTTTTCTAGAGCTATTATTATTATTATTATTATTATTATTATTATTATTATTTCATTGCAATTTGGCATTATTGTTTGAGATTGTTGTTATTATAATCATTTTTTAAAACATCAACACGTAAAGACATACCCTATTTAAAATTTTGATTTTATTATATATTTTTTTTATTTCACATTTTTAAAATTTAATTTTTTAGTATTCAATTCATCGTATTTGCTCTGAAAATGTCATATTTAATTGTTACTTTTTTTATTTATTGAAAATATCAAGATTGAACACTACAAGTAAAAACTTCTGGATTTTTTTTTTATTTATTTATTGTGGGTTAAATTTAATTCTATTTTGATTTTAATATTTGTGGGAAAATGAAATTAATTTGAAAATACATATGAATAAATATGAATGTTTGATAGGAGGAATAGTTAGTACTATTATTCTAAATTTGGATAAAAATAACTTGCACGTAACATTAATACACGTAATAAAGGAAGTCTAATCATTTGATTACTTTTCAAAATAACTGAAAGTCTTTTATTATAGGATATGATTTATTTATTTATTTATTTATTATTATTATTATTAAGATGGATAAGGCCTGGTGCATGCATGCCTACGTGTACGCGTCAATGCGTCATATACACTTGACTATATAAATAAATGAATCAAAAACAAATTGATTTTTTACTAATTAATCCGCGAACAAAAGATTTGACCCTCACGTTTGACCTGTTATAAGAACACCAATAATAATGATAATAATAAAATAACAATAATAATTTTCATGACATTAAAATATAGTCTCAATACAATAGTTTTATTTACCATTTTTGTTCGTTTCAATACAATAGTCTTGTTTACCATTTTTGTTCGTTCCAAAACAATAGTCACATTTTCATAAATAACCATATCACAATAAAACTATCACTATTTTTTCATTATTATTATACAATTGTCACTACTTTTTACACTAATATACTTACAAAGACAAAAAAGTCATTTATCTTTACTTTTTATCAAGTACTAATATAATATAATATTTCTTAAATCTCATACCCAACATAATAAAACTGTACTTTTTGGAGGAATGGAGTATATATAATATAGATTTAAACCTCCGTCCCAGATAAGATGAAAGCATTACAGTAGATACGAAAATTTGGGTAAAGTATAATTAGTAAGTAATTAAGAAGTATATTAGTAAAAATAATTATTATTTAGTAAAAGTAATTATAGATTAAAATTGATATAACTAAATAATTTAATTAAAATTATAAAATTTTAAATTTTAAATTTTAGAATATGATTAAAGTGTATAATCAATTTTCAAGAAAAGAAATGACAAATTATATGGAACAGACAAAAATAGAAAATAGAGACAAATGGGATTGAGGATATATAATTTAGGCATACTATTGAATCGGTGTTTAATGACACTAGCCTTCCCTAGGTTGACTCTAAAACTAGGGCTGGCTGGGCTGGCGGGAGGAGCTCCCGAGCTCCAATAAAAATACTCATTCCGTCCCACGTATCATGTTCATGTTACCATGTTAATTTTTTTTTTGAAAATGATTACACACTTTAATCTCATTTTAAACTTTTAATTTTATTATTATTTTTTAAATTTTAATTAAACTAATTAGTTATCTTAATCTTAATTTATAATTATTTATATTATCGAATAATTATTTTCACTAATACATTCTTAATTATCTATTAATTATACCCATCCTAAAATACACTGTCTACAGTGTAGCAGACACAGTATGTGGGACGAAAGGAGTAAGATTTTATCATATGTAAAATATTATGAAATGATTTTGTGATGTGGATATGAATTTATAATTGTAAAATTACAAGTTCAAAAGTAATTATACATTAATATCATAATATATTTAATTATTATTTAAATTATAAAATGGTACAATTCAAAAGATAAAAATATCAAATTTTTTATTTAATTTTTGTTATTATCAATAAAATATTATTATCATTATTTTTATGTACTATAAATTCCAAAATGACCATTTTGAATGAAACTGTATATTTATATAATGTACCGGACATATATTATTATTTAATATATATTCAAAATTTATTAATAAATATACAAGTTTTTGTATTCCCTCCTTCCAAATTAAAAGTATATATTTACTTTTGGCGCTGAGAATAAGAAATAATAGTATTTTAATTATATTGTATAGGTAAAAAGTAGTGAAATGACATTTTATTTTTTTGGTATAAAAGTAACGATGTGATGTAAAGTAGGGGTATTTGTGGAAAAAATGAGGTATTTAATGAAACAATTACTTTGTAATTGAACGTCCCAAAATAAAAATATGTATACGTTCTAACTTGACAGAGAGTATTAAATCATAGATATATTTATAAAATGGTATACACATATATTATCACTAATAAGTTCGTTACAAAATTCAAACCAAGTCATATTTTAAATTACTTTTAAATCACAGTCACACGAAGCTATCACCCTACCGTTTATGCTAGATTATTTATTTATTTATCAATTTTCAGCTTACTATTGAAAAGATAATAAATAAATAAATTATACTTGTTCAGTTTATACAAGTAGTTTTGAAATTTTTGGCATTATATTTAATTCATTATTAAACTTTATGATCATAACTAAGAATAAAAAAAAAATCACAAAATAAACACAAAAAAAATCTCTAAATGTTAAAAAATGTTGAAAATTTATTTTAATTAAATTCACTAGAATTCAATGATTTTACTAGCCAATCAAACGACGCCGTTCAAAGCAACCAAACAGAGCCGATGAAATAAAGTTCGCAGATCGAAATCTCGTACTATTTGGTTTTGGATTTTTGATCCTCTATCTCTCGCTCCCTCCTCCCCACCTCTCCCTCTCTCTCTCTCTCTCTCTGGATGTACATACAATTATATTTCAAGAATCAGCAATGATCTGAATCTTGTCCTGGAGTTGAGAAAAATAATCGCAGGGTTACAATTTTTGAGGAAGCGATATTCGATTAAAGAATTGTGGATCTGATAGGAGGGGATTAGGGCAAGATGAGCGCGGATCTGATTGCTGCAAGAACGCTCGGGAATCTGGACGAGCAGATTGCCCAGCTAATGCAATGCAAGCCTTTGTCCGAGCCCGAGGTTTTCTCCGCCCCCCTTTCACTATTATATAATTGTTTTTTGTTTTTCTTGTTTTTGTTATTTTTGTTGTGCGTTTTAAAAATAGATCTGATTGACATTGTGGATTATTGATCTCTACATCTCTGCTTCTTATTAACAACAACAACAAAAAAACTGTGAATCATACAACATGTTTTTTGTGATTTCTGCCGTATGGTATGGACGAATTGTTGCCAAGATGCTCTTTTCTTGAAGGGATATAAAAGTCTGCGAAAATCAAGACCTAAACAGAAGAATAATGTCTTGTTATTAAGGATGTGAATTGGATAATGATATGCGACAATTTTATTTATGCATATCATGGGGTAGGAGTGTTATTTAGAACGTTGTATACGTTTTGAATGAGATGTGGGAAGAAGGTTTTTTGTAGCATTTTGATTGTTTAAGATGAAATTGGGAAGTTGTCGGCTGCTATGAATTTGGTGAAGATAGTTCATAATCTTGATGGAAATTGATATGGTGGAATGGCGGCTATGTCTAGAACATGAAACTTACTTTGTTTTATTGTGATATGCTAATTTCTCAATGATCATTCTGACAAAGATGAATAAAATCATAAATGCTCAACACACTTTGAATCTTGATCTGCAATCTCCTACCCGGAACAATTTTAGGAAGTAGTTGTCTTTTCCTGGACATGACATGTGCTTGTCCGGTTAAGAATCTAATTGTTGGAATGGTGACCTAAAGCTTAATGTAACCAAACACGTTTCACAGTTTTGTTGATTTATTTCTTATGGAGTTTCGATGTGCAATAAAATTCTGTAATTCATGTGAAAATGAGGATTTTGGGATAGTGACGTGGCTTGCAGTAATATGACATCATTGATAAGGAAAGAAGTCATTTAATCTATGCTTCTTTCTTCTTGTGCATTTCCATTTTTACATAGCCTGTAGATTATTTGGCAAGTGGTTTGTACTTGCACTTTGCAGTTTACTTCCTTATAGAGCTGTTAGACGAACAATATAGCTTGTGAGCCAAATTCGTCTTGACACGTTTATAGAAATATAAACAAGCCAAGCTCGAGCTTGGCTTGCAGGCAGTTTGATCGTGCTCATTAGTAACGATATATTTGTAATATTTTATCTATTAATATAATAAATAAAATTATATGTCAAAACTTATATGTATTAATGAAATTTGAATATTTTATTATAGTAAATTGTATATAATTATATTTATTTAATTTATATATTATAAAAAATTATATAATATGCATGAAATTCAAGTCGAACTTGAGCGCGAGCTAGAAATCAAGCCTAATGAGCTGAGCCAGAGCCATCATTTTAGCTCGAGTTCTAAACAAGCCGAGTCTAGCTTGTACAGATAACATTTTCGAGTCGAGCTTAAGCAACCGATACTTGAGCTCGCTCGGCTTGTTTAACTGCTCTACTTCCTTACTGTACTACATTAGTTATTTCATTTGATTAGTTACTCTTCACAATGGTGGTTTTCTTGTTTATGATATATGAAATGAAATTGATTTTCATCTGTATGCACAATGAACACATTAAAAGGGAATATTGTTGAGGAACTAGTTTTCCTTGCATCTTCTGTATGTGTACAAAGAAAGACCATTTGGAATCTTTGAGTTGGTTTTTTAGTGTAAAATTTTGAGGTGGCTTTATCTAAGGTATGATAGCCTTCAAGTAAAATTAGACGAGGGAGATTGGTCGAGATAGAAAGCCTAATAATAAATAAAAGATATTATTCAATTTGATCTACTTGGATGAAATGGATAAATTGGGCCTGATGCCATGTGTGTACACACGACTGTGAAATAAGCTAGTTTGGTCTTCACACACATAAACTCTATTTGTCTCTGAAACATACCTTTATTTTAATGATTAGCTGAACAGATAAGTAACTGGTTACCAAGTTAAAGTCTCGATTGAGCAGTAAGTTCAAGATGGAGTTGGGAGTTGCAAAAAAGATCCACGGCATGGAAATTAATTGTGGATTGTGATCATTGTGTGGGTGTGTCGATAACGGAAATGCATGATAGAAGTAGTTGTGAACCTGTGGAAATTCTTTTGGTTGCTTTATATAAATTTTATGATTATAATTCCTATCCATGGAGGATATAAGGAACTTAACACTACTAACACTCCATATTCAAGTGCATTTTGTAGCCTGATGTACGCTACATTGTGAATTCAACTAGATTCTACACATGCTGATAGTATGGTAGTTGTTACATGAATAATTTGGGGAAGAATTATTGGAGTGGAATCTTTGATATTTACGGGGCATTATAGGTCGTGGCATGGTATTGATGGATTAGTTGTTTGGTGGATGCTGACTATGGTGAAGTCTTTTGTGGGTAGTATCTTTAATATATGTTGTTGCGGATTGTCTAGAAGCCTAGAATTCTATCTTGCAATTCATCACTACTTTATCTAGTATAATAGTTGAGTATATATCACAACCGTGGAATGTGTGGAGGCTATTTGTCTTTTTTGATTGGCGAACAAGTTTGCATTAGCATATAAGGTTATAACACTTCTGTGATAGCCGTAATACTATTGTTTTCAGTTTTCACGAAAACTTTAAAGTGCGTTGACGTAAAATCCCATTCTTTAGGGATGCAGTTGCGGCCAGTGGGGTCGCGACGAACAAGGTTCAGAGAACTATAAATAATTCACCCTATATGCTCCTAAAATCACTTGCTAATTCTAACACTATTTCACTTGCACCTCTCTGATGCTTGAGTGCCATTTGGGGTGGTGGGCCTTGTGGCAGTGTATGTGATAGAGGGAGAATAATTATTAGAGTTTTTCTTGGTTGAATGGAGCATTTCACACTACAATATTTTGCTGATGATAAAAGGTGAGTTTATGGGGATTGTAGCACGAATCTTACACATACTTGAAAATATGAGATTTTAGTTTATTCGTAGAGTGACAGAATTTAAGTAAAATTAGGTAAGATTTAGGTATAATATAATGTATTATAGATATTTGATGGGAATGGGACTTTGCCCCATGTATTTATTCACAAGCTCGAAGGAAGCTAAACAGTGATAAATAGGACAAGGGAACTTCCATTTTCATGTTTGGGAAGGGTGGGTATTTTATTGTAATCTTCTTTCCAAACGTTTCCTTTAAAAGCTCCATGTTGAAAATCACTGCAACTGTAAACTGTACTCTCTGTTCCATAGACCTCATGTTTATTCTTTGTTTCACTCTTTTTTCACATGCCATATTATTTGAAAATCATTTGCATTTAGATTGTGAGTTTGCGATATTTTCAAATGCAGGTTAGATCCTTATGTGAGAAGGCTAAGGAGGTACTAATGCAGGAAAGTAATGTTCAGGTATCCTTCCTTCCTCAAATTTGTGCATTAACAACATTTTTATTCGATGTAAACAATATTTTGGGTATGCCATCTTTAGCTAATGCATATCAAATTTAGTTGATTCTGAACTGCATGGCTGCATTTTGTGTATTGATTTTTGTTAATCAGCTCAGGAGCTAATGTCTTTGATTTATAGACATGTGATTTCCCATTAGTTGGCCATGGAGCATATTGCTCTCAACAATGGCAATCCATGTGGGTTAAACCAATTATTAAAAAAACCTAGTTAAGATGAATAACATTGTTAAATACTCAGGGAATCCCGTGCATGTGGCTTCATGGTGATGAAATAGTATATTTGAACCCAATCTTGTCAAGTGTAAAGAGTAAAATGAACCCAAAATGATTGCCACATTTATTCGTTTATCCTTACTTCTGTTTTTGTCTGAAAACTATTTAATTTGCATGTGATTGCTATATTTAGGATTGGAAGAAGCTTTTGCCTTGTCTAATTTATCTTGACCAAGCTTCCATTATTCTACTTGTTTATCATACTTACAAAGATTAAAAATCAGTATTCTTGATCCCATGGAAAAATGCTTTCTGCCTTTATATTTGATTATTTTTAATCCCACTAGGGATGCTATATTGATATTTTGTATGTGCTGAATGCAGCCTGTGAAAAGCCCTGTCACAATTTGTGGTGATATACACGGCCAGTTCCATGATCTTGCTGAACTTTTTCGCATTGGAGGGAAGGTATTTTGTTTGTCTGCGACATTCATCTGCTGTTTTATTTCTTTCCCCCCAATTTTTCTGTGTTGAACTAGGATAGGTGAATCTTTGAGAGCAGTCAAAGGATTGGACTTGGGGATGGACTCTTTCTTGTCAAATGATAAAAGGTTGAAATTGTATACAATTATTTTTCTTGATGATGGACGTGTGGTTGCTAACATTCCTGTTTCATGAATTTTTAAAAAAGAAAAATCCCTACTTCCTCAAGTCCTGGAAAACATGAATCTAAAATGGGATTATTACTTACAGTTCAAGACTCTAATAATATGATAGTGATGATTCCTTCTTAGACTTTCTATCTTTCCTTGCTATGGTTATTATTTATGTTCTTTGAGATGCTTACCATTGTATCTGAGTTGTTATCCTTTATCTTGTTCCAATTCTAGTAATAAAGGTTTTCAGATATTTTTGTTTTATTCTTATTCTGCTTGTTAGGAGGTGCAAATACAATGTTATTGTTTATCTCTTGTTTGAAAAGTTCTGATTTTGTCGGCTTTGTGTTCCTTTAATTTGATTTTGGGGGTTTTTGTAACTATTAGTGTCTCTTGTTTAATTTATCATCTTATTACTTAGTGTTGCAGTGATAATGTCTAACGATACTATGTTGTTGGCAGTGTCCAGACACAAACTATCTATTTATGGGAGATTATGTTGATCGAGGATACTATTCAGTTGAAACTGTTACTGTAAGTATTAGAAGTACTTTAATCCTGAAGATCTCTTTGATCATTTCACATTTCTTCACAATTTCTGTTCACTTTATCTATCACTTTGTTGAGACTTGATATTCCTTTATTTTTTCCCCTTTCTGTTATTTTATCTGGGTATAAGGGTAGTGGAGGGTAAGGGGGTAGCTATCAGGGTCCTAAGGTAGGTATCAGTAATATGCTACTCGGGTTTGTCTAGTCTGCCTGCTTTGTTTCACTGAAATTTTTGTTGGTAAGAAACACTTACTGGCTTATCTACTGCAGCTTTTGGTGTCTCTGAAAGTGCGGTATCCTCAACGAATCACAATTCTCAGAGGAAATCATGAAAGTAGACAGGTATCTATTTACTTGCTAAGTACTCTCATCGTAGATTGGAAGTTTTGAGATTTCCAGTCACCTGGTTCATTTTCAGGCTTCTTTGGTTTGTTAAAATAAACTAGAAAACAATATTTAATTTAAAACACTTACTTTTGTTCTTGGAAATGAAATGACATGACTGGTTAATTGACTGGAATGCCAATTTCTGTTTATGCAGCATCATAATTAATTATCCCCTTGGCAAATTTCCATGTTACTAATTTTCTCATAAGATGAATGTGTTGACATGTACAACGCTCTCCAACAATCTGTTTGAACAATAGTTTCTTTTTCCTTGCAGATCACACAAGTCTATGGGTTTTATGATGAATGTTTGAGGAAGTGAGTTTCCTAACTCAAGTCTGTTTCAACTGTGTTCTGAATTTTGTTTCATAAAATTCTGGTGGATCAGCTTAGTAAAATATGACAACATGATACTTGATCTTCTAGAAATTATCTGGTTGAATAGTAGAATTTATTAATAATAATAATAATAATAATAATAATAATAATCATCATCATCTAGAGTTACTAGGCAGAAACATCGCAGGTTATACAATCAATTAATGTCAGATATTCAGTAGGTACTCTGTATTTGATTACTTATAATTTTTGTAAATGCTTTATGTATAAATTGTTGTCTGGTTGTGGATTTGAACATATGCTCCTATGAATTCAAAACACTGTTGTGGTCTTTCCCAAATATTGTTTGCTGACAATTTTGAGTGGGCATTTTTTATGTGTTACCAATACTATGGTGTTTTATTTTTATTTTTAATTTTTACATGTCTTTGTTAAAGTCATGCTTTTTGCTAATCTTGAAAATTGTAGCAGTAGATGTACTGTCACTTTGATACCTTAAAATGTCAAGTATATTATCGACATTCAAATCTTATTTGAATCTTGAAGTCAGCATTTGATTTTTAATTGGAGCTCAGTTATATACATTGAAACTTTTAATTCTATGGTCATCTTTTTATGTGGGGTGATATTATCATAGTTGCAATTTTTGGATTGAATTGGACTCTTTATTTTTTTATTTATTTTGTGGCATCTTTCCTCTTGTCATGCCATAAAAAATCTAATAATACATTGTAAATTTTGTAATTTCATTGTAGGTACGGAAACGCCAATGTTTGGAAGATATTCACTGATCTGTTCGATTATTTCCCACTGACAGCACTGGTTAGTGACGATACCCATTTTATTTAATTTTATGTGCTAGGATTTGGGTATTACATGGACAAATTGATATGGGTTCTACACTCATTGGCGAGCTTGCCTCCATTGTGAAGCTTTGATATTAAATACAAGAGGGAATCAAACATTTAAGCTTGTGTCAGTGTGCAGCTACATGATGGATTTTAAAGGCTAATTGTATAATTTGTGTTGCGTCTGTTTACTTTGAATGAATGTCTAATATACTGATATATGATCAGGTTGAATCGGAAATCTTTTGTCTGCATGGCGGATTGTCCCCATCAATTGAAACCCTCGACAACATACGAAACTTTGACCGCGTTCAAGAAGTTCCACATGAAGGTCCCATGTGCGACCTCTTGTGGTCTGACCCAGATGATCGTTGCGGCTGGGGTATCTCACCCCGTGGTGCTGGATACACTTTTGGCCAGGTACTCATTCACATAATTGAGGTTGCTTCCTGTTCCTTTGGAGTTTCATCTAATTCTACAACTCTATGCCTGCTTGCTTCTCTACAGGACATATCCGAACAATTCAACCACACCAACAACCTAAAGCTAATTGCTCGGGCTCATCAACTAGTCATGGAGGGATACAACTGGGCCCATGTAAATATTCTAAACTCATAATATATTAACCCTGTTTACCCACCTTTACCCTAATTTGTATATAAATATTCTGCTGCAGGAACAAAAGGTTGTCACTATTTTCAGTGCGCCGAATTATTGTTACCGTTGTGGAAATATGGCTTCCATTTTGGAAGTTGATGATTGTAGAGAGCATACATTCATTCAGGTTCTCTCCCATACCCCTTTACTTATATACTCAATGGCTGCCTGTGATTTTCTAAATTTGTTTGTCTTTTAATCTTGCTTGTGTAGTAGTTGATTCGGTTTCTAGATGAGATGTGTGTATACCTATATCTGTATCTATATCTAATCACATTAATCTTTTTCTTTTTCTTTTGGATTGGTATCATACTATCACCATCATTGTTGTTGTTATAATTTCATAGTTGGATTGGTGTCATACATGCTTGAATTTTAACTTACTGTTTATATAAGTCACGAGTCGATTTATGTCTTCAACCGGCTGCGTGCTGTAATTAATTGTCCCGCTATCTTGTTGAATTGCAGTTCGATCCAGCTCCAAGGAGAGGCGAACCAGATGTAACCCGGAGAACCCCTGATTACTTCTTGTAGAGCTGTGGCTGACTCTCGTTGGCCAGATTAACAATGCCCCGATCCGGCGCAAGCACAGAGATGCAAGTGTGTTTCGGTCGGGTTCAGTTCGACACATACGGTCCGTTTCTTCTAACTTGTTATAGGGTTCTCCGGAAATCTGGGAATTTTCTGAGCATTTAAAATACATTTCTTCTGTATCATGTTCTATAAACCTTTCTCATAACTGTCTTGTCTCGTCTTGTCTTGGCTTTTTTCTTTTTTTCTCTTTTTTTTGTTCTAATAATCAACTGTGCTTTTTTTTCTTTTTCTTTGTCAAACATTTTCTAATTTAAGGCTTTGTGTTAGCTGCTGCTTGTTCATCCATCGATCCATCCTTTTTTTTTTTTTTTTATTCAATCTTCTTATAATATTTTGTATGAACTTTGATTGATTGTTATATATAACTGTGATAATATGATGGTCTCTGTCAATGTGCTGCCACCTAGGAGGCTTTCATTTTAGATAATTTTTTGGTGATTTTCTATGCAAATATGAAGTGGTCAAAATTTATTACAAGGGAAAATTATACCTTGTAGTAAAAGGCTAAAAGCCTTTCCAGATAAATTCAATAGTAACTTTATTATTATTATAAATTATTTTTATGTATTATTATGTAAAATTTCATTTTTCAAAAATAATATATATTGATATATTTTTATTTGCGTTTAATTTGAAAAATAAATTGTTTTAATATAAATATAAACATGTATGACTGTAGGTTTTCATTTTTCGCTGAGATGAAAGAAATAGAACTTTCTGGGGTGTATATTTTAGTGTATGATTTCAGTATTTCTTATTATGTGATTATTACATTTTTTTTTTTTTAAAAAAAAATACATTACTTTTTCATGAAAATTTACATTTAAATCATTTTAAAAAAAATAAAAACAAAAATACATATGCATCTCGGTCAAAAAAAAATAAAATAAAATCACAACAGTTGCACACTTTATTACACCACTACAAACACTCCACAAACAATTCTTACACTATATATGCATATATTTAAAAATTAAATAAAGTGCAATGGTCCAACTAACTTTCAAATTACTCATTCTCATGGACCAAATATCTACATGAATCCACACACATATATATATAGAGAGAGACAGAAAGAGAGAAAGCATATATATATATATATATAGAGAGAGAGAGAGAGAGAGAGAGAGAGAGATATGAATAAAGAAGGAAGGAGAAGACAAAGAATACCTTGATCAAGGGCACCTATGGTTTCTACCAGGCCCTCCATAGTAGAAATAGCTCCCCCAATCGGAGCTCCTCCCTAGCCGGACATCATAGCACTCCGGCCTACCGGTGAAGGCCGCGACTTCCCGCGCTGGCCGGAGATTGTTCAACCCATCCACCACTTGCATGTTTCTCATATAGCTCGCCCTCCCGAACCCCTCCCCGGAAAAGTGTCCGCTCCCCATCTCCGTCCTCGTGTGCCGCCCGTCCCACCACCCCGAGTCCACCACCTCCCCGCCCCATTCGATCATCGACGCACTCTCCGATAAGTAGGAGAACAGAAACGCCGGCCAGTATCCTACGACGTAATCTTTCCCGAACTGCATCCACCAGTTGCCTTCTCTCGGATCCTGTCATTCGATCATTCATTCGCTCGATTATAGAAAGAAAAGTAAGAAAATCGTTTTTACCTTCCATATGAGTATGCTAATGTCGTATTGTGATTTGGCGTATCGCGAGATCGGGTAGATGCTAGCGCCCATCGCTATCTCGTTGCTGATCTGAACAAATCCCGAGCAGAGTATGTTGTAGCATCCCGTCGCTTGGTACGCGTCGCTCTGCAGTAATGTTTGAACGAATTAAATAGAAAACTGGAACATCATCTATACGGCGACAAGATCGAATGCTTACAGTCCAGTAGGTGAAGAGCCTCGTGTGATTATCGCCATACAAGTCGGGGCTGACCTGCATTTTCGACACTGATTCATCATCGACACGAGGAGAGAAAACATTGTAAGAATTTGTAAGTATTGTGTGTATACCTGCCAGCCTGCCTCAATGCTGTTCAGATCGTATTTGAAGAAGCCTCCGAGAATCCAGAGCTGAGACAGGCTGAATTCATTGAGCTGCTCGACTTTCGGATCCCATACATTCATTGTTGCCTTGGCACCGTAATAACGGTCCCCTTGAACGTAAGCTATTGCGTGCTACGGAACTCCAAATGCACAAAAACAGCAGCAATGGCAATAAACGCCGCATAGATTATCAAATCGAACAAAATTGTGGTTTTTAGCCGGTTGGTTTCAGGATCGAAACAAGCACAAGCACATATGTTGTGTTGAACTACATTTTATCTCAAACTGTAAAGCTCTTAAACTAAATTGCGCGAAATTGTCAGTGTTCTTAATGCTGAAAATCGAAACTAACAACGCAACCTGATGCATGAAACAGAGTTAGTTATTTGTTAATTACCTGATGTCCATATTGGTGGATAAGATCGGGCTGAGGAGCAGCGAAGAAGCTTGGTGTGGGCGGCACGGTTGTGTATTTCTTCTTGCCATAGGCAGAAACAGAGGTTGCTCGAATTACGTCGGAAGCTTTTGTTCTTCTGATAGGGATTGTTCCCTCTGGACACCTTCCATTCATGTGCCATAGCTGAGTAATCGGTCTAGTTGCTCTATCGGTGTACTTGGACTCCTCGCTGAACTGCAGTCCCTCTGGATGATAACTTGGCCTCATCTGAAAATTGAATGATATTCAGAGGCAGGGAAAGGATTAATTGATTGTTGATTAAGTAGGAAGGAAGGAAGGAAGATAGTTGAATAAATGGTGTTTGTAGACCTGAATTGTGTGATTTTTGAATGATGGATGATCGAAAGCATGCTGGCGTGAAATGTGAATGCAATCTATGATATCGCCATCAGGACTCTGTTATCAATTTGTTTTCCGCCATCAAACATCCGAATTGAAGAAATCAAACCATAATTATGAACACAGAATTGAATTTGAATGTGAATTCATCATAGTTTGCAGCAACAGCAGCAGCAACAACTTTCTCACAGGCATTAACACAAACACTTAGCCTACAATATTCGAATCGCAGAAATATATATACACAGAGAGAGAGAGAGAGGTGCGCGTTAGGGTTAAGGAGTGCAACCTTGATAGACTTGACGGCAGGCTTATTCAGACGCCTCAAGTGCTTCTTCACGTCGAGCTTCCGCACTCTCGCCGACGAAGCGGCGGTGGCGGCGGCAAGCAGAAAAACGAACCATAAGACGGTGTCCGGCTTCATATGTAAACACAAGGTAATTCAATGGAGCAGAGCATGTGTAAGGTACTATTATGTCTGTAGTGTAGTGTAGGGTCATTTATATAGAAAGGAAAAGTGGTTTTGGTGAAAAGTGAAATTAGAAAACGGATGAGGAAAGGTGATTGGCAATTGCAATGGTGCGGCAACGACCCCATGGCAATGGCCGACGATGAGCTGCCAATCCATGTTTGTCGTTTCAGAAGCTCTTATCTTTATATATATATATATATCTGTATTTGTGTCTACACGCTGGAAATCACTTCCCGCCTTTGCCTGGCCGTACATTTCAAATATAAATAATTTCTCTAATCAAATAAAAGTATTGAATGTGTCCAATTAATATTTTTGTACATATATATATATATATATATATATAGATTTTTTAATGTTAGATAAAAAAAAAAAAATTTATGTTAACAATAAAAAAATACTCCCTCTGTCCCACATATCATGTCTACGTTGCCGTTTCTATCCGTCTCACGTACATGTCACTTTTCTTTTTTGGAAAATGATTACACATTTTAATCTCATTTTAAATTTTTTAAATTTTTGTTTAAAATTTTAATTAAACTAATTAGTTATCTTAATTTTAATTTATATCTATTTATATTATAGAATAATTATTTTCACGGTGCAACAGACAAGGTATGTGGGACAGAGATAGTAATATTTTGTATAAAATCGTGTTGATAGAATATAATTTATCACTTACACCACCATGTCTAAATTATATTCTCGTCGTGTAACTCCAAATGAGTTTTTAGAATTTTATAGTATATTGAAAAATAATATTTTTTCCGTTCAACTAATGTGTTCCTTTTAACGAGGCAATGAGTAATTAAAAAATGAATTAGTAAAAATAATTATAATATAATAAAAATAATTATAAATTAAAATTAAAATATATATATTTAATTATGAATTTAAAAATATGACTAAAGTGTATAATTATATTTTAAAAAAAATATGAGACAATTTATATGAGAGAGACGGATATGAAAATAGTAGACAAATTAAGTGGGACAAAAAATTTTAACAATTTTATTATTAAGTAATTGTATATAATGATAAGTTTGTAATATAAATAATTGTATTTTAGTATTAATTAGTATATCATTAATTTTAAAAAATAAAACATAATATTTTGAAGTGAAAAAGACAATAATGATCAAATCAGTTGGGATGGAGAAATATTATTCATGCTTTAAATAAAGTTTAAGTTAAATTTTTGTTTTACACATATATATATATATATATATATTTATATCCAAATTCTGCGGGACAACATAAACATGTGACGCAATTAATAGGCGCCCTGGATTTGTATTATTTGAAGACAAATAAAATTAATGTCTGTTGTTTGGCTACCGTGGGAATGTAGAGGGCAAGCGTCAGTAGGTGGAGATGCTATTCCCCGCCACACCCAAACACGGCCTTATATCACAATAAATCGCATTTATTATTACCCCTTGCTCATTAATTAATGTAGGACAACGGGTATGTTTGGATCTATTCGGTTTAGGGATGAAACGGATCGGGTATGGTTGAATCCGATACCCGACTTGAATGTATATAAGGGTGTGTTTGTTTTGGGGTTTGGATTTTGGATTGAGATTTGAATAGTAAAAAATTTGAATTTGAATAGTTGTACGATGTGATATAAATATGTATTGATATGATATTTTAAATGTAAAATTATTTTATAGTATAATATAAAAAATAAAAAATAGGTATTTAATTTGATATTTTTTGAGAGAAAAATTTGTATAAATAGTAGAAATTCACATAAATCCTTCGAACAAACACACCCTAAAGGAAATTTGAATCAGATCCGAATATCCTCGGATCCGACTGGCGACAACCGACCCAATAAATTCAAAAGTTTTCACCACAACCTTGATTTGGACCGAATCCGAACCCGAATTTGAACCTAAATAAAATTATATATTTATTTATAAAATATATAAATAATAAAATTTACAAATAAGAAAAAAATCATCAATCATGCTGCCACCACCACAAACAACATTATTAATAATAAAAATTAAAACATAAATCTATGAGTCAGATATACGTTTTACTTGTCATACATATTCACCTAATATCACTCTCCTATTCGAACTTAATTTGAAGAGTATTAAGTTTTATGATAAATTTATTCGGAACGTATTTGAAAAAATAATGACTTCTAATTTCCATATCATCAAAATAATAATAATAATAATAATAATAATAGATACAATTGACTTCTAATTGAACTAATTAACCAATATCAATTATATCTGAACTATAATAATCACATGGTTCGCCTAGTGTGACTTTCCTGTCGGATCTGGTTTGCAGAGTATTAGGTTGGATCGAGTGTTTACCCAGTGCGACACTTTGTGATTAAAAAAAAAAAAAAAAAAATTGTTGTGAGAAATCACAAAATTCAACATTAATCATAATTTTTTAAAAGATAAGATTATTTTGTAATGAAAAGTTATTTTAAAAAATAAATGGAAAATAGTTTGAATTTATACAACAATCAAACCATCGTCCACCACCATCTTCTTTATCATCAAATTCCTTTGAGCCCCTCTTTGAACATTCGGAAATCAAATAATCACATAAAAATTAAGTCAATAAATAACGTAAACCATGCAATATCACATTATTTTAATATGTAAATAAAAATATTTAAAAATCAATTTACTTTTTTGCTTCATTCTATAACCACGTTGAGCATTATTAATATTTTTAAAATAGAAATATAAAAAAAAAAAAATAAATCGAGTTTTCGACCGAAGACATAAATATTCTATATGATATTTTAAATAACGTAGGTATGTTTGATTCACATTTTAGTTGGAAGTTGGTTGGATAAAATTTATTTAATTAATAAGGAATTTATGATGTAGTAGATATATATTTATAAAAAATTTAAAATATGTGTTTGTATTTTGAAAATTATTTATCACGTGACTATAATTTTATAGGAAAAGAATTATGTCATACAAATAAATACGAAAATATTATATTTTATGCATAATTAATGGATGGTTAAATTTTATAAAAAATAAGAAATACATTATATAATATGAATATCTATAAATATTAAAAAACTTAAATTGATCTCAAATATATCCCGTAAGTAATATAAAACATATGTAAGAAAAATTAATAATTTTATAAAAATTAAAGAGTATTTTTGTATTTAGATAAATTATTTTTTCTATAATTAAAAATAATAACAAATAAAAAAGATACAATTGAATTTGTATGGAAAAATACATTATTATAATAGTAGAGAATGGTACACGGCCCATTAGTTGCAATTTAATTCCATTTAACAATGGGCCTTAGGACCATGTTTTAAATACATAGTCATAGATGCTCCAAGTTCTGTTATTTACAGTATTTACTTTATTATTATTATTATTATTATTATTTTTAGAATAAATCTGACCTCAATTAAAAATAGAGAGATTAAGATCAACGGTGGAGATCGTTTGGCGGTGCATTACACCACTCATGACTCGTACATACGCCTCCGGGATAAGATAGCTTTCTTCTCCCTTCACTCTCTAAACCACCATGTCAGTCTACTCTCTCTCCGCTGCCGCCGCCGTCCCCGCCGGCACGGCCATTTCCTCCGCCGGAGCTCCTTCCCCGTACTCCTCCTCCTTCCTCCACCTCCTTCCAATCAAGCGGTTCTCTTCTCTCTCGCTCAATGCTCTCCCTCCATCCTCATCCAAACCCTCGCAAATATCCGCCTCGATGGAGGCAGGAATCGGCGTCATGGGAACAAAATTGGGGATGATGTCCTACTTCGATCCCTCCGGCAAGGTCATCCCCGTCACCGTCGTCGGATTCCGCGAGGGAAACATCGTGACTCAGGTGAAGACGGAGGCGACGGACGGATACAGCGCGGTTCAGGTCGGGTACCGGAGAGTGCGCGACCGGAAATTGACGAAGCCGGAGCTAGGTCACCTCGAGAAGTCGGGAATCATCCCGCTGCGGCACCTGCAGGAGTTCCGGCTGCAGTCGGTCGAAGGATTCGAGCCGAACCAACGCCTAGCGGCGGCGGAATTGTTCAAGGAAGGCGATCTGGTAGATGTTTCTGGAACCTCCATTGGCAAGGGTTTTCAAGGTACCTCAGTTTATACATTATTCCGCTTCTCGCGGTGGTACTCCCTGCATTGATTGTTATACGTTTCACAGAGCTTCAAAATTGCATATAATTTGCAATTTAAATTTCAATCAACATCAATTTAAATCCTCCATTGGAAAGGGCTTTCAAGGTACATCAGTTAATACATTGCGCTGCTTCTCGTGGTGGTACTCCGTGCATTAACTATTGTGCGTTTCTCAGAGCTTCAAAATTGCATGTACTTTTACAATTTGAATTTCGATCAGCATCAATTTTTGAGAACACACCTTAGAATTAATCATGGTGGCTGATTGCTCGCATGAAATTCCTAATCAGCCAAAAAATGTGCTAACCTTTGTTGTTAAGCATTGGCCTTATGAATTTGTTGTTGCATTCGATAAGGTGGTATCAAGAGGCATAACTTCAAGAGAGGTCTTATGACTCACGGTTCAAAGAGCCACCGGCAGCTCGGATCCATTGGTGCCGGGACTACTCCCGGACGAGTGTACAAGGGCAAGAAAATGCCCGGGAGAATGGGGGGCGGCAAGACTAAGATTAGGAAGCTGACGGTTGTCAAGATCGACAATGATCTCAATGTTGTGATGATCAAAGGTGCCGTGCCAGGTAAGCCCGGAAATCTTCTTCGCATTGCACCGGCTAAGATTGTGGGTAAAAATATACCATAGATGTAGTCTTCTTATCTATAAATTATCTTGTGATGTTATGTGCAATTTATGCCGTCAATGTGTAGTGTTCTGTTTTCGGATTCTTGATTGAGCTTAGTTTGTTGTGGCCATGTTGTATGGCGATAGGCACAAATTGTGTCGAGGCAACCTTACTACATGTATTATTGATGCATTCCAGATTAACTTCAATAGGAGGATAAATTGTTCTGTTCCGAAGATTTTATGTATTCGATTAGTTTATCTTTACACCTATATTTTTATAGATCTATTTATCCATGTGCTAGTATCCGATACATAACCATAATAAACAGATAAACAAGTTCTGTAGAGAACATAAGAAGCCCCTCATCGGGGCATAGTTCAGTTGAGTATGTAAGCTCAAGATCGATACATAACCAACCTAAACTCATAACACAGCGTCGATTCATAAACTAAACTCAAATTTTACATACCACATATGGTGTTTTGCTGCTGCAGTAGATCATTTACAGGTGTACCTACTGATATTATTATGCTACAACATAATATACATGGAAGATCATACTTAGAGCGATAAGTCGATGAGTTACCTGTTTTGGTCATGTTGGACTGTACCGTAAATGCTTCTCATAATAGTCGATGAGCTGAAAATTAATCAAAAGAAGTAGCAATGAATTTGTTGCATCATGGGTTTGCTCACAATTAAAAAAAATCAATAGTAAACGAGAAGAAACGATGATTAAAAAAGCTTACCAAAAGTGGATTGTTAGCTTTCAAGAACTTGTTGTCCACTGTAACTTTACTTCCATCAGACCTACACATACCGTTGAATTGTGTTAATTATATTTGGCAAAAGAAACTTGCTTGTGAATCGACATAAAGTCTACCCTGACACTAATAGAGTTGTTAGTTGAGCTGAACATGTAAATGTTTTCGAAAATATTGTAGCTAGATTCATTATTTCGCGCTCTATGGTAGGTCGTAACTTCAACTACTGCCTACAAGAAGCAATCTAAATTACCCGGCATTAGAACACATATACACACACAACATATACTTTCTAGAAAATGCGAAATGTAGGGAGCTACGGGTATATACGCACCTCAAGGCCTCAAATGTGAGCAGGACTTCTTGGACATTGTTCGATACGGATGCTTTATAACTGATGGGTCGAACTATTTGAGTGAGAGTGCACATGTTTCTGGAATCATCGAACTTACTCTTGTAGTTCACATAGTTTCCGAGGAAATCCACATGCTGAACATTTATAGGCACGAGAGAAGCGCACGCAGAGCCTCCGTTAGCATAATCATCAGGGGAGCATGATGATACTGCGTCTTTCTTGAACCTCTTGACCGAACCCGATTTCCTCCTTTTAGCTCCTGTACAACGACCTAATTGGCCCGGATCTACTCCGTCGCCTCCCTGTAATCCATTTGTGAACTGTCCTTTGAGGGTTGTCGTAGCATATCTGTCGTCGTGTCTGGTACTGGAAGCCAAAGCACCCTTCAGGTCACAGAGCTTCAAATCCAGTTCACTTTGTTCCTTTTCTCCTTCCCTTGTAACGGAGAATGTTCTCGCGCCATTTTCATATACTTTCTTGGAAGCCCTTCCGCGGCTGATGCTCGTCTCCCCTCTTTCAATGGTGGTCGACACATCGTTCATCCTAGGAAAAGTGATAGGCTCCTCTGCAATCCTGATTACGTGTGATGGCACGTTGTATGTTGCAGCAGGCGATCGCTGTTGATGGTGTTGCTTTTTCTTCGTCTGAGCGTGAGTCACACCTACTTTACGCTTCCTTTTCCTGCTCGGCCTACCCTTCCCGGCCTTCAGACTGTGTCGAAAATAAACATTCGATTCAGAACTTCAACAGTATCTTTCCTTTTCCATGAGTTTTAGCAGTAAAAGAAGTTAAGCTAATTAGGCTCAAATGAAATGCAGTAGAGCTGCCATTAAACATTTTTGCTGTACTGTGAAGCTAAAATTCGACAGGAAACGACAGTAAACTGTACGCAGAAACAAATACCTTTCTTCGAATGCTTCGATTACGTCAGAACATTGTAACAGATTTTCAATAGGCTCCCAAGTATTGGCTGCCTCCGACCAGTCTCGCCTTTCCAAAAAAAATCCATTTCAATGATCAGAAACAGATCATGTCCAATCCACCTCAGTTACGCAAAAATGAAAACTCACCAATCCAATCGAACAGAAAAAACAACTATAAACACAGAAACTTATAGGTTCCAAATCACTCACCATTTAATCAGATACTGCACTTTCCCCTTCCAATTTCACGCGAATCGCCACAAATCAAAAGCAAGTCAGTTCAGTAATTCACTCAAAATACACAAACGAAAAAGATCTTCCTGAAATCCGAAGGATTTTTTTAGGCAATCAGGAAAAAAACAGCATAATTCATTCACCTTTCGGACGCGCTTCCTCCGTACGGCCTCGATCTCGTAGAATCCATCGGCGAGCTTCGGCCTCTCGCCGTCGGCATCTTCTTCAATCTGCACGTCTTCCAGCTGCTCGGCCTCCGAATCCTCCTCTTCCCCTTCCAAATTCTCACTATCCGCTGAGTCACGCCGGCTCTCCTCCTCCTCCTCCTCTGTAACCGCAGCAACGGCGTCCGTCGACTCCGCGGATTGCTGGACGGAGTCGATGCTACTGGAATTCCTCCTTTTCCCTGCCTTCATCT
The DNA here is from genome assembly GCF_009805555.1 of Andrographis paniculata. Classification (NCBI taxonomy): domain Eukaryota; kingdom Viridiplantae; phylum Streptophyta; class Magnoliopsida; order Lamiales; family Acanthaceae; genus Andrographis; species Andrographis paniculata. The sequence continues at coordinate 136,490 of NW_026137563.1, read as the reverse complement.
CCGGCTGCTGTGCCCCCTAGCTCGTTCTGTAGTGGAGAAGGAAAGAAAGTACACTAGGAAGGAAGCAGGTGCCCTTTCCGAAATTTCTGGGGCGCAGCTTCAACTTTAATCCCTCTATTATTGACTTTTTATTTATTTATTTTTAAATATGTCCCCAAAATTTTATGTACGGATAAATTTTGTTACAAGAGATTTTTTTTTTTTTTTTTTTTTTTAATTGGAAAAGTTTTAAAATTTGATAATTAAAGTATGGCAATATGCAATATTATATTCCTCCTTGTGAAAGAATTTTTTTAAAATTTTATAGTAAATTTAAAAATAATACTCTCGCAGTCTAATTTTTATTATTCTAAAGTATATTTAAATGATTTTTTTAGGTGATTGTCTTTTTGCTACGAATTTATAAATTTGTCCTTAATTTATATAGTAGAGTGTGTTTAAAAAAAAAGTACAATAGTTGTTGGATGAAAAATAGAACATTAGATTGGACACTGAGAAAGTATTCTTTTATTAATTAGTAAAAATTTTAAAATTTGATAATTAAAGTATGACAAAAAAAAAAAAAAAAAAAAAAAGATCATTCGAATGAAAAGTACTATCTATTGATATGTTTTGCATTATCTTCCGTTCATAACAATTGATACGTCTATTTCTATTAAATTTATTAATTTTCAATATATTTAATAATTCTAAATTAATTTAATTAAAATTTATTAAATTAAATAAGGTATGAAATATGACTGATCAAAAGTGTCAACTATTTCGGCCACGGAGGGAAGTATTCTTATTTTAGGGGTTAGAGTGTATTTTCTACTTTCAATGAGGTTCGATTGAAAATTTTGAACGTTTAAAGGGACTGAAGTGAGATGTTTCCAACATCTCCCCGCGTTTAAACGACTCCCGCCGCGGCGGCGAGAGGTGGAGCTTTTAATAAATTCCAATGGGCTGCGTTTCGCACACGGTGCCGGGGCTTCTTCGCTCCACCATTATCATATCGCCGCAGCTGAAGTTATCGTTCCCTGCTTTTCGCCGCCGTATTGCAGTTTCTCCGGCATCGGCGTCGGTTTGTTCTGCGTTATCCTTAACCGAAGGACAGGAGACGAGAAGTCCGGAGCTTGTCGCCCGGGAATACGCCGACCTCAATCTCTCCGATAAGTTCTGCCAGGTTTGCTCAACTGCGCTTTTAAGCTCGAACTTTTTTTTTTTTTGTTGTTAATTCCTTTGAAGTTTCCAATCAATCTCCATTTTCTGTGATTAAAATTAGGGTTTATTTATTTATATATTTATTTATTTTTGCGCAATTTTGCAGGAGGTAGGCCATGTAAGAATTCGGCAGCACGTCAATCCTTTACGGTCCTCTCTCATGGTAAATTTCCATCGCCTCGAATTTGAACATAGCTATGTACATTGCACACAGCGTGGTGGATACAGAAGCTCTGCTCTTCTTGTTTTTTAGAGCATTTGAACTTGCTGTTTTATTCTATACTCTTGCAAGTAGGTTCCGGTGGAAGTGCCAAATTGGAATGAAGTGTACAAAGATGCGACTCTGCCGCTAATGGTGGATATAGGAAGTGGTAATAGCTTCTTTAATTGACTTTTCTGTGCCCTCTCTTCAAGTTTCTTGATTCATTTGTTGTCCATTTGTTTTGAATGATGTGGTTTTATTTTGGAGAACCATGCTTGAATACAGGGCTTAATTTGCATTCTGTTTTTGGTTGCTGTACTTTTGAAGATCTTCTGATAAACTTGTTTTTGCTTTTGAATGGTTTTTATTTTCCACAATAACACGATCGAACAATGAGTAATGTTGTTACACTTGTCACTCGCCATGGGATTATGTGCACTTGAATTTTCATTCTTATTGTAACTGGAGTTGAATTTGAGCTTGAAAGCCCTTTGTCTGTTGCTGATTTCAGGCAGTGGCAGGTTTCTCCTGTGGCTTGCCAAGCAGAACAATGGATCTAGAAACTATCTGGGACTAGAGATACGTCCAAAAGTATGTTATGCAATCCTTGTTGGTGTTTGTGTTTGTAATTGAATATGCACACACTTCAACATTTCAACTTTGGCAGCTTGTAAAACGCGCTCAATATTGGGTCGATGAGCTGGCTTGAAGAATATGTAAGGATTGAAAAGTTCCCTATATCTTTCTTGAGGAACTTGTTAAGATTGGTGGCTGATGCATTTGCAAATGCAGACATTTTGTTTTCGCCAATGCATCGGTTTCCTTCAAACAGTTTGTATCATCATACCCTGGTCCCTTGGTATTAGTATCTATTTTGGTGAGTGCTTTTTCTTTTTCTTACTGACTATTCTACAGCAACATAATTATTTTCGGGGATTGTTAGTGTGAGGAACTTTTGTTGGGGTATCTTGATTTTCTCAAAGCCGGAATGCTATGTTTGGATGGTTGGCGTGTGCTTTGTAAAATGGTGTGTGTTTTTGTAGATATGAATAGTGAGTTTGGTTTTGAAAGATATGCATGGCTTGTTTGCTTTGAAGCACTATTTATATAATATTTACCTGAAAGTGAATGAGGCCATAAGATGATATATCATGTTTTAACAATGTAATGCAATATAGAATTGGTCGTTAGTTTTAGTATGTAAGGTATAGGGTTGAACATTCTTAAATTTAACTAGAAGGCTTTACTTCAATTTTATTGCTAGGATTTTTAATCTTGATCCCCAATTTGTATTACTTATCTACTTGACTTCAAGAATCTGCCTGGATTTCAGTTAGGCACTTCTTTTGTCTTTTCTTTCTTCATTTTCCATTTTCCATTTGACAATTGTATGTGTTGTGGGATTATTGCCATTAATTGCTCTTGTGCAAATAAGCACTGCGTCCGAATTCTGAAAAAAAAACCTTAGAACTAGAACTAATGCAACTTGGGCTATATAAAGTTTCGTCTAAACTGGTAATCAAAATTAGAAATCCTCAACTAATGAGACTGGAATTTAAACTAACTATTTCAGTAGATTCAAAAAGGTCATTACTCGGGGTTGCCTGCTTGTGAAAATCAGTTATCTCGGAAAAATTCGTCCAACCCTTACCGGACATTATTTGCTCATCTATACAGTGCCCTGATCCTCATTTCAAGAAAAAGCACCATAAAAGAAGGGTAGTGCAAGAACCTCTGGTCGACTCGGTTGTGAACAAATTAGTTCCTGGAGGACAGGTGAGGCACACAGCATCACATTCTCTCCGTGTGTTTATTATTATCATTGATGATATGCGATGCATCTTTTCAAGATATGGTGAACCATTTTATGTTTGAAAATATTGAGATTTGTTGCATTGACGGTGTGCTTTCTATTGTATGGGCAGATTTTTGTGCAATCTGATGTCCTTGAAGTCGCACTTGACATGCGAAAATATTTCGATGCTGCTTCAGATAAACTTGCACACATTGACAGAATCGACTCCAGTGTACCTTTTGACGACCAGGGGTGGTTGTTGAACAACCCAATGGGTATTCGAACAGAGAGAGAAATCCATGCAGAATTCGAAGGTGCTACGATTTACAGAAGGTTGTATCAAAAGAAGTGGTAAGTTTCTATTCCTCTCTCTTGTACTATCAGGTTGATGTGAATTATATCTCAACTGCTGAAATATTTCTATCTTCAATTTCATATTTAATCAGAATGTGCATTCTCGAACACAATCTCCGGGAAGGCATCAGTTCAATCTGAGCCCTCCATCCAGACAACATGCAAACTTGAACTTGAACCTTCAGATTAGAAGGAGTTCTACTTCGACTGGACTGGATGATGGATCTTTCGATTGAAATCACTGAATCATCCTTCAAGAAACAGGGTAATAATTCTTCGAGACATCAATATCCATCGGGTAAGATATTCAAATCATTCTTGTTAGGCTATGTTATAGTAGCTAAATCTATACTTTTGTTTTTATAATAACAAAGTTGTCACAATCTCTAACATTTAATTTTGTGTTGTTATGGCCAGTATCATATGATCACATGTATTAAATTCACTGCTTTTAGTTGATCAACTCCACTAAAGGCTCAATCACCTTTTCATATAGGCTGTCAATTTAAATATTTACATTTAGAAACATAAATTTGTTATCTGTAGAAGCTTAGCTAGCACGTGTACTCGCCGAAGGCGGTGGTTAGGTTGCTGACTTGCTGATTAGATATAATCACCACATTACATAATAAAACACATAATGTCCCGTTAGGGATGATATGGTGGTGTGGAGAGTCAACTTGTGACTATAAGGTCATGCGTTCAAACCCCGACACCTCCAGGTCCATCTGTCATATATAGTTCGCCTAGTGTAATTTGCCTTATCGGATCTAGTTTATAGGGTATTAGGTTTAGTCGGGGTTTACCCACAGAGCGCGGTGTTGTATGAACTATTGTTACGTGCTGATTAGGCGTAATTAACACTCTAACTATACCCACTTGTTGAAATCTTATACTACATAAAATAGATTTTGGTCCTAACATATATAAAAGTGTAAGAATAAAGCTAACAAAAAGAGAAACTGACAGAAGTTGGTTTCTTTGAATCCACACAACATAAGACAATTGAATCATAAAAGATTCAAAACTATGACATATGTATTTCAGCTTTCATTAGTTTAACACACAAACTACTCCCACTTAGCAAAAGAACACTTTAAGTACCTGAGGAAGGTTGGATAGAATTCTAGGCAGCCATGGCCAAGCGGCGGCCGGAAACCCGACCCGCCGTGACCGGAAACGGTAGGGTTGATGAGAACCGGAAGGATGTCACATTACTTCCGGGGTTGCCGAACCACTTGGCACAGCTTTGTCTTTCGAAGCTGCATCCCTCCGTTCTCCATCCCGTCTGTGTTTCGTGGCGCCGGTTCATATATTCGCGGGACTTCCCTCCGTTCTTCTCTCTCTATGCTCTACTCTTCAAGTATGAATCGAATGAAACGTGTGCTGGAGACCAATGCCGGCCATGCTCGATCGCTTTCTCCTGTTTTGACCCGGTGTCGGGCAAGTGGAGGCCCCTCCCGAGCCCCCCGTCCGATCCGCCCATCTGCCTCATCCGGAGACATCCGTCGTTTATCTCGAGGGTCTACTCAATCCAGTCGGTAGGAGCATCCGGGCGCTTAGTTTTAATAGCTGGCAATACTCACGAGTTTCTCCCGGCGCTCGCCCGTCCTTTGGTGTTCGACCCTTTATCCGGAAAGTGGTGCTTCGGACCGCCGTTTTCTTCGCCTAGGAGATGGTGTGTCGCCGGGTCCATGCGCAGCGAGGTTTACGTAGCGAGCGGGACATCGTCGCAGTATAATATCGACGTGGCGCGGTCCGTCGAGAGATGGGACATGTCGAGGCCGGAAGGAGAGTGGAGATGGGAACGCCGCGCGCCCTTCAGAGACGGTAGATTTAGCCGAGAAGCTGCAGAAGCGATCGGATACAGAGGTAAACTTTTCATGGTAAATGTAAGAGGCGAATCGGTAAAAGAAGGAGCTGCTTACGACGTTGTTAACAACCGATGGGAAGAAATGCCGCCAGGAATGCTCAAGGGGTGGAACGGACCAGCAGCCGTCGATAAAAATGCTATGTATGTCGTAGATCGGGAGTCGGGTTCGCTACAGAAGTACGACGACGAGAAAGACTGCTGGGAACGGCTGACTGAACCTTCGGATGAACTAAAAGGCGCCGAGCATGTTTCCGCAGGTTGCGGGAAAGTCTGCGTCGCCTCGGGTGGCGGCAGATTCATAGCCATCGTGGATGTTTTAGCGAGACCAGCTAACGTTCGGGTGGTCAATCCTCCCGAAGGAATGGAAGTTGTCGCTGTTCATGTGTTGCCGAGGATGATAGATCCACCTTCGGACTTCCTTCAATGAAAAAAATAGTGTTCATAAGTTTACGACGTATGCTTCTCAGATCGCTATAAGACTGCGATCCTTTGCTAGATATTGAATTTTCGAAGAATTCGTATAGGAGAAACGACGAAAAGTTTGTACCTCAATGCCGGATTCTTCGAAACTGTAGGATCGATGACTCGGGTTCTCCATGGTTATGAGCTTAGTACCTCCTCAATGAGTATCGAAAGCCTTTCCAACTCTACACATATTTCTTCGCTTCTCATATGCGACTTATCGTTGTAAGAGAAGCACGATACGCTCCCGTTTACCTCAATCCAGCTACATCCGACTTCTTTCTTCGATCGATTATCTCTGAGTTTTGCTCGTATCTGCGCTGCCGCCTTCCACATCTTGCGTGCAGCGTAGAGATTCGATTGAAGCACCGACATCTCAACTTCCAATGGTCGATTTCCTGAGAGTTTTTCCGCGACTAGATTATGAACTTCGTAGTTCCCGTGTATGTTGCAGGCGCTAAGCAACGATTCCCACGCGTATACAGGAATATCCGAAGGCAACTTGTTGGCTAATTCAGCGGCTTCGACAAACAACCCCAATCTACCGAGAAGATCGACCATGGCTGCGCAGTGTTCAGGTTTCGGAACCATATCCCATCTCTTCATTAACTCGAGATGTTTCCAGCCGTCGACGACTAGACCTGAATGAGCGCACGCCGTCAAGAGGATCAAGAAAGTGGCGTGGTCGGGTTGGCATCCGGAATCGATCATCGAGCGAAATAGACGCAGGGCTTCCCTTGCGGAGTAGTGATGAGCTCGCGCGACGATCATGGCGTTCCACGCCACAGTGTCGCGCTTTGGCATCGATTGAAATACCGACGATGCATCGTCTATGAAGCCACATTTGGAATACATCGATATCAACGAGCTCATCCCCATGCCGTCGCTCTCGTGCCCCGTCTTGATGATAAAAACGTGCATCGCTTTACCCCAACTCTGCGCTGCAAGAACGCCGCAGATGGTTATTACAGCCGTTAGCGTCCCCTGATTGGGCCTGAACCCGTTCGACAACATCTCCACGTACAAAACCAACGCCTCTTCGTTGCGATGACCCGAGATCATAGTGTTCCATGAGGTTTCATCTTTTTTGGGCATTCGATCGAAAAAATTGCGCGCTTTAACTGTATCCTCCTGATGTAGATATCCTAACAACATTAGGTTCCAAGAAACTATGCTTCTCTTTGGCATTCGCGTAAAGAACTCGAAACCTTCGTCGAGTCTTCCGTTATGAACATAGCCGCGGAGCATTGAGTTCCACGCGACGATATCCTTTTTGGGCATTTGATCGAATAGTTCTTTGGCTGGCTCGATCCTTCCCCGATCCAAGTAACCGTTGATCATCACGGTCCAAGCTACCGTGTCCTTTACCGGCATTTCATCGAACAATCTTCTACCTCGCTCGACCTCCCCGACTTTTATAAAACCATTCATCATACAAGTCCACGAAGACACATCGCGCTTCAACATTCTACGGAACAAACCGAACGCCTTTTCGACGTTCTTAGCTTCGCAATACCCGGCCAACATAGAGTTCCAAAGCAACAAATCCCGGGTCGAAGCTTTGTCAAACAAAGCCTCGGCCTCATCCACCGCGCCACATTTGAAATATCCTTTGATCATCATTGCGCAAGAAATGTCGTTCTTCAACGGCATTGCATCGAACAGCACCCGAGCTTCTTCGATCTTTCCATTTCTCAAATACGCCGAAACCATAGAGTTCCAACATGCTACATTCTTGTTCGTCGCCGTTTCGAACAACCTCCTTGCCTCTTCCAGCTGCCCATTCTTTGCATATCCACTCAACATCGAAGTCCAAGAAACGACATTTCTTACCGGCATCGAATCGAAGACGTCCTTAGCTTCACAAACCATCCCGTTTTCAATGTACCCGGAAATCATACAGTTCCAAGTTACCACATTCTTCAGCGGCATTTCATCGAACACCTTCTGTGCACTCTTAACATCACCTATTTTAAACATGTCTGTAATCTTTGAATTCCATCTGAATAAAGAATATGGTTCAATCCTCAAACAACGATGACCTGACAACCCCTTGATGAAATTGCCAGTGACTGTCCTGAATTTCAAATTTACAGACATCTTCATCTTTGATCTTAGTCTTTCTTCCCCTGTGATATTGAAATATGGTCTGCCATTTATGGGAGACTTGTGAAGGAAGAACTCCTTGTGTTCCCAACGGTAAATCTCCAAAATAATAATTATTATAAAAATAAAATAAAATTCCCAAAAACGACTTTGGGGTATTTTCAACCACTCTTTTGATCATTTTTCTTTTGGTTTCACTTTTGCTTTCAAAACAAACAAACAATTTTTCATCAGTAGTCCAAATCCTCAGTCTCGTTTAATTTCGCCGTGCGGATTCAGCCGGCACGAATACTTTCTGCAATTGGATTCTGGATTATTTTGGGAATCGAATTTGAATTTGGTTGAAGAATGGCATCGAAGCAAATGGAATCGATTCAAAAAAAATTGGCGATGTTGAATTACCCGAGAGCCAATGCTCCAGCGCAGTCGCTACTCTTCGCCGGCATGGAACGCTACGCTCTTCTTGAATGGCTCTTCTTCAAGTTCGGGGCGTTGCTCTCTGGATCTTATGTTAATGCTGCAAGTTTATAGAGTTTTTGTTTATGATTGGCTGGTTTTTGCAGATTATTGGGTGATAAGTCGCCATTCTCGCAGCAAAATCTTCAAGGGGATACTGTGGATCGAGATGAAGAAACCTCAAGGATACAATGTAGGTTCAAAACTTGTTCCCCTTCCTGTTCATTTTTATTCTCTTTTTTATGTTGAAATTATGCTTATTCGGTTCCAATCCAAGTGCAATACTGTGTTTGGATTTTGAATAGGAAAAAAATTGAATTTGAATCATTTTGACGTGTTATAAATAAATTCTAACTCAAGTTATGAATGGAAAATAGGTTTTCAGTGTAGTATAAAAAATCAAGATGTTTTTAAGGGAAAAACATAGGTAGCGATTAGTAAAAATTCTTGGAAAACTCCCAACCAAGCACTCCCTTAGGTTGCCGTGTGCTGTTGGTTCTTGTGGAAAAATTGATTTGCACTGTGATAGTCTGCTGTTCTTTTGGGGGATGTTTTGGGTAGGGTTATGGAAAGACATGTCTGAATTCTGTGTACTTGGGCTTTTCTTTGATACTGTAATTTTACAGATTTGGCAGAGATTGCAAAGTTTCTTGGGATCACAACTACTGTTGACACTGAAGCCATCCAAGTGAGTTTGTGTTTTGTGAACTATGCAAATGCAAATGCAAATGTAACATACTCATGGATCTTTATGCATTTTTTTTTTTTGTTCCATTTAGGCTAAAAATGAATGTTTGATTATCATATGGTGCCTTGAAGTTCGATGTTGTATCTTTCCAATCTTGGGTGTGCACTCTGTAATTTTGGATTTTTGACAGAGGGTAGGGTATATCTAGGAAATAGTTGAATTCTTTGATTATCTCTGAATGTCCAACAGCTCCTCCCATCGCATAGAGCACAGCCACTGTGATTGGTTATTCTTTGGGTATACTGTGATATTGAGATAGCTTTGAATTTATCGAATTTATTTTTTTGGTTTGGTATCAATTCTCTCTTAGGTGGTTAGTATCTTGCATTTGAGCATGAAAAGGGAAAATTCATTTACCATTTAGTACCACAAGATCTCCTTGCTTGATAGGAATGAGATGGTAACAAGACATTGTTTCTTTTATTTTCTTATTTCTTTCTTTTTAATAGGAAAACTGACGGTACCATGGATCTCACTTGCCATTATAACTCTACATTTGCCTTGTAATACTTCCTATTGATGAAGTCAAGATTATGTATTTCTTGTTAACTGTGCATTATGTAATGTTTTGTTGTAGGGTCGAGGAAGTTATGAAGATCGTACTGAAATGCTCCGCCTAATTGTAGATCTTGTGGAGGCAAGCATTTATGCTGATAATCCTGAGTGGAGGTGTATATGTATTTCAATTATGTTGATACAGGGTATAGTAAATTTCTTTATTGCATCCTTTTAATGAACCATGCAACTGATATTAATCAATTTTACCTTTTCCAGTGTTGATGAGCAAGTGGCCAAAGACATACAGTTAATAGATGCCATTGCTGAAAAACAAGCTCAAATATTTTCCGAAGAATGCAAATTGTTTCCTGCTGATGTGCAGATCCATTCCATATATCCCTTGTAAGATATTGTTAATGTTTATATCATTGCTTTATATATAAGAAATAGTACTAGTTTGATATTTATATATATATATATATATATTTAAAAAAGAGACTCAACTCATTCATGAAGAATAATGCTGCATTGAATACTTGTATACATATATATATATATATTTAAAAAAATTTGTATAATTTTCACAAATAAGTTTGCTCTAATTATCTTATAAGAATGAGTTCACTGCTTGCTACCTCTGTGCTTTAGCTGAACTGCTTTAAATCATTTAACTTTTTGTTCCACGGTGCTTGCAAAATTGGATTCTTAAGAATTTCCTCACAAACTCTTATTGACGGAGAATTTTTTTTTTTCCTCTTTTTATTTCATAAAAACATTTAAGAGATACTGGTATAAATTCAGGCTTCATGGATGGTTTTCTGCTGGTGAAGTATTTTGATTGTTTCGTGTCTTTTGTGCATTAAGAGTTTGCCCACAAAGTATGATTTTGGACATGGTATTATGCTTGTTATCCAACCAGGTACAAGTTATGGTTCTTTGTTGTCTGAAACTTATGCATGTACTAACTAACTGTATCCGTTTAGAAGATATTTTATGACTGATATTATGGAAGAGAAATCCCATTACCTTCAATGTCAGTTGCTCTATACAACTACAGCTTATCAGTTAAATTATTGGAATTTATTGTTGTTTCTGGGACTGTTTGCATTTTTTTATTGGTGTAGGGAAGAGGCATTCTTTTAGCAGTCCAAACTAGTTAAAATGCTTCTATATTTATCATTTGTTTTCAAGGGGTTACTCTTGTTCCTATTCATTACTCCTTGGACCAAATGACTTGAGTTGCCAACATAGTAACATATTAGAATGGAGATTTTAGAGGCGTTTACTCTTTAGTTAAATATACTAGCTATGATCCTGCTCTGCGTGAGCGTTTTATTCTTTTATAGGGTTATTTATATTTGATTTTTGTTACCAGCTTTTTGAACTACTGCCCCAGCTATGTGCAAGTATTGTCTTCATTATTATTTAGTTTCCTTGGCTTGATGAGTTAGTGAGAAAGTGAAAGCTTCCCATAGTGTTCTATAAATTTGTTTCAAAGATAATCTTGAAGCAGAAAGTTTTGTCCTTGGCTGATTTAGTGGCATTTTTGTTTTATCTATGAAATTGCATTTGTAGGCCAGATATATCTGATTTGGAGAAACAACTTTCCGATCAATCAAACAGACTTTTGAACCTTCAAGAGATGGTTGATGATCTAGCATCAAAGGTTCTTAATAAGCTTACATTTGCCACCATCTTTTTCTATAGCATGAAGCTAATTGATGTTCTTAGAGATGCTGATGCCACAAACTGCTATTGATATTACAACTGATTTTTGTAGCACCCTTATAACCCTGATGAAGATTATGTCGAGGTTGAAGCAAAATTACGTGCACATCTGGAATCTTTTCTAGAAACTGCAAAATCTTTTAATACCATTTATACCAAGGTTTGTTTTCATTTAATTTTCCCCATACTGCATTCTACAATTCTGCCGAAATGCTTATGACTCCTAATTTCAAGACAGATTACAATTATTTACCTTTGCTCTTGTACCAGTTGCTCATGTGGCTTCTATTATATGTTTCATTCCGTCTTTTTCTAGATAATTTTACTCATTTTAGTGGTTAAGGGTTTGTCTCAAATCATAAAATTGCAAGATGCACATGGTTAACTCTAGTTCTGTAGTGTGTAAGTGTGCACTTCTTAATACTAAGATATGTGCAGGAAATACGCCCGTGGACACACATGATGGAGGTTCCTCAACTTCATGGATTTGGACCAGCTGCAAATCAATTATTGGAAGCATATAAGATGCTTTTGAAGGTACTTAATTATTGGTTTGCCTCTGTTGTTTAAATAAGTGGGTTATTCAGTGTTGAGAATGTAGTTGTGCTCCAAATGATGTTTTTACGAAGTTTGGTGTCCACTGTTTACTTATTCTCTTGTGAGATAATTATTTTACCCGGTGGAACTGAACTTGCTGGTGAGTAAGTATTTTACCTTTATTTTACATTCTCTGTTCTTGGACCTGTTCATTTTAGCATCTCCAGCTTAGAAAAACTCTTAGAACTTGCTAAGGCTTTTTTTTTTTTTTAATTTCAACAGCATAGCTGAAGCTCCTTGAATGTATATGCATCTCTCGAAGAGTGAAGTTTTTTGTATCTAGGCAATATTATATTTTTCCTCATTTTCTTTGCAAGTGGCCATTTGATTGAATACTTGGAAAAGAGTCTATGAGCAGTATCGTTTCTTTATTTTTAATTTTTTGAATTTTGTGTAGAGATGGTAAAATATTTGTGTATAATAATAATAATAATAATAATAATAATCTGTTGCAACAGTTTCTAGGAAATTTGAAGAACCTTAGGGATTCCCACGCGGCAGTAGCAGTTGGGTCTTCGGAAACAGTAGGAGGAGGTGAGCCATCTTCAGTGATGAGAATAATTTCCGAGTGTGAGAATGCACTGACATTCTTGAACCGGGATCTTGGAATTCTTTCTGCATCTATTGCTCGGGAACAGGGACAGGAGATGTCTCTCTAATGGTAAATATATATCTATCTTCGAGTGTTGCGGCACATTGCCGAATGAATTCAGGTTAGTGCAAGTACAATGTGTACACTCTTTCTTGTTGATAATGGAGATTGGAGGAGGGGGAGGGTCAAGTATAGTTAGTGTTAAATTGTTATATTGACTGGACTGAAACGTGATCCTTCACTCTTTCTCTGTGCAATTGGTGTTCTACTTCTAACTCATTGACTTATATTAGTGTGTTTTTAGGGATTAATCAACAAATAAACTATAGATTTGAACAAGTCCATTCCTATTGCACAACAAAAATCGTGTGTAATTAATTTATATTTTATGTATTGGCCGTGGCAGTGTTGTCATTGTTGTTATGAACTACAACACAGTAAAAAACCTAAGGTATGTTTCACATGCTGATTATTAATTGTTCATTTTGGAATTGTTACTGTTATTTATTTTTTTGTTCTAACTGTAGAATAGAAATGTCGGATCTCTCATCGGGTGTGGTTTAGGTAAAGAAAGTGCATTGCATTAGGGTTTAAAATAACATAAGATACCATCATCTAAAAACCTTTTTATTCGGCTCGCATGTGTACTTGTTTGATCAACTGTCTGGGTAGTAAATAATAATTAATATATCTATAAACTAAATAATACCTGCTGAGATGCTTCCTGAAGTCACAACAGAGATTGATGATCAATGATGACATATACTATTACTATTATATAAATATTCCCATTCTTCCACAGGAGTCCTAACACCAAATTCAAATATATTCCTCATAACCAACGCTCACCCCAAAAGAAAAAAGTAAAAAACATTGTAACAGCATAATGCACAAAACTCGCATTACCTACTCAAATGGAAAGGAGAGAAAGAAACCCCTTTCTGTCTCTTTAAGTTGATTCCCATGATCAAGAGCTTGATAGACAGGTTCTTTGTTAACTGCGCGATTGAAGAAATATTTGAACACTATGAGTACAATGAATGTAGAAACAGAGAGCAAGTATACCAATAGTAGCCTTTCTTACAAAAGGTCAACAACGATCGGTCTGAAATACTTCAGAATCAACCTAGGAAAAGTGTCAGGCAGCAAGAATCATGAGCTCCAGTTCCAAGTTCCCTAATATTTTCGACATCCAGAAATTGAGTTCGTCTTCATTAACGCAGTCACTGTAAACCGCCAGCTCTACCACCACCGGAATCATTAACAATGCTACGGATTACACCACCAACTTGCAGCTGCTGTCATCACTGATCTTCGATCCACAAACTCCACAAAATAACAGCTGACCAAGTAACAGAGTCTCAGATATGTGAGAATAGCAGGTGAAAGAAAACACCCATTGCAGATAAAGAACTTAAGCAGTAGAAGAAATCATGATGGCCACAGAACCTTAAAAATAAAAGTCGCCAAGATCAGAAAGACTCATGTAATAGCTTCATAGCTTAAGGAAAGTTAGATGTGGAAAAGAGAACGCTGACTTCGGATGTTATTGAAGGTTTAGGGTTTAGGGGTCAGAACTCAGGTTTGGGGTCAGGTCAAGGAACAAAACAACAATGATCGAATGACAGAGAGCTAGACCACGTGCATTGTGTGTCCAGATTAAAAAAGTGTCCACATCATAGGATTCCAGATTTCTTATATCAAAACTAACCAACATCCGGCAAGAAAAGAATGCAAACATATGCAAGCAATTCCAGGCATATTCAAAATAGATTCAGGAGCCATTTCTACAACATCCATCATAATAATTACAGAGAAATAGCTTGCAGGGAAGGAAGTACCTTGAAAGTCAAGGCATAGTCACCGCACGTTGCTGTTCTCCATTTGCTTAGTAGAAGAACTTACACATGTGGCAGTTAGCAAAAAGCTTAGGGGTACTGGGATTTTCAAAACCAAATAAACACTAAATTGCAACATAGATGAGAAATTATGCATCCGTGATGCACTGGAAAAAGAGGGTAGGGCCATGCAACGATATGAGACAGATGTAAAATTAAGTTATGGAAAAAACACTAATATCAAAATATAAATGTTACTTCAGTTTATTGACATGGTGAATAACATATAATTATAGGACAACATTTAGCAAATCTACACAGAAAAGGGAAATGACCAAACTTCACTTAGACCATGCATCGATTGTCACATGCATTGTCAAGAGGCTAGTAAGAACGAAAAACATAAAATGCTAAACTCAGTTTTAGTTCATGGTGTTTAACGAATCAGTCTATGAGAAGGAAGAGGATAGACTGAAGAGCTTAATGACTCAACAGTGTTTGAAAATTGCATGTTCGAAATAATAAATTGGTTTGTATATTCCATAAGAAAACGAAAAAATAAAAATAGCCGCACAACAGGCATGGATCAGCTTTAATTAAATATTTATAACTAAAATTTTTCTGTTTGCCTTCTACAACATGAAGGTAATTTTGAACAGAAAACACTAGATTAAGTAAGACTTCAAAGAAAGTAATCACAGCCACGAATTTTCAATATTATTAGGATCATAGGAAGACTTACATGCCTTTTGCAATATATAAGGTAAAAGCTGAGAATTAAGACAGACCAATCATATGAATTTCTGTACAATCGATCAAGATAACAGTTTACAAAAATCGGCAGTGCTACCTAACCTCAGAAATTGTTGTAAGATCAATCCTATTGAACTGCCAGACGCTGAAGGTGATCTAAGAAAACCTCAAAGCTAACATCATCAGTGAAGATGATATCGCCTCCAGGAGCAATTGGAGCATCTGAATTGTAAGTAGCTGAAGGATTCAATTTTGCTAGCAGAAAGCGGGCCTGCATGTTTTATCACATTTCTTTAGTACAACCATTACATCTACAGCTAGTGCAACCCAGACTGAACCATTTCAACATGAAAAGAGCAATAAACCTCACATTAAACAACAATTCCTATGCTAGACAATTGAGCAAGTTCAACTTATTTACTTGTCAGTTCTTACGCAACCCGGTGATATGCCAGAATTTGTTTGTTTTCTCATTTTTCCCAGTTTTTTACCATTGTCAAACATTCTATTTACAGTAGAAACGATTGGGATGTCTGTACAGACTGACTACAGTAGTAAAACTCAGGTATGGAACAGCTCAATATAGACTCTGCAGTCCAGGCATCTTATTTTATAGTTAGGGTGTTAAGAAATAGAAAGTTGAAAATCTCCATTATTCATTTCTCCTGCCTAAAATAATATTGAGAAGAGAAGACATTATATCATAAACTCAACACATCAAGTTTATATTTTCAACTTCTGAAAGTAATTATGGATAAAGTACCAAAAGGGATAACAACTTTGTTGATCAGACCAACTGTACAGTAACATGTATGAAAGGAAGGCTTGCAAAAAATTGTTGATTAGGCCAAGAAATAGAAGTATAAGTAAAGGAAGTTAAGACCTGAGAACCATGCTGATCACAAATGACAAGGCGTGGTACTGGAAATCTTTCTTTAGTAATGGCATCAGCATCAGTATGTGGAGCTTTTAGCAAGTGGGCAAAGGCCTACAAAAACAGAAAAAAAATCAAGAATGTAAACAAGTTTAGCTGATTGCAATAAGAATTCTTAGGGAATTTTTTTATAAATCAATAATGGCTTTCAGGCAGAATCTGGCCCCCCAGGTTGATGAACCATTCAGGCTTTCTGAAAACATGCACAGAATCTTATATGTTCGATGATAATATACTCCCTCCGTCCACGAAATTTAAGCTCATAGTAGCTGGAGGAAAGTTGTAATGAATATAATTATATTGGTAGAAAGAATTGATTGTAATATAAAGTGGGAGTGTTGTGGGAGTGAGCCGGTGAATTAGTGAGGTGAGAGAAAATGTTCAGTAAATTGGGTGTGTGAATGACATAATTATGATAGCAGCAAATTTATAAGTTATTTTTACTATAAATAGAAAATGTATATTGTGTTGTGGACAAATAAAAAAGAATAACATGCATAGACTTTATGGATGGAGGAAGTATGATACATATATTGAAAGACACTCTGTCTTAGGATTGTTCGGCCAAAGGTTCTCATTTCCTCATCCGCCGACTCTGATGCTTCTCTTGGTGAAGTTTCAGTTAACAGTACAAAATTACAATTCTAGGGTCACTCTGCTTTTCTGTCACTAATTTCTGGTTGCAGCAATATGTGACAATTTAAAAAGGTGCTCAAGTGTGTATTTAGAGTGGAAGGTTGCATTGTGAAGGCATTCTAATTTTGAAGCTCTTCAAATTTGGTTTCCAGGGAGGCTGGGCATGGAGTGGTCTCTAGAGTTCTATTTAACATGATCGGAGATCCCTACTTAACCTAGAGAACAATTTCAATATTCAAAACATGTTCCCTGGTCTTCTCGAGAGAGTTCAAGGTCAGGATTCATTGCTTATTTCAATTGACGATAGCAAAAGAAAATGTCAGAACATTATTTTGTGGATCACGTGGTTAAAACATGTATACAATACATACATATAATACTTTCAAGGATTCCGTTAGCTAATCAGTACGAATTTTTCAATTATGGAGGAGTTGAGAATGCTAATAATGGAACTGGTTCTATTAGGCTAATTGCATAAAAAATCGATTTACAAGTTTTAAGACAGATTTAAACAGTAGTATTATTTATTTATTTTACGATAACATATATACTTTATGTATTTCAATAGACACAGAATTGTTAAAAAGCTTCCAGAGTTAGTGATTGAGTTGAATTGCACATAGATAAACATATGCAGTTGATTAATAATGAATAATATAATTACCTGATGTTCAGGCAGATCATGATACCCAGCCTTTCTCCATTGAGCAATCGTTGCACCATGAAAGACAACAACAGTGAAATAAGAATCCAAAAGAAGAATTCTATCAGCAGCAATGGCAGCTACATCAAGAAGAGCAGGTTCTGGTCCAGACTGGAAAGAGTAGGAGATCAAGGAAGGTTGAATCATGACAACTGAATTAGCAACATTCTCCCTGTTCAGGATCATACGGAAGTATGCTGTCTCGTCCGGGCTATTATTGAAAACCTGAAGAAAGATTACAAACAAGCAAACAGTTAAGCCAAAGACTAACAAGAATAAATAAATGGAAGAGTAAAGATAAAGTGCATGTAATCTGTTTCTTCAATGTCTTCAAAGTGTTCTATCTATTTTAAATTCAGGTCTCATTTTTATAATGGAGCTTTATAGTGATACAAGAGAGGAAAATAGTAAGTTATGTAGCCTACCCTAGCTAGTTTCTGCCTCCTGAGCCCCAGGATCACAAGACAGGATCTTCATAACAAAGAAATTCCTATCCTTTTATGATAACTTTCGATATTAATACATGAAAGGTAACTAAACTGGACTGGAAGTCTCTGATATCAATTGCAGAATGTGAGAGGAGAGTAATACACTCTACCAGTGTGCAGTAATGGCCATGTCACGGGTATTTGGAGGAAGGGAATTAATGCAAGTAGTTTCAAGAAGTAATTGAGAAACGAAGAAAGTGAATGGAATAACATGTATCCATGCAACACATGCCACAGGCATTTTCCAATGAATAAAACATATCAGTCTTTCAGTACTGTACTTTTGCTGTATATATCATGTTTTCTTTCTGAATCTTCATACAAACATGTAGAATTAAGGTTCTTTTCTCTTTTGAGGTTTTTCCTTTTTTTTTTTGTTCTTTGTTAAAATGTTATACTATGCAACATCACAGTTCCCTATAACAATATACTAATTTTCGATACAAAACATCACAATCAACAACTATTTCAACCCAAAACCAAAACACAAACACAAAAGATTAACAAAACACACACACACACACCCTAACATTTGTAAGAGAAGGAAATTTACCTGGACAAATTGTGAACGCCGAAGATGGAACATAAACTGAGGAAATATAGATAGCCTAGGCGATAAACTGAAAGAAGAAGGGATGTCCTTCTGATATTCTCCAAATTGTGAGCATATATGTATCAATGATTTATCCAACCATCTTATAGGATCAAATTCAGCCTGTAGAACACATAATACTTTGATTCAATAAAATTTGCAATATCAGATCATCTGAATAATGTGTGTACTTATATCTGTAACTTAATCAAGACTAAGGAGAATGAGAATGTTAACCGATAATATAAACCATGCAATGGTTGAACCGTCAACTAGAAAAACTTCTAACTACTTCAGCTTACATGTAACTCTCGATAAGCTACCACAAGCCAAACCATCAAGCGACATATGCAATATTAACTTATTGACTGAGGATCCTAGTAGCATAGCATCACAAACAGTACATTTAAGCAAATGACAGTGAATATACATCACAATAGATAGTCAATCATCCTTAGCATCTAGTATCCTCCAACGTTACAAGCCTACAAGAACGTGTATGGGCAAGTGAAAGAATAACAACCATTAGCATACAACATTAAAACATCATATGGAGAAATACAAGAAATTTTAAGGAACCACGCTTGATTGTTTGGACTCAAAAAACATCCAATTTAAGAGCATGCAAGAGTCTAACCATTTCAGCAGATTGAATATGAAAGAAGCGGCTATATGTGATTGAAATATAAGTGCCTGTGAATAATTCAACCTCAAACAAGCATGGTACATCACCTCAGTTTCCATTTTAAAAGCAACTTGGCGTGCCATCACAACAGCAGCAGCTTCTTGGTCAAATCCAGATATTATGTCCTGGATGATGCAACAAAGTGATGAGGAAAGTGAAAATGGTGGTAATATTAAGACATCTCATAAAGGATGAAGGTTGGGTTCTTTTAGTATTTATGAATTTTTGGAGTTTTTATTGTTAGTTATTAGAAACTATGAAAGTGTTATTAAAATATTTGTTTTGTTATCTTTTAAATATTTTTAAGAGTAAGTATTGTATCGGGAAAGATTATAAAAATTGAGAAAACACCTTAACGATGATGAATATTTGTGAGACAAAATAGTATACCTTATCATTTTTACTAGAAAATGTAGGTTAAAAAAAAAGATAGGAAATTGTGGGGAGACAAAAGAAAAAACCCTACATATCTCAAAAAATATTTTCAACAGTTCTATTAATGTTATAGAAAAAGGTTTTTTGTTAGTAGTTCTTAATCAAAGGACTTGGCAATTCCTAATATGCAACATGTGAGCATGAGTCTAACATAATGTGTGCAATGTTACAAGCTCAGGTCAGTAAGAAGCAATTTACAAGGATAAAACAAAAGTAGCAGGTTGCAAACCATAACCGATTTCCTCAGATTAAGAAAGCATTTAAAAACCAACAAAAATAGCTACCTACCTCTTTGCTTCCAGGTCCAGTAACCCATCTTCTGGAGACAGTTGTAGCACGAAGTCTCATTTGTCCACTGCCATGCTGATAACTGAGAAGAATATTTCTGAACAAGTTAGAAAAGCTCCTTAGTAATAATAATAAATAAGTGTTTGCTCATATTATCAAGATGAAAACAGCCCAGATGCCTACTAAGTCAAAAACTGGAAGTAAAACTGGTTGTTGGCAGATTGAGCAATGACATCTGGACTCTCTTTCTTGATAACATCAAATATTATACACAAAGAAGTAGTTTTGTCCAGGCCACACAACTTCCATGCAGTGGTATTTCCTTGGCCGATAACAGTTTCAGAGCACAAGGGACCTTTCTGCAGTAAACTAAAAATTGTTAAAACCCAACTGATGCAAATTAGACAAGGTCCTTCTTAGGGTAAAGATATCACACCTTCTCAAGTGATGCACAAGGGCCAATTACTCCCTGAATTTTAATATCCTTTGAGCAGTTGATCTCGAATATACCACTGCATTAAGTAACTGATTTAGATGTCATCCTTAACAGAGTGTAACAAAAGCTAACAAGAGAATCATCCAGCTTTCTAACTCTATGAAAGCCATCAACACAAGATACAAATAAAAGAAATTTCAAAATATTGTCCTCTGAAAATAATACCACTAGAAAAGAACAGGACATCTAATTCTTACTTTGATGACAGCCCGAGATCCTGATCACCAGACTGAAACACACGTCTTAAGGAATCCTTGAACACTGAATGGCCAAAACTTTCAGCAAGAACAATGAGTCCTCCAGTCTTCTCAACTGCTACTTTAAGCTCAGCAACTCCAACCTACCCAAAAAAAAATTGTGATGACTATTTTGTAAATAAATAAATTTAACAAAAGAAAAAAAAAAAAAAAAAGGAGTGTCAACAGCTTGATTATTGCCTACAAAAGAATGGCAACCTAGTTGCTTGTCCATATCTGCGACATTTTTTCCATTATAGTGGATCGCCCAAGGAACAAATACATGGATAATTCAAAAACCTACTTCATACAGCAACTGAGGATAATGCTAGCTTATCCTTTTCGAGATTAGAACTACTACAAAAAGATAAAGAATAATCCATATTGCTTCAATTGGACAGTTAGAAAAAAAAAAAATCATAACTCAAGCATAATTATGTATCTTAATAAACAAATCCAAATGAATGCCATTTCTCAACATCTAATCCAATAAGTTTTTTTTTTTCTAAGTTTTTAAATTCTGACTTTCATCCACCATAAAATTATCATACATCCTAGAAATCCATATCGCATCATGGACATTCACTTTATCTTATTATTACTATTTTCTCTAAAAGTCCTCCCACTGGCATATATAAACCTAGTAAAATTTCACCTCTCTAAGTTTGTTTGTGTTTTTCCTTCACTCTCATATTTTGGAAAAGTGATACTCATCTAATCGCAGCCTGTATTTTCTCATGTAAAATGTGATATAATTGTAAGTAATACCTGATCAAGTGCACAAGCAAAAACATCTAGCACATGCCCCTGATGTACAAGTTGTTTCGAAAGACCTTCATAAAACTTCACTGCTTTGTGGTACTGTGGGACAGAATCTTTGTCCAGGTCCTTGTGAGAGCGTATGGGTTCAGACAGATTTTTCGACACAATCTGCAAAACAATAATAATAATATTACAAGAGTAAGTTCTAATAAATTTAGTCTATTACAAATAAATATAAGAAACTAGAGTCGGATCTATTTGAGGTTTAATACCGGACACAAACAACTCAGATATTTTAGATTCTGAGGAGCAGGCAACTTCTATTAGAAATGGTCTAGGCAATATATGAAAGAATATATATGTAATTTAATGCAAATTGATTCTAAAATAAATAAATAAAACTATAGATGATACAGGGTTTCTTAATTATGATTCCATTGATGATAACTATAGTAGGCATAGGCTAAAAAGACCTCAAAGAACATTTAGTGATGTTGTGCTCAGAGTTATAAACAGGATCTTAACACATATTTACACATCATGTAGCAGGAAACACAAATCTCCTGGCCCTGCTCCATCAGGATAACCATATACAATCAATTTAAGGCAGGTTTTAACTGACACATAATATTAAGCTTATGCAGAACAAAAATTTGGAACAATCATGTAAGCTTCTTTATTCTTATTGCATTACATTTCCACTTTAGAGTTTCCATTTTCCCTATTATTTTTTACAAATAGTAACCTATTTTAGCACAATCGAGGTTTGGGAAGGACAAATACAAAAGATCACATTCTAAAATTAATCCAAGGCCAAAAGTTCATCTTACAGCTCCAGCCCCTTCTGTTGATGGTCCTCCTAAAAATGCCATTATTCGAGCCCCACAACCTGGAACACATGCTCCAAGCAAATGAGCAGCCAAATTTAACGCTGTACCAGTACACCTGGCAGACCGGTGATCTGATGGAACTGGCCAAGGATCTTTCTGAAGTTCCTCTAAAATCTTGTAAAAATCATTGAACAAAGATGAAATGTCATAAGTTGAAGATCTCATTCAGAAACAAGCGAATGAAATATGCTTCTGAATAAAATTACAATTTTGAAAAGTATATAAATAAAAAAAAACTGAACAAAACAACAGTAATACTTAGCATTACATGTACACGTAGGATTTACAGCAGTGCCATGATAAAAGCACATGAAACTTAAAAATAATAAAGTTACAACAATTCCAATTTCATTACAGAAAAGCAAAGGGCAAATCACAATATTTCCTTCAGGTCATAGATAAAGGGCAACATTATGTAACAGAACCATACCGAGTTAAGAACGAACTCACAATCGGACGCCGGCAATAAGAACCTAGAAATGCTCTCTTGCGACAACCCATCCCTCACTCCTGCAATGACCCCAGTTGCTGGTCTTGGTCTTTTGGCAAAGAAGCCCATCTGTTCCAGCAACTGGTCCTTAGTCACATCCTTTGTGCCCTTGAACACATGAACCTTTGGAATCTGCCCATACCCGAGCTCGTGGACATGCACATAAGTCCCAAAAGTAATCAACCCAATCAAACAATTCTCCGGCACCATTCCCAAAACCTGCATCCCAGATAACATGTGAACTATATACCCACTATCCAGAAAGTCCAAACTTACATAGCACAACGAATATTGATCTACACTTAATCTATAGTCCAGTTCCGAAAATACCAAATTATTGGTTTTTATTCACTACGTTCATGCAATCCGATCGAGATAATTTGAAAATCACAGCTCTGCAAGACAACATTTCCTTAAAATAATTTGAATGAACCATGCCTATAATCTGAATCATAATAATTAGTCAAGTGATAAGAAAAACCAGTTCTTGATAGTTAATTGCCTCACTACTCTCTGTTGATCCATCTAGCGTACAAATCAATCCAAGTTTAAGCAGGTAAAAGAAGGAGTCTGCATCTAGTACTAATTAGTCTAGAATCATGCTTAAAAATCACTACAAAACCTGCAACAATGCGGACTTCAAGAACCCCAATTCCTCCTCAATAACACAAGTATCCACAACAAATAAGAACACTTTAGCAATCTCAGCCTGCGCCTTCTCATTAGCAGTGGTGTCGTACTCAATCGTAGTATACTGCGGGAAGAGCTCCGCCGGTAAATTCTGTTCGGCTATCGACTGGTAGTGCGGCGGGAAGTGATTGCGCTGGAGACAGAAGCTGCAGATCCAAATCTTGTTGGCGGATGAAAAATCGACGATCGAGAACGGATTGATCACGGATCGGCAATTTCGGCATCGGAGCGGGGAGTACGGGAGGAGCGGGGTGGCGGAAGGGAGGGGTTTCAGCGGAGTGTAGATGGCGGAGACTGGGATTACGCAGTTCGCGGCGTCGGCTTTCGTCCCCGGGAGAACATTCCATGGCATGCGAATGGAGTCCTGCGATTCGAGATCAAGAAATTCCGCCATTTGACGGTGGTGAAGGGGCGGCGCTAGGGTTGTCAACGGCGGCGATCAGTTAGGCTTCAGTAGAGTGGCAGAGCGCCGGCTAAGTATGAAAATTGTTACAATTATTGCCAAATCAAATAATACTTTTGGGCTTGGTTCAGTCTTTATGGGCCTAATAGGCCCAATTATCGGTCATTAATAATTGGCCAAGAATAAAATTTTGTAATTTATTTTCAATAGTAAAAAATCTTTACTTATTCGTAATTTAATTACACTTATTTTAATCGATAATATTCGTCATTATATTTTTTTATTTACTCAACTATTTTAAAATTAAATTTTTAGTAAATATCTTATAATAATCTGTACTTATAAATATATATAATTCTACACTCCAGCTCTTATTTATTTTTTGTCCGATGATCCTTGAATACTGATTATTAGTTATACAAATAATTAATATTTTTAACAATTTAACTATTTTATATAAATAATTAGAAAAAAAAAAAAACCTTTTAAATACAGTTTATCCATTTTATTATCAAATTTTAATATAAATTTAATTTCGTCCTGGAGAAGCTCTTTTTAAAATTCATAATTTATATTTTTTAAATTTTAATTAAATATTTAGTCATCTTAATGTTAATTTAAAATTATTTTTATTAAATTATAATTATTTTTATTAATACATTTGTTAATTATTCACTAATTAAACTAAAAAAAAAAAAAAACAAATTAGCTTCAAAATTTTTTCCAGAAGCAGAGGTTATCAAGGAGGCCAAAATTTTGGGGGCATGAACCCCTGCTGTCTGCGATCTGTGTCCACTCCACGTTCGAATGTTTTTTACTGTGCAATTATTTTTCTTATAATAAAGAAATAATTATTTCTTCTTACAAATGTTACATACAAATCATTATTTAAATAAATAAAAAAAATTAAATAAATTCCAAAACAATAATCTGTGTTCAGCTTTGTCCATAATACTACATCATATTGCTACTCATAAGGCAAGCAATAAAAGCTCAATCCCTATAACAACTACATGCATGAGTGTCGTGTTTCTTACCTAAGAAAAAAGGTCACTCCACATCGAGCTTTACACAATATACATTGTTATCCCTACAACCCACAAAAATCCTGCCCCCGATCATCACAGGGGATGAAAACACGTCCCCGGCCAGCTCGAATCGAGCTAATTCCTGTACAACCTCATTCTTATTTTGCTCAGCTCCTTCACGAGCATTCGGAGAAACTCTTAGCACATGAACATTACCGGAGCTGTCACATACACATATTAACCTGAAAACCGCAGTAAAATGTTACGGAAGAATTTCCCAGCACGACCCGATGTTGAATGCGGAGAACATAGAGAGATAATTTACCGGTCAGGCGAAGGGGAGATGTTGGACATTAATTGGGAGTTCTCATCCACATATGGAGATGAAGTGATTGGATGTCCGACTGCGTGCTTCCAGATCAATTCGCCGGTTTCCTGGTATAAGATATTGGAATTTGATCAATCCTTTATGTGTCGCTTCGTGCGCAAATAGATGATGAATTGCATTGGAATAGATTGGAGTATAATTATGCAGCCAAATATTTGAAACTTATGGTATAGAATGAAGATTAGGTTGCAGAACTGTAGTTGGATGCTACACTTCACTTCTGTACAAATCTAGACTGCATTTATTATAAGAATGTTTTGTACAAATCACCGAATCGAGTGCGGAATTGAAAACCGAGGAGTGCAACATGGGCAAGTCATCATTCTAGTTGACCCAAAAACTCATAATAGCATGATATCAAGTTTATATATGGCTTAAAATGTGTAGGAAACCAATTTCAAGATATAAATTGTGCGGAAAGTGACTCACCGTTTTGAAGGAATATATGCATCCATCTCGAGAGCATATCAATATCTGCACCGCATGTAAACCAACTAATCTTAAGTTCATTGGAATACTAAACAGTTGTGACAATGCACTTGTTCAGTGAATCAAATTTAGATACATACTAAGGCTCAGATCTATGCGCTTGCGTCTAGTAAAATTTTAATTTCTCGAACTTGGACTGTTTTGTTAGTTTTCAAAGCTATTAACATAATTTTAATTAATGGGCTTCACTCTTATCTCAGGTAGATTATAAGCTTTACTAGAAGAGTCAATCGAGATTTAGACTCGCATAACTTTCTTAGTTCTTTTTGTTCTCTCGAAGATAATAAAGCATCACTATAGGCTAAGCTTAATGAGGCCATTCATAACTACAGAAAATAATATGACGCAAAAACTGTGTCTAACATTAAACTAAAGTCACTTCAGGTTACCAGTTGCAGCTATAGTTTATATACTTAGTTTGATGACCGGAAGCATCTTACCTGAGATGGTAATGCCCGAGACATGCAAGGTCCAGCAAATATGGGTCCACCAGTTTTCACCTGTTAGAAAGATGAGAAATGGACAAAGAAAAAAGTTTAGATTGAGAATTTTAAATATACAATAGTGATTAATTAAGTTTCTCCCGATTAGTTTTCCTCTTATGTGGCGTCAATTCATATCATAGCTTAATCTTGTAACACAACATATACAAGCACCAGATTAAAATCATTTGTAAATTCCACGATAACTAAAAAAACATTGGAAACAAACAAAAAAGTAAATGTGCAATATGTGAGGGAAACAGAAAGGATAAGTAAATGTAAAAGTGATTGCATACCTTCCAAACAATGGATCCACATGTACTGAGGGCAACGACTGACCCATCTACCAAGCAACAAATGACTGCAGCCAATGAAGACCACAAGATACGAGCAAGAGAGTTCAAACACCCACAGTTGGTGTGGAATAAATGGGTAAGAATGAAAGTATAAGCACAGGTTGGTTAATAATTACGTGGTGGATTCATATTAGTAAGCTGAGCAAAAATTATAAATTTGAATCGATTGAGCTATTAGACAATTAAAGCTGTAGCATCACATAAACTTAATAAACAAATGGAACATGATTTGCTCTCCAGTATATAAACAGAAAGGAGGAGAAAAAAAGCTTAATCGTGGAGATAACAAGACTGGCCAGGACATGGAAAAGAATCACTTAGTTATTATAAAGCGGTAGGGAAAAATAAAATGTATGCTTACCATTTCCATCAGATTCATTGATTGCGAGAGAGCCGAAAATAGGTGATCCCATGTCCTTCTTCCACAACATCTTAAAGGACAGAACCTATATGAAAAAAAATAAATCCATATCAGGCAAGCCGTATGGAGTAATCAATGATAACTGGTTCAAGATAATTACAAGAATGTTTAGGAATCTCTTTGCTTAAAGCACATATATATCCTTCTCCCTCTATCCCATCCAATTTTGTAAGGATTTTACGTGCCAGTTATTATAATAAGAGAGGTATTGATGATAAAGATGACATGGTCCTAAATAACTTTCACCAAAAATTTAAAGAAAAATCAAACAAACACCTAACTAATTTATCATGTATCAGGAAAAGGAATAGCATGAATGGGTGGAACTATACCGATTGAATGTTTTGTACACAACTAGTTGATATAATATACAGCCTAGAATCAGTAACACATAAGAATATGATCATTGATGCATCAAAATACAATGTCGTCGTGGTGTATATGTAACCACTGTTTTCATTAATGAACATAGGACATAAATCAGAAAGGTGTACACAAACTCCCCCAAGATTCAAATAATTAAAAGTCGAGGAGCTGAAGAACTTGGAGAAAGTACTACGCAGTCTAAATTATAGCGGTTTTGAATCAAACTTAAACTTGTTGCACCACATAAACAGACACAACTTCACATATCCTGAAGTAGATCGGAATTTCGAATCCACCATAATTAGTAGTGTCGAGCCAAATATGTCCAAAGCAATATATTTAGCTAAAAGTTACTTTGCAACTTGTTTCCATATTTTGATAATCGGGGTATAAAACATGATCCTAAAAACTTGGAAAATGAGATCCCACAACCTTAATTTCCAATGCAACGATATGACCGCTAGTGAACGCAACATAAAGCTTTCCTTGCATCTGCAAAATAGATTGGATGGCTTATAAGCTAAGAGATTAAGTAGTGATGAAGGAACAAATCATGCTTACAAGTTGCAGATGAATACTGATACTTAAAATAAACTAGGTACACATACTAAGAAAATAATACTTTGACTACCCACACCTAGCTCTGTACTAGCTTTCAAAAAGTAGTGAAAATCATGTTTGTGGTGAACCACCACCATAGCTGACCTCGGAGGTCTGGAAGCAGCTCGGCAGTGCGGAAGCCAGGTTCTATTGAGGGGTGTAAACCAAGCATACTAAATAGGCTCCTGTGTATTCTGGGCTCATAGAGTCCTAGTTTAAATATTTAATGTTACGATTTCCTAAGGCATCTATCTTTCATTCACTGAAAATTTTCAATATAGGCCACTTGTGTATCTTCTTGGTGTCGTGAATAAAATGTGCATTCATTGAATTTAAAGAAAAAAAAGATATTGTCAGCATTCTAATTTGGTGATGGGGATGGTAGGAAGGCTGAAGCAATTATTCCTGCATTTTAACTATGGATGCATTAGAAGGGTTTTGTGAAACCCACCTCATCAATTGCAGGTGAACCAAATATACTGCCTTCACATTTAAGTTTATAAATACAGGAGTAACTTCTGTAATCAATTGCATATAGATTGTGGTCATAAGATCCACACCTGTAAAATGTACGGAAAAGGATTAGAGATTAAAAACTGATATGGAGAGCCTCCATATTAATGTGTAGCACATGCAGTGGGAGTCTAATTACATGAACCATATCACAACTATAAAACTATACAGCACAAGTGAACCTTTCTGTCTGTAGACTAAATGAAAAATATCAATGTATATCACACATAAAAGATATACATACATATATATATATAATTAGACAAACTTTTAGTTATTAATACAAACTAACTGAATACACTATTTCCATAAAAAAAAATGCTTATCCAGGACGCAATCAAAGGGTAGTGGTTGTTGACATTATCGAAAGATCTTAAAAATCAGCATTATCGTGTAAATCGCTATTGGGTAGTCAACACTATGATGACAAGCTTCGCTTTTACAAATTAAATCATTAAATCCCATTTGTCAAGTATTTGCTCTGAGAAAGATGTAACTTTCCTACTTAATAATAGTGACATATCTACATGCCCAAAATTCATCATGCAGCTCGAAGCTTCTTCAAATCAAAATTATTGTTTAACTGATCTTTTAGCTTCCTAATTGACCATGCATCACAAGATGCAGTCAATATATCACTTTATATTATAGTAGATAAATGAAGGAACCAACCATTAGCAAACTTCTTAAAAGAGATCCATTCATCAAGTTTGCCTCATGAATACCCTTGAGTCCAACCATGAAGTCCCTCCCTATGGATGGAATACTAGTCTCACCAGTAGAAAATTTTTAGCACATCTTGACTGTTGTGCGCTAGCACTAAAACAAGCAAGAATTACTCATCTAACAATTGCAAGGCTATTGCAAGTAATGAGCAGAGAATGAGCAAAATCAAAACCAATAAAGATTAATCTAAGCCATTTGAAATCCTGAAGTTCTGGTAACAGCACAAATACCAAATGCAGAAATTTCTAAAATAATATGCAATGCAAAAATACAAGGCCTGAACCAATCAAATCAAATGGGAAGAAGAAAATACCAAACCAAATGTCTGCGCTTGTCGACCACAGGTTGTGATTTTACCTTCAAATTCAGAAAAGGGGATGAAGTAAATCTGACAGTTCCAACAAAATGAAATCAATATAGCAAAATGTAGAGAGCTAAAGCTAAATTCCTGCAGTCACTCTCACAAACACGTTATGAAACCTGCATCACCAAGGGATGGTCACATACACAAATTGCAAAAGAAAAGGAATGTATGACCTGCTTTACAGATGCCAAATTCCATAGTTGGGCAGGTAAAGTGTGCAACAAGTTGCATGAAGAACAAAGTAATGAGCATAAATAAGTATAGGGTGCACTCTACAAGCTGCTTTGTCATGTTTTTTCTGCCCTCAAGAGCAGTCACTATTTTAAGTAGGATCATCAGGGTGAAGAACCAAAACCCTTTCATTATTTACTGGAAACACAGCTTTCTGATGTGGATCTGATAATCACAGTCGGAAGACAGCATGCACAGCTATATATATATATATATATTAATCAGGACTGCTAAGATTCAGTAAAATCCTACCTGTATTAGCCACAGTACTATAAAATCATCCACATAATCCAACAATAGTTATGAGAACCAACTGGGTAAGAAAGTACGTAGAAAATCTAGAATAAGTAATTCTAGGAGATATTATAGGTAAATTAGTGGAGGGACTCAAGGTAATTAATAGCTTTTAAAGGTCATAAATAGTCTTTAACAATAGCAGATTTAATGGAGTAATCTAAGGACAAAATAGGGATTTGATAGAGTGATTTTAGGTCTTTTCTTGTTCAGAACCTAACTAAGGTTTTTGGAAAATTACCACCTTTGCTTGTCAATTCCAACCTTAATTTTGGTTCTTTTCTTATCAAAGTTAGGCAATTTAATTGAATACTTCATACTTACCAATATCAATTCATCATACAGTGTCCAACTTATGGCTAAACTAAAGGATATAAGATAACAATATATCGTACCTCACCATTAGTTTCAAAGGTCGAGATGATACTGCCATCCGAAAAGTGGAGGAAATAAATATTTCCCAGGTAACATCCAACGACAACCTACAAAAGTTCTAATGTAAGCTTGAGAAAATTTTCAAGAATAAGATAAGTCAAATAAACACAACAAAATGCAACCTGCGAAAAGTCACCAAGAACTGCTGCTGAGCATTCTACACGTCCTTTTAGCTTGGTCTTCCAATGAACAACTCCACTACCACATAAATAACAGAATTTATGTCCTTGTGATGAATCTAAATCTAATGCAATATTATAATATCTTCAGGTGATTGTAAGATAAAGAATGCTTCGGAAGTAGTAACCCATCATAAGCAAATACCTCTTTCCATCTATACAAACAAATATATGTGAATGAGATCCAATGAACAGATAGATGTCACTTCCTTTAAAAATCAGAAGTGGAGATGCATCAACACAAGAACCCAAATCAACTTTCCACAGTTCTTGCACAAACCCTTTTCCACCCATTGGTATGGCATTTGACCAGGCTGCACCACGGGACAAATGTTCCACGCATTCCTGTCCGTGTCTGCTGTTGTTGCACCGACCAAAGGAACAATCTGTGTGCATTGAAGTGGGATTCCACAAATTATCTCTAGAATTTTGTTCCTTTCTATATAACCTGGTTTTTAATTTTTTTGCATGATTACGAATATCCCTGTCACTATCAGTCACACATAACCTTTCTCGACGGTTGTGGCTTTGGGTATTAGAAATCAATGACTCTCCAGAAAGAGCCATTTCTCTGAGCTTTCCTGAATTCACTCCAGAGTAAGAATCAATTCCTCCCGACAAGCTGGACGATGCAAGGGCCATTTGAAGGCTCCTTGGAGTCGGATGGGTGTACAGCAAGTTCATATGGATTCCCAACTTGAAAGAAACATATGCAGCAGAAATGGAATTTCCGCCCAACACAAAAAAGTCATCATCAGAGGAAACCTTCTCAACCATTAGGGCATCCAAAACAACCTGAAAAACTGAAAGTAAGAGACTTCTCCAGAGAAGCAATCTTTGATGTGCCCAAGATTCGAGTAATATTAACTATCTAGGAGTCAGTTATCAATTCACACAAAAGAATTCAGCATTTGAATCATGAAACAATAGTTTTAGGTTATCAAATAGTGAGGCTAGAGAATGAGGACAAATCAGTAAACAAGAAGCAATTAAAGCATAAAAAGATTCGTTTAGAAAAACTCTCTGAGAAGCAAATTCAACAAAGGATGTACGAGAGACAGTTTGCAAGAAGAAAAATGCTGTCATCTATATCTGTAAACTCTGTTACGTGACAGTTAATTTGTTCTCTACTGCCTAAACACTGGAACCAATTTGAAGTAGCAAGAGAGAGAGAGAGGAATAACCATGCTAGAAATGGTTTTACTATTAGAAAGTAACTATTTTTGTGTAATGCCATTGATGCATGTTCAATAACTATCAGAAGATCTTTGGAGAAGACAATTATTTTCTAATTTTTTTTTATTTTTTTAAAATCTATTGAGAGATGCAAAGTTGTTTAAATTTGAAAGCATAGCCAACCTACTTAAATTTTAAAAATATTACACAGAAGGTAGTACATCGACTAGCATAGCATCATGCTTCGAGTAACAAAAGAGAATACAAAATTTCTTGAAATTTGCATATGCAGATATGTAAATGAAGAAAAATTAATAATCTAAATAAAAAGAAAGCATGCTTAATAATATTATATGGTTTGCAAGGAAAACCTGTTTGATAACTTGTATCAGGTTATCCCGAGGAATCTCTTTAATATTTATCCCAGCTTGGTGGTCAGGAATCTTAGAAGCAGCTAGTGACAAGTAGTCAATTTTTCCCGAAGAAGTGAAAGGTAGTGATGGGGTGAAAAATATGCAACTTGGTATCATGATATGTGGAAGTTTGCCCATTAGCCAATTCCTAAGAGAAGTTTCCAAAAGCTCATTTCCCGCAGCTCTTTCTGTCACCACATGTGCTTCAAGGAGTAATATATCTCCATCAACCACGCGGGATAACACTGCAGCATCAACGACATCAGGGTGATCCCTAAATGCCCCCTCAATCTCCTCAAGAGCAATGCGGTGCCCATTGAACTTTAATATACGATCCTTTCTTCCAAGAAAAACCAAATCACCACTTGGGAGCCTTTTGGCGTAATCACCAGTTCTGAAGAAATGTTGAACTCTGCCCCTGGTGTTATGTTCTTGAAGCAAATTACCATCTCCAAATGCTACAACGTTAGGATAGTTAAAGTAACCTGCTGCAACACATACTCCGGACACATATATCTCCCCTTGATGTGGTGCATCTTCACCAACAAGCACCACATCACAGTTAGCCAAAGGTGAGCCAATTGGGACACTGCTCAGAACCTCCTTTTCCAGAATCTGCGACAACCTTCTGCAATCAAAATATGTGCAGTCGCCTGTCACCTTCAAATAATACATTTCACAACAATTAGAAATTATGGAAAACGCCTTTCACTTAACAATGTAATGTAAAATATATAACTCCACAATTGAGCCACAGAAATTTATCAGACCATGCAATAGTAAGATTCTCATAGCGACTAACAATTAAGGCACACAGGCAGACATCTGCACTCATAAAAGAGAGAAGAAAAGGCATTTGTTTGCATATAAAATCAAGGATTGTAGTACAAGATCCATTAATTCTAGTACTTGCAGGTTCCAGATTTCAGTTCTTCAAAATCTTCAATTAGAAATTATTTTCATACTTAATGATCATATATATTGCTAAAACCCAGAGGCTCGAATGAACATATAATGATATGAATTCCAAATCTAACCTCTGTGCTGCCATACAGATTCAAAATCACAGTATTGGGCAGCAACTTCAGAAGCATCTTGCACATGGGAATTTGAAGCACTTCACCACTTAGCACCAGCAGCTTCAGAGAACCACTAATTGCTACATTAACTGGGCTTTTCAATGATGGAAGAATCGCCCTCATTAAAGAGGGCACAACCACAAGCCGATTAATTGAGTATCCCTGGAACAAGTAAGTTAGAGGACTTAGATACTATCTTCAGTCTCTTACCCAAAAAGTAAAATATATATATATATATATATCCAGGTCATGGTACAGTGTTCTAATATCCAGTAACAGCAATAGGAAAACTGTCACTCCCAACTCTTAATCATTTAAAATTCACAACCTTAGCTTCTTTCATGGGAGTATTGCATCTGACGCATAGTTGTCAATTACGGATAGCGGTGCGTAGCGATCAACAATTAAAATGCTATAGCGGGATAGCGGTATGACCGCTACTTAAATATTTAAAAATATATATATTATTATATATACAAATTTACAACAAAAATATAAATGAAAAACCTATAAATTAATTTCATAATTATCATTCAAAACAATTAGATCACTATTATGTGATAGATATATATATCAAAGCTAATTAGATCCAAAATTTGATAAAGAATTTTCTTCCTCATTTTTGTCACCCTGACTGCTTAATTACTATTGCCTATATATTATTCCTCATCTTCTTCATTTTCATCTATTTATTCTATTATATGTTTGTCATTTTACATAATATTATTTCTCCTTTTAGAGCTAAAAGTACTTATAGTAGGCCCGTTAATTCCAGTAGCATCAACAACAACTTCCGTAGTCAAATTATCATTGTCAAAAGACTAATTCATCCTACGCAATTATCAACTTCTTTAATTAACCACTCATTGGAATCATCAATATCGTTCATAATAGGACTAATTACATTATCGCTACCATAACGATCTAACAAATTTTTGTTATACCTGATATAAATCAAATCTTGCAATTTTTGGCTTTCTAATTTGTTTTTTTTATTGGAATGAAACTAAAAATTTAGTTAAAACTTCAAGATAAATGTTATTATAATAATAAAAATATATATATATATTTTTTATAAATTAAAATTAGATTTCAATTATTTAAATGTTTAAAAATAACCCAATGAACTATAATAGCGGTCTAGCATAGTGTAACGGAATGCTGCTACAGGCTGCTACGCCGCTATTGCGTAAACGCGGAATTGCGGAACGACTGTAGCGAAAAAGTGTCTTTCCGCTACGCTACGCTGCTATTGCGGTGATATTGACAACTATGATCTGACGACTCCATTTGCTATACATACATCCAAAAAAATCGTGTAAGTGTAAAACCACTAATTTTCAACTACAAGTATGAAGTAATAATATAAGATACCCAACTTTTCACTTTTTCAACTCCAGTTGAAACCCCATGACAAATCATAATGGAAAGTTAAAATTGGACGGGTGGTGCAATAAGGTTAACAGGTTTAAGTATCTACTCTTCCTTTGTTCTTGTATATATACTTATATTTTTCTTCTGGTGGAAAAAACTATTTTCAGTCTTTGCATTCTTCTTAATTTTCATATATTAATATGGAATAAAGTATGGAACAGTCTAGACGCAAATATAGGTTGATATAAAATGCCACGCAGTTGAAAAATAGTTTTCACCAACTTGCTGTCCTAAACTGTAGCCATTCTAGCGACAGTCACAACCTAAGATAGTAGATAGTCGACCCTAGCAATTCAAGCACAAACAAATCCACCTTAAAATTATTATGCATAATGATAGCCCAAATTTGGCTACCTAAATGGCCTTTTGTATTTTCAGCAGCCAATATTGTACCGAAACTCAAGTAATCCCAAAATCTCTTGGCCACAAAGACATGACAGGGATCTTGATCACCTTATAACTAATATATTTAGTGCAGATACTTACGGTTTCCAAATGTTTAGTTTACTAGCAAACATTGCAGAATTCTACTGAATGAACTTTGACGGCAACAAATTACTTGAGATAGAGAACCACAGCAATTGGAAGGGACAAAGCCAGCGGTGAGAAAGAATCAACGTAGCGAATGATCAAACCAGGTGGATTACAAATATTTGTTTTTTCATTCATAAGGAATCTACCCAACAGGGAGCCAACATAATTTGCAAAGAGGACCTAGGTGGCATTGTGCACCATTGGGTATTTATTGTTGCTGATAGTGGCTTAGAGTAAATGCTACTGATGCCTACATGGAGGAAGAGCAAATGTTTGGAAGGGAACTTTCTTTAACATAAAATTAAGGTTGTAGGACATCTGAATGCATAGGATAAAATGGCTGGGTGTTATCATCAGAAAATGCATATTCTAGTCATTATATTGGGTCTTGATAACCAGAAATTAAGAGGTGTACTAAGAAGGGATGCAGAATAAAGATCAGCCATGGACAATGTTAACTACCACTTCTTGTTAAAGGAAAACATGAATTTTTAATTATTATTATTTTTCTTGCAGTATTTTATCAAAATTAACAAATAAATTATGTACTTCTTGCCATATTAAGTAGAAACAACTGCTCCACAAATTATCTTGTAACTCAACTTGCATCATGTACCTGTAAAAAGTCTACGACATTAAACATGTTATCTTTTAGCTGTTTGAAAGGAGGTATCACCAACGTACAAGTAGAAAGCATAGCTCCAATATATTCTTGCATGTGATCAATGAAGCTTATTGCTGTTTTGAAAAGCATCACATCACCTTCATCCGGCGGGTACATTTCTTGCATCCATAGAAAGCGATTAAGAAGACCTACAGAGGGGGGTATCATGAGGACATGGTGTGATTAAATAATACAATTAAACTAGATTCTGAAAGTGAGATGAGGTTATAATCCTGCAGAAGTCTAGTTCAGAAAATAAAATTTTGTGGTTAATGGAAGAATACTGGCATGAAGCCACACCTGCTTCAGTTCCACATACACCTTTAGGCTTTCCGCTAGATCCAGAAGTATAAATCAAGTAACAGAATGATCTCAATCTTTCACATTTACAAGGCCACGCTAATCGTGATGGAGTGGGTTGTTTTCTGATACTGTCCTTAATAGAAACAGGCAGAACAGGACAATATCCTTCATTAGTAAGCCACTTATCAATCCCGCGAAAGGAATAGCCGTCCGTTGTCGAATCTACCCTGATGACGAGATCAGCTTTTGAATAGGACAAAATAGATAATATCCTTGCTTTTGGCCAGCTGGTATCTAAGGGCATGAATGCTTCGCCACATCTTAAAACGGAAAGCACTGCCACAATGTACTCAACCGATGGTTCCATATATATTCCTACAACCTTTGGATTTCGCATGGACTTATTCAACTGCTGTTCACTTGCACTTGAAGTTTGGAGATAATCAGAGACATTGTTGGGCTTTTCGCAAGAAATATTAGCTGCAGTATTTTCAAAATGCAACTCAGTTAAAACAAATCAAATTTGAATTAGAGCCAAATACTTGAAAAACCTCTATGATATAGTTTCACTTATCATGAAATATATACACAAATTGGCAGACTAAAAAATTCACAACAGTTTAACAGTCCTCTCTGCAAAGGTCAAACCAAACCAATTGCTCTACTGGTACTGTAAAAGTTGCCTAATGTTAAGGATTTCTATCCAGATGGAAAAGTGGGCAGTTTTCCGATGATGAAGCCCTAAGCCTCAATCACAAAAACACAGAGCATATATTGTAGAACTAAAAACGATTAGCAAAACTCTCTTTATATCGCTAAACAAGTGTTACTTAATATCAGCAAATACTCAGTTATACAGAATTAACATAACAAATTAACTTCAACATCGTTCAAAAACAATGCCATAACATAACCAAAATTTCAGGTCCATACTACTAACTTTCATATACTTCAATCGTTGAGTGTTTGTATGCGTACGAAACCTACCCGGCTGGGTTGTAAGCAAGTGTGCATCTTCTCCGCCATCGAGAATGTGCCTTAGTCTCGAACCGAGATTCTCGACGGCGCAGAGAATTTCAGAGAAAGTGAAACGCTCGTCTCCATCATACACGGACGATCCGGAATATGACGCCGCCGCGTCCGAAGTTTCGATGCCGCCACTATCCCTCGTCCGGTCGCCGGAGGCGGAATCACGGACTATTCCCCCAAATCCAGCGGCGTGGATAACGGCGATTTTATCAGGGTACTTAGAAGCCGCTTTGTAGAACTCGTGCGATATGCAGCATGCCGACAGTTTGCGGCCGGCCACGTCGCCGGCGGCCATGAGCTATCAGGATTCGGGCGGGCCTCACGGGCACCGTGCTTTGCTTTGAGTTGCGTGTGTGTACGGCCCAGCCCTACCCTACCCAGCCGCCTCATAAAAGTTATACTCGGCTCCGCCGTTATGTGTGCTCATTTTACGGACAAAAGTTTTAAAAAGAAAGAAGTAAAATAAAAAATTTATTTTTTTGGAATAAAAAAAAATGATATTTTTTTACGTCAAAATAAATGAAAATAAATTTAAATGACAATTTAAAAAAAATGTGATACTCCGTTCGTTTTAATACAATAGTAGTGTTGTTTACTGTTCATTTTAAAACAATAGTCTTATTTACATAAATAATCATATTATCGTAAAAGTATTCCTATTTTTTTATTATTGTTAGACAATTGTCACTACTTTTTACACTAATATACTCGTAATAGCAAAAACATCATTTATCCTTACTTTTTACCGACTACCAATATAATATCAATATTTTTTAAATCGCGCTCAACACAATAAGACTATACTTTTGGGACAAGTAATAAATTTGAACGATGAAAAAAAGTAATTACTATCAAATTTAAATTTAAAAAAATATATATTTTAATATTAATAAAATGTATTCTCTCATTCACTTCCAAATACTATACAATATTTTCTAATATTCTTAAATTTAAAAATAATTAATTATATTTATATATATATTTCATTTTACCCTATCAAATTATATTTCTTTTTTCAATTATCTTCACGTTTTTTTAAATTAATATAATATTTTAAATATAAATTTAATTTTAATATAATATTAAAAATAACAAATAAAATATTTAATTAAAAAATAAATATTAATGTAATATTTTAAATATAAATATAAATTTTAATATAATATTAAAATAATAAATAAATATTTGATTTATATTTTAAGAAAAAATTAATAATCAGTAGAAATGTAATAAAAGAACACACCTTAATTGATAAAATATATGAGGGAAAAAAATGAAATTATAGTAACCAAAATTGAAAATTAACCAAACATACTAAATCTTATCTATGCTGCGTTTTGTATTTATTTTTAGGGAAAAAATCAATTTTGGTCTCAATATAAATATAAAAAAATTCATCAATTTTGATTCAAATATAAATTATTTCAATTACTTTTAGTTTCACTGTTTAAAAATAAATCTAAATTGATGACGTTGTGTTGATGTAATTTTTCAACAAAAATAAAGTAAAATTCAAAGATATAGAAAATATCCTTAAACTTGATTAATTAGTGCCTGAGATTAGGAATCTCTAAACACTGTATGGTACAGAAAATAAATTGGAAAATAAAAGACTGAAATTTAAAGTGGTGATCCCCAAATCTGACTTTGCTTTGTTGAAGTTGATTGAAGATACCTTGCCAAATGATTATCCAAGCCTTTAAATATTCTCTGGGAAACCGTACCGAAAACCGTCACCCGAACGGTTACAACGTCTCCTTCCCAACCGTCTTCCAACCCTTCTCATGCTGACACGCGTCCCCAGCAGACCAAAATTATCCCTATATTTCACTCTTTGAGCCGACCACAGACCTTCCGCTCTTTTGGCCCGACTGCCAATCTACAATAGTATGGGTCCGACTGCCAATCCTCCCGACTTGCGAACCATCTGGCTTGAGGTCTTTCCGCCTTGAGGACTTCCCGACCTGAAAACCTTCCGACTTGAGGTCTTTCCGTCTTGAGGACCTCCCGACCTGAAAACCTTCCGACTTGAGGTCTTTCTGCCTTGAGGACTTCCCGACCTGAAAACCTTCCGACTTGAGGTCTTTCCGTCTTGAGGACCTCCCGACCTGAAAACCTTCCGACTTGAGGTCTTTCCGCCTTGAGGACTTCCCGACCTGAAAACCTTCCGACTTGAGGTCTTTCCGTCTTGAGGACCTCCCAACCTGAAAACCTTCCGACTTGAGGTCTTTCCGCCTTGAGGACTTCCCGACCTGAAAACCTTCCGACTTGAGGTCTTTCCATCTTGAGGACCTCCCGACCTGAAAACCTTCCGACTTGAGGTCTTTCCGCCTTGAGGACTTCCCGACCTGAAAACCTTCCGACTTGAGGACCTACCGACCTGAAGACCTTCCGACCTGAGGACCTTCCTTAGTAATAAACCTATTTTCCTTGATTTCCTCATGGTGCCCTTCAGTCAGTTCAATCAACTCTATTGCCAGGCCCATTCTTCTTTTTACCTTGGGCTTTTAACCTAATTCTAAATTTCGTACGTAACAACTTGCCCGCCGCCAGGGACTTTCAAACGCCATTTAACAATCAATGTTTGGAAGTTCATAAATCACTACCTTCTTGAAAAAGTCCCTTAGCAACTGCACCAGTTACTGCAACACGCCTGATTAACTTCCTTCTCATCTCGACCTGGCCATTCATATCGCGTCAGGTCGGTTCTTTTCCCTTGGCACTCTGTTTTTAGCCAATCTGTTTGAAGGACTTACTAGAGTTAGCCTTCGTCTGACAGATAATGATAGTAGAAAATTAGACACTGCCGCATCGGGTCCTTTTTGGTTTTTAGAACTTTGGTTCCGTCTTTACTTCCCCAATGCGTTCAACTTAGGATCTCCGCCCACTATGCCAACATCTGAAAAACATTTGGGATTAGCCCTCAACCGACTCTGCTCGGGACGCAATAAACTCCAATCTTCCGATCCAATAATAATCGCAGTTTTAACAGATACCCGCAGTAACTCTCGATTTTCTATGTATAAAAAGTATGCGGGCTATGCTCCCGACCATTTTTGGCCTTTTCCAGTACCAAATCCGCTTCCGACTCCTGAGCCTTGTCCTCATTCCACTTATCCTTTTGCCTGGGACGTTGCCCTCAAACCCAGGTCTCTTTTTAGTAGCAAAAAACTTGATAAAAAGGGGCAGAAAACCTTTTACACTTTTAATTATGAACCTCAATTCATGGCGCGCCAGTTCGGCTGTTGCCAAGGTATCCCTGGACCCGTCGCGTGTCCGCATATAATTTTTCAAAGCCCTGACCGACGAGTCCTACCGAATTCAATCCCTTCTTATATCTCCCAGCTCACCACGTATATAACTTCCAATTCTTATATTCCTTTCCGCTCCAACCCTGAGACTGTAGAAACATTCAATGAATGGTGGTCGGTTGTATGGCCCCTGATCTCCCCTGATGAGGGTCGGTTGCTGAACATACTCCTTCCCCCCCAAGGATTGGTTCTAGGGGCGGCTAGACATACTAGCACTCAACAACAAACAGCCGCCCCGGGGATCGGGTCTAGTGTTCCAACGCGAAAAAGGAAAGCGTCCCAGCTGCCAACACCCCCGACCTCTGGGGCCGACCAACAAGCACCAGCGGACCTTGGAACTACGAGGATGTCCGCAAGGACCCGACCCCGAATAGGTAATTTTTTCCTTACAACCGTGAACCAATTCACTATATCTTAACTTTGATGTCACTCATTTCATTCCTCAGAGCCGACTTTGGTAATACCGACCACACAAGCAACACCAGTCCCAGCCGACCATTCAATCGGGCCTTTGGTCCAGACCCATTTGCCAATGAGCAGTCGGGCGGAGGACCCGATGAGGAGGCAAACTCTTCCTCCCGTACCGAGGAGTGGTTGGGCCAGGCACCCGACCAGGAGGCAATCTTTACCAGCAGTGCCTATAGAACCAGTAAGTTCTCTCATCAGCAATACTTAGGATTCTAATGATCAACCTTGATATATTTAACAACAAACATTTCCATGATTTTTCACAGACACCTTCACCCATCGCATCAGCAGCAGGGGTCTCTTCTGACAGCGAGGGGACTACTTCCCAGATGGGTCGACCGCCATACATG
Organism: Andrographis paniculata; assembly: GCF_009805555.1. Classification (NCBI taxonomy): domain Eukaryota; kingdom Viridiplantae; phylum Streptophyta; class Magnoliopsida; order Lamiales; family Acanthaceae; genus Andrographis; species Andrographis paniculata. The sequence goes on along the minus strand of NW_026137563.1, from coordinate 94,924 downwards.
GCATCAGACTCATCCATTCTGCAGGAACAACCAGCCGCCCTCGCCGAAACTGACCCTCAAGACGACATCCTTGATGCTGCTGATCCCAAAATCGAAGGTGTCCCAGCTGCGGCTATCTCAGGTGCTCCAGAGATCCCGGCTGCAGTGGCTCTAGATGCAGCCGCCCAACCTGCAGCCGCCCAACCAGCAGCGGCGCTCCCTCTAGCCATCGAGTGGCAGGCAGAAGAACCACCTGTGGCAGCCCAACCTCCAGAAATGGAAGAAGTGTCTTCGTCCGATTCGGAGACTTCTGTGAATTTGGTAAGATTAAACCAATCCATGCTACAATGTTTCCTTCAGAAAACACTAACTGTTCTATATACTACTTTCCATAGGGACCCAGGTCGGCACCTCAGCGACCATACGCAGCAGCCGACGAGTCGGCTGCTGTTATACCAGTTGTCTGCCCTACTCGACCGACCTCATTGCTGCCCCCCTCACTGACAGCAGTCCGCCCAGACGTAACACATATCTTATCTGAATAAATTTGCACCTCCCTTGGAATACTTATTGACATTGTAGGACTTGCAGGGGCCTTCGGACTTAGCTGTCCTATCGACTGTTCCGGTTCCGGCGGAGGCCCGAACCATATTCACTGAGGCCATTAACCATCCCCTGTCAGAATTGAGATCCGACTTATTGGACAAACTCATTCAAACGGTTGGTGGCCTTCTTTTTTACACTCCAACGGAATCGCCAGCCGTCCCCATTCTGCATCGGCTGATGGAAAGACTTACAGAGCTCAAGACTGAAGTGTTAGTCATTGGACTCCTGTCAACCGAAACCCCCCAGCCCGACTTCGATCAAACAACGCTGGAGAATTCTTTGGCTAAGACCCGAGAATCTCTTCAGCAGACTACTGGAAGGCTGGGTGGTCTCCTTAGCACGAAAGCTCAAGTTGATGAAGCTATTCAGAAAAAGGAGGCAGAATTGCGGGAGCTAAAGAAGGAACAATCTACCCTGGATAAGCAAATTACCAATGAGCAGCGTCTGCTTGAGAAATATACCAAGAATGAGGCTGAATTAGATCAAGAGCTGAAAACCCAAGCTCGATCCCAATTCATCCGAAGATATCAGACGGCTGCTAATACCAGAAGGCTATCCAGGGATGAAACCAAATGGACAAATATAAAAACTGCTTTAGGGGCACTTTTGTAATACCTTCCCCTTTGTAACAATACTTGACTTAGTAATCCATTTTTTCTTTCTTCTCTCAAAACAAGGATCACCTTTCAATTTCCAACTTTGTAGGAATCGAAACAAACTCCTTCTTTAAAAGAATATTGTTTCTCACATTTTAAGAAACACATTCCAAGGCATATTTTGAAAATCAAAACACTTGAAGTGTTAACAAACATGGCGAATGACCGACCTCATGTTCCATCAAGCAACTGGGAAGGTGTCCTTCAACCCTTCTTTGTGGGTAATCACCCTATTGGAGGCCATGCAGAAGACTTGTTACATATACTCAAGCAACTAGACTTCAAATTCCGATTCTCCCAACGAGGAAGAAGAACCATTCATCGCGTCATCCGCCTGATGGAAAAAGTTATTGAGGGGTATGAACCTCTTCGTGACATCCTTAGCCGCATTCCTGATCTCCATCATCACATGGAAATGATAGAAAATCACGCAGCAACTATACTTCCAGATCTTGGTTGGGATAACATCTTTTCCAATCAACGAAAAGTCTTCTCAAGATTACGGACCATTGTTGATCGTGAACATCAAGCCATAACAGACGTGCAAGCACGTACCCATCAAGATTTAGATGAAATGCAAAGCCAATGGGAAAGGTACCGACCAGATTTGGAAGATCTTATTGAAGAAGAACCAGAGCTAATATCCACTCACTGGGATGAAAAGTCTGATTCAGAGGCAGAAAATTTCTCACAACTACATGATGACTAACAGAAATGAACCTTTAAATAGGTTCGAACCCGAACCCCATAAATGGGTTCTGAAAATAATATTTTGTTTCAGGCAGTTTTGTTATCTGAAAAGGCAGGATAATACCTCTTCAGATATTTAGCATTAATACAATCATGTACTCTTCTACCTTCATGATTTACAATAATGAACGCGCCATTTCCAATATCTTTTTGAACAATGTATGGTCCTTCCCAATTCGGTGACCACTTTCCCAATTGGTCAGTTTTCTTATATGTAGGAAGAATGGTCTTCCAGACTAGGTCTCCTTTTTGGAATGTCCTGTGAAGAACTTTCTTTCCGTAACTCCTTGCTCTGATTTCACTCTGTTTCACACTTCGATCTATTGCATGGAGACGGTTAACATCCAAATCCTCCAACTGTTGCAACATAAGTTGTTGGTATTCTTTTGTAAGATCACCATCAGTAAACTCTGTTCGGCCAGAGGATACTCGGATTTCGGCTGGTAAAACAGCATCTTGACCAAACGTGAGTTGGTAAGGTGAGAACCCTGTGGCCATATTTCTGGTATTCCTATGTGCCCATAAAGCCTGAGACAATAACAAATGCCACTTTCTTGGGTTCCCTTCAACCATCTTCTTTATAATCCCAATGATAATCTTATTTGCTGCTTCCGCCTGTCCATTGGCTTGAGGATAATAAGGTGAAGAATGATGTAATCGAACACCGAATTCTGCCAAGAAACTAGAGAACTTTTCCCCTGTGAAAACCAGGCCTTGGTCGGTTGTTATAGACTGAGGGATACCATATCTGTAAATAATTTGATTCAAAACGAAGTCTATCACTTCTTTCTGATCCACATTTTTCAAAGCAACTGCTTCTACCCATTTGGTAAAGTAGTCAGTCGCGACCAATATGAAACAATGATGTTTCGATGAAGCAGGATGTATTTTACCAATAATATCCATAGCCCATGATTTAAAAGGCCATGGTTTTGCCAAGAATTGCAATTCGGTTACTGGCAAATGGTTTAAGTTTCCATGTCTTTGACATTCCTGGCAGCCCTTGGCAAATTGTATGCAATCTTCAAAAATCTTTGGCCAGAAAAAACCCAAACGATGAATGGCCCATCTCATATTCAGACCTGCCCGATGAGCTCCACATATCCCACCATGTACTTCTGTCATCACCTCTAGAGCTTCTTTAGACCCCAAACATTTCAAAAGTAAACCTTCAAATGATCTCTTATACAAAATTCCATTTATCAATTGAAAACGCAAAGCCTTCAATCGTGTCGCAACTGAAACACTTGCACCTGGATTCTGTAAATACGTGATAAGCTCTATTCTCCAATCGGGCACTGTTTCACTGGTATCTTTGTGTCCGACTGTAACTAAGCCGTCGGGCTCCTGTCCGACAGTAACTACGCAGTCGGGCTCCTGTCCGACAGTCTCCTGCCCAACCATAACTTCGTAGTCGGTCTCCTGTCCAATAGCCTCTTGCCCGACCGTAACTTCGCAGTCGGTCTCCTGTCCAATAGCCTCTTGCCCGACCGTAACTTCGCAGTCGGTCTCCTGTCCAATAGCCTCTTGCCCGACCGTTCGGTCACATATTGGGTCTGTCTTTTCTTCTATGCCCGACTTGACCTCCGACCACATATCCTCCAGAATTCCTTTACAGGCCCTTTGAGCCAACTCATCAGCACGTTGGTTTTCTTTCCTCGGAATGAACTCAATTATTACTTCTGAGATTTTCGTCAGTAACCGACCCACAATGTCCCTGTATCTGCGAAGATGAGGGTAATTGCAAACATATTGATTGTTTACCTGGTTGACTACTAATTGAGAATCCCCCCTTATTATTACAGACTGGACCTTCCTGGCTATTAAAGCCTCCAAACCCAAAATTAAAGCCTCATATTCTGCCGAATTATGGGTCATGGCTTCCAATCGTAATTGTAAGTTGATCTTTTGACCATCAGGTCCTTGCAAAAAGACCCCTGCCCCTGATTTGTTTCCAGAGGTAGAACCATCAAAGAACATCAACCATGTTCTGGTACTTATATAAGGCACACATCCGACCTGTAGATTATCCAAATATGATGAACAACTAAATGGTCGGACACTATCACAAAGAGAATACCCGACTTGTGAGAATTCTGCTAAGAAGTCGGCTACTGCTTGTCCCTTGATTGCCCTCAGAAGGGAATGTTGAAGATCAAAAGGAGCCAATTTGATGGCCCACTTCATAAGTCTGCCCTTCATAGTAGGTCTCTGTAAAATCAATTTGATGAGATCCACCTTAGATATGACCTCAATTCTTCTGGGCGGCAAATAATGCTCAAGTTTAGTACAAGCGAAGACCAATGAATAACACATTTTCTCTGGCATAGTGTAATTCAGTTCTGGTCCTGTAAGGGTTTTACTGAGATAGTAGATTGCCCTTTCCTTCCCGTCATCACCATCCTGTGCCAATAAACAGCTAACCACCTCATATGTATTTGCCAAATAAAGTTTGAGTGGCCGACCTTGTTTAGGAGGCATCAAGACTGGAGGGTGAACCAATGCCTGCTTGATAGCATCTAAAGCCATCTGTTGATCGGGACCCCATTCAAAAACATTTTTTCCAGCTTTCAACAATTTAGTGATGGGTCTGACCTTGCCAGCAGCATTAGAAATGAAACGCCTCAAATAGTTCACCTTACCCAAAAGACTTTGGATTTCTTTAATCGTCTTGGGTGGCCGACTATCAAGAATGGCTTTAGCCTTGTTGGCATCAATTTCAATTCCTCTCTCATGAACTAAAAATCCTAAAAAGCTCCCGGCTGATATTCCAAAAGCACATTTGGTTGGATTCATCTTCAACTTGTACTTCTTCATTCTTTCGAATGCCTCTTCAAGATTTCTCAAATGTTCATCAAAACTGGCAGATTTAACAATAACATCATCAATATACACTTCCATAGATCTGCCAATTAAATCATGAAAGATTGAATTCATGGCTCTTTGGTAAGTTGCCCCTGCATTCTTTAACCCGAATGGCATGACTGTCCATTCATAAATACCTAAAGCCCCTGGGCACCTGAATGCTGTCTTAGGAATGTCTTCTTCTGCCAGAAATATTTGGTTATAACCTGCATAACCATCCATCAGACTAAGGATTTTATGCCCTGCTGCTGCATCTATCAACATGTCGGCCATAGGCATCACATATTCATCCTTAGGGGTAGCTAGATTCAAATCCCTGAAATCGATGCATATCCTAATCTTACCATTTTTCTTGACCACTGGCACAATATTAGCCAGCCACTCCGCATAACGGCAAGGCTGAATAAAACCCACTTTGAGAAGTTTTTGGATTTCTTCCTTGATTTGAGGCATTAGATCCGGGCTCATTCGCCTTGGAGGTTGTTTGTAAGGTCTACAACCTTCTTTGATAGGCAATCGATGCTCTATTAGACTTCTTGTCAAACCAGGCATCTCTGAATAATCCCATGCTAAACAATCAATGTTGTTTCTAAGAACTTCGAGCATCATTGTTTGTTGCTCTTTAGACAAATAACCACTTAACCTGATCACTTTTGGAACCAATTCGGTTCCTAAATTAAACTCCAATAATGGGTCTTGTGATGAAGCTGTTGGTTCTGTTTTTTCTAATAAGTCGGGCCAACGAAATTGTTCATCTTCTTGGAGGTGAACATCCAGAATCTCTTTACTATTTTCTGCTTTATGTAATAACTGCTTTAAATAGAACTTATTAATAAGAGAACTACATACTTCTAAGCTTGTATCATCCATAACAAACAAATTATATGGGAATGGGTGTGGCTTTATCATGAGCCATACAATAAAGGTGTTCTTTTAATAGAACATCGAGTTCTGGCCAGTGACTTTATAACCCTTGATTGGGTATTCCCTGGCCATATACAACTGAGACATCGGAGCCAAATGACTGGAATAAAACACTGACTCTTCAACTTGTTCTGATACATCGAATGGGTTGTCATTCGCTTCCATTTTGAAGACCTGATTTCCTTCCCAGAACATTAATTGTTGGTGCAGGGTTGAAGGCACACATTGAGAGGCATGAATCCAGTCTCTTCCCAGCAAGAGAGAGTATGTAGTATCTGCGTCCACAATAAAGAAAACAGTGGAGATCTTCTTTGGTCCGACCTCGATTGTGGCAACCATCATGCCCTCAGGCTTAGTCGGCTGCCCTGTAAAACTTGTCATTTCGAATTCCACAGGAGACAGATCATGAATTCCTTTCCCTAGTTTCTTGAGAGTCTTCAATGGCATAACGTTAAAAACTGCTCCATTATCCACGAAAACCTTTGTGATTGGTTTCCCACAAATATGAGCATTAACATACAGAGGCTTCAAATGGGAGATCGCACCATCTGGAATAGGAGGAAACACAATCGAAGGTGGCTCCGGCTGAGGCTCAGAATCTGAAGTCTTTGCCCACTCTGTTTCCTCTAATTCATCATCTGCCAAGAATGCCCATAACGGTTCGTCCATAGTATCATCTACCAGACTCGCCCATATCGGTTCATCTCTCATCTGATTAATCTCTGTCATCCGACAAGGGATTCGTGGTCACAGACGAGATTTAACAGATCTTGAACTTTCCTCTGTAGTTAGAACTTCTTCCTTCGTCTTGTTCTGAGGTTGAAGCGTCAAAGATTCTATACGGAAATCTTCAAGAGATGGATTGATGTTGATCCGTTCACAATGTTGGCATCTAAAACCTTTAATTATTTCATCTGCCATTCCTTTACCTTTCCCCTGTCCCGACGAACTTCTTTTGGTATGGTCGGAAGCGCCTAATCCGTCATTCGGTTGCTTTCCTGACCAGACCCGACTGGACCGACCAATTGGAGACTGAATGGCTGCTCCCTGCTCGTTGGTCGTTTGTTCTGTAAAGACCCGAATGGACTGATCTCCTGCCAAATGGTCGGCTGCTTTTTGTTCGTCGGTTAGTTGTTTTGCTGAAGGAACTCGTTTCCCATACTTTGCAGCATACCTGCGTTTGGCATTGCGAATCTGTGTACGATTCATACCTGGGAAACGAGGATCTATATCAACTGGTAAAGGCTTTTTATTTCGAGCCCAATTGTTCCCGACTGACCCTGTTTTTCTGGTCGGGTGGTCACGCACTAAAACCTTTTCTTTCACCTCCACGTTAAAAGAACCGTCTGGATGGTCCCATTTTTCAGCGACTGGTTTCTCACAAACTTTGAGTCGTTCTTCAGGTCGGCTGCTTTTTGGCTGATTTCCTTTCTTTGTTCCGGGGCTTGCCTGAGTTCGTTCCCCTGTTTGTCCATCATTGGCCGAACTTTTCCTTGTTTCCGAACTTGGTTGGATGTCAACCATTGCAGTTGTTACTTTCGGAAACGGTTGCTGGTCTACACCTAGAGTGATATATTTGAGCCGACCTGTCTTGATGGCCTTTTGAATTTCCTTCCTGAAATGAGTACACTGACTTGTATTGTGTGTGAAAGAATTATGCCACTTACAATATGGTCTCCCTTTGATTTCTTCTTTAGTGGCCAATCTTTGCCCCTTTGGAATACGGATCTGCCCATCAGTCAATAGGATATCAAAGATTTCATCAGCTTTCGAACTATCAAAAGTCGGTTGCTCCTTTCCTTCAGATCCTGGTACTGGCTTCAATTTAGGGCATACATAAGGTTTTCCAGAAAGGATTTCGGCTGCCATCTCTTCTGACTGATTAAAATCAAAGTCACATGTTTCTGTTCCCATACTCGCCATATGTTGGCCTCTATTACGCCTATTATGCTGATCTTCCTCTCTGAACAAAGACTCTAAACGTCCTGCCTTGGATGCAAGACTTGCCAAATCCTCAACATCCAGGGCAGTGAGTGCCTTTCTTAAGCGAGTATGCATATTCCGGACCACTAAATTGGTCATCTCTTTCTCACTGATTACCGTAGGACATCGTCCCTTCATCAATCGCACCCTTTCTATAAACTGTGAAGCAGATTCTTCTGGAAACTGTCTCAATTCTAGTAGATCAGTTAAAGAAACAACTGGTAAAGGATTGAAGAATCTAGCGTGAAATGCCATCTCCAGTCCTTCCCATGTCTGAATTTGTCCAGGAGGTAGACTTACAAACCACGAAAACGCCGTTCTGGTAAGAGATAAACCAAACAGCTGTAACTTATAAAAAGGGTTATTGCCAACTTCTCCTAATTGTGCTGTGAACCGACCAACATGTTCTATGGTGGAAGATCCGTCCTCCCCTGAGAATGCATGAAAATCGGGTGGTCGAAAATTCCTTGGGAGAGGGTGTTCATTAATGATCCTTTCTGGGAAAGGTCTCTGATATGCAGGGCGGTTAGCCATCTGAGGAGTTAATCCATACTGATCCCTTAATATATGTGCAATCTCATCAGGATCTACATGAAAGCGTTGATGATCAGGAACATGGAACGGATCCTGCACAGGAATATGAATAGGATCATGTATATATCCTTCGGGCCTGTCCTCCCTTGAATTGTTCGGCTGCGGATTGGTAACCCTTGGTCCCAGTGGAACATTGTTGGGAAAAGTCAAAGGAGATTTTCCCCTATCCGTTCGGTTGGGATTTGTGGCACTTGGGAATGTACTATCCACGAATGATGGCCCTGCGAAATTTGCCTGTGGTCGGGACGGTGACACTCCTGGTGGCGTTTGAGTGGGTTGAAGACTAACCCTTGACAATGCTTGATCTATCATGTTCTGCATCAGACTCTGTTGCTCACGCAACATGTTCGTTTGTTGCTCACGCAACATATTCTGCATAACCAAAGTATGCTGGTTGTTCATTTGTTGAACATAAGACCACCAATCAGTTGGTGGTTGTGGGATTTCCCCGGCATTTGGCACAATAGGTGGTGGAACGGATTCTCCCACCGGTGCCGAAGATGATTGTGGTTGTGAACCTGCCATATGGACCCTTCCGATGATTCGGCCGGATCTAAGACGTATGAAATTATCGCCGGAATTGGAATGAGCAATTTTGTCTTGCTCCCACTGTGGTCGCCAATTTGTTGATGTAATTTTTCAACAAAAATAAAGTAAAATTCAAAGATATAGAAAATATCCTTAAACTTGATTAATTAGTGCCTGAGATTAGGAATCTCTAAACACTGTATGGTACAGAAAATAAACTGGAAAATAAAAGACTGAAATTTAAAGTGGTGATCCCCAAATCTGACTTTGCTTTGTTGAAGTTGATTGAAGATACCTTGCCAAATGATTATCCAAGCCTTTAAATATTCTCTGGGAAACCGTACCGAAAACCGTCACCCGAACGGTTACAACGTCTCCTTCCCAACCGTCTTCCAACCCTTCTCATGCTGACACGCGTCCCCAGCAGACCAAAATTATCCCTATATTTCACTCTTTGAGCCGACCACAGACCTTCCGCTCTTTTGGCCCGACTGCCAATCTACAATAGTATGGGTCCGACTGCCAATCCTCCCGACTTGCGAACCATCTGGCTTGAGGTCTTTCCGCCTTGAGGACTTCCCGACCTGAAAACCTTCCGACTTGAGGTCTTTCCGTCTTGAGGACCTCCCGACCTGAAAACCTTCCGACTTGAGGTCTTTCCGCCTTGAGGACTTCCCGACCTGAAAACCTTCCGACTTGAGGTCTTTCCGTCTTGAGGACCTCCCGACCTGAAAACCTTCCGACTTGAGGTCTTTCCGCCTTGAGGACTTCCCGACCTGAAAACCTTCCGACTTGAGGTCTTTCCGTCTTGAGGACCTCCCAACCTGAAAACCTTCCGACTTGAGGTCTTTCCGCCTTGAGGACTTCCCGACCTGAAAACCTTCCGACTTGAGGTCTTTCCATCTTGAGGACCTCCCGACCTGAAAACCTTCCGACTTGAGGTCTTTCCGCCTTGAGGACTTCCCGACCTGAAAACCTTCCGACTTGAGGACCTACCGACCTGAAGACCTTCCGACCTGAGGACCTTCCTTAGTAATAAACCTATTTTCCTTGATTTCCTCATGGTGCCCTTCAGTCAGTTCAATCAACTCTATTGCCAGGCCCATTCTTCTTTTTACCTTGGGCTTTTAACCTAATTCTAAATTTCGTACGTAACACGTTGATTTAACAGAAGTGCTGACTTGGACAAAACACAGCAGTGTACATTAAAACAAGCTCGTGTTAACAAGCTGAATCAAAATACACGGCCATGTTCCGTTATTCACGGCCGTGTATATCATCACTGCCCGCCCGCCACCATCAGCCACCGCCCAGACATCGTTGTTCACCGACCTGCATCCAGCCAGAGCCCAACTGCCACAACTCCGGCCACCAGCGCCGGCTTTCTCGTTCTTTCCTCCACCCAAGGCCGCCGCAAATCACCACCCATCGCCTTTGCTCACACCCAGAACCGCCTCCCTCACTTGCAATCTCTCTTCTCCGTCACCCGCAGCCGTTGCTTCCACCACCGCGTTGGCCGTGAATTTTTACCCTACTTGAATTTTTTTATATGAAGACGCGATTATCGGATGTCTCTGGTTTGAGCCACTTGGGGAGGTGATACGCAGTTTCGATCAGGAGAAACTCGCCGTCGGAGTCCCAAACACGAACCGAGAGATCGGGAAACGTCTTCGAGATTTCGAAGAGAATGTAGACAACGACCCACTCGTCTTCCGAATTGTCTCCGAAACGGAGGTGACCGTAGAGATGCGGAATTGGCGCGGAAGCTATAGAGAGAGTGAATGATTGGTGCTGCCATATGTATGGAGAAACAATCGGAGAAATATGGTTTAGCATTCGGAGGTGGAGCGACTGGAGTTCATCAGCCACCGCAGCCGCCCAGCGGCGCCGACCGACGAGTCCGGGTAGATGGAGTAGAAAACGGTGTCATCCGGCGGACGGTTGTTCTTCAAGCCGAAGAAGGATGAAGAGGCTTCTACTGCAGCCATGGCTGCGACTGCTGCTTGGATTAAAAAGGAAAAAAAATCATATACACGGCCGTGAATAACGAACATGGCCGTGTATTTTGATTCAGCTTGTTAACACGGGCGTGTTTTAAAGTACACGCTGAGTTTTGTCCAAGTCAGCACTTCCGTTAAATTCACGTCATCAATTTAGATTTATTTTTAAATAATGGGATTAAAAGTGATTGAAATAATTTATATTTGGACCAAAATTGATGAATTTTTTATATTGATACCAAAATTGATAAATTTTGGTTATATTTGGACCAAAATTGATGAGTTTTTTATATTGGGACCAAAATTAATGAATTTTTGTTATATTGGGACCAAAATTGATTTTTTTCATTTTTTATGTATGTATTTTTTATATTATGCATAAAAAAATATACAGGTAATATAAAAATAATAGTATTTTATATTCATTGATGGGTAAATGGTTTTTTAATCTTAACTGACACTTATCATTTTAGTCTCCACTATGTGGCAAACTAGTCTCATTAATGAAAAAATTTCGTTGTTTTAGTCTTTCGGCGCCGAAGACGCCCGCGTGGCTCGCCGGAGGTCACGTGTCCGCCAGGTCGTGGATTCTATTTTTTATTTTTTTTAAAAAAAAATTTAAAAATTTATTTTTAATTTTATTTATCTTTTTTAATTTTTTTATTCGATTCAATTGAAAAAAAATATATATTAAAAAAATGAAAAAATAAAAATAAAATCCATTTGTCTACCGGGTGTCGCTGATCTGGCGGACACGTGGCTTCCAGCGAACCATGCGGGCGTCTCTGGCGCCGGATGACTAAAACAACGGAAAAATTCCACTTATAAAACTAGTTTGCAACAGACTCCACTCACGGGACTAAAATAATAAGAAGGTCAGTTACGAGACTAAAAAGTAATTTACCTTTAATTTATTAAATTTTATAAATACATAAAACATATTATACATGTTGCAAGTCCAACCCCAAGCCACCGTCTCATTCTTTACAATCATAATATTCATTGTAAATTGTATTATGACAACATTCTCAAAAGCTAGAAACTCAAATTGTTGCATTTTCTCATTTCTCACGTATTCTTTATAATTGGACCATTACATTTAGCATCCAAAATTATTGGACTACATTTTCATGCCTGTAATTCTTTGTAAATATTTAGGTTGCATTTAAGAATGGTTTTTTTTTTTTTTTTTTAGAATTTTAAACTTTTAAAAATAGCATACAATCAAATATTTAATTATTTTATAAAAACTAAATTAATTAATATATTTTTTTAATAATATTTTGTAAATAAATAGCACTGAATTTTTATTTTTTTTTTCTAGTGAATATAAACAAAGCCTTATTTTATGGTTATGTACCAACTATCTATTATATGACTTAAATCAATACAATTTTATATTTTGATGGTTAGGGTAGTGATTATAATTAATCAATATCATATTAATTATAACTATAATAATAATAGTTTATACAACACATATCACAATTAATTTTAATTCAAATATAAATATTAAAATAGTACAAATACATAATATGGATAAACAATACATAATAATAGCTTACACAATATATGTGTGGGGTTGTAAACAAGTCCGGCATTGCACAATTAGAAGAAAAATTCAGACTTCATAAATTTTACATTTTGTTAGAATATGAAACTGAAATTCTCTATTTCAATCATAAGAATTCGTACATATTCATACAAATCATCCAAATAAAGCAAGAATCCTACAAATATCTTAAATAAGATAACTACCATAAATATAATATATTGTTTCTAAATATATTTTAGCACCCTTCCTCAAACTCAAGATTCGATCGAACAAACTTGAGTTTGTCAAAATTAACCGAAAAAGATATAGCCGAGATCTTCCATGTACGAATTTGAATTCGCCAAGATTGATTGAAAGTGGTGTAATCGTCCACTGATTAGAGTCAGAAGCAGAACTCTCAACATCGTTAGAATTGAAAACATGATTCGCTCGCTCACAACGGAAGCCGAAAACAAGACTTGCTCACTCTATAGAGCTAGAGTCGGAAATAAGACTCGCTCGCTCACAACAGATCTAGAGTCGGAAACAGGACTCTCTCGCTCTCAATAGAGTTAAAATAAAAAACAGGATTCTCAACAGCATTAGAGTTAAAAGTAAACTCTGTCAGTGGAGTAGTAGAGATGAAGACGGCATGAAATAACAATATGGTCGTGGATAGAAGAAAATACATTAATAAAATATAAAAATATATACGGTATACAACGGGTTATGAAGGTATACAGAGAGAATTTGGCTCTGATACCATATTAGAATATGAAACTGAAATTTTCTATTTCAATCATAAGAATTCGTGTATATTTATAATGACGTACAAATCATTCAAATAAGACAAAAATCCTACAAATCTCTTAAGATAACTGCCACAAGTATAATATATTGCTTTTAAATATATTTTAACACATTTAACTTCATTAGTATTAGATATTTTAAAAGAAGTAAAGAAAAAATAAATCCGCATAATTACAAATTACATTTAAATCATTTTCATTTTACTTTAAACACTTTTAAAACAATAAAATAAATTAAATATCATAAAGGTGATCTGTTTCACTTTAAAAAAATATACAAAATATCAAATACCCACTTTGAAATTATGATCTTTATTTCACAAAAATCGTAAAAAGAAAAAAACAAATCTTTAATTCATTTCAATTTGGTGTATATATTGACAATTTACAATGCAATGAAGCATAGGTATGTGTTCATATTCAATAAGGGAGTATAGATGTCTTGCCTTTCTTATTCAATCTTTGAGAACTAACCTCCCTTCGGACAATGACCTTTTCATCGGCAACTCATTATTTTCTTCAATATTTATCGTTTCCAAACTTAAAACCCGACACCAACGATAAGAAAACGTGTCCAAAGAGGTCGATCGCCTTAACAAAGCCGTGCCTCTTTGGTTGTTTCTCACTCCTTCACTCATAGCTTCTACATCATCGACATTCCCTGAGTTTTCTCGATATGCATCACCCCCTAAAGTAATACCTACACTACACCTACTTTCTGAATCATCCAACACAGTTAAGACAATATCATCGAGATTAGTAGAATCCATTTGTCGAGGTCGAGAACACTGAGGAGACAAATGTGGTAAGGAAACGATATTGGCGCGGCACAACGGGCACACTGAATGTGAAGCTAGCCACATATCAATGCACGGCACGTGGAAAGCGTGACTACACTTCGGTAGAACTCTCAGTGACTCATTTTCAACAAATTCATTAAGACACACAGCGCATTCACTCCCCTCGATCGTCCACTTCTTATTGTACTTTCTTACCAAGATTGTCTTAATGACCCCCTCATCCAATCCGGACGGGCCCACCTGGCACGAGTGGCTAGGGGGGCCCAATTCCCCGCCATCCTCCTCAGAGAATACGTCAGTATTCTCGATCATTTGTCTGCAAAATCTCGTGACCAGAGTATAGTATGTTGCCAAAAGGAGCGCACTGGCGAGCACGCTGATGGCTACAATGATAAGTGGCGAAAAGGGGCCGTCGGAAATATCGTCACCCGACGATGGAGGAGGGAATATCAAGTAGCAAAATTGGGGACAATATATGCTACAAACTTCTTGGGAGCAATCCCTATAAGTGTTGTAAGGCGACCACGAGTTTGCGCTCCCGAGCGCGGCCATCATCAAAGCTCGCGTTACGGATAAACAACGTTGGCATGTGTCTATGTACGAGGTTTTTTTTTTTTGACGATCGATCGAAGAATTGCAAGAACAAAGAGAGAGAAGGAGGGGGGGGGGGGTTGGGGGTGATCAAGTCAATGTAGCTAATAAAGCAATCGATACATTTGTGAAAAGTTAGGATAGGTGTAGTTACATATCACATCATTTGCAAACTTTTTCTTGCCAACCACATTTCTTTACTCAATTTCTAATAAACAAAGTTTAAGTAAGATACGAAGATTTGTTCTTTTTATTATTTTCTTTCATTTTTTTTTTTTAAAAAATTAATACAGTATACACATTTTTATTTTTATATTTCATACACATTTATCTATAATTTATATAAAAAAATTATTTTTCAATAATCTCACAAAAAAAAAACGTCCGAAATGAAATTATATATATATATGAAATATCATATTCAACTATTATTTAAATAAAAAGTGAAAAAAAAAAGAATTATTTACTTCCAACTTTAGAATTATTTTGCGTAGCAATATATATATATATTTATTTTTAATTTTAAATTATTTTATGTATTTGTTTTTCAATAAAAATATATACTTTTTTAAAAAATATTATATTAATGAATATTTAAATTAAAATACAGATTTTCTAAATAT
The DNA here is from genome assembly GCF_009805555.1 of Andrographis paniculata. Taxonomy (NCBI): domain Eukaryota; kingdom Viridiplantae; phylum Streptophyta; class Magnoliopsida; order Lamiales; family Acanthaceae; genus Andrographis; species Andrographis paniculata. The sequence goes on along the minus strand of NW_026137563.1, from coordinate 79,682 downwards.
AAAAAAAAAAAAAAAAAAAAAAAAAAAAACCCTTCACAAGAAACAAATTCTTTATATATATAGGAAAATAGGAAAGCATATGCTTGTAAGGTTCAATAGCTTGAAATTTAAGCATTGTTATTAGATTGAAGAAAGATAACGGTGTGTTGTTGAAAAGAGGATGATGTGTGTGGAGCTTTTCAAGCAAAAATAAAAGTAGATGTTGATGGGTGGGGGTGAGTTGAGGTGCACCCACCACAATGGATAGAAACCCACCACTAACAATGTGGAGCATGAGAGGGGTGTGTTTATTCGTCGTACCAGTAAAAAAATAGTCGTTTATTCGTAACGGTAAAAAATAGGCGCGATTCGACATATATGAAAAATATGTATTTGAGTTTCAAAATAGGCCCCAGTAATTTTCTGGTCGGGCCATTCCCACATGGATGAAAATTCAGATCGTGTTTAGGTCTGTGCAAATTGGGCCATGTTTAGTATGACATGATTTATTGAATAAGTTTTTAATTTAAATATTTTTATATCGTAATTAAATATTTTTGGAAAAAAATTAATTTTGGTTATAATATAATTAAAATTTATCAATTTTGGTTTCAATATAAAAAATTTATGTCCAAATATCAATCAATTTCAACCAATTTTAAAAAATATAAAATTAATTAAAATGGCTGATGTAGACACAATGAATGTGACGTGGCAATTGACCTAGAAAATACACGGTCATGTACAATTATACACGACCATATTGTTACGTGACCATGTATATTTCAACGTATAATTATACATGATCATGTTGTTACACGGCCATGTTGTTACATGACCATGTATATTCCAGTGTATAATTATACATGACCATGTTGTTACACGGTCATGTATAATTCTACACAGTGTATCTTTCTGTTTCGGTCTAAAATTTTATTTTATTTTTGTTATATTTTAATCTTTTTTTTGAATTTAGAATAATTGATATATTTAAAATTAAAAAAATCAATAATAATCATAATATAATTAAAATATTTCAATTTTAGTTCAGATATAAATATTTATCGAGTATATTTTTTTGAAAGATTTTGTCTAAAATGTTATTATTTATAAAAAAAATTCATCTTACAAATATTCGATTACACAACTATTTTTTAATTTCGTATATTATAGTAGTATTAAAAATTAATTTATTATTTTATTACATTAATTTGATGCTTGTAAGAGAAATTTTTTTGTTAAATAGTAGAATTTTAGACAAAATCTTTCAAAAGAACGATAAATATTTATATTTGAACTAAAATTGATACATTTTAATTATATTATGATTATTATTGATTTTTTTTTTCCATTTTAACTATATCAATTATTCTAAATTAAAAAATATAAGCAAAAAAATAAAATTTCAGACCGAAACAGAAAGATACACGGCCGTGTAGAATTATAAATGGTCGTGTAAAAATATAGTCATGTATAATTATACATTGAAAGATATATGGTCATGTAACAACATGATCGTGTATAATTATACATAGTCGTGTAACAACATGACCATGTATAATTATACACTGAAATATATATGACTATGTAACAACATGGTCGTGTATAATTGTACATTGCCGTGTACTTTCCAAGTCAACTGTCACGTCAGCAATTCCCGTCAGTTTTTTAACGATGAGACCAAAATTGATTGAAATTATTTATAATAGGACCAAAATTGATTGAAATTGTTTATATTTGAGACTATAATTGATGAGTTTTTTTACATTTGGACCAAAATTGATAAATTTTGATTATATTGAAACCAAAATTAATTTTTTGCCAATATTTTTTTAATAAAATTTATGTAAGTTTGATTGGATTAAAAAAATTAAAAATAATAATATTTTAATTTTAAAATTAAGTAGGTAAAAAATAAAATAGAAATATTATTATTATACAAAATTTATTAAATAATTAATAAGTAGGAAAAATAATGACAAGTTAATTATTATTTGTTTGAACTATAGTATAATAAAATTATGGATATATAAAATTATTTATTATAAATAAGTTAGGCATAAATTTAGGGGACGATCAAAAAATAAATAATGATATTTGGAGTAATAAAATAAAAAAATTTCAATATTAAAAAAATTAATAATCAGTTATTTATTTATTTATCATAATTGTATTTATTTAATAATATTATAATTTATTTTTTAATAAAAATATGTAAAATAAATTTTAAGATAAAAAATTTTAAAAATCAAATTAGCCTGGTCGGACACAGTTTGAATCAGCTGTGCTTTTGCCCGGATTTAAACTTTCAGGCCGATATAGAACCCGGCTAGGCCTACCTTGGGCAGGGATCATCGGTTTAAATTTAATCAGTTTAACCAATTATTTTATAACATATGTTATGACTTTTTAATATTTTTTTAAAATAAAAAAAATAATTAACTTAACTAAAATTATAATTTATCTATCAAATATTTTATTTATTTCATTCCGTTCCTATTAAACACTCCCACCCAATTTACTTTTTCTCTTTCAGCTCTAATCTTTTGGTGAGAAAAATACTCAAGTGTAGAGAAGAAGAAGAGGGGGAGGAGAGATGACGGCCGCTTCGGTGGAGGAGACCCCAATGGCTGGTGTCGCGGTCGACGACGAGTAGGAAAAAGGTTGAATGGCGGGCGGTGGCTTAGGCAGCTGCGCAGGGCGTCGTCGGGGGTGAATCGATGATCAATGAAGGGGAAGAGAATAAGAGAGAGTTGTGAAGAAGAGAAAGAAATAGAAAATAAATGCAAGTTTGAGAAGTTTAATTTGAGAATTATGATGAAATTTGGGTGACCGTCGAGAAAATTAGGGTTAGAGGGTCATGATATTACAGGAGAGAAATTTAGATAGAAGTGTTTACGAATAAAAAGAAAAATAAAAGATTGGAGGGTAAAATTGTAATTTTAGTTAAATTAATTGTTTTTTATTTTAAAAAAATATTAAAAAGTCAGAACATTAAACTAATTAAACTGGGTAAATTTTAAATCTAGGATCTCTTGCCTATAATTATACACTTTAATTACATTTTAATTATTAATTTTTATAATTTTATAATTTTTTATTTTTAAATTTTATAATTTTAAATTTAGTTATTTTAATCTTAATTTATAATTATTTTTATTATATAACAATTATTTTTAATAATATATTTTTTAATTACTTACTAATTATACTTTATTTAAACTATCGTATCTACAGTAACACACAAATTACCTAGGACGAAGGGAGTATTTGTGTAAATAAATGTCACGAGAATAATACTTGTAATTCACACCGGATAGATATTTATTAATAAAAATTGTAACTTATATTAAGGTGATGGCTTTGTTAATTCAACCATATTTTTATCTAACATAATTTCTAAAATATACAAAATTTATTGCAAAATTTAACCATTTAATACAAAAATATTATTTTTCTATATTATCGACATGATTCTTTACACGTCCAACTTTTAAATCACCGGACCATCATTTACGGGACAATATATGTAATAATTTTAATAGCATATATTATGATTTTAGGTCAATAAATAGATTATAAAGTATAACTCAATATATAACTCATATGTCAAATACTTCGATATCATATAATATAATTGTCTTATAAGAAAAAAATAATAAATCTTAATGGTTTAATTTATGGTTAAAAGTTGAAGTAATTTGTTTTTTTTTTATTTAATTGATACTATTTGTTTATATTATAATATGTCGTATATAATTAAAATTAATTTATATTATTCTTTATTTATTAAAACGTAAATTATTTAAAACGTAACTTTAATTTCATTTTTGATTAAATACTATACGGTAACTCCAAACAACATCTTATTAAACATTAAACCAACGCACCCACACTTCCCCGCTTTCTCTAATTACTCTTTTCTTGTCCACAGTTTTCTATTTTTCATTCTCCTCCTTCACCCCCAATTTTGCCCAGAGTCTTGTCGTCGAGTGGCTCGGCTCGGCTCGGCTCAGCTGCTGCTTGTTTGTCCAGATTCGGCCAAGCAGCGGATGCGGATGCCGACATGGTGTGATTGACGGGTGATTCGCACTGCTCCGACGAACTAAATGTCGCAGAATCAGCTGCAGAGTGGCAACGCCGGTATTCCAGTGCACGAGGTCTACTGGGCGCTGGTGGCCAAGGCCGACAAGAAGTTCTCCAAGATCCGGGACTTGCCGTACTATCAACGCACTAGGTAATCGATCCTCTCAGATTGCCGCGTAATGTAATTGTTGGTTTGGGTGGGTTTTAGTTGATTGTGGTAGTTAGGGTGGAGTTTGCAATTGATATTGGATCTGCCTTATTGTCAAAGCCGTAGGCAAATTGTTGCGATTCGTAATCAGTTTGTTTGCTTCAATTTTCATTGTCAGTTAGGGGAATTTGTAGCGGGAAGTGCTGCCTCGTTTACTTCGAATTGTACACATGTCCTTGCTATGGATTGTCGCTTTTACACCGATTCTTGTCCTCAGGGGGAGTGTTTATATGCTTCTGATATTTAGTGATATCAAAATCTTGGTCTGGAGTGAACAGTTAACCGATCTTATGAGGATTTTTGCAATTCGTATACATTTAATTTGCTATGAACTGAATTTTTTAAAGCAGGTTTTGTAGAGAGTTGATTTTGTATGCTGGGTGACGATTTTGCACTACAGATTCTTTGTAGTATTTTTCAATTAATTGAAGATGATGGTGTTGAACTGGTTGAGTTATACTGATTATAGGAGCATCTAGCTATGGTTGTGTTTTTTTCCGTGATCTTGAATTTATGCTGTCTATCATTTGGCAGTGAGAACCGATACCCCAAATGTTCGTGTTTGATATTGAGTAATGGTGTACAAAAATGAAACTAGTGTGATATTTCTTTTGATGATTTCCAGATATGATACATACTTCTATAAAGTCTTTAAGGTCTATACCCAACTTTGGAAGTTTCAGCAAGAGAATCGGCAGAAATTGGTGGATGCTGGGTTAAAGAGGTGGGAGATCGGGGAGATTGCCTCCCGTATTGGGCAGCTTTATTTTGGACAGTACATGAGGACTAGTGAGGCCACCTATTTGTCGGAATCTTATATATTTTATGAGGCAATCCTGACAAGAGAGTATTTTAAGGATGGGCTGCATCAGGATTTGAGTCTTGCCACTAAGCAGTTGAGGCTTATTGCTCGCTTTCTGACCGTTTGTTTGGTCTTGAACCGGCGTGAAATGGCTTATCAGTTGGTGAATCAACTCAAAATGTTACTTGATGAATGCAAAAGAACCTTCCAGGTCATTTTCTTGATCGATGATTAGTTATTTATCTTTACTTATAGGTATTTTTAATTGGGAAACTGATTTTGGAGTAGAATATCACTAGGTAAGTTTGCTGCCATTTTTTAATATAATACATGTGAGTGTAGGAGCGTGCTGTGCATTTGTTTAGTGTCCAGATGTATTATGTTCCAATGGCACATTGCTTTATTTATTAGGATGGAAAAATTGAGGACCATGCATGCTACTATATGTGAGGGATCAATACCTATACATAAATGGCTTGCTTTCCCAATGTTATCAAGCAGATTTGGAATAGATAGTACACTTTTTTTCTTTCACTGGATGCATCTGCTTTTGTATTTCTGAATCCAGAAGCTGCATAGTGTTTATGTTGGTATTTTTATTAAGGTTGACATATAAACTGAAATTGTTAGTTCTTGCATATCATCTTCACTGTGATTCTTATGCCATGGTACAGTTTAGTGGGAGCTGTTTAGTGTGTACCTACCTCGATTTTATGAGGCACAGTTTTCTTTACTTTGGTGATTGACTTGTTGATCTCTGAGAAATATTAACTGGATACCGTGCTATGTTTCCAGGAAACTGACTTTAAAGAATGGAAGCTCGTGATACAGGAAATAGTTAAATTCCTGAAAGCTGACACAACTTTTATGAATATCAGGCCTTTGAGGTATAGCGTGGTTTTGGATCTTCACCCAGATTGTCTTCCACAACTTACAAGTGCAAAGAGAAAGTTAAGATTAAGAGATGCTTTATTGTGCAGTTACCATCCTAATGAGGTTTGTGTTTGTCTTTCTCTATTGTGCCAACACGTGAAAGTTCTTTTGAAATTTTTTTCTTCAACATGCTTCTTTCTTCCTAGGTATGATATTGATTTACACACAATTAACTTTTTTTTTTTAACCAGGTCAAGTTCTCTGAGCTCACTCTCGACACTTTTAGGATGTTACAATGTTTAGAATGGGAACCCAGCGGTTCATTTTACCAGGAAAGCATGGGTCCGTCAAGTGGACCTGTATCTGGTGCCAGTCAAAATGGAGCCTCAGGGCCAAGTCGTGTGAATCAAGATATAACTGATCCTACTTTGCCACCCAATCCTCGGAAAGCTATTTTATTTCGGCCGTCAGTTACCCATTATATGGCAGTAAGTATTACTATCAAGAATTTTTGTTGTCATTCTTTTTATGTTCTGCCCCAACATGCATTAATTAGAGAACATAAGTATTATGTTTAACTGTTACATGGCAGTAAATATTGCCATGAAGAGGTTTTCCCATCGCCCTTCTTTTTCTCTTCCATCATAGAACTGCATTAATTAGAGAATAGAAGGATGAGCTAAGGTGGACCTTAGTTGCTAACTATTGTTGCGTTTCTAAATGATCAAACCGTATGAAAGCTTTCAATGTTTTTTCCGACCACAGGCAAACAATTCAAAGTTGAGGTTCTTTAACATTACATATTTACAATTCTGTGCTCTATTCATTTAATTTGTCTGAGATTTGATCTCTGTTAGAAACACAAAGTGCTCTATTAAATTTGTACCCACTTCAATTATAGCTTTATCAAGTGAGGAAGATCCTCTTCTGATATGTTAAGATTCCCAATAGTGTTATTAGCCAAAATTTAAAACAATCATTTTTACAAGGATTCATCATAATCTTTTATATTAGGATGTTACATGTTTTTCAGGTTTTAGGGACTGTGTGTGAGGAACTTCCTCCTGATGGGGTTCTCTTAATATACCTTTCAGTTTCAGGTAACCGAACCGGGTTTTATGATATGTTAGATGTATCTCTAAACAAGATTTTATTTCAATAATACAAACATTATAAACTCGATTAATTTGTTCCAGGAAACAGGGAACACACAATGCCATCTCCCTATGCTGGAAGTTCAATTAGTTATACCGAGAGCATCACCAGGAGCTTTCAGTTTCATTCCATCAACCCTGACTCGAGCTCTACTGTTCCCATTATCTCTGGATCTGATGCCCCAGATCATTCAGGTCATGCAGCTGATTGCTTACAAATTGGGCCCCGTGGACATGGAGGTATTAGTTAAATAGTATTCTGCCCCATATTGAATTTTTTATGCTTAAATCTAGCAAAGCATCTCTACTGTTCACCTTTTTATTTTGTTCAACGTCTCCAAAGTCTACATCATCTTTACTATTTAAGAGCAATTTATTAATTTATTTTTAATTCCTTGAAGTCCATGACCCTAACTTTAAATAAAAACTTTCCAGTATTTTTTCTAATGAGGATTGGAGGTTTTTTTTCAACTGACCGAGGGTCTGGTTTTCGGTTGGCACTGTGCTCACAACTTCTTTTATCTCAACTATTTCCTTAAAACTTTTGAAAGTGGGATCCACTTGTAATCTTCCATTTCTATCTCTCTTCAAAATACACCAATATATTTATATACATTTAAAATCCTTAAACTTTATAGACTAATTTAAGTTAATTATGTATAAATATATATACTTTTTATATTTATTTGTATTATATAAAATTTTATTCTCCATAATATAACATTCACATTGAATATAATTTATTATTTAAAAGAGATTTTAAGTTTATTTTTAATTAATATATACTACTCCATCATAACCCAACCTGCAATAAAATAAAATCTCATTATCCAACTTCTAACTTAAACTCCAACTTAGGATTTTTAGTTGCTGTTGTGATTTCCTTATGATAGATTTGCCCTACCCCAAAAAAGAAAAACTATCACATCGAATACATATTTATATCACATCAAATAACTATTCCAGATTACTATTTTAGTATATCAAAACACAACTAAACAAACAAAATTTCTAGTTATGAAACACTAACCTTGTGTCATACCTATCTATATGTGCATATCATAATATTTTTGTTGTGCTGAATAATGAGAAATGCACACACTTCTTCTTGTTGATCTGATTTTTCCGATAGTTTCTGAGGATTTGTTTACTTGGAGTTTAGTTTCAGTTTATTAACTATGCAACATTTATGATTTCCTATAAAAGTGCACCATTTCCTCTTAAAAAATATTATATCCAAACTACTATGCAAAGCAAAACAAATACATAAAACCAATCCTCAAGCAAACAAACCCAAAGTTTTGGTGGGACATATTATATATGTATCACGTGTATCTTGTTTCCAGTTTTAACTGCTTGATATTTTACCTTAATAACTGTTAATTTATTTTTCTGAATCTTGTGTTTCTAGTTGTAGGCCCCCAGAAACAGACTCTAGTTATCAGGCTTATAATTTTAAGATTTTAACTATGCAGCATGATGTGAATTGTGATACTTATCTCATACTTCAGGTATAAATTGCCTATATCCATCTGATTTGCTGCCATTCACAAGGCGGCCCCTATATTTGGTTGTTGACAGCGAAAATAGTAAAGCATTCAAGGTTAGTCTTACACATTAGCATACTCATGTGGAATTGCTACTTTTTGCATCACCAGCCTGATATGGGTCACGACAATGCCAGCCTTTATCTATTTCATCACTCAATGGTGTGGTGGACTCTATGGATTTCATGAATGCTTGTGTTTTTCAAATGAACTGAAGAAACTTGCTCTTATCCATATTGAAGTCATATAGACATTCCAAAGGGAATTCTATCTGCATTGGTCTCTGGTACATACCTTGGCATCGTAGTTTGGTTGAAAACCATTCCTGTTCAAGTTGGATTTGGATTTATCTGAATTCCTCCTGGGGGTTTAGAGGTTCCAAGTTTTTGTAGGAAGGTTTTAAAATTCTTCTGGAAGTGGCAATTCAAGAAATAGTTTTATATGCTTGTTGGTTCGGCACCCACATATCAAATACCGTACAAAATTTATATCCAAATGGAACTTAAGCATTTGAATTCCTGCAAACTCAGCAATAATGCTGTGTTGAAGCTGAGTTCTTATAATTTCATAGTCAAGGATTCCTATTGGTCATGCATATTTCTCAATCTGTAGCAAATTAATTGAGATCTGGCATGGGATTGTCAAAATGGGTTTTATTCTTTATCTCATGCAATTAATTGCCAATAGCTTCTATATGAACATTTTAGGTACAACAATGCTAATTGAGGAACATATCTCGTAGGTTTTACCAGTGTTTTGACTCAAAGTTCATGTTTACTTTGCAAGATGGATGAATAAGCCAAGATGATAATTTAGATGGAAATTTTGATTCCAGTAATGGCATTGAATTATTTATCTGACAATTTAGGTTAATTGTATCTGCCCTCATACAATCAAGGTCCCTAAGCAATTAAATTGCTCAAGAGATTAGCTTTGCTCCTTTAACTACTAAATAAATTGACAAATTTTCTTTGAGCTTTCAAATTAAGACACCCACAAGGTGGGTATGTTGACCTTACTTGATTGCAGGAAATTTGGTTTCAATGTATGCATATCACAATTTGAAAAAGAATTCCATGACTTGGAAATGGATTGTATTTTTATCTTCATTTATAAGCACATTAGAACATCTTTATTTTGAGATTTGACGTTTACACACTGTGAAAGTAACTAAAGGATCATGCCAGAGCAGGTTCTAAGCGGCACTGAAAAAGGAGAACCTGTTGCGATGCTGCTATCTCCAACCGTGCCACTACCATTTCCTTCTGTAGAATCCTCTCGCCAACCCAGTGGAAGTTTGTTTACGAGCTTTCTTACGGCTCCTCTGCAGACATTCATTCTCTTGCTGGGGTTCACTGGATCGGATATTGAAAAGGTAGTTATGGTTGCTACTTCTGCGTCTCCCAGCAATCCTGTAAATCTATCCCATCTTACTGGCTCCTGTGGTTTCAGGATCTGTACAAAGAAGCTGAGAAGCTGCTTTTGTCCTCATTCAACAAATTGGGGTCATTATTGGCTGCCGCTGATGACCTTGATCCTACATGGGCACAAATTTTAACCGATCCGTTCTTGAGGCGACTCCTTTTAAGGTTTCTACCATCTTATAATTCAACTAATCTACATTCTAGTCCCAGAACCTTTATGAACATCTGCCCTCATGGTCGTGCAGGAAGTACCTATATATATATTTTAGTACCATGATCTGGCAAAATTTATATGGCCTAAAAGTTTGACAAATGAAAGAGTCTAAAAGTACAAATTTGCCTCACTCTGCAAATTCATATCCTTTTTGTTGCACTTATTATTATTATTATTATTATTTACAAATGCATAGTAATTTATGTTCTGCTTCTTTCCCCTGTCTGTGTGAAATAAATTGATTTAATGTACATTATTGTGTTGTATACAAAATAAACAAATGTGATTGACTGTAACATTATAGATAGTTGGGTATATGATTTGTGAGTATGAATACTTGACATGAATAAGCTATAATAATTATGCTGGATTATTAATATTTATGCAATTTTATTTTTGTTGGTTTTGTATAAGTGATGATTAGATGTTTAAACCAAATACTTGAATTGCTAAGATATACCTCAAAGCGTGGTTGATTATGTTGTGCCAATGATGGAGATGCAAAGATATTGACCATGAAATCTTTTTTTTTTTTTCAATATCGTTGAATACTATGAGGTTGATCTTCTCATTTGTTTGGCTGCTGCAGATTTATATTCTGCCGAGCAATACTTTCTCTGTATTCCTCATCTTCGGGCAAGACAGAATTCCAACCTGAGTGCGCCCCTCTACTCCCAGAAGCTGTGTCGCCAAAGAGCTCCACGTGCAAGACAGTCATCTTGGAATTATCGAACCTGTTCGGAGCTACCCGGCAGTTCGTGTTCGGAGAGGGAGCAGTGTTGTCTGGTAATTGAAACAAAATGAAATTCATTATGAGTAAGAGAAAAAATAGGATGTAAGATGTTATTTATAATCAATGCCCTGGGAATGAATATGTGTTGTGTCGGTGGTTTGTTCTTTGTTGATCCTTTCATGTTGTGTTGCATTTGCATTTCATTTGTGTGTTTCCATATGCTGGTAAGTAAAATATAGGGCTTGTTACTTTTAGTGGTGTTTTCGATTAACACAGGATACGATAGTCGCTTATTATTATTATCTTAAAAAAGGTACTCCCTCCATCCCATTTGACATTTTGTACAAATAAAGTAATAATGTTTATATAATAGTAGAATATTTTGGTATTTCTATATAAAATATTGTTATTATATTAGAAAAAAGATGTTTTTGAATGGAATAAAAGAAAATATTAAAAATGGTGCTCCGAGCGATGGAGGGAGTATTTTGAGTGTAGAAATTTAAATATATTCATATGGTACAAATAAATGATAAAAAGATTCATATAGTTTTATAGGACAGAGGTAATATTTGATAGTTCCTTTTATATTTTTTTAAGTGTATTTTTTTTACATTATATTTTCGTCATTTCAATAAAAATATATTCGATTAAACAATAAATAATAAATATGGTGTGTTTACTTATCGATTATTAGGGTGATTCTTTTTTACAGGTGATATTAAAAAATTACTTAATTTCTTTTATTGATATATAACTTTTTATTAGTTTTTATCATATAATTAAGATATTTTAGATAAAATTAATACTTATTCAATAAATAATGGATTATTTTATAGTATAATTATATAATTTATTAAAATATAAAGATATTATTCCATCCGTTATAAAATAATAGTCTTATTTCATAAATATAAATAACTTGCTATAAAATTACCCTTATTTTAGGTATATTTTTTATCCGTGTCCAACGCAATTAATTATTTTAGGTATATTTTTTATCCGTGTCCAATGCAACTAATACTATAATTTTAATTTTGGAACGAAGAAGAAAGTATAATTTTATCAATAAAAATTATAATCATATATCTCACATTTAATCATTGTTCTGCCTAAAATTAATGATAAATATTACTGTAAAATCTAGAAAATATAAACCAAAGTAGACCCATTATTATTATTATTATTAATATTTATTATTTTTTAATTAAAATATCTCATCTCACCGCTGCTTCGTTTAAAAAAAATAATACTAAAAAAACACGCAGCTAGACAGACCAAAATTCATTGAAAGTAGTTCACATAGATACAAATATCCCAACTCAACTTGCGGTTCCCATTCTGCAGGCAGTGGCAAGGCAACGCCGAGTGTGCATCAGCTTCTGCTTGTGCCCTGCGCAATCAAGTAATCGTTTCACTACTCTATAATTAATCAACAAATCGCGCCAATTCGAGTGCCAGCCTGCTGAATCCCAAGTAATTGTTTCAATCTGCTACTGCTGCTTCACTTACACAGTTACACTCACTCCTCTTGTTTTGTATGCTTTAAGTTTGTGTTTGTGTCTGACTTGTTGGAATTAAGCGGTATCATAGCATTGGTTTATGTGGAAGTTTTGAAAGAATTATATATAACATATGATTAATTTGATGCTTGTAGTGTATATTTAAGCAAGAGATTAATGGTTTTTGATAATTGAGGTTTTGGATCCAAAGCAACCTTTTATAATGGCTACTTGTTAAGATAAATGGAAGAGTTATCGCCTATTTGGGCAATATACTTCGTCTATGGATATAGGTAGATAAGAGAGCTTCTTATTTCTCATTTTGCTTCCATCTTTCGGTCCAGGCTAACCATCAAATTTAACAAAATTACGATTTGGAAGAAGTGGTTGTTGAATTTGATAGCTCCAATCCACTGTTGCAGCCATATCACTACGTAGTTTGTGTTTATAAATGAAGTTATTTGCTTAGATGAGCCTTCTTGAATGATTTTCTCTAGAGATTTGGAGAGTGGACAGGGGGGTTACCGAGCTTAAATGAAGAGGACTTAACAAGTGCATGTATGGAGTCTCTCTCGGGTTCGTTTTTGGTGTTTAACACTTGAACATCAGTGGAGTTTTCTCACATTAACTTTCTTGTGTTAGATCACATTTACTGGTTTCTATGGACTTCCAACTTAAATTTTCTTCATAGTGCTTTATATTGAATGACTAGAATCTGAATTGATCTCTACATACATCGTTAATGGAGCCTGCCTGGCATTTGTCTGCTGTCCCTTGCACCAAACATAGCTGTCAATGCCCTCGAACATGGTTGTTTGGGTGTTGCTTTCCTGAAACCATTCTCTTTTTGTGCTCATTTTTTCTTTTATTGCATCATCATTTGAGCCATCTATTTGGAAACTTATTCATTTATTTATTTTGAACTTTTGAGTCACAACTCCTATCATAAATTGTGTAATTCTTTTTCTAGTTTGCATTGGACGCTTTTATTTGATATAATTATTCTCAAGAGTTTGCAGCCTCCGTTGGTGATTTTGCCAGTGGAACAGCTCTAAGATTTTGATTTGCATATGCAGAACGTAGATACGAGTGAAGTGCTATGTATATCAATATAATATTATTTTGTGCAGTTTTGATCGTCTATATTTGGTGGATTACTTAGGTTTGGGTTTTTAAATCGTTGACTAAGTGGCAAAAGTGCAACTTTCTGGTTTATTGTTTCTTTGTGTGCTAACACATTTATCTGGGATGAGACAATATAGATATTATCTTAAGAGCATATAAATAATACCTGCCAATTCTTTGAAGAAAATGTTTAAGTAGAAAAAATGGCAACTTGATTTTACATCTTGCAGAATTTCTTGCCAAGCACAGTGCTCAGGGTGGCAAGGAACTTTCTTTTTGGCTATAGTTTTTCTATAACCGATTCAAAGAGTGCTCTATTTATTGTCGAGTCTATACTTGTTTGCAGAGGCACTAGCTCCTTGCTAGTATACTCCTCGTTTTCACTTCTTACTCAAGAGGGTGCATCTTAAGCTGAATCTGAATACTAGATGCCTAAAATATGCAGAAATATATGTTCAATTTTACGACTTTAGACTGTGATGAGGCATATGTGATGTTCTTGCTGGATTCAATCCTATGATGTTTTTTTTCACCTAATTATAATTGTTCATGTAATAGTTTAGATGTTTTGTTGTGAATGGCATTTGAATTTAAAGAGAGATTTCGGGAGCAAAAAGAACAGAGAGGGTTTTCGGTGCAAACAAAGAAAGTTAAGTTAGGGAGTCAGGCTGTAGTTGGGTGGTGTTTCCCGCAGCTATATCAATTGCGTTTTTTGTGTTCACTAATGTCTGTTGATTTGTGGCTGATTTTTCTTTCTTTTTGTTTTTCAGTATTCTTGCTTTTTTCTAACTGCATGGGCTCGACAAAGATTGGAAAAGATATGAATGAATGCATACAGTCCAACAAAATGCTACTGCTTAATAATAATGAACAGCATTGTAGCTTAATTGATCAAGATTACATCGAACGGTTTAAGCAGTTTCAGATTTACGTCAGCCAGGTATGTATGCATGTTATCACTTAATGTAATGAAATACATATAACTCTTGAATAGAATTAGAAAATAGAGGTATTTAGAAATGTAGAGGGAGATAATAGAGATTGAGAAGAGGTAAGGAGAACAAGTTAAAAGTGTTCACAACAAGATTCTTCATTTTGGTACGAAGCATTGTATTATACACAAATGTATACATTATTACTAAGAAGTTTGTTTACATTTTTTCACCATTTGTGACTATTGGTTTTGTTAGTTTGGAGGTGAAATAATGATTGACTGTGATGTTCCTTTTACGAAAATTGAGTGATTAAATCATAGAAAACAACGGTAAACAAAAATTTATCATAAGTCCCCATAATTCCCTTTGAATATATACTTATTAAAAATTGATCCGACAGTTAAGATAGATATTACAAATTTACAATCAATCAAATACTAATTAAAACATTTTGCTAATGCTTAGGTCTACTGCATGTTCTTTTGCAGGTGAAGAAAATTACAAGGCCAGGTTGCTCGCCGGAAATGCTGGATATGGCTTTGACCTCAATATCGTCGCTTTTTGAGACATTGTCTGCAATATCTTCCAAACCGGCGATATTGCATGCCTCGCTTTAAAACCTCCGGGACATGTGTGCAATTGCCCTTATACAATCCCCTGTGTACGAGCCCTTGAGAAATTTGAAGGTATGATTCTGTGGGAGATTAACTGAACACAAATCATGCAAATGGAGAGGTTTGTTGTTCAATTAATCTTATCAAGTATTTGAGTTTAAGTTATGGATATATTTTTTTGAATGAATTTTATTAAAATATGCAGGTAAAATTCCACTCAAATTGAATTTCTAGGTAAATAATATGTAAATGTGGTGTTGGTTGTGCTATATGAGATGTCTTATGCTTAATATGGCTGAATCTTTTCCATAAAATAATCTTAGTTTGGTAATAACTCCCTTCATTTTTCAAAACCATCTGTTAGCATTAAAAATTGTAATGATTTGATATATATACATATGCATGTGCTATATGATTATTATGTTTGTCTTGTAATTTTGCAAGGCAGTATTTTAATTTTTATAAAGTATCATAAGATACTTTTCACACTGAGAACTTCTAGTCATTTGATCTCTCAATTTTGGGATAATATGCGATCAAAATATGCTCGTAGAAATTTATACGACAATATCGACCATATATGAAAGACAAAACTATAAGTTTGTTTGTTTAATGTCTTAGTTTGAAGTATTTTTTTTTCTTTTTTTATTTTTATTTTTATGTTAGGTATATAGAATTGAACATAAAATAGAAAAATAATAATTTGTGTTAAATTAGTGACTTTTTGTGAGAGAATATAATATATATTATTTAAATTATGTGGATGTCTATATATATTATATTTTTTTATTAATATTTGTCTAAAATTGTGTCATTAAAAAATTATTGGGTGAACAAATCTAGTGGAGTTTTGGAGATTTATGGGAATAGTAAAAAATTAAATAAATAATAGGTATTTGATCTAATGTAAATAAGTATGTGATTTGATGTTTTGTATAGAAATAGATTTTTAATGCAATCTTTTAAATATTGTAATTGAATCGATGGTTATGTGTTTGTACTCATTGCATGAAATTTGCAAATAGAATACTCCTAATACTTGTGTCACTGGCCGGCTATTGGCATGGAACCAAATTTAAGATGATTATCATTTCTGAGGAGGCTATGTTGAATTCTTATTTCAAGATTTGATCTTTAAATTTTCTGTTGATCCAACAGTATAAATATATATATATATATATGTATGGCTGTCATTTGAACAAATATATCTGTTTATGACATAATCAGTGCTATTCATATATTAAATTTAATTTTATACAAGTAATCTTGAATGAGTTTTGATTGATTGATTTATTATATAGTCCATATTTTTAACACAGTTTATTGCTTCCACTATTAGGAAGCCGGCAATTTTAATTTTCAATTAATTTATATACGTGTTAGTTAGCTAGGTAAAAACCAATGCAACTAAAGAATTGTGGGTTGTTTACTTGAGATTTTACTTTTTATTTAAATAGTGACTTGTTTTGTAAAATAAAATAATATATTTTTCTTTAAAATAGTGGCCAAGTAAACAGATTAGTAGAGTTTAGGTTGAATTAATTTTCAATCCTAAAATTTAGCTAGCCAACAACATTAGATTAGATGTGGTGTTGTTGCACGTATCTAACAAAAGCCAATAGGTTAAATCCAATAGCCATCACGTGTGTTCGGTTGAGAGATTTGGTCCAAATCTCACTATTCATCCAAAATTTTCCCTTCAAAAACATCAAATCAAACACCTATTTTTTATTTTTTAAATTATACTAAAAATCAATTTTACATTCAAAACATCACATCATCACCTATTTATATCACATCTATATCACATCATACAACTATTCAAATTCAAAATTTTTACTATTCAAATTCCAACTCAAAATCCAAACCCCCAAACAAACATACCTACTTTAATTACTTCATTTTATTGAGCATTGCCGCATTGGGTAAGCTTTGTTCGTTTCTGTGGGAGAGAGAGAGATAATGCATATTTATTAATGAATAAATTCAAATGAAAATAAGAATCAAATAATAATAATAATAATAATAATAATAATAATAATAATAACCAGTAAATTATACAATTAATTAATTAATTGCTATGTACTGTGAGTGTATATGATATTGATATGTATGAGCTGCAAAATTTGAATATATATATATATATATATATCAGATTTCTTATATATAGAGAAAGAGAGTTATCTTGTGGTAGTGTGAGAAGATAGAAAAAGAAACATAAATTGTAGATCAAGAATGACAGGCGGTGTTATGAATCTGCATATGAACATAGGAAATGGTTCTTCTAGCTATGCCACCAATTCTCTCAATCAGGTCATCCTCTCTCTCTCTCTCTCTCTCTCTATCTATCTATATATATATATATATATGTACACATCATTGATCATCTGTCTTTACACACATGATACAAATTATTAACAAATGGATGGACGCAGAAGCTTGGGATCTTGAAAACATGGCACATTCTAGAGGAAACCCTAAAAATGGTGTCACTCGACCCTGGCTTCTCCAAGTGCTTATTTAGAATGGCAGACTTGGGATGTTCGTCGGGGCCCAACACCCTCCTCGTCACCTCCCGTGTCATCGAAATCATCCGAGCCCTATGTGTCGACTCCATCGAGTTTCAAGTGTTCTTGAATGATCTTCCCGACAATGACTTCAACAACCTCTTTAGCATGTTGCCCGACTTCTACCATAAACTCGACAATTCTAAGGACAACATGGGCCGAGGGACGAGGTGCTTTGTGTCGGGTTTGCCCGGTTCTTTCTACGGAAGATTGTTTCCTCGCGAGAGTATGAATTTTGTTTGGTCTTCTTATAGCCTTCAATGGTTGTCTCAGGTAATTTAATTTGTTTAATTAACTTTGAAAATTATTATATTGCTTGGTTGATCATTGTATATTAACCTATTTCAAATTATCTATAATTCTATGCTAGAGATAGCAATTTAGGTCTAATATATATACTATACTATTATCATCCAAAATATATCTACTAAATTGTAGACAATACAACTTTAGACTATCAATCTACCACTTAACTACTTGAATCAAAACTCATGAAACCCTATCAAAAATCAAACCTTTTAACTTTTATATATGTGTTTATGCTTAATTGCTTATATTTATGTTTGTGTTTGTGTTTTCTACGCTGTATTTATAGTTATATATATATATATATTTTTATAAAATATCAAATCAAATATTATTTAAATACAAAATTCAATTCAAATATTTTCTCAACTTAATTTTTTATCTATAGTTAAACTTTAGATTGAGCAACACATTTAACTAATAGTTAGTTTCAATCATATATACTTAATTTCGAGTGTTGCTTTTACATAATAAAAGAACCGTTTGTGAGACAAATGTATGTGTTTTAAAGTTTTTTTTTTTTTTTTTTGGAAAAAACAAAGGAAAAGAAAAGAAGAGCTGCTTTTAGAGAAGCTTTAGGTAATTAACATTCTTCCATAAATTTAATAAATTTATTATTAACGATCAGATTTTATTAAAAATAGACTTGTATAGTATATTGCCATCTACTCTATAAAAGCAGAGTTATTAAATTCTACTACATTATGAGATTTATAATAATAATAATAATAACAATGAACACTTTTCTCTTTTTACTTTGAACTTTTCTATTATAATTTTCAAAACTTTCTATAAAAATATATTATTTTTGCTTAGAAATTACATTTAATTCATTTTTTTTAAAAATAATAAATCACAAAGACTAACTTTTTAGCATTTTTTTTTGTTACTATGCCATTGTACATTAAAAATAAAATACTTTATTTTATTTTATTTTAATTAAATATCAGATCGAATTATTATACAAACCAAAATATAAACCAAAACACAAACCAAAATATAAACCTCTAAAATTATTAGGTTCAAATTGATTAAAATTCAAATGTTTTGTATATTATAAATCAATATTTTATACTTGTGTATTTAGTATGTCGTGAAGCTGCAATAAACATATGAATGAAGAGATCATAGTTGATATAATCAAATTTATGCAACATCAAATAGGTGTGAAACCGATTGACATCTATAGACAATATATCCAATAATATATAAAGCAACAATTAATAAAGGGTTTGTTTGCCTAAGAAATTTTGTTCGATACGATTTTCAATATATATATTTTTACAAAAATCAACATTTAATATAAAATATTATTTTTTATATTAGCGACATCATTCTCTATACATCACATAAAAAGAATTCTTCAAATGAAAAAACTAAACAAACAAACCCAAAGTTTTTATCAATATGATATATATTATATACTCCCTCCATCTCATATCTATATATCAATTTACTTTTTGCACGGAGTTTTAGAAATATTAGTATTATATTGGGATAAAGTAGAAATAAAAGTAATGACATTTGTGTAATATATTGTAAATTGAAAGGGTATTTATAATATTAAGTAAATAGTACAATTATTAAAAAAAAAAGGAAAAGAATACTTTGTTATGAGATGGACAAAAATAAAAAAATGGATAGATTGTTAAGTGACAGAGGAGAAATCTATACCCATCTCCAAAATTTTGAAGGGACTTCAAAAATATTATTATTTTTGAAAGTTTATTTTCAAATGATGGTAACTCAATTAATTTACCATGTTGCATTTTTGTGAAATCTTGTTGGTAATTGTTATAGGTTCCGGAAAGATTGGAGAGCAATAGAAATAACATTCACATGTCTATGACGAGTCCCCAAGAGGTAATCGACGCATATGCAAGGCAATACAAGAGAGATTTCATGACGTTTCTCATATCGCGGAGTGAAGAAATGATGCCCGGAGGTTACATGGTTTTGACTTTTGTGGGAAGAACGGTCGAAGATATCTCATTACACGAAGAGTGCATGCATTTTACCATTCTTGCAAATACACTTGTTGATATGGCTAATGAGGTAAGAATATTTAGATCTTCAAATTATAATTAAATAGTTAAAAATTCAATACATCTTTGTAAGAATACAATTCATTAGCTTTTAGAAGCCAAAGCTCTTAGTAAAGCTAAGGTGAGCTTCAATTGTTTGAGTTTCATGTAGTTCAATTTAATTTAATTTATTTTTTGAAAAAAAGTTGCTAAAGTTTTTTTTAATGAGATAATTAAATTTAAGCCAAATTGTCCATAACTCCTATCTGATTTTCAAATTCAGCTTAAAATTTTCATATATTTTAAAAATTGCCTGATACACCTTATACTTTTAGAATATTATATGAATGTTCGTCATACAAAAAATATAGCTGAAATCACATTCTCATCACACAAAAAATGTAAAAAGACATTTCATACAATATTTTTAAAAGTATAATGGGACGTCATACAATATATAAAGTAGATGGATAATTTACGCTGTGTTTCAAAACTACATATAAATTATGAATAATTTTGCCTTAAAATAAATTTAGCTTAAACATATATCAAATTCCAAGTTTTCATTTTTGGCTTGATACAGGGGCTTGTGAAGGAGGCCGAGTTGTATTCATTCAACTTGCCTATATACACACCGACCACACAAGAAGTGGAAGAACTGATCTTGATCGAGGGTTCATTTAATTTAGAAAAACTCGAGGGTTTTCAAGTTTATTGGGATGAACATGTCCGGGATGGTTGTGGAAATCGGTATGACAAAGTGGATACATACACATTAGGAGAACAAGTGTCGATTTTCATTAGGGCTTATACTGAACCGGTTGTCGCAAACCATTTTGGAGATGCAATTGTGGACGAATTATACAAAAGGTATGGAATGAAACTAGCTGAGTATCTATCCAAAGAGGATCCCGTCTACTTTATTATGATGCTTTGTTTGAGTCGAAAAGCAAAAAAATGACTTACATATATACTTGATCGAATGTTTAAAAACCATACTAAGATTGCATCTATTTAAGTTTCAATATATTTTTGCTTGCCCTTAATTTATTCATTCTCGAAATTTTAATTTTATTATATATAGATCATTGTAGAAAATTGTCAAACTTCTTTTGCCTTTGCTTAGGCATGATTTTGAGGGTTGGTTTGTTTCTTATTTTGAACCCATGCAAATCAATATTATTTATTATGCCAGATTCTTAATAAATATATATATATTTTTTAAAATTCAAGTAAAAAAAATTCAAACTCATATCAAAATCAAACAATTAAACCTTAAGTATATGTGAAATTTACTAAAATTTAGTTACGAACATTCTAAAAATGTGTGTATATTTCAACTTAAATATGTTGATTTGAATATTTAATTAAATAAAGATTTTTTTAAAAAAATATCCTTTAGATAAAATATATAGCTCTGCTCTAGATAAGATTTTACTAAAAAAATATAAGCATATTGGGATTTCCTATTTAAAATTATTTTGCAATATAAAGCTATTGATAGGATATTATGACAACTTTAATTGATATTTTATGGAAACTCATTGACAACTTTATCATGTTCAAACTTATGATTCAAAATTAAAATCTAAAATTAATCACAAAAAGGAATACCCACGGGGACAAACATTAATTCAATGTAATATTTCACTGAAATTTATGGATATATTTGAAATTTCTGCTTCGGTTAGTATGTTAATTGGGTCAAATAAGTTTAGTGTTGACTTGATATGTACATACAAGATAGACGACACATGCTCGATGTCACATACAAATTCAGTGTTAATTGGGGGTTGGACTTGTAATCGTGAAGTCATGGGTTCAAACCCTCGATGCCTCAGGTCACCTGCCACACATGGTTCGCTTAGCATGACTTGCATGTCTGGCTTAGTTTGCAAGGTATTAGATTCGGCCAGAGGTTTACTCAGTGCGCACTTTCGGATAGCGGTTGCGGATTCCCACGTCATTAAAAAAATATATATATATATATACCATTTATATTTTGATGACATATGATATAGTATGATATATATTATTAATTTCAGTTCCACTCAATTTGTCTACTTTTTTTTTTTTTTTTTTTCATCTATCCCACATAATTTGTCATTTTATTTTTTTGGAAATATAATTATACACTTTAATCATATCTTAAAATTCATACTTTATAATTTCTTTTTTATTTTAATTAAACTATTTAGTCATCTTAATTTTAATCTATAATTATTTTTACTAATATATTTTTTAATTGCTTATTAATTGCACAATATGTAAAACTTCGTGTCTAAGTTAAATAAGACAAATTAGAGAGGACGGAGAAAGTAAAATATATAATCTATAGAACACATACTTCTGTATATGATGCAGCATTATGTTGTATTATATGCAAATATGCATTTGCCATTTATAGTTGGTTTGACCGATCATCATGGTCACCGCAGTCCTAAATTTTCTATTTAAAATCAATTTTGGCTATATTTATAATATACGGAGATAAGATTTCACTTACAATCATCAAAAAGTTTGAATTTTCTAATTAAAATCAATTTGAAATAAAATGGGAAACATATTGATAGAAACTTAGGGGTGTGTTTATTTGTAATGCCAGTAAAATTTTACATTGAAATATTTATTTGATATAATATAAATATGCGTTGGTACGATTATTTTAAATATAAAATCAAATTTTAGTGTTATATAATAAATAAATAATTATTTGATTTATTTTATATATATATATAATTAAAATAACAAAATTATTATCAAAATCTCCCATCATAAATAATATAGCCAAGCTACACAAGTAGATATGTCAATGAGTCGGTCAACTAATATCATTAAACTCGATAGCCAAATCAAATTTGATTATATCTTAATTCGACTATAAAAAAAATTCAATCCAACTTAGATTTGAATACGTACACCAAAATTTATGTATTTATATATATATATATAATAAAATCATCATAAATAAATAAATCAAACTCAATAATTTTTTTTTTTAAAAAATAAATTACATTGATAGCAATTATAAGATTTCAAAGAAAACTGTGGACATATTTGATATTTCTACTTAAAATAAAATTTGAAATACAACACGTAAAATATTGATATGATATTTTGACAGCATTAATCTACTATTACATAAATATGGCATGTAAGAATATTTCATGAAAAGTTATATATAAACATACTTGAATTTCTTGAATTTTGTTTATTTAAAATTAATTTAGAAATATAACTACAAGCACATATGATACGTGACTATGTAAAATTTTCCGCTAAATAAAATTTTATTAAAAGGTATGAATACACCGAATCTTTTTATTTAAAATTAATTTCGAAATATAACATGCAAGCTATTATTAGTCATAAATTTTAAGGAAGATTGCATGACATATTTAGATTTTCTATTTAAAACGAAATTTGAAATATAACTCCTATTTATAATGTATCTAAAATTAGTTTTGAAATATAATATATTTAGTAGTATAAATTCGCGTCATTTTTTGTTTTGATACTATATTATATAATTATTTTATCTAAAAATTTAAATTGATAAAAGTAATTAAATAATTGTATTATATATAATCTTCCAACAATATGTTAATATATAATTAATTAGAGTGAGTATGCACTTGCAAAATTGGACTTTGTTACTTATTCAATAATGTTTTGATTAAAATTCAATTAGCTTTTAAATTTAAAAATTGTAATTAATTAAGAATAGATTTGTAATTTTGACTTTAAAAACAAATATATATACTTATATGTCGATCAAATCTATATATGTTTTTTTTTTTATTTGTTCACAAAAAAATATGCATCTTTTATTTATAATAAATAATTCATATATATTTCTTAATTTATACCTTTATAATATTCTACTTATCTATACATATGCAACCAATATTTACAAATTCGAGTTATTCAATTTTTTTTTTTTTTTTATCTTATTAACTTATTCATATACTTTTTATAATATTTTTATTTTTTTTACTATCAACTAATATAATATTATATTTATTAAAATTCTATTCATAAAAGTTCACTTCTTATGTATGGTGAGAATATACATACTTTTAAAGTCATATGTAACTTGTTAGTATTTATATCTCCTTTTATTTTCTAGCATTTAAACCTTAAACACTCTGCTCAGATTTAATATAAATAGTAGATCTATTATATATTTATCTTATATAATTTATTTGATACTTATTTGTCAAATATTAAAAAAGATATAGTTTAGTGGTGTGAGTGTGGATTTATAGTTGTAATATCATGGGTTCAATTATTCTTATATCTCCAAATTTTGCTTTGAAAGTCGAGACTGGCTCTGGCATTCAGTCGAGCACTCTCTAAATTTTCTTCTAAGTTCTCTTATATTTGAAATTGAAGATGTAAAAAGAAGCTTTCTTCGAAATCTACAAATGTAATAGAAACCTAAATCGTAATTTTGACAAGGTAGAAAATTCATTGAATAAAATCAAAGAACAAATCCATCCTTCTCCTCTTCATTGAGACGAAGAAATAAAAGATATTTGTGTGACAAGTTAGGTGTAAAAACTCAGAATCCAAAATAATTCAATCATGTACACATATTTACAATATATATAATGTTAGTAATAGTTGAATTTTTTATTTTTTTTGGGGGGTGGTGGGGAGTCCGAATTTTTTTTAATATACAAATATTTTAAAAATAAACTATATTATTAAAATTTCTTAAAAAATCGCAAACTCAATTTATTTTTCTTATTTGATTTTATCCGGATATGAAATATATATATATATATATATGTTGGACAATTAAATTAAATATATCTAGTAAATCGGTATTGCCTTAGTGTTGGCTGGCTCTATAAATATGGGATCAAAGGATTGTACCAAATTTATACATATATCACATAACACATATATATATATATATATAGACAGAGAGAGAGAGAGAGAGAGAGAGAGAGAGAGAGAGAGAGAGAGAGAGAGAGAGGAGTTTATCGTGGTAGTGTGAGAAGATAGAAATATATATATATATATATATATAGATATTTTGTAGAGGATCAAGAATTAATGGAAGGTGTTGATGTTGTGAATGTGCTGCACATGAACGTAGGAAATGGTGCTTTTAGTTATGCCAACAATTCTCTCAATCCAGTAAGTATCCACAACTCGAGTTTCCGGCCCGGTTCAATTAGACTTGGAATAAAAGTCGAACGGTTTCAGGTCAACCTAAACTATTTTATAAGCTAGTCCGGCGACCTGGTTCATGTAAACTTGATTATACTGGGCCAATCTCATACTCGTTTGAGGCTAGATTGGATAATAATAATAATAATAAGTCTAATTTTCTTTTATCATTTTTAAATTTTATGATAATATTAATATATAATAAATAAAATAAATATAATTAATAATTTCGAAGTTTTTTATTTAAACATTATATTTTAATTAAAATATTAAATATATATAATAAAATATATCAATATACTCTATTTTCAACTTGGATGTTTACTCTTTAGTAATTATACTTTTACTTTAATAAAGAATAATTTTATATTTTACACAATATTATAAATAAAATCATTATAAAGTAAATGAGTTTGAAAACAAAATTTGTCCTTTTCATTTGATTGTATTATTACTTCTAAAATACTAATATACTAAAATTTATATATATAAAGCAAATAGTTATATTTACGCGGGAGAGAGTTATATTTTAAATTTCAGATTAGTTTGAATTTTTAGTATTTCAATCCGAAAATTTAAAACTTATAAAATATTCAATTCGAACCAAATTTAAAATTTCGTTTTGATTCAAATGCTAATATTTTTGAATTTTAAATATTTTGTTCACCACTTCCCTCTTTGTTTACATACACATTACAATTAATCACCTTCCTTTATACATATATGGATGTAGAGAATCGGGATTATGAAAACATGGCATCTTTTAGAAGAAGTTCTAAAAAAGATGTCACTCGACCCCGGCTTCTCCAAATGCTTCACAATGGCGGATTTGGGATGTTCTTCGGGTCCTAACACCCTCCTCGTCATCTCCCGTGTCATCGAAATAATCCGAGGCTTGTGTGACTCAGATCGCGACAACATTGAATTCCAAGTATTTTTGAATGATCTTCCCGGTAATGATTTTAAAAACTTGTTTCACATGTTGCCCGAATTCTATCATAGGCTCGACAATGTTAATGACAACATTGGACAAGGGACGCCGAGGTGCATCGTGTTGGCTTTGCCCGGTTCTTTCTATGGAAGGTTGTTTCCGCGCGGAAGTTTGAATTTTGTTTGGTCATCATATAGTCTTCAATGGTTGTCTCAGGTAATTTCTTATGTTACCATATACAACGGCGTAACTAGCTTCCAAACTTAGGGGTGAAGTTGTATAGTCGGTTTTTAATATGGTTTAATTTTTATTTTAATATATTTTAAATTGTGAATCATTGACATTTTGTTTAAATAGACGGTTCAATTATTTTTATATAAAAATATGCCAGACTGATTCTTTTCTGTATCATTTCAATTTTCCTTGTTTGAGTTGTTATATTTTAATTTTTTTACAAAATTAAAAAATTAAAGTAAAACACAACAATTATGTATTCTAGTATTCATTTTTGTATTGTTTAAAATTAATAATATTTCACTCTTAAAAAAATCATCGAAAATTATTTCTTTCTTCTATGTGTTGATTAGATTTTTTTTTTCTTTTTTAAGTTCTTTTGTAAATCTTATATTTTGCTAAAAATTAATTTTATATTCAAAATATTACATTAATACTTATTTGTATCACTTTAAATAATTATTCAAAACCTAAATCTAAAATTCAAACCCCAAACAAATTTATTCTTACATAAATTTTTAGCATTGTTTTCATTTATTCTAGTTATTTTTTGGTATATTATATATGGAAAAATTATATATATATATATTAAAAGGACAGGGAGTGAAGGGTATTTTTCATAATTTATTTGTTGCATACTATATATATATTCAATACAAAAAAGAGGTGGGGTGTACAAATCAAGAAAATAATATTTTTGTAACGAATTTTTTTTATTCCTAAATTCATTTTTTTCAATATTTCTGTCCTTAAATTCACATAACTAACACCAACCGTCCCCCATTTTCATTACAAATATATTATTTTTTTGTAGTAAATATAATTAAATATCGATAACTACTATAGGTTCCCAAAGGTTTGGCGAGCAATAAAAGTAACATTAGCATATCTATGACAAGTCCCCAAGAGGTAATTGACGCGTATAAAAAGCAATACCAAAGAGATTTTATGACATTTCTTATGTCACGGAGTGAAGAAATGATGTCCGGAGGTTATATGATTTTAACTATTGTGGGACGAAGTATCGAAGATTCCTTATTACATGACGACTACATGCAGTTCACCATTCTTGCAGATACATTCGTCGAAATGATTAATGAGGTAAGAATATTATTAATATTTAAATTCTAAGAAAAACAGTTTAATTTAATTAGTACATGTTTGCATGAATGTGATTCATTAGCTCGAAATTTAATTTATCTAATTTGAGAATATCCAAAGCTCTTAGTAGAGGTGAGCTTAAATTGCTTTAATTTTATGCAGTTCAATTTTAAGTTGAAGTAAGATTTTTATTTATTTTTTATTTTATATATATCTTTTACGATATAACTAATTAAAAAATAATATTATATTCGTCCACTACAAAAAAAAAATATATTTGTAACGGAATTCTGTCTCTAAGGTTCACGTAGCTAACGTAATTACATTCCTATTTCCGTCTCTAATATCATTAGTAACGGAAAAAATAGATTTAGAGACAAAAAAATTTTGTTACAAAAATGATTTTTTCTTGTAGTGGTCCGACTCTAAGAGTTCCATTTACATTTTTTTTTCGTATTGATATTTGAATATTAATTATTATATCAAAACATAGTACAAACTATAAAAAAATTGCAAAACTACTTCCATCAGTGTCTTATAATACTAATAGAAAAACATTTATACAAAAAATTATACAAATATAATGATATTTTTAATGTTAAGTACAATGACACGTAAAAGTAAAAGTGGCCCTTAGAGACGGACAGATGGAATACTAAATTTCAATTTTTTTTAATATATTTTGGCTTGATATAGGGGACGGTGAAGGAGGCGGATTTGTATTCGTTCAACATACCTCTATACAAGCCGAGCACACAAGAAGTTGAGGAACTGATCAAGATCGAGGGATCATTTAATTTAGAAAAAGTCGAGGGTTTTAAAGTTCATTGGGATGCACATGTACGATACGATTATGGCAACCGGTATGATGAAGTGGACAAATATAAGCTAGGGCAAAAAGTGTCGAATTTCATTAGGGCTTATACAGAACCAATAGTTGCTAAACATTTTGGGAATACAATTATGGATGATTTATACAAAAGGTATGAAAAGAAACTAGCAGAATATCTATCAAGAGAGGATCCAATGTACTTTATTACGACGGTTTGTCTCAGTAGAAAGACGAAAAAATGACTTACATAATCAATCGAAATATGTTTATCTCTATACACACGATGTTTATTCTCAAATTATTATTATTATTATTATTTTGTTTTTATGATTGATAGCATTACAAAAAATTGTCGAAGAAGGTTTCCTTCACCTATACACATATGTATACATGTATATATCATTTTGCGAAAAATCAAAATTTTGGTCTATATTTTATTATCACCGCTGTTTTGTAATATATATTCCAAATTTTTGTAATATAAAATCAAAATTATGTATGGCAGGTGACCTGAGACGTCAACGATCACTCGTCCAACCCCTATACTACCGGACCATCATTCGTATATAAAGTATATGTTTGATTGTAGGTTTTCATTTCATTTTATTCTTTATTAACAAATAAAACAAAATCTAAAAAAAAAACAAATATTATATTAAATTTATATTTGAAAGATCATATAAACACTTATTTATATAATGTCAAATAATTATTTGAATTCAAAATTTTATCATTCGAATTAAAGTCAAACCCTACAACAAACACACTAATGTTTCCTGGAAATAAATACTTCATCCGTCCCATAACAAAAGTATCCATTTTTCCATTTTAGTCCGTCACATAACTGTACTATCTACCTAACGTTACAAATATCCTTACAACTTACAATATATTACACAAATGCCATTACCTTTATTGGTCATTTCTACTTTATTCCTACTATATCCCAATATAATACTAATATTTCTAAAACTACATGCAAAAAGCAAATGGATACTTATTTCTGGGACGAAAGGAGTATATAAAAGGAGAGAGCAACATCATTAGATGCGGTGTTGTATCTAACAAAGGCAATATAATAGGTTAATATATTTGTCACAACACACAAATATATATTATATTACTAAATTCAATTTGAGTTCAAAAGTAATGAGAATTAATTCCAGAAACAGATGAACCACTTCCCATAAAATCCCACCAACTAATATTTAGGATTTAGTATAATACACACTACTTATTGATTTTGCATTTGAAGCTAAGGCAAGAAGAAGAAATTCAAGAGATGACAAAAGAAGAGAAGAAATTAGAAGTGATCACAGTAGTTTACAAGGCATATCTTCATTGCCCTAAGTGTGCCCACGACATCAAAAAGCCTCTTCTTAGAATTCAAGGTTTTTTTTTTTTTTTTTTTACTTATTCGATCTCTTCTATTTCTCATCTTATTTTGTCTTACTTGTTACACATATATATATATATTATGGGGGATTGAATTTTTTACTAATCCAAGAAATTCGGTTCAAATATTTGATGGGATTTTTTTTAGTATTGATTTTAAAAATGCATACGGCTTTCTATAAACTATCTATTTTACATGAAAAAACTCGAAATTTGTTTTGATTATCTTTGCTCAACTTTGAAATTTCTCCAAATATGTATTATTGCAACTTTTACTGCAACTTCTGCTTTAACAGAATTTTGTGTTAGTAATCAATTTTGACAAGATCTTTTTTCCAAAATTAATATTGCTACTACAATTATTCATTTACCTAAAGATATGTTCTCTTTGTTTTTTTTTTTAATTTTTTGGTTCAATTTCATTATTTTTAATAAAAATATTTTATACAGAAATATTATTTTATTTAAAAATAACAAAAATTAAAATATTCATAAGTAAAAGGAACACATCCAACTTTGCCAAACTTTAAAATCAGTGGAAATATCTAGTGTGGTAGAACCTTTTTAGGTGCCATCGACGTCAAACGATATATATCTTGAATTATTATTATTATTATTATTGCATGATATATAAAGAAAATTCATGTAGTAAAAAATTATTATTATTATTATTATTGCATGATATATAAAGAAAATTCATGTAGTAAAATACAAGCAATATATATACATATGTATGTGGAGGAATTCACAATTGGACAAGTACTATGTAAAATATATATATATAATAATAATAATAATAAATCACATAACTATGCCAAATTTTAGTTAATTTCAAATCAATTCATGATTTGGAGGGGTTTAAGCTCTTTGTTTGAAGTTATGATATTTTATTTATTTATTTATTTTTAGGAGTTCATAACGTGGATGTCAAATTTGAAAAGGGTGAGATCATAGTTACAGGGGCAATCGATGCCAAAAAAGTCCAAACACTGCTCCAAAAACGCTGTAAGAAAGTTGAGATAATATTCGAGACTAAAGTTAAGGCAGAAGAAATTAAAAAGAAGGTAAAATTGCTCAACCAATTTATTCCCAATTTTGTGTTCTCGTACAAGCCTAAAAATAAGTTTCATTTTCTTTTATATATACATTGGGGTGTGATTACTAATTACAAAAAAAAATGTGAAGGAAAATATAAAATCAATTACCCTAAAGGCTTACTTCCATTGCAACGAATGTGAACGTGAGGTACGTCGACGGTTGCTCGTACACAAAGGTAATTTATATACAATCACATACGTTTATTTTATTTTAAGATACACTTTTTTGAATCTCATTCTATTTGTATTTTAGTCCTGTAACTGACTCGTAGGTAAAAATTTTTTTTTTAGTTTTAATCCTCCGGCACCGAAGATGCTTACGTGGCACCCACATGGCTCATCGGAGGCCACGTATCCATCAAGTCACAATATTTGACGGACACATATAATTTTTTATTTTTATTATTAATTTTTTTAAAATTATAGTCTTTTTTTTAAAAAAAAAATTGAATTAAATCCAAAAAATACAAAATTATATAAATTAAAAATAATAAATCACCTAATGTCACTGACTTGACGGACAATGAGCCACAAGGATGCCACACAAGCATCTCCAGCGCCAGAGATGCCAGAGAATCAAAACTACTAAAAATTTTCATTTACGAAACTACGAAATATTTTACTCTGTATTTTATTAACAAGGAATTTCTAACATTACAAAAAAAAAAAAATGAAAAAATGGTGCAGAAATACATAATGTGAAGACAGACATGAAAGCTCAGACCATAACAGTAGAAGGTGTGATCGAAAACGAAAAGCTCGTTGCATACATGAAAAAGAAACTCCACAAATACGCAGAGATTAAAAAACAAGAAGAAAAGAAGACAGAAACTAAAGTCGAGGTTAAGAAGAAGAAAGAAACAGAAGATGATGGAGACCAAAAAGTGGTGAAAGAGTTTGAGGAGGTTAAGAAAGTCGAAGCCAAACCTTATTTCATACATTATGTCTATGCCCCTCAGCTCTTCAGTGACGAAAACCCCAATTCTTGTTCCATTTTGTAATAACTAACTTCAAAAACCATTGATTAATGATTTAACTACAAACTAACAAGAAAGATTCTGCAATATTACAACGTACCTTAGCTCCCGCGATACGTCGAGAATGAAAACGGCGAAAGCAGCAGCGGGACGTGGAAGTGCTCCCATTTCTGCGACTCCCGGATCTCAAACACAATTGCTGTGTAGGGGAAGAAGCCTTCCGGATTGTACTTCCCTGTGTCGAAGCTGATTCTGTACACGCCGGGATTCAGAGCATCTGATATGCTCATTAGCTGACCGCTGCGCCCGTCTTTGTCTGTGGTCGAGGATCCAAGAAGCTTCCAGCAGTTTGAATCGATCTGGTGAAATAGTGGCCGGGATTGGGGGTCTTCCCACATCTCCAGACGGACTTCGATGCCGGCAGCTGGACGGCCGGCTGCTGTGTCGAGGACGTGGGTCGTGATCGGTGGCCGTGTCCTGGTGTGCCCCGGTGGGGGTGTTGGCGTCAGATGTCCCCCGATGACAGTCACGCGATCTTCTACAGCATATGCATGTAACATATTAAGAACATGTAAATACCAAATAGGAAATGTTTAATTCGACAACAATAAGATTATCATGACAAGAGATTATCAGGATATGATGATACACATGTCTCAAGAATATTGTCGATACAAAATTGACCTACTAATGCGCATTTGTGATCAGTGTCTTGTAGTGTTCTAAACAGCAATTTGGGTTCTAACCAAAAGCAAAAGCATAGCTTCCTGGCTGGTTCGAAATCTTTCTAAATAGAACCATGTATAGCTCGGGTTTTCAGGGCTTTCAATCATTGCAGTATCATTCACAAGTGGATATTCCGAAAACAGAACAGAAAGACATCAACCAGCATAAACAGAACATTAAAGAAGGGAAAAAGCAATCAGGAAACAACCTCCTGCTTTTGTCGCCATGTCCATATTAGACGAAATTTTGGCACCAGAAGGAGCAGCTGTATCAGGTGAAAGAAGTTTGGCGAGGCGTAATTCAGTTATCTTCATCTGTTCTTGGGCTGCAATCTCAAACTCAGCTATTGGTCTGTTCTGATATCGTCTCTGTGACAAGTAATCCATTGATCACAGCCTGTTTTTTTGTATTAAAAGAAGCTGACACACGACTACTTTCTGCTGCTTTAGATTATAAGTGCAGGGACAGAAGAGCAAGGGGAAAAAAAATCAAATCAATATTTTCATAAGGAGCAAAATTGCAGCATTGCTATTTTGAAAGAACAATTGGCATATGAAATCATAGTAACGAGGACATAAAGCTATGCAATAGTTTACTTTCAACTCTGAAAGAATCTCTGGGGTGCTTCTTCCGGATGCACATATGAGAAAAACAAATCCAAACTTCTGCCAGTAGCGAGCATTCAACTCATGCAACTCCTACCAAAAAAAAAAAAAAAAAAAACGATAAAATCACATAGTCGCCTGCATATAGACTTCAAAATGATTTGCACCCGTTAATGATTTAATCCCTCAAACAGACTAAATCCCTGACCCAGTCACAAATGTATAAATCAAGAGAAACACAACCTCAAACTAATACTCAGAAGCATTGACCAATCATAAGATTATTGCTCAATCATAGAGTAAGAAATTTTTGCCCTTCAGATCCAGGATATATTGGGATAAATCTATTGAGACCTATAATGGGTGTATCAAATGTTTTTATACAAGGGTAAACTTATAGCTGAAAGTTAGCCATTTAGATTCCATAGGCAGGATACACAAAAATTTTGATATGATGAACCTGCAAGGTAGAGTCCGTAGCAGTAGTTAATGCAGTCGACTGCTCACCCTTGCTCCACCTGTGACAGAAAAGTACTGATCATTTTCAAACTCATGATGGCAGTTTATGAGCCTAGACATGCCATATCTGAATTACTTAACACCAGACAAACCTAGTATCAACAATGATACACACACACACACACACAGACACACACATTTTGGCAAAACAATTGCTTAAAATAACACTATGGTGAATAAGGAAAATTCGAACAGATGCAAGCCATGTAGAACGCAAACTTGGAAGATGTGTTAATCTGTGAGAAAAATGTGTACATATTAGAATCCACCCATTTCTAAGGCACTCAGTGTTTATAAACTGTTAGAAAAGGGGAACAAAATTAAAAACATGTATATCAGAATTGAAAGGGAGCATTTGTGTGTGTGTGTGTGTGTGTGTGTTTTCATTTTTTATTATTAACATACCATTTTCACATCCAACGCCCATTTTCTATCAAGAGTATCACACCCTAAAGGGTATTTTCATCTCAAAAACACCAAAACAGAACACAGAAAATGTCTTTTAAACCTTCAAATTAGTTATGGAATCCATTCATGTTCTCTTTTAGAACACCCATAATTAAAACTTGATTAAGTTATGGCTTAATTTTGCAAAATTAACTGCTACTACTCCCCTAGAGTTTTTGCTCTGTTTCGATAGAACTAGAAGGTATTTAAAAAAAAAAAGGTTGCAAGCTATAAAATGATCAGGTACAAGTAAGAGAAATTTTCAGGGAATATGGATTAAGGTCATTTATCTTTTCCAAGACCAAGTGAAAAGCATATAGCCGTGTAGCAAATGCACTATTCTCCCATGATCAAATTTTATCATGAAAACCAGTTAAATCAGCACAAGAATTTTTCAGCACAAGTTTCTAATGATCCAGGTTCCAGGCTCCGGTTTTTGAACCGTTCTTATAATACCAGATTGCCTGCTTCTGATTCATAATCGAGATCAAGGAAAGGAGTGATGAACTCAACTGCGCAAAGGTTGGACTCTTGTGGCTCTGTGGAGGGCTTTCGCCGATCCGAGGATGAGCAGCAAACGCTTCCAGCCATCCGTTGACATCCACCTGTAAAATTTAGTAAAAAAAACGTACCAAAAACAGAAAAAATCATCATCGGGATCGGAATCGGTACATACAGGTCCGTAAATCTCGAGAAAATCAAAAGAGCATTGATAGAAAGTAGCAGTCACAGACTTTGTTGAACCATATCTCTCTGGCAGCATCGACGGCTTCTTGATAATTGGAAAATGGTCCGGCGGACACCATTAACTTCGCGAACTTGGCGCTCCCACAGCACGCCAGAAATTCTTCCTCTCCCAACGCCATTTGCAAATTCCTGCTTCCCTGAATCTGCGTATTTTGGTAGTAGAGAAGATCTCCGATTCCACAGGTAATGGCTTAGATCCGTATAATATATTACAGGAGTGTGTTGTGGACACTGCTTGTTTAATGAGTAGGTCGAATCTTCCTCGGGGTGAATCTTTCCTCGGTGTTTTGCAGGTTCTTATAATATTATTGTTGATATTATTTGTAAATAAAATTTATTATTAATAGTAACTCCCTCAGTCAATTCTAATTGACAGTTTTCCAATTGTACCGTAATAATGGATATTTTATTAAATTACAATATAAGTATTTAATAAATAGAAATTAAATTTAATTAATTATATAATATTTAATTAAAAGATTTTATTTTTATATTTTATTTTTTAAAAAAATAAATATTTTATCTATATATAAAATTTCATAGTTTACACAACTTAGTGTATACTATTAGTTATAAATAAAAATTAGAAGTGTATTTAATACTCCTATTAAAAATCAAAATATGTAATAAAAAATTAATTATATAAGTATAATATTTCAAATAAAATATATATTCAGAATAATGGAGTATGAAAAATATTTATTTATTTATTTTTATTTGACTTTCACTGTTGCACGCATATCTTGTTGCACGCATATCTACTGTGTTGCCTCCCTCCCTCCCTAATTGTTGCTGGTATCAGCAACCAGAAACAATCGATTTCTTCGGCCATGGCTTCTTCCAACGGAGCGACCGATCAGGTATATCGACCTTTGAGTTTTGTTTGATTTGAAGGCAGAGAACGGAAGTTGGAAAAGTTTGGGGAAGCTTTCTACTTCCGGATTTCTATATCTCTAATTTTCTTTTTTTTTTCCTCGTCGCGTATGGTGAATTTTTTGTCTTTGTTTGTGTTCACGTCGAATGGATGGTAAAGAAATGGCGATATCCTGTGCTCGATGTTTTTAATTGCTGATGGACGTAGTATCTTGAAATTTGTTTGCCACCGGTTTTTCCGCAAATTACGATTTAAGTTTCCTGCAGGTCCTGGTGGAAGCAAAATCATCTGTGAGAATTTTCACGCTGAACAGGCCTAAACAGCTGAATGCACTCTCAAGCACCATGGTAAGTTTTCGGTTAATAAGTGCCTGTTGGGGATTGAAGTTGTTAGACAAGTTGAAGGTTGATCTCTATGCTTGTTTTGTGTTCAATTGAGTGAAAAAGGAGTTTTTAGGATTTAAAGATGTTATGAATACAAAAAAAAAAAGAAAAAAAAAAAAAAAAAAAGAGTATACAGATGATGATATTTGCGCACACGAACAAGTGTAAGATCGTATAGTGATTTGGTTATGACATATTGTATTGAAAATATATTAGTTATTGTATAGTATCTTAATTGGGGATGAGATAGGCTTGAATATTAATTTGAATATAGATAACATTTGGCAGTGAATTTCCTGACATATATGTGCCTCTGTGTGTGTCCGGAGGAATTGTTTTCGGATATATTGTGTTTGATATGAATGTGATATGGCCGGTTCAGAAATGTTCCATCATCGAACCATAGTGTAAATGCTCAATGATGCCATTCTTTATACCTGGTGTTTTCTTTGGTTAGCACATAGATTTGGGTTTCTCACTAGACACAGATGCTCAATTCATTGCATATTATATTCTATTGGGAAAGGGAATGATTGTCATGCCATCTGTGTGACTTTTTTTTTAAGTATGATGTGAAATTGGGAGTTTAATCATGCTTGATGTTAGTTTGTAGGTGTACATTTGTCACACATACATTTGAAATTTTTAAGGGTGTGTTTGTTTGTGGGTTTGGAGTTTTGGGTTTCGTTTTTTTAATAGTAAAAAGTTGAATTGGAATAGTTGTTTGATATTATATAAATAGATGCCGATGTCATATTTTGAATGTAAAGTATATTTATAGTATAATATAAAAAAAGAAAATTAATTATTTGATTTGATATTTTTGAAAGGAAAAAAAAAATCTGAATAGTAAAACCCACAAAAGAACAACCTAAAGTTTTTTGTGTGTACAATGTTAAGATTCATACATGTACCACAGTGGGTATTATTGTTTTTGCCATACTCAGAATGAAATGCAGAGACCAAGATTAATATGATTAACTGGAAATTCTTCATTCTAGGTTTCACAGTTGTTGGAGCTTTTTCTTGCGTGTGCTAAAGATTCTTCTGTAAAATTAATAATCTTAAAGGTATGCCTCTATTTACAAATACTGATTAGGTTGACTGTCATCCCATCAAGCATGATTATTAGCAACAGAAGATGTGTCTCATGCATCCCTGTTCTGCAGTCCTTACTCCTTAGCATAACCAAATTATCTGTCTTTACTTGGTTGGTGACATAGGGAAGTGGAAGAGCATTTTGTGCTGGAGGTGATGTTGCTAAAGTTGTTCAGGATATTAAGCAAGGTAGACCATGGCTCTTTACTCCATGTACTGGGAATCACATTCCTGAATCTTATCAATTAACATTAGATTTCTTATGGAGTTTACTGTAAATAAATCAGAAAAGTGTTAATATCTCAATTGAAACCAACTATTGAATTTTCCCTTTAAATTCACCTCTTGCTTAAGCTCTTTATATGTTTGTGATCATTACCATTTCTGCACGTCAAACAGAGCTGCTATCTTCATTGATTAATAATTACATGATCTTGCCTGATGCTTATAGTATTTTGTATATGAACTAGGCAACTGGAAGGGAGGAGCGGACTTTTTCAGAGAGGAGTATACAATGAATTATGTGATTGCCACATACAGTAAACCACAGGTGCTGATTGTTTTTGTTTGACTGATGTGGTTATTTTGCTTCAATCCTTATTGGATATTTAAAGTTACCCTTTTGTTTGCAATTACAATAAAAGGTTTCTATTCTTAATGGAATTGTCATGGGTGGAGGAGCAGGTGTGTCCATACATGGTAGATTCCGTGTTGCTACGGAGAGATCGGTATTTGTCTTATCTTTCTTTATGGTTTTTTTTATTAATATCATTTTTTATTTTATTTTATTTTTTTTGAATTGTCCTTTGCCACAACTTGGGCCATTTTTGTCATTAAAGGTCAAATTAGTATCTATATAACTTTTTTTTTCAATATATTGTTTGTATAATTGAATATGTAGACTATAAAAAGTTAAAAACACCATGACATTCATATTGAAATCGGCAACCAAAACACTTCGGGGAATTAATATAATAGCTTATAATTGAAATCTATCCCAAGGAATTGACCTCGGAATGTGTGTGTGGCCATGTGCTTGTCTGTGTAATATGCATATAAGGGTATGATCTTCCAAGTGTTAAATATGTTTGGGTTGATATCCAAGTCACAGAAATTCGGCTGAAACCTAAAGCAATGCCAGGCTCATAAACTTTGGGAATTCGACTAAACCTTTAGTTGCTCAACCTTGAGGATCTTCCTTGATGATTTAGTTGTGCTTATGAATGCCCAAACCTTCCTTTAGCCATTTGTCTGGAAATCAAGGCTTGCCCTTGATGTTTGATTGTTAAAAAGTTTGTATGGTGCAGTTATATATATTTTCAATATGTCGTTATATTCTACATTTCACCCAGAAATAGGTTTCTACAGTAGAAATAAACCTGTTTTAGCCCTTAGTGTACCAAATAACCTAATCATAATGATCTTTTGTTCTTCATATAATTCATGTTATAATATTATTTTATTTTTATTTATCATGAGTTCATTTGATTGCTAAGATTTCTTACAAAAGTCCACATTATAATCTTTCGGCAGCTTTTTGCTATGCCGGAAACAGCATTGGGACTTTTCCCAGATGTAGGCGCTTCCTACTTTTTGTCAAGACTCCATGGCTTCTTTGGTAATTCATATTTCCCCCTGTTTTTTTACAGAGGCCGTGCTTTAAGGTAGGTGTACATTACACTCTGCCATAGTTAGATTGTAATTTACATCATGTGTTAGCTTAGATGGAAATGAGATAGGGATGATATACATGTATGTACTTTTTTACTTTATGTGCACCCGGAAATCTGGATCACATTGCCTTCTTTATAAAAATTTATTCTGTCTGAAAAGTTTCTATTCCATAAGTTTCGATAGGTCAGTTTTTTGTCAAAAATTGCATCAGCATGCTGCAGTTGCTTTGTTTGGTTTCTCAGAATTTGCCTATTTCTGTCAGGGGAATATGCTGGTCTCGTTGGCGCAAGGTTGGATGGTGCTGAGATGCTTGCTTGCGGTCTGGCAACCCATTATGTTCCATCAGAGGTGTAGCTCTCGTTTAACTCCTGTGAAATGAACTGCCTTTTCATTTTAAAGTATTATTTGTTTTCAAGTATCGAAAAGAAAGTACAAAAGCCTTCTTACTTCTGAATTTCTTGTTGCGTTACAATGAAAATTTTTCCGTCCTTTGTTTTCAAACACTCTCCCAAAAAGAAAAAACTCTGAAGTGAGATTTCTGAAAAAGTAACTAATATTTTTCAGCTAAGTTGGAGTGTTTTTGTGGTGTAATTTTGAAGACGCATTTCTGGGTATTGACGGATTTAGACGTTCTTTTACCATCAAACAGAGATTGCCATTGTTGGAAAAAGCACTTGTTGAAGCAGATTCGAGTGATCCAGCTGTTATCTCTTCTATTATTGATAAGTTCTCACAGACACCACTTTTGAAAAAGAATAGTGCTTATCACAGGTATCATTATTCTTGCATGGCATGTAATTATGTTTTATCAACCGGGCTTTGGAAAAGATAATTTAGATGCATTCAGTTGATGATGTACTCATTTGATGATGAGAATTTAGCTCATGTTATTTGAAATCCATCCATAAACAGGTTTTCACTCATTTCCCACACTAATTCATGCAGGTTGAGCATAATCAATAAATGCTTTTCAAGAAGAACGGTAGAAGATATTATAGCTGCCCTTGTAAGTTGCTGTCGATCATATTATCATGCAAATTTCACTAACTGCTTATTCCCAGGGGTGTATTTAATTTTATCATTTTCTTCTTTCACAATTCTAGGAGAGTGAGGCTGCTGCCAACAAAAACGATGAGTGGATCTCTTCCACAATTCAGTCACTTAAAAAGTCCTCTCCAACAAGCCTCAAAATTTCTCTTAGATCGGTATCGATTAGTTGATTTTAACTTAATGACTGCATTTTGTAGTTCCTAAGAACCAAAAAGTTTCATAAATTTTGGAATATAATTACTCCACATCTGATTTTTCCCCTTATATTGCCAGATTAGGGAAGGAAGACTCCAGGGCATCGGTAAATGCCTTGTCCGGGAATACAGAATGGTTTGTCATGTGATGCTTGGGGAAGTTAGCAATGATTTTGTCGAGGTACATATGGACTGGCTTGAACTGTCCTTATGACATTTACTTATGGATTTCTAAATCTAATTGTAATTCCAGGGTTGCCGCGCTATACTGTTGGACAAGGACAAAAATCCAAAGGTGCACAAACAAATTACATACCTTTTTAAATTTTTATGGGGAAAATGATTAGTTTTACATATATTTTCAAATCAGTTTTGGCGCTATACATTGAAATTGGTCACTCTAAAATATATTTATTATATTTAACACTTATTTTTCATTTCAATTTACATCAGTAAAGTTTATTTTTTATTTATTTATTTATTTATTTATTTTTAACAGAACATCACATTCAATACTTATTTTTTATTCAATTTTTTACGATTTTCAAAACTCCAAAATTGTAAAAAATAAACTTCCAAAATACATCTAAACAAATCTTTTATTCTAGGGGTGTCTTTGGTTTTGTTTAAATTGATTAGATAATATCACAATGATATGAATAATGACAATGCATTCACATGATATTTATATGGATGTATGCCTTTTGTGTGATCATTTGATTATGACTATTATTATATTTTTTTAAAACATTGCACAAAATTCTTGTGCAATATTTTCGAAAACATAGTGAAGCCTCACAATTTTTAGAAGGGATTATGTGCAATATTTCTAAAATACAAGGAGCTAATATAATTTCTAAATCATTAAAATACGGTGTGGACTTTTCAAATTACAAATGAGTTATAGGAAATTTTGCCAATTTTTAATACCCAGAAGGAAGAGTTATTCTTGAATTAAGTGCATGTCTAAAAAGTTGTCAGGAGCTGATAACAGCATATGGTGCCGTGACCTTTCTTTACTTTTTATTGTTTGTTTTCATCATTTGTTTTTCACAGTGGGAGCCCTCCAAGTTAGAGTGTATAAGTAGCGAAATGGTCGACCGGTACTTCTCCAGAGTACACGACGACAATGACTGGGAAGATTTAAAGCTCCCGATGAGTCCAAATCTCCCAGCATACGCCCTCTCTAAAATTTAATTATATGCATTATCTATCTCTAGCTTGCTGCATTGTGTTAAGTAAGTTCTCATGGCATAGTAAATAATAAGGTTTCCATAAAATACATTTATGGAAAATGTGAACTGAAAGAATATACTTTGATTATATATTACAACTTTTAAACAACCTTTCATTCTTCTGCTATATTATTATGTTCAATTAATTTAAACTTTTGATTTTAGTGTCATTTATGGTTTTGGGTAATTGTGATTTAGTCAAAGACTGATTGGAATTCGTATTGAGCTAATGTAAGTAGTGCTGAATGCAGTGTACAAAACTGATAGGAATTCAAAACTGCAAAACCAATCAGGAAAACGGGACTAACTTAATTATTATCACACCTGCATTGCAATTTTTTTATAAATATGTATTGTTTTTATTTTCATAAAAACCACATTCAAATCATATTATTCAAACAACGAATTAAAATAATAATAATAAAAAAAAGACCAAACAACATAAACTTTATTCCATTCTAATTTTCTAAAATTTTTCTAAAAAAACAACTACAACAATAATAATAATAATAATAATAGCTTGAGTGTGCTTCTTTATGATATCATGTGGAAACGCATGGAAAAATTTCAGTTGGAAGATGGTCTAGAGTATAATGTCCGAGCCTTCCCGTACGGAACAGGTTAAGTAACTTGATAGCCGTTGTTCTATTATTATTAGTAGTAGTATTACTATTATTAGGTTGTGATGATTCTACATGAAATACCTTCATAAGAGCTGATAAATCTTCTTCTCCATGCCCTGAAAAGGAGGATGATGATATTGTTTCGTATAGTGCACGCCGCACGCCGTTCACAATCGCATCCTGCACCATCACCAATCAACAATCACAAATTTATCTCAACCACAAGCAAAGCTAAGACACCAATGCTCTCTCTCTCTCTCTCTCTAGACATCACCACAAATTATCCCAGACTGAGTCTCAGCTACATTTAGACTAATTTCTGGGCCAAATAATTGTGTTTCATATCCGAAAAGAAAACAAGGATGCCATATAATCCCTAAAAATTGGACCCATACTAGATCAAGAAAATAACACATACATACATATAATTGAAATAACTTAAATCATACAATTAGCAGTCTCCGCAACAAAAAAAATCATTTGCACATAAATTATAATAGACTTTTTGTCAATATTATAAATATGAAGCTTACTTTTCGAGGTTGGGTTAAAAATTATTTAGGATAGAAGATGTATAAAAAACACTGTATTTTTAACATATATATACATGGAATATCATATATTATATTATTGCATAATTTATCCTCACTTTAGTAAAGATAATTATAAAACATGTCTTTAAATTAAAATACCGTACTATAAAACATGGAGTATAATTTAGTAGGTTCAACCCGTCCGGGCTTCACCAAACCTTTGTTTTCATACCTGAGTATGATCAGTTTGAAGTTGCCTTCTCTGCCTTCTACCCAGATCAGGACTGCCTTCATTAGCCAATACTCCATTGCTTAAGTTTAAGTTTTCCCATTTCTTGTATTCGTCGCTCGAGCTAAGAACAGAAAGAAAATATCGAGCGAGGTTTATTTCTCCAACTAGACTATCCTTGATTGCCCCTGAGTTTACACACAAACCATATTTAATGATGTGTAGAGTTTTTGCATTCTATAGTGCAAGTTCATTTGGGGTGATAGGATCATACCTGTTAAAGCAAGCTTTGAGCCTACCTGATTGTCGGTCAAATACGGTGGCAACACGCCCGGTGTGTCTAAGACATATACACTGGGATGGCTTGCAATCTGTAGTTTAAAAAAATAAAAACAAAGCCTTATGTTTTAT
Organism: Andrographis paniculata; assembly: GCF_009805555.1. Lineage (NCBI taxonomy): Eukaryota > Viridiplantae > Streptophyta > Magnoliopsida > Lamiales > Acanthaceae > Andrographis > Andrographis paniculata. The sequence continues at coordinate 36,493 of NW_026137563.1, read as the reverse complement.
GATTTTTTTATGAAATAGTATCAAAGTTTTAACCCTTATTTGAAAGATTAGGGAAGCAAATTCAAGACACTAAACATGTTGGTTTATTCATTTTCCAAAAGAAGATAACAACAAAAATTACATATTTCACGAAGAACGGAAGCACAGAACTAATTAACTATCATGTTTAAAATAAGAGTCACTTGAGGAAGTGTGTAAAGTGCAAAAAGATGAAAGTTGCACACCTTTAAACTGGTTATGTTTTTTGTCTCTCCGGGGTGTGGGCTCACGACTGAGCGCCTTAACCTCCCTTTCTCTGCTGCTGAAATCCTTCCAACTTGATGCAAAGAGTTGGCTAATGCAGATTTCCCCACATTTGGAATACCGACCAGCATTAAAGTTATGGTTCGATGAAGATCATCGGTTTTCTCCAATTCTCTCACTCTTGCTTGTAGAAAGGTGAGGAACTGCAGGGGTGTTTAATATGATGATACACAACATGGCAAGACCATAATATTAAACATGAAATGATTATTTTGGAACATTTAAGACATCATGTTCCAAACACTAAACGAAATACCGAAAGTTAAAAGTGCTAACAGTTCTTTGAAAAATAATTTATATATGCTTTTTTAAAAACAAAAATATAATAACATAAACATAAGTGAACACTGCTGTTTTTATGCAAGCCTTTTTCATAAGCAGGTAGGAAAAAAAAAAAAGAGTAATCATTCAAAGGCTTTAAAATACTGGTTATAAAGCATATATTCAAAATCACTATCATCATGTAATTACATTATTATTAACTGCATCAACAACTAAATGCAAGTAAAAAAGTTGTGGATTTACCTTACGGATATTCTCCCTGTTATGTGAGTTTACTCCAAAAACCATCCATTTTTGCTCTTCAAAGAATGTCATCCATTCCTGCAGTAGAAGATTGATTGACAGGGGAAATTGCGATTAAGATTTCTACTCCTTATATCATCCAATCCTACTCAAATTTGTATATATTTCAAACTTGCATAATTCAAACAACAAATAGGAGAATACTTCGCTTAAGATAAATAAAATTCCCTCAAACAGTAGAGTATAATATCAAACTATAGTCTAGTTAAAGATTCTTGAGAGTAAAGCTGGAGCAATGCGAATGGCATTTTTTCACATAATTTTCAGAATATGCATAAACTCACTCAGTAGTTCCCAAGAAACCAATTCCTGCATTTCAGTAGTTCAAAATTTGATAAGATTACAGCATTGGCACCTCAGAGTATGTGGAGATGAATGCTATCCTTGCTAAAGTCTTGATTCGAATTCACAGCTTCCCTCATGCACAAATTCACCAATTTTACAGTATGGGGCACATAGTTTTCCTACAAAAGTTATAAGCCTAGGACATATAATTACAGATCAATAATTATTTAATATCATCCTTCACATAGATTCAAATTTATTAAACCTATTTTATGTATCCTTGCTGAAATCTTGGGTTTAATTCACAGAAGCCCTCATCCTTCACATAGATTCAAATTTATTAAACCTATGTTATGTATCCTTGCTGAAATCTTGGTTTTAATTCACAGAAGCCCTCATCCTTCACATAGACAATATTTTCCTACAAAGTCAAAAGTTTGCTAAATATAGAATAAACATTCTCGAGTTCTTATGCACACAAAATAACAGTCAATAATTTTTCAAGTATCATCCTTCACACAGATTCAATTTTATTAAAATGAATTTTACAATGTCCTTGCTGAAGTCTTGATTAGATTTCACAGCTGCCTTCCTACAAAAACTTAGACAAAATTTACAGAATGGTACACAATGTTTTCCTACAAAGTTAAATCCTACCAAATTAAAATTGACATTTTCCGGTTCTTATGCACATAAATAACAGTTCAACAATGATTTAGTTATCATCCTTCACATGGATTCAAGTTTATTCAAACTTACACAATCCTACAGGCTAAAGGAATGAAATCATTCTATAATATGTTGTATCACATATATAACATTCACTGCTTACTCCTATTCGAATCGACTAAGGCGCGCACTACTCAACATGATCAAAGCACTCAAAAACGCATATAAACAAATCTAACCTTTGTCCAGGAGGGATTAGCAAGGTCAATCTTGTTCAATACAACTAGACGTCTCGTGGAGGATGGAAGTTTCCTCAACTGCGGACATTCTGACGACAGCGGAATCTGAAAATCGGGAGGAAAAAGCAAGCATCATCGCCTATGATTGCACATCCAACTTCAAGCCTCAATTAAACCGACTTCAGCTAATTTCCGCGACGAATACCAACAATCACGCAACTAAATCCACGATACAGCATTAATTCGCAAAGAACACGGACGGAAACAACATGAATGGCGGTTCAGTCATTTCTACGAACACATTTCGTGTATGAATGTATGTGCACGGACGTACCCTGGCGTCTCGGACTTCGAGGACGATATCGACCAGTCGAAGGCGGTCGGCGATGGCACGCGAGGCGGCCGCCATGTGAGGAGTGTACCACCAATCTGATCTTCTGCTTCTCGCGGCTTCTTTCACTGCTCTGCCGATTCTCTGAATCAGAGCATCCATCGCCGACTTTGGAGAAGGAGCCAAACCGGGACAGGGTTAAGTTTGGGATTTCACATCACTTCTCTAACGGCTATTAGATTTACCCTCTTTTTTTTCTGTTTTTTTTTTCGTTTTTGCATTTTCACACCCGGAATTTGTTAATTTGCAAACCACCACCCCTCAAAAAAGAGTTTTGACTGAGATGCCCATATTAATAACACATGGAACGTGATTACTCCTTCCTTCCGTCGTCAGTCCTGAGTTTTCTTGGTGTGTTTTGTTTGGAATTGGATTTTAAATACATTGGTAATCTTAATTTTTTTTTAAAAAAAAATATCAAATCAAAACACTTATTTTTTATTTTTTATATTATATTAAAAATTAATTTTAAATACAAAACATCACGTCAATATCTATTTATATCACATTATACCACTGTTCAAATTCAAAATTTTTACTATTTAAATCTTAACTCAAAATCCAAATCACAAAATAAACACACATATAACTTAAATTTACACATAATTTATTTATTTATAATTTTATTATTTTTATTTTAATAAATAATACTCTTTTCATCCAATATTCTTATATCATATTGTATAAATTCAAAAACTAAAAAATAATAATGAATAAATAAAAAGTAAATAGAATATTATTAAAAAAAAAATTAAATAGTTGATATAAAAAAGAGTAGAGCTGTTAACGATCCAAGCCGAACTGAGCCGAGCTAAATTTTAACTGTTCGTTAACGTTCGCGAACAAGGCTTGGGCTCGTTCGTAGTGTTTGAGCTCGACTCATTAAGAATTTTTGTTGTTTGAGCTCGTATTCGTGTTCTACTCGTTTAGGCTTGATTAAGCTCGTTCGAGCTTGTTTGTCTTATTTTTTTAATTTATATATAAATTATAACGAAATATTTAAAATTATTTTATTTATATATTTTAAATTAATATAATATTTATTTATAAATTATAATTTTATATGTATATATAATATTTATAATAAATATATTATTTAAACGAACGTTAGCAAATAAAGCTCGGGTTCGTTCGTCAACCAAATGAGCCTGTTTATGTTGTTCGGCTCGACTTGTTAACGTTCGCGAACGAGATTTAACCGAACCGAATCGAGCCAAGTTCACAAACGGTTCGATTCATTTAACAGCTCTAAAGAAGAGTTATAAGTTATTATTTGTTAAAATATATAATAATAAGATTATTGGTCAATAAAGTTGTTTATTATACATGAAATTTAATGAATTTATAATTACTTTTATCACTATTTTTATATGATTAATTTTTAACTATCATATTTTTTATATTAAAATATTATTAGACACCTATTTGTGCATGTGTGTTTTGGATGTTTATGTATTTTGAATTGTTTTGAACGTTTGAATTAAAAGTAATTGTTTAATTTTGAAGTTTTATATGTAATATCTTCATGCAATAATTAATTTTTTATGAAAGTTTATATTAAATATTTTTATATATTATATCAAATAATTATTTTACAAAAAATTTGATGGCATCGAAAATATAGAGATAATTGCTGCAGGAACTTACGTCCAAGGATTTTACAAAGTAAAAACACATACCAATCTTCCAACAAGTAGCAAGTTGATAATAGCAATACAGAACAAATACATATATACAGCTGAGCCGAAGAGTGTGAGGCTACTTCACCACACACTCTTGCACTCCAGCATTGCCGTCGTCGTCATCGTCTTCGACAACGACATAATATAGAAGAAACTGAAACTAGAACTCCGGCAATTTAAAGAGCGGGAGCACTTTCGTTTCAGGCGACGACGAATAAGAAATAGAGATCAGCTCAGACCTGTATTTTTCTTTGTCATCACAAAACAGAGGAGCTTCCACATCTTGATTGTCCACGTTGTTATTAACTTCGGAAGTTAGATCTGCGACAGGTATGTCATAAGAGAGTGCGATCAGCGACTCGCGAGTCAAGTCTCCATTGAGTCCCTTGTGAGTTTCTGTCTTATCCATACAATGGTCGAACTTATCCTGTAGAAAAGTTGATTAACGGGTGTTTTTCATATTGAAATATAAATCGACAACACAAACTTTTGGTTAATATAATACATGTACGATGAATGAACCAATAACACATGACAAATAGTCCACAAATCATATACTTACAATTGATCTAAGCATACATCACACATGTAAAATATGAACTGTTAATATAGTTGATTAAAAGCATGTGTATAATCATCGTTTATCAGCATAGAACTCCTAACAGCTTCACCACAAAAAATAATGTGAGCTAATGAACTCAATTCAACTTATTGTCCTGATAACTTTTAAGAAATGGAGCGACGATTTTAGTAACACTAAAACTAAGCATTTGTCACAATAGAATATAATGGATTGGCTAAGTTTGGCAGAACACATTAACGATGAAACAGAAACTCTGCAAGCACAAAGATCAATGGAATTTTGGGTACGAAGCCTGAAATATTTGGAAGATCTTTGAAAAAAAGAGGTCAGGACTCAGGATGCAGAACCATGAATCATCTTAATATGCATAAACAATGGAGCACCATCGCAAAATCAAAGCAAAGTAAACTAAAAAGAATAGACCTAACAAGATTAAGAACAAGCGAAATCAGCAGAAATGATAATAAATCATCGAGGAACATCAACCACAAACTAGCTCAACACAATCATCCGATCAGAAGTTAGGCTAACATGATAGTCCTCCGCTAGATCTTCACCACCGAACACGCAATAAATCAAAAGTAACAAACAATTAATAAGTAAACAGAAATTCTCAAATTACCGACGAAATACCGAAGAATGAAATACGTCATGAATCCATCGTGAACAAAAATTAAGCCACGAGAATACCGCGATAACATCGACGCGAGTCAAATTCACCAAAGGAAAAAATATACATAAAAAAATCCAAGTCCAACTCAGGTCAAACCACGAAAAAAGCAAATACTCGATTTGCAGATACAGAAAAAGCGGGGAAAAACACGAACCGACGCGATTGGATTGTATCGGATGGATCAACCACAATAATCACTCAAATCAAATCAAAACAAGATGAGATTGCAAAATTACCTTGAAAATAAGAAAATTCTGTTCCCGCGACTGCAAGCGGATGCGAAATGAGCTGGCTTCTCCAATGTGTGTGTGGATAAGGTATTGCGAAGAAGGTGAAATCTGATGTAGGCCGCGCTGGTGCAGGCACAGCTGTTCTTAAATAAGGGATTGAATTTGAAGAGTCGGGAGCAGCCCAGCCAGCAGGAGAGTCGCCAGTGTTTGGATAATGAGTCCAACGGCGGCGGGAAGGTTCTTTTATCTCTCTCTTACGTGGCATCGAGTAGACAACACGTAGGATGAAACCAACCTGACTTTTTCTAGAAATAAAACCCTCTCGCCCCGATGTCGTGTGGAACTTGTGGGGCCATCACCGTTCCGCAAATATTACCAGAAATAAATTTTCTTTAATTTTTGTTTAGTTTGGCCCGTATAATTTCTAATTATAATTAAATCACATTTTTAAATTTTATGTTTTATAATTTTTTTATTTTAATTTTAATTTAAAATTATTTTTATTATATATAATAATTATTTTATTAATACAGGAATAGAGTCAAATTATATGGAACGAATTGAGTTATTAATAAGTTATTAAAAAATATTAATACAAATAATAATAAATTAAAATTAAATAATTAAATATTTTAATTAAAAATATGCTAATAAAGATACAATTCACTCCATTCCAAGTAATTTATATTACTTTTTATTTATTTATTTGCTAAATTTATACTAATTTATTTACGGTAAATAATTTTATTCACTTGTAATTATAATAAATAATAATAAACTTGTTACTCTCTCCATTCGTTATAATTTGTCCCTATTTTCTATTTTTGTCAGTCCCGATTAACTTGTTTTTTTTATTTTTGGAAATATAATTATGCACTTTAATTTAATTGCATTTTAAATTTTAAATTTTAAATTTTATAATTTTTTTAATTTTAATTAAACTATTTACTTATCTTAATCTTAATCTTAATCTTAATCTATAATTATGTTTACTAAATAATAATTATTTGGGTAAACTGTTTTTTAGTCCCGTATGACCCCTTTATCATTTTAGTCGTGGAACTTGTCGCAAACTAGTCCCATAAGTGAAAAATTTTCGTTGTTTTAATCCTCCGGCGCTGGAGACGCCCGCGTGGCTTGCCGGATGTGACGTATCCGCCAGGTCAGCGATACCTGACGGACACGTGGATTTATTTTTTATTTTTTATTTTTTTTAAATTTTTTAATTGGATCAAATAAAAAAATAAAAAAAATACAAATAAAATTTAAAATAAATTAAAAATAAGTTTAAAAAAAATAAAAAATCGACGTGTGACCTGGCGGACACGTCACCTCCGGCGAGCCACGCGGGCATCTCCGGCGCCAGAGGACTAAAACAACGAAAATTTACATAAATTCTCGTGTCTACAGTAATACACCCATATTACATGGGACGGAGGGAGTACTTTTTTCTATTATTTATACAACTACTTTATTTTTTATTTTTTAATAATTTCCTTATTATACTTTTTACGTAATCTATTTCTACATTTTCAATATAGGCATTATAGGATAATTAGCTTGGATTAAGGGAGTAATAATATTTTAAGTAGTAGTTGATAGTACTTGTGCGTAAAGAATTTTTTGCTATTACGTTTTAATTTGATACAACTGCATATATACATATATATATATATATATATTTATTTATAATGTATATTTTGGTCAAACTTATTTAAAAAATATAAACTTTTATTTAGAATGATGAAAATAAAAGTATAATTCTTTTAAAAGGGCAAAGAAGTATCAAATATTTAATTTTTTATTTATTTTTCTTTTTGAATTTTAGTTTTGGATTTTGAAATAGTATTTAACGTAGTGTTTTAAATAAAAAAAAAACATTTTTCTAAAAATATATGTTAAATGAAAATATAAATATTCAATTTTATGAAAAAAAAAATAAAAATACAAAGCACAAAACTTTTATTGAAGAACCTTTTTCCCTTTATTTTTTATACCCCTCTCAATAGTTATTATTGGGCCGAAGCCCATTATTGATTATCGAATTGAGCTTTATATATTTTAAAGCAATGTGCTTTTGGGCCCAATATAATATATATAAAAATATTGTTTATAAATAGGGAAAATTATCTATGAAATTAAACTAATGATATAAAATAATTAGAAACTATATTTAAAAATATTTAATTAATGTCGTGATTAAAAAAAAAAAAACAACACAAATCATTGCACCGATCAAATTGGAAGGGCAAAAAAGTAATTTCAAATACGCAGGTAACATAATAAATACACGGCAGCTGTCGAAGCTTCCTACCAAACAAGTCTTTATAAACAGCATTAATTAACTAACCAGAAACGTCACGAATTCGCTGATGTCTGCCGGGAAAAACATCGATAATGATTCTTTCGCACGTTCGCCTATAGAATCCTTGTTACATGTTATCTTTTCTCTAAACGATAAGCCTTACTGGACATCCCGCGTTGACGCGGGTTCGTCGGTGCCCGTGCGCGAATCCTCGTTCGCAATATACGGCTGGACGACGGCTCCGTGAACGGCGGACATGGTCGTCGTTCGCGACTTTTTTCCGCGACCTGCATCGCAGGAAATCCATTTTGGCTGCCTACATATTCGCGAAAATCCGCGTAGGAGTTTTTCTGGGCGCCCACTCAGTCTCGATGGACGGCCTGACCGGCATTCGTTCGTCGGGACACGAATTCGCTGTTGTCTGCCGGGAAAGACATCGACAATGATCCTTTCGCAGGTTCGCCTATAGAATCCTTGTTACGTGTTATCTTTTCTCCAAACGATAAGCCTTACTGGACATCCCGCGTTGACGCGGGTTCGTCGGCGAATGTGCGCGAATCCTTGTTCGCAATATAGGGCTGGACGACGGGTCCGTGAACGGCGGACATGGTCGTCGTTCGCGACTTTTTTCCGCGACCCGCATCGCAGGAAATCCATTTTGGATGCCTACATATTCGCGAAAATCCGCGCAGGAGATTTTATGGGCGCCCACTCTGTCTCGATGGACGGCCTGACCGTATTCGTTCGTCGGGTCACGAATTCGCTGTTGTTTGCCGGGACAGACATCGACAATGATCCTTTCGCAGGTTCGCCTATAGAATCCTTGTTACGTGTTATCTTTTCTCTAAACGATAAGCCTTACTGGACATCCCGCGTTGACGCGGGTTCGTCGGCGCCCGTGCGCGAATCCTCGTTCGCAATATACGGCTGGACGACGGGTCCGTGAACGGCGGACATGGTCGTCGTTCGCGACTTTTTGCCGCGACCTGCATCGCAAGAACTCCATTTTGGATGCCTACATATTCGCGAAAATCCGCGCAGGAGTTTTTTTGGGCGCCCACTCTATCTCGATGGATGGCCTCACCGGCATTCGTTCGTCTGGTCACGAATTCGCTGTTGTCTGCCCGGACAGACATCGACAATGATTCTTTCGCACGTTCGCCTATAGAATCCTTGTTACGTGTTATCTTATCTCTAAACGATAAGCCTTACTGGACATCCCGCGTTGACGCGGTTTCGTCGGCGCCCGTGCGCGAATCCTCGTTCGCAATATACGGCTGGACGACGGGTCCGTGAACGGCGGACAAAGTCGTCGTTCGCGACTTTTTTCCGCGACCTGTATCGCAGGAAATCCATTTTGGATGCCTACATATACGGGAAAATCCGCAGGAGTTTTTTTGGGCGCCCACTCTATCTCGATGGATGGCCTCACCGGCATTCGTTCGTCTGGTCACGAATTCGCTGTTGTCTGCCCGGACAGACATCGACAATGATTCTTTCACACGTTCTCCTATAGAATCCTTGTTACGTCTTCTATTTTCTCTAAACGATAAGTCTTACTGGACATCCCGCGTTGACGCGGGTTCGTCGGCGCCCGTGCGCAAATCCTCGTTCGCAATATACGACTGGATGACGGGTCCGTGAACGGCGGACATGGTCGTCGTTCGCGACTTTTTGCCGCGACCTGCATCGCAGGAAATCCATTTTGGATGCCTACATATTCGCGAAAATCCGCCCATGAGTTTTTATGGGCGCCGACTCTAACTCGATGAATGTCCTCACCGGCATTCATTCGTCGGGTCACGAATTCGCTGTTGTCTGCCGGGACAAACATCGACAATGATCCTTTCGCAGGTTCGCCTATAGAATCCTTGTTACGTCTTCTCTTTTCTCTAAACGATAAGTCTTAGTGGACATCCCGCGTTGACGCTGGTTCGTCGGCTCCCGTGCGCGAATCCTCGTTCGCAATATACGGCTGGACGACGGGTCCGTGAACGGCGGACATGGTCGTCGTTCGCGACTTTTGGCCGCGACGTGCATCACAGGAAATCAATTTTTGCTGCCTACATATTCGCGAAATCCGCGTAGGAGTTTTTTTGGGCGCGCATTCTGTCTCGATGGACTGCCTGAGCGGCATTTGTACGTCGGTCACGAATTCGCTATTGTCCGCCGGGACAGACATCGACAATGATCCTTTCGCAGGTTCGCCTATAGAATCCTTGTTACGTCTTCTCTTTTCACTAAACGATAAGTCTTGCTGGACATCCCTCGTTGACTCGGGTTCGTCGGCGCCCGTGCGCGAATCCTCGTTCGCAATATACGGCTGGACGACGGGTCCGTGAACGGCGGACATGGTCGTCGTTCGCGACTTTTTTCCGCGACCTGCATCGCAGGAAATCCATTTTGGATGCCTACGTATTCGCGAAAATCCGCGCAGGAGTTTTTATGGGCGCCCACTCTGTCTCGATGGATGGCCTCACCGACATTCGTTCGTCTGGTCACGAATTCGATGTTGTCTGCCCGGACAGACATCGACAATGATCCTTTCGCATGTTCGCATATAAAATCCTTGTTACGTGTTCTTTTTTCTCTAAACAATAAGTCTTACTGGACATCCCGCGTTGACGCGGGTTCGTCGGCGAATGTGCGCGAATCCTCGTTCGCAATATACGACTGGACGACGGGTCCGTGAACGGCAGACATGGTCGTCGTTCGCGACTTTTTGCCGCGACCTGCATCACAGGAAATCCATTTTGGATGCCTACATATTCGCGAAAATCCACGCTGGAGTTTTTATCCGCGCCCACTCTGTCTCGATGGACGGCCTGACCGTATTCGTTCGTCGGGTCACGAATTCGCTGTTGTCTGCCGGGACAGACATCGACAATGATCCTTTCGCAGGTTCGCCTATAGAATCCTTGTTACGTGTTATCTTTTCTCTAAACGATAAGACTTACTGGACATCCCGCGTTGACGCGGGTTCGTCGGCGCCCTTGCGCGAATCCTCGTTCGCAATATACGGCCGGACGACGGGTCCGTGAACGGCGGACAAGGTCGTCGTTCGCGACTTTTTGCCGCGACCTGCATCGCAGGAAATCCATTTTGGCTGCCTACATATTCGCGAAAATCCGCGTAGGAGTTTTTCTGGGTGCCCACTCAGTCTCGATGGACGGCCTGACCGGCATTCGTTCGTCGGGACACGAATTCGCTGTTGTCTGCCAGGAAAGACATCGACAATGATCCTTTCGCAGGTTCGCCTATAGAATCCTTGTTACGTGTTATCTTTTCTCCAAACGATAAGCCTTACTGGACATCCCGCGTTGACTCGGGTTCGTCGGCGAATGTGCGCGAATCCTCGTTCGCAATATACGGCTGGACGACGGGTCCGTGAACGGCGGACATGGTCGTCGTTCGCGACTTTTTTCCGCGACCCGCATCGCAGGAAATCCATTTTGGATGACTACGTATTCGCGAAAATCCGCGCAGGAGTTTTTATGGGCGCCGACTCTGTCTCGATGGATGGCCTCACCGACATTCGTTCGTCTGGTCACGAATTCGATGTTGTCTGCCCAGACAGACATCGACAATGATCCTTTCGCATGTTCGCATATAAAATCCTTGTTACGTGTTCTTTTTTCTCTAAACGATAAGTCTTACTGGACATCCCGCGTTGACGCGGGTGCGTCGGCGAATGTGCGCGAATCCTCGTTCGCAATATACGACTGGACGACGGGTCCGTGAACGGCAGACATGGTCGTCGTTCGCGACTTTTTGCCGCGACCTGCATCACAGGAAATCCATTTTGGATGCCTACATATTCGCGAAAATCCGCGCTGGAGTTTTTATCCGCGCCCACTCTGTCTCGATGGACGGCCTGACCGTATTCGTTCGTCGGGTCACGAATTCGCTGTTGTCTGCCGGGACAGACATCGACAATGATCCTTTCGCAGGTTCGCCTATAGAATCCTTGTTACGTGTTATCTTTTCTCTAAACGATAAGACTTACTGGACATCCCGCGTTGACGCGGGTTCGTCGGCGCCCTTGCGCGAATCCTCGTTCGCAATATACGGCTGGACGACGGGTCCGTGAACGGCGGACATGGTCGTCGTTCGCGACTTTTTGCCGCGACCTGCATCGCAGGAAATCCTTTTTGGATGCCTACATATTCGCGAAAATCCGCGCAGGAGTTTTTTTGGGCGCCCACTCTATCTCGTTGGATGGCCTCACCGGCATTCGTTCGTCTCGTCACGAATTCGTTGTTGTCTGCCGGGACAGACATCGACAATGATCCTTTCGCAGGTTCGCCTATAGAATCCTTGTTACGTGTTATCTTATCTCTAAACGATAAGCCTTACAGGACATCCTGCGTTGATGCGGTTTCGTCGGCGCCCGTGCGCGAATCCTCGTTCGCAATATACGGCCGGACGACGGGTCCGTGAACGGCGGACAAGGTCGTCGTTCGCGACTTTTTGCCGCGACCTGCATCGCAGGAAATCCATTTTGGCTGCCTACATATTCGCGAAAATCCGCGTAGGAGTTTTTCTGGGTGCCCACTCAGTCTCGATGGACGGCCTGACCGGCATTCGTTCGTCGGGACACGAATTCGCTGTTGTCTGCCGGGAAAGACATCGACAATGATCCTTTCGCAGGTTCGCCTATAGAATCCTTGTTACGTGTAATCTTTTCTCCAAACGATAAGCCTTACTGGACATCCCGCGTTGACGCGGGTTCGTCGGCGAATGTGCGCGAATCCTCGTTCGCAATATACGGCTGGACGACGGGTCCGTGAACGGCGGACATGGTCGTCGTTCGCGACTTTTTGCCGCGACCTGCATCGCAGGAAATCCATTCTGGATGCCTACATATTCGAGAAAATCCACGCAGGAGTTTTTTTGGGCGCTCACTCTGTTCCGATGGACGGCCTGATTGGCATTCGTTTTTCGGGTCACGAATTCGCTGTTGTCTGCCGGGAAAGACATCGACAATGATTCTTTCGCACGTTCGCCTATAGAATCCTTGTTACGTGTTATCTTATCTCTAAACGATAAGCCTTAATGGACATCCCGCGTTGACGCGGGTTCGTCGGCACCCGTGCGCGAATCCTCGTTCGCAATATACGGCTGGACGACGGGTCCGTGAACGGCGGACATGGTCGTCGTTCGCGACTTTTTTCCGCGACCCGCATCGCAGGAAATCCATTTTGGATGCCTACATATTCGCAAAAATCCGCGCTAAAGTTTTTATCGGCGCCCACTCTGTCTCGATGGACGGCCTGACCGGCATTCGTTCGTCGGGACACGAATTCGCTGTTGTCTGCCGGGAAAGACATCGACAATGATCCTTTCGCAGGTTCGCCTATAGAATCCTTGTTACGTGTTATCTTTCCTTTAAACGAAAAGCCTTAATGGACATCCCGCGTTGACGCGGGTTCGTCGCCGAATGTGCGCGAATCCTCGTTCGCAATATACGGCTGGACGACGGGTCCGTGAACGGCGGACATGGTCGTCGTTCGCGACTTTTTTCCGCGACCCGCATCGCAGGAAAACTATTTTGGACGCCTACATATTCGCAAAAATCCGCGCTAAAGTTTTTATCGGCGCCCACTCTGTCTCGATGGACGGCCTGACCGTATTCGTTCGTCGGGTCACGAATTCGCTGTTGTCTGCCGGGACAGACATCGACAATGATCCTTTCGCAGGTTCGCCTATAGAATCCTTGTTACGTGTTATCTTTTCTCTAAACGATAAGACTTACTGGACATCCCGCGTTGACGCGGGATCGTCGGCGCCCTTGCGCGAATCCTCATTCGCAATATACGGCTGGACGACGGGTCCGTGAACGGCGGACATGGTCGTCGTTCGTGACTTTTTGCCGCGACCTGCATCGCAGGAAATCCATTTTGGATGCCTACATATTCGCAAAAATCCGCGCAGGAGTTTTTTTGGGCGCCCACTCTATCTCGTTGGATGGCCTCACCGGCATTCGTTCGTCTGGTCACGAATTCGTTGTTGTCTGCCCGGACACACATCGACAATGATTCTTTCGCACGTTCGCCTATAGAATCCTTGTTACGTGTTATATTATCTCTAAACGATAAGCCTTACTGGACATCCCGCGTTGACGCTGTTTCGTCGGCGCTCGTGCGCGAATCGTCGTTCGCAATATACGGCTGGACGACGGGTCCGTGAACGGCGGACATGGTCGTCGTTCGCGACTTTTTGCCGCGACCTGCATCGCAGAAAATCCATTTTGGCTGCCAACATATTCGCGAAAATGCGCGTAGGAGTTTTTCTGGGCGCCCACTCAGTCTCGATGGACGGCCTGACCGGCATTCGTTCGTCGGGACACGAATTCGCTGTTGTCTGCCGGGAAAGACATCGACAATGATCCTTTCGCAGGTTCGCCTATAGAAACCTTGTTACGTGTTATCTTTTCTCCAAATGATAAGCCTTACTGGACATCCCGCGTTGACGCGGGTTCGTCGGCGAATGTGCGCGAATCCTCGTTCGCAATATACGGCTGGACGACGGGTCCGTGAACGGCGGACATGGTCGTCGTTCGCGACTTTTTGCCGCGACCTGCATCGCAGGAAATCCATTCTGGATGCCTACATATTCGAGAAAATCCGCGCAAGAGTTTTTTTGGGCGCCCACTCTGTCTCGATGGATGGCCTCACCGGCATTCGTTCGTCGGGTCACGAATTCGCGGTTGTCTGCCGGGACAGACATCGACAATGATCCTTTCGCTGGTTCGCCTATAAAATCCTTGTTACGTGTTGTTTTTTCTCTAAATGATAAGTCTTACTGGACATCCCGCGTTGACGCGGGTTCGTCGGCGCCCGTGCGCGAATCCTAGTTCGCAATATACGGCTGGACGACGGGTCCGTGAACGGCCGACATGGTCGTCGTTCGCGACTTTTTTCCGCGACCCGCATCGCAGGAAATCCATTTTGGATGCCTACGTATTCGCGAAAATCCGCGCAGGAGTTTTACTGGGCGCCCACTCAGTCTCGATGGACGGCCTGACCGGCATTCGTTCGTCGGGACACAATTCGCTGTTGTCTGCCGGGAAAGACATCGACAATGATCCTTTCGCAGGTTCGCCTATAGAATCCCTGTTACGTGTTATCTTTTCTCTAAACGATAAGCCTTACTGGACATCCCGCGTTGACGCGGGTTCCTCAGCGAATGTGCGCGAATCCTCGTTCGGAATATACGGCTCAACGACGGGTCCGTGAACGGCGGACATGGTCGTCGTTCGCGACTTTTTGCCGCGACTTGCATCGCTGGAAATCCATTTTGGATGGCTACATATTCGCGAAAATCCGCGCAGGAGTTTTTTTGGGCGCCCACTCTGTCTCGATGGATGGCCTGAGGTATTCGTTCGTCTGGTCACGAATTCGCTGTTGTCTGCCGGGACAGACATCGACAATGATCCTTTCGCAGGTTCGCCTATAGAATCCTTGTTAGGTGTTATCTTTTCTCTAAACGATAACCCTTACTGGACATCCCGCGTTGACGCGGGTTCGTCGGCAAATTTGCGCGAATCCTCGTTCGCAATATACGGCTGGACGACGGGTCCGTGAACGGCGGACATGGTCGTCGTTCACGACTTTTTTCCGCGACCCGAAACGCAGGAAATCCATTTTGGATGCCTACATATTCGCGAAAATCCGCGCAGGAGTTTTTCTGGGCGCCCACTCTGTCTCGATGGACGGCCTGGCCGGCATTCGTTCGTCGGGACACGAATTCGCTGTTGTCTGCCGGGAAAGACATCGACAATGATCCTTTCGCAGGTTCGCCTATAGAATCCCTCTTATGTGTTATCTTTTCTCTAAACGATAAGCCTTACAGGACATCCCGCGTTGACGCGGGTTCGTCGGCGAATGTGCGCGAATCCTCGTTCGCAATATACGGCTGGACGACGGGTCCGTGAACGGCGGATATGGTCGTCGTTCGCGAATTTTTGCCGCGACCTGCATCGCAGGAAAGCCATTTTGGATGCCTACATATTCGCGAAAATCCGCGCAGGAGTTTTTATCGGCGCCCACTCTGTCTCGATGGACGGCCTGACCGTATTCGTTCGTCGGGTCACGAATTCGCTGTTGTCTGCCGGGACAGACATCGACAATGATCCTTTCGCAGGTTCGCCTATAGAATCCCTGTTACGTGTTATCTTTTCTCTAAACGATAAGCCTTACTGGACATCCCGCGTTGACGCGGGTTCATCGGCAAATGTGCGCGAATCCTCGTTCGCAATATACGGCTGGACGACGGGTCCGTGAACGGCAGACATGGTCGTCGTTCGCGACTTTTTGCCGCGAGTTGCATCGCTGGAAATACATTTTGGATGCCTACATAATCGCGAAAATCCGCGCAGGAGTTTTTTGGGGCGCCCACTCTGTCTCGATGGATGGCCTGACTGTATTCGTTCGTCGGGTCACGAATTCGCTGTTGTCTGCCGGGACAGACATCGACAATGATCCTTTCGCAGGTTCGCCTATAGAATCCTTGTTACGTGTTATATTTTCTCTAAACGATAAGCCTTATTGGACATCCCGCGTTGACGCGGGTTCGTCGCCGAATGTGCGCGAATCCTCGTTCGCAATATACGGCTGGACGAAGGGTCCGTGAACGGCGGACATGGTCGTCGTTCGCTACTTTTTTCCGCGACCCGCAACGCAGGAAATCCATTTTGGATGCCTACATATTCGCGAAAATCCGCACAGGAGTTTTTTTGGGCGCCCACTCTGTCTCGATGGATGGCCTGAGGTATTCATTCGTCGGGTCACGAATTCGCTGGACGGCCTGACCGGCATTCGCTGGACATCCCGCGTTGACGCGGGTTCATCGGCAAATGTGCGCGAATCCTCGTTCGCAATATACGGCTGGACGACGGGTCCGTGAACGGCGGACATGGTCGTCGTTCGCGACTTTTTTCCGCGACACGCAATGAAGGAAATCTATTTTGGATGCCTACATATTCGCGAAAATCCGCACAGGAGTTTTTCTGGTCGCCCACTCTGTCTCGATGGACGGCCTGGCCGGCATTCGTTCGTCGGGACACGAATTCTGTTGTTGCTGCCGAGGGAAAGACATCGACAATGATCCTTTCGCAGGTTCGCCTATAGAATCCCTCTTACGTGTTATCTTTTCTCTAAACGATAAGCCTTACAGGACATCCCGCGTTGACGCGGGTTCGTCGGCGAATGTGCGCGAATCCTCGTTCGCAATATACGGCTGGACGACGGGTCCGTGAACGGCGGATATGGTCGTGGTTCGCGAATTTTTGCCGCGACCTGCATCGCAGGAAAGCCATTTTGGATGCCTACATATTCACGAAAATCCGCGCAGGAGTTTTTATCGGCGCCCACTCTGTCTCGATGGACGGCCTGACCGTATTCGTTCGTCGGGTCACGAATTCGCTGTTGTCTGCCGGGACAGACATCGACAATGATCCTTTCGCAGGTTCGCCTATAGAATCCCTGTTACATGTTATCTTTTCTCTAAACGATAAGCCTTACTGGACATCCTGCGTTGACGCGGGTTCCTCAGCGAATGTGCGCGAATCCTCGTTCGGAATATACGGCTCAACGACGGGTCCGTGAACGGCGGACATGGTCGTCGTTCGCGACTTTTTGCCGCGACTTGCATCGCTGGAAATCCATTTTGGATGCCTACATATTCGCGAAAATCCGCGCAGGAGTTTTTTTGGGGCGCCCACTCTGTGTCGATGGATGGCCTGACTGTATTCGTTCGTCGGGTCACGAATTCGCTGTTGTCTGCCGGGACAGACATCGACAATGATCCTTTCGCAGGTTCGCCTATAGAATCCTTGTTACGTGTTATCTTTTCTCTAAACGATAAGCCTTATTGGACATCCCGCGTTGACGCGGGTTCGTCGCCGAATGTGCGCGAATCCTCGTTCGCAATATACGGCTGGACGAAGGGTCCGTGAACGGCGGACATGGTCGTCGTTCGCGACTTTGTTCCGCGACCCGCAACGCAGGAAATCCATTTTGGATGCCTACATATTCGCGAAAATCCGCACAGGAGTTTTTTTGGGTGCCCACTCTGTCTCGATGGATGGCCTGAGGTATTCGTTCGTCGGGTCACGAATTCGCTGTTGTCTGCCGGGACAGACATCGACAATGATCCTTTCGCAGGTTCGCCTATAGAATCCTTGTTACATGTTATCTTTTCTCTAAACGATAAGCCTTACTGGACATCCCGCGTTGACGCGGGTTCGTCGGCAAATGTGCGCGAATCCTCGTTCGCAATATACGGCTGGACGACGGGTCCGTGAACGGCGGACATGGTCGTCGTTCGCGACTTTTTTCCGCGACCCGCAACGCAGGAAATCCATTTTGGATGCCTACATATTCGCGAAAATCCGCGCAGGAGTTTTTCTGGGCGCCCACTCTGTCTCGATGGACGGCCTGGCCGGCATTCGTTCGTCGGGACACAAATTAGCTGTTGTCTGCCGGGAAAAACATCGACAATGATCCTTTCGCAGGTTCGGCTATAGAATCCCTCTTACGTGTTATCTTTTCTCTAAACGATAAGCCTTACAGGACATCCCGCGTTGACGCGGGTTCGTCGGAGAATGTGCGCGAATCCTCGTTCGCAATATACGGCTGGACGACGGGTCCGTGAACGGCGGATATGGTCATCGTTCGCGAATTTTTGCCGCGACCTGCATCGCAGGAAAGCCATTTTCGATGCCTACATATTCACGAAAATCCGGGCAGGAGTTTTTATCGGCGCCCACTCTGTCTCGATGGACGGCCTGACCGTATTCGTTCGTCGGGTCACGAATTCGCTGTTGTCTGCCGGGACAGACATCGACAATGATCCTTTCGCAGGTTCGCCTATAGAATCCTTGATACGTGTTATGTTTTCTCTAAACGATAAGCCTTACTGGACATCCCGCGTTGACGCGGGTTCATCGACGAATGTGCGCGAATCCTCGTTCCCAATATACGGCTGGACGACGGGTCCGTGAACGGCGGACATGGTCGTCGTTCGCGAATTTTTTCCGCGACACGCAACGAAGGAAATCCATTTTGGATGCCTACATATTCACGAAAATTCGCGCAGGAGTTTTTCTGGGCGCCCACTCTGTCTCGATGGACGGCCTGACCGGCATTCGTTCGTCGGGACACGAATTCGCTGTTGTCTGCCGGGAAAGACATCGACAATGATCCTTTCGCAGGTTCGCCTATAGAATCCTTGTTACGTGTTATCATGTCTTTAAACGATAGGCCTTATTGGACATCCCGCGTTGACGCGGGTTCGTCGGCGAATGTGCGCGAATCCTCGTTCTCAATATACGGTTGGACGACGGGTTCGTGAACGGCGGACATGTTCGTCGTTCGCGACTTTTTGCCGCGACCTGCATCGCAGGAAAGCCATTTTGGATGCCTACATATTCGCGAAAATCCGCGCAGGAGTTTTTATCGGCGCCCACTCTGTCTCGATGGACGGCCTGACCGTATTCGTTCGTCTGGTCACGAATTCGCTGTTGTCTGCCGGGACAGACATCGACAATGATCCTTTCTCAGGTTCGCCTATAGAATCCTTGTTACGTGTTATCTTTTCTCTAAACGATAAGACTTACTGGACATCCCGCGTTGACGCGGGTTCGTCGGCGCCCTTGCGCGAATCCTCGTTCGCAATATACGGCTGGACGACGGGTCCGTGAACGGCGGACATGGTCGTCGTTCGTGACTTTTTGCCGCGACCTGCATCGCAGGAAATCCATTTTGGATGCCTACATATTCGCGAAAATCCGCGCAGGAGTTTTTTTGGGCGCCCACTCTATCTCGTTGGATGGCCTCACCGGCATTCGTTCGTCTGGTCACGAATTCGTTGTTGTCTGCCCGGAACAACATCGACAATGATTCTTTCGCACGTTCGCCTATAGATACCTTGTTACGTGTTATCTTATCTCTAAACGATAAGCCTTACTGGACATCCCGCGTTGACGCTGTTTCGTCGGCGCTCGTGCGCGAATCGTCGTTCGCAATATACGGCTGGACGACGGGTCCGTGAACGGCGGACATGGTCGTCGTTCGCGACTTTTTGCCGCGACCTGCATCGCAGAAAATCCATTTTGGCTGCCTACATATTCGCGAAAATGCGCGTAGGAGTTTTTCTGGGCGCCCACTCAGTCTCGATGGACGGCCTGACCGGCATTCGTTCGTCGGGACACGAATTCGCTGTTGTCTGCGGGGAAAGACATCGACAATGATCCTTTCGCAGGTTCGCCTATAGAATCCTTGTTACGTGTTATCTTTTCTCCAAACGATAAGCCTTACTGGACATCCCACGTTGACGCGGGTTCGTCGGCGAATGTGCGCGAATCCTCGTTCGCAATATACGGCTGGACGACGGGTCCGTGAACGGCGGACATGGTCGTCGTTCGCGACTTTTTGCCGCGACCTGCATCGCAGGAAATCCATTCTGGATGCCTACATATTCGAGAAAATCCGCGCAGGAGTTTTTTTGGGCGCCCACTCTGTTCCGATGGACGGCCTGATTGGCATTCGTTTTTCGGGTCACGAATTCGCTGTTGTCTGCCAGGAAAGACATCGACAATGATTCTTTCGCACGTTCGCCTATAGAATCCTTGTTACGTGTTATCTTCTCTCTAAACGATAAGCCTTAATGGACATCCCGCGTTGACGCGGGTTTGTCGGCGCCCGTGCGCGAATCCTCGTTCGTAATATACGGCGGGATGACGGGTCCGTGAACGGCGGACATGGTCGTCGTTCGCGACTTTTTTCCGCGACCCGCATCGCAGGAAATCCATTTTGGATGCCTACATATTCGCGAAAATCCGCGCAGGAGTTTTTCTGGGCGCCCACTCAGTCTCGATGGACGGCCTGACCGGCATTCGTTCGTCGGGACACGAATTCGCTGTTGTCTGCCGGGAAAGACATCGACAATGATCCTTTCGCAGGTTCGCCTATAGAATCCTTGTTACGTGTTATCTTTTCTCTAAACGATAAGCCTTAATGGACATCCCGCGTTGACGCGGGTTCGTCTCCGAATGTGCGCGAATCCTCGTTCGCAATATACGGCTGGACGACGGGTCCGTGAACGGGGGACATGGTCGTCGTTCGCGATTTTTTCCGCGACCCGCATCGCAGGAAAGCTATTTTGGATGCCTACATATTCGCAAAAATCCGCTCTAAAGTTTTTATCGGCGCCCACTCTGTCTCGATGGACGGCCTGACCGTATTCGTTCGTCGGGTCACGAATTCGCGGTTGTCTACCGAGACAGACATCGACAATGATCCTTTCGCAGGTTCGCCTATAGAATCCTTGTTACGTGTTATCTTTTCTCTAAACGATAAGCCTTACTGGACATCCCGCGTTGACGCGGGTTCGTCGACGAATGTGCGCGAATCCTCGTTCGCAATATACGGCTGGACGACGGGTCCGTGAACGGCGGACATGGTCGTCGTTCGCGACTTATTGCCGTGACCTGCATCGCAGGAAATCCATTTTGGATGCCTACATATTCGCGAAAATCCGCGCAGGAGTTTTTTTGGGCGCCCACTCTGTCTCGATAGATGGCCTCACCGGCATTCGTTCGTCGGGTCACGAATTCGCTGGTGTCTGCCGGGACAGACATCGAAAATGATCCTTTCTCAGGTTCGCCTATAAAATCCTTGTTACGTGTTCTTTTTACTCTAAACGATAAGTCTTACTGGACATCCCGCGTTGACGCGGGTTCGTCGGCGCCCGTGCGCGAATCCTCGTTCGCAATATACGGCTGGACGACGGGTCCGTGAACGGCGGACATGGTCGTCGTTCGCGACTTTTTTCCGCGACCCGCATCGCAGGAAATCCATTTTGGATGTCTGCATACTCGCGAAAATCCGCGCAGGAGTTTTTCTGGGCGCCCACTCAGTCTCGATGGACGGCCTGACCGGCATTCGTTCGTCGGGACACGAATTCGCTATTGTCTGCCGGGAAAGACATCGACAATGATCCTTTCGCAGGTTCGCCTATAGAATCCTTGTTACGTGTTATCTTTTCTCTAAACGATAAGCCTTATTGGACATCCCGCGTTGACGCGGGTTCGTCGGCGAATGTGCGCGAATCCTCGTTCGCAATATACGGCTGGACGACGGGTCCGTGAACGGCGGACATGGTCGTCGTTCGCGACTTTTTGCCGCGACCTGCATCGCAGGAAATCCATTTTGGATGCCTACATATTCGGGAAAATCCGCGCAGGAGTTTTTTGGGCGCCCACTCTGTTCCGATGGACGGCCTGATTGGCATTCGTTTTCGGGTCACGAATTCGCTGTTGTCTGCCAGGAAGACATCGACAATGATTCTTTCGCACGTTCGCCTATAGAATCCTTGTTACGTGTTATCTTCTCTCTAAACGATAAGCCTTAATGGACATCCCGCGTTGACGCGGGTTTGTCGGCGCCCGTGCGCGAATCCTCGTTCGTAATATACGCTGGCGGAGACGGGTCCGTGAACGGCGGACATGGTCGTCGTTCGCGACTTTTTCCGCGACCCGCATCGCAGGAAATCCATTTTGGATGCCTACATATTCGCGAAAATCCGCGCAGGAGTTTTTCTGGGCGCCCACTCAGTCTCGATGGACGGCCTGACCGGCATTCGTTCGTCGGGACACGAATTCGCTGTTGTCTGCCGGGAAAGACATCGACAATGATCCTTTCGCAGGTTCGCCTATAGAATCCTTGTTACGTGTTATCTTTCCTCTAAACGATAAGCCTTAATGGACATCCCGCGTTGACGCGGGTTCGTCTCCGAATGTGCGCGAATCCTCGTTCGCAATATACGGCTGGACGACGGGTCCGTGAACGGGGGACATGGTCGTCGTTCGCGAATTTTTTCCGCGACCCGCATCGCAGGAAATCCATTTTGGATGCCTACATATTCGCAAAAATCCGCGCTAGGAGTTTTATCGGCGCCCACTCTGTCTCGATGGACGGCCTGACCGTATTCGTTCGTCGGGTCACGAATTCGCGGTTGTCTGCCGAGACAGACATCGACAATGATCCTTTCGCAGGTTCGCCTATAGAATCCTTGTTACGTGTTATCTTTTCTCTAAACGATAAGCCTTACTGGACATCCCGCGTTGACGCGGGTTCGTCGACGAATGTGCGCGAATCCTCGTTCGCAATATACGGCTGGACGACGGGTCCGTGAACGGCGGACATGGTCGTCGTTCGCGACTTTTTGCCGCGACCTGCATCGCAGGAAATCCATTTTGGATGCCTACATATTCGCGAAAATCCACGCAGGAGTTTTTCTGGGCGCCCACTCAGTCTCGATGGACGGCCTGACCGGCATTCGTTCGTCGGGACACGAATTCGCTGTTGTCTGCCGGAAAGACATCGACAATGATCCTTTCGCAGGTTCGCCTATAGAATCCTTGTTACGTGTTATCTTTTCTCTAAACGATAAGCCTTATTGGACATTCCGCGTTGACGCGGGTTCGTCGGCGAATGTGCGCGAATCCTCGTTCGCAATATACGGCTGGACGACGGGTCCGTGAACGGCGGACATGGTCGTCGTTCGCGACTTTTTGCCGCGACCTGCATCGCAGGAAATCCATTTGGGATGCCTACATATTCGCGGAAATCCGCGCAGGAGTTTTTATCGGCGCCCACTCTGTCTCGATGGACGGCCTGACCGTATTCGTTCGTCGGGTCACGAATTCGCGGTTGTCTGCCGAGACAGACATCGACAATGATCCTTTCGCAGGTTCGCCTATAGAATCCTTGTTACGTGTTATCTTTTCTCTAAACGATAAGCCTTACTGGACATCCCGCGTTGACGCGGGTTCGTCAGCGAATGTGCGCGAATCCTCGTTCGAATATACGGCTGGACGACGGGTCCGTGAACGGCGGACATGGTCGTCGTTCGCGACTTTTTGCCGCGACCTGCATCGCTGGAAATCCATTTTGGATGCCTACATATTCGTGAAAATCCGCGCAGGAGTTTGTTGGGCGCCCACTCTGTCTCGATGGATGGCCTGACCGTATTCGTTCGTCGGGTCACGAATTCGCTGTTGTCTGCGGGACAGACATCGACAATGATCCTTTCGCAGGTTCGCCTATAGAATCCTTGTTACGTGTTATCTTTTCTCTAAACGATAAGCCTTACTGGACATCCCGCGTTGACGCGGGTTCGTCGGCGAATGTGCGCGAATCCTCGTTCGCAATATACGGCTGGACGACGGGTCCGTGAACGGCGGACATGGTTGTCGTCGTTCGCGACTTTTTGCCGCGACCTGCATCGCAGGAAATCCATTTTGGATGCCTACATATTCGCGAAAATCCGCGCAGGAGTTTTTTGGGCGCCCACTCTGTCTCGATGGATAGCCTGACCGTATTCGTTCGTCGGGTCACGAATTCGCTGTTGTCTGCCGGGACAAACATCGACAATGATCCTTTCGCAGGTTCGCCTATAGAATCCTTGTTACGTGTTATCTTTTCTCTAAACGATAAGCCTTATTGGACATCCCGCGTTGACGCGGGTTCGTCGCCGAATGTGCGCGAATCCTCGTTCGCAATATACGGCTGGACGACGGGTCCGTGAACGGCGGACATGGTCGTCGTTCGCGACTTTTTGCCGCGACCTGCATCGCAGGAAATCCATTTTGGATGCCTACATATTCGCAAAAATCCGCGCAGGAGTTTTTGGGGCGCCCACTCTGTCTCGATGGATGGCCTGACCGTATTCGTTCGTCGGGTCACGAATTCGCTGTTGTCTGCCGGGACAGACATCGACAATGATCCTTTCGCAGGTTCGCCTATAGAATCCTTGTTACGTGTTATCTTTTCTCTAAACGATAAGTCTTACTGGACATCCCGCGTTGACGCGGGTTTGTCGGCCAATGTGCGCGAATCCTCGTTCGCAAAATACGGCTGGACGACGGGTCCGTGAAAGGCGGACATGGTCGTCGTTCGCGACTTTTTTCCGCGAACCGCAACGCAGGAAATCCATTTTGGATGCCTACATATTCGCGAAAATCCGCGCAGGAGTTTTTCTGGGCGCCCACTCTGTCTCGATGGACGGCCTGACCGGCATTCGTTCGTCGGGACACGAATTCGCTGTTGTCTGCCGGGAAAGACATCGACAATGATCCTTTCGCAGGTTCGCCTATAGAATCCTTGTTACGTGTTATCTTTTCTCTAAACGATAAGCCTTACAGGACATCCCGCGTTGACGCGGGTTCGTCGGCGAATGTGCGCGAATCCTCGTTCGCAATATACGGCTGGGACGGGGTCCGTGAACGGCGGACATGGTCGTCGTTCGCGAATTTTTTGCCGCGACTTGCATCGCAGGAAATCCATTTTGGATGCCTACATATTCGCGAAAATCCGCGCAGGAGTTTTTATCGGCGCCCACTCTGTCTCGATGGACGGCCTGACCGTATTCGTTCGTCGGGTCACGAATTCGGTGTTGTCTGCCGGGACAGACATCGACAATGATCCTTTCGCAGGTTCGCCTATAGAATCCTTGTTACGTGTTATGTTTTCTCTAAACGATAAGCCTTACTGGACATCCCGCGTTGACGCGGGTTCGTCGACGAATGTGCGCGAATCCTCGTTCGCAATATACGGCTGGACGACGGGTCCGTGAACGGCGGACATGGTCGTCGTTCGCGACTTTTTGCCGCGACTTGCATCGCGGGAAATCCATTTTGGATGCCTACATATTCGCGAAAATCCGCGCAGGAGTTTTGTTGGGCGCCCACTCTGTCTCGATGGACGGCCTGACCGTATTCGTTCGTCGGGTCACGAATTCGCGGTTGTCTGCCGAGACAGACATCGACAATGATCCTTTCGCAGGTTCGCCTATAGAATCCTTGTTACGTGTTATGTTTTCTCTAAACGATAAGCCTTACTGGACATCCCGCGTTGACGCGGGTTCGTCGACGAATGTGCGCGAATCCTCGTTCGCAATATACGGCTGGACGACGGGTCCGTGAACGGCGGACATGGTCGTCGTTCGCGACTTTTTTCCGCGACCCGCAACGCAGGAAATCCATTTTGGATGCCTACATATTCGCGAAAATCCGCGCAGGAGTTTTTCTGGTCGCCCACTCTGTCTCGATGGACGGCCTGACCGGCATTCGTTCGTCGGGACACGAATTCGCTGTTGTCTGCCGGGAAAGACATCGACAATGATCCTTTCGCAGGTTCGCCTATAGAATCCTGTTACGTGTTATCTTTTCTCTAAACGATAAGCCTTACAGGACATCCCGCGTTGACGCGGGTTCGTCGGCGAATGTGCGCGAATCCTCGTTCGCAATATACGGCTGGACGACGGGTCCGTGAACGGCGGACATGGTCGTCGTTCGCGAATTTTTGCCGCGACCTGCATCGCAGGAAATCCATTTTGGATGCCTACATATTCGCGAAAATCCGCGCAGGAGTTTTTATCGGCGCCCACTCTGTCTCGATGGACGGCCTGACCGTATTCGTTCGTCGGGTCACGAATTCGGTGTTGTCTGCCGGGACAGACATCGACAATGATCCTTTCGCAGGTTCGCCTATAGAATCCTTGTTACGTGTTATGTTTTCTCTAAACGATAAGCCTTACTGGACATCCCGCGTTGACGCGGGTTCGTCGACGAATGTGCGCGAATCCTCGTTCGCAATATACGGCTGGACGACGGGTCCGTGAACGGCGGACATGGTCGTCGTTCGCGACTTTTTGCCGCGACCTGCATCGCAGGAAATCCATTTTGGATGCCTACATATTCGCGAAAATCCGCGCAGGAGTTTTGTGGGCGCCCACTCTGTCTCGATGGACGGCCTGACCGTATTCGTTCGTCGGGTCACGAATTCGCGGTTGTCTGCCGAGACAGACATCGACAATGATCCTTTCGCAGGTTCGCCTATAGAATCCTTGTTACGTGTTATCTTTTCTCTAAACGATAAGCGTTACTGGACATCCCGCGTTGACGCGGGTTTGTCAGCGAATGTGCGCGAATCCTCGTTCGCAATATACGGCTGGACGACGGGTCCGTGAACGGCGGACATGGTCGTCGTTCGCGACTTTTTGCCGCGACCTGCATCGCAGGAAATCCATTTTGGATGCCTACATATTCGCGAAAATCCGCGCAGGAGTTTTTTTGGGCGCCCACTCTGTCTCGATGGATGGCCTCACCGGCATTCGTTCGTCTTGTCACGAATTCGCTGTTGTCTGCCGGGAAAGACATCGACAATGATCCTTTCGCAGGTTCGCCTATAGAATCCTTGTTACGTGTTATCTTTTCTCTAAACGATAAGCCTTATTGGACATCCCGCGTTGACGCGGGTTCGTCGCCGAATGTGCGCGAATCCTCGTTCGCAATATACGGCTGGACGACGGGTCCGTGAACGGCGGACATGGTCGTCGTTCGCGACTTTTGCCGCGACCTGCATCGCAGGAAATCCATTTTGGATGCCTACATATTCGCGAAAATCCGCGCAGGAGTTTTTCTGGGCGCCCACTCTGTCTCGATGGAAGGCCTGACCGGCATTCGTTCGTCGGGACACGAATTCGCTGTTGTCTGCCGGGAAAGACATCGACAATGATCCTTTCGCAGGTTCGCCTATAGAATCCTTGTTACGTGTTATGTTTACTCTAAACGATAAGCCTTACTGGACATCCCGCGTTGACGCGGGTTCGTCGACGAATGTGCGCGAATCCTCGTTCGCAATATACGGCTGGACGACGGGTCCGTGAACGGCGGACATGGTCGTCGTTCGCGACTTTTTTCCGCGACCCGCAACGCAGGAAATCCATTTGGATGCCTACATATTCGCGAAAATCCGCGCAGGAGTTTTTCTGGGCGCCCACTCTGTCTCGATGGACGGCCTGACCGGCATTCGTTCGTCGGGACACGAATTCGCTGTTGTCTGCCGAGAAAGACATCGACAATGATCTTTCGCAGGTTCGCCTATAGAATCCTTGTTACGTGTTATCTTTTCTCTAAACGATAAGCCTTATGGACATCCCGCGTTGACGCGGGTTCGTCGGCGAATGTGCGCGAATCCTCGTTTCAATATACGGCTGGACGACGGGTCCGTGAACGGCGGACATGGTCGTCGTTCGCGAATTTTTGCCGCGACCTGCATCGCAGGAAATCCATTTTGGATGCCTACATATTCGCGAAAATCCACGCAGGAGTTTTTATCGGCGCCCACTCTGTCTCGATGGACGGCCTGACCGTATTCGTTCGTCGGGTCACGAATTCGCTGTTGTCTGCCGGGACAGACATCGACAATGATCCTTTCGCAGGTTCGCCTATAGAATCCTTGTTACGTGTTATGTTTTCTCTAAACGATAAGCCTTACTGGACATCCCGCGTTGACGCGGGTTCGTCGACGAATGTGCGCGAATCCTCGTTCGCAATATACGGCTGGACGACGGGTCCGTGAACGGCGGACATGGTCGTCGTTCGCGACTTTTTCCGCGACCCGCAACGCAGGAAATCCATTTTGGATGCCTACATATTCGCGAAAATCGCGCAGGAGTTTTTCTGGGCGCCCACTCTGTCTCGATGGACGGCCTGACCGGCATTCGTTCGTCGGGACACGAATTCGCTGTTGTCTGCCGGGAAAGACATCGACAATGATCCTTTCGCAGGTTCGCCTATAGAATCCTTGTTACGTGTTATGTTTACTCTAAACGATAAGCCTTACTGGACATCCCGCGTTGACGCGGGTTCGTCGACGAATGTGCGCGAATCCTCGTTCGCAATATACGGCTGGACGACGGGTCCGTGAACGGCGGACATGGTCGTCGTTCGCGACTTTTTTCCGCGACCCGCAACGCAGGAAATCCATTTTGGATGCCTACATATTTGCGAAAATCCGCGCAGGAGTTTTTCTGGGCGCCCACTCTGTCTCGATGGACGGCCTGACCGGCATTCGTTCGTCGGGACACGAATTCGCTGTTGTCTGCCGGGAAAGACATCGACAATGATCCTTTCGCAGGTTCGCCTATAGAATCCCTGTTACGTGTTATCTTTTCTCTAAACGATAAGCCTTACAAGACATCCCGCGTTGACGCGGGTTCGTCGGCGAATGTGCGCGAATCCTCGTTCGCAATATACGGCTGGACGACGGGTCCGTGAACGGCGGACATGGTCGTCGTTCGCGACTTTTTCCGCGACCCGCAACGCAGGAAATCCATTTTGGATGCCTACATATTCGCAAAAATCCGCGCAGGAGTTTTTCTGGGCGCCCACTCTGTCTCGATGGACGGCCTGACCGGCATTCGTTCGTCTGGACACGAATTCGCTGTTGTCTGCCGAGAAAGACATCGACAATGATCCTTTCGCAGGTTCGCCTATAGAATCCTTGTTACGTGTTATCTTTTCTCTAAACGATAAGCCTTATTGGACATCCCGCGTTGACGCGGGTTCGTCGGCGAATGTGCGCGAATCCTCGTTTTCAATATACGGCTGGACGACGGGTCCGTGAACGGCGGACATGGTCATCGTTCGCGAATTTTTTCCGCGACCTGCATCGCAGGAAATCCATTTTGGATGCCTACATATTCGCGAAAATCCGCGCAGGAGTTTTTATCGGCGCCCACTCTGTCTCGATGGACGGCCTGACCGTATTCGTTTGTCGGGTCACGAATTCGCTGTTGTCTGCCGGGACAGACATCGACAATGATCCTTTCGCAGGTTCGCCTATAGAATCCTTGTTACGTGTTATGTTTTCTCAAAACGATAAGCCTTACTGGACATCCCGCATTGACGCGGGTTCGTCGACGAATGTGCGCGAATCCTCGTTCGCAATATACGGCTGGACGACGGGTCCGTGAACGGCGAACATGGTCGTCGTTCGCGACTTTTTTCCGCGACCCGCAACGCAGGAAATCCATTTTGGATGCCTACATATTCGCGAAAATCCGCGCAGGAGTTTTTCTGGGCGCCCACTCTGTCTTGATGGACGGCCTGACCGGCATTCGTTCGTCGGGACACGAATTCGTTGTTGTCTGCCGGGAAGACATCGACAATGATCCTTTCGCAGGTTCGCCTATAGAATCCTTGTTACGTGTTATCTTTTCTCTAAACGATAAGCCTTACTGGACATCCCGCGTTGACGCGGGTTCGTCGCGAATGTGCGCGAATCCTCGTTCGCAATATACGGCTGGACGACGGGTCCGTGAACGGCGGACATGGTCGTCGTTCGCGACTTTTTTCCGCGACCCGCAACGCAGGAAATCCATTTTGGATGCCTACATATTCGCGAAAATCCGCGCAGGAGTTTTTCTGGGCGCCCACTCTGTCTCGATGGACGGCCTGACCGGCATTCGTTCGTCGGGACACGAATTCGCTGTTGTCTGCCGAGAAAGACATCGACAATGATCCTTTCGCAGGTTCGCCTATAGAATCCTTGTTACGTGTTATCTTTTCTCTAAACGATAAGCCTTATTGGACATCCCGCGTTGACGCGGGTTCGTCGGCGAATGTGCGCGAATCCTCGTTTTCAATATACGGCTGGACGACGGGTCCGTGAACGGCGGACATGGTCGTCGTTCGCGACTTTTTGCCGCGACCTGCATCGCAGGAAATCCATTTTGGATGCCTACATATTCGCGAAAATCCGCGCAGGAGTTTTTATCGGCGCCCACTCTGTCTCGATGGAGGCCTGACCGTATTCGTTCGTCGGGTCACGAATTCGCTGTTGTCTGCCGGGACAGACATCGACAATGATCCTTTCGCAGGTTCGCCTATAGAATCCTTGTTACGTGTTATGTTTTCTCTAAACGATAAGCTTACTGGACATCCCGCGTTGACGCGGGTTCGTCGACGAATGTGCGCGAATCCTCGTTCGCAATATACGGCTGGACGACGGGTCCGTGAACGGCGGACATGGTCGTCGTTCGCGACTTTTTTCCGCGACCTGCAACGCAGGAAATCCATTTTGGATGCCTACATATTCGCGAAAATCCGCGCAGGAGTTTTTCTGGGCGCCCACTCTGTCTCGATGGACGGCCTGACCGGCATTCGTTCGTCGGGACACGAATTCGCTGTTGTCTGCCGGGAAAGACATCGACAATGATCCTTTCGCAGGTTCGCCTATAGAATCCTTCTTACGTGTTATCTTTTCTCTAAACGATAAGCCTTACTGGACATCCCGCGTTGACGCGGGTTCGTCGGCGAATGTGCGCGAATCCTCGTTCGCAATATACGGCTGGACGACGGGTCCGTGAACGGCGGACATGGTCGTCGTTCGCGACTTTTTTCCGCGACCCGCAACGCAGGAAATCCATTTTGGATGCCTACATATTCGCGAAAATCCGCGCAGGAGTTTTTCTGGGCGCCCACTCTGTCTCGATGGACGGCCTGACCGGCATTCGTTCGTCGGACACGAATTCGCTGTTGTCTGCCGAGAAAGACATCGACAATGATCCTTTCGCAGGTTCGCCTATAGAATCCTTGTTACGTGTTATCTTTTCTAAACGATAAGCCTTATTGGACATCCCGCGTTGACGCGGGTTCGTCGGCGAATGTGCGCGAATCCTCGTTTTCAATATACGGCTGGACGACGGGTCCGTGAACGGCGGACATGGTCGTCGTTCGCGAATTTTTGCCGCGACCTGCATCGCAGGAAATCCATTTTGGATGCCTACATATTCGCGAAAATCCGCGCAGGAGTTTTTATCGGCGCCCACTCTGTCTCGATGGACGGCCTGACCGTATTCGTTGTCGGGTCACGAATTCGCTGTTGTCTGCCGGACAGACATCGACAATGATCCTTTCGCAGGTTCGCCTATAGAATCCTTGTTACGTGTTATCTTTTCTCTAAACGATAAGCCTTACTGGACATCCCGCGTGACGCGGGTTCGTCGACGAATGTGCGCGAATCCTCGTTCGCAATATACGGCTGGACGACGGGTCCGTGAACGGCGGACATGGTCGTCGTTCGCGACTTTTTTCCGCGACCCGCAACAAGGCAGGAAATCCATTTTGATGCCTACATATTCGCGAAAATCCGCGCAGGAGTTTTTCTGGGCGCCCACTCTGTCTCGATGGACGGCCTGACCGGCATTCGTTCGTCGGGACACGAATTCGCTGTTGTCTGCCGAGGGAAGACATCGACAATGATCCTTTCGCAGGTTCGCCTATAGAATCCTTGTTACGTGTTATCTTTTCTCTAAACGATAAGCCTTATTGGACATCCCGCGTTGACGCGGGTTCGTCGGCGAATGTGCGCGAATCCTCGTTCGCAATATACGGCTGGACGACGGGTCCGTGAACGGCGGACATGGTCGTCGTTCGCGACTTTTGCCGCGACCTGCATCGCAGGAAATCCTTTGGATGCCTACATATTCGCGAAAATCCGCGCAGGAGTTTTTTCGGCGCCCACTCTGTCTCGATGGACGGCCTGACCGTATTCGTTCGTCGGGTCACGAATTCGCTGTTGTCTGCCGGGACAGACATCGACAATGATCCTTTCGCAGGTTCGCCTATAGAATCCTTGTTACGTGTTATCTTTTCTCTAAACGATAAGCCTTACGGACATCCCGCGTTGACGCGGGTTCGTCAGCGAATGTGCGCGAATCCTCGTTCGCAATATACGGTGGACGACGGGTCCGTGAACGGCGGACATGGTCGTCGTTCGCGACTTTTTGCCGCGACCTGCATCGCAGGAAATCCATTTTGGATGCCTACATATTCGCGAAAATCCGCGCAGGAGTTTTTCGGCGCCCACTCTGTCTCGATGGACGGCCTGACCGTATTCGTTCGTCGGGTCACGAATTCGCTGTTGTCTGCCGGGAAAGACATCGACAATGATCCTTTCGCAGGTTCGCCTATAGAATCCTTTACGTGTTATCTTTTCTCTAAACGATAAGCCTTACTGGACATCCCGCGTTGACGCGGGTTCGTCGGCGAATGTGCGCGAATCCTCGTTCGCAATATACGGCTGGACGACGGGTCCGTGAACGGCGGACATGGTCGTCGTTCGCGACTTTTTTCCGACCCGCAACGCAGGCAGGAAATCCATTTTGGATGCCTACATATTCGCGAAAATCCGCGCAGGAGTTTTTCTGGGCGCCCACTCTGTCTCGATGGACGGCCTGACCGGCATTCGTTCGTCGGGACACGAATTCGCTGTTGTCTGCCGGGAAAGACATCGACAATGATCCTTTCGCAGGTTCGCCTATAGAATCCTTGTTACGTGTTATGTTTCTCTAAACGATAAGCTTATTGGACATCCCGCGTTGACGCGGGTTCGTCGGCGAATGTGCGCGAATCCTCGTTTTCAATATACGGCTGGACGACGGGTCCGTGAACGGCGGACATGGTCGTCGTTCGCGACTTTTTGCCGCGACCTGCATCGCAGGAAATCCATTTTGGATGCCTACATATTCGCGAAAATCCGCGCAGGAGTTTTTCTGGGCGCCCACTCTGTCTCGATGGACGGCCTGACCGTATTCGTTCGTCTCGGGACACGAATTCGCTGTTGTCTGCCGAGAAAGACATCGACAATGATCCTTTCGCAGGTTCGCCTATAGAATCCTTGTTACGTGTTATCTTTTCTCTAAACGATAAGCCTTATTGGACATCCCGCGTTGACGCGGGTTCGTCGGCGAATGTGCGCGAATCCTCGTTTGCAATATACGGCTGGACGACGGGTCCGTGAACGGCGGACATGGTCGTCGTTCGCGACTTTTTGCCGCGACCTGCATCGCAGGAAATCCATTTTGGATGCCTACATATTCGCGAAAATCCGCGCAGGAGTTTTTATCGGCGCCCACTCTGTCTCGATGGACGGCCTGACCGTATTCGTTCGTCGGGTCACGAATTCGCTGTTGTCTGCCGGGACAGACATCGACAATGATCCTTTCGCAGGTTCGCCTATAGAATCCTTGTTACGTGTTATCTTTTCTCTAAACGATAAGCCTTACTGGACATCCCGCGTTGACGCGGGTTCGTCGACGAATGTGCGCGAATCCTCGTTCGCAATATACGGCTGGACGACGGGTCCGTGAACGGCGGACATGGTCGTCGTTCGCGACTTTTTTCCGCGACCCTGCAACGCAGGGAAATCCATTTTGGATGCCTACATATTCGCGAAAAATCCGCGCAGGAGTTTTTCTGGGCGCCCACTCTGTCTCGATGGACGGCCTGACCGGCATTCGTTCGTCGGGACACGAATTCGCTGTTGTCTGCCGGGAAAGACATCGACAATGATCCTTTCGCAGGTTCGCCTATAGAATCCTTGTTACGTGTTATCTTTTCTCTAAACGATAAGCCTTTGGACATCCCGCGTTGACGCGGGTTCGTCGGCGAATGTGCGCGAATCCTCGTTCGCAATATACGGCTGGACGACGGGTCCGTGAACGGCGGACATGTTCGTCGTTCGCGACTTTTTGCCGCGACCTGCATCGCAGGAAATCCATTTTGGATGCCTACATATTCGCGAAAATCCGCACGAGTTTTTTTTGGCGCACCCACTCTGTCTCGATGGACGGCCTGACCGTATTCGTTCGTCGGGTCACGAATTCGCTGTTGTCTGCCGGGAAAGACATCGACAATGATCCTTTCGCAGGTTCGCCTATAGAATCCTTGTTACGTTTTATCTTTTCTCTAAACGATAAGCCTTACTGGACATCCCGCGTGACGCGGGTCGCGACGATGTGCGCGAATCCTCGTTCGCAATATACGGCTGGACGACGGGTCCGTGAACGGCGGACATGGTCGTCGTTCGCGACTTTTTTTCCGCGACCCGCACGCAGGAAATCCTTTGGATGCCTACATATTCGCGAAAATCCGCGCAGGAGTTTTCTGGGCGCCCACTCTCTGTCTCGATGGACGGCCTGACCGGCATTCGTTCGTCGGGACACGAATTCGCTGTTGTCTGCCGGGAAAGACATCGACAATGATCCTTTCGCAGGTTCGCCTATAGAATCCTTGTTACGTGTTATCTTTTCTCTAAACGATAAGCCTTATTGGACATCCCGCGTTGACGCGGGTTCGTCGGCGAATGTGCGCGAATCCTCGTTTTCAATATACGGCTGGACGACGGGTCCGTGAACGGCGGACATGATCGTCGTTCGCGACTTTTTGCCGCGACCTGCATCGCAGGAAATCCATTTTGGATGCCTACATATTCGCGAAAATCCGCGCAAGAGTTTTCTGGGGCGCCCACTCTGTCTCGATGGACGGCCTGACGGCATTCGTTCGTCGGGTCACGAATTCGCTGTTGTCTGCCGGGAAAGACATCGACAATGATCCTTTCGCAGGTTCGCCTATAGAATCCCTGTTACGTGTTATCTTCTCTAAACGATAAGCCTTACTGGACATCCGCGTTGACGCGGGTTCGTCGGCGAATGTGCGCGAATCCTCGTTCGCAATATACGGCTGGACGACGGGTCCGTGAACGGCGGACATGGTCGTCGTTCGCGAATTTTTGCCGCGACCTGCATCGCAGGAAATCCATTTTGGTGCCTACATATTCGCGAAAATCCGCGCAGGAGTTTTTATGGGCGCCCACTCTGTCTCGATGGACGGCCTGACCGTATTCGTTTTCGGGTCACGAATTCGCTGTTGTCTGCCGGGACAGACATCGACAATGATCCTTTCGCAGGTTCGCCTATAGAATCCTTGTTACGTGTTATGTTTTTCTCTAAACGATAAGCCTTACTGGGACATCCCGCGTTGACGCGGGGGGGTTCGTCGACGAATGTGCGCGAATCCTCGTTCGCAATATACGGCTGGACGACGGGTCCGTGAACGGCGGACATGGTCGTCGTTCGCGACTTTTTTCCGCGACCCGCAACGCAGAAATCCATTTGGATGCCTACATATTCGCGAAAATCCGCGCAGGAGTTTTTCTGGGCGCCCACTCTGTCTCGATGGACGGCCTGACCGGCATTCGTTCGTCGGGACACGAATTCGCTGTTGTCTGCCGGGAAAGACATCGACAATGATCCTTTCGCAGGTTCGCCTATAGAATCCTTGTTACGTGTTATCTTTTCTCTAAACGATAAGCCTTATTGGACATCCCGCGTTGACGCGGGTTCGTCGGCGAATGTGCGCGAATCCTCGTTCGCAATATACGGCTGGACGACGGGTCCGTGAACGGCGGACATGTTCGTTGTTCGCGACTTTTTGCCGCGACCTGCATCGCAGGAAATCCATTTTGGATGCCTACATATTCGCGAAAATCCGCGCAGGAGTTTTTATCGGCGCCCACTCTGTCTCGATGGACGGCCTGACCGTATTCGTTCGTCGGGTCACGAATTCGCGGTTGTCTGCCGAGACAGACATCGACAATGATCCTTTCGCAGGTTCGCCTATAGAATCCTTGTTACGTGTTATCTTTTCTCTAAACGATAAGCCTTACTGGACATCCCGCGTTGACGCGGGTTTCGTCGACGAATGTGCGCGAATCCTCGTTCGCAATATACGGCTGGACGACGGGTCCCGTGAACGGCGGACATGGTCGTCGTTCGCGACTTTTTTCCGCGACCTGCATCGCAGGAAATCCATTTGGATGCTACATATTCGCGAAAATCCGCGCAGGAGTTTTT